>NC_083697.1:46775000-48025000 GCF_033118175.1 Dama dama
ATATAAGAAAGTCAGAGAGGAGTAGGAAAGGAGATGGAGGGAAACCTAATTATATAAGATACCCTGGATACTCTGAAATGAACTCCATTCATCTTGGAGGAACATGAAGACATATAAGGGAGTCAATTTAAACTTATTATCTGCCTGCTGCCACTGCAGCTGCTGCTACCAGATGCTCCATAGAGAACCTATGGGGAGAAAAGCTTATAGATTCTCCTTGCATGAACTTGGAGTGATGGTTGTGAGAATGGATGCAAATATGAAAATAACAGTACTTCATAAGGCCAAGGTTTGTATTACCAGCTCAATGGATCTAGTAATTTGGAGCTAGTTCTCTGAACAAAAAACTCAACAAACATTTGTGGAAAAAAGAAATGAATGTGACTTTTCATAAGCCATCTAGAAATCAATGGTGCAATAGAGGTCAGCATTGCACCATGACCCTTTATCAGCAGAGGAGAAAAGAAACTTCTGTGACAGGAAAAAAGAAACAATAGTAGGAGGGCCAGTTACTTCATACCTTTTCTGTATTTGTAACACCAGTTTATTCACCAACTGGGGATAAGAGTTCTTTTCTATTATTCAAGGCTCTGTTTAGACACAACTCTATCTTTCATTCTCAAGAAATGTACATTACGACATTTCATTAAATATCACATATCACATAAGTATGACAAAAAATATCACATGAAGTATTTTCCATCTTTCACTAATGTCCCCATATAGAATATAAGTCGGAGAAGGCAATGGCACCCCACTCTAGTACTCTTGCCTGGAAAATCCCATGGACGAAGGAACCTGGTAGGCTACAGTCCACGGGGTCGCTAAGAGTTGGACACAACTGAGCAACTTCACTTTCACTTTTATGCACTGGAGAAGGAAATGACAACCCACTCCAGTGTTCTTGTCTGGAGAACCCCAGGGACGGGGGAGCCTGGTAGGCTGCCGTCTATAGGGTCGCACAGAGTTGGACACAACTGAAGCGACTTAGCAGCAGCAGCAACAGAATATAAGTAGAATAAGGGGATCAAGAGAATAAAAGATAGTATTCAAACTTCAGAGACAAATGGGGCCTCACAGCTGATAGATGTCAAGAAAATTTAAATTGAAACCAGACTCTCCCATCTTGATTTTCATATCCAAACGCTGGAATGTCTGTTTGTTCACTCATTAGAACTTTCCTTCCTTTCCTGTTTTTCTTTTTTTTTTTTTCAGTTAGAAGAATCTATCCATGATTACCAAGTTATTCTCACAGATTTAAATGACCATGCGTCACAATAAAAGAGAATGATTTAAAGTTGTTGTGTAACTTTAGGGCCTTGATTCAATGTTTCCTTAAACTGTTCAGTAAGCTAATTCCAATGTTTACATACAAAGTAAGTGTTCAGCAAAGGCAGTGTGGTGTAATGATTTAAAGTATAGATGCCTGGGAATGCATCTTTATCTTTACTAGCTGTGCATCATTGGCCAAATTACTCAGCTTCTCTGCATCAAAAAATTATGGACAATTACTTCTGCACTTGAGGGATTGATGGTGATTTATATTTTCTTCTTTGTGTTTTTATTTCTCAGTATTCTAAGTGTCCAAAAACAAACAAAGGAACCCTAAGTACTGACAAGGCATTAACTAAAAAGGAAGCATTAGACTAGGTACCAACTTTAGTGATACACTTTACAAAGTTCAATGTCAGTTTTAATCAACATAGTTTGCATATTTTAATCAGTTAAAATAATATATATTTCAGCCACACAATTTTTGAAAATAAGTAATTTGGGGGGCAAGTATCAGAGCTGAAATTCTTGGTCAACCGGCAGAAATACCACATAAAATTCACCCACCTTATAATTATCAAACACTTTTTGGTTTTTATCATTATGTTGTTGAGTTCAAGCCTCCAGATATGACTCTAATACATCCAATAACACTTTTTCTGCCATACTGATAAAACCTAGTTATAAACTTGGCATTTATTATTCACATGGTCTACACAATCATTTCCTTCTTCCATAATAATAAACCAACATAAAGTCATACTCATGACCATATTAAAAATAATTTCCTCCCAATTACATGTCATATTCGTAAGACATGACTTTGCATTTAGATAATGCTTATCTTTGAAGGTGCTCTAAGCACGGCCTATGTGTTTTATTTATGCGAGTACATCACTGGTGTAAAAAGAGACAGATTATTTTATCTCAAAGATATCCATTTTTTGATTTGCACTAAAACCTAAGAGTTCCTAAGATCGTAAATGTCACATTCGGTAAAATTACTATTCCATTGAGCTCATTATTCAGTCTTTCATCAGGGGGGAAAAAAACACACAGAGATATTTGATGAAATACCACTCATTTATTCATTCTATGGCTAGGCACCAAAAAAGCTATAAAAATGCACTGAAGCCAGCTCTGAATTTTTGACTCTCATGGTCCAACTGAGAAGAGAGATGTGAAAACCACTCCAGTGCATCACAGGCGGTTAGATCCAAGGCTTGGGGATGTGAGATGGAGAGAGGAGAGGACGGACCATGTGTTCAGGGTAGGCGTTACTAAAAGGAGTTTGCAATGAATTTTAGGAAAATGAGTAGGCTTTTTGCGAGTGGTTAAAAGAGAAAGCAAGGACAGCCCATATTCTGAGGAGGGAGAGAGCAGCACCTCAACAGCACAGAGACATGAGTGAACCTGGAGGGGAAGGGAACAGAGTGACGGGCTCCCTGGATGCCAAAAGTGCTCTTATTTTTCATTAGCTTATGCAGGTTTAATCCCACATACCATTTGGGCAACCACCAGAATTTTCAATTGAAAATAGAGAAATCACAAGTCAGTTCAAATTGTAAAAGCAAATTTGGCAAGACTGCATTGCTGGCTGCTGCCCTGTGTCTCCCTGATTCTAGAGAGGATGGCGGCTGTCTGACTGTCCTGAAACCACCCCCGTGCACCTCACCCCCACCCCATGTAGGCTGTTATACCTCTGTGAAGTCTCATGAAAACATGCTACTGCCGCCATTTTACTTCATCTATCACATTTCACTATTTTCACATCCCATAGTAATATTTGTGTGCCACTTGATGATTAAACATTATTTCAATTATTGTAACTATAAAAACATCTGCAGTATGTCTAATGTCAAAGAGAGGAGGCCAAAGGATTTCAGTCTCAGCAGCATGTAAGAAAAGGGCCATCTTCAGACAAAATAAGTTCCACAAGGATCATTACATCTATATGTCTATGTGTGTGCTAAGTTGCTTCCGTCACGTCCAACTCTCTGGGACCCTATGGACTCCAGTCCACCAGGCTCCTCTGTCCACAGGATTTTTCAGGCAACAATACTGGAGTGGGTTGCCATGTCCTCCTCCAGGGGATCTTCCTGTCCTGGGGATTGAACCTGCATCTCTTACATCTCCTGTATTGATAGGTGAGTTCTTTACCACTAGTGCCACCTGGGAAACCCATCTATATGTCTATGTATATATGAATATGCATCTACTCACCTACTTATGTGCTTACCTACATCTTTATGTTATATACATTTCACAAACCAAATGTAGAAAAATCAAATGGGTCATCTGCTGCCTTAGTTCCCAATCTCATTTATTTTCCAGGGGTCATAAGTTCACATAGATGGTAAAAGTTCTTCAAACATGCTGATTCAGACCCCACTTACTAAAAAACTAAAAAAAATGTACTAAAGCTAAAAACTTACTAAAACTAAAAAAAAAATTTTTTTCTGTGCCGTTAGAATTTATCTATCTCCCAAATTTCTCAGGCAGAGTCTGTGGGACCCAAATGAGTAAAGAAGAGTTGCAAGAGAACATTATGCTAATAGCCACTGCTGCTTCTCCTTTTCTGTATAGTAATTTCTCTTTTGACAAGTTTTTAACTCCACAGCTAGTGACATTAGGTGTAAGTGTTTAACTTGGTATATTTATGGAGATACTTCTCCATAATGGGGTGTTGGGAAATGGAGGAAACAAGGTTAAAAAAAAAAAAAAAAGAATTCACAACACGTGGAAAGTCACAAACATAGTTGTAGCATTTGCACATATAAACTACTGGCCACACATACAATCTACTCCAAGATAAGCACAGGACTTCCCTCCTGACTCTTCCATCAACTTCAATGTAACAGACTCACCAGGGAAATTACTGGGTTGTGGCCCTTTTGATATTGCATCTACACTATGAAAAACACACTGCTTCCCTTGAGTTTACATTTTCAAGGCCTTTTCTCCGTGATAGTGTTAAGGCCTTGATGTGCTGCGATTGTATTACGATCCACAGGAAAGGAGCCAAGGGTATCACTGACTCAATTTCATCTTCAGGCCTTGTACTAGACTGCTTCAAAATTGGGAAAGGAGTACATCAAGGCTGTATATTGTCACCCTGCTTCTTTAAACTATATGCAGAGTCCATCATGTGAAATGCCAGACTGGATGAAGCACAAGCTGGAATCAAGATTTCTGGGAGAAATATTAATAACCTCAGATATGTAGATGGCACCACCCTTATGGCAGAAAGCAAAGAGGAACTAAAGAGCCTCTTGATAAAGGTGATATAGGACAGTGAAAAAGCTGGCTCAAAATTCAACATTCAAAAAACTAAGATCATGGTATCCAGTCCCATCACTTCATGGCAAGCAGATGGGGGAAAAAATGGAAACAGTGACAGGCTTCATTTTCTTGGGCTCCAAAATCACTGCAGACAGTGACTGAAGCCATGAAATTAAAACATGCTTGTTCCTTGGGAGAAAAGCTATGACAAACCTAGGTACGTATTAAAAAGCAAAGACATCACTTTTCCCACAAAGGTCTGTACAGTCAAAGCTATGGTTTTTCCAGTAGTCATGTACAGCTGTCAGAGTTGGACCATAAAGAAGGCTGAGTGCCAAAGTATTGATGCTTTCAAACTGTGGTGCTGTGGCTTCTCTTCTCTCAAGAGAAGACTCTTGAGAGTCCCTTGAACAGCAAGGAGAGCAAGCAAGCAGTCAATCCTAAAGGAAATCAACCCAGAATACTCATTAGAAGGACTGATACTGAAGCTGAATCTGTAATACTGTGGCACACAATGCAAAGAGCCAACTCACTGGAAAACACCCTGATACTGGGAAAGTTTGATGGCAGGAGGAGAAGGGGGTGACAGAGGAGGAGATGGTTGGATGGCATCATCAACTCAATGGACATGAGTTTGAGCAAACTCTAGGAGAAAGTGAAAGACAGGGAAGGCTGACGTGATGCAGTCCATGGAGTCGCAAAGACTTGGACATGACTAAGCCACTGAACAGTGAACAATACTGGAAGGGCCTGAATAATGATACAACTTGTAGGGAAGATCATCAGGATAGGGGAATGCCTCATGGGTTGGAGAAAAGACTCAAAGGAGGTCCTGAACTGGGACAAAATGCATATAAATGACGGTAAATGCTTTTGAGGACTCAGGACCCATGCATCTCTTCTCTTTGATCAGACATACCTGAGCCAACTATCACAGAGCCCAGGTGATAAGTGATTCCTGAGAACCAATGAGATGCAGAAATAGAAAAAAAGGGTTTTGTAATCATGAAAGCCAGAGTTTGAATTCCAGCTGTCCACCTTATTAACACTATTTACCCAAAGGACATTTTCTTGGCCTTTCTCAGTCTCGAGACCACCTATATATAACCCTAAAGTGCTGTGAGAAGAGTTATAAATAATGCATGTGAGATAAACAGTGCATGCTTGACATTCATCATACATGAATTCTCATTACATAAAGAGCAGCTAAAACTTTAGCTGAACTGTGACTATACAATGAAGTGTTGCATTTCTGCATATAGTTGTGATAAAACATCATTTGACAGTGCCTCCCCTATGTAAACTCTGTGAGGCCCATTTTACGTCTCCAGTCATCTTCAAACTTTTAGAGTTCTAGGGAAAAAAAAATACTCTTTTCTGTTGGCCTAAGGATTGCTATTAAATTATTAGATTTAGCACACAGGCTTGTGTTCCTTTAGTGAAAACTGCACCTCACACATTATGTTTCCCAGTATTTTTATTCTGGAGTGAAGGGCTAATGAAGACTTCAAGGTAAATACCTGCCGCTTATTGAAGAATAAAACAACACATCAGCCTCATTTGAGAGCTCCAAGGAGCGAGGGGCACAGCTTGCTTCACATCTCAGCATTTGGGTAGTGTGCCAACCACATCATAACCAAAAGCCAGAGGAAGGACTTCATTTCTGGCCTAATCCTTTTTCCTCTACATTATCTGCTGAGCTTCCTCTTCTCGGTCCTCACTCCTTCCTTTTTGGACATGCTTCGTAAACATTTTAGCTTCATAAAAGTTCCTGTGAGACATCAAAACACTCCAACTCTGTATTTACTCAACCCCATTCAGCCTCCAAATGTATTAAATCTTAGTGATTATTTGTTTGACACCTCTGCCTTCATGATGCTCTGATGCCTAATATTATTGTTAAGGAACTGCAGGTTTCTTGTAAGTCAATAACTCTCCATCAAAACACAGATCCAAAACTCAGACCTCTCAGTAAATATTTCAAAACCATCTCTAGAGAAAAACTCCAGCTTTTTTTTCTTTCTTTCTTAGACTGACTGTCACAACATTCACACAACTTGTGAATAAAAATTTGGAACTGGTGTTTTAGAGTATAGCTAGAAAATTGTATTTTTCAGACTCACACTCAGAAGTCATCCATAAAATGCTCAATGTTAAAAAAAAAAAAAAAAAGCAAGAAAAAAAATCAGCTACAAAGCTGGCAAAATGAAATCATCTATGGCCAGTAGACCATTTGAAGAGAAAGAGACATTCAAAGATAGAATCACTATCTTTGACATGGCTCACTCTGGCAAAGTGGTAGACATAAGCCTTCCACCTTCTGACAAATGTGGAGGGTTACTTTGGAACAAAGTCCAGCAATCTTTGCTTTATCAGATGTAAACAGATTATATGTATAACCTAAACAAACAACCTTATCATTTTGATATTTCATCACATCTTCTCTAAAAGTGAAAGCAGAGGACACCCAAAAAACTTTTTTTTGCAATAGTTTTCTTCTTCATAAGGATCTTTTTCCACCTTAAAACTGTACAATAATCATTGCTAAATTCTGACAAAAACTGTGTTTTTCCTAAGTTGTGGATTTCCAAGCAAAGCACCTGGCACGTAGCAAGCTCTTAATAAATTACACAAAATAACTTTACTAATTAATTAATCAGAGATCTGCTGTACTAAAACAGAGCTCCTACTTTAAGCGGAAGAAAATAAATTCCAGTTTGAACATTTCTAGAAATCATTAAAAGAATTCCTCCTGCTTTGGCAATATGTGTTTTCTTAATCTAGAGCAAACAAATGCTCTGTGTAGGTTAAAAATACACAAATGGATAGAGTTTGATTCCTATTAAGTGTATCTGCATAAAATCTGCAAACTATAGAGTAAGAAGTCTATGCATAACGGTGTTATTGTCTCATAACTTCATTAATTTTGATGCTTAGATCCAAAGAAGTTAGGATATCATTATACCATTAGCCTGGAGATGTTTACTTCTCCTTTCAGACTCTTCTTGGATAAATATGGTACTACTGAAATGACTTGCTCCTGGGGCAAGCAATGAAGCAGTTGTTCCCTCAACAGCCAGACTCAACAGCCTTTACATTGTCTCAAAGAAGCATGTCTCATGCTTACCAATAAACTGCATTTTAAAGAGCTAAAAAAAAAAAAAGCAGCAGCAGCATATGAAACACTGAATGTGGAAGGGTCTAGGCATAAAGATGCGTTTCACGCAGCAAAAGAGGTTGAGCAACATTTTTGCCAAACTGTGGAATGGCCTAGAGCAAAAGTAAGGAAAATCATCATAAGACAAGAATTAAGAAAACAGGAGTATATGCATTTAAATGGTCCTGAGGAATGTTGGTATTTAATGCCAGTGTTTGAATTGCTTTGGGGGAAGTTCTTGTGTAGACCTTTAGATTCCATGTCCCTGATATGAGCATCCTTTGTTCCTTCTACTTCCACAAATAAATCACTTTTCACACTACACTGTTCCCCCAAAGCTTGCACACTGAGAGATTATCCTGTTCACCATTGCTCATTTGATGGCAAGCACAGTGCCAGACCCAACACAGATAATCAGAGAATCAATCCTGATTTTGTTCATCATATGTAAGAACACTGCTATTAAATTCCACGTCCACTTTGCAGTGTTGGGGGAAAGCCTATTGCTTCATCATTTAGAAGTAAAACCAAATTCTGTCAAGCGACATTTTCAATCTGCCTAGGGAAGAAGGATCTAAATATTGTTTTTGGTGCTACACATGGCCAAGAAATGGTAAGCTGATAATGTTTTTTCCCTCAAATTTGTCATCAGTCAACATTCTACCACTTGGAGCACATAAAATGAGTCACATGCTATGTTAAAAATGGTCATTCGCCTTTGTCCCGTATGTTTTGCAGAATGGTAGCCTACACAAAAGCCACATCCTGAACATTACCAGTAAAAAGCCAAGGCATTTCCCTCATACTTCTTTACTTGCTGTCTATGTGGCTTCATTCCTGGTTTTGCTCCTACTCAAAACAGCCACACCTTCTTAGTCTCCCACACTGTGGTCTTCCAAAGTCAGTCTCAGAACTTCTCTCCTCTGCCCTTTCTAGGTAAGCTCATCCCAGGCAATGTTGACAACTTCCAAACACACATCTCAAGGCTAAGTCTCTTCCCTGTGCTTTAGACTCATATATTAGCACAGCTAATTATACGTGTAATGGGCACCTCAAAAATCATCAAAATCAAACTCCGAATCTCTTGCTGCAAAGGTGTTCACACCTTGCAGTCTTTCCCATCTCTGTGAATGACAACATCACTTTCCCATATACTCAGCTAAAAACAAAATCAAAGCTTTTCCTTCCCAATCTGCGTCTAATCCTTCAGCAAATAATGTGGATTCTGTGCTTACAAGTTGAAGACTTTCCTACCACTTGGTCCAAACTGCCATGATTTTTGGCCTATTTATTGTAATAGCTTCTTAACTAATTTCTCTGCATCTACCCTAATACCTACAGTCTATTCTTAACTGGTCACAGTGATCCTTTTAAAACAGAATTCTTATCATGCCACATCTCTGTTCAAGTCTCTCCAACGACTACCTATCCCATTGAGAGTAAAGGCGAACCTTTAGGCCACCCTCACTATTTGTCTCCAATTCCTCTTTAACTTCATCTCACTTACTGGTCCCCTGCTAACTCTGGTTCACACACTGCTGAAGCTCCTTAAAACAAATAAACACAACAAACATGTCTTGCCTCAACAATTCTGTCCCTGCTGCGTCCTCTGCCTGGAACTCCTTCTTAAGGACGTGTCTAGATCTCATTGTCTTAAATTTCTTAAATCTCTACTTATTTCCCCTTAAATCTCTACTTAAAAGTCAACTTTTCGATGAGGCTTTCCCAGACCATCCTACTAAAAATAAAATTTCTCACACTGCACACTCTCTATCTCCTTTGTTGCCTTCTTTTATTCCTGGCTTATTGCAATATGACACCACACACACACATGCTTGGTTCTTGCATTTCTTTATTTATTTATTTGCCTCTCCCCTCTAGAACCTAAGCTCCTGAGTGCACAAACTCTTATCTCTATGCTTACAGCTATATGCTGAGCACCTGGTAAGGTGCCTAATCCATATGAGGCCCTCAATAAATACTTTTTAAATAAACAAACACTTGAAGATCTATATCTGGAAAAGAATTATTAGGGTCCTGACTGCCTTTTGTTTAGTCACATACTTTTGACCAAAGCATCTTACTAGATACACAATCTTTTAATTTCATTATTAGAGACACTTTAGCATTTAATCTGCCATGCTTAGCCTAAATTAGAAAGGAACAAGTAATACAACAATGACCACTTAGAAGAGATACTATGGTAAATCTTCAGATTCCAGTGTTAATCTAGGGAATATAATTTGTTAGAAGCTTATAATTATTCCATTAGAATTTCTTAAAGGCAAAGTTCAAGACTTCTGTGATTAGATTTCACCATGCCCACTCACATTAAAGCAGATTAAAGATTTTGGTTGTGTTCTATGAAGCCAAAGGACAGCTTATTAATTAAAAACAAACTATTTTAATAAATGAATGGATTAAATAAACATTAATACTGCTGCAAATAAGGATAAATATTGGAGAGCTTTTTAAGGCTCATTCCACCAAAAATTTCCTGGAAGGATAAGAGAAATCAGAAGGCTTTTCAAACTTTGATCTTAACCAAGAAAATATTTAAATGGTAGTAGTTTTATTTATAAATGATACATGTATTTCACATATTAGAATTTTCTACTTCCATTTGAATACAATACACTGCTAATACATAAACATCTATGCATAATACTGGTACATTCTAAAAGTTAAATACTGTTCGAAAAGTATTTAACATATTAAAGTTTGATAAATCATAAATTAGATACAATGTAAGGTTTGCTGATAAAATTGTTTCAGAAAAGCCAGCATGAGTCAGATATTGCTAGTTTACTTCCCATCTCCAAGGATCACTTCCCTCTATAGCCTGATGCCCTGTTTTGAAAACAGTTATTTTATGATCTAGCTTGTTTTTCACCTGTTTCAGTTGGGAGGCAAATACGGTCTGGGTTACTCCATCTTTACTGGAAGCAGATGCCAAAAATATCCAGTCTTCTAATATGGACATAAGATTATTTCAAAATGAAAAAGGAGATGACTTACTGAAGATCACTCAGTTATTAAATTGAGGAAGTGGATTCAAATCTAAGTTCTAGCTCTTAACCACATTGATCTTTTAACTCTTCATTGGCATTGGCCACTTAGTATTATCACCTGCCCACTTAAAATCTTTTTCTCTGGACAGTGAAGTTCTCGAAGGAAAGCATTCTGTCTTGTGTTTAACTTTATGGCCACGGTGACAGAGTGCTGGCACACAGCTGACATGCCCTCAAACAGTAAAGAATCCATCTGCAAGGCAGGAGATCCGGGTTCAACCCCTAGGCTGGGAAGATCCCATCCTGAAGAAGGAAATGGCAACCCACTCCAGTAATCTTGCCTGGAAAATCTCTTTCATGGACAGAGGACCCTGGCTGCCTAAGTCCATGGGTTACAAGAGTCAAACAAGACTTAGTGACTAAACAACAAGTAGCTTTTTTAGACTGGTTCAGGTGGAGCCCATACACACCAGTGACAAGATAGGATACTTACTAATAATGCCTACAGTCTTTGCAAGGAAGGCTGTGAGTCCTGGAAATATTAAGATACCTCAAAGAAAATAAGCTTTTGCATGAAGGAAGAAATAAAAAATTAAAATATTAGGATAACCAACCCTATGGGCAAAGAGATTTATAGAACAGCTGGAGAACTTTGTCTAGTTACCTGCTCACTGAAATTGTGTTTTGATTCTAATTTGCTTTGAAATTAGCATCTGCTCAGAATCGCAACCTTGTAAGTGGAAGGAATCACATATGTCACCTGGGCCTTTTTCCTACTCAGTTTAGAAATACATCCTGATGTTGGACAAACTCGTGATTGAACCCCCCATTATTGCTTAGACAGCCTGTCCTACTGTGAGGCGATATTATTTGTTATAAATCTTTCTAGTATAAGCTAGCCTCCTGCACATGTTAAGAGAAGGTACATACCACACACACGGAGCTACTATTTATAAGAGAAGTAGCAGATCTCTGTCTGTATGTTTAGACATAAAAATATACTTTCAGCATCCTGGAGGATGAGGGAAGAAGTAGAGGAAGGGGAGGGAAAAGAGCTGGATGTAAGACATGGATATGAAGAATAGTTTATTGGTAACCACACTGCATTTTAGGTCGGCTAGAAAGTTCAAAGTACATAGGGCAAAAATAATGTGCCACAAATACCATGTTCATTCTCATCTCTATGTTATTCTTGAACCACAACGTTTCTGGTCACCATACCAGTCCTTCATCCATGTCATCCTAAACGTTAAAAAATGTATACATTTACTTATAGTTAATATTCAAAGATGTGAGCAACTATCAGGTCTTTATGGGAACAAGTCTCTAACTAGCAATGCCTTGCACAGTCTTCTGATATCCAGGACATAAATCATGATCAACTTTATTATGTGATACAATACCATCACAATATTATCATTTTATTCTGTCAAAACATCAACACAAACACCAGAAAGATAAGACAGCCCTGTACTGGCACACTTCAGAGGCAGGACAGACCCCAGCACTTAATGAGAAACTCGAGAATCAAGAGTTAACCAGTATTCTTTATTTCTTATATAGAGAGATGACCCTTGAACAATGTAGGGGTTAGTGGTGCAAGGCTCCATGCAATCAAAATGCAAATAAAAACCTCAGTGAGGTACCATTACACGCCAGTAAGAATGGCTGCTATCCACAAGTCTACAAGCAATAAATGCTGGAGAGGGTGTGGAGAAAAGGGAACCCTCTTACACTGTTGGTGGGAATGCAAACTAGTACAGCCGCTATGGAGAACAGTGTGGAGATTCCTTAAAAAACTGGAAATAGAACTGCCATATGACCCAGCAATCCCACTTCTGGGCATACACACCGAGGAAACCAGATCTGAAAGAGACACGTGCACCCCAATGTTCATCGCAGCACTGTTTATAATAGCCAGGACATGGAAGCAACCTAGATGCCCATCAGCAGATGAATGGATAAGGAAGCTGTGGTACATATACACCATGGAATATTACTCAGCCATTAAAAAGAATTCATTTGAATCAGTTCTAATGAGGTGGATGAAACTGGAACCCATTATACAGAGTGAAATAAGCCAGAAAGAAAAACACCAATACAGTATACTAACGCATATATATGGAATTTAGAAAGATGGTAACGATAACCCTGTATGTAAGACAGAAAAAGAGACACAGATGTATAGAACAGACTTTTGGACTCTATGGGAGAAGGCGAGGGTGGGATGATCTGAGAGAACAGCATTGAAACATGTATATTATCAAGTGTGAAACAGATCACCAGTCCAGGTTGGATGCATGAGACAAGTGCTCGGGGCTGGTGCACTGGGATGACCCAGAGGGATGGGATGGGAGGGAGGTGGGAGGGGGGATCAGGATGGGGAACGCATGTAAATCCATGGCTGATTCATGTCAACGTATGGCAAAAACCACTACAATGTTATAATTAGCTTCCAACTAATAAAAATAATTGGGGGCGAAAAATAAGTCAGAGCTTGGCAATATCCTGCCATTCAGTGGTGCCTCCCAGAGTTCATCCCTAAAAACAAGTACCTTCCCCTATTCCCCTTATTCCGTTGCAACATTGTTGCCTCAATATACTCACCTCTTAAGGTGGCATCAAGGGAAGGGGGACATTAGTGTTGAAAAGTAATAGTCCATCTACTGCTGTCTGCTCTGACTTAATATTATCAGGATTCATATCATTATGATAGTCAACGGGAGAAATGGACTTAAAACAAAAAGTTTTAAAAAAACTATCCCCAAATACTCTATTCCAACACATTGCTCTTCTATTTCTATGTGATTTCACTTAACCAAAAGTAGGAATAAACTATACTGATGTTAAAGATAATATGTTTTTATAGAAAATGGTTAACTTTCAACAGCTCCACAACCTCCCAGTGCAATCTGGATCTCAGCCTTGAGGAGGAGGATGAGGCTTACTGTGAACACTTTTATCCCCAGGGCCACGGCAACTCCTTATATCTGCAATGTACACAGTCTTTGGAGCTTTCCTTACTTTTTAGATGCCAGCCTGATTTTTACTCCAATCTTGCCATCATGAATAATCAAGCTCCTTAGCGTGAATTACTGGGTAATTTTTGTTCCCTGAGTGGACCCTGTTTGGGAAGTAATAGATTGAATAAACACACACATAATTTTTCCTGGAGGATTTCTCAGAGACTCTAAAGTATATTAATATGTGTTACCAACTTTTTAAAAGGGTTAAATGATGTACAGAATTTCACAAACCTACTAATATAGACACCCCCCAGCCCCTCCCACACATATACATACACTGGTACACAGAAGCGTTCTGTTGGGACATCTTTGGAGACACATCTATGGGTTTTAACTTATAATACATTAACTTATAATAATATAATTACATGGTAGGAACTTGAAACCAATGCCTGCTGATGGGGAATAATAAGGTCAATTTTTACAAATTTTTACAAACCTGTAAGACAATGATTTTTCTTTTTATTCTTTTGATAAAGAACTATAGCATACTGTCTTTCCTTCCTGTCCCTGTCTGCCTCAGACAACACCTGCTCATGAATACCCATGGATTTCAGCAAGCACTCAGGAGAACAGGACTCTCATCCAGGAAAGGGCAGGACAACCTTTCAGTGGGTGTGGCCACATCTTGAGAGGAAGCATGAGGCTGAAAGCTCCCTCCCCCCTCTGCACCCTGCAGTGTCTAGAGATTCTATTTCATATTGTCCATTTGATAATTCCTGAGGCCAAACATTCGAACTTTCCCATAAATGTGTATGACATCCATGGAAAGTTGCAGACATAATCTGGTTTTTGACTCCTTGCAGCTTGAGACGGTAGCATTTGGGAAAAGACCTTGCAGAGGCCTCTGCTTTTAGAAATATATGACTTAAACAATAAGTGTCAGACGCTATCAGAACCCGGGGCTGTGACATGCTGCAGGACAGAGAGCTGGTGGAAGCAATTATGACCTTTTATGTACATTCACTAAAATACTGTTAGGGAAATGCAATTACTGACTGGGAGGTTCATTTATCCAAATTATTCTGGGCTATCAAAGAAACTTGACATGTAAACAATTTAGATAAGGAGTCTAATAATCTAGCTCTAGCAAGTATCTGCAATTTGTCATGCGGTGCACTCTTGCCCTTAGCTGCAATGGTCTGCTGCGCTTGCAGTGCTAGTTCAGCTGAATGTACACTGGGAAGACGACTTTAAGTCAGTGTCAAGATCCTGAGTGAATCAAGCTACAAACAAAATCACAACGCAATGAGATTTTCACCTACTAAACTCAAAGTAGAATGTAATGGCATTCCTCTAATAAAGATATAACTAACTCATTAAATGGAAACTTTAGAAGATAAATAAGGGGCTTCAGAAAGTAATGTTGGATTTATCTTACCTGGTATAGAAACAGTCAAATCTTAAATAGTTTTAGTCACTCTGATATGACCAATGATGTGCCAGGTTAAAAGGATATGAATAGAGCATAATACAGAACTGCCGTTTTGAACAACATCTCCTTTGGGAGATCAAAATAAAATTGAAATGATTACATAAAATTTACATAGGAAAATGTAATAATAAAACTCCAGAAAGAACAACAGAATTCTCTAAAGCTACAGTCCAGGTCTTGAACACACATTCACCATGAGATATTTTCAAAAGCACCTGGCACACACCCAAGGAACAAATCCAGGCTCGAAGATATTTCTTTTCAGCAGCTGAGTATTTTGCGGGTAGGGAGAGCTTAACATAAGAGCAATGTGTGGAGTGGCTCTTTCTTAATAAAATGAAATGACTTGGCCCCTGCAAATAGGGGTCAGTGAAAAAAAGAAACCACTGATTTGCTTACTTCATGAAAAACATGTTTTCATGTATTCATTATCTCAACTAGCATTTACTGGCTTTATTCTGTGTTCCAAGTACCATGTCAAGCACTAAAGCCTTCCACAGTGGGACAAGACACTTTGCCTTGAGGAGATCACTGTCCAGTGTAGAAGACAGATGGGTAAATGAATAATTAAGATAAAGTTGATAAAAGCAATAATGGAACAAGTAAGGAACGTCATGTGAGTGCAGAGGAAAAAGCTGCAGGGATGTGCATGAGCCAGGCTGTGAGCACTTGCAACAGCCAACTACAAACTTTTCAGAATTTTTGAAAACCAGTCATTGAATACAGCCATTATTAAAAACTAATTCAGACAAACTTACAATTAGAGTTAAAGCAGAGGTAATAAATACTCAAAACTCTATAACTTCCTAATTATTTCATTAATAGCAATATATCACTGAAAGTGAAAGAGGGTGAGATGGTTGGATAGCATCACCGACTCAATTTCACATGAGTTTGAGCAAACTCTGGGAGATAGTGAAGGATAGGGAAGCCTCAGTCATGCTGAAGTCCATGGGGTCACAAAGAGTCTGTCGGGACTTAGCGACTAAACAACAACAACATCTGCATCTGAATGCAGAGTTCCAGAGAATAGTGAGGAGAGATAAGAAAGACTTTTTAAGTGAAAGAAATAGAGGAAACAAAGAAATAGAGGAAAGCAATAGAATAGGAAAGACTAGTGATCACTTCAAGAAAACTAGAGATACCAAGAGAATATTTCATGCAAAGATGAGCACAATAGAGGACAGAAACAATATGGACCTAACAGAAGCAAAAGATATTAAGAAGAGGTGGCAAGAATACACAGAAGAACTATCCAAAAAAGATCTTAATGACCCGGATAACCATGATGGTGTGATCACTCACCTAGAGCCAGACATCCTGGAATGTGAAGTCAAGTGGGCCTTAGGAAGAATCACTGCAAACAAAGCTAGTGGAGGTGATGGAATTCCAGCTCAGCTATTTTAAAACCTAAAAGATGATGCTGTTAAAGTTCTACACTCAATATGCCAGCAAATTTGGAAAACACAATGGCCACAGAACTGGAAAAGGTCAGTTTTCACTCCAACCCCAAAGAAGGGCAATGCCAAAGAGCTTAAACTACCACACAATTACACTCATTTCACATGCTAGCAAAGTAATGCTTGAAATCCTTCAAAATAGGCTTCAACAGAATGAATCGAGAACTTCCAGATGTACAAGATGGATTTAAACGGCAAAGGAACCAGAGATCAAATTGCCAACATCCATTAGATCATAGAAAAAGCCACAGAATTCCAGAAAAAAACACCTACTTCTGCTTTACTGACTACACTAAAGCCTTTGACTGTGTGGATCACAACAAACTGTGGAAAATTCTTCAAGAGAAGGGAATTCCAGACCACCTGACCTGCCTCCTGTGAAACCTGTATGCAGATCAAGAAGCAACAATTAGAACCAGACATGGAAGAGTGGACTGGTTCTAAATTGGGAAAGGGGTATGTCAAGGCTGTATATTGTCACCTGGCTTATTTAACTTAGAAGCAGAGTACATCATGTGAAATGCTCAGTTGGATGAAACACAAGCTTGAATCAAGACCGTGAGGAGAATAGCAATAACCTAAGATATGCAGATGACATCACCCTTATGGCAGAAAGCAAGAGGAATTAAAGAGTCTCTTGATGAAACTGAAAGTGGAGAGTGAAAAAGCTGGCTTAAAACTCAACATTCAAAAAACAAAGATCATGGCATCAGGTCCCATTACTTCATGGCAAATGGATGGGGAAACAATGGAAACAGTGACAGGCTTTATTTTCTTGGGCTCCAAAATCACTCTGGATGGTGACTGCAGCCGTGAAATTAAAAGACATTTGCTCCTTTGGAAGAGAAGCTATGACCAACCTAGACAGCATATTAAAAAGCAGAGACATTACTTTCCCCAAAAACATCTGTATACTCAAAGCTATGTTTTTTCCAGTAGTCATGGATAGATGTCAGAGTTGGATCATAAACAAGGCTGAGTGCCAAAGAATTAATGCTTTCAAACTGTGGTACTAGAGAAGACTCTTGAGAGTCCCTTGGACAGCAAGGAGATCTAACAAGGCAATTCTAAAGGAAATCAACCCTGAATATTCATTGGAAGGACTGATGCTGAAGCTGAAGCTCCATTACTTTGGCCACCCGATGCGAGGAGCTGACTCACTGGAAAAGACCCTGATGCTGGGAAAGACTGAAGGCAGGAGGAGAAGGGGACAACAGAGGATGAGATAGTTGGATGACATCACTGACTCAATGGACACGAGTTTGAGCAGGCTCCGGGAGATGATGAAGAACAGGGAAGCCTGGCGTGCTGCAGTCCACGGGATGGCAAAGAGTCGAACAGCACTGAACAACTGAACAACAGCAACAATTATCTATATACTTGAGTTTATTTATGTCCGTTGCACACATATGGTGGGAATGTCATATAATGGCATTCTGCTGGGCATTTCTTACCAACTTTATGTGTTGGCATCACATTGATAGCTTGCGGTTTGCCATGGTGGGAGTATCTATACCAGGGAATTCAACAAATTTTATTTGTTGAATATATTCAAACATATTCAACAAATATACTACCAAACATCCCCCCAGAAGATAGCCAATTATTAAATATGTGTCAGCATACCACTGAAGACATCTAACTGTGGCCCCCTATCTGTGATGCGCTTAGTCGCTTAGTCGTGTCCGACTCTTTGGGACCCCATGGACTTCAGCCCATCAGGCTCCTCTGTGCATGGAGATTCTCCAGGCAAGAATACTGGAGTGTGTTGCCATGCCCTCCTCCAGGGAATCTTCCCAACTTGGGGGTCAAACCCAGGTCTTCTGCATTGCAATAAATTCCTTACTGTCTGTGCCATCTGGGAAGCCCTGGCCCCTATCTAGTCATGGTAAAGGAGAGCTCCCTGGAAAAAGAGGGAATACAGAGAAGTAAAATTTGTCACACACAGAATAAAGACCAGCCTGCAGAAATAAAAGTCCCAGCTAAAAATATCTAAGTTGTCCTAACTTCTCTCATCCTGTTTCCTCCAAATCCAATTATTTGCTATTGAAGTGAAGTGAAGTGAAGTTGCTCAGTCGTGTCCGCCTCTTTGCGTTCCCATGGACTGTAGCCCACCAGGCTCATCCATCCATGGAATTTTCCAGACAAGAGTACTGGAGTGGGTTGCCATTTCCTTCTCCAGAGGATCTTCCCAACCCTTTATCGAACCCGCATTGCAGGCAGACGCTTTACTGTCTGAGCTACCAGGGAAGCCCTTATTTGCTATTAGAATTAGTTATGAGAATTGCTCCTCTAATTCAAGTTCTCATTTTCAGAGCCCTATAGGATTGCACTTTGATACTCCCTTGAAGTTCATCATGACAATGGGACTTTCCAGGTGGGGCTAATAATAAAGAACCTACTTGCCAGTGCTGGAGAAGTAAGAGACTCAGGTTCGATCTCTGGGTGGGCAAGATCCTCTGGAGAAGGAAATGGCAACCCACTCCATGATTCTTACCTGGAAAGCCACATGGAGAGAGGAGCCTGGCAGGCTGTAGTCCATAGGGTTGCAAAGAGTCAGACATGATTGAAAGGATTTAGCACAGCACAAATGAGTTGAAGTGCTAACAGGATGTACTGTGTACAGAAGTGAAGTGGGTCGTTTTCAGGATGCTCTTTTACACACAGTGTGTGATGTGCCCTGTTCATTTAAACCTGACATGGTGACTGTGGAACCAGTCAACTGAAGTCCCTGAATGACTATGGATAGCAAAGAATTTGTGAGTACCTCCCTCTAAATTCCTACTGGGATTGGTTATGTATATTCAGCGGGAAATACACTTTTATTGTTTTAAGCCCTCATAGTTGAAGCTTACTCATTATTCCAGCAAAACCCAAACCATCATAACTCATACAACTGCCAAGTAATATAGAACCTTTGAAATAGTTGTTTCATAACTTTTGTCTCTGTTCACATCCCTATTCTATTAACCCCTCACCTGAATGACTAACAGCCACCCAACTTCTGCTGCGAGTCTCAGCATCCTTCAACCAGTTCTATATACCCTAGAGTTAGGTGCCCCAAACACTCTTCTATTTAAAAATCTTTAAAATATCCTCATTTTATACAAGGTAGATATAAATAGTATAAAATGGTATATTCAAAGGGCCCTTGTGATTTTTATCCTAATATTCATGTTCCAATCACACAGAAATAATGTTTCCCAAACAAGCTTCCTCGCCTCAGAACATTCAAACCTTGGGCCTTCACGTTCTCATCTCAAATCTTCCTCTTGATAAACTCATGCTCAAACATCAAGTACTCATTATGTGAAACCTAAAGCTAAATGGGTGCCTTCTTCTCTTTTCTGTATGTTTCAAAGACATTTTGCTTACATTTCTATGGTAGTAATGATCTTATGACACTACAATCAATTCTGTATATTTCTCTATCTGGACCTGGCTTTCTGGGATCTATTTCTGAATCCCTCTGACTTGACATATAGTGCTCACAAAAAGCCTGCGAGAAATTTATCCAGATTTCTCCTGTGGTCCATTGACTAAGACTCCAAACTTCTAATGGAGGGAGCCAGTGTTCAATCCCTGGTCAGGGAACTAGATCCCCCATGCTGCAACTAAAGATCTTGTGTGCCACAAACTAAGACCTGGTGTAGCACCCCCCAAAAAAGAAAAACTAAAAATAATTCTTGGGCTTCTCTGGTAGCTCAGCTCGTAAAGAATCCGCCTTCAATGCAAGAGACCTCAGTTCGATTCCTGCATCAGGAAGATCCCCTGGAAAAGGGATATGCTACCCACTCCAGTATTCTTGGGCTTCCCTGGTAGCTCAGATGGTAAAGAATCTGCCTGCAATGCAGGAGACTTGGGTTCGATTCCTGGGTTCTGTATATTTCTCTATCTGGACCTTGCTTTCTGGGATCTATTTCTGAATTCCCAGGACTTGCCACAATGCTCATTAAAAACCTGAAAGAAATGTATCCAAGGAGTTAATCTTTGATTTCCTAAACATGTTCAACTAGGGCAGAACTTTCCCTTTGGTTTTCTTGATGCTGATTTAATTAAGATTGTATCTTGGACTTCTGCCAGAAGCAGAAAAACAAGTTTGATCATTTACTCCAATCTCTTCATTCGAAGGATGAAAATCAAGGCCCACAGATATTTGGTGACCGGTGACTGGTTGATTGAGTCTGAATAGAATCCCAAGGCCTTCTTACTCTGAGGAACTGCCACTTACCAATCCAGAGTGTCATCTTATATAATAAGGTTATCTTACCGTGCACTAAAATGCACATCACTTATCTGCTAATATTTTTCAATTTATTTTTACAAGCCCTGTTTCCATATATTGATCTTACCTCTCAACCAGTCTTTACATTTTTTTGGCTCCCTAAAATATTTCTTGAAGTGGTCACCCAATGAAAAGGGAAAACAATTTAAAGTCAATTTTAGAATCTCTGAAGTGACCAGAAGAGACCAGAAAAGTAACATCATTTAATTAAAGCCACATAGCCAACACTGAATTAAGGCCATAGAAACCAACATGAGAATATACTCAGATATCTATCTCAATGCCAAGACAAGGGTTCTTCTTCCTTTAAAACACAGGTTTTATTTTGATGTTCATTCTGGTCATTGTTGCCTTTCAGCTCGGGGTCTCATTTCTGTTGCTTCAATTAAGTAATACAAGTGACATAAATAAAGTTCCTCATACAGTTTTTTTAAATGTAAATACAAGTAAAAAGTAAGAGAAAAGAAAGGAAAAACATCCTATAAAATCTAAGTACCAAAGTTAATGAAAGGTGAAAAGATTAAAAGTTAAACAAAGTTTTTAAGGTTAGAAGGCACATGTATGTTAATAAAATGCACTTAAAGAAACATAAAAAAGGGAGAGAAAGAAAATATGCTTCTTAAGTCTGCCTTTTTATTTCTCCTTCTATAACCTATTTACAGAATTTTTAAAGCAAACCTTATACTATTAAGATGATCACTTTAGATGAAACATGAGAGGCAAAGGAATTGAAGCTTTCTAAATGAAATGGAACTACTTGACCATCCACTCCAGGTAATTAGGCAAGGGATTAGAGTAGAATTCTATATATAGCTATGCATTAGAAATAGATGGAAAACTACAGATTTAATAATTTACTAAGACAAAACAACTCTCAGTCTTCTAAAGAGAGCCCCTCAAACAAAATCTCTTAATGGCTGAAAAGCATCACTGCATGGAATTAACAGCATTGCCCTAGATTTGTGCTACATTGATGTTTAACAATTAGGGATGCATTTTATCCTCACTCATGTCCTGCTTTTCATGGCAGCTCTGGTCAAATTAACGTAAGCTTTGAGTGTGTTCTCTCTCATTTTTTCCCCTCCAACTCAACCCATTTTTTAAAATTTTCATTTTTGTAGCTACTCTATCAGACTAAGAAAATGCTCTATTATTTCTTTGTTATAACTTGATTTTTTAAAAATTTTATTGTGAGAAGAACACTTAACATGAGCTCTACCCTCATAACAGATTTTGAAGTGTACAATGCAGTATTGACACAGTATATGCATTGTGTAATAAAGAGGACCTCTAGAGCATATTCATAACTGAATCCTTATTCAGTTAAGGACTGAGTAAGTTATAAATAAGAATCCTTACTCATAATCCTTACTGATTATGCCCCTCCCTACCTTCCTAGTGGCTCAGATGGTAAGGAATCTACCTGCAATGCAGGAGACCCAGCTTTGATCCCTGGGTCAGGAAGATCCTCTGGAGAAGGAAATGGTAACCCACTCCAGTATTCTTGCCTGGACAATTCCATGGACAGAGGAGCCTGGCAGGCTACAGTCCATGGGATCACAAAGAGTCAGACACGACTGAGCAATGAGCACTGTGACTTTCACTTCACAGTCCCTGGAAACTACCATTCTTCTCTCCGCTTGAATGAGGCTGAGCATCTCCTTCATATGATAGGGATCATGAGCTGAGTGGCTTCTTTCACTTAGTTCCCCAGGTTCATCTATGCTGTCGTGTCTTACAATATTTCCTTCTTTTTCTAAAGGACAATAACATTTTATCCTACATATAAATCACATTTGCTTTGACCACTCATTCATCAGTGGACATTTAGGTTATGAATACTGCTGCAATAAACATGGGAATGCTATTGTCTCTTTGATGCATTAAACAATGAAGAGAGTGAAAAGCCAACCTATAGAGGAGGAGAAAATATCTGCAAATCATAAATCTAATAAGCAGTTAATCTGCCACATATATAAGGAACTCCTATAACTCATTAGGAAAAAACTCTAATAACCTAAGTAAAATATGGGTTAAGGACTCAAATAGACATTCCTACAAAGACCTACAAATTGTTATGTCTTCAAATAATTTCAATAATTATATGAAAAGATGCTCAAGGTCACTGATCAGAGAAATTAAATAAAAACCACAATTGGATATCACCCCACATCTATTAGGATAGCTATTATAAAAAAACAAAATACACTATATGTTGGCCAGGATGTGGAAAAGTTGGAATCCTTGCTCAGGCATTCATTATGGTCAGTCAAGTCCAATAATGTCTGGCATGATGCTTTTCCAACTGTCAAGGTCAGCTCTTTGGTCTGGTAATTCCTTGTCCTCCTCTCTTTCTCCTCAGTTTATAGCAGCATGTATCACATAGGCTGTTTAAATGGGATAGTATTTTGTGGTCAACAGCTCTGGATATGCAAACATATGTGATGGTCTGCCACTAAATATGGACTTCCTAGGTGGCTCAGTGGTAAAGAATCTGCCTGCTAATACCAGAGACTCAGGTTTGGTCCCTGGGTCAGGAAGATCCCCTGGAGAAGGAAATGGCAACCCACTCTAATATTCTTGCTTGGGAAATCCCTTGGACAGAAGAGCTTGGCAGGCTGTAGTGCATGGGGTTGCAAAAAGTCGGACACGAGTGAGCAGCTAAACAGCAGCAGCAGCCACTATGAAAGGAAGAGTCAAAGGGTTTGAGGAATACAAATATTTTGATATCTTGGAATTACTGAGTAACATTATTCAATGGTACAAATAACCTTGATTCAGCTTTGATTAAATTCACAGTGAAATCACAGGCTACACATTTCAATAAGAAACAATTAGGGAGTCTAGATTATTGACCCAGGTGCTTTAGACAGACAGAGCACTAGGACATATTGCTCAGAAAGGGAAGGAAAAAATACATACAGAGAGTTACAAAATTTAACTTGCTTGGACTTCTCCAGTGACACAGTAGCTATGAATCCACCTGCCAAGGCAGGGAACACGGGTTCTATCCCTGGTCTGGGAAGATTCCACATGCCCTAGAACAACTAAGCCCATGTGCCACAACTACTGAAGCCGATGTGCCTAGAACCTGTGTTCACAATACGAGAAGCCACCGCAATCAGAAGCCTGTGCACCACAACGAAGAGTAGTCCCCGCTCATGCAACTAGAGGAAGTCTACACAAAGCAAGAAAGACCCAGTGCAGCCAAATATTAGATAATATTAATTAACTTATCATAAAAAGCTGAATGCTTAAGTCTGTTTGATAAATGGAGGAAAGAGTTCTATAATATTCAAAAGTCTGTTTTCATAATCTTCCAAGAACTATTAATGTATAGCCCGAAGACCTGAAAACAATGAATCACTGTTACAGAAAATTGTACTAAAATTCATGTTCATGATAAAGAATCTTGTCACTTCACTCTAAAGTTTATATATTATGTTTATCATAATAGGATCAATTTTATCACCAATTTGTGATGATTACTCTTTGATAATGATCTTTCCATCACTATCTCATTAAGATCCAACACATGTAAAGTATACATTCTCTTAGTATTTTAGGGACTGAATGAAAGTGAAAGTTCTCAGTCATGTCCGACTCTTTGCAAACCCATGGACTATACAGTCCATGGAATTCTCCAGGCCAGAATACTGCAGTCAGTAGCCGTTTCCTTCTCCGGGGGATCTTCCCAACCAAGGGATCAAACCCAGATCTCTTGCATTTCAGGTGGATTCTTTACCAGCTGAGCTTCAAGGGAAGACCAAGAATACTGGAGTGTGTAGCCTATCCCTTCTCTATGGGATCTTCCCAATCTAGGAATTGAATTGGGGTCTCCTGAATTGCAGGTGGGTTCTTTACCAGCTGAGCTACCAGGGACTGAAAAGAATTAAGAAATAAAAGAGGCTAAGTAGCTTGTCAAAGACAGGAGCACTACTTAGTAAGTGGCAGAGCAAGGGCTTGAATCCATGTTAGCCTGACTCAACAAATGGTGTTCTTAATATACTACTTTTCTCTTGGGCTTACAATGTATTTTTATTACCTGCTCTTGACTCCACAAAATTTTAAAATGCTCTAAAATGTATGTCAAATATATATCATAATAAAAGTTTTATGCAGTTGCCTTTTAAAGTAAAATATAAACACTAAAAGCTAACTTCAAAGTTTGAAAATTAAATCAATGTTGCCAAAAAAGACAATTTTTCAAGCTTGCAGCTCTCAGACTGCCTCATCTATATTTTTCTCAAAATAACTTAGACAAAATTATTTACAGACTAGTTGCAACATGTTTTTCAAAAAAAGTATCAGGAAAATTTATACAGAAAAATGTGCTTGCCAAAAACATATATGACAGCTTAGAATTGTTTCAAATGAGTCTCTATATTGTAAAAGAACTATTGTGTTCTTCATTACTCATATCATTATGACCTGTGAAAACAATAATACTTGTCAAAATTCAGTTGTGTCCAAAATATTTTCCTTTTTGTCTTGAATTGCTTCTTTGAAGTAAATCCTTTACCTCAAAGCCAATTTTCAGTTTCTTTCATTAAAATCTAACTAGCATTATGACAAAGGAGAAAAAAATGAATAAACAAAATGCTCAAACCAAAGTATCCAATAGCAGATTCATAGCAAAACCAAAAATGGTATCTACAAGAAAACAGGGATTTCTGATTCAATTTGCTTTCATATTCACTCAATCATTAAAGCAAATGGTTTTAATCTTCGCATAGGAGATTAGCCAGAGAGTGTTTCAAAAATATGGATGACACGGCATATACTTGAGTAACCACAGTTAAGCAAATTTTCAAATACTCAAGGTTATATATGCATATAATGCCATCCAATATACATTATATATACACACATAAACACATATATATGGGCTTTCCCAGGCAACTACTGGTAAAGAATCTGCCTGATAACACAGGAGACGCAAGAAATGCTGGTTTGATACCCGAGTCAGGAAGATCCTCTGGAGGAGGAAAATGGCAATCCACTGCAGTATTCTTGCCTGAAAAGTTCCATGGACAGAGGAGCCTGGTGGGTTAAAGTCCACGTGTCACAAAGAGTAGGAGATGACTGAGTGACTAAACACACACATACATTTATATGCATGTGCACACAAATATACATATGTACAGTGATGCTTTTTCAATAGTTATTTACATATATACACTAAGCAAGTTTACAAATTCCTTATATTCTATGGTAGTGATGCTTGAGCTACCTGAAGCAAAACAGTATTTTCTTTCTTCCTTCCCCACCATCTTCCTTCACTCTATTTTCTATCCATTTCTTCCTTTTTTCCTTCCACAAAAAATGAATTATAATCACATATGTTGGGAACTGGCAAGTGCCAAAGGTCCAGTAGTGAATAATTACAGAAGGACCCTGCTTTCATGGAGCTGTAATTATACTGTATGTACATTTGTTGACAGATAAAGAACACAGGGTTTTTTATAGTTGTTTTTTAATTGGGGTATAGTTGCTTTACAATGCTTTGTTACTTTCTGCTGTACAATGAAGCAAATCAGCTATATGTATACATATATCTCCTCCTTCTTGGGCCTCCTTCCCCAGAACCTTGCCTCACCCCTCTAGGTCAATACAGAGCACCAAGGTGACCTTCTTGAGTTATACGGCAGCTTCTCACTACTATCTATTTCACACACGGTAGTGTATATATGACAATCCTAGTCTACCAGTTCATACCCCCACCACCCCACCCCCATGTCCACATATCTGTCCCCTATACCTGCATCTCTATTCCTGCCCTGCAAATAGATTCATTGGAACCATTTTTCTAGATTCCACATATACTCATTAATATATGATTGACTTTCTCATTGTTTTTCTGACTTATTTTGCTCTGTATCACACACTCTAGGTCTATTCAGACCCTTGTTCAAATCAGGATGCTGTCACTTATGCATCTCTGGGAAATTACTTAACTTCACTGTGCTACCATTTTCACAAAACATCAGCTGCTCAGTCGTGTCTGACTCTTTGTGACCCCATGGACTGCAGCACAACAGGCCTCCCTGTCCATCACCAACTCCCAGAGCCTGCTCAAACTCATGTCCATCAAGTCGGTGATGCCATCCAACCATCTCATCCTCTGTCATTCCCTTCTCCTCCTGCCCTCAATCTTTCCCAGAATCAGGGTATTTTCCAATGGGTCAGTTCTTCACATCAGGTGACCAAGTACTGGAGTTTCAGCCTCAGCACCAGTCCTTCCAATGAATGTAGGACTTATTTCCTTCAGGATTGACTGGTTTGATCACCTTGCAGTCCAAGGGACTCTCAAGAGTCTTCTCCAACACTACAGTTGAAAGACAAATTGAAATAAATTTAAACTTATCCTGTATCTTGTGGTTTAAGTAAAATAATGAATGCAAAGAAGAGAGTGGAGAATTTGACATATAATAGATGGCTTAACAAATATAACACATCTGCTTTCCTCACATACATTTAAACAGGAATTTGCTATTAAACCCAAGCTTCCCTTTTACAGGTTTGCAAATAGTAAAAAAGAAAGAAAATATGCTCAGGGTTTTATATTACTCTAAATAAATATTTACAGACTGGTGTTTCAAATCAGGAAAGGAGTACATCAAGGCTGTATATTGTCACCCTGCTTATTTAACTTACATCAGAGTACATCATGAGAAATGCCAGGCTGAATGAAGCACAAGCTGAAATCAAGATTGCCGGGAGAAATATCAATAACCTCAGATATGCAAGTAACACCACCCTTATGGCAGAAAGCGAAGAACCAAAGAGCCTCTTGAGGAAAGTGAAAGAGGAGAGTGAAAAAGTTGGCTTAAAACTCAACATTCAGAAAACTAAGATCATGGCATCTGGTCCCATCACTTCATGGCAAATAGATGGGGAAACACTGGAAACAGTGACAGACTTTATTGTTTTGGGCTCCAAAATAACTGCAGATGGTGACTGTAGCCATGAAATTAAAAGACACTCCTTGGAAGAAAAGCTATGACCAACCTAGACAGCTTATTAAAAAGCTTTATTAAAAAAAGTAGAGGTTACTCTACCAACAAAGATCCATCTAGTCAAAGCTATGGTTTTTGCAGTACTCATGTATGGATTTAGAGTTGGGTTATAAATAAAGCCGAGTGCCGAAGAATTGATGCTTTTGAACTGCAGTGTTGAAGAAGACTCTTAAGAGCCCCTTGGACTTCAAGAAGATCCAACCAGTCCATCCTAAAGGAAATTAGTCCTGAACATTCATTGGAAGGACTGAGGCTGAAGCTGAAACTCCAACAGTTTGGCCACCTGATGCAAAGAACCAACTCATAGGAAAAGACCCTGATGCTGGGAAGGACTGAAGGTGGAAGGAGAAGAGGACAACAGAGGATTAGATGGTTCGATGGCATCACTGACATGATTGACATGAGTTTGAGTAGGCTCCGGGAGATGGTGGTGGACAGGGAAGCCTGGCATGCTGCCATGTCCATGGGGTCGCAGAGTTGGACATGACTGAGTGACTGAACTGAAAATAAATATTTTACTCAGAAGTACTTAAACAGTGATTGAAAACTATGTTACCAAAAAGAGGAAGAAAGAAAGAGAGAAAATCTGAGTATCAATGACACAGAGAGTATAGGAAAATAAATAAGCCCTTGTGGGCATCAATACAGGTTTTCCTGATGGCTCAGCAGGTAAAGAATTTGCCTGCAATTCAGGAGACACAAGTTTGACCCCTGGGTCAGAAGGCCCCCTGGAGAAGGAAATGGCAACCCACTCCATTATTCTTACTTGGGAAATCCCATGGACAAAGGAGCCTGGTAGGCACACTCCACAGGGGCACAAAGAGTCAGACAGGACTGAGCATGCACACAAGCATTAGTATGCTAGATTAAAAGGTCTGAACATGAAAGGATGTACTGATCATGTTGCAGAAACAAGTGCTTGAGAAACCAAGCACCACGCTCGGAGAGTTGGAGAACTCAGGTTTATTACACCAGCAGACCCAAAGGCGTTAACACTCCAAGCTCTGAGCCCCAAACAAAGGGGTTACAGAGTCTTTATAGACAGTCTGTAGTAGGCAACACTAGCTCTTAATAGGCTGGTTTAAACTAAGGGGTTTCATGTGCATGCAGGCACAGTAGTCAAGATGCGGAGGGGGATGCCTGGCCTGGACAGGCATGATTAAGCAGGTTTGTAGGGGCTGGGTGATTGCAAAGAGCAAGACAAGGGTGAGTGAGATAAACTCCAGTTCCTAGTATTGCAAGTCCCCACTTTCTGAGAATACGTGACCTACATGATCTAGACTTTGCAAGGGGCAAGCTGAGTTACAGAGGCAGGAGGAGAAGGAGGTTATGTAAAATTTTAACTTGGCATCATTACTCAATGCTGACTTGTAACATTCTCAACCCCAATTTTATTATCTTGTTTTTACACAGATATCTTGTTTTACACAGCTCTCATTCACTGGGAAGGCAGCTATAACAAGTAGGCCTCCAGCCATGGTGGGCAATATTCTTTGTCTCCATGAGATAAGTTACCACATGAAAAGATAGATGAGCTAGAGAGGAATGTAGGTCTGTTGTATACTCAATGATGGAAACAATGAAAAATTGAATATTATCAACAGGAAATTACCTAGGGGCATGCTGAGTACTCCAGAGATGTAAGTCATGTCCTGCCATCTCATATACTGAGAAATCCTTCATCACTGGGATAGACTGGATGATTCTAAGCGGGATTTGAAAGCGGTGGGCCTCAGTGGAATCCAGCATCCCTTAGATTTTAAGTCTCACCACTAGCTTGCTATACAATTCTAGAAAATCTGACTCAATCCAGATTGTCTCCCTATTGTATTATTTGTATTGTTACCCTAATTGTATTAATTTTAAAAAGACAATTTAATGAATACAATGAAACAAAAACAGGTGCAGATTTGTGGTTAGAATAAAGCACTTTCAAAACTCGGTTGTTAAAATGTAAAATCCACTTCTAATTTAAAAGCACCATAGAGAAAACCAAAGCTTCTTTGCCATAAAGAAGAAACTCAAGTGCAATACTGAAACGGTGTTATTGTGTCTAATAGAAAATGTATTAAGGAAAAGGTAGATTGCTTTGCAATTGCTCAAAAATGACAGTTTCAATGTGCTTTCATCGTTCAGCCAAGTACTTCACAGGAGAAGGCGACAAGACAGAGGAACACCTTGCCGGGGATGGTCTTCTGTTGCACACGGATGTTCCTAACAATTAACTCAGGCTGAGCATGAAAACCAGAGTTAATTTCACTCAGAGTCATTCCATGTTTGTCAAGCCATCTTCTTGATTATGATTGGGTTCCTTACGTGAACTGTCTACTGTGAGTAAAGGAGACAGGTTGATGGAAACCTGTGATATGACAATTTTATTTCTCTGTAAGGTAAGAAGTTGATATTCTACCTTATCTTCCTCAGTCTGTGAGATTTCTAAATATGAATCATCGTCCCCAAGTCCAACACTGAAAAGATGGAAATCCTAGGATGGAACTCTTTAACTCGTATAAGAATTAGGGGCAGACGCCCAATACTGGTAAATTTGCCAAGTTAACTATATGCATAAAAATCAGTACTCAAAAGCATTGAAAGCATTGAGGGAGACACAAAGGAGTACACTCAGACCTAGTTCCAGCTCTCAAGGTGTTTTCGGACCAGAGGAGGCGGCTATTAATGAACCACTACTATAAACTCAAACATTGTGAGGTTAGGGTCTGACATTTTTTGTTTGAGGGGGTTCTGACTCTTAAAACCAACATTTACAGAACTATGCACATTGAAGTTGATGATAAATCTAATGTAATAATCTATAATGGAAAAGATTCTGAAAAAGAACACATCCATATATAGATACATACATATAAGAATATGTATGAAAATATATATGAATCACTTTGCAGTATACCTGAAACTAACAGAATATTGTAAATCAACCATACTTCAATTTAAAAAAAAAGTAAAGGGAATATATTCTTTTCTTCTTCAGAGAGAGTCATCCAAATCCTTATTTAAAGTAATTTAAATGACATCTTTTCTATTTAACACTGATATAAAGATAGGTCAACTCAGGAGAAATACTACAATGGTCAGATAATTTTATCTCACAAATCAAAACAACTGTATATGTTTTGAAATGAATACCACCAACAAAGAAATGACAATGTATTTAAAAGGTGAACTTTTTAATGGGCCCAAGTACAAAACTAAAAGAAATAAACATTTCTAAATAAGCTCTGTAAAGATCTTAACAAGAAAAAAACAGAAACATTAGATAAAATGATCCATAAAACAGTAGTTTAATTTTTTTCCTTAGCCTAAGAATCATAAGTGAAAACATGGAAAACAGAAGGGATTCTTTCTTTCATCTTATAAGACAATATGCCCTTCACCTGAAAGAAGATTTCAGCAGAATTTCAAAGACATTGAACAGAGTTCAGAGAGAAGCAGCTGTTTTCTACCTTGAGATTCTTTGTCTTTATAACTGTTGATCTTAATAAATTTGAAGATTTCAGAAAAGAGGTTATTGTTCCCTTTGACAACACAAGTTTTCAAAATGAAGTAAAAGCCACTGAAAATAACTGTTATCTCAAATGGGTCATTTCAAATAAAGATGAGTGGGTATTACACAGGCATAGAAATCTTACAGAAAGCTTTGCTCTGTAAATTTGCAACTCACCTACTTTTGTGAGTCTGAGTTCTCAAACATGGAGAATAGTTATATTATACAGGTCAACATCAAGCCACAGAAAAACTAACAAAAAGTAGAACTGACAGTGTGCCAGATTTCTTAAGGGAGACAGATTTTCTAAGCTTTAAAGTACTAGGAAGAAAAACACAAAGGAAAATATGAATAATTGTGGGAAGATATTAAATACACACGTTGTAAGCTAAAAAATAAGACACTGTGAAAAAGCAAATAGGAAAAATATATATATATTTAACCTAAAAACAGCCTGCACAAATTACTAAGAAAAGTTCCAAGACCTTAATAAATAAATTGACAAGAAACATATTATTTTTCTAGAGGTTCCATAACAAAATACTACAGACTGGATGGCTTAGGAACAGAAATTTATTGTCTCACAGTTCTAGAAGCCAGAAGTCTGAGATCAAGGTGCTAGCAGGGTTGGTTTCTTCTGAGATTTCTTACACATGCCTTCTTTCTGTGTCTTCACGTGGTTCTCTCTTGGTCTTTGTGTTATTCTGATCTGTTTGCATTAGAACACCAGTCATATTGAATTGAGGCCCACCTATATGACCTCATTTCCCCTTAATATCTTTTTCAAGGCCCTATCTCCAAATATAACATGTTCTGATGTAAGACTTCAATGCAGGAATTTGGGGGGATACAACTGAGCTCATAATAGAAATCAGCAATTCAAAAAGTATTGTGCAAAAAAAATTAAAATGTTATCTTTGCTAGCAAGTAAAAGAATGTTAATTAAAGGTAAAATATGATTCTATTTCTTAATTGTTCAAATTAGTAGTGACCGAAACAAACATTTTAATGCTGTTAGCATTTTAATGCTGGCGGATATTCAGTTCAATGAGGCTACTGAATGCTCTACAGAGGAACGTAAACTAGCAAGCTATTTTGGAAAACAAATTTGCAATACAGATCAGGAATATAAAATATACTATTTCTCAATATCGATCAATATAAACAAGAAACAGATGATAATAAAAATATATCTAGAGAGCAGCATACTTCCTTCTGGGAGATATTGTCAGTGAAATATTACCCATCTGAGTGTTATTTACAATACCAAAATTATTTGAAACAATTTATATGCCCACACTGGGGAAACTCTTATGTAAATCCAACTCTTGGTAAGATATTATGCAGCTACAAAAATATTTATAAAGATCATGAAAAACATAAAATATCTGAAGTTTTATATTTTAAAAATAAAGCTGGATGCAAGGACTATGTTAAATGGGTATGCAAAATAAAAGAAGGCAAGAAATAAACCTATAGTCAGTCATTACTTTAGGAAACTGAAGGTTTATTTTTTTTCTGATTACATATCTTTTTAATTTCCAAAAATAAACATACATTTGTTTCTATAATGTAAAACAGAATTTAGGTAAGACTTGATTAAATTTGTAAAAGTTCAGCTTCAAATCTATCGCGCCTAGGTTAACAAGTCAGCTGCTTATTTAAATGCTTTGCTTTCATACTGTTACCTGGGTTTTAACCAACTGTTCTATTGATATGAGTGACACCTTAACTTAAGAACTCACTGTCAGCCCAACCTTATTCTTCCCCAGTCACTACTGACATGATAACAATGATAAGAGATCACGTATCTCTTGTATGGAAGAGGTTGGGGATCCCTATAAGAAGGATTTGAGAGTCACTAGTTGATCAAGTTCACTTTCTGGGGAATGCTGATGACCACTCTCTATTCAGTCTATCAACCTGAGAATATGCATTGCATAGGTCTGATGATCAGAGTCATGTTTTATAAGTTCTTTAGGCATCTCAATAACAGAAGACAGTATCTGCTGTCTTTCTCTATGACTGAGAGGGACACACACAGCAAGTCCTAACAAATTCTAAAATACGGGAACCAACTCTAGTAAGTACAGGGGACAGAATACAGTACCATCAGAGCATCAGAGCTAATGAAATAGCATATTTTACGCTTTGGCAAAATACAGAGAATCAAAGCACACACAATCATGAAAAGTCTCAAATTTCAAACTTTGGGCAATCAATCGACCATCTGAAATGTCAGGACTTCAACCAAGTTCATTAATTTAATATTAATGTTAACCAATATTTTAATTTTCCTACTAGATTAGAAATGAGAAACAAAATAGGTTGAACAGCATCCTTTCAAAACTTACATACCCCTGAAACCAGAGATCATAACCATATCTGGAAATAGTCTTTGCAGATATAATTAAGGTAAGGTCCAAAGTGCGACCATACTAGATTAGAGCAGGCCCTAAATTCAATGAAAGTGCCTTTCTAAGAGACAGAAAAGGACACATGGACACAAAGGTAAGAAGACATGTGAAGACAGAGGCAGAGATGGAGGGATTCTGCCCCAAATCTAGGAATACCAGGAGCCGCTGAAAGAGTCAGGAAGGATTACTCCCCTAGAGTTTTCAGAGGGAACTTCACCCTGCCAGCCCCTAGATCTTGGACTTCAAGCCTGCAAAACTGAAGGCTAATTGATTTCTGTTGTTTTTTAAGCCACTTCATTTGTAGTAATTTGCTACTGAAGTTCTAGAAAATTGATTTACAGTGGTTTACAGAAAGAATAATGCCACATCTCACAAAAGCTATCTCCTTAAAAACTGGAAGCAGACTGGTGTGATGGCAAGAGCACACACAACAGCTGGAGTGAACAGGTCCCAGTTCCATTCTGCAGCTTTCCACTGGGCAATCCAGTTAGCCTCCCTGAATATCTACGCAACCATCTTCAAAAGACACAATCATACTATCAATCACACCGTTCGGTTGACAGGGTTAAATGAGACGATTATGAAATAAGCATTTGATAAGCTGTCCAGTGGACAGAAATTTTTATTTTTTATTGTTGTTGGCAATGGTTCAGCGTAAATGTCAATTTTGTACTAGATATGTATTTAGGAAATATGACAACTGAATATATGAAAGAGATTTATAAAAGTGCATGCTTAGTTTGTCTTCCAGTCCTTTCTCTATTTTAGAATCTTTTTACCTTAAGGGTGGGCTTATCTCCTGAAGACTGACTTTGGACTCAGATATGAATCATTTATCACATTGGGGATGTTTCAAAAGAGGAGTAACTGGGGACTGAGTTATTTTTAGAGTTGTTGTGCTGTCATAAATAATCATCTGTTGTACTTTCAGTCATCTGAACTTGGATAAGAAAATAAACAGATGACCCTGACCGTGGTAAGATGGTTTTAGCATTGGTGATGAATAAAAAGCACAAAGTTAGCAACAAAGAATCCTGCTGTTCACTTGCAGCTCTTGGGTCTTTACAGCACTCTCTGAATTTGAGAAGAGCATCAGATGAATGGTATCAAAGGCCAGAAAACTGACTGCAGTTAGTTCAGTAATAAACATAGTTCAATACTGCTTCTAAAAAATTCAAGAGTTAATAAATGACTCAATTCTTTAACAGCTTAGAATTGCTATTCAGAAAATTAAATTTATAACTCTTGATTGTGAGTCACTTTACGCAGTAAAAATATCAGTGAGGCAAATGACTTCAAACACAGTCTCTCAGAACTGATGCGATCTAAAAAGGTTTTCAAAACTAAATGGAAGATATGATCCAAGCTTCTGGTGTTCCTGTTTTCATTCCCATCAGAGCAGAAAGCAAGATTCACTTCCTCGGGGCTCATTCCCCAGTGGGAAATCACTGGTGTTCCTACCAAAACAATCAGACAGCAAATAATTTCTCCAAAGTCCATATCCTCAATGAGTGTTTTATCAAGATTGAATCATGAGCTATTTTCAGTGAAAGCTCACCTTGACCTTGACAGCTGTGATTGTTCTCCTGTTGTTTTGGGGGTTCAAATGGAGGACCAATGAGGCAAGTGCCAATTCCTCACTGCTCTGAGCTTTATTAACCTCTCCTCACCAGACACCACCTCGAGACATGCAAGTGATAATTATGAAGAAAAAGTACTTGACCACTCCCAAATTTCTCTATATCCTCATCCATTCTTGGATACATCATTGCAATATTCACCAATGGGGGCCTTCATCACTTGACTTCTGTTTACTTTTGTATCTACATCTCCCATCACTGACCTCCCACATGCTATGCTACCATCACATGGAGCGTCTGGGCCTCTCAACCGTATGGACTTTTGAGTAAAAGAATAGCAGGGCACGACTGCTTGAATCACAAATCCTTCCTAAAGCCTGGGTCCTTGATGAATTTCCTGTTCTCTTTTGCCCCTCTTTGAGGATACCTGCCATCACTTCATATTTCATACTTCTAGTCAAGTTTCTTTGGCAGAACTCTACCTTCTACCTTGATACTCTATGTAACCATAAAACCAGAAAAGGAAGTATCTAAAATATTTTTAATAAGCAAACAGAATTGAAACAGACTTTATTTCCAGTCAATAACATTCAATAAGTTGTCTAAATTCTTCATGCTTCATTGTTTGTTGTGCATAAAAGTATTTAAAAAATGACATTGCTTAAGGATTAAATGATATATAGAGTACACAAATACACTTCATATACTCTAAAGATTTTTTTTATAAATGAAAAGATTATGACCATCATTTTCACTTAAAGAAATTCTAAAGACTCACCAAAGCACACCCAATTCACAAATATTATATGGAATTAGACACAAAAATCACCTCCCAGGGTACAAGTCCACATAATTTTGAGGGCTCATACAGAGGAGCCTGGCAGGCTACAGTCCATAGGGCCGCAAAGAGTCAGACATGACTCAGCACAGCACAGAAGCATACTATGCTAGGGCTGTGCAATCCAATCCCATCAAGGAAATGTGGAAAGGAAGAAGCAGAAATAAGGAGGTATGATGCTAATGTGAAGGGAATCTTCCTAACGATTTCAGAGCCTGGAAATCTTCATGGTCAGGGTCAGCGTTGAGAGCAGCACTTTGCTTCCCTCCTGATCTCTACGTCTGAGGCTGTGCTGGGAACCAGGGTGCAGTTATTGAACCTAAAGATGACTTTACTCTGAAACAAGTGGAACACAAGAACAAGAGAAAAGTGGCTAATTATAAATGTATTTTCAAAATAAATGCTAGCATTTATTCAGCACTTACTGGGACCAAGTATAAAATAAGCTATATGCTCTATATACATTTTTTTCATCTGATCCTGTGTATCTATGAGGTATAAGACTGAGTCATGTGGTTGCCTTGAGAAGGCTACTATTCTACTGTGCTTTCAAATTATATTCTCTAGATGCCTAACACTGATTTATATTGAAAACACAAGCTGTAGAGAAGATGAGAGAATGCATATTGGGGGTGTCAGCACTCTTATTTTTCCTGTAGGGCCTCAAACAATTCAGCCCTGGCTACGAATTTATGATCCCATTAGGCACATAAACTCAGTTACATGGAGTCACCTACCTCTTGGTACGATAAGACTGCTAGCATCTACCGTTAATTAAGACTGCCCCTTTGCACAGAGTAAGGTGTCCCATCTTCTACCCCAAAGCAAACCACAGAGAACAATTTCCTGAATGGCAGTTCTGGGGAACACACTGAATTTCATCTGCCTCCCAGCAACTGCTGCCTGGCTGGTTACCCAGGACTTGCAAATTTACTAATAATCAAGCTCTACAGGGGCAAGCTGAACAGAGGCTATGAGAGTAGAGACACCATGAGGAAGCCCTCAGCCAAGTCCAGGGTGCAAGATATCATCCAAAACTCACGGTGAGATTCTCAAACTCAAGGCCTGAATAAAAGGAAAAAGGGAACAAGTATTTTATGTTAAAATAGACCTGAAAAGCACAAGGGCCAAACACAATATAGACTTACGTAGAAAACAGGAGTCACAGATGTAGCAAACAAACTTATGGTTTCCAGGGGATAAAGGAAGATAGGCATAAATTGGAAGACTGGGTTGGATGGACATATACATACTACTATATATAAAATAGATAACTAATAACAACTTGCTATATAGCACAGGGAACTCTACTGAATACCCTGTAAGGTCTATATGGGAAAAGAGTCTGAAAAGGAGTGGACACATGTGTATGCATAAGTGATTCACTTTACTGTACATCTGAAACTAACACACCATTGTAAATCAGCTGGACTCCAATAAAAATTCTTTTTAAAAACTTAAAGAAGGACTTTGGACTGATGTGACAAACACAGTATTTAAAAAGTTCTTGATACAAATGAATAAATGTGAATATGTAAATATGATCTGAGCATTAACTTTTTAAAGAATTGTATTAGTTGTGCTAAGTGTGATAATTACATGAGGCTTATATATAAAAATGTTCTTTTCAGTTGGAGATGCTCATGTAAGAATTCGCAGAAAATAAGCATTATGTCTATCATTCATTTTAAAAAGTGCTTCCCCATCAAATAACAGCTGAAACAAGGTTGCAAACTGTTGATACTGGTGGAATCTGGGTAAAGGGTACATGGAGTTTATTACACTGTAGCCTCTCTCTTATTTACATGTGAAATTTTCATCACAAAAAGCTTTAAGAAAAGTAAATGAACTGATTTTTTTTAATCTCAAAAAGGATCATTTGCATTTGCCAGGTAATGTGTCCAAACTTCATTAAAGTAACTAGAATGCCCCAATCCATTTAAATTCATATGAAGCCATAATTAGGTTGAACATGGGGATGGAAAAAAACCAGCAGAGCCAGGAGGATAAGGAGCCTTAGGGAGGAGGGTTATTAGCATAACATCAGATGGAACAATCAATAATTATGTGCATAATCACAATGTGAAAGATGTAAATGAACTCCAGGTAAGAGAAGTTCAAGGAAAAGCTGGCAATGCTACTACAATTGAGACCACTCTCTGGGGCATAATCTTCCTCTTCCCTGAAGACCCATCTCAAAAGTTACTGTGTGGCTTTGACCAGCTCCCCAGGGCTGTTAGCGGTTCCCTCCTCTGAGATTCCACAAAACTTTACTCATATCTCTCAGTTTTTTTTTTTTCCACCAGCAAATCTATTTTTTTTAAAAAAAGAAGGGATATTGACTAGCATAAGCTTTTGAATGTGGTGCAAGTATGTATTTAGGAAATATTAATAGAAGGGATAGATGGATGAATAGATGGAGGGAGGTAGGGAAGAATGGATGGAGGAAAGGAAAGAGGGATGGATGAATAGATGGATGGATGGATGAGTAACAAAGAAAGAAAGAAAGAAAGAAAGGGAGGGAAGAAGTGTTATTCCTTTCTGGAAAGAAAAAAATCAATGGGGTCAGCATGGGGACTCCTATTTAACAAAAGCTTTCATTTCAACAATCCCAAATCAATCACAATCAAATACATAACTTTTCTTAGTAGCCTACTACCAGGAATTTATTTGTTTGGTTTTGTTTTAGCTAGACTAAATCCACACATCCTCTTTGTGCAAGCAATTCATCAAATATGCCAGGCTGGAAACAGCTGAGGTTTTTTATCTCTTGCTGAGAAAAGAAACTTTTCACTGAGCTATCACATGCACAGTTTTTTCTATTTGACTCTCAGTTGAAATACCCCTGCTGCAGAGCATATTGAATACTTTATTGACCATAAAATGTGCTGCTGCAATTAGAGGTTTTGTTTTTTTTTTGTTTTTTTTTCCTGAGCATTTTGCCTTTCTGGAGGCATTTGGAGGCTCATTCCTGTTTATCAGTTTTTCAAAGATGTTTGCAATTTAGCAAAACTGAACCAGAAATTGAGTTAAATGTCTGGCATCTTTGAATAAGTGTTTCCAAGATCTGCAATTAAACAGTACACGGTAAAGTGTGGTGAGGTTTCTAATGCACAGTCTACAAAAGTCTTTTACATTAGCTAAGATCCTGGCGGGGAATGTACATTATATTAATTAGAAGCAAATTCACTTAAGAGTTGTTGTGGTTTAATCACTCAGTACTATCTGACTCTTTGTAACCCCATAGACTGTAGTCTACCAGGTTCCTCTGTCCTTGGGATTTTCCAGGCAAGAATACTGGAGTGGGTTGTCATTTCCTTTTCTAGGGGATCTTCTCGATCCAGGGACCAAACCTACATCTGTTGGCAAGCGGGTTCTTTACCTGGGGCAAAGAACACAAGGGAAGCCCCTGACTGTAAGAGACTACTATATAAATCATTCAGTTTTGTTAAATAGTCTATGGGTACACAAGACGCTAGTTATCCTCAAGTTATTTAGAGACAACCATTTCTATTCTACACTAAGAAATAAGGACTTCCTAGGTGGCGCTAGTGGCAAAGAACCTGTCTGCCAATGCAAGTGACATAAAAGATGCAGGTTTGATCCCTCCGTCAGGAAGATTCCCTGCAGGAGGGCATAGCAACCCACTCCAGTATTCTTGCCTGTAGAATCCCAGGGACAGAGGAGCCTGAAGGGCTAATGGTCACAAAGGGTCAGACACGATAAAGTGACTTAGAACAGCACAGCATATCACCAAATAAAACAGCACAGACCTTGCGACAGATACCAGTTGTAAACAACATAAACTTTAAGATCTCATGTCTTATGTACAGAGTTTGGAACAAGGAACTGAAGACCCCAAAAACTCTGTATTCTGCAAGTCAAGCGGCTGGACCCATACATTTGCCAGTAAATAGTAAATGAATGGATAAAAGGAAGGAAGATTCTTTTGGATCTAAGGAATGTGCCTTGGCTCTACACAAGTCTGTATGGGATGCTTGAGTTGAACGGAAATAAAGCTTATGCCTTTTAAATCCTTTACAGTACATTTCCCTCCAATGTCCTCAGCCAGGTCAGTGGGGGAGTCTGGGCTTAGCTCCAGGTCTTGGGACCTAACCTGTGTTGTTTTTTGATAGGTTACACAGCTGCTTTTAAGGAAACTTACTGAAGCATCATATCTTTTCTGAAACTAGAGTGAAGGTCATGCCCCCAAAACTTCTGGGTCTGTATCTCTGCTGACATTCTGCTGGGGATGGGAGCTGGGGGTTGGGGGGCTGGGCAGAGGGGACTACCACCTCAGAGCTGCCTGATCCTCTCAGCATCTTCCCCTGCATCCTCTGACCCTTGTCTCCCTACTTCTGCTGTCTCAGCATTGTTGAGACAAAACTTTATTGAAAGAGCCTCAGCCCTGTTGTACTCAAAATCCACCCAGGCATTGTGAGTGCAGGGATGCAGCAATGAACAAGACACAAGACTCCCCTCTTCTCAGGAGGCTCACTTTTCTAAAGACTGAAAATGGGATTCAATCAGTATCAAGTTTCAGCTGTGTGAGATAAGTTACACAGATCTGCTGTACAATGTAGTATTTATGGTTAGCAATACTGTATTGTGTACTCAAATATTTAAGAGGGTAGATCCCATGTTAAATGTTCTTATCACAAGAAGATAAATGTATACATAAAATAAATATTAATAATTAGGTTAAATTAAATGAGCATGCAGCAACAGTCTGAAACTTCCCACAGCTAGCATCATGCAAACCACTCCATGTGTAGTTTTCCCCCAACCTTATTCTTTCAGTAGCATTTCTTTCAGATCTCTGCTCAACTGTTATAAGGGAAGCTTCCTTAGTTAACTTATAGAGCCCTGCTGCCTAATCATCCTTTCACTTCTCTTACAACTGTGTATCACTCTTACTTTGCTGTGTATTTTTCCAGAAGCCTTACCACTACATATATTTATTTATTAATATTTATTATCTGTCTTCCCTTGTTAAAAAACTATTTCAAGACAAACAGCTTAGTTAATTCACTACTGAGTACCTTAAGATGGCGGAGTAGAAGGAGGTGCACTCACCTTATCCAGCAAGAACTCCAAAATTACAACTCGCTGCTCAACAACCATCGACAGGAGAATGTTGGATCCCACCAGAAAAAGATACCTCACATCCAAGGGCAAAGGAGAAACCCCAGCAAGACAATAAGAGGGGTGAAATCACATTTAGAATCAAACACCATACCTGCCAGAGATGCTCGGAGGGCTCAAACAAAACCTGGTGCACACCAAGACCCTGAGACCCCACAGAGACTGAGCCAGACGTGTATATGAGTCTTCTGCGGAGGTACAGGTCAGCAGTGGCCTGCTGCAGGGGCAGATACCCTGGGTGCAGCTACCTGGATCACACAGCCTGTGGCATAGGCCCTCTTGGAGGAGGTCACCATTCACCTCACCACAGAGCCACCAAGCAGAAGACCCACAGACTGCAGAAACATTATACCCAAGACATTTTCGCACTGTTAAGAAAGTTCTAGGACCCACAGCAGATTTCCCAACCTGGGGATCTGACAAAGGGACTGAGAACCCCCAGGGAATTTGACTTTGGAGGTCAGTGGGGTTTGATTACAGAACTTACACAGGACTGGGGAAACAGACTCTTGGAGGGCACAAACAAAACCTTGTGCATACCAGGACCCAGGAGAAAGGACCAGCTTGAACATCTCGAGGTTCACGGTTCATGTACTGTTGAAGCCTGACTTGGAGAATTTGGAGCATTACCTTGCTAGTGTGTGAGATGAGTGCAACTGTGTGGTAGTTTGAACATTCTTTGGCATCGCCTTTCTTTGGGATTGGAATGAAAACTGGCCTTTTCCAGTCCTCTGGCCACTGCTGAGTTTTCCAAATTTGCTGACATGTTGAGTGCAGCACTTTCACAGCATCATCTTTCAGGATTTGAAATAGCTCAACTGGAATTCCATCACTTCCACTAGTTTTGTTCATAGTGATGCTTTCTAAGGCCCACCTGACTTCACATTCCAGGATGTCTGGCTCGAGGTGCATGATCACACCATCGTGATTATCTGGGTCATGAAGATCTTTTTTGTACAGTTCTGTGTATTCTTGCCACCTCTTCTTAATATCTTCTGCTTCTGTTAGATCCATACTATTTCTGGCCTTTATTGTGCTCATCTTTTCATGAAATGTTCCCTTGGTATCTCTAATTTTCTTGAAGAGATCTTTAGTCTTTCCCATTCTATTGTTTTCCTCTATTTCTTTGCACTGATCACTGAGGAAGGCTTTCTTATCTCTCCTTGTTATTCTCTGGAACTCTGAATTCAAATGGGTATATCTTTCCTTTTCTTCTTTGCCTTTAGCTTCTCTTCTTTTCTCAGTTATTTGTTAGGCCTCCTCAGACAGCCATTTTGCCTTCCTGCTCTTCTTTTTCTTGGGGATGGTCTTAATCACAGCCTCCTGTACAATGGTCACCAACCTCTGTCCATAATTCTTTAGGCACTCTGTCTATCAGACCTAGCCCTTTGAATCTATTTGTCATTTCCACTGTTCAATTGTGAGGGATTTCATTTAGGTCATACCTGAATGGTCTAGTGGTTTTCCCTACTTTCTTCAATTTAATCTGAATTTTGCAATAAGGATTTCATAATCTGAGCTACAGTAAGCTCCCAGTCTTGTTTTTGCTACATAGTCAGCACCTGGTCTTGTTTTTGGAGGTATCTTCATTAATTCCACCATGGTTTGGTCTCAGGTGAAACAACAGGGAGGGAACACAGCCCCTCCCACCCACAGAAAATGGGACTGAAGATTTACTGAGCATGGTGCCCATCAGAGCAAGACCCAGTTTCCCCCACAGTCAGTCTCTCCCAACAGGAAGCTTCCATAAGCCTCTTATCCTTATCATCAGAGGACAGACAGAAAAAACCACAATCACAGAAAACTAATGTGGTCCATGATTACAGGGACCACAGCCTTGTCTAACTCAATGAAACTATGAGTCATGCCATGTAGGGTCACCCAAGATTGATGGGTCATGGTGGAGAGTTCTGACAAAACATGGTGCACTGGAGAAGGGAATGGCAAATCACTTCAGTATTCTTGCCTTAAGAAACCCATGAACAGTATGAGGGCTCAATAACGACCTGTTTAATGAGTGAATGCATAGATTAACTTGAGGACAGGTATGACCATTACTTCAGTCTTGCAGATGGGGAAGTCAATATTCATGGAGAATAAGAAAGTCGCCCAACATCACTCAACTGATAAACGGTCAAATATGTGGTTTAAAAATGTGGAATTAATGAAAGATCTTTAACATTCAGTACACAGTCACCAGAAACTTAGCATTTGGGTTTATATTAACACACTTCACAGAAAAAAAAATTTACTGATGTGCTAACTCTGAGGTTGCAGAAATTTAGTTTCTCACAATTTCTATAGTTGCTGATGGCAGAGTAGTAATGATCTTCTGGCATGTTATGGTTGAATTGATACAATAAATTGCATGTTTTCCTTTGATTGTATTAGAAGCTATAAATGGTTCTATCACTTCTAAAACAGCCTAAGGAATATAACATATTTTTAATTTTATGGGCCTGTCTCCCTTTTTAGAGTCAGAATATTCACTTGACAATCTAAAAATTCTTGTCAACCTCAAAGGAATATCAATTGGTATTGCAGCTGAAAACATGGATTTTTCTGTACTTTTTCCCCAGTTCCTGGAGACATACAGAAACACTTCTTCTATTTGCTCAGTTTGGAATCTCTAGACTGCTATGGTTTGTTTTATTGTTTTTGTGTTTTGTTGGTTTGCAATTCAAAGCTTCTGAATAGATAACTTCTAAAAATAGTTGAGCTAAGCATTATAAGAAACACCTTTCCTACTTACTATTTAACTGCAGCGTCTCTTTCTAGTATGGGAGAAGCCAAAACACATATTCATTAGTGTAGTAACTATCTGACCTCTTTTAAAGGGGCACAAATTTGCTTTGATACTTCTGAATTACTCCTGAAATTATTCTTTATTCCAAAAGCAAATCAATGAGAGCTCCAGAAACTTGTCAATTGCCATTTCGGGGTACAAAAGACAAACTAAAACTCACTTTTAGAAAAAGAATATTATAAGAAAATCACTCAGGATACCTCTTTGGGTAAGTTAGATCTCTGCCAAAACAAAAAATCAACTCATGCATAGAGATTGGACTAAACACCCATCAAGAATCAATATTCAATTATTATCGGCCCCAAGAGAGCACTTTTTAGGAGTCATAATATTTATCATGAAATAACTCTTCCTTATCATTAAATAACACCTGACCTGCCTCCTGAGAAATCTGTATGCAGGTCAAGAAGCAACAGTTAGAACCAGGCATAGAACAATGGACTGGTTCCAAATTGGGAAAGGAGTACATCAAGGATGTATATTATCTCCCTCCTTGTTTAAGTTATATGCAGAGTACACCATGAGAAATGCCAAGCTGGATGAAGCACAAGCTGGAATCAAGATTGCCAAGAGAAATATCAATAACCTATATATGCAAATGACACCACCGTTACAGCAGAAATTGAAGAAGAACCAAAGAGCCTCTTGATCAGAGTGAAAGAGGAGAGTGAAAAAGTTGCCTTAAAACTCAACATTCAAAAAATTATCATGGCATCTGGTCTTATCTCTTCATGGCAAATAGATGGGGAAACAAGGGAAACTTTAATAAAGTGACAGACTTTATTTCTTTGGGCTCCCAAATCACTGCAGATGATGACTATAGACATGAAATTGAAAGATGCTTGCTCCCTGGAAGAAAAAGTTATGACTAACCTACACAGCATATTAAAAAGCAGAGACATTACTTTGCTAACAAAGGTCCATCTCGTCAAAGCTATGGTTTTTCCAGTAGTCATCTATGGATGTGAGAGTAGACCTTAAAGAAAGCTGAGGAATGAAGAATTGATGCTATTGAACTGTGATATTGGAGAAGACTCTCAAGAGTCCCTTGGACTGCAAGGAGATCCAACCAGTCAATCCAAAAGGAAATCAGTCTTAAATACTCATTGGAAGGACTGATACTGAAGTTGAAACTAATACTTTGGCCACGTGATGCGAAGAACCGACTCAATGGAAAAGACCCTGATGCTGGGAAAGGTTGAAGGCGGGAAGAGAAGGGAACAGAGGATGAGATGGTTGGATGGCATCACTGACTCAATGGACATGAGTGTAATCAAACTGTGGGAGTTCGTGATGGACAAGGAAGCCTGGTGTGCTGCACTCCATGGGGTCACAAAGAGTCAGACACGACTGAGCGACTGAACTGAACTCTTCCCCTCAACATATCGTTTGGAAATAATGGAAAGCAAACCCATGGCTGATGATGCTATTTGTCTTCAGTATATGACAGGATGAATAGGAGACCTGGAATATACAGGCCTGGGTTTGTATTATAGATTAACCCCTTGCCAGCAGTACCAATGTCACTTACTTGAATTTCCCTTTTTCCCCTTGTAAGGGGAGACTAATGATGTTTGTCATACCATCGTGGGTGTGTTCAATAAGTGTCAGTTGAATTTACATCTTGTCTATAAAATTAGTAATGAAACCACATAAATATCTGTTGAGAAAACCAGCCAAGGAGTAGATCAAATCGTGTGGGACATTTAGCAGTCACAGGTAAGAGCTATATTGGGTTTGGTCTCTATGAGTTTGCTTGTAGCTCTTAACCATTAGGCGTGTGTTCTTACGCAAGCAACTCAACCTCAGTATGACTTATTTTCCTCAGGGAGTTGACAGGACCAACTTCCTAACTTTACTGTTAGAAATAAATTCACAAAATGTGTACTTAACACAAAAGAAGACACAAGGGGAACTTAGTCAATAAAATTTGCTGATATTGGTATTTTTAATGAGGAGAATAAACAAAATGCATCATTTTAATAACAAGTTTAAGTTTGTGTCCCAGACACCATCCAGGTTTCTGGGGATGGAGTGATCAACAAAACCACAAGCTCTCCACTCTTAAGAAACTATTTCCTGGTAAAGAATAGATGGCACAAAATCAAAGTGATAAATGCTCGTTAAGAAAATAAAACAAAGTAATTGCACAGAGAGTAACTGTAGATGTGTGTGAGCTTATGTGGGAGAGGGGATTCATATGTTTAGGAGGTACTGTAAAAGCGCAACATAGGGTGAACATGGCATATCTCTCTGAGAAAGTAACCTTTGAACTTTGACCCAAAGAGTAACCAGCCAGCTACGCAGGGTGAAGTGTCTGCAGGACTGTGCACACACTTATTCAAGGTGAATTTTCCAGACCTTCTGCAATTTATAATTCTGTAAACCTAGAGTAGTGAATGGGATCCAGATTTCAATACCTGTAACTTTATTCACTCTGCTTTAGCAAAAGGAATATCCACAGATATATAACCACACACAGAAGAGAGGCCTTTGGGGAAGCGGGATGAGATGAACTGGGAAACTAGGGTTGACATGTATAAGCTATTGATACTATGTATAAAACAGGTAGCTAATGAGAACCTACTGTATAGTTCAGGGAACTCCTCTCAGGTCTCTGAGGTGAGCTAAGTGGGAAGGAAATCCGAAAGGAGGAGATACATGTATACGTATAGGTGATTCACTGTGCTGTGTAGTAAACTAACACAACATTGTAAAGCAAAGGTGCTACAGTAACAATTAATTTAAAAAAAGGAGAGAGGTCGTTAAATCACTGAACCCATCATGTTCTTTGGAATCAGAGGTTCTCAACTACGAGGCTCACTAGCTGGGTGAAGGTGGACCCCTTCCTTAGCCAACCTGAGGCTCAGTTCCCTCATCAGTGGACCAGGCCTGATATGACATCATCAATGGGATGCTTCCAGAGCAGTGCTTAGTGAGAGCAGACCTTCAAAACTGCAATTATTGTCGCTATCAGCTTAAGGGCTCTGCTGTCCACCAGCAACGTGACCCCAAGTAGACTCCAGTCATTCCGTGCCTCAGCCCAAATAATAATACAGATTTATTAGGCTTGTATGAGCAATAAACTGCATCGTGTCAAACACTTTGAATGCATCCTGGCACAGAGTAAAACTCATTAAGTCCTAGTACTAGTGTCAGCTACGGCTTTGACATCCATCATGACAGAATATAACCACAGGCTCCCAGACTACTGTGAAAGAAAGGACCGTTGACTTACAAAACACAATGGACTAAGTTATCCCCATGCAAAATTTACCTTGTACTAAGAATAATCACTTGCACCATTCTTGTATTTTACTCCTGATGATTTTTAAGTATTAATTAAATTTATTGTGATGATAATTAAATTAATCATTATTTAACACCACATCATGGTCAGTAAGAACCCTTGCTTTGGATAATTTTAGATGGATTTACACATTTCCCTAAGATTGAATCTTACTGTCACCTCAAGCTTTTCAATCAACACTAACTCTATTTTATGTGCCATTTACAAAGCACACAAATAACTTTAATACATTACTGATTTTTTTTAAAGAAGTGAAAGCATTCAACTAAGTCTTTCTAGTTTCACATTAGCAGAACACACAAATCTTCTGAAGTCAAAAATAACAGAATATTTAACTTAGAAGGTGATCTGAGAAGGTTTTGTTTAGAGAGAGCAATCATGTTACTTCTCACAGACATTAATTATTGATCAGGACACTTTTATCCCTTAGCTGCCCCCAAATATAGTTTAAACACTGAATTTTAAGAAGTCATTCCCAAGTATCAAGTTATAGAAGAGAAGACATATTGACTTGCCCTGATCTGGGCTCAGCCCACATATTAGAGTTGACTTCTGAGGAGTCTGAAGTCCTCAGAGGTGAACTTATTTTCCCGACCTGGAATGACAACCAATGTTTCCAGAATCTTCATGTGCATGCTTTGGTCACCGCTCCTTGCTACCTGCTGTTTACCACCCACCTGAACAGGGCTGAAGACCTGGAAGGAATGGAATTACAGCATGGCTTAATATCCTCATCCTTCTTCTCTGCTGGAGCTCAATACACTGCTCAACTCAGGCTTCCTGCTCTTGACTTGCTTCCCTTTCCATTTTCACCGACATCCATATCCTGCTACATCTAACCTGAAAAGGCAAGGACTACAGGCCTTATACTCATCCATTACACTGTACTCATTCTCAAGAACGGCAACCCACTAGCAGCAATGCTTACTATAAATATGAGTGTTGGTGTCCTCGCCCGTAACCTTGCTCTGCATGTCAATTACTCATGGCTTCCCCTGCTGAAAATTTAGCACAATGACTCCCTCCCCCACAAGCTTCCTTCTTAATATTTCACTTCCACAGCCCAACTTAGCCAGTCAGTGACTAGAATCTAGTGGTGCAGCGAAAGATTGTTTAGTGCCCTGCTGACATTTTTATTAAGCCATGGCAGCACAAGAAAAATTCTGGTAGCAACTGTGCGATTTAAATGGCTGAAAACACTCATAGCACAACCATGTACAAATGATAAAAACTACTAATAATGGAAAAATTGGCTTACATTCAAGTGCTAATTAAATGCATGTTTTTATTAAAGTAATATTATATTTGGTCAGTAAGTAGGAGAATAATGGGCTTTGGGAGATTGATTTTATTAATAAATATTTGTTCTGCTGGCAGCGCAGCAAAATGAAAAAGAGAACTAGGAGACACAAGGTCTTAATTATTCTAATTGTGAAAAGCATCTGATAACTTTTCAACAATATAATTTCTAAACTGAAGCAAGGCATTTACTAGAATGTGATACACGGTCTTTCTTTTTGTACTTTTTCTTAAATGCCCTACTGAGACTTGTTCTGTGAACAACTGGAAATAATCCAAATGTTGGAGAAAAAAAAAAAATTACATTATATGTAACTGTCCAGAACAGAATTCAGCCTATAAAGCCAACAGCAAAGCAAAATTATATATTCACTCTAAAGAATATTGCATAGATATTACACAATCTCTTTCTCTTTTTACAATAACTTATAAGAAAATGTAAAATAAAATAATTACATTCAAATAAAAAAGAATAAAAATTCAACACATAAGTTTGTAAAACAGGAAATCGAAAAAAGGAAAACGTAATCCATCATAACATTAAAGTATCTGCTTCCTATAATGAAGTTATTTAATTTTTAATGATTTCTTCTTGATTTATCTTTTCCAAATTCACTCCAATGTAGGCAGAGAAGAAATATGGTGTTAGTTAAAAACAAATTCATTTTCAAAAAGTCCTTACTTCACAAATTGGAAATGACATAAAGGGCTAAATGGGGACAGAAGAGGATGCTGTGGTTAACATACATTGGCCATTCAAATGATGGATAATTATGAGGTTATTAAAAAATCGTGGCTTGAGAAAAAAGATTTAATGATACAACCTTAAATGCAAAAAAAAAAAAAAAAAAAATAGATCATCAGTCATTCCATACAATAATCCCTAAAATGACTAGTGGAAATCCACTAGAGCCACACTGTCTACTGGATATATAACATGTACTGCAAAGACAATTTGAATTCTTCTAGCCATATTTTTTAAAGTACAAAGAAACAGGTGGAATTAATTTTAATGAAGTGTACTATAAATAAAGATGAAAACCACTGACCAACATTTAAATATTTCATCCAAGTTATCTGTGGACTGAGGCAATGAGATTCTTCTACCAGTAATCAGAACTCTCTCCCAGTCATGATTATTCTTTCTTTGAATGAATGCTCATAGAGTCTTTTTATAAGCATGAAATAGGTAGCAGGGCCTCAGAAGACTGGGAGGAGGTACAGAGAGTGGGGCTTCCCTGATAGCTCAGTTGGTAAAGAATCTGCCTGCCACGCGAGAGACCTGGGTTCGATCCCTGGGTTGGGAAGATCCCCTGGAGAAAGGAAAGGCAACCCACTCCAGTATTCTGGCCTGGAGAATTCCATGGACTATTGTCCATGGGGTCGCAAAGAATCAGACATGACTGAGTGACTTTCACTTCTCACTTTTCACAGAGAGTGTTAGAACTGGAAGGGGTGGATTCATGCCACAATCGGAGAAGTGCTCTAACATTCAAAGTCTATCATCCCCAGATGAGTGAGAGGGTATACGTCTTCTTGTCTAGGGCAGTGCATGGTGCACTGTTATGGGACATTCTGGAATGCATCCCAGACAAGGAGCACAGGTTCACTGAATAACAAGTCCTGAACGCTGCAGGGCTGAGTTCACTTGGTTGCCCAAATGATCCACTTCCATTAGGATTTTAACTACCCTTGTTGACCGTGTACAATAGATAAAGCCCATGGCTATGTAATTCTCTAACAAAATCACACATGCCATGTGCCTGTTATACACAAAGTGGTGATCACTGTGATTCTGCACAAGTCTATGAGGTCAGCCTAGTTGTAACTAACAAATACACTTAGCTTTGCTCTTTTCTCACCATGAAGGTTTATCTTTTTTTTTTTTTTAAACTGGGAGGCCTGGCGTGCTGTGGTTCATGGGATCGCAAAGAGTCGAACACAACTGAGCGACTGAACTGAACTGAATATATATGAACTGGTTTAAATTTTGAATTTCAGCCATTGAATATTATTCCACTAAAAACAACAGCCCACTCAGGATTGTGAAGCAAAGCCTTAAAGAGTCTGAAAGGATAAATTCGCTATTTTTTAATGTCTTCTGAGAGCCAGGATGTTAACTGGAAGTGGTAAGTACAGAAGGACTTGGATCTGTCTGCTGAGCTGATTAATCTTGGATAAGTTACTTCTCTAAGTTTCAATTTTCTCAGCAGAGGGGAATAATGAAAAGTAAATATCCACAGTTGGTTATTTTGAGGATTAAGTAACATAGGTAGAGTGCTTTTTCTACAAAGATGCTAAGTTTTCCTTTCAACCTTGGTCCAGGCATCCTTCTTTTTGTGGAAAAACGAGGGTTGGCAAAAGGAAGAAAACAATTTCTGATTTATTTCAAATTGGAAAAATTCTCAAGTTTGCTTTTTATGGTTTAAGAAAAGAACTTGGAGACAATGCACAGAATTTGGAAGCGGCCTGTGAGTTGTAATAGGTTTGCTAGGAAATGGTCTGAGTGCCAGGAACTCTGGATCAGAGGAAAATTTATGCAATTAGATCATTTGGTCTAAATGTGATTATACATTTTAGTAATGAACAGTATAATTCTGTAGGTAAAGCCAGAATAATAGCGGGAAAACAGTAAGAAGAGATTTGATTTATTGCAGAAGTTTCACAGACCTGCAGAACTGGAAACCATGTTTGTATGATAAGCAAGAATTTTTCCCATAATGGCTAGAGATAACAAGTGACTTATTTTAGACAACTGTGTGGTGAAAAGAGAGGGTACAGACTGGCAATTCTAGGAATGTGGCTATAATGCCAACCTGGAGACAAATTTTGACATTTAGAAGAAGAGGAAAGGCAAAGATGCTCAAGGTGGCAATGCTGAGTACGTGCCAATTAATGGGCTAAGTCTGCCACTCAGAAGAAGAAGAAGAAGAAGAAAAGCCCAATGAGAAAGCTTATAAATGAGCTAGTCTGATTTGGAGATAAAGTGGAAGAAGACAGAGCCTTGGGCTATATCATGACACCAGGACATTTGTTTCAGAAATGTATTTATATAAAAATGAAATAAAGTGTGGCATATTTGAACCCATAGTTGGTGATGATTAATCATATCTGGCCAGAAGCAGAACTCTGAATATATAAATCACTGTCAACTACCGCCCTGGCTTCTAGAAGATGCTAGAACATGGTGAATGTGCTCTTTAAGATTAGCTGAAGCTCTGCTCCCCACCCTGAGAAGACCGGTCCTTATGGGAGCCTCTGCTGTCCTCTCCACGGAAGGTTCAGATGGGAATAAGACCCCCCGCCCTGTCCTCTTTTGTCTTGTCTGCTGCCCCTTGTGCTTCTTAGAACTGGTAACAGCCCAGGCCTCTTCCAACCACCTGGCCCTGCTGGAAGGGAAAACATGGATAGCACAGGAGCTAAAGAGTAGATTTTGCGAAGGTGCAGGAAGAAGAGTTTTCGCCTGGGCAGTTCAACTCACAACCCCTTTGCTCCTCTCCATAAAGGCTTTGTACTGACACAGTGGCTCTGGGAGATCCAGGTCACAGCTGTGCCCACTTGTGATGGAGCCTAGTGTTTTCCCCTGTTTAAGCTGAGTGACCGTCACAGAATATTCACTGCCACTGTGACAGTCAAAATAAGAACAATATTAACAGGAATGTTAAAGTCAAAGCCTTTGACTGTGTGGATCACAACAAACTCTGGAAAATTCTTAAAGAGATGGGAATACCAGACCACCTGACCTGCCTCCTGAGAAACCTGTATGCAGGTCAAGAAGCAACAGTTAGAACTGGACATGGAACAAACAGACTGGTTCCAAAGTGGGAAAGGGGTATGTCAAGGATCGATATTGTCACCGTGCTTATATTTAACTTATATACAGAGTACATCATGTGAAATGCCAGGCTGGATGAAGCACAAGCTGGAATAAAGATTTCTGGGAGAAATATCAATAACCTCAGACACACAGATGACACCACCCTTATGGCAGAAAGTGAAGAAGAACTATAGAGCCTCTTGATGAAAGTGACAGAGGAGAGTGAAAAAGTTGGCTTAAAACTCAACATTCAGAAAACTAAGATCATGGCATCCAGTCCCATCACTTCATGGCAAATAGGTGGGGAAACAATGGAAACAGTGAGAGACTTTATTGTTTTGGGCTCCAAAATCACTGCAGATGGTGACTGCCGCCATGAAATTAAAAGACGCTTACTCCTTGGAAGAAAAGCTATGACCAACCTAGAGAGCAAATTAGAAAGCAGAGACATTACTTTGCCAGCAAAGGTCCGTCTAGTCAAAGCTATGGTTTTTCCAGTAGTCATGTATGGATGTGAGAGTTGTACTATAAAGAAAGCTGAGCACTGAAGAATTGATGCTTTTGAACTGCGGTGTTGGAGAAAACTCTTGAGAGTCCCTTGGATTGCAGGGAGATCCAACCAGTCCATCCTAAAGGAAATCAGTCCTGAATATTCATTGGAAGGACTGATGCTGAAGCTGAAGCTCCAATACTCTGGCTACCTGATGCGAAGAACTGACTCACTGGAAAAAAACCTTGATGCTTCGAAAGATTGAAGGCAGGAGTAGAAGGGAACAGAGGATGAGATGGTGGGATGGCATTTATAGTCATGAGTTTGAGCAAACTCCAAGAGTTGGTGATGGACAGGGACGCCTGAGTGCTGTGATTCATGGGGTTGCAAAGAGTCAGACACGAGTAAGCGACAGAACTGAACAGGAATGTAAGATCAGCATGTTGTTGTTTCTGTTGTTTTACGATCAAAAGAATCTAATCTTTTTTTTTTTAAGAATTTTTTATGTGGGCCAATTTTTAAAGTCTTTACTGAATTTGTTACAATATTGCTTCTGTTTTATGGTTTGTTTTTTTGGCCATGAGACATGCGGGATCTTAGCTGCCTCATCATGGATTGACCCTGCACCCCTGCATTGGAAGGTGAAGTTTTTAACCACTGGAGTGCCAGGCAAGTCCCTTTTTATCTTGTAAGGTCATTTGAGCAGTCTTACTAATTATGTAAGCGAATGTACACTGCCTTGAGAGAAGGCAACAGTAATTGTGCGTCTGTATTGTGTGTATGCACATGTTTGCGTCATACGGCAAAAAACTATTTACTACCTTGTTCTGCAGAACCGGTTCTTATAGGGAAGGTGGGCTGCCTAACACAGAGGAAATAACTCCCCATGATGGTGAGTCAAGCTCAGAGATGGCCTCAGGGGTCACTCATTCTTGAGCAAAGCCTGTGGTTGGCACTGGAAGTCCCGCAGGATCTGGAGACCATAGTACTCTGCGTAAGGACCGAGAGCTGGCACCCCTGAGCCGAAGCGCGGTGGTTTTCCTGGGAGCTGGTTAGCAAAGGCCAGAAGGTAGACAAGAGGCTTTAGGACTACAAAGGAGCCATCTGCAACAGTGACACCATGTGGCCATGACCTGTAGTAGCAGCTGTGGACTAGGACGCTTGTTTTTGTCTCCACTAACCCTATGTGGGTGACGCTTCTTGGGTTATCCAGACTGAGAGCAGGCAGTGCAAGGACAGGAACACTCAGGTCTCCTCCCACCAGTGGGGCACTTGGTCTAAACAGTGTATCGTTTTAAATGAGAGGATGTGATCATTGGGTGCTTTAAGGTTTGTTCCAGGTCATCCCACTTGCAATAATAAAGCACTGTGCTTAACATGCATCAGTCTCAAGTAATATCCCTATAATAACTCTCAAGACAGCTTTAGTTACACCATTTCACACAAGGAAAACTGAGGCCCAGAGAATCTGAAAAATCTACCCAAAGTCACTTAGGCAGCAAGGGGCAGAGCAGGGACTCACGTGGAAGCTCCTTTGTCTTCAGAGTCCTGGGCTCCCAATCCTGTCCTCACCTCCCTCACGGCTTGAAAATAAATGCCCCCCAGGTTTCTCTTTACTGCCAGCACTACTGATCTACAGCACTTGGGCCAGATTAGTGATGCGAAAATTCTCAAATAATTATTCTCTGCTTGATTTCTCACAGATAGCAAGATCTTATTTTAAAAAATTTCTTTTTTGATCTTCCTATAGTTTAATCAAGAAGATAAAGGAAAGATGACTAGGATCTCATCTTATAAATGAAACAGAGAGAGACAGGAAGACTCTCTGACTTGCCCTAGAGCAAAGAGCTAGCAAGGGGCACCCCTTCGGGTGCTCACTGAAAAGTCTGCTGCTGGCTGTAAACAAAATCTTATTCCATCCCTTGGAAACTGAGCAGTGGAGGGGTGGACTGAGAGTCAAAGCGCAGGTTCTATTTCTTCACTCATTCAATTACGTAAATAAAAATTCAGTGTCCACCACCTACATACTGCTCTAGGCACTGAGATAACAGTAGTGATCAAACAAAGGCCCGCTTGTGGGGACTGCAGTCTAGTGAAAGAGACAGAAAATAAACAATGAAACAATGCATTTTGCATAGAGAGTATTTTGCATGGTTTTCCTTTACAAGGAAGAAAACCAAAGCTGAGTAAATGGATAGACAAGACCAGAAGCAAGTCGCAGAATCTGTCTTCGCAGAGTGACCTCAGAGAAAAGAGGCAAGGAAGAGGACCAAGGAGAAGACTTCAAGTGTCACAGGTTTAGAAGAGAGTTTCTTTATGACAGTTGCTTTATGACCATGATGGGAGCCAAGGGAAGAAGAGCAAGAATGCCGAGGAAGGGTATCACACAGGGCTTGGCCCACCCTGCTGAGAAGGGAGAGGTTCTAGTTTGAGAATGAGAAGCTGAGGAGGATCTGGAGCAGGGGTGTGGCAGAGAAAACCTCCATTTTCCAGGACAGCCCCCCGGCTGTGTGGGGTTTAGGCTAGACAGCTGTAAGCTGACAGCCAGCGATACCACGGGACAGCAAGGAGATGGGGCTCGGAAGCTGATGAGAGTCCATGGTTGAGAAGAGAGAGCTTACGAAGTTTTCTTTTTCCAACTTTGCAATAAGTTCTGTGACCCTGAGTTTCATTAATCCCCTCAGTCACAGCTTTTTTTTTTAAATTTCAAAATACAGTTATAAAAATCTTCACAAGTCTGGAATGAGAGCAAACTTACAAAATAAAATAATAGATTGTGAAATATATGAAATATTAATCATTATTCTTCTTCTGCCATAGAAAAATCATATACAGTGGGAGCCCATTAAACACAGAATTTAATCCAGAAATTGATTTGTAATATACTCATAATTTAACACAAGAAAATACCAACTTGCTCTGAGTACCAAAGCATATTTATCATGGGCTGATCCAATTTAGTATGTATTTGACTCTTGGATCAATCAGGTCAAGCAAATCAGAATTGGAAAAGACAAAACTACCAAGAATTTGATCTTGTTAAATATATACTGTTCCTCAAAAAGAAATCGAAAGACATGTTCCATACAGGAAATCAATCTTAATTACACCAGCGATCACTGCCTCCAAGCCACCAAGCAAGAAACCTTCAGATGCTCTTACCATAAACACATAATCACTGAATGAATTAGAAATGAAGTATAAAGTAATTGTAACACTACACTAAAGTGTGTATGTGTGTTTTAGTGTTTCCTAAAAGACTGGAGTTATTAGAAGACAAATTGTTACAAGTTTCTAAATTCTATGATTTGAGATTAAAAAGAATACTGAAATACTTATGGCATAGAGAGTTTTTAAAATTTAAGATTATGGATTTGGTTCACATTTTTAACACAAAAGTTATCAATTCTGTGTTGCGTGGGAATGACAATGAACATGTAACCGTGTAAATTCTGCTCTCCCTCTGAAAAGCACTAAAATTTCTACAAGGGTATTTTGTTAGACCCTTTTGATTATTTATATTTAAACATACATTTTTATCTAAGTACATGAATGACTGTAAATCATAATATCACCCTGGTACTATGATTACAATCCTGCACATGTAGGAAAAAGATGGAACACTTCAAAGTCTAGTTCCTTATTTCTAAAACACTGCTTATTCGTTACTGCCACCTGCTGGTAAGCATTAAATGTACTTTTTCAAAAGAGAAATCTATACACACCTCCAGCTCTTTCCCTTGGTTTATTTTAAATGCTTAGATTTCAGTAGATTTTAGAAAAGTTGTTGCATATTTTAATTTATTAAGTAACATATTTTTCATTATAAAATATACACATAAAAAATATACACATATCCATTAAAATACAGAAAAGCAGAAAAGTGAAAGTAATTAAGTCACTCAGTTGCATCCAACTCTTTGTGACTCCAGGCCAGAATACTAGAGTAAGTAGGTGTTCCCTTCTCCAGGGGATCTTCCCAACCAAGGGACTGAACCCAGGTCTCCTGCATTGCAGGCAGATTCTTTACCAGCTAAACCACAAGGGAAGCCCAGGAATATTGGAGTGGGTAGTCTATCCCTTCTCCCCAGGAATCAAACCGTGGTCTCCTACATTGAAGCCGGATTCTTTACCAGCTAAGCTACCAGAGGATCCCATAGGGTAGAAATAAGGAAATAATAATCCCTTCATTTCTACTTTTCAAAGATAATCTAGTCATATAAACTTCAAAAGCATACAATCTTGCAATCTGATGTTTTTCACCTAAAACATACTGTTAAACTTCTGTTGCTCAATATTCTTATAGTGACTGTATTTAACCATATGAAATGCTTTATTTTTAAGCATTTCGGGTTTCTTTAATTTTACTTACTGTATGTTTTTGGGGGAGGTGTACTAATATCCTGTTTTAAAAACTTTGGACTCAGTACTGATTTTTATATAAAAGAATACTGGAAATATAGCTCCTTAGTCAAGGGCTATTAACATGTGAAGACTATAAATACACAGAGCCAAGTTCATTCCCAGAAATCTACACCAATTCACACTCCTATAAAAGAGCTACTCTCTCCACATTCTCATCAACACTTACTTTTATGTATTTTAAAAAGCTAGTCCAATAGAATAATCAAGAAAAATGGAATGCTATTACTATTCACGTTTATTAGCTATGGACATTTTCTCTTCATATATTTCCTGGCCATTTCTGTATTTCTAAATGCCTCAGGTTTCTATCCCAGGTTTTCTACTTTATTGTTCACATCAGAATTAAAAATAAATTAACCAAACCTTTTCATGTATATTACAAATATTTCCCCTGCTCTTTATTATTTCATTTTATCTGTAGTATTTTTTTAAAACATAGTCAAAATCTTGATTCAGTCAAATATATTAGTCCCCTCCTTCTTATCTTTATCCCTGTGATTTTGTACTTAGAAATTATTCCCCTCCTCTTAGAATTAGTCATTATTCTACACTTGAGGACAATTGCTCACATCTCCTTTACTACCCAAAAAGATGTTATCTCAATGTCTTTCCTATAGAAGCTCATAAAATAGCTTGGCATGATAAATAAGGTTGGCCACATCATGCCACTTGTTTTTTCTGTACCTGCAGGAATTATGACACTGATATGCAAAATATTTTGAGTACCTTATAAAGAATCTCTTATTTTTAGTGGGCTAGCTTTGTTCCATAGCATGTTCATATTTGTGTCCATAAACTCTGTTTAGCTATAAACATAAAATGAAAATCATATTTTATATCAAACAAAAAGTTACTATTTGGTTCAACCACAAACAAATGCAGGGTTCTATTATTGCAAAGTTAATGAAATAAGAAAGGGCACTAAGGAAAGAAAAGACTGGCCAACTGCCTATTACTTCATACCAGAGTTTCCTTTAACATTTGTTTTATGGGGTATTTCTCTATTGCTAATATGGCGAAGTAGAAAGTGCAGTGAACAAAAAAAATCACAAAGGAAGATTCTAGAAACACTGTGACCTACAGAAAATCATCTTATTTTTCTTTTTTGTGTCTCCTTTCCTTCTTATATATAATAAAGTGAAGAAACTGAAGTTAATGACCTCAAAGATGTTTTCACTCTGACTCACCATGAATTTATATTTCTGACACACCTGGATAATATTTAGCTCCCTAAGCAGTAATCAATAATCAATTATCACTATTATACAATGATCAAAGCATCATCATATTCTACAAAGCATGCCATTTTAAGGAAACAGAGTTAAAAATGGAAAATGTTTACATTAAATATAGGATGACACGAATATACTATCTCTACAGTAGGATGCAATGGGAGAAAACTGACATCAAACACACGACTGAACAGAACAAAATACAGTCACCTCTCATCATGTTTACATGTATATAAGCACCTACTGTCTTACATTTATCAGCATTCATGTTATGAACCATGACTAGCAAATGGCTGGTCATTTTCAGGCAAGGAAATATAAACTGTTTCTCAGCTATGTTAATGAGTCCATTACAAACATGGAAACTTCTTGGCTTATTACCTTTTTCTTAACATTTCAGTTCTTTAATTCTTAAATAATGTTATGTAGAACTTTTATTTTTAATGGTTTTCCTCTTTCACTTGGTGGTACAGGTTGAACTTTGTGTGGCCCTGAAAATTTGTATGTGAAATGCTAACCCCTCAATGTGATGGTATTAGGAAGTGTGGAGAAAGACTCCAGAGAGCTTTCTCTCTGAAGAAGGCTGAGTGCTGAAGAATTGATGCTTTCAAACTGTGATGTTGGAGAAGACCCTGAAAGTCCCTTGGACTGCAAGGAGATCCAACCAGTCCATCCTGAAGGAAATCAGTCCTGAATATTCATTGAAAGGACTTATGTTGAAGCTGAAACTCCAATATTTTGGCTACCTGATGTGAAGAACTGACTCAATGGAAAAGACCCTGATGCTGGGAAAGATTGAAGGCAGGAGAAGAAAGGGAAGACAGAGAATGAGATGGTTGGATGGCATCACTGACTCAATGGGCATGAGTTTGAAAGATAGATAGTCTGGGGAGATAGTGAAGGATGGGGAAGCCTGGCATGCTGCAGTCCATGGGGTCACAAAGAGTAGGACCCACTTGAACAAGAGAGCTCCCTAGTCCTTTTCTGCTACATGAAGTTACAATGAGAAGTTAGCTATCTATAAAGAAGGAAACGAGTCCTCCTCAGACACCAAATCTGCCAGGGCAATGATCTTTGATTTCCAATCTCCAGAATGGCGAGAAACAAATTTCTGTTGGTTATATGCCACCTATCCAATGGTATTTTTGTGTAGACAGCTTGAATGAACTGACATACACCCATTAGAAAAAGTTAACACTTTTTCTTTAAATGTCCAAACCAGGGGAAGATTTGCCTATAGAATCTGTAATTTTAGACTATGATCATGGTTGGACTAAAATTTTTCATACAGGTGAGATAAATAGTAGCTTGATTATTACAAATATAAATAGTCCTTTACAAATAAATACAGAAAAACTGCCATGCCTTTACCAGGTTGAATTCTCTATTCTCCCTCTGAAATGAAGTTTCAGGGCAGAAAAAAATGCACAATTTTTATAATCCTTATGATCAAAAAGGAGGCCACACAGCAACTCCTTAAAGTTAAACATGTCTATATTTTTGTGTGTTTGTCTTCCTTAAACAAAGTTTAAAAGAGTTATTATCGTCTGTTGCTTTACAGATATGATTTACATATTTTAACAGAAAATATTAAAAACAGCATTTTAAAAGCAAATGTAGAAGCACATTTTACATAACTTTAGACATATCATTTGATTACAATTAATGCATAAGTAAAAATAATGAGATTTTTGGAGGAGCTAAGCTAATATAATCCAAATGTACTCTAATGTAGCAATAGTAATTAGGTCCTCAAAGAGGGGGACATACAGTTAAATACAAAGAATCAAAAATCACAATGTTAATGGACATCACTGAAGCTAGAAAATGTTAGCTCCAAATTTCTGAAGGAAAAGGATATCTAGGTCTTGCGAGGCCTGAAGTTTATACAATTTGGAAAAGTCCTCTTTAAGAAAAATTATTTAAAATTGCAAATGCAAAATTAGGCATAAGGTCTTAAAAGTGGTATATGCAAATGAAAGTCGCTAAAGCATAAGCTTCATTATTGTTTTTGATATATCTGCTTTCAGACGCAAATTTCTATATACAGTTAAATGATCAAAAAGTGGAAGGACAGAAAAAAGTATTTGCAGGCTTATAAAAATCTAAAATATAAACAATGAAACTAAATTCCATGCAACCTTTCACAGAAAGCCATTGGAGGAGACCCTTAACTAAATGTCCTTTAAAAAAGACTTCCAAAAAACAAAAACACTAATTCCCAAAGATATATATACCCCTGGAGAAGGAAAAGGCAACCCACTCCAGTACTCTTGCCTGGAGAATTGTATGGACAGAGGAGCCTGGCGGGATATAGTCCATGGGGTCGCAAAGAGTCAGACACGACTGAGTGATTTAACAGCAACATATACCCCAACTGTTCAAACAGACATTATTTACAACTGCCAAGATATGAAAGCAACCTAAGTGCCCATCAGCAGATGAATGGATAAAGAGATGTGGTGTATAGATATATGATGGAATACTATTCAAATTAAAAAAGAATAAAAATTTGCCATTGTAGCAATATGGATAAACTAAGCAAATAAGTTGGATAAAGACAAATACTATACAATATCACTTTAATGTGGAATTTAAAATACAACGAGTGAATATAACAGCAAAAGCAGCAGACTCACAGATGTAAAGAACAAACGAGTGGTTACTGGTGGGGAGAGGAAATGGGGGAGGGGTATTACAAGGGTAGAGGATTCAGAGGTAAAAGCTATTAGTATAAAATAAGTCACAAGGATATATTGTAAAACAAAGCGAATATAGCCAATATTTTATAATAACTGTAAGTGGAGTATAACCTTAAAAAATGCAAAATACTCTATTATATACCTGCAACCTATACATTTTAATTAAAAGAGAAATTAAAAAAGAAGAGACATTTGCTTCTAGAAAGATGGAATAGACAGCCTTTTCCTTACTCTTCCTGCTGTATAAGAACTCTGGGCACTCTAAGTATAGCAAATATAACAAGATTCCAAAAGGTGAAGAGACGACATATTGGCCAGAAACTGAGGAACCCAAGGAGTGACATGGTGGAGAATTCCCTGGTTTTTCACATTGCCTCAAATATCTCAGCCAGAGTGACGAAGATGCAAACAACCCCAACTTGCCAAAAGGCACAAATAAAGTCCCAAGACGATGAAAAGGATATTTTTCAGGAATAGATGAGGAGCCAATACCACGTCAGCACTTCCCGGATGACGCAGCTGGTAAAGAATCCACTTGCCAGTGCAGGAAACACAGGGGATGCAGGTTCAATCCCTGGGGCAGGAAGATCCCCTGAAGAGGGCAATGGCAACCCACTCCAGTATTCATGTATCACAGCCTTGTAATGGTGAAGGGGCCTGCGTAACTCAATGAAGCTATAAGCCATGCCATGCAGGGCCACCCAGGATGGATGGGTCACAATGAAGAGTTCCGGCCAATCATGGGCCACTGGAGGAGGAAATGGCAACCCATTCCAGTATTCATGTATCTCAGCATTGTAATGGTGAAGGGGCCTGCGTAACTCAAGGAAGCTATGAGCCATGCCATGCAGGGCCACCCAGGATGGATGGGTCACAACGAAGAGTTCCGGCCAATCATGGTCTGCTGAAGGAGGAAATGGCAACCCATTCCAGCATTCTTGTCACGAGAATCCCATGAACAGTATAATAAGGCAAAAAGATATGACACTGAAAGATGAGCCCCCAGGTCAGAGGGTGTCCAAAATGCCACTGGGTAAGAGTGGAGGGCAATCACTAACAGCTCCAGAAGGAATGAAGCAGTTGGTCCAAAGTGGAAACTACTCAGTTGTGGATGTGTCTGGTGGTGAAAGTTTAAGTCCATGCTGTAAAGAACAGTACTGCATAGGAACTTGGGATGTTAGGTCCATGAATCAAGGTAAACTGGACGTGGTCAAGCAGGAGATGGCAAGATATAACATCAACATCTTAGGAATCAGTAAACTAAAGTGGATGGGGATGGGCAAATTTAATTCAGATGACCATTATATCTAATACTGTGGGCAAGAATAGCTTAGAAGAAATGAAGTAGCCCTCAGAACAAAAAAAAAAAAAAAAGAGTTCAAAATGCAGGACTTGGTTGTAATCTCGAAAATGACATAATAATCTCAATTCGTTTCCAAGGCAAACCATTCAACATCACTATAATCCAAGTCCATGTCTTGATGCCACAGAAGCTCTAGTTGGCTGGTTCTAGGAAGACTTAAATCACTTTCTAGAACACATACCAAAAAAAAAAAAAAATGTCCTTTTCATCATAGGGGATTGCAATACAAAAGTAGGAAGTCCAGAGATACCTGGAATAACAGACAAGTTTCAAGTAAAAACTTGTTTGGAGTATACCTTGGAGTACAAAACTGAAGTATGGCAAAGGTTAATAGAGTTTTATCAAAAGCACACTAGTCACAGCAAACACCTTCTTCCAACAACACATGAGAAGACCCATCACATGGATATCACCAAACAGTCAATACTAAAATCAGACTGATTATATTCTTTGCAGCTAAAGATGGAGATGTTCTATATAGTCTAAAAAAAGATTTAGAGCTGAATGTGGCTTGGCTCATGAGCTCCTTATTGCAAAATTCAGGCTTAAAGAAAGTGAAGAAAACCACAAGGCTATTCAGGTACAACCTAAATCAAATCCCTTATGATTATACAGTGGAAGACAAATAGATCTCAAGGGATAAGTTTTGGTAGACAGAGTGCCTGAAGAACTATGGACAGAGGTTCCTAACACTGTATAGGAGGTGGTGATCAAAACCACCCCCAAGAAAAAGAAATTCAGGAAGGAAAAGTGTTTGCTGCGGTGGCTTTACAAATAGCGGAGGAAAGAAGAGAAGGGAGAGACAGGGAGAAAGGGAAAGATATACCCAACTGAAGGCAGATTCCAGAGAATAGCAAGGAGATAAGTAGGCTTTCTGAAATGAACAATGCAAAGAAATAGGGGAAAACAATAGAATGGGAAAGACTAGCAATCGCTTCAAGAAAACTGGAGATATCAAGGGAATATTTCATGTAAAGATAGGCATGATAAAGGACAGAAATGGCAAGGACCTCAGAAGCAGAAGAGATGAAGAAGAGATGGCAAGAACCCACAGAATAACTATACGAAAAAGATCTTAATGACCCAGATAACCACAGTAGTGTGGTCACTTACCTAAAGTCAGACATCCTGGAGTGTGAAGTCAAGGGCATCTTAGGAAGCATTACATGAACAAAGCCAGTGGAAGTGATGGAATTTCAGCTGAGCTATTTCAAATCCTAAAAGATGATGGTGTTAGACTGCTGCACTCAATATGTCAGCAAATTTGGAAAACTCAGCAATGGCCACAGGACTGAAAAAGGTCAGGTTTCATTCCAATCCTAAAGAAGGGCAATGTCAAAAAATGGTCAAACTATCATACAATTGCACTCACTTCACATGCTAACAGAGTAATACTAAAAAATCCTTCAAGCTAGGCTTCAAGAATATGTGAACCAAGAACTTCCAGATATACAAGCTGGATTTAGAAATGGCAGAGGAACTAGAGATCAATTTGCCACCATCCATTGGATCATAGAGAAAGCAAGGGAATTCCAGAAAAAAACATTTACTTCTGCTTCATTGACTGTGTCAAAGCCTTTTACTGAGTGGTTCACAACAAACTGTGGAAAATTCTTAAAGAGATGGGAATACCAGACCACCTTACATGTCTCCTGAGAAACCTGTATGCAGGTCAAGAAGCAACAGTTAGGAGCGGACATGGAACAATGGACTGGTTCAAAATTGGGAAAGGAGTATGTCAAGGCTATATATTGTCACCCTGCTTATTTAACTTAGATGCAGAGTACGTCATGCAAAATTCTGGGCTGGATGAATCACAAGCTGGAATCAAGATTGCTGGGAGAAATACCAACTACCTCACATATGCTGATGAGACCACACTAATGACAGAAAGCAGAGAGGAACTAAAGAGCTTCTTGATGAGGGTGAGAGAGGAGTGTAAAAAAGTTGGTTTAAAATTTAATGTTCAAAAGAATAAAATCATGGCATCTGGTCCCATCACTCTATAGCAAATAGATAGGGAAACAGTGGAAATAGTGGCAGATTTTATTATTTTGGGCTCCAAAATCACTGTGAACAGGAACTACTGCCATGAAATTAAAAGGTGCTTGCTCCTTGGAAGGAAAGCTATGACCATCCTAGACAGCATATTAAATAGCAGAGACCTCACTTTGCCAACAAAGGTCTGTATAGTCAAAGACGTGGTTTTTCCTGTACTCATATACAGATGTGAGAGTTGGACTATGAAGACAACTGAGGGCTGAAGAATTAATGCTTTCAAATTGTGGTGCCAGAGAAGACTCCTGACAGTTCCTTGGATAGCAAAGAGATCAAACCAGTCAATCCGAAAGAAAATCAATACTGAATATTCACTGGAAGCACTGATTCTGTAGCTCAGGCTCCAATATTTGGCCACTTGATGTGAGGCGCTGACTCCTTGGTCCACTATGACCTCATCTTAACTAACTGCATTTGCAATGACACCATTACAAAATGAGATCACATTCTAAGCTACTGGGAGTTAGCTTTTCAACAAGTTAGCTTTTGGAGGGGATACATTTCAACCCATAACAAACACATTCTACTCAGATGAAGGGAAACTAAGATACAGAGTTTGAAAAACTCTATTTCAAAAGAACAGCTAGTGAATTACCTATACAGAAATGAAATGATTAACAAAGGAATATTAGATCATGAGGGGGGAGAAAAACAAAGTGAAACTATGAGTAAATGAAACAGCTCTTCTCCTCTTGAAGTTTTAAATTGTTTGATGGCGACCCCTTGGACTGTAGCCTACCAGGTCCCTCTGTCCACGAAATTCTCCAGGCAGGAATACTGGAGTGGGGAGCCATTTCCTTCTTCAGAGGATCTTCCTGACCCAGGGATCGAACCTGGTTCTCCTGCACTGCAGGTGGATTCTTTTATCATCTGAGCAACTTTTTATTAAATAAGAGTGGTCTAAACACACCAAGTTAAAAACAGAGACTGGTAGAGTGAATTAAAATAGCATGACCCAACGATAGGCTATCTGTAAGAAATTTACTTCAATGAAGTATGCAGGCAGAAAGTTATAGGATGGAAACAGATTGTAAGAACAACAACCAAAAGAAAGCAGGAGTGGCTATATTAATATAAGAAACCAAGCATATACTCACCACAAGAGCCAGTAGTCACAGCCATAGACCCTTAAATCAAAATCTATGTCAAAATCTATGCACAACTGCTAATAGTAACTTTAATTGTAATAGCCAAAAGTTTGGAAACAACAAAAATGTGCTGCAATGAGTGATAAGCTAATCTGTGGTACATCCCTTCCATGGAGTACAATTCAATAATAAAAATGAACTATTGATACAAGCAAAAATTTGTAAGCACCTCAAGGGCACCATGACCACTGAAAAAAGCCAATATCAATACTGTTTGATTCCATTTGTATAAAATTCTCTGAATGGCAAAATTACCAGGATCAGTAACAGGTTAGTGATTGCCAAGAGCAGGGTGATGGGGGAGAGAGAGATGGATAAGACTGTAAAAGGGTAACACTCAGGAAATTTTGATTGGGATAGCATAGCTGTGTATCTTGATTTGGGTAGTAGCTAAATAAATATATATATGTGGTAAAATGACATAGAACTATATGTGTACATTATATTATACTGTGTGTAATTATTGTATATATGTAATATATAATATACTATACTATGTGTATACATATTATACTATGTGTAATTATAATATTACTATAATAGCACAAATAATATAATTAATTATATGTCAATACATAATATAATAAATTAATAGAATATATTATATAACATGCAATTAGTATTAATATCAATATAGTATGTATTATAAAACATTAATATAATATAGTTGATGTTATAATTATTCATTAATATACATATAATTTATAAATAGTTGTTTATATAATCATTTAAATAACTTTAACAATTATTATTCATATAATTACTTATAAATAAATGATAATGATAAATTATGATACAATTATTGATTATAAGTATATTAATACAATATACTGTATAATTGTGGTGTCATTAATATTAATATAATTTAAATCTAATATTAATTATAATTACAGTATCATAATACCTATGATAATATCAGTTTCCTGAATTTGATCTTTTGATGTAGTTACATACAATCTAACAACTGAGGGAAACTGAATGAAGAGTACATGGGTCCTATTATCACTGTTTTTGCAACCTCCTGTTAATTTGCAATTAATTCAAAATAAAGAGTTAAACAAAAATGTACCTTAAAGAAGATTGAGATCCCAGATACAGGAAATCCAACACAAGTGAACAGGAAAGAGAAATCCCAGGATAAACTTTTACAACAAGCCTAAGAGTGAATAAATAAATGTGAATAGTAGCAAGCAGCAGGCTCCAGGAGAAGAACCTCCATGAATATAAAACTGATTTACAAAAAAAAAAAAAAAAAAAAACCTGAACTGTTCCATCACATGGAAAGAACTGTTAAAAACTGAGAGAGAGTTTAAAGATAAATTAGTAATAAATATATATAAAAGGAAAAAAAACAAAAAAGGAGACATCTCCAGGCAAAGAAATGGATGGAAGAGAAAAATATAATTTCATGTATCTCCAGACATCAGGGTTTACAGCCATAATAATATAAACATTGTAGACTGATTTATTCAAAGTGATCATGTAAGTACAGTAGAAAGATAAAAGTATTAAAAATGAGCATTTGGTGGAGTAGGTCAAGAGAACTAAATCCCCATCTTCCACTGTAGGAAGTCAGCCAATAATGTTCAAAACTGAAATGATCAGGAAGTAACAGCATGTCTAGGTTATCTGACCCAAGAGACAGCAAACAGAGTTGAACGATTTGGGGTAAACAGCTGCTATTTTTCATAACGAGCTTTGTAGAAATATTTATTTAATCAAAGCCATATATATATATATATGTTACATATATGTATATAACAAATGTACTATGATGCCAACAAATCCAGTGCCGTATCACTACATGTGTAATGGTAACTTAAAAACCTTTCAAGTGATCAAAACCTTTTATGCCCAAAGAAAATATTCTTAAACCTAGATAAAACATTTTCTGATTAAAATAAATAAATAAATGTCTATATTTTAAATAAAAACTGAGAACTGTGAAAAAAAAAAATGATATGACGGGTGGTGGTTCATTGAGATGGGCAGGAGGAGCCAGATGCGGTCAGAACCCACACCCTCAGGGCAGAGATCCAGGAGTGGGAGGGATATCACAGCCATGGAGTGCTCCCCCCGCCCAGCTCTGGGCAGTGAGGGGACTGAGCTCTCCACTGGGCTCCCCAGCCCCAGTCCTGCACTGGGAAGATGATCCCCCATAACATCTGGCTTTGAGACTCTTAGGGGCTGATTTCCAGGAGAGCTGGAGCACTATGGGAAGTTGAGATTTCCTGCTTTCAGGGACTGCACATAAATCCACTCCCTCTGACTCCCAGCACAGACATAGCAGCTTGAAAAGAACCTGGGACATACACAGAGGAGATCACGGACATAAAGATAGGTACCAGAGGCACAGGGATCTGACGGCACTTTCTCTGAGGACAAAAGCACTGGCAGGTCCCAATTTTCTTCTACTCTCTTTCACCTAGCTGGCTCAGGGCTGGCAGGTGCCATTTCTGTTCCACTCCTTCAACAGAACTAAAACTGTTTATCCCACCCTGGTGTTCTCTGGGACCCACCTCACTCAACTCACCTGACCTGGCTGGCCTCTGTGTCCTCCCTCACTTATTCAATCAGTCGCTCAGATGTGTCCAACTCTTTGCGACCCCATGAACCGCAGCACGCCACGCCTCCCTGTCCATCACCAACTCCCGGAGTCCACCCAAACCCATGTCCATTAAGTCAGTGATGCCATCCAACCATCTCATCCTCTGTCATCCCCTTCTCCTCCCACCTTTAACCTTGCCCAGCATCAGGGTCTTTTCAAATGAGTCAGCTCTCCTCATCAGGTGGTCACGGTATTGGCGTTTCAGCTTCAACATCAGTCCTTCCAATGAACACCCAGGACTGATCTCCTTTAGGATGGACTGGCTGGATCTCCTTGCAGTCCAAGGGACTCTCAAGAGTCTTCTCCAACACCACAGTTCAAAGCATCAATTCTTCGGCACTCAACTTTCTTTATAGTCCAACTCTCTACTCATCCTTAAAGAATATCTTGCCATTTGTAACATGGGATGGACTAGAGACTGTTACACTAAATGAAATAAGTGGGACAGAGAAAGACAAATACTGCATGACTTCACTTGCACAGGCATACCTCAGAGTCATTGTGAGCTAGGTTCTAGACCATGGCAATATTGGGAATATCACAATAAAAAAAGTTACGTGCATTTTTTGGTTTCCCAAAGCATACAAATGTTATTTTTATACTACATAGTGGCTTATTTAGTGTGTAATAGCATTTTGTCTAAAAGAAACCAATATACATACCTTAAAAAATTCTTTATTGCTAAAAAATGCTATTATCCAACAACACAGGGTTGCCACAAAGTTTCAATTTGCAAAAATTGCAAAACCTATGAAGTATGATAAAATGAACTATGCTTGTATGTGAAATCTAAAAAGCCAAACAAATAAAATAGAAACAGAGACACAGGTAACAGAGCAAACTGATGGTGAACAAGGAGTGGGGTGTTGGGTGAAATAGTAAAGAGGACTAAGAAGCATAAATTTCCAGTTATAAAAATAAATAAGTCACGGAGATAATGACATTAATAACTTTGTATGGTGACCGATTGTTACTAGACTTGTAGTGGTTATCAATTCATAATGTATATAAATGTTGAATCCCTTATGTTGTACACCTGAAATGAATATGTTAACTGTAGTTCAATAAAAAAAATAAATTTTTAAATTACATAAAAAAGATAGTTGCTGGTTTTATCCTTGACATATTCATATTCTAAGATGTCAGTCTGTCAACAAAAATATCTGCACAAGGATGTCTTCTTGAAACCAGATACAATGACATATTTCAAATGTGAAAATATATATATAAGTAGATGATAAAAACCTCAAGAGCGTAGCCATAAAGCCAAACATTTTATCCCCAAAGATATATTTTCATTTGGTACAATCTGATGAAAATTCAACTATGTCAAGTAGAAATGTAGAATTTATCATTAAGTACAACTCCTGGCTTCTTCATACAGCATTTTCATTTATCTTATCATGATCATGTCTTAAATTTAGTTTCCTTTTACTCTTTACCGGAGTAAATTTGATCAACTATTTCTGAGTCAATGTTGAGTTGACATTAATTTAATATTTCCAAAACCTCCATGACCAAGTGTCAGTTCTTGCATGCAAATGGTCTTGTAAACCAAATTAGCTGATGTTAAACTGGAATGAAATTGTTCTTGAACTATGAAGATATATTACTGACTGCGCCCACTTCCACCCATCGCTCTCAAACAAATGTCACTGAAACTATATGCAAACAGTGGAGATGGATTAGTTCGGTCCACCTAAAGTACTAGTTTTAATTCTGTACAACCATCATCACAATCAGTTTTAGAACACGTTCATGGCTCTTAAACTCCATACCTCTTAGCTATCACCTCTAATTCTCACTTCCTCCCAGCCCTAAATCAAACACTAATCTATTTTTGTCTCTATGGACAGCCAATTTCAGACATGTCATGTAAACAGAATCATATAGTATGTGGTTTTTTATCTGGCTTCCTTGATTTAGCATAAATGTCACCCATGCTGTTATAAATTGGTACTTAATTGCTATTTATTGATGAAGAATATTCCATTGCATGGATAAACCACATTTTATTTTTCCATTCAGTTGATGGACATTTGAGTTGTTTCCATTTTTTGGCTACTATGAATAATGCCACCAAAAAAAACTATTAGAAATAATAACCAAATATAGTCAAGTTTCAGGGTACAAAATCAATATATAAAAGTCTGTTGTGTTTCTATACACCAAGAATAAGTCAGCATAAAGAAAAAATAAGAACACAATCTCATTTACCATCACAACAAAAAAAGAATAAAATGCTTAGGAATAAATTTAACCAAGGAGGTAAAAGACTTGTATACTGAAACTATAAGATATTGTTGAAATATTAAAGAAGACACAAAAAAACTGGAAAGATATTCCATTCTCATGGATTGGAAGAATTAACATTGTTAAAACATCCATGTTACCTAAAGTGAAAGTGTTAGTCACTCAGTTGTGCCCAACTCTTTTCAACCCCATATACTGTAGCCTGCCAGGCTCCTCTGTCTATGCAATTCTCCAAGTAAGACTATTATAGCGGGTAGCCATTCCCTTCTCCAGGGATCAAATTCAGGTCTCCTGCATTGCAGGCAGATTCTTTACCATCTGAGTCACTTAGGGAAGCCCATGTTACCTAAGTCAGTCTACAGCTGATTCAGTTGTAGACTGTCTATAATCAGATTCAATGCAATACCTATCAAAACCTCAGAGGTTATTCAAATAACCATAAACCATAAATAACAAATAAAAAATTCTAAAATTTATATGAAATTTTAAAATACCCCAGATAACCAAAGCGAACCTGAAAAACAAGAACAAAGCTGGAGATATCCCACCACCTGGGATATTTCAAGCATGCATATTCAGTGACTTCAGTCACATCTGACTCATTGTGACCTATGAACTGTAGCCCATCAGGCTCCACTGTACATGGGATTCTTTAGGCAAGAGTAATGGAGTGGGTAGCCATTCCCTCTTCCAGGGGATCTTTCTGAGATTGAACCTAGTCTTCTGCATTGCAGACAGATTGTTTTCCCACTGTGCCACCTGGGAAGCAAACCCTGCCTTCAAACTATGTTAAAAACCTATAATAATCAAAGGAGCATGGTACCAGAAGAAAAACAGACACACAGATCTTTGGAACAAAACTGTGAACCTAGAAATAAATCCACACATGTATGGACAATCAATTTACAATAAAAGAGCAAGGAACACACAATGGAGAGAGGACGGTCTCTTCAATAAATGGTGTTGGGAAAATCGTACAGTCACCTAGATAAAATTAAACCACCATCTCATGCCATACACACAAAATGAACTCAAAATGGATTTAAGACTTGAATATAAAACCTGAAACTATAAAAACCTGAGAAGAAAACATAGGCAGTATGCTCTTTGACATCAGTCTTAGAAATACCTCTCTGGATATGTCTCTTCAGGAAAGAGGAAAAAGAGCAAAAACAAACCAATGACCCTATACCAATTTAAAAAGCTTCTGAACAGCAAAGTAAATCATTAATAAAACAAAAAGGCAGCCTAGTGACTGGGCGAAGATATTTGTAAATCATTTATTCAATAAAGGGGTAAAAATCCAAAATACATAAGGAATTCATACAACTCAACAACAAAAAAACAAACTAAATTTACAAATGGGCAGAGGAGCTGAACATACCTAACACAGGGTACAGATGGCCAATAGGCATATGAAAAAATGTTCAAATCACTGATTATTAGGGAAATGCAAATCAAAACCACAATGAGATATCTCAAACCCATTAGAATACCTATTATCAAAAGGCAAAAAATAAGTGCTTGGCAAGGATGTACAGAAAAGAGAAGACTCCTACACTGTTGGTGGAAGTGTAAACTGGTATGGTCACTATGGGAAATAGTAGGAAGATTACTCAAAAAAACAATAATAGTAGAACCACATAGGATCCAGCTATTTCACTTCTGGGTATTAAATCAACAAAAATGTAAATGGCTGATTCATGTCAATGTATGACAAAAACCACTACAATATTGTAAAGTAATTAGCCTCCAACTAATAAAAATAAATGGAAAAAAAGCAAAAAAAAATGTAAATGCTAATTCAAAAAGATATGTGCAGCCCTAAGTTCCTTAGGGGGTTACCAGAGGAGAAAGAAAAATCGGTAAAGGGTCACTGTATGGGGATAAATGGAAACTAAACTTTGGTGGTGAGCATGCTGCAGTGTATCAGTTCAGTTGTTCACTTGTGTCTGACTCTGCGACCCCACGGACTACAGCATGCCAGGCTTTCCTGCCCATCACCAACTCCAGGAGCGTGCTCAAACTCACGTCCATTGAGTCTGTGATGCCATCCCACCATCTCATCCTCTGTTGTCTTCTTCTCCTCCCACCTTCGATCTTTTCCAGCATCAGGGCCTTCTCTAATTAGTCAATCCTTCCCATCAGGTGGCCAAAGTATTGGAGCTTGAGCATTAGCATCAGTCCTTCCAATGAATATTCAGGGTGGATTTCTTTTAGGATTGACTGGTTTGATCTTCTTGCAGTCCAAGGGACTCTCAAGAGTCTTATCCAATACCACACTTCAAAAGCATTAATTCTTTGGTGTTCAGCATTTTTTTTTTATCCCAAGCTGTTTTTTATTTTATTTATTTATTTATTTTTTATTAGCTGGAGGCTAATCACTTTACAGTACCACAGTGGGTCTTGTCATACATTGACATGAATCAGCCATGGATTTACATGTATTCCCCATCCCGATCCCCCTCCCACCTCCCTCTCCACCCAATCCCTCTGGGTCTTCCCAGTGCACCAGGCCCGAGCACTTGTCTCATGCATCCAACCTGGGCTGGTGATCTGTTTCACTATAGATAATATACATGTTTCGATGCTGTTCTCTCGAACAGAGAGTCCAAAAGTCTGTTCTGTACATCTGTGCCTCTTTTTCTGTTTTGCATATAGGGTTATCATTACCATCTTTCTAAATTCCATATATATATGTGTTAGTATGCTGTAATGTTCTTTATCTTTCTGGCTTACTTCACTCTGTATAATGGGCTCCAGTTTCATCCATCTCATTAGAACCGATTCAAATGAATTCTTTTTAACGGCTGAGTAATATTCCATGGTGTATATGTACCACAGCTTCCCTATCCATTCGTCTGCTGATGGGCATCTAGGTTGCTTCCATGTCCTGGCTATTATAAACAGTGCTGCGATGAACATTGGGGTGCACGTGTCTCTTTCAGATCTGGTTTCCTCAGTGTGTATGCCCAGAAGTGGGATTGCTGGGTCATATGGCAGTTCTATTTCCAGTTTTTTAAGAAATCTCCACACTGTTTTCCATAGCGGCTGTACTAGTTTGCATTCCCACCAACAGTGTAAGACGGTTCCCTTTTCTCCACACCCTCTCCAGCATTTATTGCTTGTAGACTTTTGGATAGCAGCCATCCTGACTGGCGTGTAATGGTACCTCATTGTGGTTTTGATTTGCATTTCTCTGATAATGAGTGATGTTGAGCATCTTTTCATGTGTTTGTTAACCATCTGTATGTCTTCTTTGGAGAAATGTCTGTTTAGTTCTTTGGCCCATTTTTTGATTGGGTCATTTATTTTTCTGGAATTGAGCTGCAGGAGTTGCTTGTATATCTTTGAGATTAATCCTTTGTCTGTTGCTTCATTTGCTATTCTTTATGATCTAACTTTCACATCCACACATGACTACTGGAGAAACCATAGCTTTGACTAGAAGGACATTTTAAGGCAAAGTCAAGTCTCTGCTTTTTAATATACTATCTAGGTTTGTCATAGTTTTTCTTCCAAGAAGCAAGTGTTTTTTAATTTCATGGCTACAATCACCATCTGCAGTAATTTTGGAGCCCCCCAAAAATAAAGTCTGTCACTGTTTCTGTTTTTTCTCCATCCATTGGCCATGAAGTGATGGGACCAGATGCCATGACCTTCGGTTTTTGAATGTTGAGTTTTAAGCCAGCTTTTTCACTCTCCTCTTTCACATTCACCAAAAGGTTCTTTAATTCCTCTTCACTTTCTGCCATAAGGGTGGTGTCATCTGCATATCTGAGGTTATTGATAATTCTCCTGGCAATCTTGATTCCAGCTTGTGTTTCATCCAGCCCAGCCTTTTGCATGATGTACTCTGCATATAAGTTAAATAAGCAGGATGACAATATACAGCCTTGATGTACTCCTTTTGCAATTTGGAACCAGTCTGTTGTTCCCACTCCAGTTCTAACTGTTGCTTCTTGACCTGCATACAGGTTTCTCAGGAGGCAGGTCAGGTGGTCTGATAATCCCGTATCTTTAAGTATTTTCCACAGTTTGTTGTGATCTACACAAAGGCTTTAGCATAGTCAATGAAGCAGAAGTAGATGTTTTTCTGGAATTCTCTTTTTCTATGGTCTAACAGACGTTGGCAATTTGATCTCTGGTTCTTCTGCCTTTTAAATACATCTTGTACATCTGGAAGTTGTAAGTTCACATACTGTTGAAGCCCAGTTTGAAGGATTTTGAGCATTACTTTGCTAGCATGTGAAATGAGTGCAACTGTATGATAGTTTGAACATTCTTTGGCATTGTCTTTCTTCGGGAATGGAATGAAAAATGACTTCTTCCAGTCCTGTGGCCACTGCTGGGTCTTCCAAAGTTGCTGGCATATTGAGTGAAGCACTTTCACAGCATCATCTTTTAGGATTTGAAATAACCAAACTGGAATTCCAACACCTCCACTAGCTTTGTTTGCAGTAATGCTTCCTAAGGCTCACTGGACTTCACATTCCAGGGTGTCTGGCTCTAGGTGAGTGACCAAACCATCATGGTTATCTGGATCATGAAGATCTTTTTTGTACAGCTCCTCTGTGTATTCTTGCCACCTCTTTTTAATATCTTCTGCCTCTGTTAGATCCATACCATTTCTGTCTTTTATTGTGCCCATCTTTGCATGAAATGTTCCCTTGGTATCTCTGATTTTCTTGAAGAGATCTCTAGTCTTTCCCACTCTACCGTTTTCCTCTATTTCTCTGCATTGATCACTTACGAAGGCTTTCTTGTCTGTCCTTGCTATTCTTTGGAACTCTGCATTCAGATGAATGTATCTTTCCTTTTCTCCTTTGCCTTTCACTTCTCTTCCTTTCTCAGCTATTTGTAAGGACTCCTCAGACAACCATTTTGCTTTTTTGCATTTCTTCTTCTTGGGGATGGTTTTGATCACCGCCTCCTGTACAATGTTATGAATCTCCATCCATAGTTTTTCAGGCACTCTATCTATCAGATATAATCCCTTGAACCTATTTTTCACTCCCTCTGTATAATCGTAAGGGATTTGATTTAGGCCATACCTGAATGGTCTAGTAGTTTTCCCTACTTTCTTCAATTTAAGTCTGAATTTGGTAACAAGAAATTCATGATCTGAGCCACAGTCAGCTCCCAGTCTTGTTTTTGCTGACTGCATAGAGGTTCTCAATCTCCAGTTGCAAAGAATATAATCAATCTGATTTTGGTATTGACCATCCAGTGATGTCCACATATACAGAAGTGTATATGTAGAAGTAGTGTATACAGAAGTGTATACAGAAGTAGAAATATAATGTACATGAAACTTACACAGTGTTATTTACCAATGTTATCTCAAAATGTTACAATAAATACATAAATTCCACTTGTAGAGAGAGGCATCACATTTTTCTGAGATTCCCATTTTCTTTTCAGTTCGCTAAAATGAGATGCTGATGCTGTAAGCCTCTAACTGTGTGCAGTCATGCTTGTCTCACTTACCACATGGGGGACCATCTGCAGACTGAGGCTAAACAAACAAAACAAAGCTAAGAGACTAAATTTCAGGAAGCCTCTGAAGCCAGCATATCCCAGAACGTTCTTGCTCAAGACAATAATGTCAAAAACATATTATTTTTTAAAAACACTTAAGAAGAAGTTTCTATTGCTTCTCACCAACAATGCTTAGACTAAACTTGTCATTAAGGTCAGGATAAGACATATCGTGAAGTGAGATGTTAAAGATGATAGAGAATAACCAAGTGACTATGAATATCAAATTTAATCATTTTAATTTCCACATCTGAACATAAGGATCAAGACATCTACCTCATAAGTTCTTATGATTAAAAAGCATTGATGCACTAAGCGATTCAAGTCACTGTTTGCTGACTAGCAGGTATTCACTGAAATTTAAGTCTCTGTTCCTACCTTCTTCCCTTCATTCCTCCCCACTGCCTTCTTCCAAGCTAAAAACCACCATATTTTATTTCATCTTCATATTGCCCTTAGCCACTATGCTATGAGGTTTAATAAATATCTGTGGAATGAATAAATAGGGGTGATTAGGACAGAGAGTGGGCTGAGAGAAGAAACATTCAAAGCACAAGGAAATTCCAAAAAATGGAAGACTTGGCATTGACCCCTGAATTCAGAGCCACAAGCATTGGGAATAACACACTGTGCCCCATGCTTCCGCTGCACGCCAACTCTGTAGACCACAACAGACAATGAAAATCCTCCATATTTCTGCAAATACTTCTCCATTTTGTCAGGAGATAACAGCACTCAGACCAAAGGTAGAACAGAACATGGGTTTAGGAATCCAGTGTTAACTTGAATGCATTGTTGACTTTGTCTTTTTTTTTTTTTTCCAACTGTATAAATTAACTGCCACATATAGAACTCAATTCTGAGCAAAAGCTGCACCACTCATCAAATCCATCCATGTTTCCTGAGATGAATCAATTCCAGCAAAATAATGACAAGAAATGACAAATTAGTCACTATTCAGAACAAAAACTTAAAGCACTAAAAATGCGATTACTTCCTACAAAAACAGGTTGTATCTTTGACTGATTTAAGAGCTTGTACATATAAATCTTTGCATTTATTTCAAAGCTTCTGGTTTATTCCTAAAATATTCTACATTAACATTGAGAAGACTCAATTCACTGTATACTTTTTGACCATCTCAAAGCTTAAAACAGCAAAGGGGAGCCTGTTTTATGCATGTGTTTGTTTGCTGACTTGTTTATTTTATGAAGGGTTATAGGCTATATAAGTAGCAGATTGCTTCTATAACATATGCATTTTATGTACATTTCATTGGTTTGCACACATAGCATAAGACTTAATAACAATAATAAATGGTTATAGTTTATAGTGCTTTATAAACTTGGAAAGCATTCCTATGCAGGTGTCTTGTTTCACATACAAAGCTTCTAACGAGGATGGAAAAAGTAGGATCACTAATTTACGCGTGAGGAGACCAAGACGTAGAGTTTTTAAGTGAGTTGCCCAGTAACTGCCTTGGAAACACCCCTGGCTGAGACTAGAACCCAGCTCTCTGATGTGATCATCACTACTGTGTAGACTGAGCAGCCAGAATGGGCTCAGAACTCAGCTCTGAGGCTCACTGGTCACACGTCTCACCCAGCTGAGCCACCCCTCTGCCTCAGGTGCCTCATCAGTAACACGAGGAAACAAAAGTCTCTCCATGAGCCTTAAGCGAGCAGCCGGAGCACAGTACGCTCCGAACACATATTCTCTTATACCCACCCAGCACGAAGAACGAAGAATTCTTCTCATTACATCTTATTACCTCAGAAGCAAGGTAATTTATTTTTCAAGTATTGTGCAGATTCAACAAATAGATAAATCTGGATTTGAATTTTGCCCATGATACTTATTATTGTGTGACTCTGCCAAGTTTCTTAAGCTCTCAGAACCCACTGTCTCATCAATAAAAGAGAAATAATAATTGTCACTTCATACAGATTTTATCGCCATTAAACAAGGTAATGCCGTAAATCATCTGGTATGTGCTCAGCGTGGTGTAAGCACATTATAAATGCGAGCTACCATTATCTAAGTCAGATAAACAATACTTTTTAGCTGAATCTCTCACCTGCAGTTACAAGGTCTCCAGTATCATGGAAAATCAGCCCTTAATTATTTCTTGGAAATTCCAAGGGGGTGTTGAATATGGCAAGTTGTCCCATCAGCTCTGTGGCCTCTGCCTCAGCTGCGGCCACCCTGGGTAAGAAGGAACTTCAGTGACAGACTCCGTCTGAGGAGCAGGGTCCAGAAATCACTTTGCTGGACACTCGATGTGGTCAACGACTGAGCAGCTTCCCTTTCACTTTTCACTTTCATGCACTGGAGAAGGAAATGGCAACCCACTCCAGTGTTCTTGCCTGGAGAATCCCAGGGACGGGGGAGCCTGGTGGGCTGCCGTCTATGGGGTCACAGAGAGTCAGACACGACTGAAGTGACTTAGCAGCAGCAGCAGCAATGTGGGTCAAACCCAAGACCCAAGAAGGAAAGAAACCTCTGATGATCTCTAGTAATTTAACTATGAGTACAAATACTAACCCTACCAATTAACACAAGGGCTCTTCTGGTGGTTCAGTGGTAGAGAACCTGCCTGCCAACCCCGTGGACAAGGGTTCAATCCCTGAGCTGGCAAGATTCCACATGCCCCAGAGCAACGAAGCCTGTGCCCCACAACGGCTGCCCTGTGCTCTAGAGTCTGGAAATGCCAAGTACTGAGCCCCACGTGCTGCAACTTCTGTGTGCCGCAAAAAGAGGAGCCCCCGCAATGCGAAATCCACACACCACAACCAGAGAGTAGGCCCCCACTCACAGCAAGTAGAGGAAAACCCGGGTAGCAATGAAGATCCAGCACAGCAATAAATAAATAATAATTAATAACTAACATGACACTAAGGACGTTTATTGAATGCCCACTAATGCCAAGTTCTAGTCTCAGAGAAGAAGAATTTAAGCACAGAGTTACCTTTAACATTCCCCTGAAATGAGTGTTGGGAGGTCAGGCAGCTTGCCCAAGTTAGGGAGCAGAAGTGTTGGAATTTAAACCTGGAAAATACGGTCCCAGTAATTTTAAACTAATCATGAACATCACTTTTCCAACTGCAGCTAACCCTTAGATTCTCAAATTCTTTAACAGCACTATATTCTCTGTACAATAGCTTCAAAGCTTCAGCAAATTAGATTCCAAGACGCTGTGCTCTGGTGAGATGTATTCATAGGTGTCAGAAACCTAAGCCACTTCTATTTTGTATCTTTGCAGTGCTGGGTATCCCAAAGCATTTACAAATGCATTATGAGTCAAAAATATCAAAGGCAGGATTTTCTGAGTTTATAGCAACCACCTTGTCCCACAGAATCTGTAACTAACCAGAGGGAAACCTGAGAAGCCCTGGGAAAACCCTGAAAGATACATCTTTTAAAGTGACAGAGAAGGAGTGAGGAATGAGGAGGCGAGGCGTCCCTGGGGAAGAGTATCATAGCTGTCGCGTGCAACATGCAGGCTGTGGGGGAAGGGTATCCACAGCCAACAATCCCCCGAGCTGAGCAACAACCTTCTCTACAACTCTCTAAGCTGCCTGAGTTTAATTTTAGAATGAGTGAGCCACTGCAAGAGATAGGGAGGGACTCACCCATCAACTCTGCCATGGAAACTTCCTTCAGATCATGCATCTCTTGCTCTAAGTAGGACAGCAACAAACAAGGGAAGGAAAAAAAAAATCTATAAATTTGAAGGCAGGCCACTTGATAGATTTTCCCCACAGAAATGCAAAGTCAAGCGCCACAAGTCAACAATAATCCTTGTCTGTCTTATTTCAACCAGGGAGATACTCACTTTTTTTGCAAGTAAACCACCTAGGACATTTCAACATTTGGGAGGGAAAGAAGAGAAAAAAAATTACTATTACTTTTCACAGATGAATTTCACATAAATTTAAGAGTAACGTTATTAGTGATGTGATCAAGCAATCAACGATAGAAATAAGGAGTTGAAATTTTATGAGAAATGGAAAATTAAAAAACCTGGGAATGCTACTCAATAGATACCTGAAGTGAGACTTCATTAATTAATACTTAGCTGAATAACTAAGTGGACGGCACACAATTTTAAGCACATCAATCAAAGATTCATCTTTTACATGATAATCAGCTACTCTAAGCTCTGTGTTACAAGTGGCAAGGAATACAAATAAGTCTCATGCCCAGCCCCTAATTACATAGCCTGGTTGGCAAGATGGAACAAGATGCGGGCATTCTACGGATATTTACCCTGTGTCAGGGAGGTCACTAAATATCTAAGACCAAGATGGATAGGCAGCTCCTTCCCTCAAGGAATTCACAGATGACTTGCCAAAAAAAAAAAAAAAAGAAACTATGAACAAACACGAATGTTTTAGTTCTTTAATAAGAGTTAACGCCCCCCGCCCCAGGCCCCACGTGAGCCCCTGTCATATTCACAACAACCTGCTGTGAATTATGATCATGGCTTTGTCCTCATAAAACAATAGCTGAAGTTCAGAGAGGTTGTGTGTCTTGCCTCCAGTCATAGAACTAAAGCAGGCATTAGAACTCAGTCCCACCTGGTTCCAAAGTTCACAATTGTCTTTAGAACATGCTATTCTGACAGAGGAATTACATATACTGGCAGCTAAGAATGCTGGGGAAAATCAGGGATGGTTTCATAGAGGAAGTGACACAAGGAGATAACAAATAATAAAATCACAGGTGGTCCAAAGTACAAACCTCTACAAGATAAAGAATAGGGATACAATGTACAACATGAATAATATTATAAAAACTGCTGTATGTTACATGTGAAAATTGTTGAGAGTAAGTCCTAAGAGTTGACATCACAAGGAAAAACTTTTCTTTTTCTTTAATTTTATATCTGTAAGAAATGGTGGTGTTCATTAAACTTATTATGGTAATCATTTCATGATGCATACAAGTCAAATGATTATTCTGTACTCCTCACACTTAGTGCTGCCTGTCAATTATCTCAATAAAACAGGAAGTAAAAATAAAAATAAAGCTATTAGAGAGATATTTTAATAAACGTATTTTGGTCTGTATAAATTTTCATTAATTTGTGAATGAGTAAAATTTTTTTAAACTCTAATTTAAGGAAGATATAGATTACAGTCTTAATATTTCATTTCAGCTGACAATTGATCTTAGCAAATAACAGAAGAGAGCTACTCCTAACTGGACACGGAAACCTTCAGTTTTGCTTCTCTCCTGCATACAACCACAAGATGGCAATAGCTGCACATTCATTCTAAGGCCAGTCTGCAAAAAGGTCATTTCTGCCGTTTGTTTCACAAGAAGTAATTCTTTTAAAAATCTAAATTTCCATATAGGGCCTGGTGCACTGGGAAGACCCAGAGGGATCGGGTAGAGAGGGAGGTGGGAGGGGGGATCGGGATGGGGAATACATGTAAATCCATGGCTGATTCATGTCAATGTATGACAAAAACCACTATAATATTGTAAAGTAATTAGCCTCCAACTAATAAAAATAAATGAAAAAAAAAAAAATCTAAATTTCCATATCATTATTAGGTACAACAGGTGGGTCACACAAGAATGGTTGTTTAAGACTATGTAATATCTTTGCTATATCTGTGTTAAGAACTGGTTGTGTCTTTCACAGGTAAACTTGTATGTGCACAACTTAAAAACTTGTGCGTATATTAGTTTCTTAAGATTTGCATAAACACAGATTTAACTCTGCGTAGGTTGCTGAATTTATGCACAAAAGAAGCTATTATATTTGTATTCACTTTTTAAAAAAATCAGGGCTGAGACAGAATCACTTTATGCAAGCCTTATGCTATTCCATCTATTAAATAAATGTGGTTCCTAAGACAATCTACCTAACTTTGGGTTTCCAACAATTACTTGTAAAAATGAACGTCAGATTCACTTTGTAGTCAGTTTAAAGTATATGGATTTGAATGTGAGCCCAGAACTGAAATTTGATTTCTTCACATTTTCTATCTCAATATCCATCAACACCAGGAAGTGCATGGAAATGTGACTTTGGTTATAAAGCTGCCACAAGAAGCCAGCTGACCATGTCATTTCATGGAAAGGGCTCCAGGCAAAGCCATTATGTGGAGGCGCCAAGGAAAGGAGCCTGGGAACAAACCCCATGCAGTCTGTGTGCATATCAGGTTTAAGCCGCAGGAAAAGAGGATGAGAAGCCGGAAAGAAAAATGAAAATGATCCAAAGTAATCAACATGAACATACTCATTTTTAGGAAATAACAGCTGACAGTTAAATAACCATTTCCTGATAAGGGTACACAAACCTCCAAACATTTTCAAAATTGCCTGTGGATTAAAAACACATTTCATCAATGCTGGAAATATTTACAGGCAATTACTCTAACATTAAGACACACTATACACACTTTATCTTATTTGCAGAGCATTTTACAGAGTACAGTCAAATTTTATATATATCAGAATTAGAAAGGAATTTATCTCACCAAAAACCTTGCTTCATGATTATTTACAACCTACTCTTCAACTAGAAATTTTTTAAAAAATTTCTTTTCAGGACAAGTTAACATATTGAGGGGAAGAAGTACTGCTGATCACCAGAAGAGGGCTCTATCCCCAAACCTAAAAATCCCACACTCCTAGTAAAGTACCTTTGGGCAGCAATGGAGAAACAGACATTAGAGAACAGACTTATGGACATGGAGAGAGGGGAGGAGAGGGTGAGATGTAGGGAAAGAGTAACATGGAAACTTACATTACCATATGTAAAATAGATAGCCAAGGGGAATTTGCTGTACGGCTCAGGAAACTCAAACAGGGGCTCTGGATCACCTAGAGGGGTGGGATGGGAGGGAGATGGGAGGGAGCTTCAAAAGAGAGGGGATATATGCATACCTATGGCTGATTCAGGTTGAGGTTTGACAGAAAACAGCAAAATTCTGTAAAGCATTTATCCTTCAATAAAAAAATAAATTAAAAAAAATGATGCTCCAGCATAATCTGATTAACCACTGCATTATAAATTTTAAAAATAATTTAAATATATATATATCTTTCAATATGTAATGGAATTCCTGCCTTTCAGAATGTCATTACTTCACGCTAAGTGCAGCTACCACTTACCTAAGCTAATGACGACAGAGGATAAACGGATGCACTCTGTAGCATCATAGTCATCATAATTTATAACTTTAATGCTCAGCTGCTGCATTCAGCCAACTGTAATGTATCTGCTTGCACAGTCAACAAAAATCTCTATTTTGGAATGCATCAGTTTAGGAAGACTGCTATTTCTCTTGGTTAACTGGCAAATGAATGAAACATGCATGTGAGAGAATGAAGAAGAAGAAAAAAAGTGAAAAGGACGTGAAGGGTTTCAAGCACTCCTTTGAGTACTTTCAGTTTATTCCAGTAAGCAGGACAGAAAAAGCAATGTGTCTGGGCCAAGGCAATGAGTGCCACGTTGGGATTTCACCTGGTGAGTGAAACGCTTGTGTCCATTCCCAAGCTGGTTGAAGGAAGCCTGGCTCCACTGGTTTGCTACTTGTGTGACCTTAGGTAGATTACTTAATACACTTAAGTTTGACTTTCCTCAAATGTAGAAGGCAAACAATAATGGCACCAACATCTTAGTCACTCTTTATCCCAATATCCTCCCTATTTTTATCTTTTAGCCACACAGCTTGTGGGATCTTAGTTCCTTCCCCTAACCAGGGGTCGAGCCCATGACCCCTTGATTTTATAGCTGGGGTTGAGGCAGACTAAAGGAGGAGCAAGGGCTTTCTATCTGAGAGAGCCCAGTTGTGATTTCATGAGTTCAAACATAGAGTTCAACTTCAAACACAGAGTGTACCAGAAGGCTTAACTAACACTCTAAGTTCATGGGGGAGAATACTTGATTGTAGAGAGCCATGACTTACAAAATTATCCATTGGATTTCACCTTGTAACAGTAAGAAGCATCCACAGTTTCTGATCTCTTTACAAATACCAGACCTGGAAAACTGGGCATGACAATGAAGGGCGTTATTCTAAATACTAACAGCATGTGAAATATATTTGGAAAGAACCCTTTTGGCTCAGAGTCAACAAATGTGAGAGGGAAAACTACTACCTTACACATGTGGAAACAGAAATTTTCTATTCCTAAGAAGAAAACTGAAGTGGGGCTGACCAGTGGGGCTGTATACTTACAGGTTTTGCTGCACCTTTAACTGTGAGTAAGTAAGTGAAAGTCGCTCAGTCATTTCCAACTCTTTGCAACCCCATGGACTATACAGTCCATGGAATTCTCCAGGCCAGAATACTAGATTGGGTAGCCTTTTCCTTCTCCAGGGGAGCTTACCAACCCAGGGATTGAACCCAGGTTTCCCGCGTTGCAGGCGTATTCGTTACCAGCTGAACCACAAGGGAAGCAACTTTAAGGGTAACAAAGTATAAAACAGATTCCTGAAAAAATCTATACGAAATATAAATGGAAATTTGTAAATCCTGTATATATAAAATAGTATTGGTACTTCTTCAGGGAGTAGTATGGGACATAACCTGAAATGTCTTGACTTCTTAAAAAAACAAGTTATTTATTCAAAAATAGAAAAAAAAAAGTAAAGTCCATATGTACAATAGAAAAGATTGGAAAAGAATAAAAAAATGTTATCTGAATCTTTGCTTTAGGTATGAATATTTATTTCCATCTAATCATACAAAATCTTTCTATACAAATTGTCTTCCACTCAAAGAAAAAATGGGAAAATATAGGAGAGGGGAAGATTGCATGTATTGGACCACCTCAGATTTTACTTAATTTTATTCTATGTCAAGAGTCATACATTAATAACTGTTGAACAGTTCACTTTTAGATCGTTTCATGTCATGAAAACATACACCTGTGAGCATGGGCAGCTCCTTGATAGCACCTAAGTAGAGTAATAATTCCAACAGGAGGGATGCTGCAAATACACACTGCTGTCCTCTGGGGAGGCATTTACTCCAAGGGAGGTTCAGAGTATGAGACCCTAATTTCCCTTTCTCTCTCCAGCAAAACTCATGGCTACTGTCAACCACTATAAACCAAAGTGTTGGCTCTTGCTATGGACTGAACTGTGCTCCCCTCCTAGCCCCTTCCAATTCATACGTGAAGCCCTAACCCAGGACCTCAGAATGGGGCTGTGTTTAGACGGAGTTTGTAAAGAGGTAATTAAGTTTAAAATGGGAGGCAGAGGATGAGATGGCTAGATGGCATCACCGACTCAATGGATGTGAATCTGAGCAAACTTTGGAAGATCGCAAAGGACAGGGAAGCCTGGCATGCTGCAGCCCATGGGGTCGCAAACAGTTGGACACGACTTAGTGACTGAACAACGACAAGAACAACAAATTAAAATAAGGCCGTTCAGATGAGCCCTCATCCAATCTGACTGGTATCCTTATACGTCATTAGGACACACAGATAAGGAACCAGGCATGAATGTGCATGGAGGAAAGACTATGTGAGGACACAGGGAGAAGGCGGCCACCTGCAGGCCACGGGGAGGACTTAGGAGCAATCGAGCCTACTGACAGCTTGATCTTGGACGTTCCGCTTCCTTAATTGGCAGACAATGAATTCCTCTTGTTTAAGCCACCCAGCCCATGGCCTTCTGTTACAGCAGCCCTAGCAAACCAATATAGTTTCTCAAGGGAAAACCCCCTTTGGGTCCACTCTGTGCAAAGGCCATGAAGTGAAATAGTGTTATTATAGGACCTCAGTTGTCAAGATTGAACAATTATAAAAGAAACACGTTACTTAGGGTTTGGTCAAAGTAAGTGAAAATTTCAGAACTTTAAATATTCTCCCCATCTGCACTGTTTATGTTCTTCTGGATGCCACTTTTCTGTGTACATTCCATAAAATATTCCTTTCTGTTGCTTTCTGTTTCCCTTGAAATAGATTAATAAAAATAGATGAAAGCACACATTGCACAATCTCTGATAAATTCTACAACTGAAATGCACTCTTTTTTTTTTTAATTAAAACACAATGAACATATCTGTGATTTATTTGTTATGGGATACATTAAAATATTAAAAATCAAATTTTAATCTCTACTTCCATTTCTTACAGGATGTTAAGGAACTTGGATTGTACCACCTATAACATGTTCTGTACCCTTTTTCTTCTCTTCCCCAAATATTTGTAGTGTAAGTTCTCTGGAATCTTTCATTCTCCATGAAGTTGGTAAATTATGTACCTGAGGCATGAGCTTTTAGAGAAAATAAGTCTTTTTTTAGAAGCTTTTCCCTCCAATTTTTGAAAGAAAGTAACCATGTCTATATTATACTTAATATGCCAGAAAATTTGGAAAACTCAGCAGTGGCCACAGGACTGGAAAAGGTCAGTTTTCATTCTAATATCAAAGAAAGGCAATGCCAAAGTATGTTCAACCTACCATGCAATTGCTCATTTCATATGCTAGCAAGATCATACTTAAAATTCTCCAAGCTAGGCTTTAACAGTATGTGGACTTCCAGATGTACAAGCTGGATTTAGAAAAGGCAGAAAAAACAGAGATCAAATTGCCAACATCCGCTGGATCATTGAAAAAGCAAGAGAATTCCAGAAAAACATCTGCTTCACTGACTACACTAAAACCTTTGACTGTGTGGATCACAACAAATTGTGGAAAATTCTTCAAAAGATGGGAATACCAGACCACCTTACCTGCCTCCTGAGAAACCTGTATGTAGGTCAAGAAGCAACAGTTAGAACCGGACATAACAATGGACTGGTTCCAAATTAGGAAAGGAGTACATCAAGGTTGTATGTTGTCATTCTGATTATTTAACTTACATACAGAGTACATCATGTGATATGCTGGGTTGGATGAAACACAAGCTGGAATCAAGATTGCCAGGAGAATTATCAATAACCTCAGATATGCAGATGACACCACTTTTATGGCAGAAAGCACAGAGAATCTAAACCGCCTCTTGATGAAGATGAAAGAGGAGAGTGAAAAAGCTGGCTCAAAACTCAACATTCAAAAAACTAAGATCATGGCATCTGGTCCCATCACTTTATAGCAAAGAGATGGGGAAACAATGGAAACAGTGACAGACTTTATTTTCTTGGGCTCCCAAATCACTGCAGATGGTGACTACAGTCATGAAATTAAAAGATGCTTGCTCCTGGGAAGAAAAGCTATGACCAACCTAGACAGCATATTAAAAGGAGGAGACATCACTTTGCTGACAAAATCTGTCTAGTCAAAGCTATGTTTTTTTCCAGAAGTCATGTATAGATGTGGGAGTTGGACCATAAAGAAAGCTGAGTGCCGAAAAATTGATGCTTTTAATCAGTGGTGTTGGAGAAGACTCTTGAGAGTCCCTTAGACTACAAGGAGATCATACCAGTAAATCCCAAAGGAAATGAACCATGAATACTCATTGGAAGGACTGATGCTGAAACTCCAATACTTTGGCCACCTAATGAGAAGAGTCAGCTCATTGGAAAAGACCTTGAGGTTGGGAAAGGTTTAAGGCAGGAGGAGAAGGGGACCACAGAGGACAAGATGATTGCATGGCATCACCGACTCAATGGACATGAGTTTCAGCAAGCTCCAGGAGATGGTGAAGGACAGGGAAGCCGAGAGTGCTCCAGTCCATAGCGTCGCAGAGAGTCAGACATGACTGAAGGACTGAACAACAACAAACCATCTCTAAGCACTTGACTATACAGGAGTGCTTTTATTTTTAAATAATAAACTTATGTATTATTTAACAATGATGATAGTTTATAAAATATCTTATTTAAAACAATGTGGGTTGAGAATTTTTTATGTGTAAATAAACATTCAGAGTATGAATACGGGGCTGATGTATTCTGCAATGATTTAATTCTGGTGTTTGAAAGATTATATATTCTGACATGTGAACATGTCACCCTTTAGGTGCTTGTAAAATGATAAGCAAACTGAGAAAAGTTATCATCAATAGTTGATGTCTATCATGCTCTCTTTAGATTTAATTCCTTTGGCATTGGCAAAGCTTCCACACACACTAGCAGAGAGCTCCATTTTTACTTTAAGTGAATGTACTGTAGTGTCTCTTATAATCACTGATCACAGAGACCACTTCTACCTCCCAACTTCTCAACAGATACTTTTTCCATGGATACTTCCCAGAGTTACATTACTATCCCATCTATGCTTGCTGCCTCCTCATTCTCTCAAAAAGATCTGTTCATTCTACTTAGTCTGTTGGCATTTCTTATACAATATTTATATTCTATGGTTTGGTGTAGTCTTTGCTCTTACTAGAGATTACCACATTTGAAAGTTTAAAACTTCTATTTTCTTTGCAAGCTCCCCATCAGAGGTTCATTACTATATTCGGTTTTCATCTAAATAAGATGGGTTATATTCTTGGTACTATGATTATTTATCCCACGTACAGCGAATTTTACATGATATTTCAATTATATAACAAGAGAAATGCATAACATCATGACAAGATATATATTTATTTCTGACTTAGAGAATACACTGAGGCTGAAGAAACTAGTTAACAGTAATGGTTGAGCAGGGTAGCTGTTTCACTTGACAGATTCCTACACACATTCTTATTATCATCACTATGTGTGTGAGATTAATGCAGATGAAGGAATAGACACTGTTAAAAGAAAAGATAATGCCAAGATATAAAGCAGAATTTTATGATGCAAGGATAGAAACCTTATTTTAAGAGAGTATTAATAGATTCTCCTCCACTCCTAGCCCACCAAATAGTAGCTTGCAGCTGTCATTCTCCTCTCCTTCTTTCCCTTTCAGATGTTGCACTTAGCTCTATAAAATATGAAAATATATACACAATTTACACACACATGATAACTTCTAATTATAGCAGATTAAGCACAGATATATGAAACCACTTCAGACATATATGTGCATATGATTTGGGTATGTGTATCATACACACTGAAGATTAGAAATAAAAATCCATATGTCACTCTTTTAGCATATTATCCAAACAGTGAGACAAAACCAAATGGACTCCTCTGGGAAATGTACTTTGAAGGCAAAGAAAAATCTGTGTTCAACAGTCACTGAAGATTTATAGCTTATATTGTTTCAGTTTTATGTTTGTGCATTCCTCCCAAACTAACTGAATGTCCTGTATTACTTATTCTTGGACTATATGAAACAAATCAACAACATTAGGATAGACAAAGTTATTCTGCTTCAAGAGTTGTTCTGCTTTAAGTAAGTTAAAGATTACTAATATGTTTGACTTAGTTATTTGGTCTATGAACACTTAGTTGACTTTAAGTTGAAGTTCTTACATAACATTCTCTCCAGGAAAAAAAAAACACCTATAATTTCAAACTGCTATAGTCTTGGTAGCATGAACATGCCAAGACTAGCCTACTTAGTACTATAATGATATACCTTTGGTAATGACAATAGGTGACATTTACCAAGTTCTTCCTACAAACCAGGCACTGTGCTAACTGCTTTCCAAGAATAATTTTCTGTGGTATTCACAACCATCTAATGAAAAGGCACCCCCCACTGTCTTCTTTTACAGATGGAGTAGCTGAGTTTTAAAGAGGTAAAGAAATTTGGTCAAGGTCTTATTTCTAGTAAATAGCAGGGCCAGGAATTGAATCCAGGGGTTGACAACCCCAAATTCCACATTCAAACTTTTTTCAATGCTACTAAAATCACAAAAGACTTCTCAAGTGCTAATCAGTTCTTACTTTGTTTTGATAGCCCTTGATATCAATATTGGTTAAGAGTATTGTTCCCATATATTCCAATAATAATAAGTAAGAGTTGCTCTAATAAACTTCAAAAAAATAAATTGGAAAAAAAAAAGAGTATTGTTCCCAGTGCAAAAAAGATATATAATACCTGACTGTAGGAAGAAAAAACAATCAGTGGTTAACAAAACAGCACCCTAGCATCCACTTAAATTTTAATTCTCAGATCCTAGAAAATTCCTATCTCCTAGGAAAAAGGTGAACATGGACTTCCATGTGTTAAAAATAGGATAGTAGACGGTGTTGGGTGGTCCTGGTGCAAGGAGGTAGAGAACTGGAGACAGTGTAAGACACAATTCAATGCCAGGCCCTGAGAACACTACTGAAGAAAGACTCCTGAACTCTGGACTTCTGTAATGTCTATGTCATACATCAACTCTGTGGCACCAGCTTATTGGGTTTCCTCCCACCCTTCTCTCTAGAATAGAAATTAGCAAACACAATCTGGGGCTAAATTCAACATGCTGCCTCTCTCTGCAAATAAATTTTACTGGAACATAGCTATGATCAGTCATCCAATAGCATCTGTCTGTTTTACCCCATTAGGATAGAGTTGAGCAGTTATGGCAGAGATGATATGACCACGAAGTCTAAAATATTCACCACTGAGGCTCCTACAAAAAATTTGCCAACTCTTTAGTTATGTTATATTGTACAAACAAATACCTACCAAATTGACTAAACATGTATCTAAACCCATATTCATTTGGAAACAAGGTTTCTACAAAGACACTCCCATTTTTTCCCTGGTTTCTTCGTTTTAAAACTTCCCTTTCCTAAGAGTGATTTTGCTTCTTTATTAACACACATACAAATGACAAATACTGGATTTGAGAATACAAAAAAGAGTAAGACAGAGTACATGTCATCAAGAAATTTGTGAGGAAAAACAAATATTTTTGGCAAATAATTAAAATGCAATGCTAAGCACTGTAAGAAATGTCAGAACAAATGTCTAAGGGTACTTATGTCACGGGTGGAAAATCCTGTCCCAAAGTCTGAGGATAATAACCTTGTGACAAGCCTTCCTTTTACAATGATGAAAACTGGACTTGATATGCTGTTAATTTGAGAAGGTAGTACCAGCTGCTTAGACCAGTCATTGCCAAGGTACTGGCAACATAAGGGTACAAGCAGGAAAAACTTCTAAACAGGATATTCTTCAGTGTCTTTATAGTCTGCTTGAATTAGCAGGCAATTTTGCATATTTGCTACTTTGTAACATTTACATAAGGAACAATCTTTCTTCTCAGTACTTCAAACAAGAATTTATGTATGTATACATACATACATACATACAGGGGATATAAGGCTGATTCATGTTGAGGTTTGACAGAAAACAAAATTCTGTAAAACAATTATCCTTCAATAAAAAAAATAAATTAAAAAGAAAAAAAATTATAAGTGGATGTCAGTCTGTCGATTATATAGGTATAGAATGGATAAAGGAAGCAGGTCTTCTCGTCTCAGGAAAACAGTGACTGTGACCACAGATCAATTTCTCTCTGACTTTACCACCTGAAACAGGGGTCAACGAACTAAAGTGCAAGCCCAATTTAGTCCATGGACTGTTTTTGTATGGACCATAAGCTAAAATGGCTTTAAAAAAAAAAAAACTCTACTGAGAAATAATTAACAAATGTACTTGCATATATTTAAAGGCTACAACATGATAATTTGACAAACAGATACATTGTAGAAGTGGTTTTAAGGGAAAACAAAGAGCATGTGACAGATGTGATATATCTATACCTAAAATACTTACACAAGAAGTTGCAGACCTCTGTAATAATAGACACAAAGGTCTGGACCATTTAGACTTGTGAAATAATTACAGAAGATAACTTGAATCAAAAACTAAGAAATCAATAGAGTCCAAAAGTCTGTTCTGTACCTCGGGATGGGGAATACATGTAAATCCATGGCTGATTCATGTCAATGTATGACAAAAACCACTACAATATTGTAAAGTAATTAGCTTCCAACTAATAAAAATAAATAAAAAAAAGAAATCAATACAGATAATAATAGTATTGTTAGGTAGAAAACAAAAAGAAGTTTGTTGAAAAATCCTTTTTGACTTATATCTATCTCTCATTATTCAGAATCTCTATGCACTGCTTCAAAACAATAACCAATAATTCAATTTAGAACTTGTCCAGGAGCAGATCTTTTCAAATATTGACACTCCCTATTTAAACAGACATCATTAGACTTCCTTACTCTTCCTATCTTTACCTCCTATAGAAGTATAGTTGATTTACAATATTGTGTTAGTTTAAGGAATACAGCACAGTGATTTTCTTTAGGGGGGGGGAGAGGTTTATATTCTATTTTAGATTACTATAAGATATTGAGCATAATTCCCTGTGCTACACAGCAAATCCTTGTTGCTTATCTGTTTTCTGTTTTATATAGAGATTAATTTCTATTATTTTTAGATTCCACATATAATTGGTATCAGATAGCATTCATCTATGTCTGACTCATTTCATTAAGCATAATATTCTCTAGATCCATTCATGTGCTGTAAATGGCAATTTCTCATTCTTTGTTATGCTTGGCAATATTCCATGGTGTAATAAATAACCATATCTTTATCTATTCATCTGTTGCTGGACATTTAGGTTGCTTCCATGTCCTGGCTATTATAAATACTGCTGCTGTGAACACTTGGTACATGCATCTTTTAGAATTTAGAGTTTTCATTTTTTCTGGTTATCTACCCAGGAGTGAAATTGCTAGGTCAGAGGGTGGTTCTGGAGAAGGCAATGGCACCCCACTCCAGTACTCTTGCCTGGAAAATCCCATGGACAGAGGAGCCTGGTAGGCTGCAGTCCATGGGGTCGCTAAGAGTCGGACACGACTGAGTGACTTCACTTTCACTTTTCACTTTCATGCATTGGAGAAGGAAATGGCAACCCACTCCAGTGTTCTTCCCTGGAGACTCCCAGAGACTGGGGAGCCTGGTGGGCTGCCGTCTATGGGGTCGCATAGAGTTGGACACGACTGAAGCGACTTAGCAGCTTAGCAGCAGGGTGGTTCTATTTTTAGTTTTTTAAAGAACCTCCATATTGTTTTTCCATAGTGGTTGCACCAGTTTAAATTCCCACCAACAGCACACAAGAATTCCTTTTTCTCCACATCCTCTACAGAATTTATTACTTGTAATTTTTTGATAATAGCCACTCTGACTGATGTGAAGAGGTTTTCACTTGTATTTCTCTAATAAATAGCAATGGTGAGCACTGTTTCATGTGTCTGTTGGCCATCCATTTTTTGATTGGGTTCTATATTTTACTGATATTGAGTTGTATAAGCTGTTCACGTATTTTGCATATTAACCCTTGTGGGTCACATCATTTGCAAATGTTTCTCTCAGTCCATAGGCTGTCTTTTGGTTTTGCTGATGGTTTCCTTTCCTATGCAAAAGCACTTCAGTTTGATAAAGTCCCATCTGTTTATTTTTGCTTTTATGTCTTTTGCCTTGGGAGACTGACCTAAGAAAATAGTTCTACCACCTATGTCAAAGAATGTTTCACCTATGTTCTTTTCTGTAAGTGTTATGGAGGTGGGTCTTATATTTAGGTCTTTCAACCATTTTGAAATTATTTTTCTATATGGCATGAGGGAATGTTCTAATTTCATTATTTTACACGTAGCTGTCCAGTTTTCACACCACCACTTGTTGAAGAGACTCTTTTCTCCATTATAAATCATTGCCTTCTTTGTCAAAGATTGACTGTAAGTGTGTGGGTTTATTTCTAGGCTCTCTCTTCTGTTACATTGATCTATTTGTCATGTTATTTGATTACTATAGCTTTGTAGTATAGTCTGAAGTCAGGAAAGGTTATCCCTCCAACTTTCTTCTTTCTTCTCAGTGTTGCTTGGGATATTTTGGGCCTTTTGTGGTTTCACAGAAATTTTGGGATTATTTGTTCTACTGCTCTGAAAAACATCATAGGTGTTTTGACAGGAATTGCACTGAATTTGTAAATAACTTTGGACAGTATGAGCATTTTAACAATATTAATGCTTTCAAATCAAAAGCATGGGATATCTTTCCATTTCTTTGAATAGTCTTCTAGTTCCTTGATCAACATTTTGTTGTGTTCAGTGTATAAGCCTTTTACCTCCATGGTTAAGTATATTCCTAGGTTTTGTGTCTTCTTTTTTGATGCAATTTTAACTGTGATTGCTCTTCTCTGATGTTCCATTATTGGTGTATAGAAATGCCACAGATTTCTATATACTAATCTTGCATCCTGCTACATGACTGAAATCATTTATTAGTTCTAATATTTTTTGTTGGAAAACTTTAGAGCCCTCTTATAAGTATTATGTCATCTATAAATAATGACAGTCTTAACTCTCCCCCATCTCAATTTGAATAGCTTTTATTTCTTTTTCCTGTCTGAAAGCTATGGTTCTTTATATCTCTTAACCTCACATCTTCCATCTGTTGTCTCTCTCTGCTGGATAATTTCCTCAGTTTTAACCACTCAGTTTGTTAATACTCTTTTTACATGCATCTCATCTGTAGTTCAAGTCCACCTTCACACTTTTAATTGTTACATATTTTATTTCTAGAAATTCTACTTTTTTATTCATTTAAAACTATTTATTTGAAATCCTCTATGTGCCAGGCACTATTCTAGGCACCAGAGATAAAACAATGAAGAAACAATAAAATGCACTGCCCTCATGAAATTTAGATTTCAGTAGGGATAACATACAAATATGTAGCAAAATGAATATCAGATGGTAATAACTGCTGCTTTAAAAAAATAAAAGAGATAGGGAAGGCAAACAGTAGAGTGCTATAGGGGATGAATCTCATTGTGCATCAAGTGTGACTGGATAAGGGATGACCTGATATGTCTATGTTGCTGTGGGCCTGGTTTGAACATATGATGGGGACAAGAGAAACTTGTCACTCCTGTGAATGATGATAAAAAAGAATATGAATACGAATTCTTATCTGGAACACATAAGACTGGCTTCTGGGCTCCCTTTGCTCTTTTGATAATGATTCTGCTTCTGTATCTCACAGATATATTTAAAATACCCTTTAGCCTTAAATGTTTTATAGAATGTACTGTTAATAGAATTTTGACTTGCTAACTAACCCATGGGAGGGCTGGATTGTGGTTCCAAGTTCCAAAAAGAAATTCTACTTTTCCCCCTCTATCCCTTTACAGTTTTGAGACAAATATTTTCTTGTTGCCCATTTTCTGCACACCTCAAGGGTCCCAGCTTTCTGCAACAGGGACAGAAAGCCACAGACATCCATGATGAGAAAGTATCCTGGGGGCAGATCAGAACAGCTCAAGAACTGTAGGCTTACAGCTACAGATATTAGCTTCTTTTTCACTTTGGATTCTAAGGGTCTCCCTTGAATTCTTGCCAGCTCAGCAAAGCATTTGAAAAGATACTTCACACATGTTATCCAGTGTTTTTATTTGTTTTGTAGTAGAGATTCTTGGCACCCCACTCCAGTACTCTTGCCTGGAAAATCCCATGGACGGAGGAGCCTGGTAGGCTGCAGTCCACGGGGTCGCGAAGAGTCGGACACGATTGAGCGACTTCACTTTCACTTTTCACTTTCATGCATTGGAGAAGGAAATGGCAACCCACTCCAGTGTTCCTGCCTGGAGACTCCCAGGGACAAGGGAGCCTGGTGGGCTGCCCTCTACGGGGTCGCACGGAGTCAGACACGACTGAAGTGACTTAGCAGTAGCAGAGATTCTTTATGGAATGCAGTCTATCTTGCTCTTTTCTCCACTCAGTTTGAGCAAAAATTCTCCTTAATGCTAATCTCTACATACAGCACAAATCTTTGACAGCTGAGCATAGGGAAAGCTCTTGAACAATGAGTTCCATGAGAACACTCTTAAAAGTGTTCATTCTGCCAACTCGTTAATAAAACTATGACATCATTGATGAAATTATTTGAATCAGAGTATTTACTACATTAATTCTAGACCTCTAGGAATTTTGGCTACGCTCTGGGGCTTGATGACTAGCAACTTTCACTGTTGATTTTATTGTTTTCAACTAAATATTTGCTGTACTCCATTTCTTATACATAATCTTCACTTAAGATTTATATTTGGTTTAAAAATGCTAGCAAAAGAACTTTTAGCACCATTTTCTTTCCTTCTTTAGCCAAAGCAAGGATTACAATATGAATCAGACTGAATCAATTAATACTGTGCAGTTATCATTTCTAAAGGATACACACACACACAAATAAAACAGCGATTCTCGAGGCAAAATACTTCTAAGTAAAATAGAAATTTACAATCAGAAGAAGCAAATGAATTATTTGCCCTATGAGATCAACCCACTCCTCAAACATCTCCGTTCTCTGTTTTCAATGGTTTTTACTATCATCATTGTTCACATGATGATCTGAAAAAAAAAATAAGCCAATGATAAAGCAGAGCCCAGAGGGATTGAAGAGAAAATTCAATACTTCTTACTTTAATATAGAGCTCCTCATACAACTCTTTCCCAAAATAAATTGCAGATATAGCAGAATACAATACACTGCCAAACATAACATGCAATCTTGTGATGGAGGACATAAACCCTCTCTGATGCCTTAGGTAATCAAGCTCTATACAACTTCTAAAAGGAATTCAAGTCATAACGTTTGCCAACATTTCTCATAAGAAATCTCTCCTGCTTTCTTTAGTCCTCCCGGGGCAAACATTTGGCATTCATTCTCTAAATCAGTTACTTTGCAAAGCATTGTGCACAGTTCCTTTGGACACATTCTATCATTGATTTCTCAGAAAAAATCCAGTGAAGTGTTATGTCCATTTTACAGGAAGCTGAAGTTCAGAGAATTTTATATATTTTCCTCAGATGATTTAACTAGTAAGTAGGACAGACTCTATTCTAATACAGATTTTTACAACATCATGTCCAAGGCACTTTTACCATTATATCCATAATAGAAAGGATCTCAGCTTTTTTTTTAATTTATGAGAAAATAAATATGTGGAGTCAAAGAAATGGAAACTTCAAAACAAGTAGATAAATATACAGTAGTAGATAAGTAACAGGTAAGGAGTAGATAAGAGGAGTGGTTTGTAACTAAACTTAAAAATGAGACCAGTGGCCACCTACTATTCCCCAAAAGAGCTCCCTTTTAATTTTGCATGTGGGTTAAGAGAGGGAGGAAGGAGATTAGATAAGTGGTTATGGAAACTGTGCCATGAAATGGTTTAAGCCACTATGAAGAGATTCGTAATGAAAGCAATATTAGTTTGGTACACCAGTGATAAAGAACATCTGGTGAAACACTACTTGGAAAGCAGCAGTAACTGGTACATGAAGGTGTTTTTTGCAGCTGTGTGACGCCAAGATATAGATGCCAGGCTAAGAAGCATCCCTCTCTTAGAGACATTGTGATCTCTCTCTTAGAGACACTGCTGTTAAGAGCTATTCAGACAGAAATCCAGAAAAACGTGGGAGGAGACAGATAGAGAATGCAAACAGAACTCAAGACTTTAAAAAACACATAGATGGAGGAGGTAGAGTACAAAAGAGACTATAACTCTGAAATTTTTCATGGGAGAGAGAATGTAGGAATTTTCTCTTTTTCAATATGCCACACTACAAGAACCTAGGGACATCTATTTAATATACAAATCAAAATGAAAACATTTGTCCAATGTGTCCAAAACATTAAAATCTATGACTTTCTTCAAAAATATTTTAGATTTTTAGTATTTTAGTATTTACTATGACTAGAATTTATTATTGAAGCTATTTAGTATTTAACATAGCTTTACATGTCTTATTTATTTATTCTGAAAATGTTAGAAAAGGAGAAATATCTTCATTTTACAAGGAACTGAAGCTCAGAGTATATAACCGACTCCCTAATGCTGCCCATCACTTTGGAGGACACCTTTTTTTGTTGCTGTTTTCCCATACAAAGATTGATAATCAGGGTATGCATTTTCTTACTCTTATGTTGCCAGTAAAAGAAAAGGATAATTTAAAGAACCATCAGGAAAACAGAAACAGAACTGAGACTAAAATTGGGCTTCCTTACTCCTTGCCACAGTCACCATTATAAAACAATTACTCATTGTTATTTATCTTTGACTTCTAGCAGAGGACATGGGAAATTAATCACTTTGAAAATGTTTTTGAATGAAGGCAAAAGTCAAGTAAACGAATGACTCAATTTAAAAAACACAAGAGTCCCAAATCTAATGAAATCTAAGGGAAAGAGGTGGTTTCCACACATACAATTACATTCCCTCAACCTCATTCTCCTCTCTCCAACCTCCACCTCACCTCTACTTCCAGAAAACACTCTGCTGACCAGAGGAATCTGAGAGAGTTTGATTCAAAATAATTAATCTCAGAATGTGAAAAGAGCTTTAAAAATGGTTGATTATTACAATATGATGCTATATTTCAAGATAGTATCTCTGCTTGCTGCACTCTAACCATGAAGCTGTTCTGAAAGTCTCCTAGCTCCGTATTGTCTCTTTTACTTCTTTTTTATAATACAAACAAGCATTGAAAGTAAAAAGCAAAAGGTTTGCTTCAAAAAACATGTATTTTAGCTTCAATACTTATTTATTCATTTTGTTTTCTGGCCACACCATATGGCATGAGGAATCTTAGTTCCCCAACCAGGGATCAAACCCAAGTCCCTGCAGTAGAAACACAGTGTTTCAACCACTGGGCCATCATGGAAGTCACAAGTAGTTTTATAATGTTAATGAAGTCAGTAAGCATAGCACTTAGCAAGCCCCTGCACCACCTCTTTCATCACCCAAATCAGAATACCTCCTCCTCCCTCACGTTACCCTGCCCCTAATCCATTACCCAATCCTGTTTAGCTTAGCAATAAAGTATGTCCAAAACAAGTCTCCAACTCTCCACTTTCACTGCCTCTGTTATAATCTGACCCTTTCATTATTTCTTACCTGAATAAGCCTCCTAACCCGTTTCCCTACATTCACCATAAATTCTCACCAATACCTTCTTCACATGACATCCAAAAATCTTTGCACAATTCACTATATGATATCATGATCTGCCTCAAGGACTCTTCAATAGTTTTCTTCTTATCTTGGCAAGAAAGATTTAAATATTCAACACCCAGAACCTCTAAAACCTACCTCTTCTGTTCCCACCCCTCTCTGACCTCTGTTCATATTAATCTTCACTCGGATTCTCCAGAGCAACACTTTCTCCAATTTCAAGTTCTTTTTCTTGACCCTTCACACCAGCCTCTTACTATCTGTCACTTCTCAGCTCAAGAGATATTTACTCAGTGAAGCTTCCAGACCCCTGCTGCACTTAACAGCTAAATTCCTTTTTACAAATCATCGGTTTCATTGGTAATTAGTCGCTGAGTAAATTGTTTCCTGATGGCTCAGATGGTAAAAAACCCACCTTCAGTGCAGGAGATCCAGGTTTGATCCCTGGGTCAGGAAGATCCCCTGGAGAAGAGAAAGGCAACCCACTCCAGTATTCTGAGGAATTCAATGGGCAGAAGAACCTGGCGAGCTACAGTCCATGGGGTTGCAAACAGTCGGACACAACTGAGTGACTAACATACTTAGTTAATTGTTAATAATGTCTGTCTCTCTGACAAGAAATCAAGCTCCATATGAATTGGAACAATACCTGATTTACCTCCAGAACTTAGGTCAAACACCCCAACGGACAGATGAGTGCTTAAGCCAAGTCAGACTTACTGGCTCATCACAAGAAGAGACAGAGTCATATGGAGCTGTGGATGCAGGCATCTCAGGAGAGGATATGTATGGGGAGCTTGTTATATGTGGATTTGTGTTAAGTGATTTTGTGGAAAAGTCAAGAAAATGTGAGTTTTCTCTAGACTGGGAGTTGTTAAGAGAATAAAGGTAATTTGATGATTGGATAGATGAATGTTTTTATTTATTTCAGTTCAGTTCAGTCACTCAGTCATGTCCGACTCTTTGTGACCCCATGGACCTCAGCATGCCAGGCCTCCCTGTCCATGACTAACTCCCAGAGTCCACCCAAAATTATGTTCATTGAGTCGGTGATGCCATCCAACCATCTCATCCTCTGTCGTCCCCTTCTCTGCCCGCCGTCAATCTTTCCCAGCATCAGGGTCTTTCCATTGAGTCAGCTCTTCGCATCAGGTTGCCAAAGTATTGGAGTTTCAGCTTCAGCATCAGTCCTTCCAATGAACACCCAGGACTGATCTCCTTTAGGATGGACTGGTTGGATCTCCTTGCAGTCCAAGGGGCTCTCAAGAGTCTTCTCCAACACCACAGTTCAAAAGCATCAATTCTTCGCTGCTCAGCTTTCTTTATGGTCCAACTCTCACATCCATACATGACTACTGGAAATAACATAGCCTTGACTAGACAGACCTTTGGTGGCAAAGTAATGTCTCTGCTTTTTAATATGCTGTCTAGGTTGGTCATAACTTTCCTTCCAAGGAGTAAGTGTCTTTTAATTTCAGTGCTGCAATCACCATCTGCAGTGATTTTGGAGCCCCCCAAAATAAAGTCAGCCACTGTTTCCACTGTTTCTCCACCTATTTGCCATGAAGTGATGGGACTGGATGCCATGATCTTAGTTTTCTGAATGTTGAGCTTTAAGCCAACTTTTTCACTCTCTTCTTTCACTTTCTTCATGAGGCTCTTTAGTTCTTTGTTTTCTGCCATAAGGGTGGTGTCATCTGCATATCTGAGGTTATTGGTATTTCTCCCAGTAATCTTGATTTATTTATTTATGAAGCAAAAATTGCAATGTGAAGTTAAAATTATATTTGGGAAAGAAACAGCAGTCCCTCACTGGTAAAAATAGCAGCCTCCCCATTAACTTGGAGAGAGGCCTGCTTGGCCATTTGTGTGGTTTGGGCTGTGCTTTTATTCTGTCTGTCATCAGACATTATGGAGTTGTCTTGTTTTTGCCTCACTCCTTCATGATCACACAGTCACTCTGTGTGATGCAGGTAGTCTCTGAAATTGGGTATGTACCATGAGTTTGCTGTTAGAGCCAGGTCAGCTCAGCCATCGGGAGTGGGCGCCTGTTTTCCTAAAAATTCTCATTAACATTTAACCTTGTGGCTGAGTGCCGAAGTCACTAAGCAAATAACTGATAAAAAAGTAGATGAATAAATTTAGACTCTCTGAACCTCAATAGTCTCATGTTTCAGAGAATATTTCACTGGCCCCAGTATCTCTCACCATATTAGCACTTACTTTCTTTAACATATAATTCCGTTCTTGCCCATTCTAACCCCATTTGACACACAAATAAACAGTAAATTGAAACCTGAACATCAGAAACCTAATAGCATTTAAAATTTCTACCTGAATAAAGAGCAAGAAATATCATTTAATGGAGAAGACAAAAAGCACAAATTAAGCATATTGTTTGACTTTTATCTCTGATAGAAATTAAATTATCACCTTGAGGATTCTCCCACCCAGCATGGTAGGCTGAGGAAAGAGAGAAGGCCAGAGCCTTTTGAACAACCACATGTCTTAATGGCTGTCTTACTCTATAAATCTATTAAAAATCATTTGAATAGTACATGTAAAATGAGTAAATTTTATGGAATGCAAATGATATCTCAATAAAGTTGTTAAAAAACAAAAAGTTGGCAGAAAACTATATCTAGACTTGTGGTTTACCTAACTGGGCTCCAAGGTTCTTTATTCTTTATCCTGTAGTCTCACTCTAAAAAGTTCCTCATCATCTATACCATTTCTCTGGGCTTTGACACCACAAAACCTCCCCCTCTAGGGAGGATTTCTTGAGGAATAGGGGAAGCAGAAAGACTCCTCCTTCTAGCCACAGTGATCCCAAGCCCTGAACAGTTAGCAAGCACATCTCACCCCAACCACTAGGACCATGGACTTGAAGGATAAGGCTTGGCATTCACATCAATAAATCACACTAATAATATCACCTACATAATTAATACAAGTAGATGGTTACTAATTAATTCATCAAGCACTTATTCTTTCTAGACATATAGAGGAGGTTCCCAGAAACCTTGTTAATAAACCATGGCTCCGAGTTGATGAGAACATTAAATAATGTGGCAAGTCATTACTATATTTGTGCCAGTGTTCCTTCACTTGCCAATTGGCATTAAAGTCCCCTATTAATCAGAGGTCCACTTAATGGAACAAAATTTCTGAGCTTTATAATCCTTACTAGCTGCATCCATGAACTGCTCATTGAAGTGACACTGACTTCTGGTGCACCCTCTATCAAGGGAAATTTTGAGGCTGGCCTCAACATTAAATCTGTAACTAAGTTATTTGTGTGTAGAACTTTACACAAAAGTTAGGAATAAGACTGGATGAACAAAGTATTACACTGCCTTGAAAGCCGAGTTTAGATTTCATATGATGATCCAAAGCATTTGACAAGATAAGAAAATAAGATAAAAACTACAATTCAATTACAAAGTAATTATAATTTGATCACAATGAAAACTGTCCCACCTAGCATTTTGGCCTATATTCACCATGGGTTTGAAAGAATGGTAATCAATGATTTTAGAATCTGAGGTATAGTTTTGATGCTGTCACATCCCAACATGGATCGGGACTTGCCTTCATCACTCATCTTCCTTAGGCCATGGATAGTTAATATATGAAACAAATGGCTAGTCTTAAATGCTCTGTAAGGTCCATTTTAATAAAAATATTAAAATTTTGGAATTTCCTCTACATTCTATTTACTTTCATTTCTCTTTCATGAACATGGTACCATTAGCCTTAAATTTGTTATTTTGGGGGTGGCTCTCCCCAGAATTTTGGGATGATCTAACATGTATTGTAGCCTAGAAAAACAAAGAAGTCACAAAAGCTCTATTAGAACTTTTCAAGGGAAAAGCTATTCTGAAAAGAAACTCTCTATAAAGACAGCAGATTCCCAACACACAAAGCTGGGCTTCACAGCTCAAAGATTTCAAGAAATGCGTTTCCTCAATGAAGCTCCAATCGTTTGCCCACCTGATATGAAGAGCCAACTCACTGGAAAAGACTTTGATCCTGGGAAAGATTGAAAGCAAAAGGAGAAGTGGGTGGCAGAGGATGAAAAGGTTAGATAGCATCACCAACTCAATGGACACGAGTTTGTGCAAACTCTAGGAGATAGTGAAGGACAGGGAAGCAGAATAAATCCCTCTGGATATGAAAGTAAGGGTTTAATTAACTCATTTTAAATTCAGGGTTCTGACCTCCCAGACTTCCTCACGCACACCTGGGCATTCATCTAGTGTATCATATACACAGAACGTTCATGGTTTTATGCTGTATAATGCTGAAGAAGGCTCTTGAGAGTCCCTTGGACTGCAAGGAGATCCAACCAGTCAATTCTAAAGGAAATCAGTCCTGAATATTCACTGGAAGAACTGATGCTGAAGCTGAAACTACAATACACTAGCCACCTGATGCAAAGAGCTGACTCATTGGAAAAGACCCTGATGCTGGGAAAGATTAAAGGCAGCAAGAGAAGGGGACAACAGAGGATGAGATGGTTGGATGGCATCACCGACCTGATGGACATGAGTTTCAGAAAGCTCTGGGAGATGGTGATGGACAGTGAAGCCTGAAGCAGTCCATGGGGTCGCAAAGAGTCGGACACACCTGAGCGACTGAGCTGAACCAAACTAATACCTAATAAGTATCTACAGTTTACTTATTCAGACCAGAAGAAGTTTCTTTTCCTGCTTAGCTATTTTTACTTTACATACTACAGATTACTCTGATTGCTACTTGAATGGTCTGCACGTTCAGTCATGAGTTTCTTTTACTTGTAGAGTGCCTCTTTGATGGGTCAGACATTGTGTTAGGTGTTGGAATTTTAAAGGAAATAAATGAATGAGGCCCAGGCCTGCTCGTTCAGAGGTGACATCCTAGAGAGAACTGAAACATTCATCAAAGACTCATACCTACCAGGGAACTGCCTCCGATGCTTAGCACTTGTGTCCTTCTTCGAAGGTAATGTAGATGGAAGCGACACTTCACAATTCGAGGGCTCACAGCAGAGCCTCCATTTGACAGCTCACTGGGGAGAACCAGGGTTTGGGGACTAAGAGCATGGAGAGAAATACCAGGAAGGGTAACCCTGAGGGGAGTGGCACCAGCGGAGTCTGCAAAACACAGACAGACAAAGCCATTTGGAGAAAGAAGGTAAGAGAACAAATTGATAAAACTACCACTTATTTAATACCCAGTGAACACCACATGACCGTGCACATGACTCAGGTCTTCCTATAAAGTACATAAACAGATTCTTCAGCTTCATACATGAGGGAAGTGGGACACAAAAGGATTAAACTGTTCAAAATCACAGTTAGTAAACTTCACAGCAGGCATTAATTACAACTCCTAGGAGTCTGCTCTCTCCTCTAAATCTTTATCTACCCCTCCTTCACCTTCTCTCTACCCAAACACCACACAGATCAGAAAATTCTCTTTGGAAAGACTGTCATTGAAGATGACTGCCCAATAGTTAGCCAGCGTTTTCCCAAAAGAGACGGAACCAATTCCATTACACTTCAAACACTGAGCAACACGAAGTCTTTGAGTAAGAGTCTGAGTAAGATCAACAAATTCAGAAAGCTAGTATCATGGTAAAATGGGGAAGGGAAATGAAGATTTTGCTGTCTTCCAATACCAACCATTGAATCAGCATACGTTTTGTGGTCCCAACACACTCTATTCCTATTTTGCTCTTTCGAGATGGGACATGGTAGGGGAATAGAGAAGAGGAAGTATTATGCCTACTTACATTAAGCAGAACAAGATATATATTACATGCTTGACTTTAACCCTCTAGCTCAAAAAAATGTGGACAAATGTAATAGAGAATAAGAAAATAGGGATTCCTTAATGAATATCAACACATCCCAGATTTATAACACTTTAAAAATCTAAGATCCAACAGGCTATTTAATCCTACATAGATAAGCTGCCTCAGTCTCCAAAGCTAGAGAAAGATGGATAAGAGTAAATCCCAGCATCTGATTACTTTATGAATCCTCCCATTCTCTACTCACTATAGGTTACATACATGGTGCTGTATAAGAAAATAGATGGAAGATGGAAGGAAATGTTTAAACTTCAATAAAACCACAACTCACATTTTAAGGAAAGCTTCTGAATGGATGAATGAAATGGATAATAATGCTCTCCAGGTGTTTTCAATAAAAACTTTCTTCTTACAATCCTGTTGCAGGCTTTGTGTAAGGAGATCCACATCTAAACTCAGGAGAAATGGGTAGGATTTACTGCCTTTCACTCAAGTGAGGAGGGCAGCTACTGGTACTAGCCCACTAGATTCCTAAAAGGAGAGAAAGTTTCAGAAAGAAGAGCTAAAGTAGCATCAGGTATACGTCTGTTTTCCCCCCTTTTTCTTCCTCTGGGCATCCTCAGTCACTTCAGTTGTGTCAAATTCCTTATGACCCTATGGATTGTGGCCCATCAGGCTCCTTTGTCCATGGGATTCTCCAGGCAAGAATACCGGAGTGGGTTGCCATGCCCTTCTCCAGGGAATCTTCCTGACCAGCGACTGAAACCACGTCTCTTAGGTCTCCTGCATTGGAAGGCAGGTTCTTTACCACTAGCACCACCTGGGAAGCCAAGGAGTATGCATGATTAGACCCAGAAAAAAAGATTCTGTGACATGACCAGATAAGGATACAATAAGCCTGATAGATGGAGAAATTTTATATTGGCACATTTCTGGGGATTCCAAGAAAACTGTGAAATGTGTCTCAAATGACATGATTAAGGCCTCAGGGGAACCCTTGTCATGGTTGTAAATGAAACAAAAGGGCAATTAATAGTGGCAATTGTCCAGAAATTCTTAATATCCACAAATACTGTTTGTTATGAGTAATATCAATTTTTCAGTTAAGTAATCATCAATTAATAAGGTTTTAAGCAATGGGAAGCTGTATAAAATCTATGCTGTCTGACTCAACAAAATAAATACTTCTGAGTATCCTATATACCCAATAAGTTGGCATATCCAGAATAACAATATTAGGGCCCTCTTGGCAGCTATGATTAGTGTAGACATGATGCAACTGTAACTGCTTCAAAATCATTCTTGTTCCTTTGTCTTTTTCTCAGAAAACAAGGGTAAAAAAGAATGCATCTAGTTCTAGAGAAAAAGAAAAGTACTTTATTTTAGATGATCTCACTCCTTTGTTTCTTAATTTTTCCCCTCAAGATGAGTGCTGTTAACTGATCACAATCTTCTGAGAGTCCAGAAAGATAAGTATTGTATAAATAATAAACATTGATTTTTATAATACTCTCCAGAAACAGATAAAATGGTGGGAATTAAGATCAGATATCTAAAGTGATATTCTAGATATTGTAGAGGATTCAAAGAAATAATACAAGGTCCCAATACCCAAGGGACTTACATCTTAGCTCAGAAAACAAGACAAACAATGAACAATTAAACAACATTATAAGACAACATCATGAGCGGTCAATTGTCAAAAGGTTAGACCTGTTATTAAATATTAAGATTTTGTAAAAGAGTTTTTTGTGTAATCATTGTATTAGGTGAAAATTAATACTAGTCCACAAATCCAAGTTGCGACAAATGCCAATTTCTTTATTTTTTTAAATCAATACAAACCCAAGTCTGTGTTAACATCACATCTTGTGATGGAAAATCAACCACCAGATCATATTAAGATCTTCGGCTCTCACATAATGTTAAAAAACTGAGAACCCCCTTCAGTAAGGCCATTGGTGGAAAGCAGAAAGATGAACCATGCTCTCTCAAGTCTCTTCATACAGACAGGGTCAGTAGCCTCATCATGAAAGCTTCGCCCTCATGACCTAATTACTGCCCAAAGGTCCCATTTCCAAATACTGTCACAGTGGGGATTAGGGTTTCAACATATGAATTTTGGAGGGACAGAAACAGTCAGTCCATAGCATCACCCTAGAGGAAAAACTTCCAAGAAACCTGATGATCACAAACTTTGAAACTTAACACAAAAAATAGCAATTTAAGGACATGTATCCAGTTATCACTTGTACAAACCATAAACAAACATAAGTAAACAGAGTACTAAGAAAAGAAACAGGTAGACTGACACTATTATTTCAGTTGCATATGAAAGCCCTTTAAAATAAATAAGAGCTACACATTGACATATATACACTACCATGTGTGAACTAGATAGCTGGTGGGAAAAATGTAAAATAGCACAGGGAGCCCAGCCTGGAGTTCTGGGATGATCTAGAAGGAGTGGGATGGGGACATGAGAGGGAGTCTCAAGAGGGAGGAGATATATACATAAATATATGTGTGTGTGTGTGTATATATAGATATATATATATAGTTATGACTGGTTTGTGTTGTACAATAGAAACCAATACAACACTGTAACAATTATTCTCCAATTAAAAAATAAATTAAAAAATTAAGAGCTACATTTCAATGTGTCAAAATTATCACTATAGCATATACCTATGTTATAATTCAGGAAGTGCAGTAAAATATATTGAAAAAGGGTATGCCCCCCTCAGACACTTATTTAACCTTCATTTGATGAACAATTAATGCAGAGATAGAAACATGCCCTGAAACTGTGTCATGAATCTCTTTTGTTGGTTTCTGTATAAAGGTAGAATCACTCATGTCCTGTATCTGAGTTACCACTGAATGAAATATAATACTAAAAATAATTTCCACACTTATTAAGTGCCTCTCACATGCCAGACATAGTGCTATATGTTCTATCTACATCATTTCATATAACAGCCAGAGAAATTCTTCTGTATATATTTATTATCATTTTAGAGGTGAGAAAGGCAAGGCTCAGATGAGCCAGGTTTTCAAGACAGCACTGGGAATCATAGATTTATAATGCATATCTTTCTAACTTAATCTTTTCTAGTCTAAGACTCTATGAAAAGTCATGGAACCTTAATCAAAAGGATACTTAAGCAGAAATACTAACCTAAAAGTTTAGGAAAGTCTTATATACTCTCTAGGCATCAGGAGAACTGACTAAACCCCTAGAGGACCAAAAGCCTAAAGAAGGCCCTTTTAGGCTGACATAGTTCTAAGCAGAAAAGGGAACTGAAGCTCCATTCATCCGAACTTCACAAATCCTATCACTACTTATCAAACTAAGAGTACATATAAAATCTCCTCCAGATATATGGTATCCTTAATGACTATCTCAATGTTCAGTCCTACAGGATATAATGTCCTGCTCCAGAAAAAACTATTAAAATTGATGTAGAACTTGTTGCTATAAACTGAGGCATGAGTCCCAGCTCTACCAAAGAGTTATTTGTGCATCTTTGGCCAAGACGTGAACAATTTTTCTTAAGTCCATTTTCACCAACTTTATGGAGCTTCAGGGAATCAGATAATATAAGCAAATGTACTAGGTAAATTATAAGGGATTTATAATCACAAATTATACATGAGATTAACTCATTTAATCATTCACAAGAAATCCTATGGTCATAGTATATGCTGGGTTAAAAATGTAGGGTCTAGCTGGCTGTACCCCAATATAAAATAAAAAGTTAAAACAAGAAGCACAGAGAGGTTAAATGGTTTACCAAAGAAACTGACAGTGAAGCCCAGGTCTGAGCAGAGAGTTCAGATTGACAACCTGGTCTCCTAATCACCACACCTGGTCCCTGTACAAGGCAGCATGCCTAACAAGCTGGGTAGAGTCACAGGAAAAGATACCAGCTGTGATGAAAAGATATAGGATGTCTTTAAAAAGGCAACAGGAAAAAGAACCTATGGTACTTCCAGACAATGGAAGATTATTCAGACCAAATGAACAATGAAAAGACATGGAAGAATATCAGATACATTTAACTAAGTGAAAGAAGTCAGTCTGAAAAGACTATATGCTATATGATTCTAACTATATGATATTTTGGAAAAGGCAAAACTATGGAGACACAGTAAATATCATTGGTTGCCAGGGGTTTGGGGGAGGGATAAATAACTGGAGCACAGAGGACACTTAAAGCATTAAAACTAAGTCTGTATGAAGTAATAACAGTGGATACACATCATTACCAATTTGTCAAAATGTACAGTATGAGCATCAAGAATGAACCCTAAAATGTAAATTATATAAAAAAATGTAGAGCCTAGAACCATCTGCTAGTTGACTTGTCTAATTAGCACTAACTAATCTAACTGCACTAACTAACTAACTGCACTAATGTGATCTTGGGCAGGTCATTTTATGTGCTGGTGCCCGCACCTCCTTGTATGTAAAGTGGATATAGTAATAGATTGTCAGAATTAAACATGCAGTTAAAATGAGGATAAATATGTAAAGTGGGGAAAATAATAAGGATTGTTGTAGGAAATAAATGTGTAAATATATGCAAAAGTTTTATCATGATACAATCGGCTAGGTATAATTATTAATGAAATCATTACTACACCACATCATCATCACTAGTATTATTATCAATAAAGTTCACTAAAGCTGTAATAGTTCTTTAAATGATACAATCCTCAGAGCTTTCAAGTAACATTAAAAAAAAAAAAAAAAAACCTGTTTTCTAGTTTTAACAATAATAGCATCGTCATTTTTTTGAGGATATGTAGACAGATATCTTCAAGTACACACTGAGACAGAAAAAAATGCACTTTTATCATTTTTATCGCTTAAGAGCTACATGCAAATGATCGTGTTTATAAAGCTAGTCTTCATTCTCATGGAAGTATTGCTTATGAATATATTATTACAGAATAGTTTTTAATGAAAAGCAAAGTTCATGAAGTCTCTTATTCCAATCTCTCCAAGCAACACATTATCTTCCCCCCATTAAAGACCTTTAGACCATCTGCCCCATCTAGGCTACCAGCTGCTATGATCACCAGAAATATATTCTCAATTGTAGGTACTAATTAGGTTTTTCCATAAGAACAAACTGTAGATTAGCTGAAGCAGTGACAGATTTTACTTTCTTGTGATCCAAAACACTGCGGACAGTGACTGCAGCCATAAAATTGAAAGATGCTTGCTCCATGGAAGGAAAGCTTTGACAAACCTAGATAGTGTATTGGAAAGCAAAGACATTTTGCTGACTAATGTCCATCTAGTCAAAGCTATGGTTTTTCTAGTAGTCATGTATGGATGTGAGAGTTGGACCATAAAGAAAGCTGAGTGCTGAAAAACTGATGCTTTTGAGTTATGCTGGAGAAGACTCTTGAGAGTCCCTTGGACTGCAAAGATATCAAACCAGTCAATCTTAAAGGAAATAAACCCTGAATATTCATTGGAAGGACTAGTGCTGAAGCTCCAAAATTTTGGCCACCTGATGCAAAGAACTGACTAATTGGAAAAGACTCTGATACTGGAAAAGATTGAAGGCATGAGGAGAAGGGGACGAGAGAGGGTGAGATGGTTGGATGGCATCACCGACTTGATGAACATGAGATTGAGCAAGCTCCGGGAGTTGGTGATGGGCAGGGAAGTCTGGCGTGCAGCAGCCCATGGGGTTGCAAAGAGTTGGATATGACTGAGCGACTGAACTGAACTGATACACCGGAAACTAACATTGTAAATCAATATACTCCAATAAAATTTTTTTTAAGTGATTATAAGGGTTTCCCTGGTGGCTCAGTGGTAGAGAATCCACTTGCCAATGTAGGAGACAGAGGTTTAATCCCTGATCCAGGAAAACTGCACATGCTGTGGAGCAACGAAGCCCAAGAGGCACAACTACTGAGCCTGTGCTCTATAGTCTGGGAGTCACAGCTTCGGAAGCCTGCGCACCCTAGAGCCCACGCTCTGCAACAAGAGAAGCCACCGCAAGGACAAGCCAGAACACCACAACTAGAGAGCAGCCTCCACTCGCTGCAAGCAGATAAAAGCCCACTCAGCAAAGAAGATTCAGCATAGCCAAAAGTAAAAAAATAATCTTCTTTTAAAAGTGACTGTAACAGAAACCAACTGTGGGTTCAGAAGAAGTTACAATGAAATCACCAGATGAATGGGTATTATAGAAACAAACCTTAACATGGTATGCATGATGATGTTACACAAAACACCCACCATGCAATTAACTATTTTTAGCTAATAGTGACAGTAACTCTACCCAGAGACATTTGATTAAATCTTAGAAATTCAACAACTAAGATACCCCCTTTCCCATCACCTAATAAAATAAAATGTCTATAGAAAGGCTTAGGTCGAAGGTTTAGACTTTTAGAGGTCTTTATAGTCTATTGATCACATCTCCAAGACACATCCTCTTCTAAGTCTCTCAATACACATTGTTTTGTGTACAAAATACTTTTGTTCTCTCCTTAACCCTCAACCCTTACCACTCTTTTGTCCTCTTGCCTTCCTCTCTGTGTGGGATTCCTTTGAGGAACTGTGTCTGCCTATGTGCTCTCAGCATCCTATCTGTTTATTATCTGATCTCCAAGCTTCCATCAAGACTCTCGGGTTTCCTGAATTCAGATCTTAGATTTGTCACTACCACTTGACCTTGGGAAATATGTTTGACCTTCTCAGCCTCAGTTTTCTCATCTGTAGATTGAGGATAATAATAATTGAGATTAAATGAGGGCATGTAACCTTAGAAATCTGTTGTGAAAATTAATAGATGCATGTAAAGTTCTTAGAAAAAGGTTTCACAATTAGCACTTGGTTGATGTTAACTACTATTATTATTATTATTATTATTATTTCATATCTCTAACGGTGATTCTTTTTTTCCCCTCTCCTCCTGATTCTTTTGCTCTGAATGCCCTTCATTCCAATCCCACATGCTGGCAACCTCGCCCATCCTTCAGAGCCCAGGACCACTGCTACTTCTCCCACCATTGTCTCTTGGTTTTTCACTCAAAAAGCATTAATTCCTCTTCTGAAACTCCTAGTGAGTAACCCAAAACTGCCATGTGCTTCTCATTTCTATGTTACAGTCTAGAGACTCATACCTACATCTTATCATATTGATGAACCTGTGCATCCTTGGAGAGCATGTTCTGTGTATTTTCCACTGGCTGCCGGGAGCCAGCACACGAGATCCCACCCATGACAAGGTCGTGAGGAGAAGACCTGACAAGCAAGGTGGATCAGGACCTCAGGGATTTTGAAAAGCTGCCCCAGCGCTCACCTTAAAGATGATCTCTGTCTTTCTGATGCTTGCTATATTAGACTACTCCCTAATTTCTGTGACACAGGAAGAAGGCCTTCCCCGATCTCTTTCCAAACAGAACCAACTTAGAACTTTAATCAATATGTCTCCCAGACGGTGGTATCCTCAATTTAAACTCCTTTGCTGGCATTTTAGTTTGTTTGGCAAATGTGTTTATGCCCTTGGTACTAATATGCATGACTGCTCATAATACCCTAATCATAAAACAGCATTTATCACATAAAGGCCCTAAAAGGCACAGAACCCGTCGGGGGTGAGGAAGCCCTATTAGAGAACACAAAAATATTATTCTATAAGTGGCTATAGTTAAAGATTTCAAAAAATAAGAGTTTAGAATTGTTAATTTTAACCAGGAATGCTAAACAGGGGCTGCCTCACCGGACCTGCAGAGTCTTTGTGTGGTAAACCTTTTAGATAAATTTAACTGATAACTTGTGCAAAAGGATTGACCTTTGTGTTCATTAAAGAATAGATTACGGAAAACAGCTTTGCACTCACCTAGGTCATAAAATGTCAATAGGCCCCATGGCCAGAAGATAATGTACAAGACTCTCACAAAGAAGTATGCAGAAAACACCCTGGTTTCGTGAAGGATAAGCTGATGTAATATTAAACTATCTTCCCCTTAAAAATGTACTAACTTAGAATATAAAAGCTACAGTAAAAAATAAAGATTTGCCAGACTCTGCTGCACACCCCCAGTCTGGTCTCTCTCCTTCTGTCTTCCTCTCTCTCTCTCTTTCACTCTCTCTCTCTCACCGACGCCATTCATCCTGAGGGTACCCCCTGGATCCTGCTGAGGCTGGAACCCGGCAACTGGCCTTCCCCAACTGAGAACCCATGGTAACTACATAATGGATCTGGGCTCTTCAGTACAGTAGTCACTAACTTTTAAGTTTTAAATTATTTAAAATGAACTAAAACCATTAATTCAGTTCAGTAGTCTCACCAGCTAAATTTTATATAGTCAATAAGCCACATATGAGAACTAGCTTCTATACCGGACAGCACAGATACAGAACATTTCCATCATCAGAGAAAAGTCTACTGAACACCATTGCAAGAGACGGTACTTAAATAAATGTTCTAGAAAACTAAGATCATGGGGTCCAGTCCCATCACTTCATGGCAAATAGATGGTGAAACAGTGGAAACAGTGGCTGACTTTATTTTGGGGGGCTCCAAAATCACTGCAGACAGTGATTGCAGCCAAGAAATTAAAAGACGCTTGCTCCTTGGAAGGAAAGTTATGACCAACCTAGATAGCATATTACAAAGCAGAGATATTATTTTGTCAACAAATGTCTGTCTAGTCAAGGCTATGGTTTTTTCGTTAGGGTTAGGTCATGTATGTATATGAGAGTTGTACTATAAAGAAAGCTGAGCGCCGAAGAATTGATGCTTTTGAACTGTGGTGTTGGAGAAGACTCTTGAGAGTCCCTTGGACTGCAAGGAGATGCAACCAGTTCATCCTAAAGGAGATCAGTCCTGGGTGTTCATTGGAAGGGCTGATGCTGAAGCTGAAACTCCAATACTTTGGCAACCTGATGCAAAGAGCTGACTCATTGGAAAAGACCCTGAGGCTGGGAAAGATTGAGGGCAGGAGGAGAAGCAGACGACGGAGGATGAGATGGTTGGATGTTATCACCAACTCAATGGACATGGGTTTGGGTGGACTCCGGGAGTTGGTGATGGACAGGGAGGCCTGGCATGCTGCAATTCATGGGGTCACATGAATGTCTATGGTTGGATGGACATGGGTTTGAGTCCAGCAACTCAATGGACATGGGTTTGGGTGGACTCCGGGAGTTGTTGATGGACAGGGAGGCCTGGCATGCTGCAATTCATGGGGTCGCATGAATGTCCATGGTTGGATGGACATGGGTTTGAGTCCAGCAACTCAATGGACATGGGTTTGGGTGGACTCTGGGAGTTGTTGATGGACAGGGAGGCCTGGTGTGCTATGATTCATGGGGTCGCAAAGAGTCAGACACAACTGAGTAACTGAACTGAACTGATGATGTTTATAACTCTTCTGGATTTTATAATTATAATGCTATCTTCTTTAAAACTCTGTCTTAACATAAGCTTTTATCAGTACACGTGAGTACTCAGTTGTGTTTGACTCTTTGTGACCCTATGGGCTGCAGCCCGCCAGGCTCCACTGTCCATGGGGATTATCCAGGCAAGAATACTGGAATGGGTTGCTGTGCCCTCCTGCAGGGGCTCTTCCCAACCCAGGGATCGAACCCGTGTCACCTGTATTCCTGCACTGTAGGCAGATTCTTTACCCACTGAGCCACCTGGGAAGCCCAAACAAGTGCTCAAAAGTGAAAACAAAATTTACATCATAGAAATAATTAATCTTATAGGACTAGTGAAAAAAAATATTTTCTTGTATCAGTAGCAATAAGGACAGAACTAGCCTCTTATTGCAGCTGACCAAAGAGCATTCCAACATGCAAAGCCATGTAGCTCTTTCAGATGATAAGCCCACCTACTCTCTGGTTAGAGAATGACCAATCTCTTAAACAAGAGGTAATACATACAAGATTCATGCTGAGATAAAGTTTTAAACAAAGATTTTTCAGGAAATAAAAGGAAATGATCCAATTCAATTTGCCCTAACATTAGGTGAGGCGACAACCTTGCAATATCTGCCTACTCCACTTAGAATAAAACCCAAGCCTCTTTGAATGTTCTGGAAGTTACCTATCTCCTTAAGCCGCTTCCATCAGTGCTCTCTCCATTGACTGCTGCCTCCAGCCACTGGCCTCTTTCAGTTCATGGAAACAGGTAGTTCTCGCCTCTCCAACACCCCCCGCACAGTTCACAATATACTGCACAGCACATTCTGCAAGGCAGACTCATTCAGTCCCTACTTTGATCTCCACTTCCTCATGGCAAAACAGTTCCTTCTTTTATTCCTCTGTATAGTACCTCTTCTTACCTTTCATTTATAATTTGATATTTGTTTGTTAACCTGTCTCGTGCGACAAACATTAAGTTTGGTGAAGGTCGGGACCACATTGTTTTAGCTTCCACTATTTATCCAGCATTTTATATTGTTGAAGCTTAATATTTAAGAAATATTTATTAAATAATAGAGAATCCCAGATGCCTATATGACTGTGCTGAAGGAAACAGTGTAATGATTTGTATTTTAAAGAAACAAATTTTAAACTAATTTACTATTGTGATTACCTTGATTGACAAGTGTGTGTATGAGAGAAAGGGAAAGGGAGGGTCTAGGAGAGACATGGAGAGAGGCAGAGAGAGAGAGGCTTAATGTTCAAAGTATCATGTTGCTGCTGCTGCTAAGTCACGTCAGTTGTGTCCGACTCTTGTGCAACCCCTAGCAAATTATAAAATGTATCATTTGTTCCAAATTCTAAGGTGTGAGAGATGTTCACATATTTTCAGAGAGAAACTTATGAGGCAGTCACTTTTTTTTTTTTTTATTAGTTGGAGGCCAATCACTTCACAACATTTCAGTGGGTTTTGTCATACATTGATATGAATCAGCCATAGAGTTACACGTATTCCCCATCCCGATCCCCGCTCCCACCTCCCTCTCCACCTGATTCCTCTGGGTCTTCCCAGTGTACCAGGCCCGAGCACTTGTCTCATGCATCCCACCTGGGCTGGTGATCTGTTTCACCATAGATAGTATACATGCTGTTCTTTTGAAACATCCCACCCTCACCTTCTCCCACAGAGTTCAAAAGTCTGTTCTGTACATCTGTGTCTCTTTTTCTGTTTTGCATATAGGGTTATCGTTACCATCTTTCTAAATTCCATATATATGTGTTAGTATGCTGTAACGTTCTTTATCTTTCTGGCTTACTTCACTCTGTATAAGGGGCTCCAGCTTCATCCATCTCATTAGAACTGGTTCAAATGAATTCTGGAAATAGAAAACTGGAAATAGAACTGCCATATGACCCAGCAATCCCACTTCTGGGCATACACACTGAGGAAACCAGATCTGAAAGAGACACGTGCACCCCAATGTTCATCGCAGCACTGTTTATAATAGCCAGGACATGGAAGCAACCTAGATGCCCATCAGCAGATGAATGGATAAGGAAGCTGTGGTACATATACACCATGGAATATTACTCAGCCGTTAAAAAGAATTCATTTGAACCAGTCCTAATGAGGCAGTCACTTTTGATGCACAATATGAGATTTGGTCACTCGGGGACGCTGCAAACTAGTATTTAATCTTCGATGTTCATTATATTTAGTGGTTTAAAATACTGGAGCAGTGCCCAGATAGAAAGTATCAAGATATTTAAGATTGACATAGTTCACTAAATGCCCTTTGAATAATAAAAAGAGGCTTTCCATTGAAAGTAATACATTTTTTCACTCTATCATTTGGGATGAATTAGAAAGTTGAAAATTAAAATAAAGGGAGATATCTAATAAAATATGAGATGGCCATAAAAAATTAGACATTCCTTTGGACTTATTTTTTCTTGTCTCTTATATAGCATACATCAAATGTCAATGGAATAAATAAAATATGATACAAGGAATCATTTTAAAGACACTAAATTATATGTAGACAAACAGAACATTGTAACCTTGATTTCCTATATATGTTAACCCGCATGCAGAACTGATTTATCTACAGCTAGAAAACACTTTTTAAAAATGAGCCAACAGATCTATACAAATCTGAAAAAGCATTTAGGCTATATAAAAACATCAGAATTATGGGCACTGAATTTAGCTGATCAAGAGAAACAGATCATTACCAGAGGGGCAACTAATTCTGCTCTTTCTCTTTCATTTTAATTCATAAAGTCAAGATAGACTTTTAACCTAATGTATTCTTAGAACTGGAATGGGCTTTAGAAAGGTCCAGGTGCTTTGTTTGTTTTGCTGTGCTAATTTCACATTTGCATCATAAGTGGATGTCTCTAAGTTCACTGACATTTCAGTTGGTTTCAATAATCATTAAGGAGTTTTTTTTTTCTTTAATCTAAATTTCATTCATGCTGATGGAGCTGCTCATATGCAAACAAACCCAGTAAAAATCAGCTGATTTCCACATTAGAGGGCCATACTACTTTGAGACTCTCAGTTTTTAAAATCCTTTTTACTAGGAACTGAATGTCATGCAACTGCTAACTGAACATTATTATCACCAATGGGTGACCATCAGACATATCCATTGTGAGAAAAGACACTGAAATACAATTTCAGCTATGTTCTGTAATTCATTCTAAGGACCATGTTACTATTTAAAGAAAAAATGGTCTTTGTTTATGACTTCTAGTCATAAAACGCAGGTATCAACATCAGTCACTGTTAATTTGTGAAAAGCTGGTACTCTTTAATTTCTATGAAGTATGGCTAGAGGCCACTGGCATTCAGATGATCACCTCCTATGTGGGTAACCTGGCCTTTTGACAGTTGTCCTGTGTATCTTGACTAATCTGTGAAGTTGAGTTTAAAGGCAATGCTGTTAAAGGCCCCATTCAAAGCTCTAATGTCCAACATTAAGGAAGACATCAGCATACCCTGGATTGAGGCCTGGATAATTTCCAGAGACTATTCTTTTAGGGTCACTGAATTTTCCACCAGATAATACTAAAAATGATACATTTCCTTGAGATAAAGAAGTCAGAGTCATTCCATTTTGAAAGAAATAAAATCATTTTAAAATTTTACCCACCATTTAAGTTGCACAAGAAAATTTTTAAGAATTAAGTGATGGATGGAACTTAATTTTACACTGGATTTTGAACATTCTCAGAGAAATGAGAAAACTCAAGGATAAATGTTATGAAAATGTTTTAATGTTCTGAATAAACAAAGTATATACGTAGTGATGTCAATGGAAATGTCTTCATTTCAGAATTTCTTGGGAATCATCACAGCTCCACTATTACCTATCACGTGGTAGGTTTTCAGTAAAGATGAGGTAGGTGAACGAATGAATGAATAGGTGCTTGAAGTCTCAGCAGTTACTCACATTGTTTTATATTATATATAAATAAATTTATTTAAAATATTTAAAATTAAAATTTTAAACCTTATTTATTGAATCTCTTATTTTAAAATGTCACAATGAGAGAATTTAACTTAAAAAGGGAAGACTAATATTTCTCAGTTGGACTCTAAATTACTTCTTAGCTGACAAATAACAAATCTGCTTAATAACATATTTCTTAATTCACATCTCTGCAAAGATTTCCCTGACAGGAAGCATATTTTATATATATCTTAAAATTAAAAGTAGCTACAGATGCAATTCTAAAACTAATGTTTACAAAATAAAACACAAGGGAATAGAAAAGGTCTCCAACCTACTCTGGAAGCAAAATGTACCATCAGTAAATAAAGCAGGCATTGACTTTGCATCAGGATCATGAAAGGATTTATCAGATTTCTACCTGGCATCCAAGCATATGATTTAGCAAAAGATATATGACATACTGATATTATCTTCACAAGACATAAGACAAATAATATTTCAATTTTTCTTACACTTTAAGAAAATAAAATGGCAAACAGTTCACCAAGAATTTTTTATTAGATGTTAATAAAACTGTTAAATTTGCCAGTCTCCAGAAGCAGAACAATTCTCCAGAAATCTTCCTGTGATTTTTCTATAGGAAGCTGAAAAAAGACAGTCCCTTTCCTCTGGAATTTTATTAAGGACAAATCCAGAGTCTCAACCCAATAATCAAATGGGCAGATATACCCATGAAATATTAAACTCAATGTGTTGCCCATGACTCTTATATAACATTATTCAAAATCAAATGTTTCTACACATAAAATTGTCTCCTGTTATTTTCTAACCATACATACAACAGTGGTCAGCTCCATGGTAAACAGTTAGTTTTCACAGTGTTTGTTTCAATATGTGTATTACAACATGGTAGAGATTATTTGCCTAGCATATATAGCATATGGTTTACTTATATTTAAACAGAATACAAATCATATTTACAAGTTAAAATATAAGATTTCTACCAAAACAAAGTATTTTATTGAATTATTTATCCAATCATTTTAACATAAATAATATACTTGGCCAAAGTGTTAGAAATTAAATATTAATATAATTTTTCCTAATTCATTATTTAGAAATAGCACATACATGGCTTGGAAAAATAGGAATTTAACCCACCAGAACTTAACTTGAGTTTAGCTAGAGGTTAAAGAAAACCATATGCTGTATGACTCAACTCTTTTCAGATAAAATATGAATTTCAAAGAAATGTAAGTTTTCAACAGATTGCCTCACACTTCTTGCCTAGACACTGGCATGCATACCATTTCTATTCGGTCTTCAGGAAAATACAGTCCTTCTAGATCTCCTACATAACAATATATTTGTCAGTTAAAAAAAATAAAGATTCATGGACTGCACCCCAAATACAGTGAATAAGAACAGGGTAAGAGAGAATGATGGAGTCTGCATATCAATGGGCACAGAAGATATTTCTTACACATCCCCAAAATGAGAACTACTATTTTGAGAATTCATGCTTAAAAAAAAAAAATCCATTCAGTAATTAAACCTTAAAGTGTCTTGGCTCTGTGATATTTCAATTTTAAGAGGATTTTCAGGAAGCCCTTCTAGTAAACCACGAAAGATGATCTCCAATCCCTCCCAATCCTATATATGTACACCCATCTACAATGTGACTTCACAGCTCCTTCTAGGAAGAGATGGAATGTAGATATCCACTTCTTGTTATCAGGTCTTTGGCATGTGACACGCTTTAGTTAGTGTGACAGAAGCAGAGACTCGATAAGTGCTTGTGCTTATGAAGTTTGCCCTGCCTTGCTGCTACCACAGGAAGAAGCCTGGACCAGCCTGCAAAAGGCTAGAGACACACGACATAGTTGTCTCCATCAATGCAGTTAGCACCCAAACACATGAAGGAGTTCATCCAATGTCAACCTGCCCCTTGCAGACTGCGGCTGTGAATCTGAGCCCCGGAGACCGCTGGAGAAGAACTGTCCAACTGGGCCCAGCCCAAATTGCCAACCTATAGTACTGCAAGTTAATAAATGATTGTTGTTTTAGGACATTAATATTGTGGGTGGTTTATTATACAGCAAAAGCTAACTGACATGCTCCTTCCTAGTAGAAGAAAAGTAAATAGACGATGGAGTTTCTGAAGTCAATTTTGGTGGTGCTAAAACTCTACCACATCCATGTATTATTTTCAAATTTTTCATTTAAGGCCCTGATGTAGGTGTTAAACAAATTTGTATAGGGCCAATTGAATTCCAGACATTTTGCCCTAGCTAATCAAATGCCAGTGAGAGATGTTACCAACTCAGGAAGAGGAAAAAAAAAAAAACAGCTTCCTAACAATAAACATAAAAAAAAAAAACAAACACAAGTAGAAACTCAACTGTGACATTTAGTTTTGGCTTTAACAAAGGAATTTCACTTGCGTTACTGAAAATCTAAGTTTACCATGGTAACTGCTTCCTAATGTATCATTTTTATTCCCAATGAAGATATTTGTAGAGGATGAAGAGAACTATACTAGAACATGAAATTCTCAACATAATGTTTGTGCAAGGTATCTTGAAAATCCTATCATCAGGCTGCCTTTAGATGAAAATTCTTTATTACATTTATGATAATTAGAACTGTTCCCACATGATTGAAGATAATGACATAAAGTAAGTGACTATACTTTAAAACCTGTCTAAGACTATAAATGCTATATATTTTTATAACAATAATATATTAAGGAGAATTCCATTATGTAGACTCATTCACTGATTTATTTAATAGGTTTGTGCAAAAATAATTGCAATTTTGCACTGTTAAACTTTTGCTGTTTGATACTGGAATACATTCTTAAACAAATGTGGTTATTTATACATCATTTTAATGCACATTTCTCACTTTAAGTTTTTTTTTTTTTTTTTTGCTAATGACATTACTTGCTTTGTATTTTATATTTATTTTAGACTTAGGGAATGATGTTAGACAAAAAGCAAATCTGAGCAATTTATTCAAGTTCAAAATTGGTCATAAAGCAGCTGAGACAACTTGCAACATCAAGAACACATTTGGCCCAGGAACTGCTAACAAATGTACAGTGCAAGGGTGTTTCAAGAAGTTTTGCAAACAAAATGAGAGCCTTGAAGATAAGAGGCACAGTGGCTGGCCATCAGAAGTTGACAGCAACCAACTGAAAGGACCATGGAAGCTGAACCTCTTACAACTTCAAGAGAAGATGCCAAAGAACTCAAGATCAACCATTCTACAGTCATTTGACATTTGAAGAAAACTGAAAAGATGAAAAAGCATGATAAATGGGTGCCTCATGAACTGACCACAAATAAAAAAATCATAGTTTTAAAATATTGTCTTCTCATATTCTATGCAGCAATTTCTCGACTGGATTGTGACAAGCAATGAAAAGTGGACTTTATACAACAACCAGCTCAGGGGTGAGGCCAAGAAGAAGTTCCAAAGCACTTTCCAAAGCCAAACGTGCACCAAAAAAAAATCATGGTCACTGTTCAGTGGTCTGCTGCCAGTTTGATCTACTACAGGTTTCTGAATCCCCACAAAACCATTACATCTGAGAAATATGCTCAGCAAATCGATGAGATGCACTGAAATCTGCAACAACTACAGCCGACACTGGTCAACAGGAAGGGCCCAATTCTTCTCCATGACAATGCCTGACTGCCCGGGGCACAACCAATGCTTCAAAAGTTGAATGAATTGGGCTGCAAAGTTCTGCCCCATCCACCATATTCACCTGACCTCTCACCAATGGACTACCCCTTCTTCAAGCATTTCAACAACTTGCTTCAGGGGAAATGTTTCTGCAACCAGGAGGAAGAAAATATTTTCCAAGAGTTCGTCGAATCTTGAATCGAATTTTTATGCTACAGGAGTAAACAAATGTATTTCTCCTTGGCAAAAATGTGTTGACTGCAATGGTTTCTATCTTGATTAATAAAGAAGTGTTTCAGCCCAGTTATAATGATTTAAAATTCATGGTCCATAATTGCAATTATGTTTGCACTAACCTAGTAACATAAGCCTACCTACTCTGTGCACACGTTTAAGTATCAGGGATGTGGAAGTTAATAAGATGGAAAATGCCCTGCTGTAATGGAAATTATATTTTAGCAGGGAGAACAAGATAATTCCCGGTATTTATAGGCTGTGAAGAAAACGAAACAGGAAACACATGGATCACATGTACACCTGTGGTGGATTCATGTCAATGTATGGCAAAACCACTACAATATTGTAAAGTAATTAGCCTCCAATTAAAATAAATAAATTTATATTTAAAAAAAAAAGAAAATGTGAAAGATCATGGCAAGAAAGGGCAGAGCAACATATGCATAGGGGAGTAAGAGGTACAAACTATAAAATAAGCTACAATGATATACTGTACAGCATGGAGAATATAGTCAATATTTCATAATAAGTATAAGTGGAATATAACATTAAAAATTGTGAATCATTATATTGTACACCTTTAACTTATACAACATTCCATACCAACTCTACTTCAAAAAGATGCTAAAAATAAAATTAAATATAACACAATTAATTATAAACTGGAAAAAACTCTTTGCTACAAATAAAAATTTATTTTTTCTAAATTAACTGTATACATATAATTTGCTTATGATGAGAACTGAGCTAATAATAAGTAGAAATGGTTATGCTTGAAAGTTTTAATAATAAATTGAAAATCTAGGAATGATGGTAGAAGGAGCCTTAATATAATTTTTGACTGTCAATAGAAAATAATGTTTAAGAACATACAGAACTAAATAATATAGAAAATAAATTACAATGGAAATTATCTCATAAAAGTAGGCTTAAGACTATATCTTATAATAATAACCCAATTAGTTAACAACATGAACATATACAAGTAGAAAAATGTTAAAATACAAAATCATTTTCACTTGTTAAATACTTCACACTAAGCTGGTATTCAGTACAATCTATAGTACACTTAAACAAAAAATGGCTAGTCATTACATCTCAAATTCCTTCCCAATAACATGAATAAAACTATGTTCAAGTTCTATAACTAGTGAGAGAAAAGTAAGAAGGGAGGAACATAAGAGCCTCAGGGATAAACCAAAGGAAATGGAATAAAAATGCACTTCTTGGGAGACTTTAATGTGAAATACTACAGAGGAAATATTTTTGCAAATATTGAAAAATTTAATGTATTAATAAATTGAAACAAAGGAAGAACTTCAGAGGCCAAAAATATAGCCACTACTAGTTGATAAAATTAAGTACCAAAGTTGACTTTCATCCTGAGGATTTCTGCCAAATTCTAGAAAACAAGATTCTTCTTTGAAATATAATCTGAGCACAGAGGACAGGAAATCTACATATAAATACAGAACAACAAAACTGAAGAATAATTTTGCTGGACTTTCCTGGTGGCCCAGTGGTTAAGACTTTATGTTGCCAGTACAGGGGACACTGGTTTGATCCTGGCCAGGGAACTAGGGTCCTACATGCCATGTGGTACAGTCAAAAATTAATTAAATACATAAATAAATATAATAGTTTAAAAACTTATGAATTGTTTCTGAAATTTTCCATTTAATATTTTAGGCAGATTCGAGGCTCAGCTGATAAAGAGTCCACCTGCAACTCGGGAGACCTACTGGATCCCTGGGTCGGGAAATTCCCTGGAGAAGGGAACAGCTACCCACTCCAGTATTCTGGCCTGGAGAATTCCATGGACTGTATATCCTTGAGATAACTGAGTCAGACACGACTGAGCGACTTTCACTTTTAATCTTGCCACATAAAAAGATAACCAGCAAACCTGCCTGTTCTGAATTTGGCACTGTGTTGAGCATAAATAAATAAACTCTCCTGAGATTTCATGATCACAAGCTAGACACCATATGGATTCACAGTCTAAATTTACACTACTGTATCACTAAAAATGCAGCAAGGCTAGGATTTAATGTAGAGTGTTCCAGGTGTCGCAGTGCTCCCTGATGTCTGAAATAACAAACAAAAAGTTTTCTCTAGGGGAAAACTCCTTCAACCAGCCCTCAAAGAATTCCCACTTACAAAGTTTTAAGTAAAATTAGAAGCTCTAAGTTAAAAACAGGGTGGGAAGCACCATGCTTCCCAGATGGCTCAGCAGGTAAAGAATCCTCCTGCAGCACAGGAAGACACAGGAGGTGTGGGTTCAATCCCTGGGCCGGAAAGATCCGCTGGAGCAGGGAAATGGCAACCCATTCCAGTACTCTTGCCTGGAAAATTCCATGGACAGTTCATGGGGTCGCACAGAGTCAGATACGACTTGGCAACTGAGCATATGAACAAGAGTTGGGGAAAAGACACAGTAGAAGATCCACAAATAACTTCACTTATTGGAACTACTGCCACATAATGCTAACTACATATATTAACATCATAAAAAATTAAAATTTAAAATATGAGTTAGGGGTAAGAAACTCAATTTTAAAAATAACTGAGTGTATTAAAAATCTAAAGGAATTTCTATTAATAATACATACTTATTGAAATTAATACTCAAAAAATGTCTAAACAGATTAAACACACAATATTAGACTTGTAAACTTGGAAGCAGTTTCCAAGAAATCGTCCTAATTTAAGCACAGAAGAAAAAAAAAAGACAGAGGAGATAAGAAAAATATTTAAGATATACCAAGGTATCATAAGATCTAACACAGCATCACTGAATCTCCAGAAGACGATAATAGAGGAAGAAGCAATAATATTTGAGGAGATACCAGAAAACTGCAAAAACTGTTGAAAGATATGAATCCTGAACTCAACAACAACAAAAATATATAAATTGAAGACAGTACAAAATAAAAATAAATTCACTCCAAGATACATACAGCAAACCCTTATTTGCAGTTAATTTTTCCTTCCATAATTTCCCTTTTCTTTTTATTGATTTTTTTTTTTTGCTGTGCAGAAGTTTTTTAGTTTGATATAGTCCCATTTATTTATTTCTATCTTGCTTCCTGTGTTTTTGGTGTGATGTGTGTTTGTGTGTGTTAGTCACTCAGCCATGTCCAACTCTTTGTGACTCCATGGACTGTATTACAGCCCACCAGGCTCCTCTGTCCATGGGATTGTTTCAGGCAAGAGTACTGGAGTGGGTCTCCAGGGCATCTTTCTGACCCAGAGATTGAACCCAAGTCTCCTGCATTGCAGGCAGATTCTTTACTGTCTGAGCTGCCAGGGAAGCCCATCTGTTTGGTGTGAGAGACAATCATTTCTAAGACCAAAGTCAAAATGCTTTTCTCCTATGTGTTCCTTTAAGTGTTTTAAGGTTTTAGGTCTTACATTTAAGTTTTTAGCCCATTTCAAGATAACTTCAACCTGGGTGTATGGTAGGGGTCCAGTTTTACTCTTTTGCATGTGAATACCCAGTTTCCCAACAATATTTATTGAAGAGGCTATCCTTTCCCCAGTATGTGTTCTTGATGCTTTTACCAAATATTAGTTGACCATATATAGTGGGCTTACTTCTGGGCACTTTATTCTTTCCCTTTGGTCTTTATGCTATGTTTATGCCAGTGTCATACTACTTTGATTAATACAAATCAATTACTATGTGCACTACACTAACAGAATGAAGGATAAAAATCATAAGATTATCTCAGTAGGTGAGGAAAAGGATTTGACAAATTTCAACTCTTTCATGATAAAAAAACTCTCAACAAATGAGGTAGAGAAGAAATGTAACTCACCATAATAAGGACAAATCTAACATCATACTCAATAGCAAAATGTTAAAAGTCTTTCCTGTAAGATCAGAAATAAGACAAAGATGACACTCTCATCACTTCTATTCAATAAAGTACTGGACGTTCTAGCCAGAGCAATTAGGCAAGAAAAAGAAAAAGCACACAAACTGAAAAGGATAAAGTAAAAATTTCTCAGTTTACAGATGACAATACAAAAAATCATAGGAACTAATAGACAAATTTTGTAAAGTTGCAGAACAACATATGAAAATCAGTTGTGGTTCTAGTCACTAAAAATGAATTACCTGAAAGAAAAATTAAGAAAGTGATCCCATATCAAAAGCATGAAAAACAGTAAAATACTTAGGAATAAATTTAACCATAGAAGTGAAAGACATGTATAATGAAAACTCTAAGACACTGATAAAAGAAAAAAGTATTTCAGCAATGTCTCAAAGGTGTCATTGATTTAAAAAAAAAAGACACACAAATTAATACAATGATATCCTAAGCTCATGGATTGGAAGAATATTGTTAAAATATCTCTACTGCTCAAAGTGATCTAAAAATTCAATGCAATCCCAATTAAAATTACAGTGGCATTTTTCAAAGAAGAAAAAAGAGTATTCCTAAAAGGTACATGTGTGCATGCTAAGTCACTTCAGTCATGTCCAACTCTGTGTGATCCTATGGACAAATGTATATGAAATTAAAAAAGACCCTAAATACCCAAAGCAATTTTGAGAAAGAATAACAAAGCTAGAGGCATCACACTCTGATTTCAAGCTACATTAAAAATGCTTTAGTAATCAAAATGCAAGGGACTTTCTGAAATAAATGACAAGTACAAAAAGCCTACAGCGAACATTTCCCATAATAGTGAAATGTGAGATATTAAAACCATTAAAAAAAAAAAAAAAAAACTAGGGAAAAGACAATGCTTACTATCACTACTTTTGTATTGCAACAAAGGTCCTAGCCAGCACAATTTGACAACAAAACAAAAAATATAATAAAATATTTGGATAAACATGCTTAGCACATTGTCTTCACAGAATGCACACATATACGAATATACAGACAGGTAAGAAAAATAAGAGATTTAAGTAGCTGGATACAAAACCAATTAGAATTGAATTACATTTATATAAACTAGCCAAAGACAGAAAACTTCTATACTGAGAAAATATAATTTTTAGGTTAGCAGAAAGGTAATAAAATGTCTAAAAGCAAATCTAAAAAAAGATATACAAGCCTTAATAGGGAAAATAAAACATTGTTGAAAAGTAACAAAGTCCTAAATAAATGAAGATTTCATGTTCACATAAATCATTCAATAGCATTTTCTAAAGAACCTAACAAACCTATGCTAAAAATGATATGGAAAAGAAAAGAGATAACACTAGTCAAGAAACACTTAAAAAAACAAAGCAGAAAATTTTCTTGGCCATAAATATTTTTTAAAACAAAAGTACGATCATTAATGTACTGCAACACTGGCATAAGAATGGAAGGTATAATGTGGCGAGTTCAAAGACAGACTCAGCACAATATAGAGACAATATAGGGTGGAATCTGTTGACTGGAGGAATAAGAATGGTCACAGGGCAACTAATTATCCACCCAATAAAAAAACATAAATTTGAAACTTCCTTTTAACCCAGATGAATCAAATTCACAAATAAAAAGGGCAATTTTTTTACATTTCTATAAAATACAGAAAAAGCATCACTATGAACTTGGAATAGAGTAAGTTTTATTTTTTTTTAATCAGATACAAAGTGTAAACCATGAACAACAGTGGCTGACTTTATTTTTCTGGGCTCCAAAATCACTGCAGATGGTGATTGAAGCCATGAAATTAAAAGACGCTTAGAAGACCCAGAGGAATCGGGTGGAGAGGGAGGTGGGGGGGGGGGGCGGATCGGGATGGGGAATCCATGTAAACCCATGGCTGATTCATGTCAATGTATGACAAAAACCACTACAATATTGTAAAGTAATTAGCCTCCAACTAATAAAAATAAATGGAAAAAAAAAAATGTGTTGTGTTAAAAAAAAAAAAAAAATAGACGCTTACTCCCTGGAAGGAAAGTTATGACCAACCTAGAGAGCATATTAAAAAGCAGAGACATTACTTTACCAACAAAGGTCTGCCTAGTCAAGACTATGGTTTTTCCAGTGGTCATGTGTGGATGTGAGAGTTGGACTATAAAGAAAGCTGAGCACTGAAGAAATGATGCTTTTGAACTGTGGTGTTGGGAGAAGACTCTTGAGAGTCCCTTGGACTGCAAGGAGATCCAACCAGTCCATCCTGAAGGAGATCAGTCCTGGGTGTTCATTGGAAGGACTGATGCTGAAGCTGAAACTCCAATACTTTGGCCACCTGATGCAAAGAGCTGACTCATTGGAAAAGACCCTGATGCTGGGAAAGATTGAGGGCAGGAGGAGAAGGGGACGACAGAGGAGGAGATGGTTGGATGGCATCACTGACCCGATGGACATGGGTTTGGGTGGACTCCGGGAGCTGGTGATGGACAGGGAGGCCTAGCGTGCTGCGATTCATGGGGTCGCAAAGAGTCAGACACGACTGAGTGACTGAACTGAAAAGTTTTAAAAGAGAGAAAAGACGTACCAGAGATGACAAAACACTCACTACATTAATGTTTGACTATTTTTGACACACTCAATATTGAAAAAACCCACAAGAAGAAATAGATTATTTCAATAGGCCTATATCTATTAAAGAAATGGAACCAATTAACAATCTTCCAAAACAGAAAATACCATGTCTGGATGGATTCACAGGAATGTTCTAGAATACTAAACATTTAATGAAGAAATTTTACCAATTTTCTATGATCTCCTTCACAGGACAGAAGCAGACTCATGTTCCTATCCTAATACCCAAGCCAGACAGACATTATAAGAAAAGAAACCAATATTCTTATGAATAGATGCAAAGATCCTCAAGAAAATATTATCAAACTAAATCTAAAAAAGTATAAAAATAAATATACATCACAACCAAGTGAGATTTCACCCAGATATGTAAGGCAGCTCAACATTTGAAAATCAGTTAATTTAATCTATCACATCAACACACACATACACATAAAAATCACATGATCACACTGATACAGAAGAAGCATCTGACAAAATCCAATACTCATTCATGATAAATTATCTCAGTAAATTAAGAAGAGAGAAACTTTCTAAATTTGTTAGAGACAACCTTCAAAAACCTACATCTAATACCATATTTCATGGTGAGAAAAATTAAGCTTTCCCACTAAGATCAGGTACAAAGGCAAGGATGTTCCTTTTTACCATTCCTTGTCAATATCTTACTAAAAGTACTTCCTGATGAAACAAGGCAAGAAAAGGAAATAAAAGGTATAGAAATTGGGAAGACAGATATAACTTTTTCCCCAGATAACATGATTATCCATGTAAAAAATCTTAAAAATCAGCAAAAAAATTTACAGGAACTAATAAGCAACTATATCAAGTTTCAGGATACAAGGTTAATATACACAAGTCAATTGCTTTCCTATATGCCATCAATGACAACTGTAGTTAGAAGTTAAGATCATAATACCATTCACATTAGCACCCCAAAAGTGAAATTGCCTAAGTATAAATCTAATAAAATATGCACAATATACATATATGCTGCTGCTGCTGCTAAGTCACTTCAGTCGTGGCCGACTCTGTGCGACCCTATAGACGGCAGCCCACCAGGCTCCAACATTCCTGGGATTCTCCAGGCAAGAACACTGGAGTGGGCTGCTATTTCCTTCTCCAATGCATGAAAGTGAAAGTGAAGTCACTCAGTTGTGTCCGACTCTCTGCAACCCCATGGACTGCAGCCTACCAGGCTCCTCTGTCCCTGGGATTTTCCAGGCAAGAGTACTGGAGTGGGGTGCCATTGCCTTCTCTGATATACATATGAGGACTACTACAAAACTTTGATGAATGAACTAAAGAAACTAAAAGAACTAAATAAATGGAGAGAGATTCTATGTTCATGGATAGGTAGCCTCAACATTGTTGTCTGTTTTTCCCAACTCAATAGATAGATGCAATGCAATCCACTAAAATCCCCGGCTAATTATTTTATGGATATTGACAAATTGATTCTGAAGTTTATATGAGGAAGAGAAAGGTCCAGAATTGAGAAAGAACAAAGTTGAAACACTGATTCTATACAACTTTAAGACTGATAACACTTCAATAGAGTATGGTATCAGCCAATAACAGATCAGAGCGACAGGACAGACAGTCCAGAAACAGACTCCCGTGATACAGTCAACTGATCTGTGACAAAGGATCAAAGACAATAAAATGGAGCAAAGAGAGTTACTTCGACAAAAGATGCTAGAACAAGTAGATGTCTACATATTAAAAAGACTAAACATAGACCTTACACATTTCACCAAAATGGATCATTAAATTCAAAATGAACCATAGATCTAAAATGAAAAACTATGAAAATTCCAACAAATAACATAGAAGAAAACCTAGATGATCTTTGGTATAAAGATGCCTTTTTAAAATACACCAAAGACATAATCCATAAATGAAATAATTGATAAGCTAGATTTCATTGAAAATTTTAAAAATAAAAAACTTCTGCTCTGCAAATGACTATGTCAAGAGAATTAGAAGATAAGCCACAAACTGGGAGAAAATATTTGCAAAAGACACAGCTGATAACAAACAGTTATCTGAAATATACAAAGAACTCTTACCACTCAACAATAAGAAAATAAACAATCTGATTAAAATATGGGCCAAAGACCTTAACATTCATCTCATCAAAGAAGTAAATGACAAACAAGCATATGAAGAGATGTTTCACATCATACATCAAGACAATGCAGATTAAAACAATAGTAAGATACCACTATATACCTCTTAGAATGGCCAAAATTCAGAACACTGATGATTCTAGATCCTAGTGAGAATGTGAAGAAATGGGAACTCTCATTCACTGTAGTAGAAATGTAAAATGGTAGAGCCCCTTTAGAAGATAATTTTGTGGTTTCTTACTCAACCAAAAATACTCTTACCATAGAATCTAGCACTCACACTCCTTTATACTTACCCAGAGGGGCTGAAAACTTATATTCATATGCAAATCTGCACAGGGTTATTTATAGCAGTTTTATTAATAACTGCCAAAACTCGGAAACAACCAAGATGTCTTTCAGTAGGTCAATAAATATATAAATTTTGGTACAATCAGCTAATGGAATATTGTATAGCACTAAAAAGAAGTGAGTTCTCAAATCATAAAGAGATATAGAGGAAAATTAAACACATATTACTAAGTACAATAGCCAGTCTGAGAAGGCTACATACGTAGAAGTTCAACTATGACATTCTGGGAAAGGCAAAATTTATAGAGAAAGTAAAACATCAGTGGTTTCTAAAGATGAGAGATAAATAGGTAGAGGATTTTGGGGATGGCAAAAATATTCTATATGATACATAATGAGGGATATATGTCATCATACATTTGTCCAGACCCACAGAATGTACAGCACCAAAAATGAACTCTAAGATAAACTATGGAATTGGGGTGATTATAAGTCAATGTAGGTTCATCCTTGGTTAAAAAAAATAAAATAAAAAAGACTCAAGTCATACTGACAATAAGGAAAGACTATCACATGCAGGTACAGCGGGTCTATGGGACATCTCCGTGCCTCTATCTCAATTTTGTTGTAAACCTAAAAGTACTCCAAATAATTATTTTTTAAAAAAAACCTAAAAGATTTAAACTTGCCTATCAAAAATAAAAAGATGGTCAGTCTCACCAGTAAAAGCAATATAACTATGAAATATAATTGTATACCTGCCAACGACCTCTAAATTCTACATTGTCCAACAGTAAGCATAGATGACTGTGTGAATCCATTCAAGCTTTCAGCAATTACCAGAGTGCAGATGGGAGTACCAACAAGCAAGTAAACAACTTTGGAAAACATTTTAGCATCACAAATTATGCTTTTAATTTTCACTCTGTGTTCTAACAACTCTTCTTTAAAGAAACGTTTGTACATATGGGGGCATGCATGAGAATGATCTTTCCTGTTTGTGATATGAAAGATTAGAAGCAAACCAAATTTTAATCAAAAATAGGAAGAATAAATGGAATGAGGTATGCTTATTCCATTCAATACTGAAAATGAATGAACCACAGATTGCCTGCTTCAGTGTGGACTGACCTCAAACATGCAATATCTAAAAATTAAAAAGTCACAAAAGAATACATGTAATATAACTCAATTTTATATAGTTCAACTACAACCAAAACTAAAAATACTGTATTTACTTATGGGAACAGGCATAGGCAGTAAAACTAAAAGGAGTAGCAAAGCAAAATTCAGGGTGGTAGTTACTTTTGGGGGTTACTGATTGTTAAATCAAAAAGAGGCCCAGAGGAATCCTAAATTACATGTTTTCTCCTTGAGATAGAAACTGGGTACATTTTTTTTTTTTACTTTGTTAATCTTTAAGTGAAATATCATTTAGCATTACATATTTCATACCAAAAAATTTTATACTACAGAGAGAAATGAACAAAAGGACTCAGCTGCACTTCCTGATGACATGCCTTTTCTTCTTTGGACACCCTGGGAAAATTAAATTATTGTACATCAACAGCTTTTGCCTGAAAGTAAAGAGTAGAAGGGAGATAACTGCCTCACTTTCATCTGAGACTGAAAAGCTATAAGCTGCTGGAAGAACCCAGGTGTTCAATGATGCCAAGAAATGTCCTATTTTTCCAAGTTCTAACCCAAGAGAAAGGTGTTTACTCCTATCTCATTTTATGTTTCTCAGTTCTACATTTCCAGAATTCAAAAAAAAAAAAAAACACAAAAACGTATTTTGAAATAAATCATAAACACGGCTGTTGGCAAATGTGCAGTTAACTAATCTCTAACATCACAATGTTTTAACATGACACCTTATTTCACACTGTAAAAGGAACTGTTCCCTAAAGAAGAGGGAAATGCTATGGGAGAGAGAAATAAAAAGTCCCTGGTCAAAAACCAAAGAAGCTTCTTCCCAGAAAGTCCCAACACATGTCTTTTAGGTTTAATTAGTTCCAGGGTCCTGAAAACAGCTCTGTCATCAGAGCCTTGGATCTGCTAATGGCCTTAACCCAGGAGTTGGATGGATTTATCTTTTCCCAAAATGCAGATGTTTAGGGGGAAAGATTTGGAAGCTCAAACACAAACAGGAATACATATCAAGAGTCAGGGGCAAAGATACCAAACAGACTCCAAAATTGACAACCAACCATTTTGAGGGTCTCTACAGATTCTCCCTTTCTTCTCCACAGCTCAGGAGCATAATTAAGTAAATTTATGATGCAGTCATGCACATTGTTCAAAATGAACTTGCTCCCAAATTTAAATTCATTTAATTGAGATGGCACAAAGACAGAAAGAAAATTTCATAAATTGACTTTCTGGACCCTGAATGATCTAACGTTGATTATATGCCATTGCTAGTGAATAGCTTTTCTTAGAAATTCCATCAATATTTCTAGCAAAAGAATTCTTTTAGGTAGTAGTGGGCCAATTATCCCCAGGCCAATTTTTCTCCCTATGCCTGTCATTTTGTGAAATTATATTAAATTCTGTTAAAGGCATTCCATAAATAATGAATTAGGACAAAAATAATTCATTACTCACTTAAGTGCCATAAAATATTGACTACAAAATTTAAGGATGAAAAAGTAGTTTCTAATTCACATACTTTACACCAGATAATAAGGCCTGTATCTGCTGCAATACTGTGAAAAAGAAGCTACTACCCTTGGCTATTTCCTTTGAGGCTTCAGAGTGCAAAAAGAGGGGGGCACAATCTTTTTATCCTCAAACCTGCTGTACCAGCGGCAATATCTAAGAGGAACCCATGAAAATGACATGAAGAAAAGTCAGGAGACCAGGGGGCCAGGTCTTTTTATGTCGATCTAAATATTTCTGGTGTCTTGACAAACTGTTCACACTCATTCTGTAAAAGTGAGGCCACTGCAATGGATTAGCCATAAGTTCCTTCTGGACTAATAATTCTACAATGGGTTACCATGGTGAGAGGGCATGGTCTCCTGGAGAACCTTCTCGTCTCAGCTAAGGAAGAGTGAAAATCCTTCCTTAGTGAATTTCTTCTATGTATTCTGACTTATCCTCATTTCATATCTCCTGATATATAATAGTATGATCACACAACCCTTTTTTGAATTCATATTGGTCTATTTTTCTATAGTCCAATGATGTCACTTAAAAGAGAGTTCAGTGCTTCCCTAGTGGTCCCGTAGTTAAGAGTTCACCTCGCAAAGCAGAGGACACCAGTTAGATCCCTGGTGCGGAAAATTCCAACAAGCCACAGAACAACTAAGCCTGTGCACCACAACCGCCATGCCTGCACTCTAGAGCCTGTGAGCCTCAGCTACTGAAGCCCACCCACCCTAGAAACTATGTTCTCAAACAAGAGAAGCCACTGCAATGAGACGCCTGGAGAGTAGCCCCCACAAGTTGCAACTAGAGAAAGCCCATGTGCAGCAACAAAGACCCAGTGCAGTCAAAAATAATGAATTAAATAAAATTACACTCCCCCCTCAAAAAAAACCCATCGTTCAGCAATCTGTACCAGGTTCTATGCTGAATGGCCCACCATTTCCCTTTGGTCAGTTTTACAAGGTGTGTGTTTATATCTATAGGGAGGTAAATGTAGTCTGGGGTTTTGTATCCTCAGGTTAAAAAAAATCCTCTGTACTTTCTCAGGGGACTACAAAATTTCCTTCTCATATTATACTTGACCAAAGTAGGAACAAAATTACACTTGAATATTTCATATTCCTGTAATCCATGATAGTTAAATGATATTTATTGCTACACATGATTTTATAATCATTCCCCTCAAATAGTTAAGTTACTTAGGATACAGTAAGCAAGAGAAAATGTTATTTTTAAGGACACAATTGTTTTCCTTGAATTAAAATTACCCTTTAGAAGGCAACATGACTCCAACAGTTTAAACAAAGATAAATGTTTCTGTTTTTTGAAATTTATATTCTCTCAACATTGAGTTTCAGTAAAAGTTTCAGTAAATTTGTTATTCAGTACATATAAATGGATAGATATGCTGACATTTATAGTCACATGGAAAATATAATTGAATGAAAAATAAATCAAAATTATATCTGAATAAAATTATATTCTGGTAGAATTCACAAGCTATTATTTAAATTAGACAATAATTTATCACATTAAAGTTCATGTGATATAAGCAGACAATTATGAAAATCTGAGGTTAAATACCTCTACATCTTTTGGAGAATTTTTCTAAATGCTAAACAGGTATTTGAAGAATTCATTGTAATATATGTGAGGTGCTTCACTTCCTCCATCTCTCCTATAAAAGAGAGAAAACACACACTCTTGTTCAAGTACATTCTTTTTTGCAAAACCTGAACCAACACTGAGCACAAACGCAAGTGTGGCATCAGACAAAACAGCTGCAGGATAAAGATCCTGGGGTTATGTAACTAAGTAAGCACAATGCCTAAAATCTCCATTTTTTAACTGTGTAGAAACTGTCCCTGCCCACCCTGTGTCTTTCTTATCATTCTCATGAATTTCAGGACAGCTTCACTTTTTGGTCAAGGGCCTGCTTCCCAACAACTTTCTGTGCCTTTTATATAGACCTCTTCTGTTATTAACTCATTCCACACTGATTCTTCATCATTCCCAAGAACCATGAGCTTGTGATCATGTTGCACAGACTCGTAGGACACATTTGGAATAATGGATAAAACTTAGGGCGGGGTAAGTACAGGCAACAACTTAAAAGAGAGTATTAGATACGACTGTGCTAACCCTCCATCAACCACCTTGGCCAAAAGGAATTTCACATTGGCTATGGAAACACAGACAGCTTATTAAAAACCAGAGATATCACTTTATCATCAAAGGTCCAGATGGTCAAAGCTCTGGTTTCTCCAGTAGTTATGTATGGATGTGAGAACTGGACCATAAAGAAGGCTGAGCACCAAAGAACTGATGTTTTCAAACTGTGGTGTGCTAGAAAAGACTCTTGAGAGTCCCTTGGACAACAAAGAGACCAAATCAGTCAATCCTAAAGGAAATCAACCCTGAATATTCATTGGAAGGACTGATGCTAAAGCTGAAGTTCCAATACTTTGGCCACCTGAAAAGTTGACTCATTGGAAAAGACCCTGATGCTGGGAAAGAGGAGAAGGGGGCAACAAAGGATGAGATGGTTGGATGGCATCACTGACTCAATGGACATGAGTTTGAGCCAACTCTGGGAGATAGTGAAGGACAGGGAAGCCTGATAAGCTAAAATCCATGGGGTCACAAAAAGTCAGACATCATTTAGCAACTAAACAACAACAATGACCCTCCATTGAGCCCAGACATTCTGCGTTAGTGGGGCTCCTCTGTTTCTTTTCACTGTGATCAATTCTGTACAAGCTGCTCTCTGAATTTCCAAATGCCTTTCCTTCTATATGCACAGCTCTTCATCACCTCCATATTGCGTCCCACTCTTCTGCATGCATTTTAAGAAGGGTGAGGACACTGAAGGAAGCTGAGAGAAGTTGAGAATTCACTGCTCAAACCAAAGTGGCTCAATGGAGCACATCAGTGTGCGCCTCTGTCCAGCTTAAATTCCTCATAATAGCAGCACCTCAATTTCACTTTGGGAAACTATCTCTGCCACCCCCAGCACTGAGTTTTTCCTTCCCAGGCCAAGGAGTAAGCATATGAACCAGGCTAGGCCTTGAAATTATATTCTCTTAACATCTTTTCACTGACATTTGAATATTGAGTAGAATGACACAGACACCAAAATGGCCAGCATTATGCCCCATCCTGGAGACACTATATATGAGTTGCTGATACCCTGATATCCATAGAGGCTTGGGTTCCTGTTCTTCCCAAAACCAATGTCTCTGAATTTTCTTCAATTCTGTGAGCTGTTTTGTTTCACCAATAAATTCCACTATTGCTTACAACCAAATCACACTAACTGTTTCTCATTGAGATGTTTTCCTTACAGAGATGTATCCTCTCTGAAACTGTTTATACCTAGTATGTGAAAGAAATCACTATAAATTGCCTTTTATTTACTTTCCAAATACTCATTTCATATGCTTTTAAAATAATTACAAAAATTATTTTTTCTGCTGAAGCTATCCTTTTAGGAAGAGCTCTGAGGTATTTTATTTATTTAATTCTTATAATGCTCATGAGCTAAAGCAGTGATCCTTAACCTTTTTAAACCTGGAATGTTCTATCATTTTATTTTTCTAGATCATTGAATTTAAAAGGTCCATACAGATCATTAAGCCAAACTCAGCAACCCTAAAGAAATTCTTTCTACACCATTCTTAACGAATAGTTGACTGGTCTCTTTAAACTTTCATAAATTTCTTTGATCAATCCATTTCCTTTTAGAGGAAAATCGTCACAAAAATGTTCCTCTTTATATGGAGATAGAATTTGATCTGCCATCTTATTCCCCCTCTTCAAGTCTCTTTTCCCCTTCACACATCCCTAGAAATGTCCACCATTAGATTTTATTTCTGCATGAGCAATGCCTTCCGTCTGACAATTCTTCAGTGATTTCAAGATGGCTATCTAATTTTATGGGACATATCCTCATGCTCCTAAAATTATTTCATGCATATGAACTGAGCCCTATGAAATCTATAGGTCAAACGGTTGTTTGGAAATTTTCCGAAGTCCTTAAAATAAATGGAATCCACACTGTCAAAGGACAATGACTGATTTGTTTTTTTTTTTAAATAAGCTCTGAGATAAATAAGTTATAAGTAAAATGTATGGTGGTTCCTTCTTTAAAAGAGTCTATTTCTTTTCTGTTTAAGATTATCTGAAAACAAAGTACTGCTTTCACCTCTATCAAAAAGTTTATTTTACCCAGCAGTAAATTAAAGATGGTTTTTCAGCAGCAAAAGCCCATGTTGTTGGAAATGACTGGAATTCACCTCCTTTTCAGGAGTCCTTCTCTCAGGAGTTAATGGCAATCACAAGAAATCATATACTTTGGCAGATTTGATAGGTGTGTTGAAAAAGTAAAAGGTTTCTGGGAGAAATTATTCATCAATAAAATGACTTACCTGGTCATTCAGACCCAAAAATAATTCTTCATCTTGATAACTTTCAAAAATAGCTATAAAGATGCAGAAATCTGATTCTGAGTTAACTAAGAATTTTTAAAATGTCTATCATGCATGTGCTCTGATAAGATGTATCTCATATATTATCTCATTATGGATTTGACCTACATTTTTAAAGTGCAAGTGCTTTTATACTAGATTTTTGGAGCTCCACAGAGATGGTTTTGCCTTTTCTAAACATTCTATGTTGCAACTTCTACCTGGCATGTATTTTCACCTAATATAAATTTCTGATAAGTAATATTTGCCTCTGAATAGGACTCATTATTCCAATGTCAAAAGTGAAACTGAAAGTGTTAATCACTTAGTCATGTCTGACTCTTTGTAACCCCATGAACTGTAGCCCACCAGGCTCCTCTGTCCATGGGATTCTCCAGGCAAGAATACTGGAGTGGGTTGTCATGCCCTCCTTCAGGGAATCTTCCTGATGCAGGGATCAAAACTTCATCGCTTGTATCTCCTGCATTGACTATTTTATTTATGAAGCAGTCAGATTCCACCCCCTTTTCCTCTCTAGAAAAGCTGGAAATTAGAACTTAAAAAAAAACAGCCTCCAGGAAAGGGATTAATTAGGGGGGTGGGCTTAATAGATACACACTATTATATAAAAAACAGATAAGAGAAATTTACTGCATAGCACAGGGAACTATATTCAATATGTTGCAATAATCTATAATCAAAAAGAATCTGAATTATATATATAATAAAATGCAGGCATGTATACATATATACGTATTATACAAAGCTGCATCACTTTACTGTATACTGAAACTAATACAATGTTGCAATTCAGGTATACTTCAATAATAAAATAAATAATAAAATATACCTCTTTATTTAGATTCTAGCTTCAAATAATATATATCATTTCATATTCCTTATAATAATATATTCTCAATATTTCTCCATCACTTCTGATTTACATATACTATAAATATACAATGTATTGCTACTATTGTTGCTTTAATAATTATCCTCTAGAACTATTAAAAGTAAGAAAAATGAAAAAAAAAAGCCTCTCTAAGTAAGCATTGGCAAAAGTAGCCAAGATAAGTAGAGATGAATAGATCAAATACTCACAGTTTATTTGAAGTTAACTGCCATCTTGGAAGAATTTCTCACTGGCTAATAAAGCCAAATCAAGTAGTGGAGTGGAGAAGGAAATGGCAACCCACTCCATACTCTTGCCTGGGAAAATCCCATGTATGGAGGAGCCTGGTAGGCTATAGTCCAGGGGTCGCAGAGAGTCAGACACGACTGAACGACTTCACTTTCACTTTTCAAGTAGTGTATTTATCACTCAGTCGTGTCCGACTCTTTGCGACCCCATGGACTATACAGTCCATGGAATTCTCCAGGCCAGAATACTGGGGTGGGTGGCCCTTCCTTCTCCAGGGGATCTTCCCTACCCAGGGGTTGAACCCAGGTCACCCACATTGCAGGCAGATTCTTTACCGGCTGAGCCTCCAGGAAAGTCCAAGAATATTGGAGTGGGTAAGCCTATCCCTTCTCCAGTGGATCTTCCCAACCCACGAATCAAACTGGGATCTCCTGCATTGCAGGTGGATTCTTCACCAGCTGAACCACTAGGGAAGCCCCCAAGGAGGACAGGGAAATGGTAAAAGGAGTAGGGGGACCTGGAAAATGGAAAAGAGAAAAAAGACTAGCCTAGAGCCGCAGCACCCAATGACATGAGTTATATAATACTTTCAAACATGCAGTGGGAGCAGCAAAGGCACGCACTTGACATGAGAAACAGAAATAGCTGGAAAGAGAGAGAAAGAATATGACATTTATAGAATATGTGCCTGGAGTCTTCAATAAATGGATAAGGGAGCCTTGAGCACTTCAATAACCTCTCGGGGTCCTGCTATATTGTATTCAGTACTTTGGAGAAAATATTCAAACAACTTATAACTGACAGTGCCTGAACCTGGATTTCAGAAGGGCACCAGAACAGAAAAACAAGACGTATCATTCAATTCAATGGCAACATTTGCTAATTGCCTCCTCTATGCCCCTAAGTTAGTAACTGTAAGAAACGGTAATGAAAGACTTCTCTTCATAGGGAGCCTGCAGTATAGTCATTCATTCTACATACATTTATTTAAGTAGTTATTTTGCTAATGGTAACGTCCCAGATGTTACGGGGAGGGGAAGAAGAATGAGTGAAGGATCATACCTTGAAAAAACAGCATTTCAGAGGCATATAGGACAAAAGCAATTATAATCAAAGATAAAAACAGTATTCCCTAAGAACACTCAGGAAAAATGGCAGAGGAAAAAGGTGGGCACAGAGAATTATATTATCATTCTTTAATATATGGAACTAGGTAAATAGTGTACATATTGTATGCTTTAAATATTTTTAAAGAAATAAAAATGCTTTAAAGACATAAAATATATTGATAGAACTTATGAATGAAGAGGTAAAAAAAGCAAGGAGGGTGGTAATTATAGACAGTGTAAGCACAATTCTGACTGTAAACTCCAAGTGTAGGGTTACTTTGCCCTTTTTTGAATATTCTTTTCTTTTTCTATCGTATATATACACCGTCTAACTGAGATTTCTATATTGTCATACAATGGAGCACAGGAATCATAATCTTCTTGCTAGCTGACATGCATTTTTAATCCTAATAGCCTTAACAAATCTGTTAATGGGGTGAAAGAAATCCAAGAACTACTCATTTCACAAGTCAAACTAGGCACTATAAAAAAACCTCATTCCAAAACCTAAATGTTTTCCTGCATTATCTTCAGGAAGTTACATGTTTCAACAAAACACAGTTTACATAAAGTCTATTATTAAATAAAATATGGGAATGAAATTGACAGTCCACTACATCACTTGTTAGAGGATTGTATAAACTTGTCACTAAAAAATGTTTAAAATATCACTGCACATTTTGAGTTAACCACAATTATTTTAATAAAACAATAAACTATTATTTTATTATAATATCAACATTAACAGGGAAGATGATTAAGTAATACACACACACACACATTTATTAGCCTTTTTGTTTATTTATTTGCAGGCACTACTCTCCTTTCTTAGGATGAGATGAGCATTTCAAGTGTTTCCCAGGATCACAGCTTTATGATTCCAAGACAGGGTCAACAAATTGTTTCTATAAAGGGCCAGAGAGTAAGTATGCTATGCTTTGCAGATCACAGGGTCCCCAGTCAACTCTGCTGATACAGCATCAAAGAAGTCATAAACACTATGTAAATTAATGACTGAGTCTATATTCCAATTAACTTATGAATGTTGAAACCTGAATTTCATCTCATGTTTTAAAGTCACTGAATATTCTTCTTTTGATTTTTTCCCAAGCACTTAAGATATTAAACACATCCTAAGTGCACCAGCCTTAGAAGAACAAATGGAGGGCTGGATCTGTCCTATCTGCCTCCCCCAGGCCTAAGATGTATCATGATTCTAAGACATTTCTTTTCTAAAAGCAAAAGAACAGATTTTTCAATAGTGTATACCTACAGCCTTTTTTTTTTTTTGCATTTGTTTGCATGATACAACAGGAAATGATAGGACCTTGACAAAATTTTTTAAATAACAAAATTTATTTTTTTATGGTGGCAAATCTCAGTGGTGGGCTTCCCTGATGGCTCAGCGGATAGAGAACCCGCTTGCAATGCAGGAGACAGGAAACGTGGTTTCGATCCCTGGGTCAGGAAGATCCCCTGGAGAAGGAAACGACAACCCACTCCAGCATTCTTGCCTGAAAAATCCCATGGACAGAGGAGCCGAAGCACAACAACATACCAGTGGCACCTGGTGAGAAAGTTAACTTTTTCAATTCCACATACATTTTGGCACAGGATTCACTAATTATAACTTGGAGTTGGGAACCCTTGCAAAATTGACTCAGGTTCACTGCATAAAATAACCTAGGGACTGGATGGTGCTTTGAGATATTTTTTAAGTGTCTATATTAATTCTCCTGCAACTTCTCTGATACAGGTTTTTTTCTGTTTTCTAGCTTTATGATGACATCTCTAATTTTACAGTGTTAGAGTCCTTGGCTCAGTTATATGCTCTGGCTCACAAAATGTTTTCATTCTCAGTATCTGTTTATAGAGACTCTTCCTCACTATAATGTTTCTGTCAGTAACAATCGTATAAAATGTGTTCTGGTATCTACACTGAACTGCTCTAGGTTTCTGTTTTATGTTCTCCTGCTGAAAAAGATCTGACCAGCTAACTAGCTGCTGTTTCAGAGGCAATGCCATATATTATGGATACTTCAATATTACACTCATTTATTTTCATTTTTCTATTTATACTCTTTCAAAACACTCATAAATCTAAAGTTTATTTTTTTAAATTCCAGTAGTAATTTCAATTTTGTCCATAACCCTGGGATAAAATTTAAAACACTTATTGTCATGCACATAACCAACATTAATCTTGTAATCTGAAACATTAATTCCATTCTTATTTAAAATGTTCACAATTACAGAGAGGTAAAGTAGATAGAGCATACACAGGTATATAAACACCTCTCTCTCCCCCTCTGGGTTCAAATCCCAGCACTGTTTTTCTCTCTCTGTGATCTAAGGGCAAGTCATCTAACCTCTGTTTGCTTTACTTTCTTCATTCTGTAAAATGGAAATGATAATGGTATACGCTTCATAGAATTTTTGTGAGAATGATTAATGCATAAAAGTTCTTAGAAAAATATCTCCCAGGACGGCGTGCACTTCACTAAGTGCTCACTACCATCATTCCCCATGTGTATGACTCTGATTTATAAAAGGGCCAAATTTCAAGGCATATAAACCTAAGGATTTATTTGGTACCTCGAGTCCAAGGATGCAGCTGATTCTTTCGGGAGGTCTAATCAGTGAGGACTGGGGCTCCCTGTTCTACGTTTTCTATCAGGCTCCCTCCACGAGGTGTGTGTGACAGTAGCTGGCAACTCCAGACCCACACCCACCCCTGATCAATACTTGTGGAAAGCAACAGTGTTTTCACCTACTCCGGCAGACAGTAACCAAGGAAGGCACTGGCTGGCTCAGTCGGGGGCACATGCCAGGCCCTGCTGCCTGAGGGCCAGGAGGGGTGAAGGGTAAGCCCCACCTACTGTATTCAGAACCCACAAGATAAGACGGGAAAGAGAGGCTGGGCAGACAGGAACAAAGGACGACCACTGGAGCCCATATTCCCTCTGTGTCTTGCAGGTGAGTCACGTGGCCTCCTGCTTCCATTGCAAAGGCCAATGAGTTTTCAGCTCACCACCCTCTCTGACTGTCCCAGTACAGCTATGACATACTTGACCCCTATTCTATAATGACTGCACTGTAACTAGCCCAGGTTAGTAAAATGCAACAGGTTAAATACACTTGGGGCCGTATTCTTTATATATCTTTATCCCTATGGCTACCTCACATTAAGAAGACCAGACTAGTCCAGTAACTAAATGTCCCATACATGTGTGGCAAAGCCACCCTATCATAAATGTACTGTTAACATTATACAATAATGCCCAGCAGTCCATAATGAAAGAGATCTAAATGGGGCCAGAACACACATTTTCTTGTTTGAGGTTCATCACTTATTCAAGAGTAGGCAAGTTCTTCAGCCTCACAGACAGCAGCGTTCTGTATTTCTAAAACAGAGATTAAAGCATCCACTTAACCTACTACACACAATTGTTGTGAGGATTAAATGAAGTATCATATGTAAAAGTGCTTAGCAAATATAGTAAATATAATCAGCAGTATTATCTCTAATAATTGAATTGTTCTTTGTCCCCTAATCCTTCTCTTGATCACAGAAATGATTTCTTCCCTTAGTCTTCGATTTCTTTTCTGCTCTTAGAATAGCTGTCACTTGATACCCTGTTGTCAACCCTTACATATTTCACCTTCTCTTATCTTTTCTGACACAGCCATGCATTCTTTCTCTGCTATTTGTCACACTCTTCTCCATTTATTCCCTTTAAGATTTTTTTCCCCTTTTGCCTCTCCTTCTTAATTGGTCCTTTTCCCTCAGAGGCATTGAAAGCTCACCTTTCTTTTTTATCTATGGTGAAATCATTGCTACACTCCGCGTAGAATGTTCAGATCCTGACTTCAGCCCAGCTGTTTTATTTGATTCTGTCTCTTCACAATCACTGCAAAGGAGATTCCTTTCTGAGTTTTACTGCTGAGTTGGGTACCATTGAGAAGGTTTAACTTTGTGGGAAGTCTCACTTCAGATAATTTAAAAAGTTTCATTGCCCCCAATAACTCAGGTATTGAGCAGCCTCTTTTTTTTTTTTTTTTTTTTTTTTACTATTATTATTATTTTTTTATTAGTTGGAGGCTAATTACTTCACAACATTTCAGTGGGTTTTGTCATACATTGATATGAATCAGCCATAGATTTACACGTATTCCCCATCCCGATCCCCGCTCCCACCTCCCTCTCCACCCGATTCCTCTAGGTCTTCCCAGTGCACCAGGTCCGAGCACTTGTCTCATGCATCCCACCTGGGCTGGTGATCTGTTTCACCATAGATAGTATACATGCTGTTCTTTCGAAACATCCCACCCTCACCTTCTCCCACAGGAGCAGCCTCTTAAATTCCACTTACTGGATTAATTCTCGGTGCTTCTTGAAAAATAAAGAACAAGTCCTCCATGAAAAGCTGATAGCGCCACCTGCCTCCAATACGGGGATTCAACACTTGCGGGAGTTGGAGAAGACTTGATCAGATTGACTGAAACTAGTAACAGGAGGCAGCAGTACAAAGCTGCGAGGACAGCTTTGCTTAGCGGTCAGTTCACACTCTGGCTGCATCACTTACCAGCTGTGTGACCTCTAGCCAGCTATTTAAATATCCTCCGTGTCAGATTACTCTTTATGTAAAGGACATATTAACATCTTTCTTTCAAGAATTTGCAAGGACAGAAAGTATTTGACTAGTAGAATCAATCACCTTCCTCATTATCATTTTTATTATAAAGAAACTCTCAAAATTGTTCTAAAATATCCGGAAGGGCTGATGCCTCCATCAGGGAGGTTCCTGATCATTGCTACAATAAATGTTGTGTGTTGGATCTCAGCTGACACTGACCACGTGAGCATCCTTATTGTACTCAATACTGGGAAAACGTTCTCACTCTGGCAGCAAATATCTCAGAGTCATCAAAGAATCCACAAACAGTGAATGCTGGAGAGGGTGTGGACAGAAGTGAATCTTCCTACACTGTTGGTGGGAATGTAAATTGGTATAGCCACTTTGGAGAATAGTATAGAGATTCCTTAAAAAACTAAAAATAGAGCTACCTTATCATCCTGAAACTCCACTCCTAGACAAATATCTGGAGAAAACCACAATTTGAAATGATACAAGCACCCACCCCAATGCTCACAGCAGCACTGTTTACAATAGCCAAGATATGGAAGCAACCAAAATGTCCATCAACAGAGGAATGGATAAAGAAGATATGGTACATATATACAATGGAATATTACTCAACTGTAAAAAGAATGAAATAATGCCATTTATAGCAACATGGATGGACCTAGAGACTATCATACTGAGTAAGTCAGAACAGAAAGACAAATATCATATGATACCACTTAGAGGTGAAATTTTAAATTATACAAATAAACTTGTTTACAAAACAAAAAATAGATTCACAGATTTAGAGACTGAAATTATGGTTACAAGGTGAGAAGGGTATGGGGGAGGGGAAGTTAGGGAGGTTGGGATTGAAATGTATACGCTGCTACATTAAAATGGGTAACCAACAAGGACCTACTGTATAGCACAGGGAACTTTGCTCAATATTATGTAACAACCTAAATGGGAAAATCATTTGAAAAAGAACAGATACACATATGTGTTTAACTGAATCAGTTTGCTGGACACCTGAAATTAACACAACGCTGTCAATCAAGTATACTCCAATATAAAATAAGTTTTTAAAAAAGAACATACATGTGGTCAATAATAAATGAGGGGTATCTAAGAAGGTAAGGCCACAAGAGAGAAAGGGTTATTTAATGAAACACACGTTTTCTTTAAAAAAAAAAAAATGTTGATTTAAATAAGTGATTGGCACATGATAGTCCTTTATAGAGTTTTTACCATCTGCTGATATTATCTCTTCCAGGAGAAACAAAATAAAGAGCGAGCTCAGGCTACCTGCCTGTCTCAGCTCATCTGCATTCATTTCTAATGAATGGAATATTTCATGAAATAACAGAGCCTAATTCTATTGTATAATACTGGGTCTTTATTCTGCTTCTGCATTCTAAGCCGCTCTATTCTCTTAGCTGTGCAAAGAGAATGGGAGCGTGCTTATGGCAATATCAATTATGCACATCTTGAGAAAGGCTCTGTAAAGAGAGAACATCAAGGCGAACCACACTGTTAGCACATAATTTCTGCTATAAGTGGTTTTTGCTCTAACCTAACCACGTCTCTTTCTGTTATAAGAGCCTGTCTTCAAAATCTGCCCACAAATCAATACGGACATCAGAGAAGAAACAACAAAACAAAACAATTATTGAAATTGTGTTTCATCCAGTCTGAGCAGCAGTAAAAATCAGCCTGATTGGTATATACTCACACCATCCCAGCAGAAAAAAATCAATGGGGTATTATTGATCACCATGTTTTATTGTGTTGTCAGGCACAAATTAATCAGTATCACACATGACAGACCCTATATAAAATGACAGAATAATTACCTAAATTTATATTTAATTTTGATCATTAATACAATTATTTTAACAGTATAGAAGAATATTAGATGTGAAAACTTCCAAGAAGGCAGATGCTGTTCTTCTATAATCTTTACGCACAGCAAGCAAACTTAATGGCTCCAAAGTACTGAATCAATCATACATTAATATTACCACATTTATGATAGAACATGTGTGCTTCGGAAGATAGGGAAGGTTATGATAAGACAAGATTCCACGTTCACTACTCAAATAAAACTCAAGTCTAGAGAGGATAAGCAATTTAACTATAATGAGAACACTCACTGGTGGGAGAAGTGGGTCTAGAACTCATATATTGTAAATCCTAATCCAATATTCCTACACCATACTTACAATGGCAAAAATAAGCAACTCAAGACAAAGCCACTGAAACAGTCATTTTGTGAAATAAACAAAACCTACAAACCTCAAATACCTTCAAAACCTCAATAAAATAATTTATTTTAAAGGAATATTAGAAATCCTTATATTTGGTCATGATCTGATGCAGCTCTTTAGGACTTACTTACAAAACAGTATTTCCCAAACAAGCATAAAAAAGTAACAAAATCCTTGGGCAGAATTTTCTTATCCCAGCAACTCAGACAACACTACTGAGAAGCATTTTAAGTGGTTACTAATCTGGGTGATACGTGGTCTTGCTATAGGGGCCAATTACTTTCAGTTCTATAGTCTTTTCACTTTTAAACTTTAAAAAATGATATAAAATGACATTGTTTCACTTCAGTTTGATCCAGATCTGGATCAAATAAGATTATTTTGAAATAGGGGGTCGTCCAATTCAACTCAGTTCATCTATTCCAAGTCAAGCATGCTCCGGTCCTCATGATTTTTCACCCAAACACTACACATTCTTTCAATAACTAGGTACTCAACACTTGTGCAAGATTCTAAACTGACTGACATATATATGTGAAAAACGCAGACAAAATCCCCCATTATCATGAAGCTTACAGTCTCATTAAGCAGACTAACGTAGATCAAAATTACACACCCCCCAACACACACACACAGGAAAACACTGACAATGCGGGGTTTGATCCCCAGGTCAGGAAGATCCCCTGGAGGAGGGCATGGCAACCCCATTCCAGCATTTCCTGCCTAGAAAATTCTATGGACAGAGGAGCTGGCAGGTTACAGTCCCTGGGGTTGCAAAGAGTCAGACGACTGAGCATGCACACGGCACACCCATAAGCAAGTGAAGGACCTTGCTTGCTTTTGTGAAGGAAGAAGTGATGCCTAACTTTAGAGAAAAAAGGAAAAAAGATAAAAATGAGTGTGAAATATGCTGACTGTCTAAAATTTAGATTCTGCTAGGAGAGGGAGAAGGAGGCCCAGCAGTGAGTATAGGGGAAGAGGAGGCTTCAGGGAAAGTGCTGCCAAGGCTCAGAGGTACCAGGAATTCATACAAATTACAGCTACAGGGATTAGGAGGAGCTCAGAACTTAAACTCGGGATCCTGAGACACCAGAGTGCATTCCCACAGGCGGAGGGGACCTGAAAATAGTCCCCTCTATGCTGAAGGGGGCTAATTTCTGGGAAACTTGCCACATAGAAGATCTGCAAAAGGGCTATCAGATGAATGGAAAATGAACAGAAAAATGAATAGGGGGAAAAAAGCTAACTTGAATCTTGAAAGGTGCCTTTTTTTTTCTGTTAGATGAAAACATGAATAAATGGGGAGGGAAATACTGACCAGGAAACCAGATGCCAGAATCCTCATCCCAGTTCTGCCTTAATAATCTTTCTGATTTTAAATCAATCATTTCATATCTATATGCCGTCTATGACAGTTTCAATATAAAGTGGCTAGACATTAAAAAAAAATCTTACAATTCAGTAAATGTACTAGATTTGATGGTGTGTAGGTGGTTGTGTGAGTTTTTAAATGACTTTTGTATAGGAAAAGAAAAATGCCTTTGGAAAAGTCAATGACAGCAAGGTCCTACATTTCTGCTGCAAAGCCACAAACAGAACCACATTGCATTTGGATTGCTTCATCTGCCATGACGACATTGGTTATTATTACAGCTTATGACATGGCCTTATTTTTCTTTTTGAAATAGAGTCCTACTACTTTGTTCCAAAGATGCCTACTTTTTAGTGCAACCAACTGGTGCCTTTTCCAATGTCAGCTGGGAATAAAGTACAATGAAGGAAATAGATGAATCTAGCTAAACATATTTTCTTTTAATTTAACAAACACAGGACTTCCTTAGTGGGCCAGTGGTTAAGAATCTGCCTTCCAATGCAGGGGATGGGGTTTGGTCCCTGATCAGGGAACTAAGACTATGGCCTGCCAGGCTCCTCTGTCCAGTGGAGTTTTCCAGGCAAGAATATTGGAGTGGTTTGCCATTCCCTTCTCCAGGGGACCTTCTAGCCCCAGGGATCAAACTTGCATTTCCCGTGTCTCCTGCATTGGCGGGCAGATTCTTTACCACTGTGCCACCTGGGAAGCCCTCAAGAACTCTGTACTGGATTCTAAACCCCAGAAATTTTGTTGGACTGTCTCTTCACCCCATGACCCCTTCCTCTTCTGTCAATCCTGAGACCTGTCCCCAACATGGAATCCAACCCTGTAATGTTTGATGTATCCCCAGTGCAGAGTCTGAGCTATTTACACCTCGGTTCTTTGATTGTTTTCTTCTCAGTTCAGTTCAGTCGCTCAGTCATGTCCGACTTTTTGTGACCCCATAGGCTGCAGTATGCCAGGCTTCCCTGTCCATCACCAACTGCTCTCAAGCATCTAGTACCTTTTTTGTTTGTTTCTAATGGATGATGTGGAGTTTCCTGGTCTATGCCTGACACCATTCCATGAAAACGAAAAAAAGAAAAGGTCTTTTGCATGCTCCTCAAAAATCCTTCTATGTTTCTAATAAGACTTCTTTAACTTTAGCATAAGACAATATGTGGTTTACAAAGTATTTTATCCTTCTTATGAATGATCACTCTATGTCGCAGGTTCAGCTCTGTTGCGTAGAATCTATGTAAAGACTATTTCATAGTCTTTATGTAAGACTACATAAGATAATACACAGATAATAGTCTCTACACCTGAAGGTTAGTGGAATAGAGAAAGAGTCCATGGTGCTGTACCGAGCACAGTAAGTAATTAGCTGTTATTATTACAATAAACACAAAGTAGACATTACTATAGATTCTAAAGACAGTTAAATTGAGTCTTGGTGAGGCTTAACTAACTTGTCATATGGATGCAAAATGGACTAAATCTAGAGCTTTAAGACCGAACTAACTGAGTTGAGTCCTGGCTGTGTGTCTGTCATTTTAAATTTGTAAAGTATATTAAGGAAAAAAGAGGCCAAGAGTAACAAAAGAAAACCTACTCTTACATTTAGCATTATTTGCTATTCCCTATATATTATATCATAATAGTTACATATTATTTATAGCATGTTTTATATATAAGATTTATACTATTATATTTTATCTATAATACAGTTTATTATTTATGTACTATTCATATTACATTATGGTTATATTTATATTATATTCAGTATGCAATGATGGTGCTTTAGGTCAAATAGAAGCACTATGCTCTTTTTATAAATCATCATCCCCTCTCCGACCTTCATGAGTTCTGGAGGAAATGCTACCAAGAACTCATTCCTTAATCTTTTATTCAAATGAGTATGCATTAAACATCACTGAAAGTGGAAGTCACTCAGTCATGTCCGACTCTGCGACCCCACGGACTGTACGGTCCATGGAATTCTCCAGGCAAGAATACTGGAGTGGGTAGCCTTTACCTTCTCCAGGGGATCTTTCCAATCCAGGGATCAAACCCAGGTCTCCCGCATTGCAGGCGGATCCTTTACCAGCTGAGCCATAAGGGAAGCCTGAGGCAAAAGAGATTGACAACTGACAAGAGAAAGAAAAAATACAAAGAAACATATAAACAATCCATTACAACCCAATAAGGCCACTGGTCAGGAAGCCCAGGGAGTCAGCCCAGGAAGGTTCCAGGCTGTAACTCACCCATTTATTTGGCCAATGTTTACTAGGTTCCCTTCTAACTCTTGCCCTAGTTTCCCTCTAGGAGATGAGTATTGTGAACAAATCAAGATCGCTGCCTTCCATCTGGTAACTCTCAGTCTCAATGAAACCCCCAAACCCAACATACACACCCAGGGACAGAGCTATTCAGCTATTTACCAAAGATTCTCGAAAAGTTGACAATGTTTCCCTCTTCTCACTTTCTCATTCACATTTAATTTAATCAGATGGAGTCTCAATGGAGCTTCAGCAGAGCAAAGCAACAAAACAACCTGGAAACTTGATTTGCTAATTGAATTGATTTAGGTCAACATTTTTAGCACAGTCCACAAGCTAAATACTCTCTAAGTAGACAGAGCATGCAGCCCCACAGAGACCATCTCCCCTTGAAATTCTGCCTGGAGACCTAGCACTCTGGAGACTGTTCAGAGAACATCCCATCAGTAGTTCAGCATCACAACTGAAGCATTTTTGCTTTAACCAGGCTCGGTATGCAACCAATTTGTAGATTTTTTCTTCCTTTTTCTGTTTACATATTTAATTGGAATTCTGAACATTTTATCCTACACCCTTGCCTTAACCCATTCAAAACATGATTTCAAAACTATTCACCTTTCTAGCTAAAATAACAAAGAGCACAATTTTCTTGCTGTAAGAATTCCTCACAAGAGCAAAAGCAAATCAGGATATGTAACCTGGGTGACAAGAAACTTGGAGAAAGCTTTTTAACATACAATCCCAAATCCTTTCCTGAAGAACACCTTTGTTAACAGAGCCTTGCTTTGCTGAATTAGAAATCTTTCAAGAATAGTCCTAAGACCGAACAAGTTTCTTTGGGTTCTCTGTATTTGAGAAAATTGAACCACTTTTGTCCTAAGTGCCTTTAAATTCTGACTTTTGACTGCCTGATTTGTAAAACACTTCAGCTGCCTTGCCAGCCTTGCCAGCAGAGGGTCCTGTAACATAAGGCAGTGTTTGGAAAACTATTAAAAAAAAAAAAACAAAACTATAAATCAGTATGATGTCACTTTAGGTTTTAAGTCGCTAAGATTTTGCTGCCTGTCACTTTGGAACCAGTGAGATACAGTAGGAAAAATACCAGCCTGGAAATGAAAAGACCCAAGAGAACTGGTGGCTCAGACAGTAAAGAAGCTGCCTGCAATGCGGGAGACCTGAGTTCGATCCCTGGATTGAAAAGATCTCCTGGAGGAGGGCATGGCAACCCACTCCAGTACTCTTGCCTGGAGAATCCCCGTAGACAGAGGAGTCTCCTGGGCTACAGTCCACGGGTCTCAAAGAGTCAGACCCAGCTGAAGGATCAGCACAGCACAGGAGAGATGAGTTTTAGTTTGGTTTATCACTAATTGGCTGATTGAGCCAAGAACAAACGGTGTGATGAGCTCTAAGATTCATCCTCCCTATTTAGGAGAGGACCTGACTATATTATTCCCAAGTCCCTTTTCATTGACAAGAATCAGTGTTTCGGTGGATCGTCTGTTAATTCACTTAGCATTCGCTGAGCACTTAATGTGCTCAGCACAGCATCAGTCATTGCGGATCTGGGTAGAAAAAGCTGACATCAAAATCTGACCGAATGTAGACCTAGGGTGGGGGAGGGGAAGGAGAGGGCGGACAGCCTCAAAGAGTGGCATCGACATATACTCACTAACATGTGTAAAACAGGTAACCAGTGGAGATCCGCTATAAATCACAAGACAGCACAGCCCGGTGGTCTGTGATGACCCAGGGGAGTGGGATGGGGGTGAGGGGATGCAAGGGAGGCTCAAAAGGGAGGGTACATATGCGTACATATAGCTGACTCACGCTGTTACACAGGAGAAACCCATGCAACACTGTAAAGCAATTATACCCCAATTTAAATAAATAAGATAGATAACCAACAAGGATCTACTATATAGCACAGGGAAATCTACTCAATATTCTGCAATAACCTAAATGAGAAAATAATTTGAAAAAGGATACATGTGTATGCATTAATGAATCACCTTGCTTACACCTGAAACTAACACATTGTTAATCAATTATGTTCTAATATAAAACAAAAATTTAAAAAACAAACAAAAAATGACCAAAGAGGCAAGACAACATTATTAATCAACCAGGCTATAAGTACCTGAAAATACCTGAGAAAAAAATACGTAGGTCTGTGGAATCGGTAAGCCAACAAAATTTGACATGAATAAAACAGGCCCACAAGGTAAGAACTAGCTCTGCAGCCATAGGCATGTCACATAAACTCTCTGGACCTCAGCTACCTCATCTAGAAAATGAAGAGTCTAGGGTCATGTAACCATCTCCTCAGATCTTTCAATGGTATCTAATGGAGTCACTTTTTCCTACTCTATGCAAGGCCTTAGTAGCACAGTTAGGGAAATAGATCCAGGGACCACAAGTCTGGGGGCTAAGGACAGCCCCCACTTACGCCTGTCATCCCTCAGGAATTATTAATAATACCAACAGCACTCTCCCTCTCCCAGCCTCACTTTCCAACATGGTTCAGTTTGATTGAATGAACACTTAACAATCATAATTGCTTCATGTTGTCACTTCAGTCATATCTGACTCTCTGTGACCCACCAGGTTCCTCTATCCATGGGATTCTCTAGGCAAGAATACTAGAGTGGGTTTCCAATTTCCTACTCCAGGGAATCTTCCAGACCCAGGGATCAAACCCACATCTCTTACATCTCCTGCATCAGCAGGTGGGTTCTTTACCACCAGAGCCACCTGGGAAGTCCTCCAGTCATCACCCCAGTAATCACACACAGGTCGATAAGGCAAGATGGAAAAACTGTAACTATCAAGGAAGGAACAGATCCAAGTGCTCTAGAGCCTTGGAAGTGGAAGAATCAACAACCTGTTTGATAGCTAAGGACTTCCCTTGTGGCTCAGACGGTAAAGCGTCTGCCTATAATGCGGGAGACCTGGGTTTGATCCCTGGGTCGGAAAGATCTCCTGGAGAAGGAAATGGCAACCCACTCCAGTACTCTTGCCTGGAAAATCCCATGGATAGAGGAGCATGGTAGGCTACAGTCCATGGGGTCACAAAGAGTCGGACATGACTGAGCCACTTCACTTCACTTGATAGCTAAGGTATTATGCAGGAGTTGGGACAGGATTTAAACCTGAAAGGCAAGTCAGCAGAGGGGAGGGAATTCAGCACAGTATCTATACTTACATTTAACCTCAAATTGCTTCCTACATTTTAATACACAGAGTAGGGTTGGAACCCCCTTTTTCCCCTCAATGGCATATTTAACTTCACCATCCCCAAATCTTTATTGGCCTTCTTGTCTTTCCAGGGTCTGTGATCCCAACTGCTTACATGCTCCTCAATGTACAGGTCATGAATGATGAAAGCATGGCTTATCCTGTGTGCATCTAATAAATCACTTCTTATGGGATTTCAAGAATCTTCTTCTGGGCTCCACCTTTAGCACACCATTCTTTTGGCTTTAATTTTCTCTTTGGGAAATGTCAGTCACCTCCGCCTTTTGCTAGGATTAATTCCCAACCTATATTTACAACAATTGTGTAGAATCATGGTGTTTCTTTTGGAAATCAGGCCCTTCTTTCCAGCAACTGGACATTGCCACTGAGATATTAACCCTTTGAACAATGGAGCTCATTCTCTAAAATGGCAAATGCGATGTCTGTTCTATGCAACTGCTATTAGCTGTTTAAATGTTTATCTGCCTTGAAAGCTTGGACTATGTCTTAATCAATACGGACTCATCAGGGCCTTGTCTTGCATCTAACAGCGCCCAATAAATACTGTTGAACTGACATAACTGTTGCTTTTTATTCCCTGTTCTAACATTCGCCCCCTGCCAAACTCTTCCTATTTTTATCTCTGAATAGAGATGACAGATATCTCCACAATTTCAAAGGTGATTCAAACTTTGTCTTTATGCAACAGAGAGAACATTCAGGCTACAGGAAGCTCAAAGAACCATCAACTGTTCAATTTTCAGTGTCAAGCTAACTCAGAATGGGGATATTCACAGCTATATTTCCCGTTCCTATTTTTCTAGCATCATGGTCACCATGAGAGATTTTTAGCTCCTGACTTTCTCTATTCTTCTCTCCTCCCAGTGACTGTAGACTGACCTCCATTTGCTTTTCCCCCATCTGTTTCACAAAATCACTCAGTTTCTATTTTCATCTTTGCTTGCCAGCCTCTAAGCCTCTGAAGCCGTGACCTTTCAAGCAAATGTAGCAATGGTATCCATGCATCTTCTGATTGAAAATCAAAACTGAGCCCATACATGGTATAATTATTCTGTGTGTGCAGGAGTGGTGTCTGCACTTGCGGAAGCCAGATAATTGGATTTCAGATTACTGATAAAAATAAGCACATTCCACCTGAGCCCCAGCCGCCTTTTTTTTTTTTTCTTTCTTTCTTTTCTCCTAGGACCCAAGAATCTTGAAATTTCAGTTCTTCCACAGGCTTTTATCCCTACACTACTGGCTCCTAGGTCCTGCCTGTTCTGTCTCCCGAAGGTCTTGAGCCCACCTCTTGATTTTTTCTCTGTATCTATCTTCACTTCTCCAATGTGGGCCATGGTGATCATTCATCTGGCCATCTGGTCCTTAACTACTCTCTGCTTTCAATCATGTACTCTTCCATCCGTCTCCCTCATAGTTACCATGTGCTCAGTCATTCAGTCTTGTCTGGCTCGTTGTGACTCCATGAACCGTAGCCTGCCAGGGTCCTCTGTCCATGGGATTTCCAGGCAATAATATTGGAGTGGGTTGCCATTTCCTACTCCAGGGGACCTTCCCAACCTAGGGACTGAACCAACATTGGCAGGCAGATTCTTTACCACTGGGTCACCTGGGAAGCCCTTCTAGTTGCCATAAAATTTTAGTTGGATTTGCCTCCAAACACTCTCAACAAGGTTTCCTAGCACAAATAATTTCCTTGAAAATTTCTATCAGTGACCAACATTGAAAAATTGGGTGCTTTTCCATTAAAATGAGATTTTTGCCTTAACAGATCCAGCAACATTCCCAGGTGGCCATGATCTGCGGAAGCTGAGCAGGGGCTGACCCTTTAGAAAAGCACTGAGGCCGGGTGCCATGGTTGTCTTCACTCACTGCTGTTCTGATGTCACCCGAGGGGGGCCATTTATCACATGCTGATGTGCATCACCAGAGACACTTCACTTGAGTATGGAGCCCAGCTGGTTCCTGGGGACAGTGGTCATTTGCAGTCTTGCAGTATGATTCCACCAGATGTATAGATGCACAATAATAATGAGTAAACACTCAGATATACATGTGAGGGGTAATCCCAAACCAGGCTTAAATTTATCTGTGGGTTCTCATTCAGGATATAAAGTTATAAGTGACTATCTTTACAAACATTTTAGTTAATGTCTTATATCGAGTTTTATCATGGTGCCACATCTATAATTGGATATTTGGAGTGTAAAGGGACAATAAAGAAGAAAACTGGCTGGAAAAAAGTTTAATTTTTTGATAACTCTAAGAAGCACTTTTCCTGTCATTTTCTGCACTGATTACTAACACAAAGAGAAAAAATAGAAGTGTCTCAGATTTCTCAGAAACGGAATTTAAACTAAATTAAAACTCTAGTGACCTAATTTCTGCTACACTTCATTCCCTAACTCTCCATAGAATTTTAGTAGAAGTTATGGCTGTGCAATGAAGGACACAACTCAAACTGTTAGTGATCATATTATATTAAAACTTTCTTTTAAAAGCAATGGTATTTTTAATATACAATAATATCTTACAATAAAGTGACACTTTAAAAATAAAGTTAAAACCAAGTTAACCTGGTATCACTGTGTGTAATTTTGCTATTAACATTCTTTTTAACTAAAATTTTAATACATCTTCAAAATTTTCCCCATAAACAAGAATCAAAGAATTTTTTCTTCCTGTAGTAATTTTTGGAATACCCTACTGATAATTGCTTTAAGACAACATATATGCCTGACATTATTTTAACTGGTAAATGAAATCAGAATATTATAAGCCATATTTTTATAATGTACTGGTTGTTTGGTGCTATTAGAACTGCAGTTAGAAAATACTGAACATTTAAAAAAACAAACATTATAATAAAACTGTACAGGATTTGAGGAGTAGAGACAGGATTACATGGGATTATCTAGTTTCTTGAAAACAACCCTAAAGCAACATCAGACATAAAGGAGATTCTGGAAAACACTGCTCTCAGAAAAGGAAACCTAATCAGACATAGGGTATAAAACCTAAAGGAATATGTGTAAGTAACATGCTTTATACAAACATACATAATCTGACAGATTGTTACTGAAATAGTCCCCCCTTTCACATTTGGCAGAGTTCAGGAAATTTCATGATTTTTTTTGTGCAAGCAGGCCGAATGTTCAAGAGAGACATACAACTCACAGTTACCACTGTCCCGCAGTCCCTATAAGGACCATTTTCCCTTATTTAATTAGCCTTTAATGTGCTATTAGACTAACAACCACTTACTTAGAATAGTGTTTCATTTATGAAAAGAACCATCTCTAGAGCTTTATTTTTGCAGCTAGAGAGTTGTTATCAATTTGTTTCTGAAAAGAGTTTAAGAAAGTGAATCAAACTGGTGTTGCATCAAACATCGTCAAAAAGAAGTTCATGTATTTAATACCAAGAGATAGCTTGATGCAGAACTTACAAGGATTTAAAATGTTTCAAATTTTAAGTAACTATAATTTTAAGTTATTAAATGTTTTTTTTTCCTATTCTTTTGCAAAAGAGTGTGATTATCTCATCTCACCTAAATAAGCTTAAAGAGAACGTAAATAATGGAGTTAGAATTCTATGAGGCTATCTCAGCCACATTTAAGATAATTGACTATCACATGTACTTAGATTTCTACTGACAAAAAATAACCAGGCGGAATTTTTTGTTCTTAAAGGAAGTTTAGACCCTAAACCTCACGTGGATGTCCCCCGTGCACAAAGTCACATACATACCCTATATGGATATAAGAATACAGACACAGATACAACTCCGGGACTCTAGTAACATCACAGTCCATAGTCATTCTTTTATTTTGCTATATCTTGGAACTGATTAATTTCTTCTATGTATACAGAATTCTGACATTTTATCTTCTTAATCTCTAAATTGCATCTTCTTCCCTTCCAGCCAACTCCCACCTTATTCCACAATTCTCAGTGCTACAAAAGACAACCATACTTCCCAGCACAGAACAAACTGTTCAAGCACATGGAAATTATAGCATACGTTAGGCACACATGGATATTAAAGACTGAGTATTTTGTCATCAATTAGTCAATCTGTAAAGTCCTAGAATTTATCATCTCCCCTCCGTAGTTATATATGCTTATTGTAGTCAAGCTTCTCATATTTCAAATATTACAAAAGTAGGACTTATTTCCTCAAAGATTTTTTTCAAGTGTAACAATACAATGAACTTTAACTTAACTCTTGAAACTAGTGAATTTTGTTAACAGATTTTGGTGAATTGATAACGATCATTTGAATTAAATAAAGTCAAATCAGACCTTAAAGTCATCTCCAATGCCTTTTTTTTTTTAAAAAAAAAAAAAAAAACTTTTTATTTTACATTGGGGTGTAGCTGATTAACAAACAATGTTGTGGCAGTTTCAGGTAACCGTAAAGGGATTCAGTCATACATATGCATGTTTCCATTCTCCCCCAAATTCCCCTCCCACGCAGGCTGCCACATAACCTTGAGCAGAGTTCCGTGTTTGATGCCTCTTTTTGTCATTTCATATCTGATCCATTATTCTTTGACTCAACCTTTGAGATATGTCCAGAATCTACACTTACCACCTGCACTGCTATTACCTAGTCCAAAACCTCCTCCTTACAATGATCTTCAATTGGTTTTCCTTCTTGCCTAACACAATAGTCTAAGTGATCTTTTTTTTTTTTTTTTATTAGTTGGAGGCCAATCACTTCACAACATTTCAGTGGGTTTTGTCATACATTGATATGAATCAGCCATAGATTTACACGTATTCCCCATCCCAATCCCCGCTCCCACCTCCCTCTCCACCCGATTCCTCTGGGTCTTCCCAGTGCACCAGGCCCGAGCACTTGTCTCATGCATCCCACCTGGGCTGGTGATCTGTTTCACCATAGATAGTATACATGCTGTTCTTTTGAAATATCCCACCCTCACCTTCTCCCACAGAGTCCAAAAGTCTGTTCTGTACATCTGTGTCTCTTTTTCTGTTTTGCATATAGGGTTATCGTTACCATCTTTCTAAATTCCATGTATATGTGTTAGTATGCTGTAATGTTCTTTATCTTTCTGACTTACTTCACTCTGTATAATGGGCTCCAGCTTCATCCATCTCATTAGGACTGGTTCAAATGAATTCTTTTTAACGGCTGAGTAATATTCCATGGTGCATATGTACCACAGCTTCCTTATCCATTCATCTGCTGATGGGCATCTAGGTTGCTTCCATGTCCTGGCTATTATAAACAGTGCCGCAATGAACATTGGGGTGCACGTGTCTCTTTCAGATCTGGTTTCCTCAGTGTGTATGCCCAGAAGTGGGATTGCTGGGTCATATGGCAGTTCTATTTCCAGTTTTTTAAGAAATCTCCACACTGTTTTCCATAGCGGCTGTACTAGTTTGCATTCCCACCAACAGTGTAAGAGGGTTCCCTTTTCTCCACACCCTCTCCAGCATTTATTGCTTGTAGGCTTTTGGATAGCAGCCATCCTGACTGGCGTGTAATGGTACCTCATTGTGGTTTTGATTTGCATTTCTCTGATAATGAGTGATGTTGAGCATCTTTTCATGTGTTTGTTAGCCATCTGTATGTCTTCTTTGGAGAAATGTCTGTTTAGTTCTTTGGCCCATTTTTTGATTGGGTCATTTATTTTTCTGGAATTGAGCTGCAGGAGTTGCTTGTATATTTTTGAGATTAATCCTTTGTCTGTTTCTTCATTTGCTATTATTTTCTCCCAATCTGAGGGCTGTCTTTTCACCTTACTTCTAGTTTCCTTTGTAGTGCAAAAGCTTTTAAGTTTCATTAGGTCCCACTTGTTTAGTTTTGCTTTTATTTCCAATATTCTGGGAGGTGGGTCATAGAGGATCTTGCTGTGATTTATGTCGGAGAGTGTTTTGCCTATGTTCTCCTCTAGGAGTTTTATAGTTTCTGGTCTTACATTTAGATCTTTAATCCATTTTGAGTTTATTTTTGTGTATGGTGTTAGAAAGTGTTCTAGTTTCATTCTTTTACAAGTGGTTGACCAGTTTTCCCAGCACCACTTGTTAAAGAGGTTGTCTTTTTTCCATTGTATATCCTTGCCTCCTTTGTCAAAGATAAGGTGTCCATAGGTTCGTGGATTTATCTCTGGGCTTTCTATTCTGTTCCATTGATCTATATTTCTGTCTTTGTGCCAGTACCATACTGTCTTGATGACTGTGGCTTTGTAGTAGAGTCTGAAGTCAGGCAGGTTGATTCCTCCAGCTCCATCCTTCTTTCTCAAGATTACTTTGGCTATTCGAGGTTTTTTGTATTTCCATACAAATTGTGAAATTCTTTGGTCTAGTTCTGTAAGTGATCTTTTTAAAAACGTAGCTCAGAACATGCCATCTTTCTGCTCAAAAGTCCTCATACTGCTTCTCTCTCCACTAAGAATAAAATCCCATCTTAACCATGGGGCTTGTTCTGAACCCAGCATACATCACCTGTCTTCCTCTCACTCCCCACTGCCTACTCTGGTCTCCTTGACCATCTTACTGCCCCTTGACTAGCCCAGACACAATCTCACCTCTGAGCTCTTTATATCTATTCACTCTACTGTGAAGTCTCCTCTTAGATACTGGCCTGCACAGCACGTTCTTGCCATTCAGGTCCAAATGTCATCTCCTCTGCAAGGCCTCACTGGCCATCTAATCCAAACGAGCATCTCCATCTTCACCCTCTGTGAATTTAGACTGCTTCACTTTGTTCACTTTATTGTAGCATGTACAATAGTTAGCATACCTAGTATCCATATAGAGGGGACAAAGACAGAAATGATATCCAAGACCTTATCTATTCATTCAACACAACATTGACTGTTCTTTATGCCAGACACAGTCCTAGACCATGATGATACAACCGACGATCAAATAAACAAACACACTTGGCTTTGAGTCGCTCAGTTATATCCGACTCTGAGACCCTATGAATAGTAGCCCGTGAGGTCCCTCTGTCCATGGGATTTCCCAGGCAAGGACACTGCAGTGGGTTGCCATTTCCTTCTCAAGGGGATCTTCCCGACCCAGGGATTGAACCCTGGTATCCTACATTGCAGGCAGATTCTTTACCATCTGAGCAACCAGGGAAGTCTGAGCCACTTGACCTAAGGGAGCTTATATTTCTAATCAAGAGATATGGATAAGAAAAATGAAGATGGCAGTGACTGCTATGGAGACAAAAAAGCAGGGAAGTGGAGGGGTAATGTAGAACAGAGCGGTTCTGTCTGTCATTGGAGGAGGCAGGGAACGTTTTGTTGAGAAGGTGACATCTGAATAAGGGCTATATTTGTCCTGATAACTTTTGATTCCGAGTCTGACTGTAGGCATTCAGAATAGTATTTGCCGAATGAAATGAATAAATGAAATGAAAGCAGAATTCCCAAGTATGCATCTTAATAAAAAAAAATTAAATGTCTATATTGCTGTTTTTGACAGTATCACCAAAAAATTTTACTCTATGGGAAAACTTATTCTTTAGCAAAAGCAACCCAGAGTCAATTTCATACAAGTCCTAGGCAGCTTTTAGTAAATGTGTTATCCATATAAATGGTTTATGAACCTCACAGATTAAATCCTTTTAATTTTACAAATGGTCTATCTCAGAAAGTGATAGAAGATCTATTTTAAATATCCATGGATGCAGTAAATAGCAACAGCATTCTGCTTCCTACCTGTGGGAGTGAGCATATGACATATATCTGAAAAATCAAATATGCACCATCCTTTCTCAATTTTTATTTGCCCACAAGGAAGTACATGCTCAAGTCGCTTCAGTCATGTCTGACCCTTTGCAACCCTATGGACACCAGGCTCTTCTGTCCATGGGATTCTCCAAGCAAGAAGACTGGAGTGGATTGCCATGCCCTCCTCCAGGACGTTTCCAACCCAGGTATCAAACTCACATCTGCCTGCATCTTCTACATTGCAGGCAGATTCTTTACCCACTGAGCTGCCTTGGAAGTCCTCATAAGGGGGTAGGTTAATAATAACAATCAGATAATTAGATCCCTACCATTATTTTTATATTAATATATAGATGGGAAAGGAGTGTCACTTTTCCTTTCAAAACAAAGAAGAAAGAACAAGATAAATTTAAGAATGCTAAAAGCCATCTTACCCACAGCATGTAGGGTGAACAAGACTAGTCCCAAAGCAAAGCAACAGCATGCAGGGTTGAGAGCAAGAAAAAGCAAGGGATAATAATATAAGGTAAGGAGGAAAATAGAGAAAAACCTGTCATGATTTTGTTTGAGCTCCTAGATGCAACCATACCTGAAACTGTAACATCATTTCCACCTGCTCTTTTTAGCTGTGGAATTTGAAATTAGTCTGAGACTTGTGACTAAAGCTGACCTATGAACACATATTTACAAACTAAAGGACTTATTTGTTATCTATATATATGTATGTAATATGATATATAGTAACATGTAATATATGATATATATATGTATGTATCAGTTTTGCTTGGAAAATGCAAATATTAAACAAACTACAATTTTACTTTGCTTTAAATGCAAAAGCATCTTTGATTTTGCTGTAATATACTTAAAATATATAACAATTCTGTGAGACTTTGACTAAGAGTGACTCTGTTTCATAATTCACATAAGATAAATATTTGCACATGCCCATGGACTCACACTGTTGGGATATGATAATCAAAAAATGAGTTACAATATTCAGCATACTTCCTCACTATGAGATATAAGCTAAGCTGTCTGAATTCCATTTATGTTGCTTCTTACTTAACTTCCATGGATAATACTGCAATCTATTTTACACAAAATGCAAATGTCTCACATGTTTATAAGCAAGGTACACACAATATATAATAAAGAATTTTATTATCAAGAATACTGAACACAATAACTCCTTTTATTTCTGTCACCTAGTGATGCAAAGATGCTTTTTCATAATAACTTTTTTCATGGCAAACTTAATTTTGCATGTACACTTTATGAAAGACTGCCATGCACACGACGATGCCCCATACGAATAAGCAATGAGAAGTTATCACATATGGGTCTTGTATCAACACTGCCAGACTGGAAATCCCAGGATTTCTCCAGTTATTAGACATCTGTCACTCATGCTCATGTCTAGGTTGTCAGAAAATCGAAAGGATTAGAAACAAAGATTTGTTTTTCAGTAAAAGAGACTAGGAATGTTTCTTCTCACTCCAACCCTGACTTTGATGCACATATCTGGTGTTGGATAAAAGGCTTCTGTGGTTAGACTAAAGATTTTTCAAAAAGCAGAAGCCCCATTTGGGATTAACAGAGGCAAACTATCATATAAAGGATGAATAAACAAATCCTACTCTATAGCACAGGGAACTATATTCAATACCCTGGGACAAACTATAATGGAAAAGAATATGGGGGGCAGGGAGGAGAAATGAACCCATGCTTGTAAAGCAGCTAAGAAAGAACAAAAAAGGAGTTCCTGGAATCCCTCAGGCTGAGCACCAAGTCCTTATAGCAAAGATCTAAAACCCTGAAAAGGTAGTTCACAAAAGTAATTTGAATGACCTCCCAGGAAGAGGAGAGAGAGAAAGACTGGCAGGTAAACGTAAGTTCAGGAAGTCGGTTTCTCTACTGGATCTACACAGGGACAATTCAGTTTAGCATATCCCACCTGTTAATGGGATATTTTGGCCAATACTTTGGCCACCTGATGCGAAGAACTGACTCATTGGAAAAGTCCCTGATGCTGGGAAAGATTGAAGGCAGGAGGAGAAGGGGACGACAGAGGATGAGATGGTTGGATGGCATCACTGACTCAAAGGACATCAGTTTGGGTAAACTCTGGGAGTTGGTGATAGACAGGGAGGCCTGGCGTGCTGCAGTCCATGGGGTTGCAAAGAGTTGGACACGACTGAGCGACTGAACTGACTGAACTGAATCTGTTAACGATGTGACTTTCACAAGGTGATGCTTCAAAAAACAAATGAGATGGTTGAAACATTTTTAAAAAATTAGCGCATAGTAATGAAATCACATGCGTTTTCCCAAGCAGCTATAATTAGAAGCTGACTTTTTTTTTCCTGCTATCTCATATTTCAACAGTTTAAAAGTCACACATACAAGTAATGCTCATTCAAGAAAAGAGAAAAAAAATGTTAAATAACTAATGAGTTTCTTTTCAGAGTAATGATTCATCTGTTTGACCTTTGAAAGGTGGATCCTCACAAAAAACAATAAATGATTCAATCATTTACTAACCTATTGAGACACAATCGCTCACTTTTTAAGATCACTTCCATTATCAACAGAAACAAAGGAGGCAAAAGGAGGGCGGGGAAGGGGAAGAAAAGAGGGAGTCAAGAGTGAGGATGGGGAGGGAAACTAAAAGCAAACCCCAAAGGAAAAGAGATCAACCTAAAACTCACTACTCAATGTATCATTTTCTAAATTTCACACTAAACTATGACAAATGAGATTTTTTAAAATTACTAGAAAGGTTTCAATCACACATTCACCAAAAAAAAAAAAAAGCGATTAAGAATCTATCTATAAAGTGACTTTGACAAACTCAATAAAAAATAAATTTCAACCCCAAAATAAATGCCATGAGATTAGAAGAATTGTTTCTGAAATGATTGCCACAGCTGCCTGGTGGCTTTAAATAAAACTTTCAGAGTTACATTCTTGAGGCTTGCTAATTGAACCAATTTGCTTTGCTATATGTATAAATACATACTAGTGTTAATCAGCAGCTTAAATCAAAATTGGTACAAACACTATGAACTGAGACTTTGTTTGTAAACCATCTTTGGATTCAGGCAATTCACAGCAAGTCTTCTCCATTAGCACGGCTAGCTGAAATTTGTTATATAAAATTGCTTCCTCCCTTATTCCCTGAGGGGTACCAGGGTCATGCCATATGCTGAGTGCTTATTCAAAGAAAGAAGCAGGAAGCAGTCCCACTACCATAAATAAGCCTGTTGTCCTTTGCCATCATATGCGTGGGGAGCTACTGTTCCCATCCCCAGCACAGATGGCTCCAAGTGGAGGCAGGTCTGGCTATGGGAAGCCAAAATACTAGGAAATGCATTAATCTCTTCTCTTTTAGGGTTGGTCCCCTAAAACATTCTTCAAAAGTAAGAATAGCCACTTGCATATCGCACATAGAATGCCTAGAGGGGTCAGAGAAATGGAAAAGGAAAAGAAGGTATAGAACACACTTCCTCTATCCATGTGTATCAATAATTACAACAAAAATACACTGTCTAAGAGTACAGGTAAAAATGTACTTGTTTCAGAAAGAGAGCAACACTTCTAATCCGATTCCACCCCCACCTACAGCTCAGTTTGGAAACCTTTATTACAGTGCTTTCAGGATTATTGTAAGGCACACCACCAGAATTATTTAAGTGTCTGTCTTTCTTCTTCCCTAGATTATATTGAAAACTGTAATCTAAATCACAGTCCTGCCACAACACACTACAAACAAGAGAGATGCAATAAATTGTTGAATTAAATGGAGCTGCTTCAGTGCCATGAACTGGAGGAAGGGGTCATTTAAATAATGCATCCAACTGCAAATAGGAATGGTTCTCACCTTTTACAAAAAAAAATGTTTACCATAAATGGAGCTTGCAGAGAGCATGCATACTACTGATGTAGAGAGCAGAAACCATTGATATAAATCACTAAGATCAGCATTAACCTACAAATTCCCACCACTACATTTTTTTGTTTCTATAATTCGAAACACACATATGAGTGTAATATAGTTTCTACAGTAGACCAAGCCACTGGCCAGCTCCGCACTGGCCCCTCCAAGGTAATCATGCTGACAAAGCTGATAGTTGAGCTCACTTAAAATGGAAAAAGTCAAGGTGCTGGAGGGTCCTTTGACATAAGCCACAGCTAGACAATACCATCCCATGTCAAAAAATGGCTCTCACCAAATCTCCTGAATAAGTTCCCTTGATGACAAACACCATAATTCTGGGAATCTCTTGAATTTGATGACACAGTCAGTCTAAAACGAGTCTTCTCTTCCAAATTTTCTTCATTTTTCAGAGCCATGTTTTTTTCACAGTGAGTAGAGGAAAGAAAATCATTTGGAATTTCCTAATTTACAGACATAGTCTACATTTTTAAGTGTTTAAATAATCTTTAGGAACCTTTCCACGTCATTCTCCCTACTAAATTCACAAAAAATTACCTTCCTATTACCTTGATTATTACCTTAGTTTTTAAATCATCTTTTACTCAACGTGAGATAAAGCATAAAATCTTATATCTCAGTTCACTTCAGTCACTCAGTCATGTCCAACTCTTTGTGACCCCATGGACCACAGCATGCCAGGCCTCCCTGTCCATCACCAACTCCCGGAGTTTACTCAAACTCATGTCCATTGAGTCGGTGATGCCATTCAACCATCTCACCCTCTGTCATCCCCTTCACCTTCCACCTTCCATCTTTCCCAACATCAGGGTCTTTTCAAATGAGTCAGTTCTTCACATCAGGTGGCCAAATTATTGGAGTTTCAGCTTCAGCATCAGACATTTCCAATGAATATTAAGGACTGATCTCCTTTAGGATGGATTGGTTGGATCTCCTTGCAGTCCAAGGGACTCTCAAGAGTTTTTTCCAACACCACAATTCGAAAGCATCAATTCTTCAGCACTCAGCTTTCTTCACAGTCCAAATCTCACATCCATACATGACCACTGGGAAAACCACAGCCTTGACTAGAAGGACTTTGTTGGCAAAGTAATGTCTCTGCTTTTTAATATGCTATCTAGGTTGGTCATAACTTTGCTTCCAAGGAGTAGTGTCTTTTAATTTCATCTGCAGTGATTTTGGAGCCCCCCAAAATAAAGTCTGACACTGTCTCCACTGTTCCCCCAGCTATTTCCCATGAAGTGATGGAACCAGATGCCATGATCTTAGTTTTCTGAATGTTGAGCTTTAAGCCAACTTTTTCACTCTCCTCTTTCACTTTCATCAAGAGGCTCCTTAGTTCTTCTTCACTTTTTGCCATAACGGTAGCATCATCTGCATATCCGAGGCTATTGATACTTCCCCCAGCAATCTTGATTCCAGCATGTGCTTTATCTAGCCCAGCGTTTCTCATGATATACTCTGCATATAAGTTAAATAAGTGGGGTGACAATATACAGCCTTGATGTACTCCTTTCCCGATTTGGAACCAGTCTGTTGTTCCATGTCCAGTTCTAACTGTTGCTTCCTTATCTGCATACAGATTTCTCAGGAGGCAGGTCAGGTGGTCTGGTATTCCCAACTCTTTAAGAATTTTCCACAATTTGTTGTGGTCCACACAAAGGCTTTGGTATAGTCAATAAAACAGATGTTTTTCTGGAACTCCCTTGCTTTTTCAATGATCCAATGGATATTGGCAACTTGATCTCTGGTTCTTCTGCCTTTTCTAAAACCAGCTTGAACATCTGGAAGTTCATGGTTCACGTATTGCTGAAGCCTGGCTTGGAGAATTTTGAGCATTACTTTACTAGCGTGTGAGATGAGTGCAATTGTGAGGCAGTTTGAGCAATCTTCAGCATTGCCTTTCTTTGGGATTGGAATGAAAACTGACCTTTTCCAGTCCAGTGGCCACTGCTGAGTTTTCCAAATTTGCTGGCATATTGAGTGCAGCACTTTCACAGCATCATCTTTTAAGATTTGAAATAACTCAACTGGAATTCCATCACCTTCACTAGCTTTGTTTGTAGTGATGCTTCCTAAGGAATGACTTCACATTCCAGGATGTCTGACTCTAGGTGAGTGATCATACCATCATGATTATCTGGGTCATGAAGATGTTTTTTGTATAGTTCTTCTGTGTACTCTTGCCACCTCTTCTTAATATCTTCTGCTTCTGTTAGGTCCATACCATTTCTGTTCTTAATTGAGCCCATCTTTGCACGAAATGTTTCCTTGGTTGGTATCTCTAATTTTCTTGAAGAGACCTCTAGTCTTTCCCATTTTATTGTTTTCCTCTATTTATTTGCACTGATCTTTGAGGAAGGCATTCTTATCTCTCCTTGCTATTCTTTGGAACTCTGCATTCAAATGGGAATATCTCTCCTTTTCTCCTTTGCTTTTCGCTTCTTTTCTTTTCTCAGCTATTTGTAAGACCTCCTCAGACAGCCATTTGGCTTTTTTGCATTTCTTTTTCTTGGGGATGGTCTCGATCCCTGTCTCCTGAACAATGTCATGATCTAGCCAAAACAGTATTTCTGTTTAGAAGCCTTGAATTGTTCTAGGATAACCAGAGGGAAGAAAGAGTGAGCCTTTCCAGTCTCTGAATTCTCTTGGGTAATATTTCCACATGCATCCAGCAACTGCAGTTCCCAAGGCTCTTATTTGAACACACTCATTTCTAACCACCCTGCAGCACAGGGTGCTTTCTTAAAAAGACTTGACAACAGTAATGTAGAAATGGCCAGATGGTGCTCTTTCCAATACACTAAAGTTATCTTCTCAAGAGGCTCTACAGGCTGAGAGTGGAATATGATGGCCTGAGTTGGTGTCCTAACTGCTACTGACACTGCTCTGACCCCGACTCAAAAGACTTCTTGCCAACACCTCCCTCAGTTTCTTTACCACTAAAAGGGAAATAAGAATAACAGTATCCTCATAGGGTTATTGTGAAGATTTGACAGTTATCACTAAGGCATTTGGAATAGTGTCTAGGCTCATATGTGTATGCGTGTATGTGTGTGCTCAGCCATGACTGACTCCTTGGGAGTCCATGGACTATAATCCACCAGGCTCTTCTGTCCATGGGATATCCCAGACAAGAACACCGGAGTGGGTTGCCATTTCCTCCTCCAGGGGATCTTCCTGATCCAGGGATTGAACTCACGTCTCCTGCGTCTCCTGCATGCAGCTTTTTCACCACTGAGCTGTAAGAAGCGCCTGAAGTGAAGTCGCTCAGTCGTGTCTGACTCTTTGCAACCCCATGGACTGTAACCCACCAGGCTTCTCCATCCATGGGATTCTCCAGGCAAGAATACTGGACTGGGTTGCCATTTCCTTCGCCAGGGGATCTTCCCGACCCAGGGATTGAACCCGGGTCTCCTGCATTGGAGGCAGATACTTTAACCTCTGAGCCACCAGGAAGTCCTAAGGCACCCTAAGGCTAAGAAAAGCCTAGGCATCCAGTAATGTTGACCATTAATAAATAATTCATTCAGTTTCATTTCCTCAAGGAAATACAGAAGTGCTGAGATCCTTTAAAGATTAAAAAAAAAAAAGTAACTGACTGCTGATTGGGAGATAAATGAGAATCTATCTTGAAACACATTCCAGAGAACGTCCTTGGGAAAATAACTACAAAAGCAGAGTGTGACAGAACATCAGGTTATCCAATCCCATGTCCCTAGAACAGCGCCATAAAGAAAACTGATCAAAGTGAACTGGAACCCAACTTCCTCTGCCCAGATATTTATGCAATATGTTGAGAGCAAAAGGTGTTTATAAAGACGAGTTGACAGCAAAAGAAATATCTGTTAGAATGTTCTTACTTGGAGAACAAGTAGGAGTTCCAAGAAAAATAACTGAGGAGAAGCAACTCTGTTTCCTCCAAGCACTGAAAATTCTGTTAAATAAACATCTCCATATAGCCCAGTGACGTGGGGTCACAGTAATACAAGGCACTTGGAAAAGAGCCAGACACTATCCCAAGTGCCTTAGTGTTAAACCATCAAACCTTCACAATAACCCTGTGAGGATGCTATTATTCTTATTTCCATTTTTAATGGTAAAGAAAGTTGTGGGGGGTGTTGACATGAGGTCTTTGGAGGTGGGAGTCACAGCAGTGTCAGCAACAGTTAGGACACCAGCTCAGGCCATCACAGTCCACTCTCAATGTCTCTAATATCCAAACAACACGACGTCAGCCTCTATCCTGCTTGCTTGGGAAAGTCCAGCACGGTTGCTGTTACTTCTGAGCGCTCCTGGGGAAAGGTAGCCTATGCTTTCTTGTCGCTTCTAACCCCTGCTTTCTTCTCCCAGCTGAACCCTCATTGACCTTCGCACACACAGTCCCTCCCCACTGCCTGGGGCCACTTGGCTCAGCCCCAGTTTATATTCCTCCTCTCTCCACAGCACATCAGGTGCCCAGTGGCTCCTGAATGGCTGGAAATTGATGTTGCTGGGGGAGGGGGAGAGTCCAAAAACCAAACACACCCTCAACTGTATTCTTGGACACATTCAAGTTGCAGGCTTTCCCTCCTTCCAGGCGTGTCATCTCACTGCTCAATCCCCTCCCTTAGTCTTGGCCTGTTCCCCTGGCCTCCACTCATCTCATGACACCTCAGGCTTCTATTTCCTCTCCAAATTCCATAACCCCTACACTTTTCTTGAACTTCCAGAAGTCAGTTTAAATTATTATGCAAAATAATCCAGTTCTTTTCCTCTTACTCTCTCCTAGTTAGACTAGCCCTTGAAGCCTACCTATGTAATCTGAGAACTCTTTAAGGTATTTTCCCAAATAAAAGAACAGTCCTCTCCCAAAACAGTGATGTTTTTTGTATAGGGCAGGGACAAGTCAAAATCTTAGAAACCTTTCTGAAAAAGAAAGCAGAGCAGGGAAGGGATGTTTTGGAAGTTTGGGGATGGTAGATGCAAACTATTACATATAGAACAAATAAACAAGTTTCTACTGTATACAGCACAGAGAACTATATTCAATATCCTGTAATAAACCATAATGGAAAAGAATATTTTAAAAGCATGTGTGTGTTAGTTGCTCAGTTGTGTCTGACTCTTTTGCAAACCCATGGACTGCAGCCCTTCAGGCTCCTCTCTCCAAGGAATTCTCCAGGCAAGAATACTGGAGTTGGTTGCCATTCCCTTCTCCAAGGGATCTTCCCAACCGAGGGATCGAACCTGGTCTCCTGCACTGCAGACAAATTTTTTACTGCCTGAGCCACAGGGAAACCAAAGAATGTGTGTATATATGTGTATGCATGCATAAAACTGAATCACTTTGCTATATAGGAGAAATTAACACAACGTTGTAAATCACCCATACTTTAATTAAATAAAGTGTTACAAAAAGAAAAAAGAAACCTTTCTGGAACTCATTTCCTCTTTGGCAAGAGAGGGGACCACATTTCAAATCCATTGGCAAGATTAAATGAGATGATGCATGTGAAGCAATTAGTGTACAACCTGGATTAGAATAAGCACTAGAAAAATAACAGCTAACCGAATTTGAAAAGCAAAAGAATAATAAAAGGGGGAAAAATAACACACCACAAAATGTGGGGAAGGAAGAAAAGTACTGAAAACAGTGAGGCCTTGGCCTGCAGCTGCAGCTCTCAGGAAAGGGGACAGCCAGCAGGGACCAGCAGATCCTGACTAGAAAGGGTTGATACTGTGTTAGTAGTCATAAGGTTGTACCAAATGCTAAAACATTTCAGAACTGCTCTGCAGTCTCTCTCCTAGACACTGAGAGTAAAATCCCTGCTTGCCCATCTACTTTTTTTCTTTCCCCTGGGACCCTCCCATGATTCACGATGCCTGGCATTCATGCCCAGGGTTTCTGGGCCCCTGTTCCAGCACTGTGGGCCAGCATCTGTTCTATCAAGTTGCTGCTTTTGCGCCTTCAGTTGCTGAATATTTTGATTATCTTGCTAAAGGCAGAAGAGATCCATGGGTTAAAGTGAATTGGTAGGTGTTTCCACCATTGTAGTAAGGGGGAACAGAACACATGACCCCCAAAATATGCCATTTTGGCATATAGATTATTTTGATCAAGATCCAGCAGACTAAAAAAAAAAAAAAAAGTATTACCTCTCCCTTAACTACCTAAAAGACAGGGGGCCTGGACCAGAAAGAGAGCTATTACCAGAGATAACTTCTTATCTGAAAGACCCATCTGCATGGCAAGGTCAACTTTTAATTACCAAACATCTGCTCTTCTTATTATCCTATGAGTCACACTCTTCTTCTTTGAAGCCCTAGACCTCTATTCCATAAAGTACAGGATGACTTATAAAGCCTCAGTTACCCAACTTGTCCTTAAATCTCAAATCTTTGGGTCTGTTGTATATAGGAAATTAAATGCTCTTTTCTCCTGTTAGTCTAACTTATGTATTTAATAATTAAACCAGCCAAAGAACCTAACAGGGAAAAAAGGAAAAGATGTTCTCCCTTACGGTAGGTATGAATATGCTCTTGCTTCAATCCAGGTTAAGGTATAGAATATGGAGGAAAATGAGATGTTTTTATGCTTTAGAACACTTGAAGAAGGGAGGGGAAAGAGGGAGCAAGAAAGATATGAAAAAATCCAGATACTATTTGATAAAATTATCTTAAACAGGAACAGAAAATGGATTCAATTACTGTGATTCATTCACTGTTTCTTTGTCTCACAGGATATTTGAATAACTGTAACACCTAATGATTTAATTCATTTCACCAAGATGGTGCTCCTGAAGGGAAATGGTACTGAGAAACACCTTTCAGGAATTGTTAAAACTGTGCTGAGTTGTAAAGTTTCATTATTTTTCACTAAAGGACAAATGTCTCCCCAACTGTTTCTATGATGCCAGGATGAACATGCATGTAAAGTGTCACAGACAGAAAATGTTACCTTATTTTTCAACGTATAATTGTTTCTCAGATTCTGCTTGGAAGTGGTCTGGAACTTAAAACTCAGTGACATAAAAATATGCTCCATTAGCCTCACCATTCATATATAGATTCACAGATACCACTAGTGAAAATCCTTAGACATGTGAACCACAGAAAGGTATTCACCTATATGTATGTGAATTTTCCAGTGTCACTTTTTAAAATACAAAAGTAGGAGGAATTAGAGAGAAAGTGAGAACCACACATTGTCCCCCAAAAGCTAATTTCTTTGAATGTTTAAACCCTTAAATTAATTTATTCAACAAAAATTTTGAGAGTTTTCTGGGTGCAAGGTAATATGTACTTGATGTGTGCTTGTCTGTTACTACAAAGACTTCCTCTCATTGAAAAGAAGTGGGACCAGACCTGGCAGATGCAATGGCCAGCCAGGTGAGCTATGGGGCCAGTTTCCTCGTGTGCACGCCTGTCGAAGACACTGCTCATCAGGGACAGAGCTCTTTGATGCTGAGTTCAAGCTAGACCTGAGAAGGATCTCAGGATAACGATACAGAAACAGTATTATTAGTCCATTAGAATTAAAACAAATGAAAATGATTTACCCTCTGAGATCTAGCTAATGCATCTTTAATCACTACCAAAGTGCCTGGCACAAAACAGTCACTGAAAAAATGTCTGGTGAATGAATGATTTGCTGAGTGACTGCTGAAGGTCTGAAATTTTCCTTTGCATAAAATAAGACCAAGCATTGGAAACAGTGTCTCTGAACACAGAAACAGCCTTATCTACCACAACAAAATTAAAAATAAGACTCAAAGGAATCCCTTGTTGAAAGCGTCCCTGTCACAAAAGTAAGTCCTGAATTGCTTTCTGTAAACAGATCAATGGGGCTTCCCAGGTGGCTTATGGTAAAGAACCCATTGGCAGTGCAGAACGGCAGGAGACATGGGTTCCATCCCTGGGTCAGGAAGATCTCCTGGAGAAGGAAATGTCAATCCACTCCAGTATTCCTGCTGGGATAATCCCATGGACAGAGGAGCCTGGTAGGCTACAAAAGACTTGGACACGACTGAGCGACTGCATGCGCAAGCACGCACACATAAACAGATCAATAGAAAGTTTCAAATGAATAGGAGTCATTAACAACTGTGAGTGAAGGATTCAGCAGGCTCCAGGACAACAGAGAGCATTCCTCTTTGAATAGACTGCCTGGCCACTTAAGGACAGGGAGAAAGACGAGACTCAGACCTACTGTCAGGTTGGCTGAAATCTTTACCTCCCCATGATGCACCGGTTCACTCGGTCCACACATGGTAATTTGCCTGTGAAGCTCTCTCTACATTGCCCAATGACCTGCAAGGCTAAAATGTGAACTTTTGTGCAACTATAACACATTCACCATGACTGATGACACAGCGTCGTAAAGGATCCATACCATCATCTCAGTGGGCCTCCTGACCATATCATTTGTCAGCTGGACGACTAGGTCACATTTCATTTGGATGTACACATTTGTGTCTAAGGTAGGAATTATTTATAGGACCCAGCTTTCATGGTCAGAGAGACTTCCTGTGACTATTTTAATTCTCATGGTTCCCTTCTCCTCTAAATTTCTAAATGCTTCTTAAATGTCCAGACTAATTGCTGTTGGACTGGTCAGATCCACTCTCCATGTTTTCCCATCCTGTTCCACTAGGCTGCCAGTACCTGGGTCCCTGAGATCTGTGGCTCCCAATCAGTTTTTAGGATTAGTGAAGACAGAGATTAGGATAAGTATTTTCTGTGCTCCCTCCCACATTGTGGTAGAGAGTGGCTGTGCTCCTCTAGATAAGGAAGTAAACTCCCATCAGGAGGAGTGATAGTCATGGCTCTCTCCAGCTTCTAGTGATGCTTCCTGCCCTCCTCCGTTGATGGAGTGGTAACGGCTCCCCATGTTCCCTAACCCTTCAGTTCTGCACCTCCCCGTGTTGGTTCCCTTAACCTTACCCACATATTTATAAATTGCCGTTTCACTAAAGTCTCTTCTGTTTTAGTGCTGTGATTATAATTGACATACAAGGCTTCCCTGCTGGCTCGGACAATAAAGAAGCTGCCTGCAATGCATGAGACCCAGGTTCTATCCCTGGGTTGGGAAGATCTCCTGGAGAAGGGAATTGCAACCCACTGGAGAGAGAAGCCTGAAGGGCTTACAGTCCATGGGGTTGCAAAGAGTTGGACACAGCTGAGCAACAAACACTTTCAACACTATAATTGATATAAATATGTACCATGACATTTAGCAACTGTTTTTACTGCATTTGGTATTTTCAATTTGATTCATACACACACACACACACATATGATTTAGACTTATCTACATATATATATAATTTCTAATGTATAGTAATCCTTTGTTAAACCTGGAGAACTGCTTCCAGGAACAATTCAAACAACAAAATCCAAGAATGTGCAAGTTCCTTATATAAAATGGTACAGTGCAAGGAGGTCAAACCAGTCAACCCTAAAGGAAATTAACCCTGAATATTCATTGGAAGGACTGATGTTGAAGCTGAAGCTCCAATACTTTAGCCACCTGATACGAAGAACCAATTCATTGGGGAGACTCTGATGCTGGGAAATATCAAGAGCAAGAGAAGAAGGGGAGGACAGAGGATATGGTTGGATGACATCAATAACTCAATGGACATGAGTTTCAGCAAAGTCCAGGAGATGATGAAGAATAGGGAAGCCTGGTGTACTACAGTTCATGGGGTCACAAAGAGTCAGGCACAACTTAGCGACTGAATGACAATAAGAACAATTATTTGCAAATAACCTACACGTATGATCCTATATACTTAAAATCATTTCTAGATTATTTGTAGTATCTAAAATAATGTAAATGTTACATAAATAGTTGTAAATACAATGTAAACACTCTGTAAGTAGTTACTTTGTGTGGCAAATTCACATTTTGTTTTTTGGAATTTTTTAAAAACTATTTTCAGTCAGCAGTTGGATGACTCCTCAGATGCAGAATCTGTAGATACACAGGGCTGATTATATATCTATAGGTATGTGTCTATATATATATATATATATATATATATATGCATATATGAAATCATGTGCATATAATTTCTAAATTGTATTTCCCTGAGTATGTTATGTCCTCTGGGTCATTGTAAGTGTTAAACTGAGTTTAGGATTTGACATAATTCTTGAACTCACTGCTGGAAAAGAGATATCTGAACAGAAATTTGACAACAAATAACAATTAAAATTTATTAAGCAACCAGTATGTACCAGACAACTGTGGCAGGCATTTCCCATATAACTGTTTTGACTTCCATATCTACTTTGCAAGTTGTATTTTATAATTCTCTTTTTCAAGACAGGTAGTCGGAAGCTCAGATTTAATTTTAACATTGTCTCAGACCTAAGAAGTATCAACCGTAGAGCCAGGATACAGACTTGGATCCACCTGACATCAGAGTTCAGGCACTTTTCCAAGATTTGACATCATCTCTCACAGCAGAAGTGACAGAGAGCTGCTCCAATTAGCCAGTCACTGCAGATGGGGCTGCCTCTCTATTAGCTACAGAGCTACCAAAAGCCAACAGAAAATCAGAATTTCATTAACTCTGGAACTCAATTCCGACAAATAAATACGCAAAAGTATGTGTTTTGTGCTTTATTTTTTTTCCACCTGTTTTCTAACAGTGCTTTCTAACCTTAAAATAGTCTAAGGTGATCTGGGTAAGTTGCATTTAGTACTTTGTGTGTTACATGAAACATTAATACACCAATAAAAGTGAAGATTATTTGCACAGAGTCTAGTATATTGTAAGCACTCAATAAATATTTTAATCAATTAAATTGGTGTAGAAGCCTTTTCATGATAAAAGTCAATGCCTGTATTTAGTAGTTGGAAAAAGAACATTTTATCATTCATAACAGAACAAGAGTTTTGATTATTTGATGCTGAAAAGGGAAACAGAGCAAAGTTTCAAATGAGTGTAATTGGGCTGTGATAATTATACAGGTCTGATTTCATTACAGTAAATGTTAACTTAATGTCTGATTCATTTTTCTAACTGGCACTAAAAATGCTTTTACTTCACATACAATATGAAAATATATTGGATCATAGAATTTGGGAAGAAAATACAAGTTTGTTGAGTTATAGGCATTTCGAGATAAGTAAAGGACATTCAAACTATGGCTTACATAGAAAAAGGTAACTTCAGAGAAACCAATTTAAGTTCTTAACAATTTTTGAATTATGGACTCTTTTTGCAGTTTTAGGAAGCTTATGGACTCCCTTCTCAGAATAATGCTTTTAAATGAATAAAATAACATACATAGGATCATAAATGAAACTAATTATATTGGGGAAAGCTATCAAAATATTACAAGAATAACTATGATACAGTAATATACCTTCATTGTGAAATTAAGTATTTCCCGCCATTCTCAGTAAACAAAGGATGTCACAGTCATCAGTGATTGTAGTCACAACCAATGGTGAGATGGTGAGCCCTAAGAGAACTCAAGAGTCTGGCCCCAGAAAGCTGAGGAGTATATCAAAGGGATGATTTCAGGGAACCTAGACTCTTGCATCTTCCCATACATAGAGAAGTATGAAAGTCTTTAACTTGGGGTATCTGGTTTTCCTTTACTTACCAATTATCTTTTGACATTCAGACTACCTGCCTTTGTTGCAAAATTTCTGTATAACCTGCCTCCCCACCTTGCCTCCTCGGAGCAGTTCTCTCAAGGTTACTTGAGATGCTGCCTTCGGGCTTGAAGTCCTAAAACTGCCCACTCAGTATAACATAGCTCTCCACTTTTAGGTTACAAACATTTTTTAAGTCAGCATCATTATAAAAACATTAACTATCAATATGTAGCAGTGTGGTCCAATAGCTATACTAATTTTTAACCATGTTGGCAACAACTGCAATGTGATACCATGATTATATCTGTGAGTCTATTGGTGATGAGTTGCACAAAATTTCTGTGGTTCATGGTTACCCATAATTGAAGACCTTGCTGAATTTCACTTGACCAGAAGTTAGTAAAATAAAGACATAATTTATGCTCTGATATAAGTATACTGAAACCCTGAATTCTGTTGCTGGATCCCAGGTGAAGAAACCTTGACACAGAATGGGCACTGTAGGCAGAGAATTTAAAGAGGAATACAGTAACCAGGAAGAGAAGTAGCAGGGAAAGCCTTCTCCAAGACAGAGAGGAAAGAAAAAGACAACTGTTCAAGTAGAATTAATTTTAGAGCCAAATATATCCTTGCTCCACAGAATAGAATAAAATAAAATAAAATGCTATTAAAAAAATAAGGAAAAACAAATTTCAAGCAGACTGCCTCATGAAAGTCTTTGAAATAGTAATGTACTGGATTTTTAAGTGATTGACAGCATGAAGCCTCTTTTAAAATTTCTAATGTATATTTCATCATAAAAAGTGAATGAAAGTTCAAAGTAATAAAGTGGTAGGACTACTCATTTGTTTGATGTACATATAAAAGCAAAACTGATCTGTCTCCTGGGAAGCTTGGATCTAGTTTATTAGCACTGAGGTAGGAGATAGATGGGCTCCAGGTTAGACATTTACAACTGGCCGCCTGTTTGCATTTCATGGGGCACAAAGAAATGGCCTTCAGATACTGGCTGCTGACAACTAGTCTCCTGTTTGCACTCCCTGAGACAAGAGATAGGTGGACTCCAATTGAGGAATTTACAGTAAGCCTCCTGTTTGTTCTCCAAAATGGAAGTAACAACAGAAGCAGGGTAAATAACCAGTCTCTGTCTCTTGTAAACACTCAAGGTAATAGTCATGGCAACAGTCATGGCAAGGACAAAGATGGGCAAAACTCTGAGTGAAGGGTTAAGACATCTCTGCTCCCCCCTTTATGGGACAAGGGAGACACTACACATATGCAGAAAGGCTCCCTGGGGTCAAAAGTCAGGGGATAATTCCAGATCATGATGAGTCTGGCTCCTCTCAGAAGCCTTCACTTTGAGATCCATCTTGGCTGAGGTGTGCGTGCACACCTCATGGAGGGCCTTGAGACAAATTGACCAGGAGAGGACAAGGCAATAGGCCTGAGGGAAGACAAAGACCTGGGTAAGTGCCCCCTTATAAAGGATTTAAACCTCCCAAAGGAGAGACTCTGTGTTCACCCATGCACCTTTCCGCATGTACTGTTATTTCCAAAAAACTTTTTACTTTACTCTTTACATGCTGCCTCCTCACCTGAATTTATTGTTGACTAGGCAGGCAAGAAATAGGGACTCTAGCTTTAACTGCTGGCCCTTGCGGTCGGGTGGTTAGGACGCCTGGCCCAGGAAACCAAGAACTTGCTTCCAGCTACTGCTTGCTGCTGCTTGCTGCAAGATGCTGATTACCGCTGTAAGTGTCCAAAATCAGCATTGGCACACTCCCAAAATTATAGTGATACAACAGGCCAGCTGCAGACCAGCCTATCTGTTTGTGGTCAGCCAGTCTCAAAGAGGCATCACTCAACTGCCTGGAGTTGAATCAAAAAGGATTAAAAGTCAGCAAAAACACACTGACTAAATAAAAATCAACAAATTAAAAAGTAGCTCCATTAAGACCAACACTGTTACCATTCTCATTAAATGGCTAATATAGTGCCAAGATCTATCATATGGGATCATCCTAGAATTGATCACAGGCTTCAGTAACAAAAAGAGAATATACAAGGTACTTCCTAATGAGGGCAGATGGTTATTATTAATAGAAACAAAACAAACAGATGAAAAAACAAACAAACAAACAAAAGATAACAGGCCCGAAATGGAGTTGCTTATACTAAGCCCCACGTCACTAACCCAAGAATTAATTACATATTCAGCTTTCCCATAAATGGAATTTTAAACCATTTTAAATTTAAACAAGTCAATTGAGAATTTGATTCCAATCCCAAAGAAAGACAATGCCAAAGAATGTTCAAACTACTGTACAATTGCACTCATTTCACATGCTAGCAAGGTAACGCCCAAAATCCTTCAAGCTAGGCTTCAACAGTACATGAACTAAGAACTTTCAGACATACAAGCTGGATTTCAAAAAGGCAGAGGAACCAGAGAGGAAATTGCCAACATCCACTGGATCATAGAAAAAGCAAGGGAATTCCAGGAAAACATCTGCTTTATTGACCACACCAAAGTCTTTATGTGGATCACAACAACCTGTGGAATATTCTGAAAGAGATGGGAATACCAGACCATCTTACCTGTCTCCTGAGAAACCTGTATGCAGGCGAAGAAGCAACAATTGGAACGGAAAGTGGAACAATGGACTGGTTCAACATTGGAGAAGGAGTACATTGAGGCTGTATATCGTCACCCTGCTTATTTAACTTATATGTGGAATACATCATGTGAAATGCCAGGAGGGATAAATCATAAGCTGGAATCAAGATTGCTGAGAGAAATATCAACAACCTCAGATATGTAGATAATATCACGGCAATGGCAGAAAGTGAAGAAGAACTAAAAGAGTCTGTTTATGAGAGTGAAAAAGATGGCTTAGAACTCAACATTGAAAAATCTAAGATCATAGCATCTGGTCCCATCACTTCATGGCAAATCGATGGGGAAAACAGTAGAAACAGTGACAGGTTTTATTTTCTTGGGCTCCAAAATCACTGGGGACAGAGACTGCAGCCACAAAATTAAGACTCTTGCTCCTTTAAAGAAGAGCTATGATGAACTCAGCATATTAAAAAGCAGAGACATCACTTGGCCAACAAAGGTCCATATAGTCAAAGCTGTGGTTTTTTCGGTAGTCAGGTATAGATGTGAAAGTTGGTCCATAAAGAAGGCTGAGCGCCAAAGAATTGATGATTTCAAATTGCAGTGCTGGAAAAGACTCTTGAGAGTCCCTTGGACAGCAAGGAGATCAAACCAGTCAATCCTATAGGAAATCAAGCTTGAATATTCATTGGACAAATTGATGATGAAGCTGAATACTTTGGCCACCTGATGCGAAGAACCAACTCACTGAAAGAGACTCTGATGCTGGGAAAGATTGAAGGCAAAAGGAGAAGGGGGTGGCAGAGGATGAGATGGTTAGATAGCATCAGTGACTCAATGGACATGAGTTTGAGCAAATTCCGGGAGACAATGAAGGACAGGGATGCCTGGCATGCTGCAGATCATGGGATCATAAAGAGTAGGACACAACTTAGTGACTGAACAACAACAATTGGGAATCACCTGATAAACATTAGTTAGGTCATCTGCCTGATAGTGACTCCTGCTATTTCCTTAAAACAAAGTAACCCTGTAAAAACCAATCTACTTTTTGTGTAACATAATCTGCTCATTCTTACTCCCTTATGCCTGTAAAAGTCTTTGATTTGTACAACCCCTCAGAGCTCCTTCTGGATAAATTAGATACTTCCAGACAAAAAGTTATTTTTGCTCAAATACAACTCTTAAAATTTTAACATGCTTCAGGTTATCTTTTAATATTACTTTATCATGCTAGTGCATTCTGTCTTAGATTTACTCTAAGTCCCTCTCTTTTCAATGTCAAATTAAACTAAATTTCAACTGTTAAACAAGAATTTTGCAGCTCTTGATTCTTCCTACTCCTCTTTGTTCTCTGATAGTTACTGTCCTCCTGCCAACCTCTTTCCTAACCACTGCTTATTCTGACCTAAAATACTTAGTGCATTTTTAATACAAATCACCAGTCACAGCGCAGATGCCCCAGCGCTTCCGGAGTCACTAGATGTACTCTATGTCCAGTTCTATTTCTGGCCCTTCTCCTTTTACAAAATCTTCTTAGCCAGTAAACCTTGGCCCAGCAAAGAGAGATGGATGGTCTACAAATTTAACTCCAAGTCACTCAAATTTCAAGTAGACATCAAGGAATTTTCTAGGGGTTCAAACAAAGAACGAGACCTCAGAGCAATTAGGATGGGAGAACATAAAAATTCTTTCTGAGAGTGGAAAGGTAAAAGCCTCTCCCAAGGCTGAATAAGGGGACATGAGTTACATAGAAACCTGTGTCTTTGTCTAGAAGGTTCTCTTCTAGTGTGAAGTACCACCATTGGTTGGTATCTTTTCATCCATCACCATCACCCTCTTAAGAAGCACATACCTCCTCTTTAGGTTTGGGTTCCTGGTCCCCACCTGGCTAAATCTAGATGATAAAAAGGCTTTCAACAATTTTAACAAGCTTACTATTTTATTTTTTTTTTTTCAAGCTTACTATTTTAAAGCTTAGGTCAGTCCTAAGTTGATTTCTGTATTTAATTATTTAATTTTCTTTTCATTCTGGACAACATGGACACACAGAGGAGGACTTAAAGATGCTACAATAAAACCTTGTCAGACAAGTCCAAGCCACCGGGGCCTCAGTACCCCATTCCTACAGAGTGACTATTGTTACAGCAGTGAGGAGATTATGGGGAAGGCAGTGGTTCCTTATGTGGGAATTCTCCAAAGGATGCTTGTCTGTGGTGATGCTTTTACATATCTAGAACAAAACTAAAAGAAAAATACAATGAGGTTTTCATAAGGCAATATTTATCCAATTGAAATACTGTCCTCTAGTCTCAAATCATAATGCGCTAACTACACCTGGGGATAGAGCTCTTTCTTTTATAAAATCACCCTGACTATAGATGGTACTCTTTCCCCATGAATCAAGATTGCAAAATAAATGTGTGACCTAAGCCATGCTGTGACTTCCCCAATTTTAAGAAACTGCACATCTTCAAGAATGAGAGAAGTCTGAAAACCCAAGATCCTAATCATTGGGTCCACCAGTTTCTAAGCATAGCTTCACTTGAGTTTGCTTGGAAACCCAGAGAAATCACGTTGAAGCCAAGCAAACCCCACGTGAAAAACGTCCATCAGCTGAGCCTGGCTGTAGATTGAAGAGTCCCAGCCGCTCCTGAACTCAGCTTGGTGATTGGCTTTCTTCAATTTAACAGATAGACTCATTTGTTCCTTATTTTAATTTAATATATAATAACTATTTCATTCACATTGTAAAAGATTTAGTGAACACAGAAGAGAGAAAATAAGAAATCTTACCCAAACTCCTGTCATTCAAAGACCACGAGTGTTGCCATCTGAGTCCTAACTTACTGCCTTTGATAATTCATTTATTCTTTTTTTGGTATAATTTAAATCAGATTCTGTACAACTATCTTGCTTTGAAAGAAAAAAAAAAAGATATGGTCTTGAGAGACCTTTCTCCTATTATGAAGCATTCTCTGAAATCATTGTGTTGAATAACATGCTTTGTCACATAATATTTTTCTATTTGTTAAAAACAGCCTAACAGAAATCTTTGTTTATAAATCGCTGTGAGAAAATGCAATAATCTGAGGGCAAACAAGCAGAATTACTAAATCAAAAGGTATAGAATTTTGATATATTTCACACAGCCTAATTACTTTGGTTTTCCCAATTTACACTTTTACTATCAATGCATGAATGCCTATATCTCCATTTTGGTATCTATTGTTATTCAGAGTTCAATTAAAAATTACAAAGCAAATAGTTACTTTTATTTCTTCATCTTAAAAGCATACTGAAGTTGAACATTTTTGGTGTCTTTTAGTCACATTTCTCCCTTGGTCATTTTTCTATCCTTGACTTGAAAGTTTCTTCAACAAAATGCTATTTTTCTATCAATTCCTAAGAAAAAAAGGAAGGGAGGATTAAAAAAAAAAGTTTATATTAAGATCTTGACTAACAAGTCACTCAGTCACGCCCAACTCTCTGTGACCCCCATGGACTGTAGCCTGCCAGGGTCCTCTGTCCATGGGATTTCCATCTTACTATATGGCATTTATAAAACTCTATCCTAAACTTGTAGTAGCTTTTGTAATTATTCTCCTGAGCAACCTCCTAGATTGCCCAGTAAATAAACATGCTAGAATCCAAACCCAGCTGTGTTTGTCTTCAGCATCTTAAGTTCTACAGTATGGGGCGCCTCCGGGGATGCTGTCAACATGTACAACATGACTCTACAGTTTTAACTGTTTACTCTTTAAATGAGTTAACCAAAGTAAGCCAGAAGTGGCAAAAAACAAAGATAAATCCTCATTAACCTGTGGTTTCCTACTTCTTCCTTTCCCAACGATAACTCCTCCTTTATGTGGGGAGTTTTCTGATATTAAACTGTTAAATTGTATTCTTTCAGGAATATGTTTGATTTTTTAAGCATTATTGTATATTATGGTATTTTTAAAAGTTCTTAGTTTTCAAGCTTCCTTCTAAAAGACATCCCTTTATTTCACTTTAGAGAAACCCTGCTCTCTTCTTTTGACTAAAACTTTTTTGGCAAATAAGTCAGTCAATCACTCTTCAAAGACATTATTCAAAGAGAAATTCACTTAGTATATCAAAATAAAGGAAAAGAATAAAAGTGTGGTAATAATCGGATCTATATAGAGAAGCCAACTATATTTTTCCAGCACTGATATGTTTAATTGTAGTAAGTTTCAGAAGCTAAATATTAAGGCAATGAAAGGTAAATAGTACCTCAAGCAAAAACAATTATTATTTTTAATTAATAAAATGAAAATGAGGGTTTAAAACATCAATCTCAAATCCATTCAAGAAAATACATAATTATAAATAGGTCACTATCCTTGGATTTGAAAGGGCTTCTGGCCTAATCTAATGGTTCTGGTGCTAGAAATGGTATTAAAGCATTAGATTCTTGTGTAACATGCAGAGTTAAGAAGTAGAAAAATATCTGGGTTTGTGCAAGCTCTCTGAACAGAAGAAAAATTTAATCTCATTTGTATCTACAATTTTCGACATATTTTTAGGTGAGTTTCAGGTAGCCGACTGTTATTGACCATTTCCAAAAGCATTATCATTCAACTTTAAAGCCTTTAAGTAAGCTAAACTTCCTTGGCCCAAATTTGACTCAATATTTTTCTGTTGCTTCATATAAAACAAACACTAGCAGTTGCTCACAGAGATCTCAGATCTTGCCACTTTATTTACTAAAGATCCATATCCCATGACATACAAAAGTATACATCAAACATGGAAGGAGCCTTGTCTACATGTTTGCACACTAACTGAAAAGGATCTCTCCTGATTGGGCTTCCCTGGTAACTCAGCTGGTAGAGCATCTTCCTGCAATGCAGGAGACCCCGGTTCGATTCCTGGGTCAGGAAGATCCGCTGGAGAAGGGAATAGGCTAACCACTCCAGTATCCTTGGGCTTCCCTTGTGGCGCAGCTGGTAAAGAATCTGCCTGCAATGCGGGTGACCTGGGTTGGGAAGATCCTCTGGAGAAGAGAAAGGCTACCTGCTCCAGTATTCTGGCCTGGAGAATTCCATGGACTGTATATATAGTCCACAGGGTTGCAAAGAGTCAGACATGACTGAGCAACTTTCACTTTCTTTACTTTCTCCTGATTCCCATTGACAAACATGTGAATCTACTAATATGCTAACCTTTAGTAAGCAGAAAGTGTACCTCCTACTTTTATAATTAAGTAACCTTGTTCATATGATAATAAGTGCTATTAAGTAGTATGGAAACAGAAGGAAAGGGGGCAGGGCACAACCTTTAAAAGAGTAACATAGCCCAAGGTCATGGACATAAACTGATTAGAACCAAATAGGTCCAATATGGCAGAATATTTGGCTTCCAGTAGACCTTGAGGCTCACTGTATGCTCACTGTTAATAGATTAGCATCTAACTGATACACCAACGTGCACCATGACAGTTCTGAGACCAAATATAAAAGGTCAAAAAGTCAGTGGTGGCCCAAATTCTGGAAATCTCTGCCCCTTCCCTAAAATAAATGGGATAATCCCTCTCATTAGCCTAGAAAATTACTAAGTCCAGAAAAACTAATGATGCCATATGTCAGGTCTCTCTCACCTTCTGAGATGGCCCACACTCTTTTCTATGGAGTGTGTTTCTCTGTAAATAAATTCACTTCTTAACCGTCACTTCATCTCCCAATTTTTTCACAATGAAGCAAGCATTTTCACCCAGAACAGTATATGTATTAATATGACATCTCTGAGATGTTATCTTCTCTTTTTAAAATTATTGTATAATTAATAGACCTCAAGGGGTAAGGTGCCTAAGAAGGGAAGTACTGTGCTAAGTATTTAAACAACATGGGCTTGTTTCATGCTCAACTGCCCCCCAAAATGAGAAGGCAATGGCACCCCACTCCAGTACTCTTGCCTGGAAAATCCCATGGACGGAGGAGCCTGGTAGGCTGCAGTCCATGGGGTCGTGAAGAGTCGGACACGACTGAGCGACTTCACTGTCACTTTTCACTTTCATGCACTGGAGAAGGAAATGGCAACCCACTCCAGTATTCTTGCCTGGAGAATCCCAGGGACGGGGTCGCACAGAGTTGAACACAACTGAAGTGACTTAGCAGTAGCAGCATCTCACCTTTATAGATGAAGAAAACTGAAGCTTGGAGAGAATAATTCACTGAACATCACAAAATATTCAGATCTGGAAGGCGTGGGCTTGAGAAGCTACTCAAAAAATAAAAGGCACACATCAACATGAGTCAGCCATAGGCATACACATGTTCGGGCACATGTACGGCAGAAGCTAACACAATTCTGTAAAGCAATTATCCTCCAATTAAAAATAGGAAAGAAGAAAGAGTGACTCAGCTGTGTCCAACTCTTTGCAATCTCATGGACTGTAGACTGTCAGGCTCCTCTGTCCATGGGATTCTCCAGGCAAGAATACTGGAGTGGGTTGTCCTTCCCTTCTCCAGGGGATCTTCCTGACCCAGGGATCGAACCCAGTTCTGCATTGCAGGCAGATTCTTAACTGTCGGAGCCACCAGGGAAACACGCCAATTAAAAAGAAATAAATTTTTAAAAAGCAGCAGCAGTAGTAATGTATTTTAAAAGGGGGCAGAAAACAGTGAAAGGAGTAGTTTTAGAGAAACACTGACTTTTGCAAATTTCCTGTTCCTGTCCTTCAGTTCCATTCTTATTTGGTCTTAAACGTTTCAGAGGTGGACCCGGAAGGTAGGGAATGTGTGCATTGCAGGAAAAGGAAGGGAGGGGCTTTTGGAATCGGGATGTGGGGGGAGAGTTGATGGGCAGAGGAAAAGCCCCACAGAGGAAGAAGGGCAAGAGAGCAGGAGACCAGGCAGGGTTAAAACAAGACCTGTGAGAATGGCTGAGGGGCAGCCTATGACAGTCTTTTTTTTTTTTTTTTCTTTTTTTTTTATTAGTTGGAGGCCAATCACTTCACAACATTTCAGTGGGTTTTGTCATACATTGATATGAATCAACCATGGATTTACATGTCTTTTTCAAATCGCTGAGTCCCTGACTTCTACAGGCAAAGAGCAGAGGGACTCTGAACTAGCACGGACTTTGTGACGCTCTAGCTTTTATTGAAAGATATGGAGAACTTATGAGCGAAAATGGAATGGGAAACCTCATCAGTGAGAGGTTTTCCTGAATAAGGGTCTGAATAACGGTTTTCCTGAATAAGAACTTCTCATCAGGAATGACCAGATGCTACCACATATGTGAGCTTCTGAGGTGCTACACTTTGCCCAGAGAGTAAAAGTGAGTAATGAATAACTTGACATAAAATTTTAGTACTTGATTTTTTTCCCCTGAAATTCATTTAAATTCAGTGTATTCAAAACCTTGAAATAGAAAATAGACTCATCTTAGACCTTATCTTCCATGCTATCTAGGTCTGAAGAATAAAATTTTAAGAGCACTAAATCGGCATCCAAAAGAGGCAAATAAGCGCTATAAAAGTAAAGACTTTTTAAATAGAAAAAAATTATAAAACATTTGTAAAGGTGACAGGAGATAGACTAGACTGACAAAGGTACATTAATGACAGAGTTTTTAAACACCCTAAATACACAAAATCATGTGTGATGAACCACTGATCTTGTGTTCTATCTAAAAGCAAAGAATGTACTTTTTTTCTGACCACTGCTCGGGCAGACAAATGATCCTAATTAACTCTATGTTTTCATCGTGGCAAATGCCACTCTGCAGTGTCCAGTGACACTACCTACATTTTGTATATATATATATATATTTTTTTTTTTTGAACTATGAGTTTACTGAAAATGGTGTGTGGATCTTTTCAAGGTATTTTTGTCTTTGCACCTGTACCTCACAAAATTCCTGGCATGTAGGAAAGTGCTTCGTACCTAACTGATTAAAAACCTTCCAACTATCTGGTCAATGAATGACAGTATCTGGACAGTGAACGGGGGATGGATAAATATACAAGTGAATGGTTAAGTGGAGACTCCTTTGTTTGGAAAAAGGTACACAGGAATTATCTATTTTAATTAAAAATATTCAAGGATAATTCACATCACCATTTGCTGGGAATACAGAAGAAGGAATTCAAACATGGGGTGAGTGAGAGACCAAGCTGGCTTTGTAGGCTTCTGTCAAGCTGAGAGTTCCTCGTTCTGTTGGCTATTTATGGCAAGAAAGGATGTGGCCTATCTGTGGGAGATGTAGGAAGATATTTTTTAGGATGACAATAAGACCCACAGCAATAACAGACAACTTTTCCAAAGCACAAATAAAGTATCCTGTGCTTTCATTTGCTGACAGCGTGCTGGCCAATTCTCAAGGACGAGCTACTGTGCAAAGGTGATGGTGAAGAGTGGATGCAGAAGGTGGTACTCAGAGGGCCCCCTGGTTCTGAAAACAATGCTCTTTAGCCTTGGGAGGAGCACTTCCAGAGAAGAAAGTACAGCTGAAGAAGCTCCCATTAGAGGAGAATGCCCACATCATGCTTCTCAACCATCACACATCAACCCAACACCATGTGAGAGTCATGGACACTTGTCAGCAATTCAGCAGCTCCCCAAGTCTGACCCATTACCTCTAGAAAACTCTGAAGGGAACAAATATGATTTGTTTGTAAAGAATTTCTCAATATAATGACCATCTGTGACTCTGAATTTGGCAGTTTTGAATAAGCAAATAAGAAGGAAGGAAGGGAGGGAGGGAGGGAGGGAGGGAAAGACAATTCCTTTGTCTTCTTGCAGATTCAACAAATAAAAATGAGTTCTATCACTCCACACAGGATCTAGTAGATCTGGAATTTTATTGAACACAGATTTTTACATATTTACCTCCCTTCTGGAATAGGAATTGTCTTTGTAATACTTTCTTCACACACCCAAATGGAATTCAAGAGCAAGTGCCATAATGACCACACTAAGAAACACAAGTACAATTCTTTACCTTTTCAACCTAGAGGCAAGGCTGTATTTTGAAGCCTCAGACGAAAATGTATGTGGGGAGCTAGTTCTGTATTCTATCCTCCTAGAGCAAACTATTCATCAATACTGAACACAATGGAAACACTCCCTAGGAAAGCAGTATGTCGTCCAGCTGTCCATTAGCTGGGGGTTGAGGCCTGACTGCAGGACATGCATCCTGTATTTTACAATCACAAGTTCTATGACCTCAGGTCACTCCCCTGCTCTGAGCGCATTTCCTCTGTTGTAAATATAGACAAAGATAAAATCCACTTTGTAGGGCTGTGAGCATTTAGGAAAGTAAGCCATATAAAAGCGCTCAGCCTAATACCTGCCATATAATACATACTCAACAAATGATATCACTGTCATTATTAGAAGTCTTGAATTTCGGAGGCTATGTTCCCTGTCTCACAATGAATAGCATATAAGAAAATTACCTACAGTCAGAACAACTCAAGAGCTCCTCAAAACTAATTCAAGGTCCAGTGAATCTCGCCAGGCTCTTCTCACTTTGAGATGTCATTTGGAGTCACACTGAGGTATCATTCACGGTGTGAAATGCTCATCTCTACAGTACATGTGTGTAATCTTTTCATGGAGAGCTCATCTGACCCTCCCCACCAGTCCTCTATCACACTTCTCTGTTCAAATCTCTACCTGGCACTTTCCACTGACACTCACTTTTCTTCTCTATCATCTGCCTTCTCCACCTTTCCCCCACTCACTCCAGGCTATGTCCATCTTCTGCTGTTTTCCTAGCGCCAGAAACAGTATCTGGCCTCGGTAAGTCCTAGCAATACATTGTTGAATGAATAAGTGCTTACACAAGTATACGGTGGAGGTGGGCACTGAGTTGGCTTGGTAACAAGGGTAGACAGTAATATCTTGATAGCCTAGTCAGAAACCCACCCAGCACAGGAACAAAAGCAGGCCCATGAGAAGGGCTGAAACCACTGTCTTTCAGGTTTGTTTCAGAGACAACCAAAAGGAAAGAAATGACGCAGTCTGCTTTCTCAGCACAGATCTTCCTTGACGTATGATGGGCTTACACCTTGCCAAACCATCATAAGCTGAATATATCATAAGTTGAAAATGTACTGAATACACATAACCTACCAAACATCCTGCTTTCCAGGTAGCTCAGTGGCAAAGAATCCACTTGCAATGCAGGAGACACAGGAAATGAGGATTCAACACCTGGGTTAGGAAGATCCCCTGGAGGAGGAAATGGCAACCCACTCCAGTATTCTTGCCTGGAGAATCCCATGGATACAGAGGAGCCTGGCAGGCTGAAGTCTATAGGGTCACAAAGAATCAGACATGACTGAAATGACTTAGCATACACAAACACACACCAAACATCATAGCTTGGCTGATGTTGTTGCTTAGTTGCTAAGCTGAGTCTGACTCTTTGCAGCCCCTGAATTGCAACATGCCAGACTCCTCTGTCCTTCATAATCTCCTGGAGTTTACTCAAATTAATGTCCATTGAATCAGTGATGCCATTCAACCATCTCATCCTCTACTTGGCTGAACCTACCTTAAACATGCTCAAAACATATTAGCCTACAGTTGGGCAAAACTGGCCAAAACGAAGCCTATTTTATAATAAAGTGTTGAGTATCTTATGTAAATTACTGAATACTGCACTGAAAATGAAAAACGAAATAAGTGTACGGGTGCAGAACGGTTGTAAGTGTATCAATCGTCACCCTCACGATCACATGGCGGGGAGCTGCTGCTCACTGCCACTGCCCAGCATCAAGAGAAAGTTTGGTATCTCATTTCAATGGCTGGGAAAAGATCAAAATTCAAAACGTGACGTATGCTTGCGAGTGAGTACCACATTCTCATCATCATAAAGTCAAAGGACCCTAAGTGGAACCATCAAATGCCAGGGACAGTTTAGCCATACTACCTCCCTTCCAGATTTTGCAAGGTGATGTCACTACTTCAGCCACTTCCAGTCCCTGTTCCCAGAACCGCTTCCCCTCATACCTTCAACAGCTGCCAGCTCCAGCCCATCCCTCAGGGAACCGTCTCATAGATGTTCTGTTGACTGCAGTACCGTATCCTCCCTACCTACCGTTATTTCCTAACTGAGCTACTTGATTGGGTCCTTCATGTCACTTGTCACAATCTGTAATTATTTAATACATTTACTTTGATTCCATTTTGTCCATTAAAATGTACACTCCATGAAAGACGAATTTTTTTTTTGTTTGTTCGTTCTTTGGAACTGCATTTTCAGGACCTTATACAATTCCTGGCATATAACTTGAGTTTGATACATAAGCATCAAAGCAAGAGAGAAGAAAAGGATTCAGGAGCAGAAGGAAGGAATACTTAGACCAATCTATCTCATTTTTAAAAAGTCTTTCCAAATTCCAGTCAACATTCTTCGATTGAGCAGTGACTGTTGACTACAGGAAGAGGAGCCAGCACTAGTCTCTCCACGAAGACAAATACAGATCCCATGTTTAGTAACTGCTTAACATTTTGCTTCACTGTGACTGCAGAACCCTAAAAGAAACAGTTCATCTCTTGATGGAGGATCTATATAGCTCTTTGTCATCAGATGAGGAACTACAGGAAATGGCAATGAATCACCTGCCCACCAACTTCTTTTTCTCATTTTCTTGCCACTGGCTTTATTCACCCACTTTCAGAGCCTTAAGTCAATCAAAATTTTATAACCAAATCTCTCCTTAACAAATGCAAGGCTCACTTCCCACCAAACAACCTAATTTAGCACAAATTTTAAATTTCAAGGGAAATCTGAACATGCTTCACTTTAAATGTCAGGACTGGATATTCAGATGGAATAATTAAGCGAGAGGAAACATTTCCTTCCAATAAAAAAGGATTGCAAGTTTGTACAAAGTACTAAGGATATTACGTTTTAAATACACCTGCTTCTGTGTATTGCTAATGGGCATCTTGAGCATCAGCAGAGAGCATGGCCCTGTGTCCTGACTGCCACCAAGTTGGGAACACTGGCACTAAAATTCAAAGGACAGACATCACCTCTTAAAACCTAGATTCATCAATTTGTACTTTCTAATATGATACCAGCAGTTGTTACTCACTTCCATAATAACCTAGAATCCCTTTTCCACATGGTTCTAAAGGTAAAGAACCTACCTGCTAATGCAGGAGACATAAGAAACATGGGTTCAATCCCTGGGTTGGGAAGATCCCCTGGAGGAGGGCATGGCAACCCACTCTGGTTTTCTTGCCTGGATAATCCCATGAACAGAGGAGTCTGGAGGGCTACAGTCCATGAGGTTACATAGAGTCAGACACAACTGAAGTGATTTCACACAGACACACACACACACACACACACACACACACACACACACCCTTTCCCTTGTGCATGAGGCCAATGGATTCCTATTTTTCATACCATCTCATTCTCTGCTTGGCTGAGCCTACCTTAAACATGCTCAGAACACTTACATTAGCCTATACAAGTAAGCAGCTCTTAAGTACACACCATTCTGTATAGTATAGGAATGAGTAAGGTTCTGACAGTTTTATAAACTGTTTTTATAAATAGTTTGGAAATTATATTAAAACATATTATGATTTTCCAGGTTTGATGTTGGGAGTTTGATAACTGTGACTGTGAAAAACTATGCTGGACTATATTAGACCGAAGTTAAGCTCTAAAGATGCCAGAAAACAAACAAAAGGCACATCTTCAGAAATCATTTGTTCACAACACAAGAATTCTCACGCAATACCCCATTTTCTCTCTAAACTCATTTTCAATCTCTCTAATCACATAAGGGAAGGTTTCTCAGTGAGCTACTAAAATGTACTTAACATCCCTCTTCAACATTTATTCCTCATGTGTTCTTACAAAAGGAGCAAGTGGTGGGTTTTCTGCCAGAGTCAGAAAGAGATAACCAACTTCCTGGGTGGGGGAACAAAATCTAAATAAATCTTAGATCAAAACTGTGGATATGTAATTCATGAATCCAAAGGTTTTTCACACTGAAAAAAAATTTATCATGATTTTTGTGTCTTAGGAAGATACTAGCTTCAAATGTCTCTAAAGACTTATTAAAATATCAGATACTCAAAGTAAATGCACCCAATACCTGCGGTACTCAAGGCACAAAAGAAATGTTGTATTTAGTTATTTCCTTGTGTCCTTTTTATCTTTTGTCTCACATATACAGTGTTCATTATGCTAAGACAGTAAGACATGTATGATGGTTGTTTTAGCTTTCTAGGGTGTCAGTGCTCAAATGCTTATGTCTTGGAAATGCACAAACAAGCAAGTTTGGAGACACTGAGAAGGCTGAATGAAGTCACACAGTAAGGAAGTATGCTGAAAGCCCTACTCTTAATCAAAGTTGTTCCAAATAGCAAGTTTTTGACATAATTGTCAGTTTCAGGACAAAGTCTAAGTAAAACATTTTTTTTTCAAAGGGGAAAACTGACTTGCCTGTGTAATATATAGACTCTTGAGATAAAATATATAGGAAATGCTTTTTTTTTTTTTAAGGTAGGTGATAATTGCCTAGGGATAGGATTTTACTGTAAAAAGATGCCACAAAGAGATTTTAAATGTTGACTTGCCCCTCCACCTTGCTTACATTGCTAAATTGTTTCAGACACACAGACTTACGAAAGAAAACGAATTTTCTCTCTTTAGTGATTACTATGCTTAAGGAAATTATGCTAAACTCATTTGCATGTAGATGATTTGGTCCTTTGAATAATGATTTCCTTAACCAACACAGTTATTATTATAGATGAGGTTATATAAAGGAAGCGCTCATAAGCGGTTGTAACCAACTTTGATGTATTCTAACCCATAAAGAAAATGTTGCTGACGACTGAAACCAGGTGATTTTGCTGAACTGTTGCTGTGTTTACAGAAGAGTCTTGGCAATTACTTTCTAACTTTCATATGTAAACTTCAGAAAGCTGCAAAAAACTTAAAGCTCCCTATCTAGTGTTTTGTTATTAGTTGTTCAATCATGATATTTCATATTTGTGTAGCCCTTACTATGTGCCAGGTACTGTTCAAACTGATTCATGCTCATAATTCATGCTCATTTCAATGTCATATTCTGCAGCTCATCTAGTATTACATACGAATATTATCGTCGCTTTGAGAGTAGTGCAATAGTTAAAACTAAGGCAGAGAGTTTTAAGGAAGAGCTCTTAAAGGAAGAGCTTTAAGGAAGCTCTGTAAGTCAGTAAAAACCAGACCAGGAGCTGACTGTGGCTCAGATCAAGAACTCCTTCTTGCCAAATTGAGACTGAAATTGAAGTAGGGAAACACTAGACCATTCAGGTATGACATAAATAAAATCCCTTACGATTATACAGTGGAAGTGACAAACAGATTCAAGGGATTAAATCTGATAGAATGTGTGAAGAACTATGGATGGAGGTTCGTGACATTGTACAGGATGCAGTGATCAAGATCAGCCCCAAGAAAAAGAAAAGCAAAAAGGCAAAATGGTTGTCTGAGGAGGCCTTACAAATAGTTGTGAATAGAAGAGAAGCTAAAGGCAACGGAGAAAAGGAAAGATATACCCATTTGAATGCAGAGTTTCAAAGAATAGCAAGGAGAGATAAGAAAGCCTTCCTCAGTGACCAATGCCAAAAAATAGAGGAAAACAATAGGCTAAGACTAGAGATCTCTTTAAGAGAATCAGAGATACCAAGGGAACATTTCATGCAAAGATGGGCACAATAAAGAACAGAAATGGTACAGATCTAAGAGAAGCGGAAGATATTAAGAAGAGATGGCAAGACTACACATAACTATACAAAAAAGATCTTCATGACCCAGATAATCATGATGGTGTTATCACTCACCTAGAGCCAGACATCCTGGAATGTGAAGTCAAGTGGGCCTTAGGAAGCATCACTATGAACAAAGCTAGTGGAGGTGATGGAATTCCAGTGGAGCTATCTCAAATCCTGAAAGATGATGCTGTGAAAGTGCTGTGCTCAATATGCCAGCACATTTGGAAAACTCAGCAGTGACCACAGGACTGGAAGAGGTCAGTTTCCATTCCATTCCCAAAGAAAGGCAATGCCAAAGAATGCTCAAACTACCACACAATTGCATTCATCTTACACAATAGCAAAATAATGCTCAAAATTCTCCAAGCCAGTCTTCAACAGTACGTGAACCATGAATTTCCAGATGTTCAAGCTGGATTTTGAAAAGGCAGAAGAATCAGAGATCAAATTGGCAACATCCGTTGGCTCATCAAAAAATCAAGAGAGTTCCAGAAAAACATCTACTTCTGCTTTGTTGACTACACTAAAGCCTTTGACTGTGCAGATCACAACAAACTGTGGAAAATTCTTCAAGAGATGGGAATACCAGACCACCTGACCTGCCTCCTGAGAAATTTGTATGCAGGTCAAGAAGCAACAGTTAGAACTGGACATGGAACAACAGACTGGTTCCAAATAGGAAAAGGAGTATGTCAAGGCTGTATATTGTCACCCTGCTTATTTAACTTATATGCAGGGTACATCATGCGAAATGCCAGGCTATATAAAGCATAAACTAGAATCAAGATTACTGGGAGAAATATCAATAACCTTAGATACACAGATGACACCACCCTTATAGCAGAAAGTGAAGAAGAACTAAAAAGCCTCGATGAAAGTGAAAGAGGAGAGTGAAGAAGTTGACTTAAAACTCAACATTCAGAAAACTAAGATCATGGCATCCGGTCCTATCACTTCATGGCAAATAGATGGGGAAACAATGGAAACAGTGAGAGACTTTATTCTGGGGGGCTCCAAATTCACTGCAGATGGTGACTGCAGCCATGAAATTAAAAGACGCTTGCTCTTTGGAAGAAAAGCTATGACCCACATAGACAGCGTATTAAAAATCAGAAACATTACCAACAAAGGTCCATCTAGTCAAAGCTATGGTTTTTCCAGTAGTCATGTATGGATGTGAGAGTTGGGTTATTTAAAAAAAAAAAAAAAAGCTGAGCACCAAAGAATTGATGCTTTTGAAATGTGGTGTTGGAGAACACTCTCGAGAGTCCCTTGGACTGCAAGGAGATCCAACCAGTCCATCCTAAAGGAAATCAGTCCTGAATATTCACTGGAAGGACTGATGCTGAAGCTGAAACTCCAGTACTTTGGCCACCTGATGTGAAGAACTGACTCATTTGAAAAGACCCTGATGCTGGGCAAGATTGAAGGCAGGAGGAAAAGGGGACGACAGAGGATGAGATGGTTGGATGGCATCACTGAGTCAGTGGACATGAGTTTGAGCAAGCTCCGGGAGTTGGTGATATACAGGGAAATCTGGTGTGCTGCAATCCATGGGGTCACAAAGAGTTGGACACGACTGAGCAACTGAACTGAACTGAAGGCAGAGAGAGGCTAAGTGACTTATCCAAGGTCTCCACTGATAATAAGAGCTGGAGCTGAGATTCAAAAACCAAGGGGCCTGTCTCTATAATCTTTGCTCTTAACTCCACTATATTACATCAACTCTGAACTAGGATAAATTGAAGATAAGTTTAACACTCTGACTCATACACAGAACAAGTTAAAGATGGGAGAATCTGGTGTGGGCCAGAATAATTAGGAATATTTTCTGTGAAATTTTATGCAAAGTGTGTTGGATAATTTCTAACTTTTAACAAAACAGCAACAAAAATAGAACTGTTGACTAAATACGTACTCTTCCTGTCTAGACTCATAGGAATTAGTTACAATAAACATGAGTGAAAACTTCAAGTCCACATTTCCATAATAACTTTGCACCCATAGCCCATGAACCCAAGGAGGAGAAGGAGATAAAAGGAAATCAGAAAGGTACAGAAGCTTTCCTGAAAGGGCTATGACACATAATGGTTACTAACAGCCACTCTCATCAATAACTGTTTATTTTCCCCCTCAGGCTCAATCATCTCAGAAGTAGTTCATTGTATACCCTTCCCATTGCTATTTACATATTTTGGGCACTGTGTTCCATTCGCCAACCACGCTATTTTAACTATCCAGCACCTACCAAAGGGCTCAGAACTCATCTAGAGCTTTTGTCTCTGTGGCTCCTGTTAACTCTCCTAGGCTTTACCTCCCAATTTCTGACCTGAAACCTCTCTCTCTCGTGAGTCAGTCCAGTCTCCTGGACTTTGGTTTCATATTCAATCTGGTTCCTTATTTCCAGCCAAAGGGATCACCTGTCCAGTTCTGCTCTTACCATTGCTACTCATAACTACCTGTGAGCATTATGCTAGATACTCATTTACGTCAAATGCTGATCAACTATGTAAATTACAAACTATTTTCCCTGTCCTCGTGGTGGAGAGGGAAGGCTAGAGAAGGTTTCTCTTGGGAAGTGGTATTTATGCTAAGAATTTAAGTGTAAAAGTGTTTCAACTTGTAAAGATCAGAGACAAACTACACCAGGAAGAGAGCGCAGTAGACACAAATGTCTTCAAGTACGAAAAACCCTGGTATTTTTAGTAAGCTAATGTGGCTATCAAACAATGTGTGAGGAGCAGAGCGGCGGGGTATCTCAAGATGAAGGACTTATGGGGCCATGCAGGTCAAATAGGATCAAACAGTGCCAACTTTGTATTTCCTCCATCAAGCCAGGTACACAGTAGAGTCATAGACTACGTTGTGTCTATGTGGGCTCCCAGAGCCCTGCATATCTGTTGACCTTTAGCATCACTTTGAATATTGGTTTTGAAGTTGCTACTGGTACTGGTGACAAAATTGCTGGTGGTATTAGGTGGCGAGTTGTCAGGGTGCTGGGATTGTTGCTATTTGTGGTGCAATTGCTTGTGGCATCCATGGTAGAGCTGTTGGCACTTTTGGTAGTAGAATTGCCAGTGGTGTTGGTGATGGTATTCAGATTCACTGTGCCTGAAGCACAATGAATGTCTATCGATTACTTCCTAAATGAAGCCCTGTATCCATCTGCTGCATGTGACAGTAGATACCATTCAGAAGCAATTGATAGCTAACGTTGAAGCCTAGACCAGGAGATGAAAAGCAATTAAAATAGTTCAGCTGGTTTTATTAATATGCTTTATCAGATGGAGACCTGAGGGTTCAGACAAAGCTGAATTTAAATATAATTCAGGTTCCTTAATGACAGCATCCTTAACATAATTCTTTCTGCACTTCTATAATATGCTCTGACTCTTTTGCAAATACACCCTAACCCTACCTGAATCCCCAACCTGTGATGTTGTTACCTGGGAATGTTCTCCCTACCAGGAATAGATTTGGAGAGCATAAAGACAGATTTTATAGTTTGGTTAGTAATTCAGCATTCATACAGAAGGGAATAGGGGCCAGGGAGAAAGGAGCATCCTCTTTCATGCAAATATTATCCCCCAACCAGCAGGACTTACGTAAATCATAAATTCCCTTAAAAATTTATAAGAAGCCTCCTACCAAATATTGTTTTAGGGATAAATAAGACATAGTACCTGAACTTTAGCAGCTATTAATGATACCATTTATTCAGCACCAAATACTTGCATTAACTTCATGGTATTATATTATTTAAGCTAATGGAAATATTATACCAAGTTCATACCTGAGAAAACTAAGGCCTAGAGAAGCAACTACTTGTCCTATTGAAAAACCCATGCACTTGTTATTAATCAACCTTACCTCCCTTCCCACTCCATGGATAAAGACACCAGGAAATACTTACTCTGACTTAACTATGTCAATGAACCATAAAGCTGAGGATATAGGGTCCATGGAACAGAATCATAGGGAAGTCCCATAGCATCCTGAGGATTCACGGAAAAGGATCCCAGGTAATCAAACACCTGAAGGAGGGACACTGATGCTGTAACAGAAACTGTATGAACACACTCTTTGAGCAGGTCGACATACTCTGACCAGCGGTATCTGGTATAATGGGGCTGAGACCTAAAGGGGTTAGTAAATCTATGCAAGTACACACAGTCAAGCAATGGTTATTTGGTGAGTAACCAATTAACTACTCATATTACTCATTTTGTGTTTCCTCATAACATTTTGTCCGAAAAAAAGTTTTAAACAAAACTCTGTATCAAAATAAGATAAAACCATTTGCTTAGATATGCCTATGATGGTCTTATGCCCTGAAATTTCACAATAAGAAAGTTGTCCCTTTAATCAAGATACTATGCTTTAAAATAAATCTGGAATTAATAGATATGGTATGTCTTAGAGTAAATTAATTTGCCTCTTTCTTGTTTCAGAGAGGTTTTGATTAATGAAGTCAGGAGTGGTGGTAAGGATTATAATAACTAAAGGATGAGAAAGGTTTGGAAGGGAAAAGCTAGAGGTGACTTCTGCCAACTTACAACTGAAATATTATAATTTGAAAGTGTAGGATTTTCCTAGGTACATACCCAATAAAAATTTGTATCTGTTCACCAAAGATATGCACTAGAATGTTGAGAGAGTGCTTCTGGGTTCAGATAAAAACTGAAACTATGGAAACTTACACCAGTACTAGAATGAACAATATTATGTCATGTATTCACACAGAGAAACACTATAAGCAATGAGGGTAAATTCATCATTGCTGTACATACAATACAACACGGATCAGTCTCACATATGTAATGATCTTTAAAAGAAGGCTTACACAATTGAGACTATAATGAGTGATCCTATTCATTGAAATCATGAAACAGTAGATGAATCCCACCAATATTGTTTGAAGTCAGCACAGTAACTGCTCTCATGAGAGTAATTAGTGATTGGAGGAGGACAGAGGAGGGCATTTGTGTGGCTGGTTACACAGATGTGCTCAGTTTGAGAAAATTCACTGGGCAGTACACTAATGGCATTGCCATTTTTTTCCTGTGTGTATATTATGGCCCCAAAAGAAGTCAAAAAGTAAAAGAGCCAGTGATTTTTTATCAGAAGCCTAGACTTAAAGTTAGGTAGTACATTATTACATAATCATTTAACCTCTCTTAAAGCTTGAATTCTTTGTCTATAAAATAGCACTGATGTGCATCATACCAGATTAAGTGAGATAAAAAATTGTGACAGGCTTTGTAAATTATAAAGTTCTGTATAACTGTCAACTATGTAGGCTAGCGGCTTGCAATCCTTGCTGTGTGTGATATTCACTTAAGGAGCTTAACTAGGACAGCAAAATAGATGCCTTAGTCACACCACCACCCTACAGGTTTTGATTCACTAGGTCTGGGGAGGGGCCAGTGAATCTCTAGTTTCAGAGGATCTGCAAGTGACAATGGTTTTGGACCACCAATTTAGAAAGTATCTCCTTGTTTTAAACTTTAATATGCATATCATTTCAGGCTCATTTCTGGGATCTGTGCTATCCATCTACATTTTGCCAATCACAAGTTATGCTGACACAATGAATTTCCAGAAAGTCCAAAGCAGTGGGATAACAAATACCTGCCGAGAATGAAAGGTCATTGATCAGACAAAAGGTATCTGAAGGCCCGTATAGTCAAAGCTATGGTTTTTCCAGTAGTCATGTACGGATGTGAGGGTTGGACCATAAAAAAGGCTGAGTGCCAAAGAATTGATGCTTTCGAATTGTGGTTCTGGAGAAGATTCTCGAGAGTCCCTTGGACAGCAAACAGATCAAATCAGTCATCCTAAAGGAAATCAACCCTGAGTATTCATTGGAAGGGCTAACACTGAAGCTCCAATACTTTGGCCACCTGATGTGAAGAGCTAACTCATCAGAAAAGACTCAGATGCAGGGGAAAATTGAGGACAGGAGGAGAAGGGGACAATAGAGGATGAGATGGTTGGATGCCATCACTGACTCTGCACATGAGTTTGAGCAAACTCTGGGATATAGTCAAGGAGGGGGAAGCCTTGTATGCTGCAGTCCATGGGGTCACCAAGTTAGACACGACTAAGTGAGTGAACAACAACAAAATTAAACTGAGTATCCTGAAGCAAAATTCGTTACTTGTAAAAAACTCACAAATGAATTATAAGACCAGAACATCTTCATAGTAATATACAAAGTCAAAATATATGCCATTGCATATCTATGCCAGAAATCAAGATCTAATTTATGCTTTGGTTTTGTTTTTCCTCCACTTAGGAAATGAAAACCAGATTTTGAAACAGTTTTTGATAATATTTCTCTTGATGTCCTTTTTGTGTCACTAATAGTATATTGTTTCAACACCAAGTTTCTTTAGACTTTAAAATTGCTAGACTTTAAGAAGTGCATGCGCTTCCCTCATAGCTCAATTGGTAAAGAATCTGCCTCCAATGCAGGAGACCTGGGTTCGATTCCTGGGTCAGGAAGATCCCCTGGAGAAGGAAATGGCAACCCACTCCAGCATTCTTGCCTGGAGAATCCCATGGACAGAGGAGGCTGGCGGGCTACAGTCTATGGGGTCGCAAGAGTCGGACATGATTTAGTGACTATACACAGAGAAGTAGCAGATCAATTCCCGCCAAAGAGTAAAATTCATAAAATCAGAATTTTTTTTGAAGCTTCGAGTCTCTATGACATTCAAATTGCTTCATTTCTCTTCCCCTAATTTCTAATTTTCTCCTTAGATAAAGTCATTACACACAAGAAAGGGTTCATTGCAAAGCAATTCAACATTTGCATGTAGCTGATGTCTATGTTGCCCCAACAGGGGGCATTGAATAAACAACTACTGAATTTAACAGATTAGTCATTTTGAGACTAGATCATTTTCTCTAGCCGAAGATAAGACCATAGATTTTATGTGGTCTAGTTGTTAAAACGCAGTTAAAACTAACAACTCTTCATTGAATCTATAAAGCTATATTTGCATGAGACTTTTATAGGCCAACATATAGTGCTGCTGTAGCTTACATCTGAATTGAATTTTTAATGCTGCTGTGTGCATATTAAATACTACCTTTACTTCTTGTTTTAGGATTCTGCTTAGCATTATTCATAGCCTGAAAAGAAGTTATTCTAGTAGCATCCTACACTTTTATTATATATATGTGTCTGGAAGAATGTGTCAACTAGGAGAAAATTTGATTTAAAAAAATAAGACAGTGAACAGCCACTTACATTAAGGCAACTTCTTAGAAACTTGCTTAGCTTTTTTTTTCTTAGAAACTTGTTTCAATTTAATTAGGTGTAGGTCATCAATTCCCAGCTATCTTGAAGAATAAAGCACCACAAAGATAACAGGTACATCATTTGTGACTAAGATTATCTGAAGAAAAATACAAGTTACAAAGAAGTATCTGAGTAACAATATCAGGACAATGTAGAATTTTTCATTTTCAGCCAATGGTGTCACCAAAGACATAATGCGGAGAATTATAGAACATTCAACAGTGAACATTAAAAATTCATATTCTGATTAGTGCTACTTTATTACTTATAAATATTTTAAATGGAAGTTTGGTGCTACCTTGTTACTTAACATTGTTAAGATATCGGCACTTCCAACCAAGGTTGTTTTGGCTGCTTTGTATTTTCAAAGGAAACTTTAATTTGTTCCTTTTACATGGTGTAGGGTTGAAATCCTACAACTTAGTAAAGAGTTAACTGTCTTCATATTTTAGTACTCAACTTCATCCCTAAATGGTTCTCCTTAAAGGCATCTGAGGGTATGTCTATCCTTTCTGTAGAGCTGTTCTCCATTCTCCGTAGCTAATATTTGCAGCTGCCTCTCACTGTCTGCTGTCCTCTAACCCAAGACTTCTCATCTCTTCTCCCTTCTTCCCCTGACACTCTCCCCTGTTTTCTGTGTGAGTAGAGGGTCATTTTCATCTACTATGGACACTACCTTTTCCCTCAATTCTAAACTAGAAAGTGAGTGGGTTAGAGAATTTTGTGGAACATCTTTGATGTCTTATTAGACTTAATAGGCCTTGTATTTTTTTGTTTCTGTTTTAGTGGCAGGATAACCTCAACTGAGCAAAGACCTAGAAAGATGAGGTCACCTTCAGTCAAACTGGGACAGCCGCCTGATTTCAACATACATTTCTTTTTCTCTTGTTATGTGATAAGGAGAGAGGATAAAACTCCTATGCAATGAACAACAGAGTTGCCTTCAAAACCATTTCATCAGCATGGCACAGTGGTGAAAGCATGTCCACTAAAAGATACTCTGTAAATCCAAACCCTGGTTCTACTATTTATTAACTGTGTAATCAGGGCAACCTCTCTTTTCAGTATCAGGAATGACAATAATCGTATTTCATAGCATCACTGTGGGAATTAAACAAGTTCATACATTTAAGACACTTAAGATAGGGCCCAGAGTAACATAAATGCTCAAATGTCAAATTATTATTAATGTCTTTTGAATTTCCTTAGGCTAGTGAGAGTCTTGATGGTGATCCAATCATGATAGTGAGAAACATGATAAGAAGGAAGTGACCACTCTATACCTTTCATGATTAAAAAGAAACTGATTAGAAAGTGCTCCATTATGGAAAATATGAAAGTTTCTCCGAAAAATTAAAATTAGATCTACCATGTGATCCACAATTCCAGTCATGAATATACACCCAAAGGAAATGAAAACAGGATACCAAAGAGATATATGCATGCCCATGTTTACTGCAGCATTATTTGCAAACAGCCAAGATATGGAAACAAACTAAATGCCCATCAATGGATGAATGAATAAAGAAGATGTGGCACATATGTATACAATAGGCTATTATTCAGTCATGAAAGGTCAGAACATCCTGACATCTGTACCAACGTGGACGGACCTTGAAGAAAAGGCAAGTGATGTAAGTCAGACAGAAAAAGACAAATACTGTACTATACCACCTCTGTGTGGAATCCAAAAAAGCCAAACTTGTAAAAACAGAGTAAAATGGTGGTCACCAGGGGCTAGAATTGCATGATTCTGTTCAAAGGTATAAACTTGAAATGAGTAGTAAGTCCTACAGATCTAATGCACAGTATAGTGAAATTTACAAGGTTGTATTATAATCATGAAAATTGCTAAGATACTAGATCTTAATCATTCTAACCACTCAAAAGAAAGAATAGTTATGTGACATGACAGAGGTGCTAATTATCACTGCAACAGCAATCATGATACATCAATGTGTCAAATTAGTTCATTGCACAGCTTAAATTTACACAATGCTGTATGTCAAATGCATTTCAATGAAAAAAAATGAGCAAGGGAAAAAGAGAAAGTGGTCCATAAAACCTGCCCTCTGATGTTTTATCAGAGGGAGGAAAGCTGTCCAGACTGTATTGGTGAAGCTTTACCAACTCCCCCAATAATCCAGGGCTCTAGGTGTCTTCAAACAAGTCTGCTGAACTCTTGACGCAGATTGTCTCATTTCCTCCTTATAACTCTCCTACAAAACAAAGGCTATAACTTTCTCTATTTTACATATAAGCATTTACTATTTGCCTGGCATTTAAAACCACAGACAAAAATGATCCAGACAGACACAGTTGTTACCTTCCTAGAATCGACATTATCATGGAAAGAATAGACAATTAACTCTAAGTAACAACACAATTTGTTTACAGTTGTGATGCCTGCTTGAAAGAAAAGTGCAAGGTGCTATGAGTTCACATCCTAGGGGGATCTGGGTCTAGGGATTCAGATAAGAATAAGTATATGCATCCATATAGGTGATGCTGGGAGAAGTCCAAAAAGACAACTTATGTTTGCAATGAACTTGGAGTAGGAGGCAGCATGCCCAATATAGGATATAAAAGAAGACCTGGCTTAATGAAAGACAGAGAAGAGGAGAATGGCAGAGGTTGATGTGAGTGAGGCCAGCTGGGACTGAGTAATGTGAAGCCTCATGACCACATAAAAATATTTTAAACTTGATTCACAAAATAATGGGGAACCATTGAAATATTTTAATCATGGAAATGGCATGTTCATATATGTTTACACCTTGGTTGTAGTGTGTGTGTGTGTGTGTGTGTGTGTGTGTATATATATATATATATATATCTCAATAAATTGAACCATGCTTTTCTCTCTTGCATTTAACTCTTCAGCCTCTCTTGTGTGACATTTTTGAACAAAGCTTTATATAAAAGATTTTTTAAATTTATGCTTTATCTTTAAAGTAACGAAATAGTATGCCTTTCAGCCACATTTCATTTTTAAGAGGATATTTACAATCTTCAAGATAAGTCAGTAAAGGTACTGACTATAGACATAGGGATTTGGGAATAAAAAGATATTTTTTCCCTTCTGCCAACATTCCAATATTCCAGGAATTTTGATAAGACAGCAAAATAATAGCATATCTTTAAAAGCCAGGTTCTAATTTATATACCAACTTAATTGCCCAGGAGATCTTCAACTTCACTTTCTTCTAGTCCAAGTGTCAAAATTTTTTTTCTTGCTCTAAAAATCCTTAAACAGTAAACAGATTTATATAACACAAAGAAGTTTTTAAAACTTTATCCTAATCATAATTCAGGGTTATTTTAACTTATTTAAAAATAAGTTCTAGGCAACATGCTGCAGTGTGAAATATGAAAGTGAAAAAGACACATTTTCTGTCTTTTAGAATTTGGAGGGCAAGAACATTTTTAACAAACAATAACAAAAAAGAGAAACCATGAAGGTGCTACAATGGAAACTATACAGAACTTCCAATAATCAAGCTAAAACATTCAGAATTTAACAAAATTCTTAACAAAGATTGGGAATATGTATTTCAGTTACTCTGTCCCATAAGCTAAAACCTATTTAAACAATATTTGATTATTAATCATTTGATTGTTCTTCTAACAGCAATAGCTTTTTTAAATAGTGGGAAAATATGAAGTTGATATTTCAAACATAAAAACATAAGTTGTGGCCAAGATGGTAGTGTAGGAAGACTCTGAGCTCATGGGCACAACAAAACTACAACTGTTTACAGAGCAACTATCTACAATGACTATTTGAAGACTAGCAGAAAAGATTTTACACAACTAAAGTAAAAGCAATAGAAGAAATCACAAGGAGAGAGGTAGGAGGTATAGAGACATAGTTAAGACCTATGCCCTTGTGTTAGCAACCCACAGAGGGACAATCCTAACTATGCTCCCAAAGAGCAAGGGGTCTGAGCTCCACATCAGGCTCCGCAGCCTGAGGAGGTCCTGCACTTGGAAGATAAGCTCCCAGAAGTCTGACACTGGAGGCCAGTGAGAGTTGCATACAAGACAGCAAGGGGGCTATAAGAAACGAATCCTCTGCTTTTAAAAGGCAAGTGCACACGCCAAGTCTCAGTAAGGCAGTAATTAGAAAGCAGCCTGGACTAGAGCCACTTGCTAACCTCGGAGCACCTCTTGGAAGAGGAGGAGGCAACTGGGACTCTCACTGACTGCAGCCATTTGGAGTCCTCTGTCTAACCTATTAGCCCCAGGGACTCACCAACCAGAAGTTGACCAGTGCCAGTCCCAGGACCCCCGAGATCCCACAACTAGCCACTCTGGGACAGAGCCCCACACAGCACTGGACTGGTACCAGCACCAGGATTCCCCAGGCCAGGCAGCAAACCATATTAGGACTCAGACTCAACCAGCGGATCAGCAACCACCAAACAAAACAGGGTTTGGCAGCTAACCGGGACAGGGGTCAGCCTCACCCACTGGCACACTCATAGTAGCTGGCCATGCAACGACAGAAGGGCCCATGCAGTCCAGTTGGGGGCACCCCTAGAGCATATACAGCCAATTACCAGAGGGGAGTGTACTGTAGAGCCTCACAGGACATCTCCTACCTGGGCATTTTCTAAGATTGTGAAAAGTAACCAACAAACCGATACACAGAAATAAGCACAGAGCATGAGGTAAAATGAGGAGACAGAGAAATATGTTCCTAATGAAGGAACAAGAAAAAGCAACCTCACACCTAAAACAACTGGTTTGGTTGGTTGCTTTTTGATGCATTCCTTCCTTGTATTCAGGTGATGTTGGCCTCAGAGAATGAGGCCAACACCAGTCTGATACCAAAAACAGACCAAGACACCACAAAAAACAAATTACAGGTCAATATCACTGATTGAACATAGATATAAAATGCTCAACAAAATATTAGCAAAGTAAATTCAACAAATTAGTAAAGTAAATTAGCAAAGTAAATACATGAAAAGGATCAGACATCATGATCAAGCGGGATTTAACACTGGGATGCAATGATATTTCAACATCCACAAGTGAATCGATATTCACCACATCAATAAATTGGGAAAATAAATCATATGATCACCTTAACAGATGCAGGAAAAGCTTTTGAAATATTCCATAACACTTTATAGAAAACCTGAGTGAACTTTGTCCAATCAATAAAAATCCTCAATAAGGTAGGTATAGAAGGAACATACCTCAACATAAAGAAGGCCATGTATGACAACCTATAGCAAACATCATACTCAACAGTGAAAAGCTGCAAGTATTTGAAAAGGAACAAGACAAGGATGCCCACGCTTATTACTTTCCTACAACACTGTATTGCAAGTCCTAGCCATAGCAATCAGGCAACAAAAGAAATAAAACTTCCTAAACAGGTAGGAAAAAGAAAAACTGACATTGATTGCAAATGACATGATATCAAACATAGAAAATCCTAAAGTCGCCACCAAAAAACTAATAGAACACATAAATAAATGTACTAAAGTTGCAGGATACAAAATTAATATACAGAATCTGTGGTGTTTCTATATACTAATAATAAACTAGCAGAAAGAGAAATTAAGAAAATAATCCCATTTACTTAGCATCAAAAAATAAAATATATAGGAATAAACCTAACCAAGGAGATAAAAGATATACTCAGAAAACTTCAAGACGCTGATGAAAAAATGTGAAAACAACACACACAAATGGAAAGATATACTATGCTTGTACATTCAAAGAACTAATAATTTTTGAATGACCACACTACCCAAAGTAATATACAGATTAAATGTAATCCCTATAAAAATACCCATGGCATTTTTCACAAATCTAGGATAATTCTAAAATCTGAAAGGAAACATAAAAGAACCTGAAAAGCCGAAACAATCTTGGGGAAAAAAAAATGAATAAAGCTGGAGGTATCATGCTACCTCATTTCAAACAATATTCTAGGCTACGGTCATTAAAGAGTATTGTTCTAGCACAAAAACAGACACAGACATCAATGAAACAGAAGAGAGCCTAGAAATAAACCCATGCATTTATGGTCAATTAATCAATGACAACTGATCCTGGAGAAAGGAATGGGCTACCCACTCCAGTATTCTTGCCTGGTGAATTCCACGGACAGAAGAGCTTGGTAGGCTACAATCTATGGGGTCCCAAAGAGTCCTGACATGAATGAACAACTAACACTTTCAACCAATGACAAAGGAGGTAAGAATATATATTGGGGAAAAGACTGCCTCATCAATAATTGGTGCTGGGGAAAATAGCTACATGCAAAAGAATCCTACTGAACTACTTCTAACACCATCTACAAAAATAAATTCTATAAAAGTAAACTCAAAATGGATTGAAGACTTACATATAAGACCTGAAACCATAAAACTCTAAGAAAACATAGGCAGTAGGATCGTCATCAGCTTTACCAATGTTTGTTTTGATATGTCTCCTCAGGCAAGGGCAACAAAAGTAAAAACAAATAAATGGGATTACATCTAATTGAAAATGTTTTTTACAGGGAAGGAAATTATCAACAAAACTAAAAAACTACTACTGAATGGAAGAAGATATTTGCAAGCAATATATTCATAAGGGGTGGGCTTCCCTGGTGGTGCAGTGGTAAAGAACCGGTCGGCCAATGCAGGAGACATAAAGGACATGAGTCCCATCCCTGGGTCGGGAAGATCCCCTGGAGGAGGAAGTGGCAACCCTCTGTAGTATGCTTGCCTGGACAATCCCATGGAGAAAGGGGCCTGATAGGCTACAGCCCATGGGATTGGAAAGAGTCAAACCCAGCTGAGCAACTGAGTACATATACACAATGTCTAAAATAGCAAAGGATTCCTACAACTCAACATCAATAAACAACCCACATAAAAAATGGGCAGGGGCTGAACAGACATTTTCCCAGAGACACACCAATGGCCAATAGTGACATGAAAAGATGTCCAGCATTATTAACCATCAGGGAAATATAAGTCAAAACCAAAATGAGATACCACCTTATATCTCTCAGAATGGCTATCATCAAAATGACAACAAGTAACACTGTTGGTTAGGATGTGTATTATTCTATTGGTGGGGATGTAAACTGATACAGCTACTATGGAAAACAGTATGGAGGTTCCTCAGAAAATTTTAAGTAGAACTGCCATGAAGTGAAGTGAATTGAAATGTTAGTCATCCAGTCATGCCTGACTCTTTGCAACCCCATGGACTGCAGCCCACCAGGCTCCTTCATCCATGAGATTTTCCAGTCAAGGGTACTGAATTGGGTTGCCGTTTCCTTCTCCAGGGGATCTTCCTGACCCAGGGATCGAACCTAGGTCTCCTGCACTGCAGGCAGAGTCTTTACTGACTGAGCCATGAGGGAAGCCTGCTAAGAGGGACACACTGCCATATACTGTCATATGATCCAGCAAGTCTACCTCTTGAATATTTATCCAAAGAAAACAAAAACACTAATTTGAAAAGACATATGTGCTCCAGTGTTCACTGTAGATAAATTTACAGTAGCCAAGATATGAAAGCAATCTAAGTGTCCATTGACAGATGAATAGATAAAGGAGATGTGGTGTATACAAACACACAGCCATAAAATAATGAAATCTTGCTGTTATGACAGTATGGATGGATCTAGAGGCTATGATGCTCAGTCAGTCAGAGAAAGACAAATACCACAGGATCTCACTTACGTGTGGAATCTAAAAAACAAAACAGATTCAGAGGTGCAGAGGAAAAACAGGTACTGCCAAAAGTGTGGCTGGAGAGTAGGAGGTTCCAGGTAAGAAGGTGGAGGGTGAAACAGATGTATGGGATTAAGAATTCAAACTTTCAGTTAAGTAATAAAAAGTCATGGGGAAGTGATATGTAGCATAAGAAATATGGTTAATAAGGTCACAATAAGTTTGTATGGGAACAGAAAGCTACCAGACTTACTGTGTGATCATTTCATAATGTATGCAAATATCAAGTCACTATGTAGTATATGCGGAACTAACATAACATTGAGTGCATGCTAAGTTGCTTCAGTTGTGTCCAACTCTTTGCGACCCTATGGACCACAGTCCACCAGGCTTCTCTGTCCATCTTGCCTGGATTCTTCAGGCAAGAACAGTGGAGTAGGTTGCTGTGCCCTCCTCCAAGGGATTTTCCTGTCCCAGAGACTGAACCCACGTCTCTCATGTCTTCTGCATTGGTAGGCAAGTTCTTTCCCACTAGTGCCACCTCATCAACTATTTCAATAAAAATTAAAAAGTCAATAACTTTGATCGTTTCCGAAAATTTGAGTTCAGAACATTAACACTAAGGGAATTTGCTGACAGATCTTGAAGATAAACCAGAATGAAAAGTCATTAGAAAAATCAGAAGCACCACAACATAAAAAAAAAAAAAAAAATGGCAAAAGTATTAACAGAAAATCAGACTAGGGCTATTATAAACCTACTGAGAGTTTAGAGTTAGCGTGGTTGGCTGATTCATTTCCTGAATGAATAACGCTCACCTTTGCCTTCACTTTAGCCAAATAAGAGGCCTTCTCTCCTGGCCCCCCTTAATGAGAAAGCAATGCCAATTCATGAAGCTGGAGTGGACTTGGCACCTTGCATTGGAACTGCCATAGCTTTTGTGAGAAGAGTCACAAAGTCTATCAAGAGAATAAGCAAGAATTTTGCACACTTGACTCTCCAGCTGCATTTCATTATGTCATTCTTCAAACTTTTCTATAACTGTATGTTAATACACTTATAATAATTGCATCTTAAGTTTAGATTTTTGATCCAAAATGTAGTTCCCAGAAATACACTGTTACTGTAGCCATAATCTATACTTTCCTAAATAATTCCAAAATTGTCCTTCTCAGTGAACCGATTTATTTTTTCTGTGTTTTTATTTTCTATGTTCTCTACTATATGTGCTTCCAGTCAGCAGATACTTCACGTTCAGATCTACTTAAGAAAATATTGAGTGCTCTATGCTCCATTTTAAAAGCCTGCATAAAAAAAAATTTTTTTAATAATAATAAATAAATAAAAGCCTGCATAAATATAATTTTAATTCCTACATAAAAGCCGACCTTATATAAGTATACCATGATTAATTGGCTTATTTCTGCAGCATTCAATATTTAATCTATGTCTACAGTTCTTCTGTTACTCATGCCAGGATGCACATCATTTCCCTTAACTTTTTATCTGTGTTTTATGTTGCCCTTAAGAATCCAACAAGAGAGATTCAAAGATCAGGAATACTTTCAAGATGATTGAGATACAGGGCCATGTGCTTTCACCAGAAGTTGTAAAAGTTTTCCATTGGAAATTGCCTATGAAAAAAAGTTACTTAAAATTCTTGGGATAAAATTTAACATACCGTATGCTCTTTACCTTTGGGGTACTAGGTTCGGTAATGGGAGTGGGTGTTGCTGAGGATGGGAGCTGCATCACTGTCATTTTCTACAATTGACCAAGCATAGTGATAATGAAAAGTAGACCCACTTTTAGTTGGTATTATTATTGTCATTAAACTCTAGAGACAATGCACTACCCACTTATGCCTATAACCTAGTCAGCCACAGCTCTTAATAATATACATTTAAGTACACAAAGAAAGGAATACACCAATTTTTGGACATTGTTTAGTAAATAATCAATACATTGCCAATGTTGTGCATTCATCATGTGCCCACACTACTTAAGTGCTAGAGACAGGAGGTTTGGGTTCATGCTCTCAGGATTCAAGTGGGGGTGGCTAAAATGAATGATTGTTTGTTCTCTTCTACACACTCACAGTGCCCAAATTTGTAAAAATTAACCAAATACTTTTATTATAAGAACAATGATAGATGAGTTTATTTCTAGAAGTCCTGGTAAAATAAAACCTAGTGATATGCTTTAATCTTGCAAGCCTAATCCAATACTCCCTCAACAAACTCCTGTTTTCATAAAAGAGGCTGCTGAGGAGCTCAAAGAGGATATAAACAACAAAAAACAAAGAATACTGGCTGACAAGTCAAGAGATATTTCTGTATTCAAAATGGGCTCTCTTCTTTCCTTTTCTCTCATTCTTTCCCTGAGCCCACTGACCTGCTCAAAGGTAATACCCACAAAATCTCACGGAATGCCTCATATACAACCAACCACAGACACTTCAAAAACTAAGCAGACCCAGAATTACAAATGGCTTCAGAGGACTCCGCTGGTGGCTCAGAGGGTAAAGCGTCTGCCTACAATGCAGGAGACCCGGGTTCAATCCCTGGGTTGGGAAGATCTCCTGGAGAAGGAAATGGCAACCCACTCCAGTATTCTTACCTGGAAAATCCCATGGACGGAGGAGCCTGGTAGGCTACAGTCAGTCCATGGGGTCGCAAAGAGTCGGACACAACTAAGCAACTTCAGTTTCACTTCAGAGGACATTAGAATTTATGTCTGAGTCATGGCTAAGTCACTAGATATATTACTTCCAATTCTTGAAATGCTTGAAGAGTGTGTGCTTTTATAATAGTCTGGGTCATGTGGATAATCTGTGAAATTTGAGCAAAGAAGAAAGCAACTAAAGAGACAGGAGGGCTTCTCAGGTGCTGTCATTTAAGATCTGTGACTGTATCTTTATGAACACAGGGCACTTCCCCAGTCATACACAGGATGACATTAGGCAGTCTCATTCACTAATTCACAAATATTTTTCAGTGCACTTAGCTAAGTTATTAACACAGAGTAATGCTGGGTATACAGAAGTAAACTAAGTAGACAAAGTTTAGCTGTCATGACCCTTACTATTTTTAAAAAAAGTCTAATAAAACAAGAAAACATAGTAAAATTACCTATTTTCGATGTATGAGAATAGGGTGGCCTGAGAGAAAAGGAAAAGGGCCCCCTATGTAAGATGGGGTGGGCACAGAAAGCCTCTCTGGGAAGATGATGTTCCATGTGAATCCCAGAGAGCAAGGCAACCAGACTTTATCGAGTAAAAGGAGGAGATTTTTTGTCAAGGAAATGACAAATAAGCAGCCATGAAGCAGGACTGGTAACATGTGAGCAGTCCTGGGAGGCCTGTTGGCTGAAATGAAGTGAGCAGGTATGAGAATGGTGTGAGGTAAAGTTGCAAAGGTGGGCAGGGACCAAGTTATCAAACAGAGCTACTTGGAGATCACTGAACAGAATAACACAGTTAAGGCTTGGAAGGATTTGGCTCAGATTAGATTGGAAGGGACTTAACAGCACTGCTGGGCTTCCCAGGTGGCACGAGAGGTAAAGAACCCACCTGCCAATGCAGGAGACATAAGAGACGCAGGTTCAATCTTTGGGTTGGGAAGATCCCCTGGAGGAGGGCATGGCAACCCACTCCAGTATTTTTGCCTGGAGAATCACATAGACAGGGGAACCTGGAGGGTTATGGTCTAAAGGGTTGCAAAGAGTCGGACACAACTGAAGAGACTTAGCATGCATGCACACTGTAAACTCAACTGCTATAGGAAACCAGCCTATCTTCTCTTGGAGGAGAGGGACGCAGGAAGATGAACTCACACACAATCTACAACATCACTGCCGTAGTGCATCTGTGTTACATCCCGCATACCACGAGCTGGGAAGAAGGGTACCAAGAGGACCCCTATCCACCACGCCAAACAGTGAAAGAAGATGGAGTATGGCTACCAAGTCAGCCAGAGTGGCAATTTCCCATTCAGTCCTACTTGATCACATAGTTACTAGTGCTAACAAGTAACATTCTTTAGGCAGCAAAGAAGTAAAAGTGAATTCAGTGTTTCTAATCTCTAATTATGTCTATCACATCCACAGTATGTTTAAATCTGCCAGAACTGTAGATGAAATGATGGCTTGTTTCTTTATTCCTTCTGAAGTCATCTATTTTGATACAGATAATGCAGGTCATAAGAGGAACACTTTTTTTCTCCCTTTAGATAGACTAGATGTATGAATAATAAAATAACTGAAATTCAAGTTCATCTCAAGCAAAAAGGAATTACAATGATAGAATATTGCTAATCATATGGAAAAATGTTTTCATTGGTACTCTAATTCCGCTACCAATAACATTAGTGTAAGATGGATTGAATGTTGCCACTTCAGTATTAATTGGTTTTTCAAAACTCAAGCAGAAATGGTCATTTAGAATCAGTTTAGGAGGACTGCAGGCACTGATTTCTTTTAATATTGTCATGTAAATGGAAAAAAAAAAATAAGTGCTAAGAGGCTTAAGGACACTATTAAACCAATTTATTATTCTTTTTTAATATAAAGTAAATTATAGAAATCTTACCAAATCAACAAAAGAAAAGATAATAGGCTATAATGAAATATGTATTTTTTAAATGGGAAAAAGAACTATTAAATCATAAATGGCAGATAACGTTAGGAAGTTATGTAAATGACTCCCTTTCAAATAATATAAATTTCATATCACCCTAATTTCTATGTTCCAACTACTTTATTCATTACCATAAAGTTCAGAAGTCTCATTTTTCATAATATATTTCCAACAAAGATATTTTATTTTTATTTTAACAATTAAAAATTTTACAGCCACATCTCTTCAAAATGTATTCTGCAGTTTGTTACAGTGAAGGTGATCGCTTAGTGGTTAACAAACTAGAGAATGAATTTGTTCTGGATTTTGCTGTCACTGCTATCCTGTACCTTAAGGAATTATGATATGTGGGGTTGGAAACAAAAGGCCGTGAATAATCCACGATTTCAGACATCTAGTACACGTTCTAAAAAATATTGTCATAAGGACTTTGCATTAAGGAGGAACAGGGAGAAAAAACCCTTTATCCCTTCCCTAGTTTCAGCTCTTACCATTTTTAGGCCCTAATAAGCATTCAGTTCTAGAGTCAGACACATTTGGATTCAACTTCTTGCTCTTCCATTACTATAACTATGCATTTGAATAAGTTATTAAGCTGTTTCTGGGCCTCAGCTTCCTACTCTGAAAAAATGGACACAATGATGTAAGGAACCACTTACAATGTCCGTAACAGGATCTAACATCATGCTTTAATGTTACATTAATTAGAAGTTCTATAAATATTGAGTTCACTCTCCTTGGAAGTCAGTTGGTACATGTCCTCAAAATCTGGCTCACTGAGCCTGTGTCTCACCAAATATCTTTTTCAAAGTCTAGCAATGTCTCAGTCCATTTAGGTTGCTATAATAAAATATCACAGACAGGGTGACTGGTGCACAGGAAAACTTTCTCACACTTCTGGAGGTTAGGAAGTCTAAGACCAAGCTGCCAAAGGGTCAGGTAAAGGCATTCTTCCTGGTTCATAGTTGGCACTTTTTCTGGTCTCACACGGTGGGAGGCTTTAAGGGACTCCCTGGGATCTTTTTTAAGGGTACTTACTAATCCTACTCATGAGGTCTTTACCCTCATGAACAAATCACTTCCCAAAGGCTCTACCTTCTAACACCATCACACTGGGCACTAGCATTCCAACATGGGAATTTTAGAAGGATACAAACATTCAGACCAAAACAAGGAATCTACTACAAAAGCTAAGTGTCAAAACACTGGAATCTGGCAGAAATCAACACAATATTGCAAAGCAATTATCCTTCAATTAAAAATAATTTAATTATATAAAAAGCAGTAGAATCAGACTGAGTTATCTTGAACAGATAACATCAACTTTCCAAGCCTGTAACTTCATCAGTAAGATAGACATACAGCTTATTAGATGAGAATAGGTTTCTCCCTCTTGGCCTCTATACACATTTGGTCTGGATCATTCTTCCTAGCAAGAGGCTTTCCTGTGCATTTGTTGTTTAGCAGCATGACTGGCCCCTGTGAGGCTGCCTGGGTTAATACCATGACAGGCGGCCTGGACCTAAGTTTTAGCTTCCCCCGAAATGGTAAGATTCCCTACCCCCATCAGGTAATCTGGAGCCAGCCAATCAATATGCGCCCAGTAAGAAACAAAGGGAGAGCTGAAAAGCCCGCGAACGCCCAGGTTTGAAAAAGCCCGCGAAAGTCTGTACCAATAGAATTGCTTTGCAAACATGTAACCAATCTGCTTAAGCCAGCTACTAACCGCTTATGCATATCTTATAAATTTGTGTAACAGCTTGGGCTCAGCGCTTTCTGACCCTGCACCACTGTGATGGTTGCGGCAGAAGGCCCTGGCTCGAGTCAGTAATAAACTTCCCTTTTTTTGTGAGTTGCACTGTCTTGGAAGCCTTCTCTCTTCCCGCTCGGGGATTCGGATATTGGGCATAACAGCCCCTACCCAGTAGATGCTATGAACAGCTCCACAAGCAAAACATGTTTTAGCAATTAAAAACTGTCTCTGCTGCTGCTGCTGCGTCACATCAGTCATGTCTGACTCTGTGTGACCCCATAGATGGCAGCCCAACAGGCTCCTCTGTCCCTGGGATTCTCCAGGCAAGAACACTGGAGTGGGTTGCCATTTCCTTCTCCAGTGCATGAAAGTGAAAAGTGAAAGTGAAGTCGCTCAGTGTGTCCAACTCTTAGCGACCCCAGGGACTGTAGCCTACCAGGCTCCTCCGCCCATGGGATTCTCCAGGCAAGAGTACTGGAGTGGGGTGCCAATGCCTTCTCCAAAAACTGTCTCTAGATATTGCCAAATGTCTCCTGGGAAACAAATTCACCCCCTCCTCCTTGAAAACGACTGAGTTACAGTAAGCACAGGTAAGTAACTTGGCCTCTACAGCACTGTTACGCTCAATAAATATTAGCTACTAATCTCCACCTAGAAATACAATTTGAGATTGCACTTCTGATAGGTTATCTCTTCAGTATCATGCATAAGCATTGTGGCAATGAAGGAACTATCCAAGAAGAAGCCATGGTGGCCCCAAAAGCACCAGAAATGAAATAATTAAAGAGGATTCCTTTCGTGCAAATGTTCCTTTGAACTTTGGGTTCAGGATGATGCTAACATGCCTCTCTGTCCTCCTAGGGGTCATCCTGTCTTCTGTCATAGGCACCATACCACATCTCTTAAAACAAGGCTGCATCATGCTGTCCAGGAAGCAGAACTCAGAAACATGGGTAACTCTCAGCTCTGCACTGAATTGATGCCAGTCTGTGGCTCTATGTGGGGCTGGCACAGCCTGCACCTGACTGCAGCTTCCTCCAGGATCTTTCTTTTAAAAAGCCTTCTGCCAAATTTACCATGCCACCAGCATTTTGCACATCTTCTGTATGTGCTTCAAAGGTGCAGCTGTCATAAAGGAACAACTTCAACATTTGGATGGTGTTAGTAAATTCTTGAAAGAATTTCCCAGAGAAGTAGAAATATATTAAAACAAAGGCATTTTTTTTTACCCTGTTTCTACCCTGGTAGCTCAGATGGTAAAGAATCTGCCTGCAATGCAGGAGAACTGGGTTCAGTCCCTGCTTTGGGAAGATCCCCTGGAAAAGGGCATGGCAACGCACTCCAGTATTCTGGCCTGGAGAATCCCCATGGACAGAGGAGCCTGATGGGCTAGAGTCCATGGGGTCACAAAGAGTCAGACACAAAGTACCCAGCACAAAGCTGTCTACATTTATTGGTGGTTCCATCAGCCTCACCCCACTGGCTCTAGACAGTGGAATGTGTAATGAACCATCAGAAATGCCCCAAAAGGTGCAGGCCAAGTACCTACAATAGAGATTGTCTCAACAACACCCTGGGGCATGTCCCCACGAGGTCTGTCGGTTACCTAAATGTGCTCAGAGAATGCAGCCCTCCGCTCTCTAAAACTTTAAGAGAATTATGAGCAATACAAGCCTATGAGGGGTCCTCATTTCATCCTGCCAGACTGTTTAAGGGCCAGACCAGGCTCAGTTATGACTACCAGTGATCTGGGTTCTCCTGGTAGTTTGCAAAAGTGAATATTGCTTCTCCTTAAAATTGTCATGACGGATTTATCCCTGTTCCACATCCCACCGTAGGGAAACTGCCTGTCTCACTGTAGGCTGATGTGTGTACTAATAAATATGCATTGTTTAAGAAAAAAAATTAAGCTACATACAGAGCTTATTTGCACAGAACACCAGGACTGCAGACCTCAGCACTACCCCCAGTTCAATCCAACCACTCACCTGTTTCGTAAATAAGGTCTTAATGAAACACAGCAAGTTCCTTAGCTTTTGTACCATCAAAAGCCACTTTCAGACAACTATGGCAGAGTTGAGCAGTTGTGATAGAGACCAAATTGGCCACAAATCCTGAAATATCTACCCCTTCACTGTAGGAGTCCTCTAATGACTTCCTGAGACACAGCCACGTTCTGACCTGTGAATGTGATCTTATTTGGGAAAAGGTCTTCGTAGATGTAATTAAGTTAAGGAACTTGAAATAATGAGATTATCCTGTTTTATCTGAGTGGGCCCTAAATGAATGCTAAGTGTCCTTACATGAGAAAGGCAGAGGGAGGTAAGACACAGACAGAAGAGAAGGCAATGCAAATGCAGAAGCGGAAGTTGGAATTATGTAGCCATGTGCCAGGCAATATGAAGGCCAGCTGGGAGACACCAGAAACTGGCAAAGGCCAGAAGGGTTTCTCCTTCAGAACCTCTGGAGAAAGCATAGCCCTGCTGACACCCTGATTTGGGATTTCTGGCCTCCAGAACCGTAAGAGAATAAATGTTGTTTTTTTTTTTTTTTAAGCCACTAAATTTGTGGTCATTTATTACAATAATGTATTGCTGTTCAGTTGCTAAGTCATATCTGACTCCCTGCAACTCCATGGACTGCAGCAATGCCAGGCTTCCCTGTCCTTCACTGTCTCCCGGAGTTTGTTTAAACACACGTTCATTGAGTTGGTGATGCCATCGAACCATGATATCCTCAGTTGTCCCCTCCTCCTCCTGCCCTCAATCTTTCCCAGCATTAGGGTCTCTTCCAAAGAGTCAGCTTTGCATCAGGTGGCCATTGTACTAGAGCTTCAACATCAGACCATCCAGTGAATATTCAGGATTGATTTAACATTGACTTGTTTGATTTCCTTGCTGTCCAAGGGACTCTCAAAAATCTTCTCCAGCACCACAAGCCAGGAGACAGATGCACTGGCCTTATACAGAAAAGGTTTGCTGATACCTGGTCTGGACTTCTGTAGCATCGTGACTCTCAAGCCCTGAACCAAAAGCCTGAAGATCAGGGTATCTCCAAACAGTCAAAACGGCATTAACATTTCTAGGTCTTCATTACAGACTGAACGTTTGTGTCTCCCCAAAACGTGTACCTTGAAATCCCAACTCTGCGATGTGATGGTGTTTAGGAGGTCGGCCTCTGCAGAGTTCATGAGGATGGAGCTCTCCTGAGTGGGATCAGTGCTCTCATAAGATACCCCCGAGAGCTCCCTAACCCCCTCCCATCTTGTCAGGTCACAGAGACAAGACAAAAACCAGGCCTTCACCAGGCACCAGATCAGCCAGCAACTTGACCTTGGCCTTCCCAGCCTGCAGAACTGAGAGAAAATAATGTTTTCTGATTAAATCACCCAGTCTCTGGCATTTATGTTACAGTAGCCCAAATGGACAGGCAGTATCATTCTAGTATTTTTGGAAAAATAAGAGAATATTAAGATTTTGAAACTGTGACAATACTTTTATATTTATTTTATTACATATGTATTTTTCAAACTCACAAAAGAATAAACAAAAGATAGAGATGTATCAGCCAACCAAAGGAAGAATAAAACCTTACATACATTGTTATAACCATCTACAGAGCTTTCCTGACACTGTCCAAATGTGCACACCTGTGCACCTCTTTTTACATTTACATAACAGGACTGTTGTGAATGTTCTCAAACACATCTCTTGTGCACAACTGCAAGACTGGCTCCAAGAATTTTACTTAGAAATGAATGCTCTACCTCACAATGCTAAACTGCTTTTAAAAGGGATATAATAATTGACACTGTAAGCTGTAGTATTAAAGAATTTCTATTTCCCCAGTTCTCACTAACACCTGGCAAAAGTGGGGTTTTAGATATTTAAATACTTCATGGGTATAAAGTGAGTGTACTGCCTTCAGTGTAAAGCTCTCCTTAGACAATAATGATATTTTCCAATGTAACTCCTCAATCTTATAGTAGACATAAGGTAGTAAATCTATGATGAAAGAAACAATGATAAAAATAATGAAAAAGAAAAGAAAGACCTTCGGAAATATAACTTGGGCGTCATTTCAACTCTAGCGTGAGTTTTCTCGTCCATTAAACAAGCACTAAATTACTCTCTCTGTGGCTCCTTTCTGCTCTGAAAGCCTCTTCTTGTGTTAAGGAGTAAGGAGACTCCCAAGCAGGATGACAACTCTATACTTTAATGCCTCTTTTATTCAGAATGTATGATAATCTGCACAAAACAGTCATGTGTGCCGGGGTGATGTTCCGCTGCATCCGCCTATAGCATCTCTACAGAGTAGAAGCGTGGTCCACTTGTCTCCAGCTGCCCTGGCCTTCTTTCATTTCTTCTTGCCCCAGGGCTTCCCACTTGCTCTTCCCTCTACCTGGAATACTCTCCTTGTTTGGGCTTAGCTATTGCTTCATTAGCTGAGAAAATAAGAGAAGCTAGAGGCAAAGGAAAAAATGAAAGATACACCCACCTGAATGCAGAGTTCCAAAGAAGAACAAGGAGATATGAGAAAGCCTTCCTCAGTGATCAATGCAAAGAAATAGAGGAAAACAACAGAATGGGAAAGACTAGAGATCTCTTCAAGAAAATTAGAGAAACCAAGGGAAAATTTCACGTGAATATGGGCACAATAAAGGACAGAAATGGTATGGGCCTAATAGAAGCAGAAGATATTAAGAAGAGGTGGTAACAATCCACAGAAGAACTACACAAAAAAAGATCTTCACAACCCAGATAATCACGATGGTGTGATCACTCACCTACAGTCAGACATCATGGAATGCAAAGACAAGTAGGCCTTAGGAAGCATCACTACAAGGCTAGTGGAGGTGATGGAATTGCAGTTGAGCTATTTCAAATCCTAAAAGATGATGCTGTGAAAGTGCTGCACTCAATATGTCAGCAAATTTGGAAAACTCAGCAGTGGCCACAGTACTGGAAAAGATCAGTTTTCATTTCCAAAGAAAGGCAATGCCAAAGAATATTCAAGCTACCACACAATTGCACTCATCTCGCATGCTAGCAAAATAATGTTCAAAATTCTCCAAGCCAGGCTTCAACAGTATGTGCACCAAGAACTTCCAGATGTCCAAGCTGGATTTAGAAAAGGCAGAGAAACCAGAGATCAAGTTGCCAACGTCTATTGGATCATCAAAAAAGCAAGAGAGTTCCAGAAAAACATCTACTTCTGTTTAATGACTACACCAAAGCCTTTGACTGTGTGGATCACAAGAAACTGTGCAAAATTCTTAAAGACTTGGGAATACCAGACCACCTGACCTGCCTCTTGAGAAATCTGTATGCAGGTCAGGAAGCAACAGTTAGAAGCGGACATGGAACAACAGACTGGTTCCAAATTGGGAAAGGAGTACATCAAGGCTGTATATTGTCACCCTACTTATTTAACTTATATGCAGAGTACATCATGAGAAACACTGGGCTGGATGAAGCACAAGCTGGAATCAAGATTGCCAGGAGAAATATCAATAACCTCAGATATGCAGATGACACCACCCTTCTGGCAGAAAGTGAAGAGGAACTAAAGAGCCTCTTGATGAAAATGAAAGAGGAGCGTGAAAAAGATGGCTTAAACTCAACATTCAAAAAACTAAGATCACTACAAAGGAAACTATAAGTAAGGTGAAAAGACAGCCCTCAGATTGGGAGAAAATAATAGCAAATGAAGAAACAGACAAAGGATTAATCTCAAAAATATACAAGCAACTCCTGCAGCTCAATTCCAGAAAAATAAATGACCCAATCAAAAAATGGGCCAAAGAACTAAACAGACATTTCTCCAAAGAAGACATACAGATGGCTAACAAACACATGAAAAGATGCTCAACATCACTCATTATTAGAGAAATGCAAATCAAAACCACAATGAGGTACCATTACACGCCAGTCAGGATGGCTGCTATCCAAAAGTCTACAAGCAATAAATGCTGGAGAGGGTGTGGAGAAAAGGGAACCCTCTTACACTGTTGGTGGGAATGCAAACTAGTACAGCCGCTATGGAAAACAGTGTGGAGATTTCTTAAAAAACTGGAAATAGAACTGCCATATGACCCAGCAATCCCACTTCTGGGCATACACACTGAGGAAACCAGATCTGAAAGAGACACGTGCACCCCAATGTTCATCGCAGCACTGTTTATAATAGCCAGGACATGGAAGCAACCTAGATGCCCATCAGCAGATGAATGGATAAGGAAGCTGTGGTACATATACACCATGGAATATTACTCAGCCGTTAAAAAGAATTCATTTGAACCAGTCCTAATGAGATGGATGAAGCTGGAGCCCCTTATATAGAGTGAAGTAAGCCAGAAAGATAAAGAACATTACAGCATACTGACACATGTATATGGAATTTAGAAAGGTGATAACGATAACCCTATATGCAAAACAGAAAAAGAGACACAGAAATACAGAACAGACTTTTGAACTCTGTGGGAGAATGTGAGGGTGGGATATTTCAAAAGAACAGCATGTATACTATCTATGGTGAAACAGATCACCAGCCCAGGTGGGATGCACGAGACAAGTGCTCCGGCCTGGTGCACTGGGAAGACCCAGAGGAATCGGGTGGAGAGGGAGGTGGGAGGGGGGATTGGGATTGGGAATACATGTAAATCCATGGCTGATTCATATCAATGTATGACAAAACCCACTGGGAAAAAAAAATAATAATAATAAAAAAAATAAAAAGAAAAATAAAAAAAAGAAAAAAATCAAAAAACTAAGATCATGGCATCTGGCCCCATCTCTTCATGGCAAATAGATGGGGGAACAATGGAAACAGTGACAGACTGTAGTTTCTTAGGCTCCAAATCACTGCAGATGGTGTCTGCAGCCATGTAATTAAAAGACACTTGCTTCCTGGAAGAAAGCTATTAAAAACCTAGACAGCATACTAAAAACCAGAGACATTACCGACAAAGATCCACCTAGTCAAAGCTATGGTTTTTCCAGTGGTCATGTATGGGTGTGAGAGTTGGACCATAAAGAAAGTTGAATGCCTAAGAATCAATGCTTTTGAACTGTAGTATTGGAGAAGACTCTTGAGGGTCCCCTGGACTGCATGAAAATCAACCAGTCAATCCTAAAGGAAATCAGTCCTGAATATTCATTGGAAAGACTGATGCTGAAGCTGAAGCTCCATACTCTGGCACCTGATGTGAAGTATTGACTCATTGGGAAAGACCCTGATGCTGGGAAAGATTGAAGGCAGGAGGAGAAGGGAATGACAGAGGATGAGATGGTGGGATGGAATCACCGACTCGATGGACATGAGCTTGAGCAGGCTCTGGGAGTTGATGATAGACAGGGAAGCCTGGCATGCTGCAGTCCATGAGGTCACAAAGAGTTGGACGCAACTGAGCAACTGAACTTAACTGAACTGCTTCCAAGCCTTCAGGTCAGGTGTCACCACTATAAGGAGTCCTGCCCTCAAACTCCCCAACAAGATCATATTCCCCCACAATGGCTTCCTAGTCAGCATGACCATTCTTTTAGTACGACCGGGTCTCCATCATTATACCATAAATGAGGGTCAACATGTAATCATACACAAAGCAGGGTCATATCAGTATGAAGTGAGCAAAAAATAATATTAATACTTTTTTATTCCTGTGTACAGTCACAGAATGCAGGAAAAAATCAACTGTGAAAGGCATATATTAAGAGTATCAAGTAAACTTAACTGAGAGTCTCAAACAGACATGAGCTATCAGGTCCTAAAGAGATCCCCCTCACTAAGAAATTAAGGCCTGAGAATTGAGATCAGAGAATAAAGACTGGGCAAAGCATAAATGTCAACTGTGTTGTATCTCATCCCACGTTATTTCCAAGTTTGTGCATTGAGGTGGGGGGCATGTTTCCCTGAGTTTTATTCCTCATAAACTCTAGTTTACAAAGCACCCAGGTTGATGTCCATCTCCCCACTGGACTTCAAACTTCACGAAGGCTGAATTTTGCATTACATAGGGTAAATGCTCAGTAATTAGTGGAAATAAAAAGAAAAGGGGACCATAAAAGTACTTTATGATGGGGGAAAAAAGAGAACCAGACACATAGAAATGGAAGAGTTTTCTATTAAGTTTACAATAACCTCCAAAGTCCTTGATAAACCCTATGAGGTGCCAAATGAACCTACCCCCTCTCCAACCTCATATCACCCTCCCCCTCCCGTGCCATCCTTTAAGTAAATTTCTCTAAGTTCCTCAGTCACACCAAATTTCCTCTGCCTAGAACTTTACTCGGCTAACTCCTCACCTTTCTCACATTGGCTTGAATGTCATCTCCTAAGAGCAATCCCACCTGAACAGCCTATCTAAGGCTGATCCGATCCCCTTCCAATTCAGTTCCTTTCTCCTGCCTGTTTATTTCATAGACTTCCTACAAGGCTGATGTGTCGCTTCATAATTTGCTTTGTTTCTCAGGCCTTGACTCTTGCCCTACAGAAGTCACATGAAGGCTGACCTCTGGATTTCTAACTACTATTACAATGTCTTGCCCAGAGTAGGTACTTAATAAATATCTGGTGAATACAGAAATGACGGAAGATGACGGCACTCCGAGAGGATAAGCCAGTGGGAGGGCACAGAGCCTCCAGGAGGAACTCAGAGGAACTACAGCATTCCCTGCAACACGCTGCCCAGATGCCGATCCATCCCACCCCAGAGGAGGAAGCATGGCTAAGATGTGGGGTCACATCTTCCCAATGACCAGCAGAGCAGACAGCTCCATCCTCAACATCAGTGCAACTGTGTCACCTGTGAGGTCCACATGACATCAGCTTACCTTCAGAACTAACTCTCAAAAAATAACTTTTAAAGAGCAAAACATACAAGTGACACGTAGAAGACTGTCTTGTTTCAAGTGGCTTAACTGTTTTCTCATGAAAATTTGGATCTCTTCAAGATTATCTAAAAAATCAAACCAGAGAAGGCTGGATGCTTCTACAGATTAAGTATCCCTAGTTTCATCAGAGAGTTAAATATATCTTATTCAGGAGCTGTTTGTGAAGCCCCAGAGATGCCCCCCAAATTCATTCTGAAATTACAGATTTTATTTCTGAAAACAACCATGATTAAGCATGACATCTACAGATGCCTGCTCTTCAGTAAAGCTGCAATTTGGGAAAAATGAAAGCCATAAGGAACTAAATTATGTAAGGGAGGCTTTTCATTAGTCTCTAATCTAGTTCACTCTGAGTTAAGAGGCAAATGAAATTTGATTATCCAGCCAGTTACTTTACAGCTTCAGTGTTTAATATACTTTTCCTCAGAAGATTAAAAAAGTCATATGAACTATTATTACATGTAGATTTGAACTTGACTGTTTTTTTTAAAGCTCATTCATTAAGTGATTAGTGTTTTTAAAGAGCAGAAGCCCTTCGTTTGCTATGATTTACCCTTGCTTGGCCAGTGAGATGCCTTAATTAAAGACTACCTAAAATCTGCTATCCATTTAAAAAAAATCTATTCAAAAATAAAAGGGAAAAGCAATCTTATAACTTATTGACTGCTTAGAGCTTTCTTAGTTCATGCAATAAGTTGACAGCTTTGACTAAACAAAATACTGATTTGAAGGAAAAAAGCATCAGTTTTGATATCTTCTCACTGAAAAGGCTTCTTTTCTAACGTAGTTCAAAATATCGTCTCTCCTAAGGTGTTACTGCTTTTTAAATTAAGATTTAAAACGAGTCAGTCTTATAAAAAGACATCCATTCCCTAACATCTACTGCAAACACTCCTATACTTGTTAGTTAGACAAGACGCTACTTTTCTGTACACAGGTTGGCAGTTATTTATATAGTCTACAGAGTTTTAATGGCGTAAAGGATAAATAGAAAGTTGGTTAGAGGATTATCTCATTTTAACTGATGAGTACTTCCTAACATCTCTATCCAAGCAATGAAACCATCTAACCTTTAAAATGAAAGAGAATATTTTTTTATAGCTCCATTCCTGAAACACACCAAGGTGACTTTTGAGGTGGGCTTTCTAAAAGCTTTCCTAAGTTCTGAAAGTTGGTAACAATCTGGGTGTTGAAACATATCACACACACACAGGCACATGCACAGAGTACATCTCGAGTGTGGGATTTGTACCACATGTATGTCTGCCTGATCCCTGCCTAATATCAAAAGCAATAGTTGGTTTCCTTAGCAAATGCTCTCTCTCACTGTAGTCTTCCAAATGATGATTCTCTTAACATCTGAAGTTGCATATTTTCCTCTTAACAATTTTACAACCTCTGCAAAGCATCAACTCACCCCTAAAGATCTCCTAAAGTACAATAAGGAGGCAGCGCCATTTCTTGCTCTCTTCTCCATCTATCAGCTGACTTGTGCCGTAACTCCAACGGCAGCCTTACTTTTGTTACTGTTCATTTGGCACATTCCTGACTTTTCAACACAGTCATGCTTTATGATCTGTATCAGGGTCCCTACTATGTGCTGGATATTGTTCTGGATAGTGAGGACACAAGGTGATGAGAATATGGTCCCTGAGGTGAAAAGAGATGAAGAGGCAGACAGTCTGTGAACAGATGATTTTAGAGAAAGATTTGTATATTATGCTGTATACACTATATAATATTATATTATGACATAATATGTGTTCCCTTCATCACAATAAGAAACATTGACTTCTCATAGTCCATGGTCTGCCTGTCTATTTACCCATTCACATTTTTTAAATTCCCCTCTGAATACCAGGTAGGGAATAGAGAAAACAGAAGTGGGGGCTCTGCAGTGGGCCAGGAGATGATGGTGACTTAGACCATTCATTCATTCAGCAAAAAGTAATGAACCTATTTATTTCGCCAAGAACTGGACCAGAGATTTGGCACTGAAAAAAGCAAAGTCTCAGCAATCAAAGAGCCATAATTCTAGTAAGAGAGGTGAAAGATAATAGGAGTGATCAGATAAATGTCACATGGCAACAAGGGCTACAAAGACAATGAAGGCAGGTGAAGGACTAGAGTGTCTAGGAGTGTTGACGGGTTATGCTCAGAGTGTAACAGAGGCTTGGAAACTGATCTACATCAGCCTGAAGAGTGAGGGGGAAGCTTCTCAGAAGAGAAAGCACTTGGGATTAAACTGGATGCAGGAGTAAGAATTAGCCAAATAACATAAGGAGGAAGAAATGGAGGTGGTGGTGGTGGAAAACCCAGATGTAGGAAAGGTTTAAGGACCTGGATCCTGAAGGCTTGATGGAAAGCTTCCGTGTGGAGAGCAGAGGAAGAGAAGACCAGCTGAGCCAGAAGCCAGAGCTTGCAGCAGAGACCTGGGCAAGGGGAGGCCTGAAGCCAGAGGCAGAGCTAGGGGAATGAAATAGAACTCTCATACACTCAGCATTGGAGAGGATGCCTGGAGGGAGGCCAGCTATGGTGGTCCATTAGCAAACACTGGGTATGATCCAGGAGTAAGATGCTGGTGACTGAAGATGGTTGAAAAAAAACAGGGTGGATCTGAAAGACGTCATGGGTGTGGAATGGTCAGAATTTGATCACTACTTAGATGCGTGCACCGGGATGGGGGTGAGGAGAGAACACTTCAGTCTACCACAACATGATAATGCAAAATCCTTTAAAATATGCCCTATATGTACTCTCTGACTTCACGATACCAGCATCCCCGCACACCTTGGCATCACCAGCTTTCTTTCAGCCCTCGAACCTGCCAAGCTCCTTTCCAGCTAGTGGTCCCTGCCCCAGCCACTCCTTCTGCCTGGAACGCTCTCTCCCGGGGTCTTTGCTGAACCGGCCCTTCTCAGCCAAGCTTCTGCTCGCATGTCATTTCCACAGAGAGGGGTTTCCTGATTGTCCTCTGCCAACCTTGACTTCACACATCCATCACAATCTTCTCTCTGAAATCAGCTTCCTTTTAAATTATTCATGTGTTAATTTTCTCCGGTTTGTTTATTCACACTTCTGTTTACGTGTTTGTTTATATAATAGGGCAAAAAGTCCCCACTGAGCTCCACAATATCAGTGGCCTCACCTTCCTGGTCCACACTGTCTCTAGCCCTTGATGGCGCCACCTGTTTGAATAAATGAGTAAATGAATCAATGCAAAGTAAAGGAACCGGAAAACAAATTACATACAGAGCTTAAAGCTGAGTGGTAAACCTGCCAGAAGAAGAAGGTTCTTGCTTTGAAAGATACAAACAGAAAACAGACTGAAAGGTATACACATGAAAACAATGCGCAGAACAAAGGTGAGAAAATAAGCCCAGCTGAATCATGAATCCAGGGACCAGGAAACTTTTTTTCTGTAAAGACCCAGACAATAAGGATTTGGAGCTTTGCAATGGATGTAAAATGGCTATGAGGATGCTTTTGCTCGTATAACACAAAAGCAGCCGTAGACCATACAGAAACCATTAAGCATGGCTGTGTTCCAGTAAAGTCTTATTTACAAAAACAGGAAAAAAAAAATTGTACAGAGAAGCACGGCTTCTGACTCCTGCTTTCAGTTCAGTTGCTAAGTCATGTCCGACTCTTTGTGACTCCACGGACTGCAGCAGACCAGGCTTCTCCATTTCACCATCTCCTGGAGTTTGCTGAAACCCATGTCCATTGAGTCAGTGATGCCATCTAACTATCTCATCCTCTGTCATCCCATTCTCCTCCTGCCTTCAACCTTTCTCAATATCAGGTAGCCAAAGTATTGGAGCTTCATCATTGCTCATGCTTTAGATTAATCCAAAATAGGTACCAAGAGATAGCATATAATTAAAACATGTGAGGAGGACAAACTAACCTCTATTGAGAATCTACTATGTGCCAAACTTGGTGCAAGATGCTACGCACATGTACCTCATCTGATGTTTTTAAGAATTCTGATAGATAAGCATTAGTCCAGCTATTTGGAAATAAGTAGGAGTTCAAAAAGGAGAAATAACTTGCTCAGGTCATACAGTTAAGATGTCAAGATTTAAATCCAGGAAGTCTTTCTGACTCTCAGCCTCCTTGTTAATCATTTACCCTTTTCTCCATTATCCTCTTACAGCCTTGAACTGCCTTCCTTTCTCTTTTTGGGAAGAGGTATAGAAATCTGTGCACAGGATATAAATACAATGATTTTAATTCCACAAACACTTACCAAGTACATACTATGTGTTACGCAGCATGACAGGTGCTAGGATACACAACTTGGAGACTGCCTCTTCGATTTATCTCAGTTGAGGCTTATTAGTATCAGACACTGAACTGCAAAGCCTACCGTTTCATATTCCTATATTATAGTTTATCTATTTCACTAACATGGCTACTAAGGCTTTCCACCACACAAATGATATCTTTTCCACAGGCCTGTCTGTGCTCTGTACACAACCGCAGGTATGCATTTTGTGTTGTCTGTGTGCAAGGCCTCCCACTATCCGTCTCCCCGCAGAGACGTTTCCCCATTAGACCACTGCTTGCAGCTCCGGCTGCCATTCTGTGATGACGCTCCCCAGCTCCCGGTTACCAGCTGACTCAGATGGTGTGATTCACTGTGTCCTGGAAGCACTGGTTCCATATGTTTGAGTTAAATGCCCTTCCACCCTCACAGGGCCGATAACCAGGGTGTTATTTCTGGGTTTTAGATGGATTTAAGAGTCCAGATGCTCATGGATATACCACTTGCATCTAATTTTCAAAATATCTGATTCTCCCTGGTGTGACTTCCAGCTTAACTAACAAATATCCCCTGTATTTCTTATCTAGTTATGAAAACTATGTCTCAGAAAAATGCTACAGTCCAACTTTTGTTACTGTATATAAAATAACTGGAAAACATCAATACTGGAGAAAAATGTTTGAGGGAAAGGAAAGAGTCCTGCAAAGCAATGTCAGACATATTTTCCTAGGAAACACTGTCTGTATTTCCTCATCAGCCTGTACCTAGCCAATTTAAAACACAGGTTTATTTAGCAGAGATTCTTGATGATTACCTGTTTCCCTAGCCCATTACAGTTTTTCTTTACATAGAATAAATATCTCTCATCATCTGTTGTCCGTCAACATCCTAGTCTACCTGTAAAAAGTCATATACAAAATACATAGTCTGTCTTCTTTGGAGAAATGTCTGTTTAGTTCTTTGGCCCATTTTTTGATTGGGTCATTTATTTTTCTGGAATTGAGCTGCAGGAGTTGCTTGTATATTTTTGAGATTAATCCTTTGTCTGTTGCTTCATTTGCTATTATTTTCTCCCAATCTGAGGGCTGTCTTTTCACCTTACTTCTAGTTTCCTTTGTAGTGCAAAAGCTTTTAAGTTTCATTAGGTCCCACTTGTTTAGTTTTGCTTTTATTTCCAATATTCTGGGAGGTGGGTCATAGAGGATCTTGCTGTGATTTATGTCAGAGAGTGTTTTGCCTATGTTCTCCTCTAGGAGTTTTATAGTTTCTGGTCTTACATTTAGATCTTTAATCCATTTTGAGTTTATTTTTGTGTATGGTGTTAGAAAGTGTTCTAGTTTCATTCTTTTACAAGTGGTTGACCAGTTTTCCCAGCACCACTTGTTAAAGAGGTTGTCTTTTTTCCATTGAATATCCTTGCCTCCTTTGTCGCAGATAAGGTGTCCATAGGTTCGTGGATTTATCTCTGGGCTTTCTATTCTGTTCCATTGATCTATATTTCTGTCTTTGTGCCAGTACCATACTGTCTTGATGACTGTGGCTTTGTAGTAGAGTCTGAAGTCAGGCAGGTTGATTCCTCCAGTTCCATTCTTCTTTCTCAAGATTACTTTGGCTATTCGAGGTTTTTTGTATTTCCATACAAATTGTGAAATTCTTTGGTCTAGTTCTGTGAAAAATATAGTTGGTAGCTTGATAGGGATTGCACTGAATCTATAGACTGCTTTGGGTAGAATAGCCATTTTGACAATATTGATTCTTCCAATCCATGAACACGGTATGTTTCTCCATCTGTTTGTGTCCTCTTTGATTTCTTTCATCAGTGTTTTATAGTTTTCTATGTATAGGTCTTTTGTTTCTTTAGGTAGATATACTCCTAAGTATTTTATTCTTTTTTGTTGCAATGGTGAATGGTATTGTTTCCTTAATTTCTCTTTCTGTTTTTTCATTGTTAGTATATAGGAATGCAAGGGATTTCTGTGTGTTAATTTTATATCCTGCAACTTTACTATATTCATTGATTAGCTCTAGTAATTTTCTGGTAGAGTCTTTAGGGTTTTCTATGTAGAGGATCATGTCATCTGCAAACAGTGAGAGTTTCACTTCTTCTTTTCCAATCTGGATTCCTTTTACTTCTTTTTCTGCTCTGATTGCTGTGGCCAGAACTTCCAACACTATGTTGAATAGTAGTGGTGAGAGTGGGCACCCTTGTCTTGTTCCTGATTTCAGGGGAAATGCTTTCAATTTTTCACCATTGAGGGTGATGCTTGCTGTGGGTTTGTCATATATAGCTTTCATTATGTTGAGGTATGTTCCTTCTATTCCTGCATACAGATGGCTAACAAACACATGAAAAGATGCTCAACATCACTCATTATTAGAGAAATGCAAATCAAAACCACAATGAGGTACCATTACACGCCAGTCAGGATGGCTGCTATCCAAAAGTCTACAAGCAATAAATGCTGGAGAGGGTGTGGAGAAAAGGGAACCCTCTTACACTGTTGGTGGGAATGCAAACTAGTACAGCCACTATGGAAAACAGTGTGGAGATTTCTTAAAAAACTGGAAATAGAACTGCCATATGACCCAGCAATCCCACTTCTGGGCATACACACTGAGGAAGCCAGATCTGAAAGAGACACATGCACCCCAATGTTCATCGCAGCACTGTTTATAATAGCCAGGACATGGAAGCAACCTAGATGCCCATCAGCAGATGAATGGATAAGGAAGCTGTGGTACATATACACCATGGAATATTACTCAGCCGTTAAAAAGAATTCATTTGAACCAGTCCTAATGAGATGGATGAAGCGGGAGCCCCTTATATAGAGTGAAGTAAGCCAGAAAGATAAAGAACATTACAGCATACTGACACATGTATATGGAATTTAGAAAGGTGATAACGATAACCCTATATGCAAAACAGAAAAAGAGACACAGAAATACAGAACAGACTTTTGAACTCTGTGGGAGAATGTGAGGGTGGGATATTTCAAAAGAACAGCATGTATACTATCTATGGTGAAACAGATCACCAGCCCAGGTGGGATGCATGAGACAAGTGCTCCAGCCTGGTGCACTGGGAGGACTCGGGGGAATCGGGTGGAGAGGGAGGTGGGAGCGGGGATCGGGATGGGAAATACGTGTAAATCCATGGCTGATTCATATCAATGTATGACAAAACCCAAAAAAAAAAAAAAACAAAATACATAGTCTGTTATTTTCAAAAACCCACCACCTTTAAGCATTCAGCATGGAGCATAGTGTTGGAAATCAAAGAGAAAGCTATTTTAAGTAAAGCTGGGCTTTGAGAATCCACAAATAACAACCCAAATGACCCATTTGTTACCAGCTTGTCTTGGCCAGAGTTATGTCTCTAGGGAAACTGGAACCAATCAGGAGTCAGGATTTTCCTTCCTGTTATCAATATCAAAGCTCTCCCCTCTCTTTCAACTTCTGAGTCAAAACAGTCCACTAAATAGGTTCTCTTTTCTACATCCAAAATTACCCACGGGTCACTTCCTCCTCCACCTCCGTCAACTGACCCCTTTGCTATTTCTTAGCTTCATGGGTGAACACAGAGTTCATATGGCTTCTTCCCTTCAGATTTGCTCCCCTGTGGTCCATGCTCCACACACCGACTAGAACAATCAGGACATTGCTAACAGTCATATTTTTATGACTATTTTATGTGACATAGTCAACATTTAGTGGTACTTTATATGCATTATTCATTTAATTCAGATAGACACCCATACACACACGCAAACTGGTATCACTTCCATTTTTCACATGAGGCTTAATGATGTGAAGAATCTGACCCACTTCAAAGAGCTACTAAGGTATAGAGCTAAGATTCAAACCTAGGGATCTCTAACACACACATGATCTTGTGTGTGAACTCAAAATTCCTGTTCTATAAAAGCTACATCTGATTGGGTATGCTGCTGCTAAGTCACTTCAGTCGTGTCCAACTTTGTGCAACCCCATAGATGGCAGCCCGCCAGGCTCCCCCGTCCCTGGGATTCTCCAGGCAAGGACACTGGAGTGGGTTGCCATTTCCTTCTCCAGTGCATGAAAGTGAGAAGTGAAAGTGAAGTCGGTCAGTCGTGTCCAACTCTTTGCGACCCCATGGACTGTAGCCCACCAGGCTCCTCCGTCCATGGGATTTTCCAGGCAAGAGTACTGCAGTGGGCTGCCATTGCCTTCTCCACTGATTGGGTATAGCTGAGGCCCAATGTCACCTTCTGCCAGGGAGGATAAACAATCACAAAAGACAGTTTATTAAAATTATATCCAATAAAAGAAGGGTGGACACTCCCCAAAATCAAGAAGCAATTACAAGGAAGGTTAATGGGTACTGAGTTGGTGAAGAGGTCTTATGGTAGCTTCTCTTAATACTCAACTATAAAACCCTCACCCAGGAATGACCTCAAATTCTGTTACCAGACGGATACAACAGACACTATTCCCGAAGGTGGAAAACATCACTAACTGATGATTAAAAAAAAAAAAAATGGTTCTTATAAAAAGGGTGTTACAAGTACAGACACTAAAAGGTAAATTAGCTGAATGGAATCAGTTGGTTTAAGAACAGGTGAGAGCCAAGACGTGTAGGCTAGGACATCTGACACCCTCATGTTTGGCCAAATTATCACCTAATTTACCTTGGTTTACAGATCTCACGTCCATTGAAGTGGTAATGTTAACAAAAAGTAAGGAAGCTGGCTAAATCTTGCAGCCTTCAGAATCATCCTACAAGAGAAGAGACCCCACATCAGAGTAGAAGAACTAAAACTCAAGGGATGACATCTATGATAAAAGAAGTATTCTGAACACTGAGTCCTATAATTTGGAGTTGTGCTGGATGGGAAAAGTATATCTTGCTACCTCATGATTAAGTGAGACGTTTAGGGAAACTAGAACTTAGCAGGGGGTATTTATAAGATTGGGGAATGAATCCTTGCCCATATATCGCATGGTAAGATACTCTGCCTGAAAAGAAAGAAATAGTATTGGTTTCATTTAAAACTAGTTTCATTTTCTTAGGGTCGAGGTCACTGAAGGAAAAGATAAGGAGTCTTTGACTTATGTCCAGGCAAGATAATTGATTATGTAATAAAAAGCATGAAATTTTAAGGAAAAAAGAATACTGAAAGCCTACTAAGTATTTGAGGAAAAGATATTGCCAAGGAAACCCAGAAACTAGCCAGTCATCCATCAGCTGATTCTGTGATCTTTCAACTTCACTTCCTGAGACCTGTGCTGTTACATCCGTGCAGTCCATGAAGGGCATCCTCATCTACAGTTTACCTCATTGGGGACCACATAGAAATACAGACAGAAACACCCTGTAAGGGAGGACCAGGGCCAAGGGGAATGATGGGCAAAGGAGATCCTTCCAGAGAGAGGATCACCTAAACTGCCCAATGAATGACTAAAGAAATTAGTCCACTGTCACGGTACAGAGTTACATCTTAACAGTTCCATCCTTGATCAGCAAGATGTGTGTGCCACAGACTATACCACTGTGCTCTTCCCATTCCCTCTTTTGCCAAGTGGGAGTCAAATTGTATATACGATTGTATCAGAATAAAGGAGGCCCTTTAACTTTCCCACTAAGTTGCTCAAGTATAAAAATCCATACCCAGCTGTGATCCAGGAGACCATCAGTCCACCCAAAAATCTTGGATTTACCAGATGAATAACTGTATGAATCTTGGCATGGTCACTCTTAAGGACAGGGTATATAGCTTAAGCAATACAAAATCTATGTTTGGGAAGAAGTTTTGATACAAACGCGGGACATGAATAAACCATAGCACTCAGCATCACTAGCCAACCCAATAGCCATTTCCCCTTTCTTCCTTGCTAACAGAAATATGATTACATTTAAGATGGCAATATTCCCAGCTCTGGGAATGAATCATGATTGGTCTATCTAGATAAACCATGGCATTCCCAAAACCTTTTGCCAAATACTCACTGTCCCAATCATTTTTATAGCTCCAATTAGCCAAATAAGACCTTAGGAGTGCGTTCATTGGGGTGGGTGTATATGAAGTCTTACACTTTAATAAGGGCTTCCCAGGCAGCACTGGGAATAATCTGCCTGTTAATGTAGGAGACGTTAAGAGATGTGGGTTCCATCCCTGGGTCAGGAAGATCCCCTAGAGGAGGAAATGGCACCCCACTCCAGTATTCTTGCCTGGAGAATCCCACAGACTAGAGGGAGCCTGATGGGTTACAGTCAGGGGTCACAAAAAGTCAGACATGACTGAGCATCTGAGAATACTTTAATAAAAGAAAATATTCCCTTATTTTCTGCCTCAAAAATGTGTAAGTCAGAAACAGACTCATAGATTTCGAAAAGAAATTTATAGTTACCAAAGGGGAAAGGTGAGGGGAGAGATACATTGGGAGGCTAGGGTTAACATATGCACAGTACTATACATAAAATAGACAATCAACAAGTACCTACTATATAGCACAGGGAACTCTCCTCAACACTCTGTAATAACCTATATGGGAAAAGAATCTGAAAAAAAAAATGGATAGATGGATATGCATAACTGAAGCGCTTTGCTGTGCTCCTGAAACTAACACAACATTGTAAATTAACAAGGTGTGTGTGCGGTTAGTCACTCAGTCATGTCCGACTCTTTGCAACCTCACGGACTATAGCCCATCAATCTCCTCTGTCCATGGGATTCTCCAGGCAAGAATACTGGAATGGGTTGCCATGCCCTTCTCCAGGGGATCTTACCCACCCAGGATTTAACCCGGGTCTTCTGCAGTGCAGGCGGATTCTTTGCCATCTGAGCCATCAGGGAAGTCTGTAAATCAACTATGCCGTGCGCTTAGTCACTCAGTCGTGTCCAACTCTTTGCGACCCCATAGACTGCAGCACACCAGGCTCCTCTGTCCGTGGGGATTCTCCAGGCAAGAATACTGGAGTGGATTGCCATGCCCTCCTCCAAGGGGATCTTTCCAACCCAGGGAACAAAGCCAGGTCTCCTGCAGTGAAGCCAAATTCTTTACCATCTGAGCCACCAGGGAAGCCCATAAATCAACTACATCCAATAAAAAAATAAAAATTAAAAACTCAGAAAACATGTAAGTCATTTTGTGACTTACACAAAATGAAGCAATGACTACAATGATTTTAAAAAAAGCCCAATGTTGGGGATGGTAGAAGAAGGAGAGATCCTGGGGTCTTATTTCTTGAGATATATACAAGTAAGTCAACTTTACCAGTGATGTCATCACTGAGATTTCTGTTATTGTTAAAAAGACAAAAAAAAAAAAAAACATGCTTAATTCACAAAATGATCATATGTATAGGATATGAGAAAAGGACTCATTTGAAAAATAGAAGGAAATGAAGATAAATTCTGACTCTTGACTTAAGATTGTTATCTATTCCTCTCGAAAATGTTCTTTTAGCACAGTGGTATATTTTCTTTAAATTGAGTCTCAATTTATGTAGTAGGCAGAAATTTAATGACTATGCAAATGGGCAACATCATACCAAAACAGACAAAACAACTACCATGGCACTAATTACAATTATGCGTTCACTGACTAGTTATCAGTGGACCATAGACACCAACAGAAACTTACAGTTGAGAATCTCCCAAATATTTTCCTATACCTTTTCTTCATTTAAAAGCAGCTTCCTATATGTTTATAGCATATTGTTTGATCTTTACCCCTGCTTCTGAGACTCCATCTCAGCTCCAAATAAACATTCCTTTAAAATGCCAAAAAAGAAAAAAAAAAAAGAGCAACTTCCTAGAAGCTAATTCTACCCCACATTAATCTTTTAGCATTTATGGAATTTTATAAGCTTCAATTGCATAAATGTTGTCTCTCCAAATAAGTGGACTTCTCATTTTAGATCTCTCTTAAAAGACACTTATCTTTAAGTGATTTAGCATTGCTTGTTTAGCTTCTCTGATATTAATTCATTTATCCTTAATGTTATACTGCTTTAATTCTAATCATTCATTCTTTTATTCAATAGATTATTTGTTACTTCTCTTAATTCAAACTCTCAGTTGCATTTGGATCAGTTGATCACTCCCTTCTCCTTGGCTTCTGTGACGTCACATTTCCTGGTCTGTCTCCTCCATCCCTGACCTCTTACTTTTGGTTTGCTAGGTCTTTCCTTGCTGTCACTCCAAGTACTGTGAGTTTCAGGATATAGTTCTCACCTCCTTTTCTTTGTTAGGCATGATTTTGCCATGAATGATCTCATTTTGTCTCAGTATTAAATAAAATGTATAAGACTCAAACATTTATATCTTCAGCCCTAGCCCTCTACCCTAAAACCAATCATATATCCAAATGCATGCTTGAAATCTCCATTCAAATGTCTAAGAAGCACCTTAACCCTAACCGATCTAAAACTGAACTCCTGTTTTTTTCAATCTCCTCTCAATCTTCTCCCCACAGTTTTCCCCACGTCAATAAGTAACACCACTAGCCATGTAGTAGTTCAGGCCAAATGTCATTCCTATCACCTCTCTGTCCTTCATTCCCCACATCCAACTGATCAGCAAGTCTGGTCAACTCTTCTTGCATAGATCTCGACTCCTACTTCTCTCCACCCGCATCCCAAACCCAACACATCTCCTGCCTGGGGTGCCGCCCTTACCTCCTAATCATCTTCCTGCTTCCATTCTCTCTACCTTACCAGTCATTTCCCATAAATTGACCAGAGTGCTTTTTAAATATAAATTTAAATATAAATTATATCACTTCTCTTTATAAAGCCCTCACAATCATGTCCTACACATTTAGAGTCAAATCCAAATGCCGCCTTCTAGGCTCCAAAGTCCTCCCACATGATGTGGCTCCCACCCACATTTCTGACTCATCTCCAACCTCTCCACCTCACTTCCTACGCTCTGACTTCTCTGTCCTCTCTGACCTGTGTATAACCACAGCTTATTCCACTTTGGGGTCTTTGCAAAAGCTGCGCCTTCTGTCTGGAATGCTTCCTCCCATCTCCCCCCAAAGATAGTCACATAAACTTTGTCTCCTGATCCAAAACTCTGCTCATGGCTCCCCTCTTTCAGAAAAGCCTTACCTGGCTAATAAGCTGCAAGCACTACTCTATTACCCTTGGTCCATCATGCTGTTTTCCTTCCTTCACAGCAAGTATTGTTATCTGATGCTTTCTTGCCTATTTATTACCTGGCTTCTTCCAAGACATTCTACACTCCTTGAGAGCAGGGACCTTGTCTGACTTTCTCATTACTGTGTCCCCAGACACTCCACAGATGCTCAACAAATATTTGGCGGATCAGTGAAGTTTACTGCTACTAGGGAAAACTCTTCCTAAAGTTCCATTCAGAATCTCTGCCTTTAAAAAGGTACTTTCTGTTATATTCTTCATGGTTTTATGATTAATCAGGAAATACATTTTGAAGCCAATTCTCCCCCTCCATTCAATCAGGAAATATTTACTGTGCCAAATGCTTTTGCTATACAAAGAAAAATGAGACAGCAGATTCATAATTCAGTCACAGAGAATGACATGAAAATGACTAAGTATAATACAAATTATGATCAAACTACTAAGAGACCTACTAATATCACCAAGCACAACAGGGATCAGGAGTAGACAGTAACCGAATCAATGGTGAGTACAGAGGGACAGTGACATTTGCTATACGCCAATGAGTCAGAGGTTGAGTCCCACAAACTAAAAGAGGAAAATACTGCATTGGTTTCATTTCTCAATCCCATGTAATGACGCCCCCAAGCATGACAAAGACAGAAGGAGGGATTTTTTTTTTTGTATGTCATAATATTATTACAGCCTGAAAGTCAAGTTTTACTAAATTTAAGGACACAATTTCCAAATGCCTTATTTGTAATTCCACACTCAATTCTATTTTTCACCATCATGTAAGTTGAAGATTAAGTAAAACTGCAATGAAAGATGCTCTCCCAACTTCCTCTTCCTCTTACAGCTGCTACCCAGCTCTCTGCCCGTCTCCACCTCACTTCTTTCATCAATATCACTACCTGGGGGCCACCATTTCCCATTACTCTCTGATCTCAGATACAGACAACACTCTACTAATCCTCTACCAACCAACCTAACGGCCTGCTCACTGGCTCGCAAATGTGCCTCCCTCAACTCACCAACCCACTTGAAATACTTTTCCCTTTTTCTGCCCTTACCCAAATGCCACCAATTCTCAAACACGAGAGGTCAATCTCTTCAGCCCTCCTCGCCAGCCACGTTCGCCCTCCATGAGCTAATCCTTGTCCGACTACCCGCAGTGCCCACTGCCTTTGCTGGTTATTTGCAGTCACTTTCATACTTCCTGGAACTACTGTTTAACCTTTCACATATTTGGGTCTTAACAATGTCCAACCTAGATTATTGAATTTTTTCATACAGTCTTTTTTTCTGGCATGTCTTATCTGATCCATACCCATAGATGGTAATCGTATTGCCAGAGGAAATGGTCACTCCCAGAACATTAGTATTTTGGCTGCAAGCAAACTGTTTATTTCCACAGTATCACAGAAGAAAGTCAAGCATAAGTTAAACCAATTTGGTCTTTCATGAGTGCACTAAATATTCTTCAGCAGTTAGACCAACAATTTTGGTGTCCAAATGTCACACGTCAAGAAAATCAGTAGATACAAACATTCTCCAAGAAAAATTAATTTTGTCGTTGAATTAAAAAAAAAAAAAAAAAAAGGCTCCTCTGACTAAACAGCTCTATAGCTCCAAAGAGTTTTTGTAGACCATTTCTGTTTATTAATAAGTTTCTACACTATTCAGCCAAGCAGCCTTTGGATGAGGCCTTTGGGTTAGAAACAACAACAATAAAAATTTTTCCTCTTGTTCACAGGAAGCAGTTTGCCATCCCCCCTGCCATGATCATAAGGGTTAGTGTTGACACCACAAATTTAGATGTGGAGTAGATTAGCTGTAATTTCAGGGAACTCCCTCCACATTCATAATGGAAAGAGTCCTTCAGGATGCTGCCCTAGGCATCTTCTTTCTTCTCTACTCCTTTTCCTTTCCTCTACCATTCCCCTCCACTACTGTGTGGGTGTTAAGCCACTTCAGCTGTGTCTGACTCTTTGTGACCCTATGGACTGCAGCCTGCCAAGCTCCTCTGTCCATGGGATTCTCCAGCCAAGAATACTGGAGTGGGTTGCCATTTCCTTCTCCAGGGGATCATCCAGATCTAGGAATTGAACCCGCCTCTTTTATATCTTCTGCCTTGGCAGGCGGCTTCTTCACCACTAGCACCACCTGGGAAGCCAGCTTTATGCTGTTACTCCTCTGCAATCGAATGCCCTCTGCCAGTTATATCTTTAAATGTAAATCTGATCTTGCTACTCTATTGATAGCATCTGCTCTCCTTAAGCTAATGTTCTGAGATGGTGGTCAGTGATCTCCAGTATGCATTTTTCTAATCTCTCCATCACCTCCCTTCCCTTCAATCACTCCCCTCCAACCATAATTGATTTCTTTCAACTCTTCAGAGACATCATTTCACTTTCAGCCTCCAGGCTTTGACTCAGGGGATTCCCACCATATGAAATTCCTTTTCCCCATCATCCGCTATAGTTGCCTAACCCGTACCGCTCCTTCCAATTAAATGTCATTTCTTCAGGAAGAAACTTACAGGATGGTTGATTTCCTCTGATATTATCTCTAGTGACAATCGTGAACCTGATTTCAGTATGTGGCAATACTCATGAAAATCATGTATTTTAATATCTAGAATCTTGCTATATTTAAAGGTCCCATGATAAGAAAGATTGTGTCTGTCTTAGGATTGTGGCATCACAGCAAATTGTCTTGGGTCGTGGCACACAGTTCATGCTCAAGAAATCTGCTGAGTTGATAAATTACAATAGGAGCACTGGAGAGGGCAGACTTGGTTAAAGCCCACCTTTGCTTGCTGCACCTGGTGGCTCAGAGGGTAAAGCGTCTGCCTGCAATGTGGGAGACCTGGGTTCGATCCCTGGGTCAGGAAGATCCCCTGGAGAAGGAAATGGCAACCCACTCCAGTACTCTTGCCTGGAAAGTCCCATGGATGGAGGAGCCTGGTAGGCCACAGCCCATGGGCTCGCAAAGAGTCAGACACGACTGAGCGACTTTGCTTTGCTTGCTTTGACCTTGGACAAATCACTTTAGCTAATACTCAATTTTCTAATTTTTAAAAAGATATTATCACCACCTACCTCAAGGATATTGAAGAGCAAAATGATATGTTGTCAACCAAAGATTTTGTAAGTTGGAAAAGGTTTATTAAAAATTATTATTTTTTGAATAAATAAAGTTCCTCGAGCTAAATATATACAATACTTATTGGGTAACTGCTATGGCTAAAAGCTTTATATGCATTATCTCATATAATTCGAGGGCTTCCCTGGTGGCTCAGATGGTAAAGAATCTGCCTGCAATGTGGGAGACCTGGTCTTGATCCCTGTGTTGGAAGATCCCCTGGAGGAGGGCATGGCAACCCACTCCAGTATTCTTGTCTGGAGAATCTCCATGGACAGAGGAGCCTAGTAGGTTACAACCCAGGGGGTTGCAAAGAGTCAGACACAACTGAGTGACTAAGCACACATATAATTATGACATATACAATACTCCTAGAAGGCTCATATCACTAATCCACTGAACAAATGAGAACAAATTTATAAAGTAATAAGTGGAGCCAGGATTCAAATAAAGGCAATCTCACTCAAAGGCTTGACTGCGACAACAAGAATGCCTATTATGATACTATGAATTTACCTCTTTCTTCAAAGAAGAGGGTTTATCTTCACAAGAGACAAATTATGCCAGTTTATGATAATACACCAGGTGGTTTTCCCTCAAATAACTGAGCGAAATCCAACACTTCAGGAATCTTCATCATCTTTGTGACCAGTTGTTAAATAATCAACATGTGCCAGGCACCAGAATAAGCACTTTACAGTTACCAGTTCTAAACTTCTTAATAATCCTCACTGTAACAACAAGGAAAGGAAGACTCAGGAAGAATAAATCAAACAATCTGTGTCCCTAGAACTTTAGGTACCACACCTCTCTATTATTGTCAACACTGTGCTCTGTAGTCTACCAGGTACAGTGATTGCTTCTGAGTCTGTGCTGAGAAGCACTATAAAAACATACACCCCTATGAAGGCTCCTCGTGTGTGTGTGTGTGTGTGTGTGTGTGTTAGTATCTCAGTCACGTCCGACTCTTTGTGACCCCATGGACTGTAGCCTGCCAGGCTCTTCTGTAATACTGGAGTGAGTTGCCACTCCATTTTCCAGGGGATCTTCCCAACCCAGGTCTCCCACATTGCAGGCAGATTCTTTACCATCTAAGCTACCAGGGAAGCCCACATCCTTTAAGGATGTTACTTGTATTATTGTGGAACATTCATGAGATACTCAGATAACCAGATGATCAAGTATATTTGTTCTGTTTTACTGCTGTAACAAATTACCACAGACTCAGGGCATAAAACAAAACATAAGTATTATCTGACAGTTTGGTGGGTCAGACATACAACACTGAACAAAAATCAAAGAGTTGGGAGGGCTAGATTCCTTTCTAGAGGCCCTAGGGAAGAACCCATTTGCCTTTTCCAGCTGCGAGAGGCCACCCATATTTCTTGGCCAGGGACCCCCTTCTTCCATCTTCAAAGCAATGAGTATGCATCTCTCTGACCCTTCTTCCTTGGTGACACGCCTCTCTGACCAGAGTCAGGAAAGGCACATCACCTCTTAGAACTCATGTATTAGACTGGATGCCCTTGATTATCCTGGATAATCTCCCCCTATCAAAGTCCTTAATTTAATTGCATCTGTATCACTTTGTAAAGTAACAGTCACAGGTTCCATGGATTAAAACACAGATGTCTCTGGGGCTCTGTTGCACTGCCTACCACAAAAAAGCAACATATTTACTAGGAGCATATTCTACCTAACCTCCTAGAGCTCCCCAGTCACTCTCAAAGAGCAAAGACCAGATGGAACTACCAAAGTAGAGGAGAGGAGGCTGCCTAGGAGTTAGGTAGACAGCAAAAGTGGGAGCTCAGGAAGACCTGAACCACAAGCCTGGCCTCAGTAACATCATACCCACCCTAGTGCCAGGTTATCCCAATAATATTTCAAGAGAATATATTTATAATTGTGAGCTACACATTATCCAATTACTTTTAAACAGTTTTCATGTTTAAGATTTCAGTCACACGAACTTGTTTCTAACACAGCAGATATATTAGCCTTCTATATAAATTTGAGAGATGCTATGAAGAGTAGCTGGAAGAAGCACAAGCTGGAATCAAGATTGCCAGGAGAAATATCAATAACCTCAGATACGCAGATGACACCACCCTTATGGCAGAGAGTGAAGAGGAACTAAAACGCCTCTTGATGAAAGTGAGAGTGAAAAAGTTGGCTTAAAGCTTAACATTCAGAAAACTAAGATCTGGCATTTGGCATTTGGTCCCATCACCTCATGGGAAATAGATGGGGAGACAGTAGAAACAGTGTCAGACTTCATTTTTTGGGGTTCCAAAATCACTGTAGATGGTGATTGCAGCCATGAAATTAAAAGACGCTTACTCCTTGGAAGGAAAGTTATGACCAACCTAGATAGCATATTAAAAAGCAGAGACATTACTTTGCCAACAAAGCTCCATCTGGTCAAGGCTATGGTTTTTCCAGTAGTCATGTATGGATGTGAGAGTTGGACTGTGAAGAAAGCTGAGCACCGAAAAATTGATGCTTTTGAACTGTGGTGTTGGAGAAGACTCTTGAGAGTCCCTTGCACTGCAAGGAGATCCAACCAGTCCATCCTAAAGGAGATCAGTCCTCGGTGTTCATTGGAAGGACTGATGCTGAAGCTGAAACTCCAGTACTTTGGCCACCTCATGCGGGGAGTTGACTCATTGGAAAAGACCCTGATGCTGGGAGGGATTGGGGGCAGGAGGAGAAGGGGACGACAGAGAATGAGATGGCTGGATGGCATCACCAACTCGATGGGCATGGGTTTGAGTAAACTCCGGGAGTTGGTGATGGACAGGGAGGCCTGGAGTGCTGCGATTCATGGGGTCGCAAAGAGTTGGACATGACTGAGCGACTGAACTGAACTGATGAAGAGTAGGAAGAGCAAAGGCACTGGAGTTGGATGGACACAGACTTCAATCTGTCATCCACATATGCTCTGACACTTGCTGTGTGACCTAGGGCACACTGCTTAACCTTTCTGAGCCTCGGTCCCCATATCTGCAGAATGGAGGTAATTCTACTTACTCACAGAATATGGATATAAAGATCTAGTGCAATTAGATATATGCATGCTGAAACAAGGCCGAGCACCTATTGGAGCAAAACAAACATTAAGCCCTTTCCAATCAGTCCACCCATGCAGGCTGCAAGTTTAATGAACATAGAAAGAATATGATCTTCACTTTTGGATCCTTCTTCTACTCACCCACTCAGCACCTGGAAGGATGCCTAGTCCTGTATATATTAGCTGAACCATACTGAAGTATTCTTTTCCCCTTGGATCTTGTGAATAAACCTCTGGTTTGGATCAGTGATTAATTACACAGTCAGGCTGGCCTAGCAAGACCTAATTTCCTGGAACACCCTGTGGAGCCCTCGGGGATGGTTGGGTGACTTCACAAGTCTCATGCACAGACTGTGAAATTTAACAGTAGCCTTGCATAGAAGCCACAGTGGACTAGTAACATACAAAATACATTAAATGGCAGAAAACAGCTCAATTCACCATATTCAGCATCAAAATATCTTTAAGAAGAGTCTAAGTGACAATGAAATAAATGTTTTCCAAAATCCTTAACACTGCATTAAATCACCAAATTCTCCAGAGCTGAAAAACAAGCCACCAATTCCACCCAATGGTAAAGAAATAGATAAATTGGCAAAGAAGAATGTGTGACAAAGTAACATTTCCAAAGTTAGTTGTTTTTTTTCTTAGTTCTGGTCATTTATAAATGCAAAATAGAGTGGAAAGTGTATGGCTCTTTGGAAAATAGTAACTATTTGGGATAATCTTCTTCTCAGTTAGGGGCTTCTCTGGTGGCTCAGTCAGTAAAGAATACGCCTGCAATGTGGGAAACCTGGGTTCAGTCTCTGGGTTTGGAAGATCCCCTGGAGGAGGGCATGGCAACCCACTCCAGTATTCTTGCCTGAAGGATCCCCATGGACAGAAGAGCTGGGCAGGCTACAGTCCATGGGGTCGCAAACAGTTGGACCCAACTGAGTGACTAACACTTTCACGTTTTTCACTTTTCTTCCCAATGTAGCTAAAGATTACAAATCTATTACCAAGCTGCTCAAACCCTTATCCCCACCCTGTCTAAGAAAATGTCAATCCCTCTCTTTCAGAGAATAGAGTAACCTGTGTAATAGGAAGTCCTCCCCAAACCTAAATTCTTGCCTGCTGTCTCAGAAAAAAGCCTCACCACCCCACACTCCTTACCAAGCCCCACCTCTCCACTGTCTGACTCATTTAGACAAGAGATATTTTGGCACTGGGGGTCCAAGTATGACAACATACCATCCCTGGCCCAGAACAACTCAGACACAGCAACATAGGAGACCAATATAGCAATAAAATATTCCACAAATAACAGCACTCAGGAAGAATGAACTACATCCATCAATGCGCTAGATCTCCAAGACAAAATAACTGGAAAAAATACACCATTTGTATAAATTTAAAAGCATGCACATTGCTGCAGTTGAATGTCTGTGTCCCTTCCAGCCTCAAATTCATATGTTGAAAACCTAATGTGATGGTGGGCTTTCCTGGTGGCTCAAATGGTATAAAGAATCTGCCTGCAACACAGGAGACCAGGGTTCAAACCCTGGGTTGGGAAGATTTCCCTGGAGAAGGGAATGGCTACTCGCTCCAGTATTCTTGCCTGAAAAATTCCATGGACAGAGAAACCTGGTGGGCTACAGTCCAGGGGGTCACAAAGAATTGGACACGACTGGGCAATTAATACTAACTAATGTGGTAGTATTAGTGGGTGGGGTCTGGCAGAGGTGATTAGGTCATGAGGATGGCACCCTCGTGAATGGGATTAGTGGTCTTACGAAACGAGAGACTCTTCCCATAAGAGTTTCCCAGCCCATTTCTGCCATGTAAAGATACAGAAGAGTGCCCTCACAAGACCACGCTGGCACTCTGATCTCAGACTTGCAGTCTCCAGAACCATGAGCAACAAATGCTGTTTGTAAACTACCCAGCCTGTGGTATTGTATTACAGTGACCTGAGAGGACTACGGCTCCCATGACACATGACACTTGGTTCATGCACACTTACACATGCAGATGAAAGGATACTAAAGTAAACTGGAAGGATGTAAACCAAATTCAGTCATGGCTATGACTGCAGGAAGGAGGGGACAGGAAAGAGAACATGGAATGTAACAAAATGGTTGTCAACATTATTGTTAACATTGTATTGCTTTTCTGTAAAGAAAGCTGGAAGCAGATAATTTTGTAAAATTATTAATTATCAATTTAGGGTAGGAAATCCTCAGGGGCTTATTAGTCTCTAAACTTCTCTGTGCTCCTATCAGTTCAGTTGCTCAGTCGTGTCCAACTCTTTGCAACCCCAAGGACTGCAGCACTCCAGGTAATTCAAACGTAAACAGACAGCTGCATAGTAGCACAGAAGGTGCTCTATGTGGCACATACAAGGCACAATGGGGATATAACAGAAGAATGAGTCTCTCTGGGGTTTTCAGGACACTGCTCTCCACTGCCAGGTCAATGCCTACACACATGCCCAAATTTCTCCTGTTTAACCAAATGAATCTGTGAGCAGTTACTTCCTCAAACTGCTCCATCTCCCCACTTTCCTTCAAAACTGAACTTCTTAGAAGAGTTGCCTACACTCGTTCTTCATTTCCTCGCTCACACCCAAACCCACTGCAATCTGGCCCCACTTAAATTGCTTCCACCTCCTAACTGGCAGATTCTTTCCACTCTCATTTTACTCAACCATGCAAAGCACTTAAAGTAATTGACCAAGAACTGGAAAAGTTTCCTTCCCTTGGCGGTCACTGCTGCTGCCTCCCTTCATGGTCCATCACCGACTCAAGTGTGGGTGCCTCCTCCCTGGTACAGTCACTTAATTCTAGCTTGTCTCCTAGGATGCCAAGCTGAGCTCAGATCTCTCCCTAAGTGATTTCCTCTGTTCTCGTGACTGTACCTGCAATCTGCTGGCTTCTAGATCTGTATTTCTAGCGCCTTCTGAGACCTATACACATACCTTCAATTGTCAGATGGGTTTTTCCTATGTTCTCCATCTGTACCTCCACCCCATAACTCTCAAAGCTACCACATCCTCAAGAATTCTCACTGAAGGTTAAAGCTAAGAATGTGGACTTCCTGACTCCTACTTTTCTTGTCCTCATTCCAATGTTTAGTGACATGTTGATTACAGTTGCAACACGCCTCTTGAACCTACTACCTCATCTCCACCTGTCACGCTACTTTAATTTAGGTCTCTCACTCCACACACTCTGCCCCACTTTTCCAACAGCCCCCTTGAATTCCATGGGATTACCACTATCATTTTTAAAACACAAATAAATGTCATTCCCTTGCTCAACATTCTTCAGTACCTCCCACTGCCTGCAGATTTTCATTTAAACTCCCCCAAGCATAAACGCAAGGGCTTGAAACAATCTACCACCATCCATTCTTCTAGCTTCACTCTGGGGTACATCTTCCCATACTGCCAATATTCAGGCCACCTGGACCTTCTAACCATTCCCCAGATGTAGCTTGAGTTTTCATACAAATCTGAGCCTTGGCAAAGGCTGCTATAACTACATTGGAATCCCTGTCTCTCTCTTCCACTGGTTTTCGTGGCAGCAGATCCATTCAACAAATACTTCAGAGTCTACCATGGGCAGACCCTTTTCAAACTCATGAGATATCTAGTGAACAAAATAGCCCATCCCTACACTGTTGGAGTCTAAATTCCAGAAAACTGAATTGCAGTCAATAAATCTGAGGCATGGTTTGAAGATGTCTATCAATTGTTAATAAGGCTTTCACAAAATCAGTGTTAACACACATGACCATGGTGGTTTTTTCATGTCATCATAGCTCATCCTCTCCAACTAAATCTCATCTTTCACTTCTCTGCAAGCCCATGAGCACCAGGTACACACACGCACCCATCCTATAGAATCTTTAAAATTTAAGGCTCAGTCTTCCCTTGATGGAAACTATCTCTTCCCATGAAGGCCTGTAGGAATCTTTCCTCTAGAGGGTTTGCAATTACATGTTGGAGTTGGGTAGACAATGTTGACTCAGGTTCCTCACAAATCAGCAAGCATCAGACCCACACTGCATGAGTTCACGGAAGAGAAACAACAACAGATAAGCTCTCGGTGGTTAAGTCAGGAAATGCCCATGTGGTAGTGCTGGTAACCTATGGTGTATTTTTTTATTTAAATTATTCATTTATTTTACTTTACAACATTGTATTGGTTTTATTAGATATGTTTATTACATGTGTATCTCATGTAATCTTTGGATATTTGTAGACAGAGACTGAGTCTTCAGAATTGTAACATCCATCATGCATGAAACAGTGGAGAATTAAAAATGCAGAAAGAGTATCCCAGAAACAAATAAGGACAAAACATAGTCTGAACAGAACAGGAAAGTTCTCAACTGGGATGGAGAATGGCTGCAACTGGCTTAAAGCACTGGGAGGAAAGGTGAATAGTTAATCACAGCACTGCAAGGTAGAACTACCTCTCTGACACTTGATATCTGCAAAAGTGAACACATAAATATATGTAGAAGTTAACTGCTGATAAAACGGCATACTTTTTCTTTTTTTTAGTTTTTTGCCACTCACTGTTTTGTCCAAGGCTATAAAGTCCAGTATATTAGACTTTTCTCTTTATACTAGTCAAGAACAAATAGAAATGCCTTCACAAGAGGCTACTAGGATCAAAACCTTTTGGATATGACATTACTCCGTCCAGCATGTTTATTATTATCCAAGAAAAGAAAGAAGTTCAGCTTTACTAATAATTAGTATGCATGTTTCTTGAAGTATATGTGTATAATTTATAAGGAAATCTGTAAAAATGAAAGTATATCCTCAAAATTTTTTCACAGATAGGGGTATAAAATCAAAATGCTTTGGAGACTGCTGACCTAGACACTAAATGGCTAGCAAAGAGTTCTAAATCACAGAACAAAATCAGATTTCAGAGAGTACGCAAGGCAGAAGGGAAAAGGGAAAAAGTAAAACAAATAAAAACAAGACAGAAAATAAGTTCAGATGCCAGAAAGGCATAATCAACAGTCTGCTGGTCACTGGGATAACTGCCTGACACTTTTTGCTGAGTGTAGGGACCAAGGCCAGAAGATGTGATGTGGCTATTTTGCTCCCCTGCTTAAAACCTCTGATCATTTCTCATTCCTCTTAAGATAGAGTTCAAATCCTTAATAAAACTCAACCATCCAGGCCTATCTGCCTCTTCAGCATTTATCATTAGTATCTCTCTCTCTCTTTTGGACATTTTTAGTTCTTTAAGTATGTTCTCCATACTTGCCTCTAAGTATCACTCAGGTGTCAACTTAATTTACACTTTCTTTAGGAGTTATTTTCTGAGCCCTAAAACATATTCAGTTTTTCCCCATCTGTTCCTATAGCATCCTTTGCTCATTATTCTGAAACTCTCAGCAGCCTCAGCAGGCTGCTAATGCATTGCTGGAAGTCTCTCTTCCATGATGGCCATCTGTGAAGCCAGAGAAGGTATCTGTATCTCCCAAGCACCCAGCGCAATGTTTGATTTATAACACACACTAAATAAATGTGTTGAATGGAGTGAAATTGAGTGTTATGTGTTCTGAGACTCAGGGAGAGAGGGAGGGAAAACATTCCTTTGAACTCCTAAAGAACTTGCTTATTGCATTTCATGGTGGCAGAACTATGAGGCTCACCTAATAGTTGATATCTATCTGCTTTTTTGTCAGTACATTTAAATATACCCCATTATCCATGGGTCAACAAATATTTGAATGCCCCTGTGGGTCCTGGGAGTGTGCACAGTCTCTTTACTCTGGCTTGGTAGATAAGAAACAATTAATTAAAACTATATTCATTAAAGAACAGTATTAAAGGGATTCATGACTTCTTCTGATAGGATGGGAGGATGGCTGAAGTTCATAGCTTGCAGGAATGATATATATTCTCAAATGGTTAGTCTCAGCAAGACTGCCTGTGTCTAGTGTCCATAAGGGTGGGTGGGAGATGTGGTTGCAGGATCTAGAAGTCCAGGGAGGGAAGGGAGTGGAGTGAGGGCAGATATGCAAGCAAGTAGAATGCTCTCTGAATCAAAATCATACCTTTGCATGGGATTCTAACATCCTTCCAAAGTTTGCCTGTGTTAACTTCCGATGCCCAGTTTGCCCCAGACCCTTCACTGACACTAGCTCCCCCACATCAGTCACTCCCATCAGTCCTTCAACTCAGGCTCAGGGAGACCCTGCCAGCTATTTTCATTCAAACTCTTCGGGCATGCATGGTTCTTTGCCTAACCCACAAGCCTGGGTATCCAGGCTCTTCCCATGCAGCATCGTCTGAACTGGGCACTGGCTTTGGATCTTTACCTTGGGTATGATCTAGAAATCCACAGGGAACTTTGTCAGGTCACTTGTCCTTTAGCTTCATGTACCACCAACCTGGACAGTAAGCACTGTCTCTGCAGAGCTGAGGCCACCCTCCCAGAACAATGTCAGGTCAGCCCAGAGTGCCACTCCTCACATGTCCCGGGCCTTGACTATCCCATGCAGCCAGAATGCCTCGATTAAGACTGCCTTGGTCAACAGTCCTGTTCTTCCCCATCACTAGCCACGTGACTCTGGGTGAGCTACTTAACCCTTTTGAGCCCAAATTCATTCATCAACAAAAAGGATATTCAACACTCCCAAGTGTTACCCTTAGCAAAGTATACCTCCAGCGCCTCCAGTATAATGTTGGACTTAGTATTTTTGGCCACACACACACACACACACACACACACAACTTTCTTCCTCTCTCTTCTGGATAACAGCTTCACATCAGCACAAGCGAAGGTCTTCATTCAGACCCCTAAGTTGAGTATGGAGCCTGCTTATGTGCACATCCTTGACGCTGCTGCTCCTTGATCATCCACCCAACCCAAGGCCCGAATTCAGTCCATCACAAAGACTACCCATGAAGTCCCCAAAATCCGCCAATTCCTTTTCTTCCCCTCTGACATCCCCCACAACTGGGCAGTCCTTCCAGAAGTTTGGACAACAGCAATGTACTCCCAGCCATCCTTTTCACTTGAACCCTTCCATCCTTCCACCTTCCTTTATAGCAGGACAAGACAAGTCTTCTAAGGTCTTGCTTTTAGTATGCCTTTCACAGAAATCTTGACTCCTTGCCCACTGGATAAAATCCACCCCATGAGATTCCTCAATCACATGTCTCAGCCTCAGCACTTCTCAGACCATGATCTACTCCAGCCAAGTTTCTGGACTTCGAACCCCACAAAATCCACCATGCAACCCACAAAATGCTTCCTTGAAAGCCCAACTTCTCCCCTGGGTCCTACCCAGCAGATCCCCCAGGATGGCCTCCGCATCCCTTTGGCCTTAGACGTCAAGACTGACCCCTTTCAGGGAGTGAGTGCCCCTTCCTCACAACTGCCCCCGTCTCCCAGCTCCCAATCTCGCCACTCTCCAGACCACCTATCCTAGAGATCAAAAGACTTTTTCTCAGGCCAAAATATAATAGAAACGATATGATAAATCACATTTATCAGACCCCAGATATCTGTCAGGCACTGTGCTGAGCATCTGATATATACATTGGTTCAGTTCATCCTCCATACAACCTGTCAAAATGGGTTCTCTTTATTGATTTACCATTCCATGTATACTTGAATGCTTTTTAATAAGGAAGATAGTAAAAACTAAACAAATATACACAAAAATATGGTATATATAAGTATTATTATAGTATACATAAGTAACATTATAGTAGTATAGTATATATAGTTTTATCTTTGATAGAATGTAGGATAAAAGCTATGACAGAAAGTAAAGCAGGATCAGGGAATAGGGAGACACAGGGGAATTGTTATGTTAGATGATGTCATCAGAGAAGTAATATTTTAATGGGAACATGAAAAGGGGAGGAAGCAAAACAATGGAGTATATGGGGCAAGAATGTTCTAGGCATAGATAAAGAAGCTAAGCTACAGAGTAGCCACATGACTTCCTAAGGTAGCAGGCACAGTATTTGAAACCTAGGCCTGACCCCAGGTCTTCTTCATCCACCATGAATATTCTGTAGCAATTCACTCTTAACTGGCTTTGGCTTTTTGAAACTTTCACTTCCATTAGCTGGCTGCCATGGGCCATCTATGTGCAGGACACTGACCTCCATAACATTCTCCTCTCCAATTTTTTCTCGACTATATCATGTTTCCCTGGTTTTTCATCCACCTCCCACCCTTATTCTTCATAGATCCAATCCTAAACTCTGTCCCCTACTCAATCTCATGTCTTCAGTTATCTTTATCTCTTTGCAATTGATTCCCAAGTTTGACTCTCCAGCTTAGTCTGATGGTCAGTTTCTTGGGAGTAAGGCCATTACTCTATACTCTCTTCTCAGTACTCATCACAATGCTTAATAAATGTGTGTGTCTCTGAAATCAATTAAACTTGAACTCTACATTTCCAACTGCCTTTGGGACAGTTTGACCCAAACGCTTTCCTAGCACATCAAAATCAGTATTTCTAAAAGTGAGCATGTTTTCTTCCCTCTATGTTACCTGTTCCTCCAAAACCTGTTGTCTTCCTGTGTTTCCTGTTTGTCCATCATGGCACCATGAGGCATCCATCACCAGTCTCCCCATCTTTCTCATTCCCAATCATCCCACCCTCTCATCCCCACTGCCTTCACCATTGTGCAAATATTTGTTTTCTCTGGCTTAGACTAAGGCAACAATCTCCTAATGACATCCTTGTCGACGATGCAGCCTACACAGCTATGCAAAATTATTGTTCCTTATTCTGTCACTCCTAAATTTAACCAGCTCCCCACTGTCTAGAGACTTCCCTGCAGCTCAAATGGTAAAGAATCTGCCTTCGAGGCAGAAGACCAGGGTTCGATCCCTGGGTTGGGAAGTTCCACTGGAGAAGGGAATGGCAATCCACTCCAGTATTCTTGCCTGGAGAATTCCATAGACAGAGAAGCCTGGTGGGCTACAGTCTGTGGGGTCACAAAGCCGGACACGACAGAGACTCAGTCCAGTCCACTGTCTAGAGAATCCAATCTCACTCTTATGTACCAATAACTACTAGACTTCTACATTTTGACATCCTCAAAGACCTTAAAGGTTATAGTCCCAAATTGATCTCATTGTATTTCAACTAAACCTCCTTCTGTACTTTTCATCTTGGTAAATATATACCATCCACCAGTTATCAAAACCAAAAATCTAGGAGTTAAGCCAGGCTGCCCCTCCTCCTCTCCCAACCTCAATTACAACCCATTATCAAATCTTGTTGGCCTCATCCTCTACCTCATGTGAACCCACTACCTTCCACATCGCCGATGCTTTTCTATGATCCAGTGCGTCTTACTGCAATTGTACCTCTGCAGGTCTGCTCTACTCCTGTTTCATTCCCTTTCTGCCCATTTGCCCCATCACTGTGGTTGTCATCCCACATGCAAACGTGGTCATGTTCTGCTCTTGACTGAAACTGACCAGTAGGCCCCTGCTACCTTCACATCCTGAAGCAGACTACTTCTCCAGCTCTTATATCCTGTTCCCCTCCAAACCCACTTTCATGGCACTCAGGACTTCTCACTGTCGCCTGATTACACCACCACATTCTCTCAGATTCAGCCTTAGAACCACAATGCTCCCTGCCTAACTGTGCATTTTCCCACCTGCTGTATTTATCTGGAAGACTCATTCTCTTCTGCCAGATCCGCTCCAGTCGAGGGAGCCTACTGTGATGCCATCCAGCCTGCAGGCGGTAACTCACACATGCCTTTCCAAAGCACTCTGTGCTTGGTACTATCCTAAGATTTTGCCCATGCCAACTACTATCTCCCATGTCTATCTCTTTAACTAGATTCAGGGTCTCCCACTGGATATATTTCATCTCTGTATTCTAGTACTTAGAACAATACTTGACAAATAGTAGATGCTCAATATGTTTTACAAAAGAATAAACTGGCTCACATTTGGAGAATCCCTCACTGATATGTGGAGTATGAGTATTATCTAGCCTACAGTTTAATGCTGGCTTTTTCCACATACGACTTGTTTTATATTTTAAGTGACTCTGTGAAACCAATATCACTTAGGAACAAACTGTGTGATTATGGAAGCTCTACCCCATGCTCCTTCAGCTTATTATTTCACAGAAGACAAGGATCGCAGCTTCTGATATCCTCCATCAAGGACATACCCCAGGGTCCTAGAAAAACATTTAGCATGTGTCTCTGAAAATGAGATAAGCCAACATATTCTATCTAATCCATACACAATTGAGATCAAGTAGAATTCTGGGGTAGAGAAGGAAGATATGATTTAAAAGCTTAATTCCTCAACAACTACCCTGCCTTTTTATTTTCTGAAATATTGACTTTCAGTGCCTCTCCTATAATAGGTAATTGATCATTCATTATGTTTCAAATGCATGACTGTTGAATAACATCCTCAAAACTATTTTGAAAACAACCAGAATACAGATTGCATTTAAAAGAGTTATAACTGTCACTGCTTGAGATCTGAAATTCAATTCTAATGATATTTATGAAAAGCCACAGTCTCACAATCAAGGGTCTGAGATAAATGTAACTGTGCTTTAAATTGCAATGTTTCTAACAAATTATTTCTACAGTTCAATCTTCCTAGTGTAGTGTTTGTAGATTCTACATTGTATTTATCCTGAGAGGTGAACAACAATCTTAAAGTCTTAGGTTTTGTGGACACTAATTTTCATTCTGAATCCACATCTACAACTTTAATTGAACTAGAAGGGTTTATATAGATTAACTGCAAAGCTGGTACTTCAATCATGTCAGAAGGGTTAGTATTTACCACCTTTGAGATCTGTGGTTTAGGATGTGCTGCCTTTTTTAAAAATACCTTACAACACCTCCATCGAAAACAAGGCTTACTCTGTAAATCCATAGCAGGATAATTCTCTCCCTCTATGTCCCTACATAATGCTATATTTTGCAGTTTCCACCTTCCTTTTTCCATGTTTCCCAATGTCTGATTCTGAACTTTCAATATTGTTTTATTCTTGTTTCTCAAGATTTCTCTCCCCACAACCTTCAAATTAATGTGATGCACCTGTGTTTCAGAGCCAGCACCAACTCTCAGAAATCACAACTTTGACAGGAAATTATGATGAAACCGGACCATGGGAGGAAAGCGAACAGGGAACAGATTGCAGCAATACCAAGCAGCTTAGTAGGAGGCCTCAAATTAAAGGGACTTGGGGGAAATAAATGATACAAGAGTATTGGAAGAATTCTTGGAAAAGATTCAAGAAAGACTTAGTAGAATCTGATGTTCATAAGTGTTCCCAATAATAAATCACATATAATAATATTCTTATGATAAATGATACTTATCACCATAAAGTGATATTTAAAACTTAGAGTGATATTCTACTTAATTTTTAAAAATCTTACTAATTTGTAATGCCTCTACCTTTACCAGAATATTATTTAAACTGGCAAACAGAAAGCTAGGCATTTTCGATTCCTTTCTGACTACCTTTAAACAGAAGTTACCACTCATTTTGTATTCTCCAGGATTCAAAATTATGTTTGCCTTATCTTAAAAATTGCACTTCCTAACAGATTCCCAGCATCATAGGTTTTAAAAATCTTTAAAATAGCTTAGATAATGTCACAATGTATTTAACTGGTGGACACATAAACCCACATTACAGGAGAACAGAACACAGGGGGGTAAAGTCAGGCAATAGAAAAAATATAGAATTTTGAGCTCAGTTCTTTGACAGCTTTATTTTGTGAGATCCCAAAGAGAGAAAAATCAAGTTCAATATCACTGTTTGCTTTCACTGCGTCCACTTGGAAAGGAATGGCACTTATATCCACTGGAAGTAATCTTGCTTTTCAAAATCCATCTCACTTCATCTTTACCTCTATTATGGCAATAAATATTTTAAAATACACATGTTTAGTGATTTATTTCTCCCCTACTCAGCTCTAAATACTTGGTGCATACTCAGTAAATATCTCTTGAAGAAACGGTAAGGTTTCTAAAGGCAGACTCCACTTCTCATTCATGCCAGCACTATGTAGCTTCTTCGTAAATATATACTTTTACTCGTTAATCTCATTTCTTCATTACGGAATCCATCCCTATAACCTACAAGTAATATAATTACCACCATCTTATAGGCGAAGAACGAGGAACAGCAATATTATAGTCAGCGGCTATTTTGTACATCCTCACTTCTCTAAATTAAATAAGATTTCTCTAAATTAAACTTGTTTTGGGGACTGGATTTGATGGGGTTATTTTAGAAATGTCTGTTGGTTATTTCTATATTATTCTTTGGGTTTTTCCAAACTCCTTGCAAACACAAGAAAACCAGAGGATCTGTTTCCACAGTGATGGGATGGATTGGAGTATAAGAGGGCATCTCCACATTTAGGCTTTAACCACAACGTAAGATGCTTTTATTCATTTAACATCACTGGAGCACTTACCACATACAAAACATGGATAAAAGGCAAGAGCTAAACCAATTTTTTGTAAGTAGTTTCTTGTGCTATTCTAATGAAAATTTAAAGTATGAAAAGCTACAACCCAAAAGAAAGCCCCTGGCAGGATATCCATGCTGAAATGTAGATCAGTTTAATAGTTACATGCGCTATTTTCAACCAAGTTTATTATGAAGCTCATAAAGACTTTTGGAGATCATGTCTTCCCTAGTCAAAAAAAAATCATATTTGGGGACATTATTGGGAACACCTTACTATCTGTAACGCAGTGTGTAGGTGCTATTATAGTGAAGACATGGGCAGGAGGAGCATGCATAGTCATGAGCTTGCAGCACTTACTCCATCAGTCAAATCTGATTTTGATTCCTATTTGTGCACAGATAATGTCATTTCTTAAATAAACTGCTTCACTCAAAAGATTCTTCAACTATTAAGAAGTGTTGACATGTGGAGATGAAGTCTATTTCTTCTCCAAAACCTTTTTAAAGTAAAGATCTATAAAAAAAAATTGCCAGTTCAAATTCCCTCAAGACTTTTTATTCACTATTCATGAGCAGATGTTACTGAGTATGTGGAGGGGACACTTCCATAACTAAGTCAAGCCCGATCTCAGGTAACCAAGACGTTATGCACTGTTATTGTAAAATGGGCTGAATAGTTATTTTTACCTAAGTTTAGATAATTGGGGTAGAAGATGTAGGAGAGAGAAGTTTCTAAAACGTCAATAATACATCCACAGAGACAACCTATTTCGAATGGGAGAACCATTAGACCACACAGGCTCTGTTCATTTGCGAAGAAAATTAGCCTTTAACATGTTGGTACGAAGGCCAAGTGCTCAATATGGCCAATTTTATATTTATATCCATATTCAAATAATTCATTAGTGTCAGAGTGAATGGAGAACTTACGTGTTTAAACACTGAGTCTTTCTTTTTTAAGGCTTTCTAATACTAAGGACATATGTATGTATACAGAACAGCCTATAGTGAAGGAGCTGGGCGAGAAGGGAGACAGCCCCAGTGGTGAGAGTTAATGAGTTGAACTTCATCTCATCTCAGCCCTGCCATGGTTTACCTGCCCTTCCAATTCCCTTTCAACACGTCCTGATTCTGTGAAATCTGACACTAAAGAAAACACACCTAAGGAAATGGATATGTAAATGTTGAAAGATATCAGTTTTTTTATAATTTTTCGATTCCTTTCCAAAGTCACTGATGTAATAAAAGGATTTATCATCTGATGAAGATAATAATGGTAGACAGGGTGGGAAGAGGGTTCGGTGTAGCTATTCAGGATCTGGGTTGGGAAATGTTATGAAGTGCTATTCTCTGTAACACTAACTCAGACCAGTACTGATAATCACACTCATGATTCAGGAGTACTTAGCTCATCTTTCCACTCTTTTATTGGAAAGGGAACCAAGAGACGTGATCATCACTCACGGAGGGGCCCCTGAACCACCAATCTCCTGGGGGTGACAGGTCTGGAAGGTACTAAGGATGACGGAGAGTCATAGCAACAGTATCCAAAGATGACATTGCCTATTGCTCTAAATACACAAAACACACTGGTTATTAATCTTTTCTTCAGAAATGATGCAAATTCTCATAGCCACGCATTACAAATACAAGAACATGCACACATGCGCAGTTTAGAGGAGCAGTATCTTGCTGTCACATTATTCATAGACCTGGCCCATGGAACAGAAAAGATAGAACCAAAAAAACAGTGTTACTTCCAGTAGATGCCTTAACAAGCAATCAAACGTGAACTGTAATTTTGAGTCTCTGATAGGTCTACCACTGAGCAGTGTGGCTTAAATTCCATAACAATGTTTGAAGCACCTACTATTTTGTGAAGCACTGTGCCAGTCATTAGCAGGGGTATGAAAATTAGCAATTCATGTACAGTACTCAGCATCAAGGTTTTATAACAAGACTGCACACCAAAGAAATATATGTAGTCTATTCTTCTTTGTCATTCAGATGTAAGTCAAAGGAGAATGACTGATGAAAATTTAAAGCATAATTCTTTGGGGAGGGGGTCAGGGGAAATCACTAAGGCTTCACTGAGAAAGACCCCACATTCAAGATGAATGTCTCAGAGGATGTATTCAATGTTGAACATTCAACATTGAATGTTCAAGTGGGTCAAGCTGGGGTACAAAGTTCATCCTAAGCAGTAGGTAGAATATGAGATATGTGTGGGGACTAGGGAACAATTTAGTTTAGCAGGTCAAGGTGTAGCCTTAAAAGAGTCATGGAAACAAATGTTGGGATAGAAGATTGTCACCACATTGTGGAAGCCCTGACTATCAAGCTAAGAAGATGGTATTTTTAGTGCTATAAGTAATGGCAAGGTTATGCACAAGAGAATGATCTGACTCAAATCAGGTTTTAATAAATGTATTTGGTTGTGTGTGAGGAGTAGCACATAGTGCAAACAGAAGACAACCATGATGGTCTGGGAAATAAGAATATAACTTTAGGCAAAGCAATGGGAGCTGGAGGAAGAGCTGGACATAAAGGCTACAAGAGAATCAATAAGACTGATTTCACATAGAAAGAGAAAATAAAGTGGGAAGGACCATAGAGAAAGAATCACTTTTGCTTTACTTTTTAACTGTGTGCCTCAAAAAATGATGTCACCATCATGAAAATTTGGATGACAAATTGTTCTTAGAAGAAAGCATATGTATTTTCTGATGCATTGACTTCGAGGTGCTGGTAAACTTGTTAATGGGTCTGACCAACAGGGCATGCAAATGTCCATCTGGTAATGTGGAAAGGGATTGGGCCAGAGTTACAGACTAACAAGTCTTCTGCATCCAGATAAAATGTGTCAAAGCCACAGTTCGATCAGAGAGAAATAAGAGAATGAAGACAGAACTGTGTGCAAAGTTGTACAGAATGGGCAAAGGAAGAAATAAAGGTCAGAAAATGAGATCTGAGAGAAGTAGGAAGAGACAGACTAATGCGATGTCACAAAATACGAGGGGAATTCATTCATTCAACAAATATGTTATTGAGCAAATACTGTATGTCAGGCTGGATGCCAGATGCTGCCAACAACACAACAGCCCTGCTCCCAGGGTTCACAGTCTTCTAAGGAGTGCAGATAAACAGCCTGAAGCACGGCAGTGAGTTCAGAAAAACGTGAATGGAGAAAAGAACAGGAGGACCTTTAGCCAAATGAATAGTTTTGAAAAAGAAGGAGGTGATTTAATGCCCAATGGTGAATAAACCTATAGTGACAGATCAAGTTATATAACTTTAAAATATTTTTAATTTATTTTAATTGGAGGTGAATCGCTTTACAATATTGTGGTGGTTTCTGCTATACATTGACATGAATCAGTCACGGGTGTACATGTGTCCCCCATCCCAAAACCCCCTCCCACGTCCCTCCCCATCCCATCCCTCTGGGTTGTCCCAGTGCATCGGCTTTGAGAGCCCTGTTTCCGTAAAGCCCACTGAACAAATTAAAAACTTATTTTCCCTCTGTCCCTTCACCTCTCTCTCACACACACACTTTAATCTGCTTGAAAGTTCCTAAGAAAGGAGGCTATTAAGCAAGCACACTCTGCAATGAAATATTGAAAAGCAATACTATCCACATCTTCTAGAACACCAGTGAAGACAAGAAAAACAAATAAAAGGATGAAAAAAGACTAAGAAGGACCATGCACTTCAAGCCAAGAAATAGATCATCAAAAGATTCAACTACTATCCAGTCTACGATTCCATGGAAATTTTGCATACATGTTTTATACTGCATGAATCATTAATTTCCAAACTATCTATAGCCTTATTTTATGAAACTTGGCATAAGCATCACCCGGGCGGTGGGGGGGGGCGGGTGGGGGAGAATGTGGAGCAAGCGGAAGAGGGTTGTTGAATTTTAACACTTCGCCACATGACTTGCTTAGAACCTTCTTACATTCAACAACACAAAGAAGACAGAATAACGCCTTGTGCCATAAAAAGCTTTTCCTGGGTTGAGAATAGACTTTTCACTACTACCCTTGTAGAATTACTAATTTGGGTTTATCTTTAATAAACTCCCAACTTAAGCTGAGGCCATGATAACATCCACCTAACAATACAAAAACAAAGAGCATTTTTCACTGTACTGTTGTTGGTTGACAAACTTGAGCGCGTCCCAGGTGAAATGTGAAGCTGAGTCCCACACACGGAGGGTAAGGAGAGACCAAGAAAGAGGAGGAGGACCACTGCAGACTGGTCAGTGGCAGGTTTAACAAACAAAGGACCTTAAATAAGAAGGCTTGTCTTGAGTGAAGCAAGATGAGTAGATCTCCACACCTGCCTGCCAGATTCTTAAAGGTTTATATAGAGGGTTTAATGAGGTTTAGTCATGAATACTATAGAATTCCATGGACAGAAGAGCCTGGCAGGCTACAGTCCATGGGGTCACAAAGAGTCAGACACAACTGAACGACTAACACTTTGACAGTCATGAATATCACCCAGGTGTCCTTAAGTTACTCTCTCAAGGCTATGTCCTTGAAAATGGCTTATGCTGTGCAAATAGCGGGCAGAACATATATCCCAAGGTCAGGGGAGGCAGGCGAGGGGCCTCCGATTGCCCAGGTCCAGTTTGTGCGTTAGTCTGGGCCACATCCTCTCCATAACCTCCTGTAACTACTGAAACACCCATTTCCCTCCCCATGTTGAACTACAGATTACATCACATGACATTCGCCATCTCTGTGTTAGATGGAACACATTAAGGACACCAGTGAATAATGTTGTGGGTTTTTTTCTCTGACCTTACTTCTGATTCTCTTTCAAATACACTATTGAATAATCACCCTCTGTCTCTCCACCAGCAGTAGGATTGTTTGATTTTTGTACCAGGGGAGCAAATGACATGAAAAATATATTCTGGGCAAGCTTTTGGTATAATGTTAAAACTGATGAGAGGGAGAACAGAAGTGAGCACTGTGATTCCTAAGAAACCTTCTCTACTGACAAGCATCCACTTCCCATTCTCCACAGTATTGTCAACTACCATGACTTAGAAATGGTGTTAATCAGGTAGCACAGTAAATACATTACTTGTTAAAAGGCATAAGGAGTGAGTTGAGTAATTGTATCACAAAGTTTTAGCAACTCACTCAACCTTGCTCCCATCTTTCCACACTTCCCTCTCTACTTGCACTTTAATGTAATCTATGTTTCTCAATAAACTATGTTTCTGACTCTAGAGTCTGGTCATAAAATACAGACACACAACACACACACACACGCTTCTCCAATTCCTGATTTCCCTCTAACCCTAATCCATTTCTCTCCGTCTGATCCTCCAGTTAAATGTCATTTAAACCCTGATCAAATCATTTTATAAACCTTCATCCAGGAGACATATATTCAAAAGAAAATCACCATGGTCACGTTAGAAAATGCGAATATTCATTTATTTTAAAGGAAATAAGAGGTCAGGAGCTACTGTTTTAACATAGTACTGACCAGGGGATTTTTGTATACAGAAACTAATGCCTGTGGCTGGCGATTTGTTGCGTAAGTGAACACAGAAACACTCCAGTCAATAACCAGGTAACAAAAGACATTAATATGTCTCTGGTCAAGAAACCATTAAAAGGAACTGAAATTAGAGTTGAAACCTTTAAATATGAAAGTCTTTTCTTGTCCCAGGATTAGTCAAGACTCAACACTTGAGCCCAAATCAAAGTATGAAAGTTTAAGTTTGCTGAAAATACAAAGACCTTTGATGCAAAGACAGTGACCCTACGAAACAACTACATATCTGGGAACTATTCTCCAATTTAAACTTCAAACACTAAGAACAACAAAAAAAAGGGTGCTTCAAACATTTTTCTTCTTCTAAAGTTAACAATTAACTTTAAAAGTTTTTCCTTCTTCTAAACAATTAACTCTAAAAACATGTGAATACAATTCAAGAAACAGATGTCAGATCAATTCAAGCCAGAAAATGCTTCCTTCTTGGTCTCACCTGAGAAAGATTTAATCAGGAGCTTTCTATTCTCCAAATGAACAATGAACACATGCTGATTCTAGAGATGGTACTGAAAGTCTTTTCTTTTTTAATACATCATACTCCTCAGATGTGATTTCATCTTTCTCATTTTATCCAACAAGTAGAGATTATGGCCACCTATGGTACTGTGAATAGACGAGGCGAGCTGATTCAATCCCCATCTGGCCAATTAAAGACTAGGCTCAGCCAAAAAGCTGCTATTGCTGACGAGCTGAACAATGCAAGCCACCCAGTTCCCCAGACTTCTGTTCCTACAACCATCTCTATCTCTGAGTACCTACAGTTGCCTTGTGCATGAGTAAGTTCCCGAAAGAACAGCCAGCTCCCTACCCTACTGAGTCCAAGGAACTGCAAAGACAGAGGCCCTATGAAATCAACTATGCAGCCCTCTACAGTTACAACTCTCATTCTGAAAAATTCAATCTCTTCAAGAGTATGAGTATTGGTCCTAAGATATATCCTAGATATACTTAGTTTGCAATGAGTGACAGCTATTTTCATGAGGGAAACGTGAACTATACATCATTATAAGTCATACTGGGGGCTCTAAAGGTGACAGTCAGGTTTTTTCCAGCCTACCAAGAGTATTTTCTCTAAAACTTTACATTCAAAAAAGACTAGGGTCCTCCCTGTTACAGTAACTTGAACTACTGGAGGGAAAGGAAGAAAGGGAACACATCCGTATCTCAATGTCTATAAATTAGGGCATGGACTCTAGTTGAAGTGACTCCATTTCCCTGGGTATAAACACCTAAAATGTGGACATGCATCTTTCCTTGCAACTTTACAGCCCTGAAGTGCAACTTTTTCATCCTGAAAATCCAAACCATGCTGTGGCCACGTGTGACCCCCTCATTTTATATAATCTAGGAAAGGTCCACTCTCGATCACTCTCAGGTTCCCCACAATAACCTCCATTCGATTTACGACTCCTCTAAAATTTGTACACATGTAAAGCCACCTAAAAACAAACCGATTCCATCCAGGAGGCTTTATTGGGATGCGGTGGGGGGTAAGGGAGCTATGGTCCCATATTCTGCTATGGATACCTGTCCCTGCTTTCGCAGAACGCATGATACTCTGAAAGCCAAGCTCCTTGCACAGAGTGCCAGGTACCTTTCCAAGGCTATACTGTGTATAAATTATCTCCAAGTGTCACTGAGGACCATTTTCTCTGAACACACTAAACTGAAGCTGGCAATAAAACAAGACATACGGTCCTGCTGAAGAATCTGACCTGGGAAACATTCCGCCCGTGTATTACCAGGGGACAAAAATAGAGTTTTAATGAAGAAATGTTTGGGAGCATAAAGGCACCGTGGAGGGAGAGGATCAATACTATTTCAGATCATTTATCCCCAGGTGTTGGGAGAAGGAAGTGTGCAGTCTGAAGTCATCTGGCAAATGCATAAACAACATGGGAAATTTTCAGAGAAGGCAAAAGTAGGCACAGGATCGCAGGGGACCCTGACACTGGCGAGTTTCACACACACTTCAAACACCTCCTCTTTCCCGACCTGTACCTTGCATGCACCCCCTCTCCTCCGCACCCCCATTCCCGCCGCTGCCACCTCCCCTTCCCAGTCCCGCCCAGGTGACTATCTCACATGCAGCAAAGGCAACAAGCGTCCCCAGCCCAGGAAGGGGTCCCCGTCTCAGCTCGTGAGGGAAGCAGAGTGGAAGCGGGAGCCCGCTCCAACGCTTATTGCATCCTACCGCCTGTGGAGCTCGCCTCCTCCAGCTGAGCCGAGATGCTTTCCACCCTCCTCACGTTCATCTTTGGGGACGCAGGGCGCAGGAGCGGGACACGGGAGTCAACCGGCCCAGAGGCGTCTGGCGATGGGTCTGGCACCGGAGCGCCCTCGCTGCTCGGCCCGGGGGCGTCCGCCGCGCTGGGAGCGAGAGAGTCGGCGGCGGCGGCGGGCAAGGCGCGCGGAGCGGATGCAGGTGCGGGCGGAGGCCGGCGGGGGGCGCCGGGGGCGCGGCGCGGCGCGGCGCTGGGCAGCGGGGGCGCGCGGGTAGCGCGGGGACCGGGGGCGACAGGCTGGAAACGCGAGCCGCTAACCGCTAGCCCGAGAGCCAGGCGCCCCCTCCCTTCGCCGCCTCTGCCACCTGCTGCCAAGTCACTGGACTGGGGTGGTGCTGACCTGGGGGCTCTGACCACAGAGCATCCAGACCTTAAGGAGACGGGAGGCGATTCCGAGAGTTGCCCGGTGCCTCCAAGAGCCCCTCTAGCCGCGCGCAGCGCCGGCTCTGCGGAGGGGCTCCAGGGCCCCACGCCTTCGCACAGAGGTCTGCCAAATCCCCCAGGGGCTCAAACTCCGAAGGCTAAACTTGAGGTTGCTGCCCAAAGTTAGGCTGAGTTCGAAGGACACCAGAAGGGAAGAGCAAGGAGATGCCTTCTCCAAAACCGGGCAGAGCGCCAGAAAGTCCTGGAACTCCTAGACGGGAAACTTCCCGATTGAAGTTCGAACCAGTCATGCGACTTGGCTAGGTGTTGGGAAAGGCGGGCCCTTCACGCCCAAGTGCGCGGGCGGGCAAGGCCGAGATGAGAATGCCACTTTGGAAAGAAAGATTGGAGGGGGCTGGGGAGGGGTTTCAGACGAGCATTCACAGGGAAGGTTTCATCTGAGGGCTCCCTGGCAGCTCTCCAGGGAGGGAGCTCAGCTCCCCCGTGGGCGTTCATCACCTGGTGTCGTATACCCTCTTAAGCAAACCAAGGCAGGGGATGTTCAGGAAGAGAAAAACTAATCAATAAGCCACTTGTAGCCATGGTTACTACTTGAGAAAATCAAAATTAAAATGCTGATTTCTGTGTCCCCAAGAGTCAAGTACATGAAGCATCTTTTGAGAAGGAAGGTCAAGCTGACCAGTTCCCTGAGCTAACCGAAATAAAATTCCTTCCCATTCCCAATGGACTATGATTTGGGTGGAAGTCATTTCTTAGTCTTCTGCAAAGCTACCAGCACTTTCTGTGCTGCAAACCCCACCCCACCCCACCCTTAGAGACTTTCACCAGCTGAAATCTAGTCCCTTACTCCAAGAATGTTTCAAATGACACTTTATATTTTTCACACCCCGATCCCACAAGTGACTCACTTGATCTCTTGTGATGCCTCTGATTTTCCTTTCAGTTCATGAGTAAGGGGAGTGATACTGACATCATCATTACCTGGGTTCAAGGCTACTACTTACTAACTTTGAGACCTGGCATGGTGCAAATTATTTACATCAGCTGTAACAATGAGATATTTTATTGGTCTGTTGTGAGGATTAAAGGGAGTTGCTAGATGTAATAAAGGACTTACGGCAGTGCCTGGCACACAGGAATCTCTAATTCTACAGCAACTCTTTCCAGAAACCTCTCTCATAACTTTTACTCCATAAGATGATCACTAACACCTGTCCAGCTCTAAGTTCCATCATTTTCTATCAGCTAACTTCTACAGCTGTGTTGATTTTGGTCTAGGAGCCTGGATCAGAATCACAGTTCCAGCTTTTTACAATGTATGCATTTAAGGGCTAATAACCTCGCTTTCTCATCTCTATAATGTAGAAAATAAAGGTGTCTGTCTCTCTCAATTAACTGTTAGAAAGATTAAATGAAGGGTTATCTGTGAAATGTTTAGAAAGTTTCCTGGCACAGAGCAAAAGTTCAGTAAGACACTCACTACTATCACTATCCTGATAGTTATTAGTATCATTATCATTATCTTCTTATGATGAATTTTTTAAAAAGCATCACTGTCATTTCCATGACAAATCTGCCCAACCTTCTTTCACAGTGTAGGAAGTAATATATTAATATAACTCCTCTTTCATCTGCAAAATACACAGATATTTTGTTGGGCCAACCCACTTCTCAGCTTTTACCTACTGAGTATCTATTTTGATCCTACTATTTGTTTCTCCCTAGAATCTGTACGAAGGCAACACAATCAGGTAAAGAAGACACTGTGCTGAGGAACTCTGCAATAAATTGTTTCCAAAATATTTATTTGGGATCTTGGATACGATGGAATTAATTTCTTCTTTATGCAGAATTCTTTCTCTTTATGTGGACCCTTAGTCATTGCCAAAGATCACAGGGGAAAAAACTGTCTTTTTGGTGCTACCCCTACTGTCATTTCTGATATTTGGGACTAAAGGGCTAGGGTGCTCTGCCTTGCTTATACCATCTTAATGGTACTTCAGATGTCCTAACACTTATAGAGAAGAGCTTCATACGCCACATATGTTGTGCCAGCCCACTGCTCCTGCTAAAAAGCTGTAGCAATTCCAGCCCTCCAGCCCCCCACTCCCCACTGCAGTCCCCCAAGATATAAGCACAAAGATTCCCACAAATTGTTGGACTAACTCTAGCTTACTTGTTGTGTAACATGGATATATATTGTCCCTTCAAGGAACCATATTTAATTGTTCAGACAGTAAAATGGGTGCACAGTAAACTATGTGCCAGCCTTTAACCTCAAATATCATCATTATTTAACCTTAAAAATAAAACACTAAGAGGTAAGTGCTTTTGTCATCCCTATTTAACTAGTGAAGACATTACAACTCAGGTGAACTGGTTTGCCAGTTTTTCACCAATATTAATCAGTATTTTGGGGATTTGAACCCACCAGTCTGACTCAAGCTTAATTACCACCCTGGACTACTACCTTGGACTAAGATTTAGAAACTCTGAGAGCTGACATTTCCTAGTTTTGTGTCCTTCGGACAGCCACTGGTTGTTTCTAAGCTTCTGCTCCTCATCTGTTAAAAGAAGAATTTCTGCTTTGCAAGGCCATTGTCAGGATCAAGTCAGGTAATGAAAGTGAAAGCTATATATAAACCTTGGAGAGTTGTAGAAACATCCAGGATTACATTTATTATTGTCCTGTTCTTTTATTGCCTATTATTTTTGTTGTCTAGTCTTTCTGAAAGCCCCTCATGTTTCAGCACAATTCTCTCTTGCTCACCAGGATTTAAACAATAGAAAAACTTCATATTTAAGATTTATTGAGTGCTTATTATATGGGCTTCCCAGGTGGTACAGTGGTAAAGACTTCCTGCCAATGCAGAAGACACAGGTTCAATCCCTGGGTTGGGAAGATCCCCTAAAGAAGGAAATGACAACCCACTCCACTATTCCTACCTGGGAAATTCCATAGACAGAGGAGCCTGGCGGGCTACAGTCGATGGGGTTTGCAAAGAGCCCAACACGACTATAACTAAGTGTGAGCACTTATTATGCATGCTCTGGGTTAAAAATTTTACATCAGCATATCACTTAATACTCAGAAGAACCACTTTATAGAGTTATTTTTACCCTGATTTTAAAATGAGACAGATTCAGAGAGGGTGAGTAGCCCTAGAGCAGTCAGCTGTGAAGAGGTACAGCTGAGTTTAAACCCCCATTTATCTATTGCAAAACTAGCACTTTCAGTTTCTACTGATCGTTCTAGAACTGCGGCAGACATGAGAATCACCCACAGGGTTAGTTTGAAAACACCTGTGCTCCAGCCCCCAAGATGGATTCACTGAGTCTGGGGTAAAGGTCATGGAATCTAATAGTTTTTCATTAAATTTTATTTCTTTAAAGCAGCTTTCAGTTTACAGAAAAGTTGGGCAAAAAGTACATAGTTTCCATACACCTCCTCTCCCCCTGCCCAGTTTTCCCTGTTATTAACATCTTGCTTTAGTGTAGTACATTTATTACAAATTAACCAATAATACTGATACATCATTAGAAACTCTGAGAGCTGACATTTCCTAGTTTTATTAACTGAAGTCCACAGTTTAAGATAGAACTGATGGCCTTGCAAAGAGAAGCAGAAAGAGAGACAGCTCAGAGGAAAGGCCATGTGAGGTCAAAGCAACTGTCTGCAAGCCAGGAAGAGAGCCTCCCCCAGAAAACAAAACCTCCTCCAACCTTGAGCTTGGACCTCCAGTCTCTAGAGCTGTGAGAAAATAAATTCCTTTTGCTCAAGCCGCACAAGTCTATGGAATTTTGTTACGGCAGCCTGAGCAGACTAATACACACCCCAAGACCACACTTTGAGAAATCACTACTCTACAGTAGAAGTAACCATGGCACTTGCAGCATCTGGGAACTTATCCGAAACCAGAAACTGGAGCCCCATCCCAGACCTACTGAGTCAGTATCCTCATTTTAACAACATCATCAAGTGGTTCCAGGTATGCTGATGAAAACGAGGCATGGCTCATCAAAACATTATGTTTACTGCCTCCTCGGAGGCACCCAGAGCTCGCTGGGCATGAGAGGCCGATGGTGCGATAATCATAACCAGTTCACCGCATCTCCCCCCAAGTGAGATGACCCTTTTTAATTTTTGTGGCAGTCCCTCCTCAGATGGATATAATTGTTTATTGCCTCATTAGGTTTCAAGCAGCAAATACCTACAACCTTGATCATCTGACTACACCTGCAAATTGCTTTGTGATTCTTGATCTCTCTCATGATGATAATAATCGGTGAAAATAACCTACATTGAGAGCTTCACATTAAAGGGAATATGAATATGCCACAATGAGACAAAAATGAGGTAAACATTTTAGGGCGGCAGGCTGAATTCTGACATTCCTGTAAGATTTCTATATTCAGTAGATGATGTAGCCTTTACAACTGTGAAGGTAGGTCAGATTCCATTATTCCCATTTTGCAGATGAAGAAGCGAGAGCCCATGGAAAGTGACTTACTTGAATTTTCACAAGGAGCACAAGGGACAGCCAGGACACAAACCTCATCATCTGACATCTTTCAACACTTGGTGCTATAAACCTTGCCAAGTTTATATAAGCTGGAGCACTGCCAAATGAACTGCAATTCTCTAAGCAGCAAAATTCAGATTTGCTTTGCAACTCTGTCTTCAGGATAAATCCATATTATAAATGTAAAGTTATCATATTGCTTAGCTGCATTTTTCCTGACTTGTGAACTTCAGGAAATTCACTCACTGACGACATTCTCTATGCGGCAGGAAAGGTGATTAGGGGATTTGCTTCGGAATAGAAATTTAGTTGAACCTGGAAGCCCTGTAACAATTTATATCTTTAATGAAGTTAATGCTGAAAAGATTTTACCAAATTCCATCTTTCTAGGTTCTAGATTTGAATTGTATGTTCTAACTGGGGGACATGTTCAATAAATCCAAACCACTTTATACCTTTTATCCTTGTATTTTCTTTAATTGCTCACTGTACTGCCTTTAGACTAAAAACAGGTTCTTGTGGGAGTATCTGCTAGTTTATCTATTAGCAATTTGAATGAAACTGTCCAAAAATGGTTTCACTGTAACTAAATGAACCTGTTTCTAGAGTAGTCTTCATAATCAAAAGTTGCAATTAGCTTAAAGCTGAATTTCATTCCAAATCAATTATTTTCTTCAAATATCTGAATCAGATTAAGTCCTTAAAAAGAATAAAAATGCATTTCTTTATGTGTGTGTGGTTCAAAGTATTATATTATATTGCTGATAAGGAATTTAACTTGATATGTTGAAGATTTTTCAATAGATTAACACTTTGGGGGAATACACTCGATCTTTTTGTTTTAAAATATATTAGTAAAATTAAAATTCTTTCTTAAATTAGAAATGTTTTGAGGAAAACAGGAATATGTATTATTCAGATTAAGGTAAAAAAAAATGGCCACAGTTCTGAGTGTGGATAACTCAAAACTAGGTTTGACAAGCTGTCAGAATTGAACAGTGAAAGAGCTATGTAATACTTGTCAAAATAGATGAAGTAGTTGATGCTCCAGCTCAGGTGTTCGTTAACAACCTGTCAACAAATGGACAAAGGAGAAGACAAGGAAGGCTGGGACCTTCAAAGTCTTGATGCCATTAGGGTTTCAGGAGCCCAGAAACTTTTAGATGGGTGATGTGGATGAATGGTACCAAAGAATGAAAATATAACTATGTTATGATGGTGAATTCTGATAAAACAAATACTCCCGGATTTGGGGTGTTTGTGGAAATGCAGTGAAAGATACATTTCTAATCATGGAGGCAGACTAAGGTGTAAGTGAGAGTTTCAGGCACAGCAAGAATGGAGGATGGGAGATAAAGAGATAAGATGGTACTGTGACTGGACTTCTGAGGAATAAGGTTATTGGACATGACAAGTCATTTATATATTGTTTCCTTTACTGATTTTTGGCAAGTGCCTAAATTTTATTCACAGTGATTAGAATAGCTATCAAAATACTTTCCTCCATTCATTCTCATATTACCAAAGTTTAATAAAACAAAATTCATAAATTATTGGAGCAATCTTTTCCCCTTCTAGGAAAAAGAATACTTGAATGGGCAAATTAGCATAACTGCATAAGCAGCAAAAGATTATACTGGGGAAATATTGGTGGTAGATTAAATTTAATATGATCAACTCCAACATTCTTAGTAAATCAAAGTTTGGTACAATAAAATAGTATACAGGGGTCAGACTGACAATGCACAAGTGACTAGGCATATTTCATCCTCTCTCATGATTTCTTTATCTAAAGCAGGTGCTCAGCTTGTCAGCTAAATCTCAAAAATGTTTGTTCATTCAACAAGTATCAAGCCAGGCACTGTGTTACATAGGGAGGATCTGACGGAAGAAAAGGTAGAGTTCCTTGCCTTCAAGAAGCTGACAATATCAGAATGGATCCATACATAAGTATAAATTGCAGTAAGAAGCATGACCTGTTAAAAGCACCCACAATGCACTTGGTAAGTGCACCGGCAAGTGTTATTTTATCTGATCCTCACAACTGCATAAGAGTATATATCAGTTAGTTTTGCCATATAAAGAAACCTCCCTAAAATTTAGTGGCTTAACATAACGATCATTCATTTACCTCGCAAGCCTGTGGTCTGCCCACTTAGGTAGTGCCTCTGTGGGTAGCAGTGATGTACCATCTCACATGTCATGCAGATGGCTGGAGCTGTGGGGATAACTGGACCCTGTTCGCCTCTCCAACCGGCACACTGGCCTGGACGTCCTCACTTGGCAACGACTGCAGGGCTCCTGGCCTTAGGTGCCACTGCACAGCTCTTTTTAAAGTCTCTGCTTGGGACACACTTGCCACTGTCCTATTGGCCATATCAAGTCACAAAGCTAGCCCGGATTCAAGGGGTTAAAGAAGAATATACCTCCTTTAATGGAGGAAATTATGAAGTCATATGACAAAAGGCTATGTACAGGGAGGCAAAGAATGCGTGACCACCATCTCAATTGGCTCTAGGAAGGTACTATTCATATCTCAGTGAGGCACAGAGGGGCTAAATGACTATTCCAAGCTTATCAAGCTAGTGACAGAGCCAGGATTCAAACTGAGCAGTCTGACTCGAGAGCCAATAAGTGGACCCACTACACTTTAGTGCAAGTGTCCCACAAGCATGACTCATGTGCTGTGCGAAGATTCGGGAAGAGCCCCTAACTCAATCTTGGGTATTAGAGGAGCTTTCCCAGAAGAACTAGTGTCAAATTTAAATCCTAATGGACAAGGATGAATTAGTCATATGAAGAGGAGGGAAGGACAGGAACATTCCTTGTAAAGGAGACCACATATGCAAAGTACTAGAGGTTGGGGAAGTTAAGGTAGAGAAGGCTACAAATAGTTCCCTGGGCTGGAGGACTGAGATCTAAGCTCATGGCAGGAGCGGGTAACTTTGGCAGAATTGTAAATTTCTTAAAACCAAATTGTGGGTTCACTTTAATCAGAGACATTGGTAGCCCACTGAAAGGTTCAATCCAGAGATTAATAGGTTTAGATTTTGACTTTGTATTCATCACTCTGGTGGCCATGAAGAGAAAGGATTAGACTGGGCCCCACTGAAAGTAGGAAGATTATTTGCAAGATTATCTGCAGTGACCAGACAAAAGAGTACAAAGGCCTGAACTAGAATAGAAGCCAGTGTGGATGAGGAAAAGACCCACTGGAAAGATATTTAGAGGATAGGACATGAGGCCAAGAAAATGTGACAAAGGCATCATGATGACACAGTTTTTGGTTTAGATGCTGTGTGGATGATGGTACCATTACCTGAACTTCAAAGTCACAAACTGAAGATATTTCAGGGAAGGAAAGGATGGCTTTTGATTTGCATGTGTTGAGTTTTAGATGTCTACAGGACTACATTTAAATTAATATATCCTCTGTGAGGCAGGAATGAGCCTTGAATTTCAGAAAGGGATTGGGTTGGATAAACATCTATAAATGAAAGTCATCTGTATGTGGAAAAGATTGCCTAGGGAAAATATTTGGAATGGTGTTAATGATATGTAGCATTTATTAGCATTTTGTTCCATACTGGGAACAATTACAAAACATTTCAGATTATTTAATGAGCTTAATTTTCACAACAAACCAATGAGATAATATTCTTATTATACCCATTTTACAGATGAGAAAATCAAGGCACACATATATAAGGGTTTAAAGCCAGCAGTCAGACTTGGGTAATCTGGTTCCATAACTCATGCTACTATTCATGAAGTTACACTGCTCCTCTACTCAGAATAAGGCAAGATTCTATTGGAAGATCCTGCACAATACAAATAAGGCTAAATTCTGGCTTAACATGGTCATGGGAGCATAAAATTGAAGAATGTAGATTCTTATTAAATATCGGGTTGTGTTATTCTGAGGTAAATGGGAAAAAAATACGTCTCAATGATTATGCATAATCACACACACACACAAAAGCATATTACTAAAGACATAGTAAAATCTTTACGAGGTGAGCATATAATAAACTGAACAAGACCCAAATAATCACAACGTGGAGGGGGTGGAGTGGGGGGAAGGAGCATTTTCTAATTCCATCTCACCCTACCCCATCACTCCTCTTGTAGACAACCACTGTTAGTTTGCCCCATTGAAGAACTGAGCCTAGGCACAAGATTGGAGTCCATTTTTAAATGCAATTTATCAGAATTTTGGCCAACCCTGTGCCATGGAAATCAAGAAAAGAATTTCCCAAAGAGGTAGTGACTATAGTAACAAGCAATAACAAGATGTCAAGCCTACTGAAACCTGAAATAACTTATCCATTGTATTTAGGACCAAGGAGATCACTAATGACCTTTTTACAAGAGTTAACAAACAACTCCCTGTTCATATATTTAAGCCTGCTCTTTGAAAATTAACATCATTTTATTTTTCAGGATAAAGTTATGCATGATTGGTATTTCCAGGTAATAATGAGCTACCATTTTGAACACCTATCATTATGTCAAGTTCTGTAATCAGCACTTTTTATTATGTCTAATGACTACCTACAAAGTAGCAGAATTTCCTTCTATTTGATAAATGAGGGTATCCATGGTTAGAGTGGTGATCTGAGATCACAAGTCTGATCAGTGGCAAAGCCAACATGCAGGGTCAGAAACCACAGATTCACAGACCTTGCTTTTTCACTGCACTGTAGAGTCTCTGTGGAGCTTCTATGACACAAGAGGGCAGGAATGCATCAATGGTATCTGCTAAGGATCTCCTTTTAATCAATCGTTTCAACTCTGTCTCCCTTCACAATTTTAACTGGCATTTCTAAATCACAGCAATCCAAGCATCCTCTGGCTTTACTCGTGGAAATGTTGCAATAAGTAATAAGAAGGTCAGAAACTGAAGACGGGATGAGGATAAAGAAGAGGCACTGGTACAGACTGGATGAAGCTCAAGCTGGAATCAAGACTGCCGGGAGAAATATCAATAACCTCAGATATGCAGATGACACCACCCTAATGGCAGAAAGCAAAGAGGAACTAAAGAGTCTCTTGATGAAGGTGAAAAAAGAGAGAGAACAAGCTGGCTTAAAACTTAGCATTCAGAAAACTAAGAACCTGCCATCTAATCCCATAACTTCATGGCAAATCGATGGGAAAACAATGGAAAGACTACAGACTTTATTTTCTTGGGTTCCAAAATTACTGTGGATGGTTAGGGTGACTTCAGCCATAAAATTCAAAGATGCTTGCTCCTTGGAAGAAAAGTTGTGATGAACCTAGACAACATATTAAAAAAGCAGAGACATCATTTTGCTGACAAAGGTCTGTATGGTCAAAGCTATGGCTTTTCCAATAGTCATGTATGGATGTGAGAGTTGGACCAGAAAGAAGCCTGAGCACCAAAGAACTGATGATTTTGGACTGTAGTGCTGGAGAAGACTCTTAAGAGTCTCTTGGACAGCAAGGAGGTCAAACCAGTTGATCCTAAAGGAAATCAACCCTGAATATTCATTGGAAGGACTAATTGCTGAAGCTGAAACTCCAATTCTTTGGCCACCTGGTGTGAAGACCCATCTCACTGGAAAAGACCCTGATGCTGGGAAAGGTGGTAGGCAGGAGGAGAAAGGGGTGACAGAGGATGAGATGGTTGGATGGCATCACCAACTCAATGCACATGAATTAGAGCATACTCCGGGAGATAGTGAAGGATGGAAGCCTGGTGTGCTGCAGTCCCTAGGTCACCAAAAGTTGCACATGACTGAGCAACTTAACAGTAAAAACTGGGGTCTTACCCTTTTTTTTTTTTCCTGAAAAAGGGAAGACTAGATGGATGGTGGGCAATGCCTCTTGCTTGTGATTTCCAAGCCACAGCAGTTACTGAAACCAGCATTTGACAATGGGGCCAGTTCAATGGTTCAATGCCAGCCTCAATCTAATACTAGTCAGAGTGGAACAAGTTCATTTACACAGGGACTGAGAAAACCCTCCAAAGAGGACTTTTGAAGTGGACTGGCAAGAGGACTCTGGAAATTTTTTGGATCTAGAGAGCCCATAAGTCAGCTCCTTTTAACCCAGTTCTTATGCTTGTAGGTTTAGGCATTTTGATGGCATCTAAAGGGTGAAGGGTATGTAGTGAGTAAAAGATAACCCATAACATGGAGTATTCCTTCTTGCATAACAAACTTCTTAATACAGTTTAGATACTGCAAAGCCATGTTTGGTAGAAAAATTAATTTCTTTTAAAAATAAGAGATAAAGATTAAAAAATAGCCTTTGCTGGACACATGTGGCAGACACTTAAAAATATATGTATATATATATTATATACATCATATATATATGTTATATATTATATATATCATAAATTATCTCTTTAATACTTTTATAAGGAAAGTGTTAGTCACTCAGTCATGTCCAACTCTTTGAGACCCCATGTCCAGCAGCCCCCTATGCTCCCCTGTCCCTGGAATTCTCCAGGCAAGAATGCTGAAGTGGGTATTCCCTTCTCCAGGGGATCTTCCTCACCCACAGACTCACAGACTCACCCAAATCTCCTGCACTGACAGGCAGATTCTTCAACATCTGAGCCAATAGGGAAGCCCCTGAAAGGAAGCTTAGCAGATGATGGGTATATGAGGAAGGTAGTACCAAATGCCCATTTTACAGAAGAATACTCTGTAAAGAGTAATAAAGAGAAATAAAACTCAAGAGAAAGGGGATACATGTATACTCATGGCTGATTAAGGGCTTCCCAGGTGGCACTGGTGATAAAGAACCCATCTGCCAATGCAGGTTAGACATAAGAGTTTGGAAGATCCCCGGGACAAGGGTGCACAGCAACCCACTCCAGTATTCTTGCCTGGAGAATCCCTTAGACAGAGGAGCCTGGCGGGCCACAGTCCATAGTGTTGCACAGAGTTGGACAGGACTGCAGTGACTTAGCACACACGCGCACACAGCTGATTCAACTTGTTGTACGGCAGAAACCAACAGATCATAAAAAAATTATCCTACAATGGAAAATAAATTTTAAAAGAGAGATAAAACATCTTACCAATGCTACTGGCTCCTCTGGGCAGTTGATAATCTGGGACTATCAGCTAAGGAGGATAAATAAAAATGAGCCCAAAAAGAAAAGTCTGAAGATCATTAATAAAACATATCAGGGCAAAAATAATCAAAGTATGAAAGGAGAAGACTGCTGCATCTGAAAAGAACTCCACAGGGGTAGCAGAGAGAACTGGACCAACATCTGGGTTTCCATAGGGAAACCGTAACCAGGCCCAGAGTGAGATGAGTTGGTGTTTACATTCACCAGTTACATTTGTATGAGTTTTCTCATCTGTAAGATGGGAGTGGCAAGTCTTCTCTGCAGTGAAGTGAGATTTAAATGTGATGGTGTGTGGAAAAGACCCAGTAATTTGCATATTTTTACAAGTTAGATCTTAGAACAATTTAGAATGATCCATCTGTCCAATGAATTAAAAGCCTAGGGGGCTTAACCATAAGTACCATCAAAAGAACAAATGTTAATGAGACAGTTTGGGATGCAAGGTGAACATGAGAACATTATTGTTTTTAATTAATAGAAACTGAACTAATAGGCACATCATCATGGATCAATAACTAAGCAGATGGTCAATGTAAAACATAATCATTGTTTTTGGTAACTAACCCAAATGCAATGGTTTTAGATTGTTAGAAATGAGTATAAACCATGCTTTGGACTAAAGGTAATTTTCTGATAATGAACAGCAGTGCACAAAATTATAATAGAGTCAAAAAGCATGATGTGAGCAGTCTAAGAGGAAAAGGTGCAGAGTTCTTCACGGCACAGAGTAAAGTTAGGCCAATGCACCCTTTCTTTGCCTCATTTCTTGCTCCCTCTCTCAAAGTACTTTGTTCCTTTCTTACTTAGGATTTATCACAAATTATAAATAATTTATGTGCATTTGTTTAGTGACTCTCTCCCAACATGCACACAACTGTAGTCTCCAAGAGGACTGCAATTACTGTAATCACATTTGGTTTTTGGAAAAGTGTATATTTGGTGCCAGCCTCAGTGCCTAACACAAAGTATGTACTCAATTTGAAAAAAAAAAAAAAATCTGCTGAATAAAAGGATGAATGATGCATTGTTGGTTCTCGGTTATCTTTTCTGTTACATCTCAGGGCACAGTGCACAGTCAAGAACATCTCACTGCTTCCATGCTTTGGAAGCTTCCCTGAAGCATTTGTGAGACTGATCTGCCTTCTACCTGTGGGTGTAGCAGGGGAGGGGGTTTGTGCAGTGCTGGCCTCTGAAGCTATTCAGGGAGGAGAAAGCAGCACTCACGGAGATGTTAAAACCCCAGTGCCCTCACCAAGGATGCTCAGGTCAGCCTGTAAGTGTAGCTGACTCTCTTTGTGCTACATGCTAAGTCCCTTCAGTCATGTTCAACTCTTGACTGTAGCCCACCAGGCTCCTCTGTCCATGGGATTCTCCCAGAAAGAATACTGGAGTGGGTTGCCATGCCCTCCTCAAGGGGATCTTCCTGACCCAGGGATCGAACCCACATCTTTTATGGCTCTTGCATTGGCAAGTGCATTCTCTACCACTAGCACCACCACTCGCTAAGTTTCAGGTTCTCTTTGGTCTTCCTGTTGTCTGGTGGACCCTGCAGACTGTCCTCTCTAAGCAATTATTGATGGCCACTCTCTTCTGAGGTGGCTGCCCAGTTGGTTAAGATGCACACAATAAAGATTCTCACTCATAAGCCCAGATAGATGAAAGACAAAGACTCTGGGTGAAGTTCAGAAGGTGAATCTGACCTTGAACTCAGGAGCAATGCCCTCCACACCTGTCTTAGTTCACCTGATACAGTCAGACCACTTTTCAGGACTCTGATAATTCAAACGCACTCTCTGTTAATCCCTTCCTCCAGGCTTTGGCCCAGGATGTATCTTATATCTTTGCCCTTATTTTCTTCTTTCTAACACTGAAACCTGATGGACAATCATAAAGTTCTGAACACAACTGGGCCAAATGCTTAGCAGCAGGAAAATCAGATCTCGGTTCCTCAAGAGAAACACAAAAGATTGTCTCCCAAAGTACAATCATGCTCGCAGTAGTGTGAGATTAGATGACAGCATAAATGTTTATGTTACCTACCAGGGCAGATCAGTGCACCCCATCTATACCCCAATAGGCCAAGTGACTATAATATACCAAAATAAAATAAAGAAGAAAAGGAAAGGAAGGAAGGAAGAAGGAAGCTAGTTACAAATTCCATTGTGCTTCCTATATTTTCATTTACCTCTCAGATGAGGGAATAATCACTAGAACCATCATCAGAAGGTAGTAAAGATCAGATTATCTTCAGGGCTAAATGCAAATCTGTATTTCTTGGGGAACAGACTCATCTCAGGAATATTTTGAAAAAAAGATGAATTAATATCCACACTGTGATTTCTTCTCATTTGCCTGGGGTTTGTATTGATCCACTCTAAAAACTGTTACGGGCACGCCACAAGGTAATGCAAGGCCGGCTGCCTATGGCTCATTAGAAATGATTAGGTAGATTTTCTGACACTATTTGGGGATGAGAACTGAAGCTCTGTTTTCTAAGACACATGCTTGCTTCATCCAAGCCTTTCTCCCTTCGGTTTTGTACTGAGGTTCTGCTTCTTCTGCACTAAGGTTCTGAACTGATTGTATTTGATAAGTTCACCTGAGCTTAACAGCTAGTTTCAAAGCCTGGAAGTAAAAGTGAAAGTGTTAGTTACTCAGCCATGCTCGACTCTTTATGACCCCATGGGCTGTAGCCCACCAGGCTTCTCTGTGTATGGGATTCTCCAGACAAGAATACTGGAGTGGGTTTCCATTTCCTTCTCCAGGGGATCTTCCTAACCCAGGGATCAAACCCGGGTCTCCTGAATTGCAGGCAGATTCTTCACCACCTGAGCCACGAGGGAAGCCCCAGTTTTAAAGTCCTAGGTTTAAAGCCAAGGAAAATATCATTGAAACACAAATAAGATTAACAGAGATGTAGATCAGGATGATAAAATTTTGAGAGGTCAAAATATACTTGAAACTTCAAGCTGCATGAAGCCTTTGTAATTTTGTAGTCCTGGTTCTTATTAAAAACAAATCAGTCTTGTTTTATACACACATCTACCACATATTTACATACATAATTATATTTAATTAAAGGCACTGCTTTCACTAACATTTGTTTGCCCTGATATGTCTAATATATTTACTTTTAATTTCACTGATAGTACTGTTTTCCTCCCTAGAAGCATATTTATTCACAATTATGAAATTATAAGAAATTTTATAGTTCGGTAAACAAAATTATAAAGGCAAAGAGAAACAAACAGGAACTAAGAGTTGAGACATTAGCCCAGAAGGCTAATCTTATCTCTCCTTATGTCATCTCATACCCATTTAACAAGAGTTTTTTTTGGCTTGGTGATAAGAACACAAGGACTGCTGCAGAAATGATATTCTTAATTTCCCCATATGTGGCAATCACTTCACAAGGAAGCACAGGAACAGAGGTTCCATTTAAAATGTTGCTTCAAACAAAACTTAGCCAACAGAGGCGGACAAAAGGCTCCCTCCTGCCATGTGACAACTAGGATGAAAATAGGCCAACACAAACCAGAATGTCAAAGATTAACTTTAGATTCTCTGGCATTCCTCTTTGAATAATCCTGAGGTAAATTCTCCTTCTTTATGTCAAGGAACACACACTCTCTAGGCATTTCGGTTTGCAGTCCCTCCACCCACTACCTAGATTCTCTTTTTCTGAGATATGTTTAGATATTGGAGAGAATCACATGATTTTCTCCAGAAATCATCTTCAGCCAAATCGAGTTATTTTAAACCATTTACCCACAGCAGATATTGCAGAAACTCTCAGAGCACGTGCAGCCTGCACTGACCAGACCTCCCCACTCTTTTCGTTTCCCTTCAGCAGATGTGATCTGGGGAAGGAAGCCCAGCATAGCTCAGCGTGGCCGCATCAAGCTGACGGGTACCCAGCCTGTGGGCAGAAAGGGTAAGAAGGCTACGCAGTAGCATCTTCAGCTCTCAGGCGTGGTGTGAGATTTCAGAAACTGCACAGAGCTTCTTGGTGATCAGTTCAAAGTGGTCTGTGGGTGGTGGTATTTGGGGAGCCTTCCCACCGATCAGCCTACAGAGGCAGGAGACACAAAACCGAAGGAACAGCCCCGCCCAGGGAGCAGATGTTGGTGCCTTCCTCTCCTCCAGTTCCCCTGGCACGCTGCATAAATTAAGCCCTCAATAAGTATTTGTTAAAAACCAAGGCTTTTTCAATAATCTAGGGAGCTTGTCCTTCATTATTTTACTCTTTAGGTGACAACGGACTTGGTGTCTTATTCTTTGGCAAAGGAGAAGAGGGCATCCACTTCGATCAGCTTCTTTCCTGGAGTAACCAGAGTGCAGAGACTGCGCAGTTTGACTGCAATTACCAGGTTAGTTCCAGGGGCAAAAAGACTCTAGGGACCTGTGGGCACTTGACCTTCTTGGCCTCCTCAAAGTCTATGCCCCTTGCCTTTGACTTATGCTAGTTCAGTGCCCTCCTTTCCACCCTCAGGAGCTTTTGTATAATATTCTGTCTTCCGGGAATGTTCTGTTGTTCCGTCCTAAGTTGTTCCCGCCTATCCTTTTAAGTTCCATTGCAAATATTACTTCCTCAGAAAGTTCCCCACTGCCCAGGTAAAGGACACATCCCATTCTCCCATTTTTCTCTCACAAAGTACCTTGTTCCTTTCTTTCCCAGCATTTACCACAAATGTCAAATCCATATTTTTATTTGTTTATTATCTGTTTCCCAACACACACACACACACACACACACAATGGTTTCCTGGAGGACAAGAATTATATTTTTTTAAACAATAGATATCCAGTGCCAGGCTCAGGGCCTATCACAAAATAGCTATACATTAAAAATATGTTGAGTAAAAAGATTTGTGTCTGGTGTTATCCTTTCTTCCACACCACCATGCCCAGTTGTCTCCCTTCATTAAAAAGATAACTGATGATACATCATCTCAGCAGCTGATTTTTCTGAATCGTTTTGGCATTATACAGGGCATAGGTTAATCTGAAGACTCCATTTCTAAATAAAACAACTGGGCAACAGATCGTCAAAGGAGGGGATTAAAGAGAGGATCAAAATACCATTGCGTCCGTTATCCTAGGAAAATGCTTTCTTCAACAAGGGTAAATAAGGGAGCAGGAGTATTGAGATAATGCAAACAAACATCTGAATACACACTATAGACAACAGCAAAGGACAAAACTTGGAATTGGGAAATACAAGTTTATAGTTTAGATCACCCCTCAAAAGAAATAATGGTGTCTTTTGGGTATATTCAATGAGGTGACAAATTTTTGCACTCTCAATAGTTTTTCTCATTGATGGAGTGTCAACTCATTCATCATGAAAGCCTTTCAAGGATTCTCTAGTGCCTTCAGGATGAAGCCCACCTTCCTCTGAAGGATGTGTGTGGCCTTTCACAATCTATCCCCTGCCCTTCCCTTTGAAGTCACATCCTGATACTCATGCACTAGCCCTCATATTCTAAACATACAGAAATACTGGGGGTCCCATCAGCCACAGTCCCCCACAATTCCAAGGCCCTTGTGTGTGTGTGATCTCCAAGTTGGGAGGACCAGTCCCCACCTTGATCACTTGTTCACTTTAGCTCTGTATTAGTTTTGTATTGCTGCTGTAACAAATAACCACTAACTAATGGCTTAAACCAACACAAATGTATTATCTTATATTTCTGGGGGTTAGAAGCCTAAAATGCATTTCACTAAGCTAAAACCAATGTGTCAGCAAAAGTATATTCCTTTCTGAAGGCTTCAGGGAAGAATCTATTTACTTGCCTTTTCCGTCTTTGAGAGGCCACCTATTTTTCTGGACTTGTGGCCGCCTTCCAGTCGAAGCAAAGAATGGCCAGTTGAGTCTTTCTCACATTGCATCACTTTGACTGACTTTTTTGCTTTCTTTTTGCATGTTTAAGGATCCTTGTGATTATATTGGGCCCACTCAGATAAAACAGCATAATTTCCCTATTTCAATGTCAGCTAATTGACAACCTTAATTCCATCTGCAACTTTAATTCTCCTTTGCTACATAAATTAATGTTAGTGGTTCAGTCATGTCTGACTCTTTGCAAATCCATGGACTGTAGCCAACCAGGCTCCTCTGACCATGGGATTCTGCAGGCAAGAATACTGGAGTGTGTTGCTATTTCCTTCTCTGGGGAATCTTTCAGAACCAGGGATCAAACCTGGGTATCCTGCATTGCAGGCATATTTTTTACCATCTGAGTCACCAGGGGAGCCCCTGTTATATAAATTAATATAGTTACAAGTTACAGGAATTAAGGTGTGGATATCTTTGGGAGAGCCATTATTCCACCAACCACAAATTTCAAGTACACCTGACCTCCCATGTCATATTCAATGCCATTTCCCTTGGAAGTGACAGAGTTAGATATTCCTCATCTTGTCTTTTATCTCCAATGTACTCTGATACAATAGGGCTTATTATTTTGAATTAAAGTCAAAAATTTATAAATACACCTTCTTCATGAGACTCTTTCAGGAGCAGATCCTGAAATGGATCTTGTGAGTGAGCCGGTTCTGTGCTGTGTGTTTTTCACCGTTTGATTTTTACAACAGTACAATGAGATAAGACATTTTATTCATTAAACAGATGGAAACACTAAATGCTATAGCAGTTCATTTCATCACTTAGTCATGCATCTCTTGCAAGTCAGAACTGACATTTGAACTCACGTCTGTCTGGTTCCCATGTGGTCAATTTGCTGCTGCACTGTGCTGTCTCAGCTTGAGGTCCCCAGCGGCTCACACCAAGGGCCTAGCACCCAACAGTTTTTCATGAAAGATGCGCGGAATTTAGGGTTTGTTAAATAATCTCCTTCCCCATTGATATCTCACTCTCCACCTTGATGACAAAATTATCTCATTTAATATCATATCTTTATTCTACACCTCATCTCAGAGAGAGAATTTTTACTAAAATTGAATTATCTTCTCAACTGACAGAATGATTATACTTTGTTTTAATTTTTTAACTGACACAGATCATCACTATCCAAAGACAATGAAAGCTACTTAATATTTAAACTGTACCTTTTCTTGAAATATCAGTGCCCCCAAGCTTATTACCCATTTCTCTGAAGAAAAAGTTTTAAGTCAGTAGCTCCAAGATTTCAGCAGGTTTAAAGTGGACTGAGCATCACTGTGGGTGAACAGCTCCCTAACCATGTCTGGTCGTCAGATGGGCTTGGGGATCAGAGTTTTAAAGAATATTGCATAATAGTTGTAAGTCTACATTGCCTTACTATATAATCCTCATAAAACAATTTCTATAAAAACCACACTTCTAAAAGACACATGCATCCCAATGTTTGTTGCAGCACTATTTACTATGGCCAGGACATGGGAGCAATCTAGATGTCCATCACCAGATGAATAGATAAAGAAGATAAGGTCCATGGATACAGTGGAATATTACTCAACCATAGAAAGGAATGAATTTGAGTCAGTTGCTGTCAGATAGGTGAACCCAGTGCCTCTTACACAAGTGAGGTAAATCAGAAAAACAAGTGTATTAAAATTAAGGCATATATAGAATCTAGAAAAATGGTACTGATAAACCTGGTAGAGAAAGGACTTGTATCAAATCAGGGGAAGGTGAGGGTGGGACAAATTGAGAAATTAGTATTGACACATATGCACTATCATGTGTAAAACAGATAGTGGGAAGTTGCTATACAACACAGGGAACCCAGCCTGAAGCTCCATGATGACCTAGAGGGATGATATGGGGAGAGCAGAGAGAAGCTCAAGAAAGAGGGGATATTTATAATTATGACTGATTTGCATTGTTGTACAGCAGAAACCAACACATTGTAAAGCAATTTTCTACCAATTAAAAAATCTAAAACAGACAAACAAAAACTCTGGGCAGCCAGAATTTCATATAAGAAACCAATGATTTCTATAAAAATGGAAATTAATGATATGTTTTAAATAAAATTGAATTTAGCTGCACTGAAAAAAATTTCTCTGCCCATTTAAGATATTTAAGAATGCTTGATAATAAATGAGTCAAGCACTATAACTTAATTGGTAACACTAAATGTTATAGGTAAAAATGTATAAGAATTTAACTGTGGTAAGGACACTCTTGTACTCATGTTATGAGTTTCTGCCTGTTTATTCCAAGGCATGCCTTTTTATCAATGGAATGCCGTATTTTATGCCAACATTTTTCCTTTCACAACTGTAACACAGGAAAATAAACAAATCAATGTTCCTTTGGTTACTAATGTGCAGTTTCCCTTTTTCTTTTCTTTTGGTTTACATAAAACTGTCATCTCTCCTAAGGAATGTATGGGCTCCAAAAACAAGTTTACTTACCAACACACAGGCTGACCCACGTTTCCTCAGCTGAAAAAATATATAAAGCCTATCACTTTCTAATTGCACTCCCTATTTTTCTGGTTGTTTGAGGTAACACCTGTGACCTACAACCAACAGTTTGTAACAAGCATCTCTGAGGCACAGCACACTCAAATACAGAAGAAGCATTGTATACCTTTCCTGTGTGCTGTGGACTCAGGAACACAAATGCTTCTACAACCACAGAAGCAGAGAAAAGCAGTCATGGCAAAACACGCACCATCCTTAACACGTCTTTCCAGAATTTACATATGTCCCTTCTGCTCAAATCCCATTGGTCAAGGCAAGTCACATGGCAACACAGTAAAGCAGAGGAAACACATCACATGGCGACGGAAGCAAAGGCAAGGGCTCCAGGCGCAAAGAAGAGCATCTGCAATGTCTCAGAAGGGAGAGAGTTCAGGAGAGTGGGGTTGGCTCGCTAAGGGTTTGAGCACTGAGTAGCAGACAGGAGGATGCTATTGGTTAAGATGTGACACCTGAGGACACATAAAACTCCTAAACATTATCTTGAAAGCCATGGAGAACCAGGTAGAGACTGACCCTGGAAAATGGCATGATCCAATCTGTATTATGGAGTGATAACTCTGGCTATAGCATAGGGATTTTATTTTTGTGCATCTTGAATCACCAGGAGAATACCCAAGTGGAGATAGCTAGGAAACAGTTGTCCACACAGAACTAGAAGAAATCATTAGCATATAGACTTGAGGAGTTTCATATGTGTAATTTTGGATCTCCTGAGACCCCTGACCCAATATATTTACCTGCAAGGGTGCAAAAAAAAAAAAAAATTGAATTTCAAGGTCTTCTGATGGGATGTGTGCTCTTCACTTGGCCCTAATCCCCACTATTATTTGTTTACACCTTTTGTTAGCTAATTGGCTCCTGAAGGCATTTGAGTTTGATGTCTGACAAAGTAGGTAGGATGGCATTAGCAAGGATGGTGTACAGAATAAGAAGTGAAGTGGGTTCTAGACAATGGCCAGCACACAGAAGAGAATTGATATTTACCATTAATGAGTAAGGGCCAAGGGCAAAAGCAGAAAAACATCAACATTTAAGATGCATTTAAGAGAAAAGAACAGAAGTGCTTAGGAGAGGTCAATGATGTCTCATGCTACAGGGATATCAAGCAAAAGAAAAAACTGAAAATTTTCCACTGGATTTGTGACAAGGACATCATGGGTGTCCTTGGAAGAACATTTTAATAGAGCAGCTGGGCAGAATATCTGCCTTTGACTGAGGAGAAGAAGAGAAAGTAGAGACAGAATATACAACTAGTCAAAGAATCTTGGCTATATTGGCAATGAATCAAGAAGTTACAGCTAAAATAGATGTGGAGTCCAGAAACCTTTGCCTTTTTTTCATGGGTGAGGTTCAATCACTTTAACTGCTGATGAGAAGCAACCAGTAAAGAAGAATCAGTTAAAGATATGGGAAAGACAGACCCTAGGTTAATCCACATCACTGCAAATGATCCAATTTCATTCCTTTTTATGGCTGAGTCATAGCCCATTGTATATATGTACTACATCTTCTTTATCCATTCATCCATGGATAGACATTTAGGTTGCTTCTAGGTTCTGGCTATTGTAAATAGTGCCGTAATGAACTTTAGGGGTACATGTATCTTTTTGAATTGTAGTTTTCTCAGGGTATATGCCCAGTAACAGACTCATGGACACAGGGTGGGGGGCACAAATTCAGAGTGAGCATTGACATATACACATTACTGTGTGTAGGGTAAACAGCTGGTGGAAAGCTGCTATATAGCACAGGGAACTCAGCTTGGTGCTCCGTGATGATCTAGAGGGGTGCGATGGGCTGGGGATGGGAGCGAGGCTCAACAGGAAGCATATACATATAGCTGATTCACTTTGTTCTACAGCAGAAACTAATACAACATTGTAAAGCAAATATAATTCAATTTAAAAAAAAAAAAGGATATGGAAAAGAGAAGGAATCATCAAGAACAAGATAGCATCCATAACCCAGTTATGGAGATTTGTCTCAGGGAAGAGGTTATTATCGTAGCAGAAAGAATGAGAAGCTGATAGGTGTCTAGGTAGTGGGTTTTGGTAGCAAGGATTTGAGGGGATTCGTAGATGAAGGCTTCTACTTTTTTCCTGGGAAGGAAGAGTGAGCTCTTTTGTTGGCCTTGAGTGTGGCAGAAGCTGGGGAAGGAAATGGCAACTCACTCCGGTATTCTTGCCTGGGAAATCCCATGGACAGAGGCTCCTGGTGGGCTACAGTCCATAGGGTCACAAAGAGTCAGACACGGCTTAGTGACTGAGCATGTGCCAGGAACTGGGGAGGAGGTTCCAATAATCTTGAGACTTAAGTCATCATAAGAATCTTAGGAAAGACAGCTGGATTAGGAAACTAAGAAATACTAAGTAGAACTGAATACTCTTTTAGATTGAAAACTACATTCAACTCCAGAGTATCTACCAGAGCCCTGACAATCTGCAGAGCCCTTGGCCTCCCTCCCCATCAGGACTCAAGCCCTTTTCCTAGGTCTTGCTTCAACATGAAGGGAATCTGGATTCATATATTCCATGACCCTATATTAAATCTAGGATATTAAGTACCAAGTAGTGCTGTGAAATGGTGGAAATTAGCAGTCCAAAAAGGGAAGAAGGGAATAAAACCAGGGGGATCTGTGCGTCTTGAGTCTTTCCTATCTAGACTCATCGCTTTACATCATTTAGAGATGATGCATTTATGTTGGTCAATTTTTTAAATATTTTCTATTTCTGACTCTTCCTATAATATTTAACAAAACATTCAGTCACTGTTAATTTGAAGAGAAATTTGCTGCTTAATAACAACATAAAATTTCACATATCTCATATTTTAAATGATAATTCATTAATTTACTCATTTTAACAATTCACCCCTTCATGTGCCAACTCATATAGGTAAGATAAACTAAGTATCTGCTCTCAGAAAGTGTAAACAAATTTAATTATTTTAAATTAATCTATACTTCAGGAAAAACTAGTACATAAAATGTGACTTAAAAATCATTGCAGAAGCCAAAATATAAAAACTAAGTGAATTAGGTAATGGCTAGTTCTCTTCTAAGGGATTTAACATAGGTACCTTTAAAACAAGTTCTCCTGGAGTGCTTGAAATAAAATTTGATTAGTGTACATACAACTCTTTAGGAAGACATCCATTACACAGAGTGAGAAGTATTGGTCTCTGCCAAATCAGTCCTGTGATTCATACACACATTTCTGTGCATTCATTAAAATCTACTTCTCCTATCACCCTCCCTTCAAGGGCATTGGTAAACATAAGGGGAAATTCTGTGGGTGCTTAACTGAAGAGCATCTCAATGTTAGTGAACTCTCTATCCTGTTCTATTTTTTCCTTGTTCTTATCTTACTTATTCTATCAAAAACTGTCTTGTGGACATGTTTTATTTGGCGCTTATACTATGGCCGGGGAGTGATATCAACCAATGAAGAATTATTGACAAGGTAGTTAACCCCATGAGCATAGAAACTTCATCTCTTGTTCAACATTTTGTCTTATTTATTTTACAAACAGAGTGCTTATTATGTCCCAGGTACTGGCCTGAAATCTTGATAAATATGAATTCATTCAACTCCAAAACCAACTCTACAAAGTAGGTACAATCATAATTTTACAAGTGAAGAAACTGAAGACTAAGGCCACTGAGCTAAGGAACAAAAATATTTTTATTTGAACCCAGACAGTCTGCCTTCAAATCCTGCACCTGTGACCACTGTGCTGGGCTTGCCTCCTTGCATGGAGATGTCACCATAGAACTTTCAACATTGGGCACATTACAAAACTAAATGACAGAGGAAAAATAACAGGCTCTATTTCCGCTGTCTGTATCACTAAACCACCAGTTCTCAAAAATCAACATCTCACCTACTTCACTCCCCAGAAAAAGTCTAATGTCAAAAACCTATTTAGTGTTCCCTTTCCTAGAACAAACAATTATTATGTGCCTATCATGATATATCTCATGTTCAGTCACTCATTCATGTTCAATTTTTTTGCAACCTCACAGACTGTAGCCTGCCAGGCTCCTCTGTCCATGGAATTTTTCAGGCAAGAATAATGGAGTGGGTTGCCTTTTCCTACTGCAGAGGATCTTCCCAACCTGGGAATCAAACCTGGGTCTCCCGCATCTCCTTCATTGGCAGACAGATTCTTTACCATGAGCCACCTGGGAAGTCCATCTTGATACCTACGTTGGTGATATATTCACTGACCTAGTGCAAGCTGAAGTCTCTCTGAGATGAGTCAGATGTGGTTCTGTCCTAGGTGTGTCAACTGCAAAAGCCGACCATCATTTTCCTCTGGGAACACAATAGTCTATTTCCAAGTAACTACTAGAATATTCTGAAATTGGATTAAGCTAAAAGCAGCCAACCTAACAATGCCTCAGCTACATATCTGAACCCTTTCAGTGATGATTGTTAACTACTAAAAGCTTGGAACACCATCTGAATATTGTTCAGCTCAGTTCAGTCACTCAGTCATGTTTGATTCTTTGCGACCCCATGGACTGCAGCACACCAGGCTTCGCTGTCCATTACCAACTCCTAGAGCTTGCTCAAACTCCAGGAGTTTGAATATTATTACTGCTTCTCATGAATGAAGAAGCATTTTCATCTAGGGATCAAGCACCTCAAAAGTGCTACAAAACAATTTGAATTGGAAGGGACTGGGAGATATAAAAAAAGCACAAAGAAAGGAGGATAAAGGTAGCAGTAGTAATTGCCTTCTCTGCAAAGAGAGACAAATCAAGAAAGCTTCTCTTTTAAGAATTTTTATAGAGGGGACTATTTCCATGACAACTGAGTACTTAGTTATTCTAATTGCAGGAGAAACAAAGCATCTCAAAAGTCAGGAAATATGTTCCAGGCACACCAAATAAATCCCAGCTAAACTAGGAACATTGATGTTTCATTAAAAGCAGTGGAAATTCACCACCAGACATCTTTTTTTTTTTTTCTTTTTTTTTTTTTATTATTATTATTATTTTTTTTCCAGTGGGTTTTGTCATACATTGATATGAATCAGCCATGGATTTACATGTATTCCCAATCCCAATCCCCCCTCCCACCTCCCTCTCCACCCGATTCCTCTGGGTCTTCCCAGTGCACCAGGCCGGAGCACTTGTCTCATGCATCCCACCTGGGCTGGTGATCTGTTTCACCATAGATAGTATACATGCTGTTCTTTTGAAATATCCCACCCTCACCTTCTCCCACAGAGTTCAAAAGTCTGTTCTGTATTTCTGTGTCTCTTTTTCTGTTCTGCATATAGGGTTATCGTTATCACCTTTCTAAATTCCATATACATGTGTCAGTATGCTGTAATGTTCTTTATCTTTCTGGCTTACTTCACTCTGTATAAGGGGCTCCAGCTTCATCCATCTCATTAGGACTGGTTCAAATGAATTCTTTTTAATGGCCGAGTAATATTCCATGGTGTATATGTACCACAGCTTCCCCATCCATTCATCTGCTGATGGGCATCTAGGTTGCTTCCATGTCCTGGCTATTATAAACAGTGCTGCAATGAACATTGGGGTGCACATGTCTCTTTCAGATCTGGTTTCCTCAGTGTGTATGCCCAGAAGTGGGATTGCTGGGTCATATGGCAGTTCTATTTCCAGCCAAATTTAAGAGCTAACATCTTGTCTAAAAACAATCTAGAGACTCTTAAGACATATTGTCACTTTAAAAATCTTGAGTCAAAATAAGATGTCTGATCACATCTTATTTTGACTCAAGATTTTCAAAGTGACAATATGTCTTAAGAGTCTCTAGATTGTTTTTAGACAAGATGTTAGCTCTTAAATTTGGCTTGAGAAGAATGTTACTCCACACATGCACAACCTTTACCTTCACCTTCATTTCTGAAAATTAAACTGATTGAAGTAACCAGGCAGTGTTTTCAAATGGAACCTGATAGAAATGTGACAGAACTGTGGAGTTTAATTCCAATTAATGCTAATGAATGGCCTGTCTTACAAGGACTTCCCTGCAGCTCAAACAGTAAAGAATCTGCCTGCAATGCAGGAGACCAGGGTTCAATCCCTGTGTCAGGAACATCCTCTGCAGAAGGGAATGGCAATCCATTCCAGTATTCTTGCCTGGAGAATCCCAGGGACAGAGGAGCCTGGTAGGCTACAGTCCACGAGGTTGCAAAAAGTCAGACATGACTGAGTGACTAACACTCTAACCTCCCTCTTAAATGAGCAAAAGATATTATAAGCAAAATCCTATTTTGGTTTATTCTAGGATTTGCTTTAGAAATATCATATACTAGTTAAAATAATCTAAAGTTCACCAAGCTGATGTAAACCACTGAATCTAGTCTAGGTTTAACTGAAATTTGCAAGATAGACAATAATAGCTTCTTAATGTAAGGTCATTCTAATCCAATGGACTATTTTCCCTTGGAGGAATTCTATTGTGTTACATATAGATTATTACCTCAAAGTATGGACTTCCTTTCCCAATCTCCTTAAACTTTTTTCTCCTGACCTTTTGTAGAGCTCTCTAAAGTTGAGAGTATTGGTTATTGGCAATCAATACACACAGCTGAAGTGGTAGTGAATGAATGGTCTTTAAGAGTTATAAGACAAGTTCTAGTCCTGCTTCAGCCACTTCCTAGCTCTGGATATAGGTGAAATCATTTTATTTCTCTAAACTTCAGTTTTCTCATCTGTTCAAAAAGAATTACAAACAAACTGATCTAAAATGCTGACTCAACAAATTTCATTGTGTACCAGGCAAGAGTTTAAGCCCTGAAGATAGAAAGAAAAATTAGTGTTTGTCACCACTTTTGAGAAATAGAAGAGTCAACTCATTGGAAAATACCCTGATACTGGGAAAGATTGAAGGCAAAAGGAGAAGAGGGTGGCAGAGGATGAGATGGCTATGTAGCATCACCTTTTGAAGGTGGTGGACAATGGACATGAACTTGAGCAGACTCCGGGGAAAATAGGGAAACCTGAAGTGCTGCAGTCCATGGGGTCGCAAAGAGTCGCACATAACTTAGCAACTGAACAACAACAAAAACTAGTAAAGAAGATAGGTCTTGATTATATTTGCAATATTACATGTTAAACTATATCATTAAAATATAAACAGAGCTAAAGGTATAAAACAAAGAATGCTGCCCATCATCCAGTGCTACAAGCATCAAGACACTAGCCACTGCGGCCACTTAACCTACAATGCACTCTAGAAGGAATTCAGGATGAAGAAGGATGAGGGACTCTGTGCTTTGAGTAAACAAGTAAAACAGGTCCTTAGATATTTTTCAGTAAAAAAAATGTTATGAATCTGATTCTTGCATCCCTCCATACTTGGAAAAGCACTACAATTATTAACTGAGGTGTCTGTTCCTTGTCACTAGCAGTAACCTTCTACCTATGCTTGGTTGCATGTATTCCTTAGGCAAAATGAATACACACACACACACACACACACACACACACACAGGCTTCTCCCCTGACCTGCTCAGAGCAGTTCCTCAGAGTCACCTGAAAGGCTGTCTCTCAGGCTATAGTCCTCAGTAAGGTCCCAGAATAAAACAAACCCACAGCTCTCATATTGTGCAGTTTGCTGTTGTTATTTTTTAATTTCGGTTGACAAAGGATAAGGCATACCTCTCCTTGAGAAAGATGGAAACAGTTATTCAGAGGCAAAGATATTTGAACTGTCTTACAAAATGATTAAGATGGTTGGATGGCATCACTGACTCAATGGACATGAGTTTGAGCAAACTCCAGGAGATGGTGAAGGGAAGCCTGGTGTGCTGCAGTCCGTGGGTTGCAAAGTGTCAGACACAACCGAGCAACTGAACAACAACGAAAGGAGTACAGCCAATGGAGGGAAAGGAAGAGAGTCGGGGAAAAGGAGTCTGGGAGAAAAGAATAACGTCTGCTCAGGTCCCAAGGCTTGAAGGTGAATAACTCAAAGTTGAGTGAGGCTGGAGCATATCAGGGTCATAAGGACAGAGAAAAAGGCACAGGCCAGATGGTGAGCTGTTTACTATGCTGTGTTGAGAAGCTGGGAATTTTTCCATAGAAGAATGGGGAGATGATATATATTAGGACAACCAGGAGGAGCACACTTGGAAATTTTTTTCCCTGGAAAGTTAACACTTTCTCTACTCACTGTTCATCTGAATCAGGGACTGATCAACTCATCCTAGAGCATAAATTTATTCCAATCTTCCATGATACAGTCAGAAGTGAGTGGCAAGTAAGGTGACCAACTCATTCCCTGAGATTTTCAATTTTGCAGTTTATGGGAAATGTCTCAGTCTTGGTGAAATGGATTTCCTAGAACTCTCCAAATTTAACTCTCCAAATTTCCTAGAACTCTCTAGGACCTTCTCTTCCCAAGGCCTGGGCAAAATGAGACAGTTAATTACCCCAAGTTCTGTTTGCAAGACTTATGGTGAGAGTTAAGGAAACAGATGGATCCTGATTGCAGTTATGAGTATGAGTTAAGCTGCACTTAACTATATGTACAAACAGTTCTCTTCACAGTCCTGGGAAACTGAATATATAGATGGATAGGTAGATAACATATATATACACCTTCAATTTATATATATTATATAATTTTATATACATATAATATATATACTTTATATATAACTTATTTATACATATATACTTATATATATATAAACTATATTCACCTTCAATTTATATATATAACATATATATACACATATAATATGTATATACACATAAAACACATATATATACACACATATAACATATATATACAGTAAAAACACATCTTTACTAAATGTTAACATTAACATTACTATAAAAATTACTATAACATTACTAGAAATCATTAACATTACCATACACTTCCATCCCTGATACTATACACTTCAGAATAAATTTCTGATTCCTTCCTCCTCTTTCTTCCACAAATCTCATCAAAGATAAAAGGTAGTCTCTTTTAGCCTAATAATGCCTCAGTGAGACAGAATGCTCTCCCTACCAGACTCTAAATGCTGTTAAGGCAGGCTTTGAGTAGATGAGAACCTACTGAACAAGAGTATTTCAAATACACAGGGTGGTATGTAAAATTTCAATATTAACGGCATTGCTGGCTTTGAATGTGAGGATAAATGAACCCTCCTAACCTGAGTAGAAACAGTAGAGTAAACAGAAGCCAAAAACTGGGAGGAAGGAGGAAAAGGTCAAAAGGAAAAGACAAGGAGAATAGGCAGCAGTAGACTCCCTGTGTCCATCCTGGCACTGTTCAGAAAGAGAGAGATGCATGGGAACAGTAAATACATGCTTCAGATCATCCTCTGAAGTGCAAATAAACTGGTTTCTTCTGGCCATGGGCTGTGTCCATGTGCCTTTCTAGCTATTGCAGGGTAGAGGACACAGCAGTCCACAAAACTCAAGTCACAACCACTGTGTGTATCACTCAGAATGTGGAATTGTGATAAACCTATCATGGGACCCCTTCAAAAGGAATCTTATACCAAAACACCAAATGTAAGATGGTTCCGCCATAAAGATGGTCTCAGCTGCATAAACCACCAAGCAGCATTATAAATAGGCCCCGATGTGTTTGCAATGTTCTAGGGAAATAAAAAGTGTAAATAAAAAGCACCCCCATTTGTTTGGGGGCGCTTATGTAATACCTATCCTCCAAGAAAATAGCAAGAACACATTTGCAGTCAGCTGAGTGTGGTTGCTAAGTTGGGTCTTCAGCTTACTGTCGTGATTAAATAAACACTGTAATAATCTAAAAGCTAATATTTAAATTTCTAAAGCACTTATTTTTTTATTGTTTCCTATGGAATCTGCTTTACTCAAAGGCATTCAGCTTTCTAAACTGAGGCTATACTGAGAGGCAAAACATCCCAGAAGGTTTTCTAAAACTTTATTGGTATATTTTGCTTTGTTAAAAGTAGTATGTACCCTCAACATTTCAATGACTGAAGTGTTTGACTAATTCATAATAAGTGTGTATGTGCGTGTAGTTTTTAATTATTCACATAAAAGTGGTCTTAATAGGAATGAAATAATCATATTTTAAAATCACAAAATAAAAGGAACTGTTAAATATTATACTTCAAATATAATAAGCAGTAAAAAGTATAATATAGCACCATAATAACACTGTAGTTGATGTTAAAATTAGGCCAAGAAATAACCATACCAAGCAAATTCAGAAATTAAAAAAAAAAAAGATAACTTTATATAACATGTAGTGAAGGATTATACATAAAAAAATCTCAATAAAACACATAAATTTAGTATTTATAAAATACATCCTAGATGGCCACAAAAAATAATCTCAACACCCTGGTTATACATCCAGAGAATCTGTATAACATCTGCAGGGGAGGAGGGGAAAGCATGTATTAGGATAGCAATATAGTATAGCTATGGATTTTCCAGGAGTCATGTATGGATGTGAGAGTTGGACTATAAAGAAAGCTGAGCACCAAAGAATTGATGCTTTTGAACTGTGGTGTGGAGAAGACTCTTGAGAGTCCCTTGGACTGCAAGGAGATCAAACTAGTCAGTCCTAAAGGAAAATCTGCCTTGAATATTCATTGGAAGGACTGATGCTGAAGCTGAAACTCCAGTAGTTTGGCCACTTGAGGCGAAGAACTGACTCACTGGAAAAGACCCTGATGCTGGGAAAGATTGAAGGTGGGAGGAGAAGGGGATAACAGAGGATGGGATGGTTGGAGGGCATCACCGACTCAATGGAAATGAGTTTGAGCATGCTCTGAGAGTTGGTGATGGGCATGGAAGTCTGGCGTGCTGTAGTTCATGGGTCACAAAGAGTCAGACAAGACTGAGTGAATTGAACTATAGTATGGAGGTTCTATCTAACTCTAGTTTGAAAATATTACCTGTCACACAGCATGATAGAATGAGGTAAGATCAGAAATTCTATGGACCCTGGAGTCTTATGGTACCCTCTTTTTGAGGAATTTCTACCAATATCTTCAAAGTCAATTGCATAGCATGGAACATAGTTAGGTAAATTCTGATCAAATTACAAGAATGCTCATAAAGTACACTCTAAAAATACCATTTAGAGTACATGACCAATTTTGTAGATGTCTTTGCCTCATTAATTGAATCCTAATAATTAATTGAATTACTAGAATTATCTAATAATTCTAATGCCTACTCATCTGTTTGAATGATGCATAAATTGATATTTCAGGTATTTATAAAAATGACTTATGTGTGGACATTCACATGCTATTTAAGGTTGTCATGAGGACTTGCCCTAGCTCCCATGGAGGGTGTGAGAAAAATCTAAGGTTTGGTTCAGGTAGTGGAGATGACTCTTGGACCAACCAGAAGACCTTCTGTCTAATGTTCTTGCTTCATATACTGCAAGCCCCACCTGTTCATCTCTTAGGTTCTGAATGGATTCAAACCTTCAATGGGACCCAGGGCAAATTCAGCCTCTGTTTTTTAGTGAAATAAATGTTGTAAGTTCATTTGGGATGTTTAGCTTGATGGGAGACACATTATTACAACCTTCAAGTTGTTAAAGCAATGTCAGATAAAAGAAGATTCTATTTTTCCAGAATCAGATAAATTATCAGAACACCAACTGAAGGGTGACCATTTTCATTCAGCCCAGGAAAGACTTCTGGCAATGAAACAAATGAGAAGGTGTCCCTGATGCGGTAACCACTTCCCATCACTGAAAGTTCACACAAACAGTGTAAACAACAACGTCTAAAATCTCCATGGTCCTGCCTCTCTCCTAAGCTTTAAAAAATTTGCCTATCCCTTCGAGGAGTATTAAAGTTACACACCACACAGGTCCGTGTGCTTAGTTGTCCCATGTGCCTCATAGGAATTATAAGAAGAATAAAAACCACAGCCTGCAAAGCCTAATCCTGAGCGCTGTGAACTCTCAGGCTCCAGCACCATTTTGCCAATATTCAGGTCACCTTTGCTAGCAATTTGATTACAAAGCCAAATCAATTGCCTTTGGATCAATCTAATTTACTTACCTGGATCTAGTCACCCTTGTTGGATTTCACGCTAGCTCTCTATCTGAAAATTATTATCCCTGTGTGTCGTTTCTCAGCAACAACCATATCTTGCTCCAGATGGGGTGCTGTTACATTTCTGGATGAAGAGCAGCGGTTCCTATTTTCTATTCAAATGTAATTTTGCTTCTGATAACTACCTGGGCCAAATAAGGTCACAATACGAGAACAAGTACTTATAGGCTGTTGAACAGCTATTTGCCTGCCTAAGAAGTCTTTAATCATAATTTTGAATAAATTCTGTGACATGGGATCCCTGAATACATTACATTTTCAAATAAATTAAAACAGGAGTCAGATCATATTTCTCCCTGGGGCCAAGGAAAGCATGCTCCTCATGTTTGGGGTGAACAAGGATGGTGAAAATTAAAGAAAACATCCCTTTTCCCCCACATATGGATAATGATATCTGTCACTGAAGGGGCTGTATATTGCATAACAAGAAGAAAAAGAAAAAAATCACCAGTATTTACTGACAATTAGTATGTGACAAATACAGTGTAAAATACTTTTATTCATTTTAGATATTCATTGAACAAGAATTTCTTGCCTGCCTTTTCAGTTCTTAACAATGTTCTTGACACTGGAGGGTCCATGGTGAACAGAACAAGAATAATTCCTGCCTTCATGGAGCAAAGGGACTGTGGGGAAACAGGCAATAAGCTAGAAATTAAAGAAATAATGTGAGGTTGGAAAAAAAAAAGATACAAGTAAGGTAAAAAGGGTACTTCGTGACAAAAAAAAGAGGAAGAAAATTGTCAGGAGAGGCCATCTGAGGTGAGGACATGCAGGATGGAGTCAGCCATGCTGAGAATCTTCCAGACACATGTGACAGCATATTGGAAGCCCTGGAGCATCAAAGAAGGCCTTAGAGCTCTACATGCATCACTTTGCCATTTATTCCCCCAAGCAATCTTACAATGTGAGCATCATTAGTCCCACTGAGTAGATGATAAAACTGATGTAATTTGCCCACATTCACACTGATAAGAAGCGGTAAAGCTGGTATTTCAATTTCCGTCTAATTACAGAGAGGCCTCTCTTATTCCCTTTTAATTTAATAGAATCACACTAGCCGCATTATTGTGATGCCGTCCCTTTTTCTTTCCTTGAAAACATATCCTAAGGATATCTACAAATAAAGTGGTTAAAGTCTATCTTTCACGTTCATGTTAGTTGCTCACTCATGTCTGACTCTTTGCAACCGCCTGGACTGTGTAGCCTGCCAGGCTCCTCTGTTCAGGGGATTCTCCAGGTAAAAATATTAGAGTGGGTTGCCATTTCATTCTCCAGGGGATCTTCCCAACCCAGGGATCAAAGCCACATATCCTGCATTGTAGGCAGATTCTTTACCATCTGAGCCATTATCTTCTTTAATTTCTTTATGAGCATATACACCCCTGTATTAGTTTCCTAACGCTGCCTTTAAAAACATGCCCCCGACTGGATGACTTAATCAACAAAGGTTGTTGCATCCTAGTTCTGGAGGCTAGAAGTCTGAAGTCAAGGTGTTGGCAGGGCTGGTTCTTTCTGAGAGCTCTGAAAGGAGGAGGCATTCCAGGCCTCTCACCTAACTTCTATAAGCCTCGGTATCTGCTGGCTTATAGATTCCATCCTCTCCCTATGTCTTCCCACATGATCTTTTCTGTGCCCCAACTTCCCCCTGCTCTTAAGAACATGGTTATGTCAGATCAGGGCCCACCCTAATGACCTCACTTTAACTTGATAACCTCTGTGACGACTCCACCTCCAAACAAAGTCACACTGTGACCCACAGGAAGTCAGGGCTTCAACATATTTCAAAGGACACAATTCAGCCCATAGCAATCATACACACACACAGGCTAGGGTGATTTGCTCTTTCTCATTTGTTTCTTTGTATCTAATGTTCTATTAGTTTTGTTTTATTCCTTCTTCCAACTACATTCTCAACCATCACAGCCACAACCATTACTCTAAGGTAACCCAAGTTCGCACCTGGTTTATGATTTTCTTCCTTATCTACACATACACACACACACACACACATATAGGGAGATTTTCTTATGCTTTAAAAAATATGAATAACATTATAAACATTACTCTTATCTTTCTCACTTAACGATACTAGCCAAAGAGGCTTATTAAAATCATCTGGTATACCTTGATCATTTCTTTTCAGCACACTATGACATTCTATAATGTATGTGGACATAATTCATCCCACCCTTCTTCACTTGGTAGGCTTTCTCATGTACTCCACAGTACTGCTCTTCTCACTCAGAGATCTGTATGGTTTATAGATCTAAATGAGACAAACAGTTTAAAGTGGTACAGTGTAAAAACCTACATAATCCATCATCAGGAATTAGCCATCTCTGACCTGGATCAAAGTCAACACGGCCCTATACCTTTAAATGCAGCCATTCAGGAGGGCTTTAGGAATCAGGCCTGCCCCCGAACTGGTTCACAAAATTATTCAGAATAAAGATTTTGTCTCAGTCTCCTCATCTATATCCCAGGACTGTTAGAAGAACTGAATTCAGGAGCTTTTTTTTCACTCAGTATAATGAGTCAAGAATGCATATTCAACAAATACGATTCCTCTTATTACCATAATGCTTACTTTCTCTTTCATATTTTGACCAGTTTTATAATCCCGTCAACTGAGTTTTTATAATCATTTAGTGGTATTATTGAAAGGCACAACTTATGCTTTCCTCATTGCCAGTGGTGCCAACATACTGACTCCCTGTTGAATTTCACTGCTAAGAAGTTTCCTGTGAGAAATGGGAGACAAACTGGGAGAGGGGACAGAGCAGACAGCCATTGAAGATTCTCCAAAACCAACTAACCCGTGGATAAAGATTATGGCTTAAAACACTAGACAAGGAATTGAAGCATTTAATTATGATCAAAATAAGACATTTTTAGATAATTACATTGCTTTTGTGCCACATTATTATAAAAAATAACTTGGCTTAGCAGTATCAAGGAATAGAACAAAGACCTCTAGAGCTAAAAATGAAAAACAAACAAAAAATCGTTTGCCAGGAAAGAGAAAATTAGTGAAGAAAATCACTGTGGTTTGCAGGGAGGGAAAAAAATAGAGTTTCAAGAATTAAGAAGGGGTTTTCATGGTGGTCATGCTCATTAAGTGCTGAGAACATTCACTGGGATGCAAAGAATGAGTCTAGAAGTCGATAGTGTTTGGCAAAATAATTTCCATTGTTCATTGAGTCAAAAAAGGCTCTTCAGTATGGTCCAGTAAGAGTCTGGTATATTGGGCCACTTAAAATTCATGAGAATTTATTAGTTCAGCTAGTTAGACTCAACTGTGATAAATACATTTTAAATTTTGATATCATATTAGCAAGTGTTCCTATTCATTGAAGATATTCATTTTTCAGAAGAAACAGAGAATCTAATTTCTAAATATTCACTGCATCTATTAATGTGCCATCTCTACTTTTAGATCAATGATCAAAATCCTAAAATATTTAGAATAAAATTTAAAAAGTATTCATACATTCAAACCTACACTTACAATTTTAGTATCTCCAAATTATTGTGAATAGAACTGATAACTCTAGATTTATATATTCTAATGCCTTAATCATGACAGGTATTGAGAAATGCAATGAAAAACATTAAGTGTTTTTGACACTCACGAAAAGATATTCCACGTAGTAACTCTAAGGGAAGTCAAAGTTATAAAGCAATGCAATTCAGTATCCCTGACAGGCAGTAGATTAGGGTAACTTCCTATGACATGCTTAGTCAAAAGGAAATAGGTATAAAATATGGATGTCCAGGAGTTGGAAAATGAATTCAAGAAAAATAGTTCAAGTTGTACAAGCTAAAAGGTTTCCAAAAACCTGCATGGTAATACATGTGTGAGGAATCATCTCTAACAGATAAAACAGTGAAATTCATCCAGAAGCAACTTCTGTATATTCAAAAATATTATTGGCAATAATACTCCCTCAAACCTACATTACTGTATTTTTCATTCAATTATGTTATTTCACATCTTTGTGACTCACTGATCAAGTGCAGGCCTCTCATGGGGCGTAATAGCCTTTTCTCAGCTGACTTGGAATGCCCAAATGCCAAACGAGAACTTAACTGAAGGCGTCATTTCATGCAGGCCTTAGGAGAGTAATGCTATTTCAGTCTCCAAAAAAAATCAGCTAAAGATAGGCTCAAATTTCAGAAACAAGATCATGAGCTTATGTTTCTCCAGTTTTCATTTCAAAATAGAACATTCAAATATTTCATTCTCTTTTGCATTATGCCAAGATCATACCTATCACTATAAAATGAGAAGTATATGCAAAAATAACAATGACCAAATACCCTCTGCTTGTCTTTAAGATTTTAATATTTCCTAGTGGACACAGGCAGCAGAATCATTGCCATTCCTTGTTAAGGTTCTTCTCAGTGAATGAGAGTGCTGTATATCAATATAGCTCAAGGAATTCCCGAAGAAACAGTTGATGGAGGAGCCACAGCACAAGAGGAATTCCACTATACAAGCCCTTAACATTTTACCAACCAAGAGTAATGATCTATTTTTAAAGAAATTTACAAAGAAGTTAGTGCGTGAAAGAAATGGAGATGCTAAACACAGTGTCTTACATTAAAGTATCAATAGCTAGCACTGGCAGGCAACTCCTGCAATCAGCTGGAGAAAGACTGTAGAAAATGGGCAAAGGAAACATGAACAATACACTGAAAAAGAAACCCAAGTGCCCAGGAGAATTTGAAAGGATGTTCAAAATTATTGGTGATGAGGAAAAGGCAAGCTAATGATAGCTTACTGTGAATGATGTCAGATTCACGATCTCCGAAGAAGATTTAGCTTCGGGTTCAGGGACCAGGCTTGATCACTCAAGAGCTTTTGTGTAGCAGAGTTTTATTAAAGTATAAAAAGGGACAGAGAAAGTTTCTGACATAGACACCAGAAGGGGGATGGAGAGTGGCCCCCTTGCTAGTCTTAGCAAGGGAGCTATATACTTTTCAATTGGTTATTAACAATAAATCAAAAGAATGTCTCAAGGCTGTAAAGGTCTTACCAGACCCACTCCCACAATATACATTTTAAGATAATAGGATTAGAACTAATAATAGAAATATTTTACCAGACCCACTCCCATAATATACATTGTAAGATGACAGGATTAGTCAGAAGGTTCTCAAGAAGGAGAAACATGTCCTCAAAGAGGATACAGTGTTGTTATATAATCATTGGTACAGAGTTTAAGGGAAAACATATCCTTGAGCATGATGAGTTGTTTTGTTGTGCAAACATCAGCTCTGGGCTTAAAGAAAAAAAAAAAAAAGTCCTTTTCTCCTCCTTGAGAACTCCAGACCCCTATCTCCTTCATGAGAGCCCCAGACCCCTTTCTCTTCCCTCTGGGATCCCAGACTTCTTAACGACCTATCTGGGAATTGACTCTTTCACTAAGACACCAATGAGATATCACATCAAACTTTTTAAACTGGCAACAGTTAGAAAGTCAGGTAGCACTCAATATTTATGGGATGGGGAAACTGTCATGAACGACTAAGAAGAGTGACAGCTGGTGTGGGCATTCTGGAAAGCAATCCAGCACTACCTTGCAAGACAGATAAGATACAAGTCCAGGATGGGTATCCCAGTAAAATCCTGATAGCTCCACAAAGATTGGTTCAAAATATTGTGTTTGTTGGTAAAGAGTTAGAGGGCTTCCCTGGTGGCGCAGTGGTTAAGAACCTGCCTGACAATGCAGGAGACACAGGTTTGATCCCTGGGTTGGGAAGATCCCCCTGGAGAAGGAAATGCAACCCACTCCAGTATTCTTGCCTAGGAAATCCCATGGACAGAGGTGCCTGGGGGCTACAGTCCGTGGAGTCACAGGAGTTGAAAGAGTTAGAAGTAACCTGAGTGTCCACCAGAGGGAGAGGGGAAATGTTGATGCCCATCACAACAAATTGTCCAGAAGGTACAAATTAGTATAAGTCAATTGCAGTTCAATTTTTTTAAAAAAGATACAAATCAGGTATAAACTTGGCAACATAGACTGATCTTTAAAATGTGGTGTTAGTGGGAAAGAGTGAAAAACAATTAGAGACCAATAATATGTATTTAAATTTATATAGGTGATAGTTATATTGTCTCTATAAATTTAAATACATCTGCACATAACACTTGGCAAGAATACATTCATATTAAAGGATATACTTTAAACACATTAATATACATGCCTATGAAGATATGAGATTTTAAAAAATGCAAACTTTATAATGAAATAAGATGCATGTACAAAAGAGAGTAGTTGGCCCAGAAAACTAATAATGCTTTGAAATCTCTCTCATTCTCCTCTAAAATCTGCCTCTTAACCCTATTTCTCCAAGCTCAGCAGGTTTGGAGGAAAATTTTTATACAGGAGAGATAGAGAGAAGATGAGGAGGCAGACAAAGTGTGCATGCAAAGTCCATGTGGATGGAAATAGGACCGGACAGAAACCAAGTAATAGCATCATAACATCATCATAAAAATTAAGGTCTCTTCCTAGAACAATCCTAATGGTTATACTAAAACTCAGATTAGTGGGTCATTTTTTCTTTAAAAATGATACTTTTCATTGTCATCATTATTCATATTAACCAGCATATAATCTTTAGTTGAGACTTGAGCAGTCAACAGAGTAAAGATTAAAAAAAAAAAAACAAAAAAAAAAACCAGGACTTACTGCAAACTTCTTAGTTTCTCATTCATTTACATGCATTTTTATTCATTAATTTAGGACTTTTCCCCCCTTTTAGTCTAATTCATGTTTTGAAAACGGTCACTATCTCTGCTAAGACCAGATCTTTTGGATCAGTCATTTTTGTGTGTGTATGTTAACTGTAAGCATGTGTGATGAGATAATTTCTCTCTCTCTCTCACACACACACTCACTAAACATTCCTGTCCACTGAACAATACTAGACTAAATCTTCATCCTACATATTGTTGAAATGGAGGTAACAAGATAGAACCAGGAAATACAATCTGGTAGCAAACTATTTTATTCCTCCAATCCCAACATGTTTATTCACGAGTGAGAAAGAATATGTGTGGTATACATGTGTGGATGTGTGCATGTGCACATTCGTGCGTGCACAAAATGTATGTGGATGGAGAGGGGGTAGAAAACAAATAATACTGGGTTTTTTTTTTTTTTAAATATACTTGCATACTTTCAGGGAAGCATGCACTCTCCACTTAAAACTGCCCCTGCCCTTCCTTCCAGCTTCTATCTAAAGTGTCCCCCTTCTTCTCACCTGCCTGGCCCCAAAAGACATCAGACTTCAAACCCCTGCTCAACTGCTCTGCTCTGCGATGGTCTCCCAGATACCCTGAGCACATTTAAAAATAGGGGGAGGCCCACTGAGTAGGCATAAGCCTGAGTATAGAGGAAAAAACATCAGCTATCAATCCCTATTTGATCAAACCACAGAGAAAGATAGGGCTTCTTCCTGAGGGAGCTTGAAGTCAGCACATCACAACTTGCAGAAACGAACACCTGTGAAATGGTCTTTCCCCATATTTTCCTTGCTTGAAGAGCATGAGAAAAGAAAGAGAAGAACAAAAGGACAGAACCTAAGGTTTCTTTTTTTTTTTTTTTTTTTTTTTGCTTTGCTTCACTTTGAGACATTTATAAAATGATACATCACAGGAAGACAGGAGCCAATTTTCAAATTTGGATGCTTCCGACAGCTATCCCTACACAAAACATGGAAAGCCAGCAATCCTTTCTTGCCAGCTTTAGGGATTTGGTCTCCTGTTGAAAGCTTTCCAAATGGACAGATGCAAGAATACTGCTTCATGGGCCAGATACTGAAATCAAAACTCTTGACTGCAAATTCAAAAGCAATGAAATTGTATTGCAAATGCTGACTGGGCTGGGAGGGAGCCCATGTAGCCATGGAAGATTAGGGCAAACTGGCACCATTTACTAGGCCAGAGTAATAAAGGCAAATTTTCTAAAGAAGAATTACATGCAGTATTATCAAATTCCTACTAGTGTCCAGTTCTCAAATTTACCATTCAAAGGAAAGAAGGAACTTAGAAAGGATTCATGATAAAACAACCAAATTTTCAGAATTATAGTTAAAAGAGAGCTTTCAAAGTCATGTATTTCAGTAAATGCTAATCTTCAACAACATTCAGTTCAGTCACTCAGTCATGTCCAACTCTTTGTGACCCATGGACTGCAGCACACCAGGCTTCCCTGTCCATCACCAACTCCCAGAGCTTGCTCAAGCTCATGTCCATTGAGTCAGTGATGCCATCCAACCATCTCATCCTCTGTTGTCCCCTTCTCCTCCTGCCTTCAATCTTGCCCAGCATCAGGGTCTTTTCCAATGAGTCAGTTCTTCACATCAAGTGGCCAAAGACTGGAGTTTCAGCTTCAGCATCAGTCCTTCCAATGAATATTCAGGACTGATTTCATTTACGATTGACTAGTTTGATCTCCATGCAGTCTAAGGGACTCTCAAGAATCTTCTCCAACACCAAGGTTCAAAAGCATCAATTCTTCACCACTCAGCTTTCTTTATAGTCCAACTCTCACATCCATACATGACTACTGGAAAAACTATAGCTTTGACTAGATGGACCTTTGCTAGTAATGTCTTGGCTTTTTAATATGCTGTCTAGGTTGGTCATAGCTTTTCTTCTAAGGAGCAAGCATCTTTTATGGCTTGCATAAAGTTCACGGCTGCAGTCTCCATCTGCACACATTATCTCCAAAATCATCTTTTTATTTGTTATGCTCAATATACCTGTCCATTTAATACCCTTTACTAAATTTCTACTGTGTGGCAGTCATTGTGGTAAGTGGTTTGTGTGTGTGTGTGTGATTACATTTGATGTTACAACCTATAAAGAGTTTTTTAATACATTTTCTAGAAAAGCACTTAACTTGGAATATATTCTACCAATTTATTATCTTTCCATCAATTAGTCACACCTAAGTATATTCATAGAGAAGAGAATCATATGTTTACAATGTACAAGAGTGTTCATAGCAGCACTGCTCAGAATAGCCTAATAAATAGCATTAGAATAGATACACGATGGTTTATTCAAACATCAAAATACTACGCAACAATAAAAGTGAGCGGATCTCAAGGACATGCAATCATCTGGATCATCCCCACTGAGTAACACTGAGTGAGGGAAACCAAACACGAGAGAGGGTGTGCTGTGCGGTTCCACTGACATCATACAAAGTTCACGTACAGGCAAAGCCCATCAAAGAAGGTGGCAGGCAGAACAGCGGTTCCCTCTGGGGACTTCCCTGGTGGCTCAGACAGTAAAGCATCTGCCTACAATGCGGGAGACCCAGGTTCGACCCCTGGGTCGGGAAAATCCCCTGGAGAAGGCAATGGCAACCCACTCCAGTACTCTTGCCTGGAAAATCCCATGGACGGAGGAGCCTGGTAGGCTATAGTCCATGGGGTCGCAAAGAGTCGGACACGACCGAGCGACTTCACTTTCACTTTTTCTGGGGCAAGCATGGTGCCTAGAAGGCACACAGAGGGATCTCCAGTTCTGATAACATTCCGATTCGTGATCTGGGTATAGGCTACAAGGGTTTTCACTGAGTGAAAATTTGCTCTGTACCTTCTCTGTGCATTTGACACTTCTATAAAAAGTTTGTGAACATAAAAAGAAGTAACATGACACTAATGGTGAGAAGTAGTTACTATATGATAATCAATTAAACAACTTTAAAATCTTGTATGACTGCAACTTGGTAAATTGGACACTGGGTACTGGCACAGAACACAGAAAGTAACAAGAATATATTCTGGTATTAAAAACTAACAGCGGTTATATTTCTTCTCTTCATGTTGGCATAACATCATATCATTACCTTTTTAAAAATATATTTACTTATTTATTTATGTGGCTGCACTGGGTCTTATTTGTGGCGTGCAGACTCTTCAATGCAGGGCACAAGCTCTTTAGTGGTGGTACATGGGCTTGGCAGTTGCCCATGTGGGTTTTGTTGCCCTACAGCATGTGAGATCTTAATTTCCCAGCCAGGGATTGGACCTATGTCCCCTGCATTGCAAGGCAGATTCTTAGCTACTGGACAACCAAGGAAGTCCCTACAATTACTCTTTAAATGGTAGAAGCAGTATGCTATTGATATGTATAAGATTCCTCCAACCTGCTTGCCCACAATAAAATTTCCCCTAAATTCAAGTTATCTTGCAGTTGGGACAAGTATGCTCTGAAAGATTTAAGTGCCTCATAAATCAGATCTACTTTTTATACATTTATCTCCTTTACATACATTTAAATATATAATAGACATTTATCATCAATGTTTCTAGATCATATAAACTGTCAGTTATGCTCCCTGCTTGGGTTATTCACATGACAGAGGTGTCTCAGGCTCAAGAGTTGGAGTCAACGACTCCTTCTCTGACACCAAGTGTGAAAAAGGAATGGCCAAATATAAGTACAGAACACAAAGCAGAATGGTTTATGTCACTCATGGAATAACATGGGACTTTTATAGAAGTGAAAACTATTATAGAAGGCTTTGCCCAAAACCTTTTAGACAAAGAGAGAGAAATCCTGTCATATCAACTTTTCCAAAGAGAGATAAATGATATCATTTCAAACTCTAAACTGAAAATGCAATATGGATTCTAGTTATGAATACCAAGCAATTATGTGAACACCAGCTGGCAATTTGGTATCCTAACAGTAGCACATAGGAAAAGAAGGTAAATTCTCCAGGTACCACTAACAGGGATTATATGTGTGAAATACAAAGGCATGCCACGAAGAAGATCGAGATGATCTTGTTTTCATGCCTATTTGTTTTCTATCTCTTTTTTCTAATTTATGCTCAGAAAAAGGATAGTTCAAGCAGATGGTGAAACTAAGCAGGACCTCATCCTAAACATGAAGGCCTGCTGATGCCACATGACATTCTCTCCTTTTTCTTCCCCTAATTCTAAGTATACTAAGGTCTGAATTTTATGCACAAAAATGTCCCCAATAAATTTTCCCCCATCATATTGCAGAATCAAGCTTTTCCCTTGACTCCTTTTGCATTAGTATAGTAAGTAAAAGAAACCTATTCAACTACCTTAGTACTTCCCAGGTGGTTCAGTGGTAAAGAGTCCACCTGCCAAATAGGAAATGTAGGTTTGATCCCTGGGTCAGGGAGATCCCCTGGAGAAAGAAATGGCAACTCACTCCAGGATTCTTGCTTGTGAAATCTCATAGACAGAGGAGTATAGCAGACACAGTCCACGGGGTTTCAAAGGAGTCAGACACAGCTTAGCAACTAAACAACAACAAACTACCTCAAGTAAACCTATGGAATTTATTAGTGAGACAGACATACCTCATAAAAATCAAAAGCAGAAAGTCTACCTCAATTTTAAGGAAAAATGGAGCCAGTTACATGAGAGTCTGGGTCAGAGCCCAGTCTTTCCTTCATTATCTGCTTTGTACTGTCTACTTCATTCTTTCTCCTCTCTCTCTCCTTTTCTCTCATTCTCTTAAATTGTATATAAATTAGCCACATAGAGCCACCACCAACTCAGATATATATTTAGAGCTAGTGGGCTGCCTGCACTGAATCCCAATTCTAAATTAATGTTAAAGATAAATCTGTTGCATTTCTATACACTAACAACAAAAGATCAGAAAGAGAAATTAAAAAAACAATCCCATTTACCATCACTGCATCAAAAATACCTAGGAATATAAATATGTAATTTATAAATATAAAATACCTAGGAATATACCCACCTAAGGAAAAAAAAGACCTGTCCTCTGAAAACTATAAGATACTGACGAAGGAAATTGAAGATACTACAAATAGATAAAAAGATATACATGTTCTTGGAGTGAAAGAATCAATATTCACAAAAAAGACTATACAACCCAAGACTATCCACAATTTAATGCAATCCCTATCAAATGACCAATGGCATTTTTCGCAGAACTAGAACAAAAAATCCTAAAATTTATATGAAGACAGACTCCGAATAGTCAAAGCAATCTTGAGAAAGAAAAGCAGAGTTGGAGGAATCAGGCCTCCTGACTTCAGACCATACTAGAAACTTACAGTCATCAAAACAGGATGGTACTGGCACAAAAACAGACATATAGATCAATGGGACAGGATATAAAGCTGAAAAATAAACCCACACACCTACTGGCAATTAATCTATGACAAAGAAGGCAAGACTTTAAAATGGAGGAAAAACAGTCTCTTCAATAAATAGTGCTGGGAAAACTGGACAGATCCATGTAAAAAATGAAATCAGTACATTCTTTAACACAATACAAAAAATAAACTCAAAATGGATTAAAGATCTAAATTTAAGACCAGCTACTATAAAATTCTTAGGGAAAACATAGGCAGAACATTCTCTGACAAAAATCACAGCAGAATCTTTTTTGATCTGTCTTCCAAAGTAGTGAAAGTAAAATAAAAATAAACAAATGAGACCTAAGTAAACTCTCCAGCCTGGTGCACTGGGAGGACTAGGGGGAATCGGGTGGAGAGGGAGGTGGGAGCGGGGATCGGGATGGGGAATACGTGTAAATCCATGGCTGATTCATATCAATGTATGACAAAACCCACTGAAATGTTGTGAAGTGACTGGCCTCCAACTAATAAAAAAAAAAAAGATTTGAAAAAAAAAAAAAAAAACCTTTTGCCCATCAAAGGAAACCATATACAAAACAAAAATATAACACACAGAATGGGAGAAAATATTTGTAAACAATATGACAGACAATGGATTAGTCTACAACATTTACAAACAGTTCATGCAGCTCCATATTAAAAAAAAAATTAAAAAGTGGACAGAGACCTAAAGACACATTTCTCCAAAGACAACAGTAGACAGCCAAGAGGCACATGAAAAGATCCTCAGTATCCCTAATTATTAGAGAAGTTCAAATCAAAACTACAGTAAGGGCTTTCCCGGTGGTCCAGTGGTTAAAATTCTCCCTTGCAATTCAAGGAACACTGGTTGGATCCCTCGTCTGAGAAGATCCCACATGCCCATGCATCAAAACCCATTGAGTCTACGTGCCACAACTACTAAAGCTTGTACACCTAGAGCCTGTGCTCCGCAACAAGGGAAGCCACCACAATAAGAGGTCCATGCACCACAACAAAGAGTAGCCCCCACTTTCTGCAACTAGAGAAAGTCCATGTACAGCCACTAAGACCCACCACAACCAATAAACAAATGAATCGTGAAAAAAAAAAAAAAAAAAAGAACTACAATGAGGTATCAATTCACACCAGTCAGAATGGCCACTGTCAAAAAATGTACAAACAATAAATGCTGGAGAGGATGTGGAGAAAAGGGAACCCTCATACACTGTTGGTGGGAATGTAAATTGGTACAGCCATTATGGAAAACAATGTGGGGGTTCTTTAAAAATCTAAAAATAGAGCTACCATGCGATCCAGCAATCCCACTCAGGCACATACTCAGAAAGAAAGTATACATGTAACCCCCCCGCCGCCATGTTCACTGCAGCACTGTTTACAATAGCCAAGACATGGAAACATGTCCATCAACAGATGAATGAATGAAGAAAATGTGGTTCATTTATACAATGAAATATTACTCAGACATTAAAAATAATGGAGTAATGCCATTTGCAGCAACATGGATGGTCCAGGAGATTATCATACCAAATGAGGTCAGATAGATAACTATCATATGATGTCATGTATATGCAAAATCTAAAAAAAAAAAAGATACAACTGAACTTATTTACAAAAGAGAAGCAGACTCACAGACTTAGAGAAGGAACTCACAATTACTGGGGAGAAAAGGCAAGGGAGTGAGGGATAGGTTGGATGTTTGGACTGACAGAGACACACTGTTGTATTTTAAATTAAATGCCTTTCCATGAAAAAAAAAAAAAAAGACAATGATCGGTCCTATTTGATTCTAGCATCTTAGAGTCATGGAAAATGTCTTGAGGGGAAAGAATACAATGAACTTTAGAACTAAGAACTTTCGATGTTTTTAAACATTACTCCAGAAACAATACCCTAAAACACCTTTCAGTTCTCAAGGAAAGAAGAGAAAAAAGCCAGATTAAGCCCTATGATACTGTCTTATGAATATTCCAGCCTGTGTGACCATCATGGGGATGGCTGGCACTCTGAATACACATGCAGAGGAACCAGTACTGAGGACTCATATCATACTGGAATTTTATCAGGTTATTGTCTTCTGTAAATGTTCTACCTGATCTGAGAATGAATTCCCAACTGTTGCCAAGTCTGAAGTCTTAGTGTCACATGGAGTCTTGTGTGTCCCTCTAGCTCTTCTTGTGCCTCTACTTGTTCACTGTGATTCTCTCCACTTCGCTTTACGTGTCTCAAACATGTCAAGATGTTTCTTACCTGGGAGACTCTGCTCGGCTGCTCTTCATGCCTCAAAGTATCCTCCCATCACCTTTTCTTCACATTGCCTGACTCTCTCATACTTCAAGTCTCATTCAACAGTCACTTTGGATAGGTGTTTACTGACTACCATGTTGATAATAATTTCTTACTAAGTTTCTCTCTATTGCACCATTCATTTTAGTATAAATCTAACATATAATTGGAGCTTCCTTGGTGGCTCAGTGATAAAAGAATCTGCCTGCCAGTGCAGGAGATGGGGGTTGGGTCCCTGGATGTGGAAGAGCCCCTGGAGAAGGAAATGGCAATCCACTCTAGATTCTTGCCTGGGAAATTTCATGGATAGAGGAGCCTGGTGGGCTATAGTCCATGGGATCAAAACACAGTAGGACATGACTTAGCAACTAAACAACAACAATAACCTAAAATGGTCTTTGCTTCTTTTCTGACTCATACTACAGTATAAGCTCCATAATTGCAAGAATTTTTTCAGTTTGTTCATTGCTCTTTCCTCATCACTGTAGAGGTCTTGTAGAGCGGGCAGAAAATAAATTTACCAAATAAATGTAAACTGTAATTAAAAGTTATATTCTTAAGTGCAAAATTAAAGCAACCTCAGTTTGAAATAGCAGCATCAAAATGTTCACTGGATCAAAAATAGCAGGTTTCAAAATAGGCCATTGTTCCCCAACTTTCTTGTGAGCTAATTCTAAGACATAAAGAACAGGTATCAGGAGGGGGCCTTTGAAAAGTTCGAGGCTACAGCATGATCCTTCAGGGTCCACACTGACAAGAGTCTGCTAGGGGAGGGTATTATCATAGTTTCACATGAGTAAACAACAAGAATTTCAGTATGATAGTGCAGTCTCTGTGGAAAACAGGGTGGTAGTTATTCAAAAAGCTAAACAAAGAATTATGACTCAGCAATTCCACCCTTATGTATATTAGGTATATATTAAAAGAATTAAAAAGAGGGACTCAGACATTTCCACATTCATTGCAGTATTATTCCCTGTAGCATTATTTTCAAGCCAAAAGGTGGCAACAATCCAAATGTCCATCTACAGATGAATGGATAACAAAATTTTATATGTATACAACATTTATATATGCATAAAAGGATATATATAAATATAAAGGATACAATACATGCTTCCACATGAATAAATCTTGAGAACATTTTGATAAGATAAATAAACCACATAGAAGAGAACACATATTATATGATTCCATTTATATGAAACACCTAGAACAGGAAAATTAATAGAAACAGAATATAGATTGGAAGTTCCCAGGAGCTGGAAAGTATTTGAATAATGACTGCATAGTCTCTGTTTGTGGATGAAAAAGATGCTATATGTTCCAAGTCATAAACTAGGAGAAATATTTGTAAAATACATATGTGATTAAGGGATAGTATCTAAATGTACACATTTTAAAACACCACAATAATAATAATAAATAATTCCATTTAAAAATGAACAAAAGATCTGAGACAAACATTGAAATGAAGAAGCTATACAGATGGTAAATAAGCACAAGAAAAGATGAACATCATATGTCATCAAACAACTGCAAGTTAAAACAACTATACACCTATCAAAATGGCTAAAATTCTAAACACTGACAACATCAAATGCTGGTAAGGATGAAGAGCAATAGGAATTCCCATTCATTGTGGGAATGCAAAATGGTAGTACAACCATTCTGGAAGGCAGTTTACCACTTTCTTGCAAAACTAAACATATCCTTACCATAAGATCTAGCAATTGTGTTCATTGATATTTATCTAAATAAGTTGAAAACTTACTACCACAGAAAAACCTGGACACAGATGTTTACAGAAGCTCTGTTTGTAATCGCCAATACTTGGAAGCAACCAAGAAGTCCTTCACTAGATGAATGAATAAATGAATTGTCATACATTCATACAATAGAATATTAGACAGTGCTTAAAAGAAAATGAGTTAAAAGACATGGAGGAAACTTAAATGCCTATTACAAGTTAAAAGAGCCAATCTGAAGAGGTTACACACCACATACTATACGATTCAAACTATATGACATTCTGCAAAAGGCAAAGCTATGAAAACACTGGGCTTCCCAAGTGGTGCAGTAGCAAAGAATCTGCCTGCCAGTGCTGGAGACAGAAGATGAGGGTCTGATCCCTGGGTCAGGAAGATCTCCTGTGATGGGAAATGGCAACCCACTCCAGTATTCTTGCCTAGAAAATTCCATGAACAGAATCTGTGACCTCTTGGTGGGCTACAGTCCAGGGCCACACAAACAGTCGGACATGACTGAGCACACACATATAGAAACAGTGGGGAAAAAGTAGTTAGAGGTCATTGGGAGAAGGAAGAATAAACAGATGGAGCACAAAGGATTTTTAGGGCAGTAAAACTACTCTGTAAGATACTATAATGATGGCTATGTATCATTATACATGTGTCAAAACTCATAGACCAAGAGTGGAACTTAATGTAAACTATGGATAATGATGTGTCAGTATTGGTTTACAGACTGTAACCACTCTGGTATGGGATGGTGATGGTAGGGGAGGCCATGCATATGTGGGGAGAGGAAATATATGTACTTTTTATGCTTTCCATTCAGTTTTGTTATAAACTTAAAACCACTCTAAAAATAAAGTCCATTAAAATTAATAAATTCAATTCAAAAAACAAAGTTTGGGAAATAGCAGTGATGGCTTCATAACATTGTGAATAGAATAATGCACTGAAATGTACATGTGATGTTTAAAAAGGCAAATCAGTACCATTGGGTGGGTTTGCATTCAACATTCAGAGCTCTGGAATTCAGCATCTTGGATACAGGATGTGTTTCTCTGGAAGGCCAGTGGAACATGAACAGGATATTAATGAACATGAGAGGACCTAAGACTTAGGGAAGGCTAATGCTGCAATTCTGGTTGTGTCTATTTATATGACAAATTTATTCCCATATGCAGAGCAGGTCTGTAGAAATGCAAGCTACAAAAACATACCATAAGGCATAAATAATGGAAATTTATGGCATAAACCATTAGAAATTTCTTCCTAATTTATTTCACTACTTTGAGTTCCTTGGATTGCATGTGTGCATGTGTGTACACACACACACACACACGACTCCCTTACTTTTGTTAACTGTCGTACCATGTTCATAGTCCATCAAGTTTAAAATCTTGGAGAAAACCTGAATTCCACCTTTTCTTACTTCTCAACTCTAATATCCAATCAATTCCTGAGTTTTACAGATCCTTGTCAATATCTTTCAAATTCACCTCTATTTTTATTTTAATATCTTCTTCCAGGTCTTCATTGCATTCTCTTTGTTTAGAGCAAAAATTTTCACCTCTGTTTCTACTCCAGTTTCCTCTTCTTTAATCGCTTCCACATATACTCCTGCTGAATGGGTTTTCCTAAAATGTATTTCCAATCATGTCACTTGACTTCAGGACAGGCTTGAGTCACTCCTGATGGTCTACAGAACTCAGTATGAATATGTACCTCACTCTGGAATTTAACAGGCATCAGTTCACAAGACGTGTATTAAGGATTAACACCTACTACATTAAACCTAGACACGTATTAAAGAGCAAAGACATCACTTTGCCAACAAAGGTCCGTATAGTCAAAGCTATGGTCTTTCCAGTAGCCATGTACAGATGTGAGTTAGACCATAAAGAAGGCAGAGAGCCAAAGAATTTGCACTTTTGAACTGTAGGGCTGGAGAAGATTCTTAAGAGTCCCTTGGACAGCAAGGAGATCAAACCAATCAATCCTAAAGGAAATCAACCCTGAATACTCATTGGAAGGACTGATGCTGAAGCTCCACTACTTTTGGCTACCTGATACGAAAAGCTGATTCATTGGAAAAGACCCTGATGCTGGGAAAGATTGAGGGCAGGAGGAGAAGGGGACGACAGAGGATGAGATAGTTAGATGGCATCACCGATCCAATGGACATGAACTCGGGCAAACTTCTAGAGATGGTGAGGGACAGGGAGGTCTGGTGTGCTGCAGTCCATGGGGTCACAAAGAGTCAGGCAGGACTTGGTGAGAGAACAACAACAACAAAAGGAAGGAGGATGAAGCTGAGGAAGAAGTCAAAGGGTGGAGCAGCAAAGCCAACTCAGCAGAGAACTCTCAAGAGAATATTGTCCATGAGAGTGTACCTCATAAAGCTTCAACAATCTCACTTTCATATAAACCCACACACTTATCTAGGGCCTCAGTGTCATCCTGGACAAGGTGAACTCTGAAGCTGAGTCAGGCTTTGAAGGTGCAAACAGGTGGAGACTTTTTATTGAATTCCCCACAGCAGGGGCATGCAGGTGGGCAGTGGGTGGAGCATTGCCTTGTCTATCACCACATTTTCCCCTATTCTTTCTTACTTTGCCTTAATGCCTACACAGTTCAGTTCAGTTCAGTTACTCTGTCGTGTCCGACTCTTTGTGACCCATGAACCGCAGCACGCCAGGCCTCTCTGTCCATCACCAAATCCTGGAGTTTACCCAAACTCACGTCCATTGAGTCGGTAATGCCATCCAACCATCTCATCCTCTGTCGACCCCTTCTCTTCCTGCTCTCAATCCTTCCCAGCACCAGGGTCTTTTCCAATGAGTCAGCTCTTCACATCAGGTGGCCAAATAATTGGAGTTTCAGCTTCAACATCAGTCCCTCCAATGAACACCCAGGACTGATCTCCTTTAGGATGGACTGGTTAGATCTCCTTGCACTCCAAGGGACTCTCAGGAGTCTTCTCCAACACCACAGTTCAAAAGCATCAATTCTTCGCTGCTCAGCTTTCTTTATGGTCCAACTCTCACACCCATAGCCTTGGTGTGGAAAAACCATAGCCTTGACTAGACAGACCTTTGTTGGCAAAGTAATGTCTCTGCTTTTTAACATGCTATCTAGGTTGGTCATAACTTTCCTTCCAAGGAGTAAGTGTCTTTTAATTTCATGGCTGCAATCACCATCTGCAGTGATTTTGGAGTCCAGAAAAATAAAGTCAGCCACTGTGTCCACTGTTTCCCCATCTATTTGCCATGAAGTGATGGGTCCAGATGCCATGATCATAGTTTTCTGGATGTCGAGCTTTAAACCAACTTTTTCACTCTCCCCTTTCACTTTCAAGAGGCTTTTTAGTTCTTCTTCACTTTCTGCCATAAGGGTGGTGTCATCTGCATATCTGAGGTTATTGATATTTCTCCCGGCAATCTTGATGCTAGCTTGTGCTTCTTCCAGCCCAGCGTTTCTCATGATGTACTCTGCATATGAGTTAAATAAGCAGGGTGACAATATACAGCCTTGGTGTACTCCCTTTCCTATTTGGAACCAGTCTGTTGTTCCATGTCCAGTTCTAATTGTTGCTTCCTGACCTGCATATAGGTTTCTCAAGAGGTAGGTCAGGTGGTCTGGTATTCCCATCTCTTTCAAAATTTTCCACAGTTTGTAGTGATCCACACAACTATGTCAAAGGCTTTGGCATAGTCAATAAAGCAGAAATAGATGTTTTTCTGGAACTCTCTTGCTTTTTCGATGGTCCAGCATATGTTGGCAATTTGATCTCTGGTTCCCCTGCCTTTTCTAAAACCAGTTTGAACATCTGGAAGTTCACGGTTCATGTATTGCTGAAGACTGGCTTGGAGAATTTTGAGCATTACTTTACTAGCGTGTGAGATGAGTGCAATTGTGTGGTAGTTTAAACATTCTTTGGCATCGCCTTTCTTTGGGAGCAGAATGAAAACTGACCTTCTCCAGTCCTGCGGCCACTGCTGAGTTTTCCAAATTTGCTGGCATATTGAGTGCAGCACTTTCACAGCATCATCTTTTAGGATTTGAAATAGCTCAACTGGAATTCCATCACCTCCACTAGCTTTGTTTGTAGTGATGCTTCCTAAGGCCCACTTGACTTCACATTCCAGGATGTCTGGCTCTAGGTGAGTGATCACACCATTGTGATTATCTGGGTCGTGAAGATCTTTTTTGTACAGTTCTTCTGTGCATTCTTGCCACCTCTTAATATCTTCTGCTTCTGTTAGGTCCATGCCATTTCTGTCCTTTACTGAGTGCATCTTTGCATGAAATGTTCCCTATACAGGGCTTATATAAATTTCTCTCTTAAATCACTCCTTCATATCCGACACATGCACTTTCCTTTGTTTATACAACTGTCTCTGAACATTAGGCATCCCACTAGACCCCTTCCTTTCAATGACCGACCATCAGTCAGTACCCACCTCAAATACTGCCTCTTACAGAGACCTTCTCTTTTACTTATCAGTTGATAAAGTGATCTCACTCTTCCCCTCAGATTTCTTTGCTCACACTGCCAGCAGCATAAGTTTTTAGCATTATTTTTGCTAGTATTCTCTTCTTTAACCTCATGTAAGCATTTTACACACAGAGTATGTTAAATTCACCTTTGTAACTCTTAAAGAATCTCATATAGTACCTTACCATGATAGGACTTCAATAAATAATTTGTGAATTGAACACAGGCACCTCAAAGTATTGTTCACTCAAAGTACAGAGGTAGCATGTCATAGGACACTGGGAAGGGAAGTTAAAAATAAAGCTGAAGGTTGATTCCTCCGTTTTCCATTAAAATGCCATTTAAACCATGCAAAGTGCCAGGTTCAAGGTTCAAGATGGGGTTTCATTCAATCTCTCATCCTGGTTCCACTCCAGGGTTCTAAAACTAGATGAAAAGCAATTAGCTTTATCAATGACAAAAGTGGACATTAGAATGCTACCTGAGCCCAAATGTGATTTATTACTCTTTTCTGCTTCAAATAAAGAGGTGCCTGGTTAGTTTCAAACTCAGATTCTCAAACTGAGAGCAAATCAAGCACGTGAGCTGGCCTAACAGGACAGTGAGGGGGAGGGCTGGGTAGAAAGATCAGGAACGTTATTTCAATAACATTGAAAATATTTTTGTGTTTCAAAATATGGGGAGGAGGAGGAGGACACAGCAGGAGACTGTGCATGACTATTAAACAAAGGAAACAGCTTTAATGTCTGGTTCATGAACTGACCCTCAAGGCAATTCCAAGTGGGAAATTTTTCAGAGATTATTGAGCATAGCACTATTGCTAGAAGTATATGATTTTAAAGACATTCATTTGGATGCATAACATATGATATGTTTAGATGTAAGACAGCATCATTACTTTAGACCAGTGTTCTTCAAAGTATGGTCCTTGGACCGACAACATCAGCATCACTTGGGAAATTGCTGAACATGTAAATCAAACCTGCTAAACTATAGACTGAATATTTTAACAGAAATTCTAGGTGATTCTGATGCATGCTAAGGATGAAGACTACTGCTTTAGAGCCATATATTTTTCTGCTGGATATTCCTGGATTGTGCAATTATCTCATCTATATCTAATGTCTTTCAGTAAAGCTGGTTTCAAATTAGGAAGCATCATGAATCCTTGTGCTAATCCCTTTTTTAAACATGTAAAGCGTTCTTTTTAATGGGAAAAAACATTAATTGCCATCCTATAGAAACAGCTGTGTATTGCCCAGGGAGCCTTCTGTTTAGAGAAGTAAAATTCCTTAATAGAACCAGCACGTTGTTTATGCAAGGACGAGCACAGGAACCATTTACTGGTGCACTGCTACATAAATTGTGTGTGTTTGTAATATTAATCAATCGGCAGCATTAAATAGTTCACTTTCCTGGGAACACTAGAGAAAACCACTTTATCAAAGAAAAAGTTAAGGACAGAAAGGTTGGAAAATTACATAAAGTACTCAACTGATGAAATTTCTAAATATTTTAACAAGGAAAGATGTATGAGTCAATATGATGCTAGGCAATCACAGGCATATTTTATTGAGCTACTTAATATTCAGAGCTTCTACCTAAATCTGGAATAATATTAAGTTTCATAAATTAAATAGATTTGGACTGGTAAAATACTCAAACATCTCTCTCTTTATATGGTGACCTAGTTTATCTTTATTTTTTTCTCTTTCATTTTTAAGACATAACCTATCCCAACAGCTATCACATATACACATACTTAGGGAATATGTATTAATAGTTTAAAAATGATGTCTTTGGACTTCCATTAGAGTTTGTTATAGTGTTGCTTGTGGAAATAAATCATATTCTTATTGCATTTGTATATATATTCAAAACTAATTTTATAATGTATATCTATGCTTAGTCGCTCAGTTGTGTCCAACTCTCTGCAACCCCATGAACTGTAGACCACCAGGCTCCTCTGTCTATAGGGATTCTCCCTACTGGAGTAGGTTGCCATTCCCTTCTCCAAATGTATATATACTCAATCCCATTATGATGAAACATGACAATAGAGATAGACACATGTTTGAAAGAGACAATATATCAGGTAACGAGAAGAATCAGGATTTAATACTGACTCTGACACTTAATAGTCTTATGACTTACTAGACTTACTAGTAGACTTACTAGTAGACTTACTAGACTTACTAGTCTCAAGACCTTACTAGTCTCATGACCCTAAGGTCATAAGACTTAAACCATTCTGAGTCTAAGGTGCTTGTCTCTAAAATGAAAATTTTAAACATATAATATATATAGGACTATTATGAATACATCATTTGGTTAATTGCTCTTTATGGGACCAATCATAATGTCATTCCTCTTCCTATATAAAACACAGCCTCAACAAATGCTTGGTGTGGGTTTCTTTTGGATCCCAGTGAAAGGAATGGACTTTGCATATGTATACCTCTGGGTCAAGGACAAAACCACCAGTGTAAGAACTGAGAGAAGCATGAGTATGTTAACTGCATGAAACCCTAGAAAGTATAGGGAAATTGTATGTGCTACCACAGGTCACAGCAGACACAATTTCAAACATTTATCATGAAAACAAGTTTAAGCAAATTTCTGAGATGGCTGGGAAGTGTCAACTGCCTTCTGGGTTACATACAAGGAATAAATTTCAGGCTCTGTCCTCTTGAGTATTAATACCAAATACTAGTTCCCTTACCCAAGTTTGCAACTGAGGTTTAAAACAACTGATCCAGAGCTACAGCACTCTCTCTTGTGTAAGCTCCAAATCTATACTGAAGCCTGGGCCAGGGCTCTTATCAGGAGCACACCAAGTACTCCAGCTGTACAGACTGGTGATGACTGAAGGCTGGACATTCCCATGTCATGCAGACACTGTCCAATATTGAACCTAATGTCTCTAGTCAGTTCCAACACATCTCTCCTTTCAATAACCAAATGCTTCCTGGCCCACCCAGCAGAAGTTCAGAAACCCACCCAGCACAGCCATATCTAGCACCTGTCATGTCAAAAGTAAATGAGCTCTGATGAATGAAGGACACAGGAAGGTCTACAAGCTCAGAAAAGCAAAAAAGAAAAAAAAAAGATATTTTAATCCTTTTTGAGTAGTCATCGCTTTCACTTTAGAGAACATTGCCAGCAGTCCAGTTTAAGAACATATTTTCCAAGAGAAAATTATTGGTCTTTTTCAGGCTGGGAACATCTGATAACCATATAAGAGCACATTTGTCAGATTATGACTTCTGTACTTTTAAATATAAATAAATATACATAAATATCTCTACATTTAATTGTACAGATGTGAAAGTGAAAGTCACTCAGTCGTGTAGGACTCTTTGTAACCCCATGGACTATATGGTCCATGGAATTCTCCAGGCCAGAATATTGGAGTGGGTAGCCATTCCCTACTTCAGGGGATTTTCCCATCCCAGGGATCCAACCCAGGTCTCCTGCATTGCAGGCAGATTCTTTACCAGCTGAGCCACCCATAATCGTTATTCCTTTTTACTCCAAGGCACAGGTTTGAGACCGGAGCCAAGTACAATAGTAAATAAATTGAGTCAAAGTAGATGTGGCTGTAATGGTGAAATTGTTCAACAGATAAAAGCTGTTAACTTCTTGCTCATTTTTCTACTACCATGACTATTCAGACCTAAAGCAAATAAGTCACAAAACACATTTAGATTCATCTTATACATTGTACCTCAATGATGGGCTTTAAACATTTATTGATTTAAAAGAAAGGGATGATATGACTATGGGTAAATTGATGAAACCATTTCAGATCTTTCACTGAGAAACATGTTGGTCATTAGCCATTATAGGAATCAATAAACCATCATGAGTATAGGCCTACAAAGATTTAAAACACAAATGAAATACTGAGGAAAACACTGACAACTAGATGACAAGGGGTTAATTATATCATTATTTAAAGAGCTCTTTAATATGAGAAAGGCTAATGACTCAGTAGCAAAATGGGCAAAGAACAATGAGAAAAAACTCATAAAAATTGCAATAGTTTGTTAACAGACATAATAGTAGAACTGTAAATGAAAGCCATAATAAAGTACCACTTTTCTCTTATTGGCAAAGACCAAGAAGTGTCAACCAGCACAAGAGAAAATAAACCTTCTGCTACATGGCTCAGGAGGAAACGCAAACTGTCAGGAAATTAGTCAATGTCATCTAAACTAATATGCACACCAACTTTGACCCAGCAATTCCTATTTCTATTAATTCCATTCCATCTATTCCATTAATATCCCATCTATTAAATCAACTCCATTTCTATTAATACAAATTTGTTATATGTATATACACAAGCATGCACAAATACATTTAAAATAATATCCTTTCTATTAATAGTACCGTTACTTAAAATTAAAATGACCAACCAGAAATAACCTGAACATTCAACAGTTAGTAGACTGATTAGACCAATCGTGACCTACAGTGCAACTGAATACTATGTAGAGATCAAGAAAAATGGTATGCTGAGGTGGAATGCTCTTAAAGTTAAATAAACATCAAAGTGATGTGTGTAATATACTAATGCATGCATGCTTAGTCATGTCTGGCTCTTTGCAGCCCCATGGACTGTAGTCTGCCAGACTCCACTGTCCATGGAATTTTTCAAAAAGGAATACTAATACTAAAATCTGTACTAAATTTTTATAACAGTAGTTCAGAGCATCAATATGAAGACAAATCCACATCATGTACCTCTGGTATGGCACAGATAGACATGATATACTTGAAAAAATATATAAGTGCAATCTAATCATGAGAAACATCAGATAAATTCAAACTGAAATACATTCTCTAAGACAACTGATTTGTAGTCATCAAAAGCAGTAACAGAAAAACTAAGAAACTGCCCCCAGATTGAAGAAGATTAAGGAGATATAGCAACTAAAAGCAATATGAGATCTTGAATTGTATCCTGATCCCTGAAAAAAAAGACATTGAGGGCAGGGAATAGCTAAAATTTAAATATGTCATTTTATTAGTATTATTATTACTAACCAAATATTAATTTTTATTTATAATTACATTTTTCTGAAAGTTGTTAACATAAGACCAAATTAGTAAAAGATATGCACAAATGTTCTGTACTATATCTGAAACTTTTCAGTAAATCTAAAATTATTTCAAAATAAAAATTTTAAAAAGTCTTCACATGTATTATATCCATCTTTTTTAAAGCATAACTATTTCTGGTGACACAATAAACCATTGATAGTGTGCCCTCTGAAAGTAAATATGAGATCTGAAAGATCTGGGGAAAAACAAATACCTCCTTTTGCTTTTCTTCCTTTTTTTTTTTTAAACCTTGTCAATAAAATGTTGAATATATCTTTTCAATAAAATGTAATTAATCAAAACTAAGGAAACAATGGTTAAGTGTATCAACATTACTTTTTAAATTTTCTTAAATTATTAAAAATAAGTTTTAATAACATTTTAAGTTTGGTCATCAAAGATTATTGCAATGTGGTTATAAAAATTATGCCTGCAATGCAGGAGACCTAGGTTTGATCCCTGGGTCAGGAAGATCCCCTGGAGAACAAAATGGCAACTCACTTCAGTATTCTTACCTGGAAAATCCCCATTGACAGAGGAGCCTGGCGGGCTACAGTTCATGGGGTCGCAAAGAGTTGGACACGGCTGAGTGACCTTCTGGTGTCATTGCTCAGAAAAATCGTCAGAACCTCAGGCCTTGTACATTAAGAGCACCATGGGCAAGCCCCAGCATCTGTACTAAACACAGCTTAATAAACCATACTCGACCGTACTCAAAAAAAAAAAAAAAAAAAAAAACCTTAAAATGATATTGTTTAAACAAAAATTTTAAATGTGAATAAAAACATGAACTTCCGATATTATAATATTTTAAACAAAACTAAAAATCAATTCTATAAGATACGAGTTGGCAGTGTGGTGAGCTGTTCCTATTCAAGCTGAAACTACTGTTATTTTGAGCAACTTTTGATTCTAGTTCTCCAACTATGGGCATGAAATCAGGCCATGAGAACTCACTTCCCAGTAAGGATTTGACCCTATGGTACTTAAGGTTTCCACTTTTGAATTGTCTTCCTAATGTAGAATTTAATACTATCCCCTGTTATAAGTGTTTATTGAACAAATATATTAATATAATGATACACTGCCTTTTCAATATTTTCCTACTTTTTATCATCCAGTCCAGTTTCAATAGAGCCAATCTGTGCATTGAGATATATAAGTTTACACAGCAGAGAAAACCCTACAAAGACAATTTCTGTAATTGAAAAGTTTAGTAGTAGGCATAAAACAAAGCAGAGAACTTCATTTCACTACACTCTTCCTGTACTCATTATGATGTTTAGGGCTGACTGAGACAGCTGAATACAATGGGAAATGCTAAGTGTTTTTGTCTTTATTAGCATATATAATGCTTCAGTTTGCTGAAAATTGTAGTCAGTCTTCATTGCACAGTCTTCTTTTCAAAAATATGTTATCATTACCTTTTCCAATACTATTGGAATGACAAAGATGTTTCATCTACTTATTTATAGACTGTCCCAGCATTGTTCTCCAGCAATTTCTTTTCTAAAGAATAAGTTTTGAAGAGGTGTTTTGTTTTTTTACATAAGACAAAATCTGAGACTGTTTTCATATTTGGATCATTTGTTGACTAGGGCTGAAATATTATTTAATAATAGAGAAACAAATGAAGACAAGGAGGAAAGGGCAAGACCAACAATAGATGCTCTAGTCAATTTTCCACAGCAGTCACTTGGAGAACATGCTTTGTTATCTAAAGAAATAAAATCTTTCTAGCTCTCTCCATTGCTTAAGGACATCTGAAGGCCTATTATAAGATTTTGCAATACGGGTGCTAGGAAACCAGAGTGAGCAACATGGTTTGTTTAAATTAACAAATTTAAATTTCTTCCCAGTCACAAAGTCATCTGCAAAAATCAATTTCACCTGAAGTTTTGCCCATGATTTCCTTTCGCTAGGCTTACCTTTTACTGCACTGTGTTTGGGTATGAAACATATAATACTTTGCTTTATTTCTGTGCATACCATTTATAAACTGATCCAAAATGGATGCTAAAGTGCTTTCAAAGTAGAAAAGCTCATGTGACATTCAGAAAATGTGTTCTTGCTAACATGTACCTTGAAAGTGAAAGTAGTTAATGTGTTAGTTGCTCAGGTATGTCCAACTCTTTGTGACCCCATGGACTGTAGCCCACCAGGCTCCTCTGTCCATGGAATTCTCCAGACAAGAATACTGGAGTGGGAAGCCACTCCCTTCTCCAAGAGATCTTCCCCACCCAGGAATCGAACCCCAGTCTCCTTCATTGCAGGTGGATTCTTTACCATCTGAGCCCCCAGGAAGCCCCAACATGCCCATTATGAATGTTAAAAAACAGACTTTGTATTCACTCCCAAGATCCCTGGGGCCAATTAAGTATTTGTATTTGCAACATATTCTAATCTAGTGATGCTATAATTTATGAGAAAAATAAGATATAACTTTGTATTAGCTCTTGGTGGTGAGTTTTCTTTCTGTACATGTGTTTCTCCTGTTGGCTTCAAATACTTTAATGAAGCATCATTTTTAGATTTCTGTTATGTTGCTGCTTGGAAATAAATTGTTATTTGGATGACTTCAGATTGTGTATTTCAGCCATAGACTGTCAATTGCAGGTGAGAAGGAGGTATGGAATGATCCTCTTCTTCTCTTCTAGGCTATTTTGTTCTCCCTTGAGCTTGAAGAGACCTTTTGTTTGAGTCAAGAGCTCTGTCTAAAAATCCTTTCGATATGAATTCATTATATTCATGAATTCAAAACGCCATCTAGATGATGATGACACTAGTGTTTATATTTGTATGAGCACCAAAGAATTGATGCTTTTGAACTGTGGTGTTTGAGAAAACTCTTGAGAGTCCCTTGGACTGCAAGGAGATCTAACCAGTCAATCCTACAGGAAAGCGGCCCTGAATATTCATTGGAAGGACTGATGCTGAAGCTGAAGCTTCAATACTTTGGCCACCTGATGCAAACTGACTCATTGGAAAAAACCCTGATGCTGGGAAGGATTGAAGGCAAGAGGAGAAGGGGATAACAGAGGATGAAATGATTGGATGGTATCACCAACTAAATGAGTTTGAGCAAGCTTCAGTAGTTGGTGATAAACAGGGAAGCCTGGCAGTCCATGGGGTCACAAAGAGTCGGACATGACTGAGTGACTGAACTGAGGTTGCTATAATGAAGTACCACAGGCTGGTTCAGTTAAATATAACAGAAATTTGTTTCTCACTGTCTGGTGGCTGGAAGTTGAGATCAGGGTGCCAGTACAGTTGAGTTTAGGTGAGGGCCTTCTTCTGGACTGTTGAGTGCTATCTCGTGGTATCCTCCCATGGCAGAATGGAGCTGAGAGAGTTCTTTGAGTTCCATTCATGATGGCTCTATCCTCATGACCTAGTTACCTCCTAAAGGCCCCACCTCCTCATACCATCATATTCGGGATTAGGATTTCGACATATGAATTTTGGAGGGATATACAAACATTCAGTCCATCACACATACCTGACATCACATGATCTGGGTTCTATGCTCCATGAGGGCAGAGGCTGCTTCACTGCTTTATCTCCAATGCGACACACCATGACCACTCTATAGTTTGTGCAAACATTTGTGGAATATATGAGTTAATCTTCCCAAGTCTGCTAGTACCTGGAATTAAGCCAGTTATGAGATTAAGGATACAGCTTTCTGACTGCCAAGTCTGCCCAAGACTTCTGACCTCAACTATGAGGAGTTAGGATCCAAACAAAAAGTTAGAGGAAGGATTTCATATAGAAACTATCCTCATTTCTGACACCAGCTGCAAGTTCAGGAGTTCCCCAAAATCAACCTCAGGTTTAATGGTCACCCAGGAAGCCTCACAGAACTCACTGAGAGCTATTATAGTCACAGATAAGAACTATCACAGAAAAAAAAAGGATGTCAACTAAAATCAGTTGAAGAAAGAGAGGCATAGAGTGGGGTCTCAGAGGGTTTCTATAGCTCCCAGCATCCTCAAGAAGCTTTACCCTGCTAACAATCATGTTTGACCATACGCATGAAATATTGTCAATCTGGGAAGATCACCTGAGCTTCACTCTCGAGAATTTTTATTGGAGTCTCATTATCTTGGAATAGTTGACTGATATACCAAGTGGTCCAAGGGGTCTATCATGAGTCACCTTTGTAATTTTTTAATTTATTTAATTGGATGATAATTACAACATTGTGATGGTTTTTGCCATACATCAGTCTGAATCGGCCATAGGTATACATATGTCCCCTCCATCCTGGACCCCCCACATCCCCCTCCCCACCCCTTCCCTCTGGGTTGCCACAAAGCACTGGCTTTGGGTGCCCTGCTTCATGCATCAAGCACTGGTCATCATCTATTTTACATACGGTAATGTATATGTTTCAATGCTATTCTCTCAAATCATCCCACCCTCTCCTCCTCCTCCTGAGTCCAAAAGTCTGTTCTTTATGTCTGTGTCTCCTTAGCTGCTCTGTATGTAGGAGAGTCAGTACCATCTTTCTAGATTCCATATATATTCATTACTATACAGTATTTGTCTTCCCCCTTCTGACTTACTTCACTCTGTATGATAGGCTCCAGATTTATCCACCTCATTCAGAACTGACCATGAGTCACCTTCTTAACACGCACTATTAGATGTAGTTCAAGGGGGCCACCACGAACAATACTCCTATTAAGAGCTGAAGGTTTAGAAGGTACCTTCCAGGGATATAAACAAAAGCCAGACCTCTCTTTGGGTAAGGACAAAATGAGCATTTCCATTTTATAGATTAAACTGAAATATCATATACCAAAGTCTGACCAGCAGGGGTTGGGACACAGGACTATTTGTTTCTAAGGTCCAGCTTCTATCTAAAATGGACATTTTTCTCCCCATCTTGCTAACCAAGTCCACTTCTTATATTTTTGATCTTCATTAACAGCACCTCCATTTTTCTAATTTCCCAATGTACAAATATTTGTGTTATCCTCCACTTTTACCTCTATCTCACAATCCAAATAATTTCCAAGTCACATCAGTTCTATTTGTGTCAGAAATGTCTCTCAAATCTGGCTCTTTCCCTTCATTCTTTGCTGGTAATATGTCAGTTCCAGTTTTCACTATTTCTGACTTAAAACTGTGCCATGTTGCTTTAAGCAGCCTTCTGTCTGCATTATTGACCCACATTCACTATTTCCATTTGGTCATCAGATTGATCTACTCAAAAAAGCAGAGATATTCACATCACTATTATTCTCAACAATTTGCATTGGATTCCTGATGCTCTTACCTAAAATTCAAACTCCTTAGTATGACTAACTTGGCCTTGAACAATCTAAAACCAAATTATATTCCTACTTCCTTTCTTCCACATATTCTCTGGTACTGGCCATACAGACTTTACTCATCCCATGAAGATAATAAGATCTATCACGAGTCCATTTTTCTATCATTAGTTTCTGCAAGATTATCCTTGTTTCCCTCTTCACCAGTCATTGAAATGTAGTTCAAATGTTACCTCAATGGTGATGCTTTCATTTACTTCTCCAGATAGAATTATATGCTCCCTTTCAGAACTACCATTGTCTATTATTCCTGTTTCAGTAATAGTGTCTAACACATTATATTTTGATTTATTGATTTACGTGTCCCTTGAATTACACTATATATACTTTATAACGGCAGAAACTCCTTTCAGCAAATAACTAGAGAAATACTTACACTTAGTAGGGGATTATAATACAGTTTCTGAATGAATGCAAGCCCTTTGGATGAGGCTCTGTGTTTTATTGCCCATTGTATTTTTCATGGCTACCACATAGTGCGTGCTAAATAAATCTCTGTTTAAAAACTAAAGTTAAGAGAGAGGGGATATATGGGTACACACGTAGTTAATTCATGTTGTACAGCAGAAAATAGCAACATTGTAAGGCAATTATACTCCAATTAAGAAAAATAATTTAAAAATATACACTATTCCCAATAGGAAAAGACATAAACTAAATGAAGGAATAATGAGCAAGTGAAGGAATGAATATTCAGTCTCTGCCAAAACCATCAAGTTTGGATTAAATCTCCCAGTTCACTGGGTTTAATCATCCTAATTCTATTTTTTTGGGGTAAATGATAAAAAGTATCTATCTTAAAGCAACTACAGGTGTGCAAAAGTAATCTAATTCCCTGGAGATAATTCCATGAGTTTTAGTGAAATCATATTTCATTCATTTTAATTCATTTCAACATACAAATATTTATGTGGGGCATACAGTATGTCCAGAACTATTTCTCTGGCACCAAGTAGCTTTCAAAGATAAATAGCACACAGCATCCTCTCTTTAAAATGTTCTGAGTACAGAAGTAATGGCACAACTAGAGACTATGCAATATGAAATTATACCACATGCTCAAAACAGTGTCAAGACTCAGATTGGGAGTGACCACATCTATTTTGAGGGTCAGCCAATGCATCATGCCCTGGGGAGGATAAAACTACATTCAAGAAGGCAGAAGAGAGAGAAAGTTTTTTTAATCAGTTGATATTTATTTTTGCATTAGTTTGAGAATCTATACCTGGGACCACTTAAAAATTTTTTTATTGGAGTACAGTTGATTTACAATGTTGTGTTAGTTTCAGTATAGCAAAGTGAGTCAGTTATACATACATCCACTCCTTTTTTAGATTATTTCCCACATAGGCCATTATAGTGTATTAAGTAGAGTTCCCTATTAAATAGGTCATTTTATTAGTTATCTATTTTATATATTGGGTTGGTCAGAAGGTTCATTTGGATTTCTCCATAGCATCTAATGGAAACCCCCAAATGAACGTTTTGGCCAAGCCAATATACAGTTCTGTGTATATGTCAATCCCAATCTCCCAATTTATCCCTCCCTCCACCTTACCTCCTGGTAATCATAAGTCTGTTTTCTACACCTGTAACTCTATTTTTGTTTTGTAGGTAAGTTTATTTGAAAAAAGGAGCATTTTTAGCAAAGATATTCCCGAATGCGGAGACACATAGCCAGCCAGTTCAGTGGTTACATTGGATATATATGTGAAAAGCATTGGTTCTCAAAATGCGGTCTATGAGACTTCTGGGAGCCCCAAGACTCTCAAGGAATTGATGAGGTGAAAATCATTTACCTCTTACACCACATGAGCATTTTTACAAAGGCTACAAACACAACGGTGAGTAAAACTGTTGATTACTTAGCAGAAATTAAGGACAAGTCACCAAACTATTAGCCAGTAACTCTATTCTTCATTGACATATACTCACAGGAAGAAAAAAGAAAAGGGGGGTGCAGAGCCAGTTTCTTTAAGAATGCTCCTGCAGAAATAGTTAACATTTCTAATATTATGAAATCCTGATCACTGAGCACATATCTTTCTAATCTTTCACTTGACAAAAGGGGAAATAGGAATAAATACTTCTGTCTACAGAAGTAGAACAATAATCTCCATGAAAAGTATCTGTGTGGTTATTTGAGTAGCAAGCTGATGTATCTGCTTTTTTATTTTTATAAAATAACACATTCTTTTATTTTTATAAAATAACACAGAACACATTCTTCTTTGCAAATGATGACTGATAGATTACAAACTATGATTATTCAGACTTTTTAGTATCTAGCAGATATTGTTTTAAAATGAATGAAGTGATTCTGTTACTTGAAAGAAAATAACTGTCAACTACTATTGCAAAGATAAAACTTGAGCTTTCAAAAGAAAATCAGAATATTTGAAACTTTTACCTAACATCATAATTTGTTCTGGAGGAGGAAATGGCAACCCACTCCAGTATTCTTGCCTAGAGAATCCCATGGACAGAGGAGCCTGGCAGACTACAGTCCATAGGGTCACAAATAGCCAAACAGGAATGAGCAACTCAGCATAAGTAAGTTTGATCACGTTGCAATATTTCCTGATGAAATTGGTTATATTAATGAATGTATTTTTTTGTATTTTCAATGTATCAACATTTGAAAGATCTTCCACAATTCAATGAATCAATATTTTCCCAGGGACCGATTTATGGATAAAAGATCCATTCAAAGTTCAAAATAGATACACAGATTTTAAAGTAACAGAGTATGAAGAAGCTTGTTGTTGTCAAGAAGTTGATATGTTTTCCAACTGCATAATGCAACTAACCTTTAAGAAACTACTACTTGTCAAGTTTTGGTATAATATCAAACAAAAACATCCACCAATTTCTGAAAAGGCTATTAAAGTACTGTTCACTTTTCCAATTAAATGTTTTTGTAAGACAGAATTTTCTGTATATATGTCAACCAAAATAATATACTGAAACAGATTCAATACCCAAGTAGTTATAAGAACCCAGTTGAATTCCACTAAATCAGACATTCAAGAGATTTGCAGGAAAGGTAAGCGATATTAGTATTCTCATTATATTTTTTGAAAATAGTTACTTTTATATGTAATACTTGTTAACAACTAATAGGTTTACTATTTTAAACTAATCAGTAAAGGTATTTTTAAATTTCTCAATTTTATTATAGAATATGAAAATTATCTATAGATTTAACAACACAAGCTCTTTGGAACCTCAATGATTTTTAATAGTGTAAAGGGATCTGAGACCCAAAAGTCAGAGAACTATTGGAATAAGGAAATAGTACAAATATTTTAAATCATCCTATATAGAGAAAACTTGCAATATGCCAAGCACTATGTCAGGTACTATGTTTAGAGCACAAAAATAAAAAAGCAAACTTAATCTCTACCCTCATGGTCTAATGAGGTATGAAGGCAATAATCTATCACAAATTTGAATCTACAATTACTACTGGCTGGCATGGCCCCAAAGGGCATTGAATAACATGTTTGGATAAGGAGAAAGAGAGAATAATTGTTATGTACAAATGCTTCCAAAAAGCAATATGAAATGGCTGAAATCAATTTTTTCAAATTCATTTATTTTGCAAGAAATATATTCAACATTATTTAAGTCTTTGTATTTTATGTGTTCATTTTATTTCATGGTCCACTAGGGGCTCAGGTGGTAAAGAATCCTCCAGCAATGCAGGAGACCTGGGTTCAATCCCTGGGTCAGGAAGAATCCCTGGAGAAAGGGCAACCCACCAGTATTTTTGCCTGGAGAATCCCATGGACAGAGGAGCCTGGCAGGCTACAGTCCATAGGGTCGCAAAGAGTTGGACACAACTGAGCGACTAACACTTTCACTTTAATGTAACTGGTACATGTTTGCTTATTTTATCCAATAATATTACCATTTTAAGTTGGAGAATCTGTCCATCTATATTTAACACAATTATTGATAGAACTGATTTTAAATTTACCATCATCTGGTTTACTTTCTATTTATCCCAGCTACTCTTTTCTTTCTTTTTTCTCTTTTTCTTTTTTTGCCTCCATACAAATTTACGATTTATATCATTTTTTCCCTCTCAATTGGCTTAAGAATCAAGATCTAATTCAGGATCTAATTCAATCCTTCAGTGATAACTCTAGATCAGAGTTTCTCAGTCTCAGAACTATGGACAATTTGGCCTAGAACACCCTTTATTACAAGACAGGCTTTGCTGTGCATCGTAAGATTTTCACAGCATTTCTGGCTTCTAGCAATGGAAAGTTAATCACATCCTTTCAGTTGTGAGACAATGAAAAATGTCTCTGCTGCTGCTGCTGCTAAGTCGCTTCAGTCGTGTCCGACTCTGTGCGACCCCATAGACGGCAGCCCACCAGGCTCCCCCATCCCTGGGATTCTCCAGGCAAGAACACTGGAGTGGGTTGCCATTTCCTTCTCCAGTGCATGAAAGTGAAGAGTGAAAGTGAAGTCGCTCAGTCATGTCCAACTTCTAGCGACCCCATGGACTGCAGCCTACCAGGCTCCTCCGTCCATGGGATTACCCAGGCAAGAGTACTGGAGTTGGGTGCCATTGCCTTCTCTGGAAAAATGTCTCTAGAGATTGCCAAATGTTTCTTAGAGGACAAAATCACCCTTGGTTGAGAACTATTGCCCCTGACTCATCAAATTTTAATATAAATAAGAACTTTTCCCTTTCCTGGATGTGCAAAGGTCTTTCAACATTTACCCCTCTACTCATGCCTGTTGCTATTTTAATTCTTTGTGTATTTCAAACTCAATAATAAATTCTATTGTTTTATACCATTAATATTTATTCAGACATAAACACATCTTTACTTGTACTTGGCTTTTCATATCTTCCTGCATCTGAGCTTCTAACCATGAAGATTTTCCTCTCGCCTGTAGAATATTCTCATTTTCTCTGGGGTTACATACTGGTGATGAATTCTCCTAGTTTTTGTTTGTCTGAAAATACCCTATTTCATTGTTATTTTTGAAGACTATTTCTACTGACTATGGAACTGTAGGTTGATAGCTTTTTGTGTTTGTTTGTTTTTTTTTAACTATTTGAAATTTCATTTCATTCACTTTCTTCAGTTGCTTCTGTTGAGATACCTGCTATTGGTCTATGAGGGTAACCTTTTTTTTTTCTAGATGCTTTAAAGCCTTTCTTAATTTGGGGGGGTTTAAGCCATTCGACTGTGCTGTGCCTCAGTGTAGTTTTGTTTATATTTTTCTAGCTTAAGATTCATAGTGCCTCTTGAATCTGTGGCTGGAAAGCTTTTATCAATTGAGAAAAATTCACTGTATTTTATCTTCACATATAATTCAGCTTCATGATCTCTCCTCCCTCCTTCTGAGACTAATAACACACATGTCAGTACTGTCGCTTTATCTCACATGTTTTCATACTTTGTGCGGTGTGTTCTCTATCATGTTGCCTCTCCTGGCTGCATTCTGCTCACCTTCATCTGAGCCAGTTTCTATTTCACTAATTTTCTTTCTGAGCTGAGCCTAATCTGCTGATAAATCTATCCACTGAATTCTTATTACAGTTGTTGTATCTTTCAGTTGTATGCTTTTCACTGGGTACTTATATGAAATACGTTCCAGTTCTGACAAAATGCCCAATTTTATCTTATTTCTTGAACATATTAAGCATCGCTATTTTAAATTCCAAAACCAAGGAATCAATTATCTGGATTATCATTAAGTAACATTTATTTTGATCTTTAATCACACTCTCTTGTTCCTCATATTCCTGTATAACATTTTGGGGGTTCCAAACACTGCACGTAAAAAATTGCTGGAATCATTTGGGACCTTGCATAATGCTATCTGCTTCCACATATGAGCTGAGTAGTTCTTCACTGCCTTGATAGCTTTTTGATTCAAACAATTTTTTCTGGTACAATTCTTTCCAAATGATCGGAGGTGAAAGACAAAGTTTTCCTTTTTTTTTTTTCAATCCTTTACAAATGATGCATGGTCCAGCATTGCGGTGACACAATGCAGTCCATTGTGCATTATCAGAATACAGTTCTCAGCCACTGTGATTTGTTACACGAGTCCAAGAACCACCTGATCTGAGCTATACCACTTTCAACAAGATTAATTCACTTGGATACACTTGGATGTTGCAAAAGTATTTAATTGGAATAAAAGTTTCAAAATAATCTCAATTTCTGTCCTTGGTCTTTCACACATTTGTAGTTGTAGAGGGACCACACTTTAATGACACTTAGAGATACACTGTTCCAAGTGACAGGAAGGAAATGCTATGGTTAAAGGAAGAAATCTAAAATAAATAAGGCCTACTTTGTCTTGAGTCAAAAAAAAAAAAAATGGCTATGCTTCAAACTAAATTTATATGATTTAAATAAATAAGTGGGCTAATCTTTAACGCTTTTGCTCTAAAAAGATTCAACAAACATTTGCTCAACTTTCCCAGCGGTAGAGGGAACACTATGCCTTGAGGATTATCTAAAGCAAACCAGATAACGCCATCTGCATATGTACTAACACCTCATTAATTCAGAATCTGTGATAATTTGGCTAAGTAAATTAATAGTATAAGAAGAAAAGCAGTAAAGCGCTTAAAACCACTCAAAGAACTACATTTTCAATCATTCTCAAATACTTTAGAAACATCCTTTCTCTTATAGAAATAAAGGACACAATAATTACAGACACTTTCCATGTCTTCTTTATAGCAATTAGCCTCAAAGAAGTGGAAGTAATGTTTAGTGAATTTGTTCTGTTACACTACATTTATTTAAAGTAAACAAAGAAAATTTTAAAAACTGTTGCTAAGAATTTAACCAAAATTTCCACTCCCAGCTAGTCAAAATTAGGAGTTTTAACTAGAACATTAATATATAAAGTATAAAGCTTTTTAGTAGAGTGTCTGAAACATCTGTTGCTTTGTTCAACTAGCATCCATTCCTCTTTTTGGTAATACAAATCCAATTTTTCTTAGGGCCTTCTCTAAGTCCAAGTGATTTAGGTGGTTTGAACCACACATGCTAATAAGACTCTTAGGCAAGAAATATTTTTCTACAGACATTTACAAAGTAGGAAACTGTAGGCCTGAGGCTGTACATGGAGCAAATTTCTACCACCCGTGGATAAAGAAAAGCTAAAAATTAAGCTTACAACCCAACACCTAATGCTTACTAAGATCCTGGCTCCAGCTGGACCCTGAACTAGATTTGTCTTATCTAAGAATCAATACAATAAATCTATGTTATTGTTAAAATCAATTGGGTCATTTTATTTGTAAGAGTTTTGACTAAGTTTACTGCTTATTTCATTATGTGTAGAGAGTCACAGCAGGTGCTGAAAATAAAAAGTTCAAGAAATGAAATCCATTATAAAGAAATTATAATATTGTTGGATGGACAAAGGCAAGGACTTCTGTCATTTATTTGAGTTGACTAAAAAGTTCATTTGGGGTTTTCCATGACTAAATTATCCTGAGTATCTAGCAAAGGAGGAACTCAACAAGTATTATTTGAGTGAATGAATGTATTTTTATGTGTCCTCATTCATACCATCACCAAATACTTATTGAGGATCCATTATGTATCAGTCACTATTCTGGGGGTGTTGCTCAGCTGTGTCTGACTCTTTGTGACCCCACAGACTCCTCTGTCCATGGGATTTTCCAGATAAGAATACTGGAGTGGGTTGCCATTTTCTACTCTAGGGCATCTTACTGACCCAGGGATCGAACTCATGTCTCTTATGTCTTCTGCGCTGGTAGGCAGGTTCTTTACCACTGAGAGACCTGGGAAGCTATCACTATTCTAGTCACTAGGAAAACAACACTAAGCTGGAATAAGTTCCCTGCTCAAAGATTTCCAATTCTAGCTAGTGCAAATATTTTAAGGAGGAGTTCTGAAATTCCTCTTTGTGCAGTTTCTAATTCCCATTCATTCATCATTATTTTATTGCTATTCTTAGCACTAAGTCACTATCTAAACTGCTATAGATTTTATTTATCCTGTTTATGTTACACATCCTCCATTAAAATGCAAGCTTCTTTTCTTTATTTGACTTATATGACATGGGATGGAGTAAAGCCCCAGAGAACAGAAGACAGTTTTTATCTTTCTGGTTAACTTTACTTTTCCAATGCTAAGACAGGTACCAAACATCAAAGTTTTTCCAGGAAACAGCACATTCAAGCTGGCTATTTATGACCAATTTAATCAAGGGACAATTCCTAAAAGTGTGAGCAACATGAAAGGTAAAGAAGAAGGGCTGCTAACAACAGAGCATCATTAGCACTTTTGAGCTTGAAAGTACACAGAAGCCAGAACCCAGAGATAACAGCTGTGATTGTAGAAGATTGCCCAGTAAGAGCTGTGGTCACAGAGCAGTACTGCAAGGAGAAAACCAGAGCCCAAAACCCAAGCCCTACCTCACCTTCTCTCCTCTCTTCCACCCGAACTAGCTGTTTTCTACCATTGACCAAATCCAACTAGAAGCTGAATGGCAAGGGAGGCTACTGTTACCTGTAGCCCCATGAATGAGCCCATGCAAGAACAGTGGAAATTCTAAACCCACTTCAAAAATGCAGAATTATAAGCAAATAAAGCATTCCTATTTTAAGCCATTAGTTTCAGAGCAGTGTACAGGCAGCAATAGATAACCAAAATAACATTTAATAAGATCAATTAATTTTTAGCAATGATTTAACCTTTAAATGTTTAGAGGTTTTATCAAATGTGATGTTTAGCATTTACTTAATAATTTAAAGAATCTTGCCAATTTTTAAGAACATTATTCAAGAGGACTGAAGACGTATGGTACCCTTTCTACTTGTGAAAGAAAGAAAATAAAAGTGTTAGTTGTTCAGTCATGTCCGACTCTTTGTAACCCCATTAACTGTAGCCCACCAGGCTCCTCTGTCTATGCAATTCTCTAGGCAAGAATACTGGAGTGGGTTGCCATTCTCTTCTCCGGGGATCTTCCCAACCTAGGTCTCCTGCATTGCAGGCAGATTCTTTACTGTCTGAACCACAGGGAAGTCCCCTACCCTTTCCACTTGTAGTAGAAACTAATTTCTAAACCAATATGCATTCTTGAGGGAAAAAGCGTAAAAGCAACATTACACTGCTTTCTGCCCATACAATCAAGACTGATGCAAAACCTTGCATATTTCAAAGAAAATTTTGCAGACAAATCAAAATTTAAAGCACTAGACTACCAGGGTGGAGAAAAGGTACTCATTTCTTTTCACTGATCTTCCTCAGGAATCCCACTGCAATAGTAGTAGGAAATAAAACTTTAATTTTAATTCAATCAGAATATAATGGAATAATTTAAAATGTCTCTTAAGGTAATTGATTCTCTTTAAAATGACTCTTTTTTTCAGATCCAGCCCCTCTTCCAGTTGCTTCTCTTCAAGGCAGCAATTGCACATAACATACAAGGCTTTTTGGGGAAAAAAAATCTCATCTTAATAGTTCTAATTTTAAAAATGACAGAAGTGGGTGGCCCTGGTACCACGCTGTGCTCCTGGGGTTTTCATGACCTGACTCTCTCTGTAGATACATTACTGCTGACATTTGTTGCTGATGTCTATGATCTGTAAACTTCTTAGTCATTCTTGCTCAGCCTGATCAGGTCCTGGTGGTCCCTGCTGCTGATTCAGTTTCATTTTCACTCTTAATGCTCCTGAAGACCCCCAAAAGGACCAGTTATCCCTGCCATTTGACCCAGACTCAGGTGGTCCACCTTCCTTTTTTGGTTCTGGTAATCACTTTTATCACACTTTTTTTTAGTAGCCTCAACATGAACCACAGGGGAGCCTTTGGGAACTTCAAGGTTCCTTGCAGGATTTGAGAACACTAAGTCAGCTAGCCATGTGATTTCCTCAGGGTTACCAGGGACCCTAACATTCAGAGGCGGGGCAAATTCCCACCACTATTAGTTTTACCCACATCTTATCTAATCTACCTCCTCATCTCAGACATCTATCCAAGGAGAGATTAAGATACATGTGGCTTGAGTCTGTTTCTCCCCATAGTGGCTCCTTCATCTCTCCATAATCTTGCAGCAAGACAAGAACTGGGTTTCCCTCTTTTGCCATGTCCAGGAGAGCTCTCCATGTGCACACCTTCTTAGACCCACTCTCACCCTGCTCCTAACGATGTAATATTAGACAAGGCTCAGGGACAGGGGAACCATCCATGGAAACAGAGAAACTCCCACAAAATTCCAATGGGACCAAAATTGGGAGAACATTTCAAAATATGCTCTTAAAATTTTTACTTCCATAAGTACATGTCAGAAGAGTCTAGTTGCTAAAGAGTTTAAGGTTTCTAACCTAAACAGCCTAGGGCCAAATGTCCCTGGTCTCATTGTTAGCTGGGTGACTCGGGGCAAGTTCATAACCCTTACACATCTGTTACCTCATCTGTAAAATAGAGCTCATAATATTATCTACCTCATGGTGTTGCGGTAAATCAGTTTAGGTAAAGTATTTGGAAATAAGTCTAATACTTTATTAACTCTCCGTAATCATTATAAAATGGTTGACTCTGAATACACACAAAGATCTATCTCTAAATTAAGACAAAAGAGTGATTCAATAGTTTGAAGTGATAATAGTATTTCAGACTCTATTTCTGCCATTGGTCTGTACAAGTTGTTATGGGAACTTGAGAGAGGCTGAGTTATTTATTTTTTAGTTTTATTTCCCAGGGTTTGACCTTCCCGTTCACTGGGGTTTGAAATGAATCTGCAGCAAGCTTTATTATTTGCTCTGACTCACTGTGGGATAATTGTTATTTAAATAGGCCTGTAGGTGTGTGCTGGGAGATGCTAGGTGAAGCACCAAGAAATCAAAAGAGAACAAATAGCCCTGCCCTTGAATTGTTTACTGTTCTATTACGGGAGACATAGGAAAAACAGACTAGCAATGAGTCACTTCCAGGAGGTAAGTGGCCATCTACAATTTCTCTGAGCCTATGCCCTTCCATCCAAAAGAGAATTCACCATTTAATCTGATACTGCTGCTAAGTTGCTTCAGTTGTGTCCGACTCTGTGCAACCCCACAGACGGCAGCCCCGAACCTGGGATTCTCCAGGCAAGAACACTGGAGTGGGATGCCATTTCCTTCTCCAATGCTTGAAAGTGAAAAGTGAAAGTGAAGTCGCTCAGTCCTGTCTGACTCAGCGCTAGACCATGGCATATATTGGACTTTCTGCTCCCCATTGCCTCCATCTAAATAAACAGTGCAGAACTCAGCTAAGTGATGCCCAGTGGTAGAAAAAATAATATGAATCTCTAGGTACCTAACAATCACAGAATCAGGGGGTGAGGTAGAAAGGCTTGAAGTGAAATAAGCTCAGACATTATAAAAGATGTGTGCTACAGGTGACACCTCTGTTGATTAGGCTTTGTCAGTATAACCCAGGCTTGGTACCACAAGCCCAAGCAGATACACTGCGGCCCTTTATGGAGATTGCTCACTAGGGTAAATTAAAGCAGCATCTTTGCAGGATCCTTTCCCAATTCTGCAGCCTCATGCTCTACAGAGCAATTCTTGAGGATGAATCACTCTGTAGATTCTTACAAAGACTAGTTTCTTTTCTTTCCAAGGTAGGTAAACTTAACTAGTGTCCTTTAAAAAAATTAAAAAGCAAATCACTAGACCAGCTCTATTTTTCAACGTCATGTCTATTCATTTCCCTTTAGTAAATATCCCCATCTCAATACAATGTCAAGGACTGAGATAAAACAAAATCCACAAAATCATATATCAGCGAACTGACCTAAGAAACAGTCACATAACTATCTTCATTTTACAGATGATGAAACTGAGGCCAAAGGAAGATGCCATTGTAAAAAACAAAAAGTCTATATTTAAATTATTTGCAACCTTTTTCTGCCTCATTAAAATTCAACTCGATTTCATCATAGGTATGAGATAAAACAAAATACAGGAAAAATATTCAGAAAGCAAAATTATTTATAGTTTATATTAATATTTATATTTTTATATTTCACTCTAATGTCTCCTTTTTATGATTTCACTTTTACCATAGTGTTTCTGGTAGATGATCATTTTTTCTGGAGAGTTATTTTTCCGTGTATGTTGATTTAAGAGGTTTACAATTCTGATTACTTGTTTATGGCATCTTTTTAAAGTAGTTTCATTCAAACAGATCATTGCACAACTGAGACCAAAAAGGAAGTGTGGTAAAATGCTTAGAAATTGAGTTGGAAAATCAGTTCAATTCACTCACCTATTAATAAAAGGAAATCGCTTTTGAAAAGGAACAGCTTAAAGTCACAGAAAATACGGAAAGAGTTCATATTTGGTTTGCTTTTCCTTAAGCAGCAGCCAAGAGACAGAACTATAAAAAATAAAGAAAAGGATAAATAACCTAACTTACTTAAGGGTAGATTCATTTTAATGCATGGGAAGGAGCAAAGTTGTGATGAGCAGGCCAACTGAAGAGTCATTAGTTTCATAAGCAGAGATTAAGAACGCTGGGAGAGCTGTCTATCCCTGGAACAACCAAACTGGAGTAGGCATTGATTTTGGTAAACATTAGGGATTACTCTTCCTGGTGGGCATATTTCTAGAAGAATAGAACCGCCTTCTAAATAAAATGCAATCAGTAGTAAATAAACTGTAGGAGATTACGAATGAAAAGGATTTTTAATCCTACTTCAGTTAAACAAGTGGGTTCAGAATACTTAATTGTTCCTGTTTTACTTGCATATTTATTCCTCATAGAATTCTTTATGGTGCTCATATTACTCACTTCCTGGAATGTCCACTTTCCTAAGTTCAATTTAAATATATATTTTGGGTATATTTTATGTGTCATACTGTGAAGTGAGACTATAAAGTCATATTTGATTTTTAGGTGCTCGAAGCAGGGAAGTTGACACCGATGGACTCTATTGCCTGTAGCATAGAAGCTAGTGTCAGGCAGGAGTTCACAGGAAGCCATCTGCCTGCCAGCAGCTGCTGCCAGAAGACAGTGGTTTATACATCCCTCTCACCTTCCAAATCTATTCTGTAAACTAGATCCTGTATCTAGGTGAGGTCCTAAATGGGGAGGGATGGTGCAGAGATCCGAAAACATACAGCACTGTCTGCCCCTTTGAATACTCAGCAACCACATATAATCTTGGGTGTCTGTGTCTGTTTTCGTCACTTAGTCTTGTTCAACTCTGTGACCCCATGGACTGTAACCCTCCAGGCTCCTCTCCCTGGAATGGAATTCTCCAGGCAAACATACTAGAGTGGGCTGCCATTTCCTTCTCCAATGCATGCATGCATGCTAAGTCACTTCAGCCGTGTCCGACTCTGTGAGACCCCATGGACAGCAGCCCACCAGGCTCCTCTGTCCACAGGATTCTCTAGGCAAGAGTACTGGAGTGGGTTGCCATTTCCTTCTCCAAAATAACTATATATGTATATACATATGTGTGTGTGTATGTATATGTACATATACATAAACTTCAGAACAGTAAGACAACAATGTTTTGTTCTGCTGTATATGATCCAATTATCATTCACATGAATGATGACATGTTCCTCTCCCAAAACCAGGAAATCCAAACTCATAACTATCTGTCTCTGTGTGATATTCACTATTTTTATAGATCAGTTACAATTCCCTTCTTTAGACTACATTATAAAGTAACTACCACCACACCCTTAGTACAATGAGGAGGGTAAAAAAAGAAATTGGTAAATACAGATATATATAACATTGAACAAAGAAAATGCAGAGCTATTATGGCTCTTAGTTCTGTAACTGGTGGCCCCCTGCCCCCTGTGTGCTCAGGCAAATCTCAGCTGGTGTTGGTTCCTTATTTTATCAGAAAAGGCAATGGCACCCCACTCCAGTACTCTTGCCTGGAAGATCCCATGGACAGAGGAGCCTGGTGGGCTGCATGCAGTCCATGGGGTCGCTACGAGTTGGACACGACTGAGCAACTTCACTTCCACTTTTCACTTTCATTCACTCCTAAGGGAATGGATCATCAATGGTCTTGATTGTGCTGAGCTGCTTAGTCTTCCGTTAACTCTGACCCCTGGACACTGAAGGACTAAGAGAGGTGGTGTGGTGCTTTAGTTGCTAAGCCATGTCTGACTCTCTTGCCACCTCACGGACTGTAGCCCACCAGGCTCCTCTGTCCATGGGATTCTCCAGGCAAGAGTACTGGTGTGGATTGCAATTTCCTTCTCCAGCAGATCTTCCTAACCCAGAGATCAAACCCTCGTCTCTTGGTTGGCAGGTTGTCTACTGCATTGCAGATAGATTCTTCACCAACTGAGACAGCAGGGAAGTAAGGACTAAGAGAGGGCCTCATAAAAGGATATCAGCTAGTCATTTGTGTTCTTCATACCAGTGACATGTCAGTTAAGGAAGGGAATTACTGTATTATCTGGGGTGACTGATACTGATCATCAAGGAAAAATAAGGGTTGGGTCCCTTATGGGAGAGGGTCCCATAAGATTCCCTGGGGTCCAGAAATCTCCTCCTGACCTGCTATATAGCAGAAACTTATGTGTCCTTGATGATGAGGATGGATCCCCCCAGATAATATAGAAACTCTCTTTCTCAGCTGTCATTTCACTGGTGTAAAGAATTCAAAGGACTAGCTGATATCCATAACTTCCAGTCCATATAACCTTTAGTGGGTATCTGCTAGATACTTTCTCCTTTAGGAACTAAGACCTCGTAACCAGCAGATCCAAGCGCTGTAGGGGTGGAAGCACAATTTTACAAGTAGATCATTAGGGATAATAATAAAAAGAGGTCATTTTCTTTCTACTCTTTCAATCCCAAGACCTTTATATTCTGGATATGGCAGAATCATAAACTGGTCAAAAGTTCCAAGAATATATCTCATCGGACTGGACAGATCTCCAGTCTGGGGATCTGGGTGTTTGTTTCTTGGGGGATTAGATATCTGTAAAGCCAGTGAATTCCAAAGATATGAACCAATGCCCCATTTTGTAAGCTATAAAACAGAAGGTGTGACACATCATGATAGTGAATGAGGCATTCCATATGTACACGAGGCATATCCATATATCCACATCCTTGCTAACCCTATCTTTTTTTCTTTTTGATGACAGCCCTTCTAACAGATATAAGTGATATCTCATTGTGGTTTTCACTTGCATTTCCCTGGTGATCAGTGAGTGATGTTAAGCATCTTTGCATATTTCTATTGGCCATCTGTATATCTTTTGAGAAATATCTATTCAGATGCTTTGCCTGTTTTATAATAGTTACTTGTTTTCTTGTTATTGAGTCACTTGCATTCCTTATATATTTTGGATATTACCCTGCTATCACATGGATGGTTTGCAAATATTTTTTTCATTCTATAGGCTGTCGTTTCACTCTTTGGACTGTTTCCTTTGCTGTGCAGAAACTTTTTAGTTTGATACAATCCTTTCTGCCTATTTTTTCTTTTATTGCCTATGCTTTGAGGATTCATTAAAAAAAAAAAAAAATCATTGCCCAGACCAACGTCAAGAGCTTTTCCTTCTAACCATTTCATGATTTCAGGTCTTACCTTTAGGTCTTTAATCAATTTGGGGTTCATTTCTGTATACAGAGTGAAATTAGTACCCAAGTTTATTCTTCTGTGTATGGAAAACAAGTTTTCCAACAACATTTATTGAAGATACCATCCTTTCCTATTGTGTATTCTTGGTACCTTTATTAAAGATCAATTGACCACAGATGTGTGAACTTACTTCTGGGCTCTCTATTGCATAACACTGATCTATGTTTCTGTTTTAATATCAGTACTATGATGCATTTACTACTATAGCTTTATAGGATATTTTGAAATCAGGTGGTATGTGGACTTCAACTTTGTTCTCTGTGCTCAAGATTGCTTTGGCTATGTGTTGTTTTTTGTGAGTATCATATAAATATCATGAATTTTAGGATTGCTTTTTCTATTTCTGTAAAAAATGCCACTTGAATTTTGATAGGAATTGCTATCAAACAGGCAGCCCACTGCAGTATTCTTGCCTAGAGAATTCCATGGACAGACCATGGGGTCACAAAAGATCAGACACGCCTGAGCACTAAATAGCAACAACAGCAGGGATTTCTATGGACCTCTTATGTAATTCTTTCAATTCATGTACAGAGATATTTCTTCATTTATTCATGTCTTTTCAGTTTCTTTCATCAGTGCTTTATGGTTTCCAATGTACGTATCTTTCACCTCCTTGTTTAAAATTATTTCTAAGTATTTTATTTTTGTGATACTATTCTGATGCTTTCTTTTTTGGATAATTTGCTATTAGTGTTTTAGAAATGCAACTGATTTTTCTATGTTAATGTACCCTGTAACTTTACTGAATTTGTTCATTAGTTCTAATGATTTTGTGTGTGTATGCAGTATTCACAGTTTTCTATGTATGTCATGTGCAAATAGAGACAATTTTATTTCTTCTTTTCCAATTTAGATGCCTTTTTTCTTGCTCAATTGCTTTGACTAGGACTTCCAGTACTTATTGAATAGCAGTGATGAGTGGGTATCCTCCTTTTATTCCTGCTCTTAGAGGAAAAGCTTTTCATAGTTCAGTATGATGTTAGCTTTTCATAATTCTGTGTGATGTTAGCTGTGGACTTATCACACATGACCTTTATTATGTTGAGTTACTTCCTTCTATGCCTAATTTGTTGAGAGTTTTAATCCAAAAGCTCTTTTCTAGACCTAGCTCTCAAGTCTTTTGACTTGTCACTCCATGCTTCCCCCTTAATAGAACGGCTTCTACCTTGAGGCTACCAGGCTAAAACACATCTTCAACCTATTATTTGCCTCAAATGGATCTTCATGTAATTTAACTGCTCAAAGCATTTCTCCAACTCATTTATTTGGCTCTGTGTGGTAGAGAAGCACTTGGTTTTTCTAATCCTCCAAGATTTCATGTCTGGTCTCTTCTTATATCCTTTCATTCCTGCTGGCAAACTGCAAATTCTCACCTCCAGTAACTTATACACAAATACAGAAGTTCTTTTCAATCACTTTTCCTACAACTGCTGGCATAGGAGGTATATTGTCTATCTTCCGACTTATTACATGGAACAATTTCACAAAACAGCTTGCTACCATATAACATGGGTCACCATGTTTCCAATTCTGCCACAAGTTTCTTGGCACTTGCTTCTTGGCCACTAAATCAAAGATATTTATCAAATTGTTGTTATGGCAGTATCCTACTTCTAGGATCCATTTCTCTATTAGAGGAAATAACATTAGCTGGTAGAACAATTAACTTCAACACCTCAGTGGCTTACACCATAAAAGTTAATTATTTACTCCTTCTCTGTCCAGTGAGGTTGGAGCAGATTGTTCTTTGTAACATCATTTGGAGAATCAAGCTCTTCCCATTTTACGATGCCACCATTCAACCCATGGCTTCAGCGCTCACCATGAGTAAAGAAACTGAATAACAGAGAATTGCCCACAGAGCATTTTTACAGTCCAGGCATATATCACTTCTGCTTCATTCCATTGGCCAAAATTGTCACAGAGAGAAATCTAATGGAAGGAAGCTGGCAAATGTAGTTCATTTATGTGCCCAGGAGGATAAGATGGGTGCCATGAACACAAAGCATTGCCTCTGATTTGAAATCAGGCAACTGGTTCATTCTCAGTTTCTACTACTTTCTACTTCTGCAACTTTCTGATGGTATTTCTTCATGGTATTTACACAAAATTGCTTTCTTGTGGAGAATTATAAGCCAAATCAAAGTATTAACTAGGTAAGGGTAAAATGAAGACAGTCTCAGAATTTTAAGATGTGATAGATGCTATTTTTATGCTTTTTCCTTGAAATTAAAAATGCATATGTAACTAATTCTGACCAATAAACTATGAGAAGAGAAGTCTTTCAGTTCTGAACTGAGATAGTGAAAATCACCCCCATCCTCCAACCCTTCAGCAACACTGATCTTAGAATATAACTATTATACCAATAAGAGATGGGAGCATGTCTGTTACCTTGGGTTCTGGAACAATTGTTTAAGTAAATATGAGGAACAGAGTACCATGTCCACCTCCACCACACATGCACCATGAGCAAGCAAAACATATTTCTTTGGTTAAGCAGCTGAGATGTGGGAGTTAATATGCTTACAAAGCCTGGTGGTTCTCAGCGAGAGTTGACATTGCTCCTGAGGGGACATTTAGCAATGTCTTGAAATACTTTTGTTTACCACAGCTGAAACAGTACTGACATCCAATTTGTAGAGCCCAGGGATGATACTCAGCATTCTACAACACACAGGACAGCTTCCCTCAACAAAGAAGGATCTGGTCTCACTGTGTCAACAGTCCTGAAGTGGAGAAACCATAATAGCTTACCCTGACTAATAAACAATACCTCAAAAATATTTCCTGCAGTCCTTCTTGGGAAGCTACTGAAGAATGTGCTGCCACAAGAAAAGTTAAAAAGTGAAAGTTGCTCAGACATGTCTGACTCTTTGTGACTCCGTGGACTGTAGCCTGCCAGGCTCCTCTGTCCATGGAATTTTCCAGGCAAGAATACTAGAGTGGGTAGCCATTCCCTTCCCCAGAAGATCTTCCCAAGCCAGGGATCAAACCTGGGTCTCCTGCATTTCAGGCAGATTCTTTACCATCTGAGCCAACAGGGAAGCCCTTAACAGAAGTATAAATCAGAAAGATTTCTTTATAAATAAGAACCCAACAAGCCAACTCGGAAGAGAGTGAGTTCTCAGGAGAGAACAACAGTAGGATCCCAGATGCAGTAAGTCTACAGTATCAGCCAGTTGATAGTCTAAAAAGAGGATAAGAGGTTGCAGGAATGAGTCCCTCCAGGGTATAAAACAAGATTTACTGCTCAATAAGTATGAATGTTTTAACAACAACTTTCAAGTTTTTTCAAAAGTTCAGGAATTAATGAGTGATAGATTCAGAGAAAATTAAGTAAAAAGTAAAATTTCCTCCAAGCAGAATTGTACAAGAAAAGAAGTGATATATAACAATATGCATGGTAGAATAAATTAAAATTTTGTGAATTATATTTAAATTTCATAGTAATAAAATAAAAATACTGATATAGCCAAAAGGTATAATTTAACTGAATTGGCAGTCCAGGGAGGATGGAAGTGTACACGTGAGAATGTGGGAGACGGGAGGAAGGAGAGGGTTAAAAGCTAAATGCTCATCTTCTCCTATAAGAAGTCAGTGGTTAATATTTAAAATGGAAAAATCAAGAAATAGCAATGTAAGCAGATTACTTAGACATATGAGCCTATGTGCCAAAAGCAACAGCTAAAAATAAGTTAAAACTAATTACTTCTATGGAGGTGGAAATTGGAAGGAGGGAGTGAAGACACTTATTTTTCATTATAAACTTAATAGTACCACTTTTTAAACTGTAAACATACATTATTTCTGGCAAAAGCAGAATAGTTTTTACAAAAATGAGGGCAAAATAAATCAATTTTTAGGCATTCAAATGATATAATATATAGGAAACTTTTTTCAATAATGTAGAAACTGCTATGTGGAAGCTGGTTGTGGGGATCATTATAGCGGATGCTGAAGATATTGTTCATAATTGATACCAGGCCTCAGCACAGATGCTGGCACGTATTTGCTCATCACTGGTCATCAGCAGCAATCAGCATGCAGGACTAAGTGCCAAGGTTGTTATCCAACTACTTATCAAGGAAGGGGAAGTCTTGGTTCCTGCCAATTACCCAACCCGCCTACTCTGTGTACAGCTTGTGGTAGACGTGAACTCTGTCCTCAGGGTCCAGGTAGCACAGTCGGGCTGTCTGACCCTGACCACAAGGTCTGACCTTGACTTAGAACACTTCCTAGTCCTCAGTTGAGCCCACTTCTTAAATTCCCTTTAATTGGGAGCTAACTATAATTTATATAGACCAAGTATTATCAATTGAGGGCAGGAGGAGAAGGGGGCGACAGAGGATGAGAGGGTTGGATGGCATCACTGACCCAACAGACATGAGTTTGAGCAAATACTGGGACATCGTGAAGGACAGGGAAGCCTGGTGTGCTGCAGTCTATGAGGTTGCAAAGAGTCGGACCTGACAGCCACTGAACAACATTATCAGATTCCTTTCCTTATCACCCCAAGCCTCCTGCCAACCCTCCACCTTTCCAAAATCAGAATTAATGGCACTTTACTTTTCTTTCCGTATAGTCAGTTTTGTTGGTGTCTTCCACTCTCTAGCGCTGGAAATATAAATCGCAGTGCAACACAGCATAGCAGATAAAAGCCCGGCCACGGGAAAGAGAACACGTGAGTTCAGAGTCAGCTCTGCTGCTTTCTAAGGTGTGTGAACGTGGGGAAATTACTTAAACTCTCTGTCTCATTTTCTTCATCTATTAAAGGGGATAATAAGAGTACTTGCCTCATAAGTTTGATATAAGATCAAAAGAGTTAATAAATGTAATTTTATGAATTCCATGGCAGTCCAATGGTTGGGACTCAGCATTGTCACTGCCATGGGTCCTGATTCAGTGCCTGGTTAGGGAACTAATACCCGCAAGATGTGCAGCAGGAAAAAAAAAAAGAGAGAGAAGAATATAGAAAAAATAAAATGTAATACTAAGAACTACTTCTAGCACCTAGTAAAACTACACAAATATCAATGATGTATTATAGTACATAGTAAAACTGTAGAATTGCTAGCCATCGTTGTTATTGTTAACATTAATATCATTATTACAGCTTCAGCAGTACCAAGCACGTAACAGGAACTGAAAAAACATTCATCAGCATGACTGAATCACAGGACACATTTGCAAAGATCTGAATCAACCTCCAGCCACCCCTATTCCTGCTATATGGACCATGACAAAACCCAGTTACAGAAATGCAATCAGCATACTCCCAAGGAAAACACAGCTCAAGTCTCTACCCCAGTGTTTCTCCCCACAGCACTTGACAGATTTGCCCCTGGAATGTTCTGAAAAGATCCACCCCACAAAATCTAAACTATTCTCTTGGATAGAGCAGCCAACTGAACTTCTCTCAAAATTTCAAACCAGCCAAGCAGTATAGGCCTCAAGAACTCAGGGCCTCAGTCTTGAGTGTGGTTCCATGAGCCTCAGAAGTGGCTCCACCAGGCCCACCTCCTCCACCCACCCCAAGACTCCTCCTTAGAGGGATCAATATTTTAATTATGCCACCTGCCAGTCTTTTCATAATACTCATACACTCTGTAATAGAAAAATATATGTATTTGTATGTTTAGTGACTGCACAGAAGCTATTGGAGAATGGAAATTGGTCTATTTTCTTTTTACTCTACATGGAGCATCTACTAAAGATCTGGTCACACTACAGAGTTTTTTAAAAAGACATGCTTCTTTCGCATGAGGAAATTACAGTCCGTTTCATCAAGGAGGTGATTTGTGGGCTAGGCTTACAAACTTTTTAATCTCATCACTTTTCTAGAATGACATGAAGTTGAATAATATCTTCACATGAGTAAAATGCTAGAGCTTTGGTTTTCAATTCAGTTTGAATTACATGTTTCCATTAAAACTGGAATTGAGATTTCTGAAACATAAAAATTTTCACCTGCTTACTAGGAAATATCCTAGAAAGCATATGGAAACATATGTTTGTTTCTTGAGACAGCAATGGATAAAAAATTGCAGAGGAGTTTAGATAATAATGGTGTATCTGCAATATGTTTCTAAGACAAAGACAATGTAAATTTGGTTTCACCTCTATATAACATCATTGTTGTTGTCAGTCACTCAGTTGTGTCCGACTCTGCAAACCCCAGGGACTGTAGCCTTCCAGACTCCTCTGTCCATGGGATTCTCCAGGCAAGAATACTGGAGTGGGCTGCCATTCCCTTCTCCAGGAGATCTTCCCGACCCAAGAATTGAACCCAGATTTCCTGCATTGAAAGCAGATTCTTCACCATCTGAGCTACCAGAGAAGCTTCATATAACACCGTACTGAAAATAATTGTTGTGCTGGTCGTAAGTATCTACTAGCTTATGATGGTCAAAAAAACAGGTGACTCTCAGACAGATGGCCTGGACTCGGATCCATGCTTATTTATTTCAAACAGCACCAAAAATTAGGGTGTTTCAAAACAGCCCAGTACTTAACATTCAAAAATAAACAAGATCATGATTTTGCCCACCCCCAGTGCACACACAGAATCACAGCTTTTTAACTGTGAGCAATACATTCATTCAGATGCTTTCATATCACCAAAGACACGGTTATTTTTAAGTACATTATATGCAGTTGTCCACTCTATCACCCTTATATTTTAAGACAACTTTTAAAAAACTGACACCTCAGTTGGGTTGTATATTCTAAAAAGAGAACCATCTTTTCATAGTGTGAACTGAGCACAGATTAAGTATTTGACAAGAAATTTGATTTGGTTTGGTTTGATTATTACCTCTGCCTATGTTCTGAGCACAAAACAGGTGTGTTCTGTAGTATATGTGCTCCTGGCTGGCATACAAGGAAAACCCAGCCAGAATAGCTGCAACTAAGATAGAAACACAAAAGTGAAAGGGAGGTAGTGAGTAGGACACAAATACCTGTCTCACGTGGGAAACACTCATCATGGCATCAGCCACAAAGGCCCTGGGGAGAATTGTGAGAAACACCAAATCATTCACAACTGAAGCTGTTAGAATCACAGATTCATTGTATCATTTGCTACTACATGTACATAACAATATTCATTATTCAAGAAATATAAGTGTTTAAAGATAAGGAAGATTCATTGTAATTTAACATACTCACTATATTACTTTATTATTACAGTAGACGGATTTACTATAGAAAATTATAAAATATGTAAAATTACAGTTGATAAATGAAAATCACTAAATCTTATCAGCTAAAGAGTAAGTACCTAACATTCATCTTACTTTATTTCTGCTCATATATGTGTATACATATTCCTTTATTCCATAAATATTTGTTTTGTGCCTACTATGCTCCACGCACTGTTCTGATTCTTGGGACATCCTCACAGAAGTCAGATTCTAATGGTAATAGGGATAATACAGGGCAGTGAACAGGGGATAGGAAGACAAGCAATAAAAAATAAACATAATACATAAATATATCATATGCCATATTAGATGATATCATTAAATAAGGTGCTATAGGAAAAAAGGCTATAAAGTGATGCCTGCTATAACCTATTTACATAAAAAAGGAGCAAGGGAAATAGCTTTGTGAAATTGGTATCCAGTTTCTATAAGGCTCTTTCACAGAAGATCCTTTAAGGCCAAACTAATTAAGAAAACAGAATTCTCTGCCAGGCTCATCCCAACCTTGTGTGCCCCTATGGTGATAGTCACATGGGAAGCCCATGGTCTCAATTTAAAATGTATTCATTGTTGTTCAGTCACTAAGTCATGTCCAACTCTTTGTGACACCATGAACTACAGCATGCCAGGCTTCCCTGTCCTTTACTAACTCCCGTAGTTTGCGCAAACTCAAATCCATTGAGTCAGGGATGCCATCCAACTTTCTCATCCTCTGTTGCCCCCTTTTTCTCATGCCCTCAATCTTTTCCAGCATCAGGGTCTTTTCCATTGAGTTGGCTCTTCACATCAGGTGGCCAAAGCATTGGAGTATGTGTGCAAAGTCATTTCAGTCCTGTCCAACTCTTTGTGACCCTATGGACCATAGCCCTCCAGGCTCCTCTGTCCATGGGATTCTCTACACAAGAATACTGGTCAGTTTTCATGCCCTTTTCCATGGGATCTTTCTGACCCAGGGATCGAACTGCATGTCTTCCATCTCCTACATTGGCAGGTGGCTTCTTTACCATTAGCACCACCTAGAAAGCCACACTGGAGTATAAATCAAGCCAAAAAACAAATAAATAAAACATATCCTATTTTCCTAATTTGACCAGTATAAACCAGGATGACCAGGTTATAATTAGAGTTCTTGGCTCCTGGAAGTTCTATCCCAGAACAGAGAGGAAAAGAGGGAAGAGTAGGCCATCCTGGTCCACAGCCTATCTTCATCTCATTCCACCTGTGGCCCTGTCCAGACTGAGCAAGACTGCACAAGCAAGCGTGTCCGACTCCACACTTCTAAAGTCTTAGTCCCCCCAGAACTGCTCCCACTTCAGAGGTCAACACAAATGGGGTATGCTGCCCACATACATGCCCAGTCGACTACAAATTCAAAGGTTCCTACAACCCTCCTCAGGTTTAATCATTCACTAGAGTGACACAGTACTCAGGAAAGCACTTTACTTACTACCACCGTCTTATTATAAAGAACACAACTCAGGAAGAGTCCACTGGAAGACTGTTCTCACGAGCCTGTAAGTTCTCTGAATCTGCTGCTCAGGCACTTGTACAAAGGTGTCATTAGCAAACATGACTGACTGACTCTTTGACCAATGGTGCCTGAACTCAATCTCAGAGCTAAAAATTCCAAGTCTCTAATTACAATTCGGACTGTCTGACAACCAGTCCCAATCTAAAGCTATCTATGGGTCCCCAACATATCATCTTATTAGTATATACAAGACACTCATTATGTCAGAGATTCCAAGGGTTTCAGGAGCTGTGTGTCAGAAACTGGGAAGACGTGATTTATTTGCTATGTCGTATCTGTAGCCCGCCAGCTTCTTCTGTCCATGGGATTTTCCCAGGTAAGAATACTGAAGTGGTTTTCCATTTCCTCCTCCAGGGAATCTTCCCAACCCAGGGATTAAACCTGGATCTTCTGCATTGCAGGCAGAATCTTTATCATCTGAGCCACCTGGGAAGCCTATATATTTATTTTTTATTATGCCACAGGAAGATTCTCTGAGAAGCACAGTACAGGTGCTAAGAGAATGAGTCAAAAATATAATCTCCCTGAAATGCAGAAAAGTAATGACAGATGGTGACCATCCAGCCACAAAAGGCTGTGATGCTTCCCTCCTCCTCCCCTCTTTCCCTGAACCCAGCTACCAAGAAGGCAAGGATATAATCAGAGATGAAGAAGCCAACTGCATGTCTCCTCCACAGTAAGGCTTCTAGACCTGAAGCAGTACAAGCTGGTGGGAGGTGAGTAGCTCTATGTGCGTTACTACATGAGAGTTTTGATTAATATATGGATGACTAACACTTTACTTACTGAAACAAGGTCGTTCTTAGAACTAAAGAGGATGAAAAGCTCTGGAATGTGTCTAAATTTTCATTCCTGGACAGGGAAAGAAAGATAACAGCCCATAGAACAAACATGAAAGAACAGTGGGAGAAAGAATAAAACTGCTTTGTTGGCATCTTAACATGTTTAGCTGAGTCAGTGAAAAGTTTCTATTACCATTAGGTAGTTGAGATTTGTTGCTTTACTGTAATTATATGCATTGAGTCATGTGGGGTCCCAAGATTAATTTGTGTTATATCCTCTCTAGTACCTGATCTGTTAAGGCACTCTACTCTATAATGTTTTTCTTCTTCAAAAATGAAAAATTTAAAAGATTGATGTTAGACCAGAACACTGTTTTAAAGTATCTTCTTTAACAGCACCAACAAAAATTTATCTGGGGCGAATATTATCCTGAGATCTTTCTGATAAGTGACTACCCGTGATTATATATTTTATTTGCATAAAGAATATTCTTGGCACTGAGTTCCACATAATGCTTCCCCTTCAGTGACATGGCCATTAGGAAGCTTGACTGATGGCTCACAGCCTTGGGCCATGGCCTACTTCTTAGAGTGTTCAGTGAGCTGAGCAGCTTCCAAGAGTCAACTGTAGGAAATATTCAACCCTTGGTGTCATTCAGGCTTGTCTCCTGCATTTTAGTTGATTGATCTTTCCATCTTCCCATATGAGCAACAGGCTTTCAAGAGAGGAAAATGTCAGCAGTTATAACAGGACATTTTAAAAGAAGTTCCTCCTCTTGGATCTCCTACTTCAGTTCCTGGGGAACACTGCCAGCTCATGCGTGAGCATCTTTCCTATTCATTGTTTACAGCTATTTATCACCTTTCTCCCTGACGAGTCCCTCTTCAAAAATGGCATCTCTCCATAACTGACTGGGGCAGTTGGCAAAAAGGTCACCTTGCTTTCAAGTACTGGCCTTTTTTTAAACAAAATATTTCAGGAATTTAGGCTTTGCTTGCAGAAAATTAAAATTCATTCTATTAGGTGTATCTTCTTCCTCAGACAGCTCATCCAGCTATGTAAGATCTTGGACAGATTTAACCAGTCACTCCACAGAGACTGATTTTACCTTGGAGTTGATCACTGAAGTCCAGTCCTTTCAGTTATTTTTTGTCCCAAATACCACTCCCTCACTGTCTCCTAGGTGCTGGTTTGAGACTACCTCTATTTCCCAAATGGCTTGGGTATTTTCAGGAGACCATTATTGCTAATCAGAAAATCAAATAGTGTCTTTCTTATCTCCCTACACATTCATTTTTTCTTGTCTCCTTTGCCTAAAATAAGGTCCTTCTACTAAGCCTCATTCTTTCTCACTCTGTCTCTTCCTAATGTGTTCACAAAGCCTCAAATTGCATAATCTATGCCTTGTCCTAATTAAGCAAAACATAGGGAAGAGGTTTTCTGGGTGCTAAGGTCTAGCAAGAAAGACAGGAACATGTGTCATGCTTCAGAACCTAGCACCTGGATCCAAATTAGATCTTAAGTGGGATTAACACATATCTGGGCATCCAACTGAATGGTACTATAAAACTCCATGGAGATATAAATTTCATTTATTTTGTTCTTCAATTTATGCCCAGAATTTATTATAGTTCTTGGTAGATAATATTCATCTAATAGCTACCTAGTAAATAAATGACTGCATGAATGAAAGTTGCAAAGAAGGAAATAAAATTTTATTTTAGGCTAAAGAAAAAGGGACATATTTAAGCTGATGCATGGGGTGAGGTCAGAACAGTAACAGAGAACAGAGCCTGGAATTGGAACCAGACATTAGGATCCAGCCCAGCACCATGAACACATATCCAACAAGGATAGGGATAAAAACTTCAGGTGGATGAAGAGCTGTTGTTTGGGGGAATTTTGAGAGATGTGATGATACTTTCTGAAAGATGTGAGATGTTTTGGTTTATCTTTAACTGCAGGATAGCAAAGTGGAGCAAAGAGATACTCTCTCCACTTCCAAAGAGATGTGGCGAGTCTTAAGCACTGTGAATATCTTCCGAAACACAGCCCTACATTACTACTTAGAAGGTTTGTGACTTTGCAGGGAATTGAAAACATGCTGTTGACTTGGACATCAGCTGAGTCATGGTGAGACTATGGAGAAGAAAAATAAAATGATTAGGAGCTTAAATGCAACACCTCCAGGTCATCCCAGGAAACAATGGGTTTGAAATTGAAATGAGCTGGATTTCTTGTATTTTGTGGAAATGAATGAGTCAATAAGACCTGCTTCATTATTATTAACCAATGGGCTTCCCTGGTGGCTCAGGTGGTAAAGAGTCCGCCTGCAATGCAGGAGACCTAGGTTCAATCCCTGGGTTGGGAAGATCCCTTGGAAAGGGCATGGCAACCCACTCCAGTATTCTTGCCTGAAGAATCCCCATGGACAGAGGAGCCTGGCGGGCTACAGTCCATGGAGTTGCAAAGAGCCAGACACGACTAAGCAACTAAGCAGAGTATTCGTAATCAGTAACAAAGCAATTCAGTAGCCCCTTTCTAATGACTACAATGGCCCAGGGACAGTGCGAGGTGCTACAAATAGAGTGTTAGCAGGATACAGTATCTGTCCCCAAAGTCCTTCCAGCAGGGTGTATAAGAAAAAGGCCATTCACACAAGGTATGAAGCACACAATGAATGCACTTGCTGGAGACTATCGTGAGGACACTGAGAGATGCCCATGCTTGAGAGGCTTTTGGAAACGCAGATTATAAAACCACAATTCAGAAGTCAAGAATTCATAGGAACCCCAAGCCTCTCAACATGGTCATTGAGCCCATGTCTGAAGTTTTCTTTTTTTGAACATAACTGAATGCCACAGTCAGGAGTAATTCCTTCAATGTGCTATGTTGACCTAGAAGTTTATAAAGTATCTCTCTTTATTAATATCCTCTTTAAATTAAGTCCCCAGTTGGAAGCTCACCTGCAGCAGGAAACTGAATATAGCATTGACCTTTCCTCCACCAAACGGTTCATCTATTGTATCATAAGCTAGAGTGATAGGAGACGAATTATTAGGCAAATATCAACTACAATTAACCTTGACCTGATGCGAATCTTTCTTTTTCTTTTCATTATTTTTTAACCTTGTAAATGTAGTCTGTGGAACTGGTTATCAAGGTCAAATAATACTTTTGAGCCAAAACACAGCTTTGATTAAAACAGAACCTTTTCACCCCTGGCAGTACTACAATCAGAGTAAAACCATTGAGAACACAGTCCTCTCAGTACCAGAGAGTACTTTCATTATTCATGTTGAGCATGTGACATCTGTCAAACAGGATGAGCCAAATATTTCTACAAGTCACTCATCAAATAATGAGATTGTTAAGACACCCAGGCAATGCACAAAAGGAGCATGCTTCCATTTTAATAATTGATTTGTTCAGTCATGAATACCCAGAGCAGTAGCGGAGAAAACAGTGAGGACTCTGGTGCAGAGAAAATAATTAAAAGAAGCCTAATAGCCTAAGTGTTCAGAGAAACATCAATGGATGGAGTTTCACATAATTTGCACATAATGTCATTATTTCAGATTAAGCAATTACTGGAATATAATGTTGTCTAATGAAATATGAGAAATGTAGACACTCTGTCACATTCCTAAAGGAGCTACACCAAACCATTTATTTTACCATTTAATAACCCATGAGCCACTGCTGATTCATGAGAAATGTAGCTAATTAAGATTTAGAAACAACAGGCTCAAGATCAAAGTGAAAGCGAAAGTTGCTCAGTCGTGTCCAATTCTTTGAGACCCCATGGACTGTACAGTCCATGGAATTCTCTAGGCCAGAATAGTGGAGTGGGTAGCCTTTCGCTTTTCCAGGGGATCTTCCCAACCCAGGAATTGAATCCAGGTCTCCCACTTTGCAGGGAAATTCTTTACCAGATGAGCAACAAGGAAAGCCCAAGAATATTGGAGTGGGTAGCCTATCCCTTCTCCAGCAGATCTTCCCAGTCCAGGAATCAAACTGGGGTCTCCTGCATTACAGGTGGATTCCTTACCAACTGAGCTGTCAGGGAGTTTCCTAAATTTATCTAAGTCAAGGTTATCCAGTCTCTCATTCCAAAAATGCTTTAAAGTGAACAGGGACCCAGATATAAAGTATCTGTATATAAAGTATCTAGTGAATATCCAACAAAAATACTATCAGACCAGAGATTGACACTAAATAATATAGGATTAAAAGAAACTTAAAATCTACTCTTACTTATGTACAAGAATCTCCAAACATCTTCATTCGTACACATCTAATACAGAAAGAGTCCTTACTGGGTACCATGTCTTCTCCAGTCACCATGGATACACAAATATTGGATAATTATAATATGTCCTTTCTCAAAGAGTGGTTATACTTCAGATGAGACAGATGGGTATCTAGTGACAATAACACCAAATGATAAATGTCATGACTAAGGGGAGACAAAAGAACAGTGAAGCAAGGAGGAATTAGGTAAGGCTTTACAGAGGAGTTGATAATTGAACTTAACCTTGGCAGGCAAAGACTCTGAGGAGGACTTTTAGGAAGAAGAAATCCTGAGCAAAGACACTGAGCAAAAATGTGTGGATGACTTGTCCAGTTCCCCAAGGGGAAAACAAGAGCACAATGGCCAAGACCAGAAGCTCAGGAGACAGGCAGTGCAGGTTCAAACCCCAGCCTGGTCACTTACTGTTGGTACAGTCTTGGCACTTACTGCCTTGGCTACCTCACACATCTATGCTTCAGCTTCCTGTAAAACAGGGACAATAGTGATAAACTAGGGATAGAATTGTTCAGAGGACTGAGGGAGTCGATGTATGTAAACCACCACATTGTTTTTTTTCTTTTCTTTTCATGGAAAGGCATTTTATTTTAAATATAGAAGTGTGTACATGCCAATCCCAAACTCCCAATCTATCCCTCCCCTGCCACCCTTCCTGCCTGGTAAATATAAATTCATTCTCCAAGTCTATGAGTCTGTTTCTGTAAGTTCATTTGTATCCATTTGTTTTAGATTCCACATATAAGTGATAGTATATGCTATTCTTCTTTTCTAATTTACTACACATGACATGATAAGACCCATGTCACTGCAAATGGCATTATTTCATTCTTTTTAATGGCTAAGTAATATTTCATTGTATATACATACTTGGGTACACAGTAAGTTCTACATAAGGGCTAACTCTTACCATTCATCACTGAAAATAGAATAATTTCTTTCTACCAGCTTCTCCTGTTAGTTTCCTAATTTCTCAGATCACTATGGGAATCTAAGTTTCTAATTTCTCAGATCACTATGGGAATCTAAGTTTAGGGAAAGTCAAAGTGTATTTATTATGACCTAACTGGTCTTAGCTAAATATTCTGAAGAACTGTAAGGGAAATAAAGTGATTAGGAGGCGTGGAAAATATCCATGACTTAGAAGAGGATGATGTCCAATGTAAAGTTTGTAAATAAATACAAATTTGATCATAGTGAATCCAATTACTATTTTTGCAAATATCTATGAAACTGCTCTACAATATGTTGACAGAGTCTAGAAAATGCAGGTGATTGATAGCAGTAACCCTTAGCCGAAAGGGATACATTTATTCCCAGTGTTTCCTAGAATTAGGTGAAGGGTCATCTCAAGTAACCAAAGAATAGCCAAAGCTGAGATGAAAACACGATCAAATCCAGTCCATCACTGAATGTTACTGAGTGTTCATTACTGGCCTTGGTCATCAGCACAGTCCCCAATTTCTATGACATAATCAGGATGACAGTTTTTCCTCCCAGAGCCAGTTTTCAGAGAACACATCATGTTGCAACAACAGCTCTGATGTCTCGAGGGAGGTGGGAGCACCCAACACCACGCTGACCTCGCTCTAGCACACCTCCTGCTCTGCGCAGGCTCAGAAGGCCGTTTCAGCCTCACTGTGTGCATCCAGGGCTTCCTTACCCAGGAGCTGGTTTCCGTCCCCTTCAGTTACTTACAGACCACCTGACCAACCATCACAAAAACCAGCCTGTCTGAAAGGATACTTCTTCTGAAAGGATCTTCTTGATCCACTTTCTAAAATGCAATTCTACTGAATTCCTTAATCTAAATTCAGATTCAGAGTTACAACATCAAATAGCCACATAAGCAACCCAAGGCACACAAGCAAAGGGTAAGTATTACCCCACAGGTGCTAAACTATCTATGGCGCAAGCAAGTATCTGCCAAATAATGCTTCAAAACACTGTCCAGATCAAATGAAGGTGTCAAATATGGAAATACATCTGGCTCTCAGACCATCTATTTTCAATTCTTATAAAATTTCCTACCTTGATTTTGTTTTTCTTTTTTTCAATATATTTATTCCATTATCTCTTGATCACGGAATCTGAACCTCCACTTTCACCCCTTAGAAAGCCAACCATGTGGAAAGTGTGAGATGATGGTGACCCTGAATCTGTCTAGAGATAGAATGCTGTAGGAAGGGAAGCCATGAGCTAGAATTTGGGAAGTACTCTAACTAGCTATGTACCTTGATCAAGTCACTTGATCTCACCTCATCCTCCATTTCCTCAACTGTAAAATGGGAATAATAAATATGAACTGACTTGACTCCCACATAGGATTTTTCCAGGGCTAATAGAAAGTAATGGGCACATTTTAATTATCCTTAAGACGCCCAGGAGAGAGATAAGGATGAGGAAGAGGAGTCTCTGCCTACTACATAAATAGTCACAACAGCAGCTATAAGACTGAGACAACTTTAAAGCAATCCTTTTGCATCCCAGAGGATCTGATAAATTACTTTTCTATCTCCTCTCATTAGACCAACAATCCTCCAGTCTCATAAATCTTGATTAACAATGACTGTGTGATCTAGTTAAACTCACTCATCCCTTAACTAAGTCCCAGCAGAGAGGAAAGGAATATCTTTTTTATTTCATACACATACCTTTCCAAGAATATTACTGGTTATGTTTTTGCATTAGTATTGGAAAAGAAAAATATGTGTTTAGTTAACAACTATCTCCTTGGCTTTTCCAAATACACTACTTTTCAGAAACTTTATTTATAGAACTCCTTCTGGTTCTCTTTCAACCACTGTGGAAGCCTGTATTTATTTATACTGGATATATTTTTAGCCAATGTTGCCCACTATCAAGATGGTTATATATAGGTTCTGTTACAATAAACCAATTTAATTAAAGATAATTTAAGAATTATATAATTTTCACTAGTAGACTATCCCAATATTCTAACTTCTGTGCTCTTAAGGAGTACGTTCTTACCAAAACTTTGAACTTCCAGTGTTGTCTTCTATCCTCAGTGGAGACACGGATCAGTATTTGCCTTACAGAAGTCCTTCCTTCGGCAGGCAAAGGCATGTTTCAGGAATATCAGGAAGGAGCTTGAACACCGAGCCATACTTGGAACTACTCTTCATTGGAATAGATCATTGTTAGCTATTTAGCCTTTCTTAACACTTCACTTTGTTTTAAATTCCTCTACACACTCTTCATTTTATTTTTTTGCAGTTCTCTACTAAAAGTCACTTCATTTCTTCCCATCAATCCTCATTAAAACAAAATAAAAAGCAATGAAACCCTTAACAATACATCTACTAGCTCACATTATTTTGGTTTTTGTCTATCTTGTTCAAAGCTTTATGATTTATTGTAAATGAAGACACAGATTTATATATCAACTGTGCAAAGTTAAGAGTAGTAGCTCCTATGTTGCATACGGATTCAGGACTCAAAATATATCAATGATTTCAACAGGACAGAAGAATCAAAACTTTCTAAAAATGTTTTTAATCTTTCCATCAGGCCAAGGGGAAAAAAACTAAACATTTGACAGATAAAGAACTGATAACTTGTTGTTTTCCTTGCTTGGTAGGTATAATTAAATCATTATTCCGAAACACTGTGTCAGTTTTACTTTGACTATATGAGTGGTATGTGGTTCATGTGTAATATAAATGCCTTCTTCCTACCTCTAAAAAAATAATTTCTAGGTATTGAAATTTTAAGTGTTTCTATTTACAATAACTGAAAAGCAGCATTGTATATTTTACACTATTTGATGTCAAAAGTTCTTCTTGTTACAGGAATAATTATGAATGTCCCATAAATTTAGCTACACCAGTGTTTATGTGGTACTATTAACTTTACAATAAATTGGAAATAATCTATATCTCTAATAATTGATGACTGGCTAAGTAAGTTGTGTTAAATTATTATGTCTCCATAGTAAAATATTGTACACATTTATTTAATAAAAATATTTCTGATAAGGCAAAATATGCAGTAAAAATAATTCAGGTTAAAACATCTAAACAGCTATCTGATTTTAGTAATATATATACATATGGCTGAAAAGTCTAGAAAATTATATATTAAAATGCTGTGTGGATACTAGAGAATTTGAGTAGATTTTATTTTGCTGATCTATATTCTCTAAATATAAGCAATAAATATGAACTATTTCTTAATTAGAAAAGCAAGTTACTTGCCAAGTGAAAAATGAATAAAGACTTAATCTGATAGCATTTCATGAGACAAGGTTTTAGAAAAGTGTTGTTGATCATATGCCCAATTTTCATTTAGTCAACAAATATTAACTGAGTACTTTCTGTATTTAATGTACTGAAGGATGCACCAGAGAACAAAACAGTCCTCTGATACAAAGCATACATTTTGTGAAGGAGACAGACAGTTCATACATAAAGTAATTATGCATCAGGTTATGATAACTATATGAAAAAAATAAAGCCATGATAGGGGCAAGAGAGTGAAAGGGGAACCTTGCTTCCACTGGGGTGGCTGAGGTGGACATACCTGAACAGAATGAAGTGAGGAGACAGCCACATGAGTTATCGGAGGAAAGAGCTTTCCTGACAGAGGAGACAGCAAGTGCAAAGGCCCTGAAGCAAGTGTGTTCTGTATGAGAAGTTGTCAATGTGGCTGTCAGATAAAAACAAAGGGGAGTTTAGATTTCAGAAACAGAACAGTAAGGAATCAGTGTTGCCCTATAATTTTTACAGGTCAGATTCCCTTTAGGATGCTGTGCCAAGTTCAGGTCCTGGTACCACATTTTAATGGGGAACAATGAAGTATTAGAGCATATAAAGAAGAAAGTATTCAGGATAATGAGGGGCTCTGGACCTCGTGTCACTTGAAGAACAGCAGGAACTCTAGCTGCTTAACTGAGGAAAAAGAAGACCTGATAGAGATGGGAGAGGGCTGTGATTAACTTAACTCTGACTTCAGAGAGCAAAATCAGAATGAAAATTACAAGCAGATCTAAGCCAAGCTGATCCTAATAATGAAGGCTCTTCTAAAAATGAATATCGAGTTCTAGCCATGCAGCTAGCCACAGACTGAGCACCCCTTATACAAGATTCTGTGATGTTAGTCCTTTCCATCTACATGACCTGCTGATCCAAATTCACACTCTGCTTTGCAGATGACATAGCAGTTAGCCTGGGTGATGAAGGCTTACTCCTAATGGGTACTCCTAATGGGTACCAACCTGGGAGGTACCATTACAGGATCTGTGACTTGATTCATGGAACAACACAGCTGAAAGACCACAGGCCATTTCAGGAAAAAACAAAACACTGAACTATATAGCATCTTAGAACCTTGAGCTGGAACAGGACTGCGACACCCTGTAGGCAAGGTCCATAAATGACTGGGGGGCTTGAGAAGGAGGTGTCAACTGCCCTCTCAGCACGTGTGGAGACGGAGGCATCTGTCTTCTAATTTAGTAGCAGATTGGGTTATTTAACAAATGCTTAAGTGAGCAAATGATGGTTCTATTTTGATAGGTGTTAATCAAAGCTATTGTCACAGAAACAGAGTCTTTTGCTACAATCTGTTCTTTGATAAATGTGCAAAATACATCATGGGGACCTTTCTTCTAGTAATAACATTGCCTGACATATGAGTTGTGAATGAAGGTACTATGAGAATGATTTTTTAAAAATATTTTCACAAAAACATCACACCTACACACTTCAGTAAGAACTGCTACTTTACTATTATTTTCTGAGGAATGTGGAGAGCTTACATCCTGAGGCATAAGATTCTCCATTTGGCCCTTGCTAAATTATATCCCATAACTACATCCCCATAACCTTACACAGGGCTTGAAATAAAGTGGGTTCTTAGTAAGTGACCACTGAATGAAAAAACTGAGACAATTACTGTACTTAACAGACCATAGATCACTTCAGTGACATTGAGATTGCTTGGAACATTTTGGAACTCTGCATTAGAATTTAACTCTAATATTTTTTACTTTCTTTAATGAATTTTTATCCTTGAATGTTCTATTTCCAAATAGCAAAAAAGATGGTCAAAGTTGGTCAAACAGGGCTTTAAAGTTTAAACAGGAGTGAATTTAAAATAATGGGAATATGAGTCCGTAGGCTTTCGAGAATGGCAGAGGAGTATCCACCCTTGAAAGATACCACACCAGAGCCTTTATCTCATCACATCACCACTGCACTGGTGTCAGCTGTCTTCGTCTTCTGCTTGAAATACTATACTGCAATTGGTGCTAGAGAAGACTCTTGAGAGTCCCTTGGACTCCAAGGAGATCAAACCAGTCAATCTCAAAGGAAATCAATGCTGAATATTCACTGGAAGGACTGATGCTGAAGCTGAAGCACCAATATTTCAGCCACCTGATGCAAAGAGACAACTCACTGGAAAAGACCCTGATACTGGGAAAGACTGAAGGCAGAAGGAGAAGGGTGCACAGAGAATGAGATGGTTGAATGGCATCACCGACTCAATGGCCATGAATTTGAACAAACTCTGGGAGATAGTCCAGGACAGAGGAGCTTGGTGTGCTGCAACCCATAGGGTTGCAAAAAGTCAAACATGACTTAGCGACTGAACAAAATTTCCATTTAAAACATCTTGTTTCCAGTCTTCTTCCATTTCATAGGTTCAGAGCCCACAAACAAAATTTTTCATATCCTGGATATGACATTCACTAGTTTTATAACCTAAAACAATTACCTAATCGATAGCTCAGTTGGTAAAGAAGCCACCTGCAATGCAGGAGACCCCGGTTTGATTCCTGGCTGGGGAAGATCCCCTGGAGAAGGGATAGGCTACCCACTCAAGTATTCTTGGGCTTCCCTTGTGACTCAGCTGGTAAAGAATCCACCTGCAGTGCGGGAGACCTGGGTTTGATCCCTGGATTGGAAAGATCCCCTGGAGAAGGGATAGGCTACCCACTCCAGTATTCTGGCCTAGAGAATTCCACAGACTATATAGTCCATGGGGTTGCAAAGAGTTGGACACGACTGAGCAACTTTCACTTTCACTTTCTAAGATGCTTGCTCCTTGGAAGAAAACTATGGCAAACCTAGACTGCATATTAAAAAGCAGAAACATTACTTTGCCAACGAAGGTCAGTATAGTCAAAGCTATGGTTTTTCCATTAGTCATGTATGGATGTAAGAGTTGGACCATAAAGAAAGCTGAACACCAAAGAATTGATGCTTTTGAACTGTGGTGTTGGAGAAGACTCTTGAGAGTTTCTTGGACTAGCAAGCGATCCAACGAGTCAATCCTAAAGGAAATCAACCCTGAATATTCATTTGAAGGACTGATGCTGAAGCTCCAATACTCTGGCCAACTGATGCAAAGAACTGACTCATTGGAAAAGACGCTGATGCTGGGAAAGATTGAAGGCAGGTGGAGAAGGGGATAACAGAGGATGAGATGGTTGGATGGCATCACTGACTCTATGGACATGAGTTTGAGTAAGTTCCAGGAGTTGGTGATGGACAGGGAAGCCTGGAATGCTGCAGTCCACGGAGTCACAAAGAGTCAGACACAACTGAGTGACTAAACTGAACTGAATCTTTCTAAATTAAGGTTTAGTTTTATAACCTGTAAAATGGGGATGGTAGAAGAACCAGCTTAACATCATTTAGCTGAAGTGATACAGATATGCTCAAATGCTGACCATTAATATCAAGTAATCCCCAGACTGATTTTTGGAGCGGCTTCCTTACCTACGGTTAAAATGAAAATGCTCTGACATGAACTTCAACATGTCTCATGACTTGAACCTCTGTTCCAATTCCATTTTGACTCATTCCTCTATCTTCCCTCCTCTGACTCCACAAGTACTGGCACAGCAGATAATTCACGACCCTGTTACTTTATAAATTGCTCTTGATGCTTACTGACTTGCTGTCTCCTTCTGAAATCCCTTCCCCTGAAATGCCCTTATCCCGTTTCTATCTTTACCTGATGAGTGTCAGATCATCCATCCAGTGTCAATTTATGCTTCATTTATGCTCCATTTTATGCTAATTACTCATTTACATGTCAGGGCCCTCCCTGGTCTGTGAGCTGCTCAGGCAGTCAGAGATCTCGTTTACCTCTGTATCCCAGTGCTTAGCTCACTCCCTGGAAATAACAGGCTTTCCAAATAAATTCGAAGATCAGTCCAAAAGGAAGAGCTACAGAACTCATTTCTGCAAGGGCACACTGCAGATCCAAGAGAGTCTGCTTAGGTTCTGGAGCTGACTGACGCTTTAAAGGGAACAGTGCTCGTGAAGATGGTTTAAGTCAGCAAACATTTTGTAACAGCTAAGAGTTAGCCTTTTCCATTCACTCTCATTAGGAAGTCAACCATCTAGATGGCTATTAACTCAAAAAAGAGGGAAAAAAAAAAGGTGGCAAATATACCTTGTATTTACAATTCTTGGACTAAGCAGTGCAAACAAACTGGCAGAAAATAATTAAATAAATCACGTCACCATTTTTAATTATAATAGAAAATAAGTTCAATATTTCTAGCAGTAATTAGTTTGACAGTAGGAACAGGGTAAAAAGACAAGATAATAAATTCTGGGAAGGATGACTCCTCTTCCTCTCTCATGGAAATATCAAAGTGGACAAGGTCAATGTGTCAGCAGGTACACATCTCCACCTACATTTTAGCACCTCCAGTGCTGAGATAGCCTCAAGGATACAGAATGAATTGACACATAGTAGGTGTTTAATTGGAGAAGGCAATGGCACCCCAGTCCAGTACTCTTGCCTGGAAAATCCCATGGACGGAGGAGCTTGGGAGCTGCAGTCCATGGGGTCGCGAAGAGTCAGACACGACTGAGCGACTTCACTTTCACTTCCATGCATTGGAGAAGGAAATGGCAACCCACTCCAGTGTTCTTGCCTGGAGAATCCCAGGGACGGGGGAGCCTGGTGGGCTGCCGTCTATGGGGTCGCACAGAGTCGGACACGACTGAAGAGACTTAGCAGAAGCAGGTGTTTAATACATGGTCACTAGATTGGACTGAAAGATGAAAAATATTATCTCTGAAATAACAGAACCCCCCAAAAAACAAAAGACATTTAAGTTGTGAGATGAATGTGAAAACAGGACTACCTTTCAGATGAAGGGCTGATAAGAATAGCTGAGGGACTTGCTACCAGTGCCAGGGCTGAGCAAGCTTATTTTCTTGGCCTTGTGACTGAGGATGCTGACTGGAGTAATGAGAAATGTTCAGACCTTCACGTCCTCTCTCTGCTGTGAAGAATTTCTTTCCAAAACAGGTCCTGAGTTTTCTCTAGTCACTACCCACTAACATATTAGGGGAAGTTCTGTCTACTTTTCAATTCGCCTGCTTTTTTTTTTTACCAGTGAAAATTATTATGATTTTGGAAATCATCAATCTAGTGACTAAATCAAGGATTTAGGTTTCATCCTATGTGCCAGTTCTGGTGGACTAGTTGGATAAGCTGGCGCTGTGTTGAGAAAGACTTTGAGGTTCAGGGGAAAACAGAATCATTATCAGTTATGGGAGAAAAAAGGTGGCATATACACCATGTATTTGCAATTCTTGGACAAAGCTTTCCAAACAAACTGGCAGAAAATTACTGAATTAAAGAAATCACTGTGCCACTTTTAATTATACTTGGAAACAAGTTCAATATTTTTAGTAACACTGATTTTGACAATAGATACACAATGAAAAGACTAGACCATCTATTCTTATAAAGAAGAGCAGAAAAGGAATTAATATTTTTACAATGCCATGTCTCCAATACTGTCCTAGGTGCTATAAATATCCCTATTCCCATTTAAACATTGAGGAAAGTGAGGTTGAGAACAAGAAACTTGCCCAAGGTCACACAGTTATAATGGAGTACTATCAGGGTTTGGTCAAGGTCTGTTTGTTAATAAAATGGCCATATGCCATGTTGGATTACAATACACAGGCACACACATGAGCACACATGCACTTGTATGTACATATATACATTGGAATATATACATATGCAAACTTCACATACCAAGAACATGACTTTGGAAAATCAAAAAGTAAATAGCAAAGTTCTAACAGATAATGAGAAGCATTCTAAAGTTCCTATTATAAATCAATTCATACCCTATTAACTCTTAATTTATATACCATTCTAAACTTGCTCATCTGACCTTTCCTAAATATATGAAACTAGCTGCAAAAGTATACATAGGAAGGAAAACAGAGCTGATAATCAGTAATACAGGCAGAAGAAACCCACGCTCTTTTATGGTCCATTATGATAATTATGAACATAAGAATAATGATGGGTTGTGAAGGAAAGAATAACTTGTATTCAACAGTCTGTCCAATAAGGCAAAAATGCACTTGAAGCAGTTTTAAAAGATTTCCATGATTTTTTTTTTTAGTTAGTACTACAATATATTCCTTAGTATCTGGAAAACTGACTGATGGAAAATTTATAATTTTTCCTCCTGCTAAGGTCAAGCACTGAATTTAAATGAGATGTTATTATGTAAAACATTTGGGGAATTTTTCCAGTGATAAATACAAATATCTTATAAACTGAACAAAATGTGGGTAAGCTTGTGGAGTTGGGAGCTTGGGTCCAGTATTAAAGACTGTTCTTAATATCACTTTTAATCCATTGTTCATAATGAAATACAACACTGACGCCGACAGACTGCTGGAATATCAGCCAATTCCATAAATTTTCTCACTCTTTGTTTGAGATAAAAGGAAAAGGTGTGGGTTTTTTTTTTTTTTTTTTTTTGGCTTGCTAAGAGTTTAAAATTATAAATGAGCTTGAATGTCTCAGTCACCTCCATTCAACAAATGGCTGGGTTCCCATGGATCTATGGTGTCAAGAATCATCTCAACCAGAACAAGGTATATAAGTAATGAGGGCTATAATCTCAAGGGCCGGGAAAGGCATTGCCTGGAGAAAACAAGTATCTTGTCTAAAATCACACCAGGAGGAACAGACCGTATCTTCCTGTTTCAGTGTGTGCATCTATTTTACCTCTGCCCTAGCGCTTTTGTTGGCTTCACACAAGTCACCCAGAGAGCAACAATGAAGGACCTAAAAGTAGAGAAATCATAAGACTCCCAACCATGGAAGTCAAAATCAAACCACCAGCCAGCTCATTCTGAGACTCATAAAACAAAAAAGCAAATGACTCACCACAAATTGCATAGTTAAAAAATGACTTCAGAAAGAAAGCACTCATTGGCCTGTAGCTCACTCATCTTCCCTGTGAATTCCCACCCCCAACCCCATCCCACCCACACTTAAAATTATCTCTCCATTTCCACAGGGCCAGCCACATATGAAATCGCCTCCATCCAAGTTTAAATGGATTTAATTCTCACAAATGGTCCTAGCATAAATCCCAGTCAATCTGCTGAGCTGCCTCTGTATTCCCAATGTGACTGGGAAGAGCCTGCTTCGAAGAGGCACACCCTGAAAAGTAAGAATGAGGACATTCTGCCATTTTCTGTATAGACACAAATACTCTCAAAGAAAGACCTGCCTGATACTCTTCTCCCTTCTGTTCCTGGCCCTCAGCTTCACACTCACCACATATAATGCATTACATCATCTACATGGCTGACTGCGGGTAGATACTGTTAACTTTTTCCAGTCATATTTTATCCCTTCTTCTAGGTCCTAGAAAAGTGACCTTTGCGTCCTTTGCCTTTATTCCTGTTCTATCCCTTAGCTGACTTGATGACTGAAAGATGAAATAACACACAGAAGGATACCCAGCATGACCAGAAAAGTGACTCATCTGGCCAAATCGCCTGTCCCCTGGAAAATTCCTGAGTCTTGCCAATGTGTATAGACATCCATTCCTAAAATACCAGAGCAAAATGTAGGGGCTTTTCAGCCTCTGCTGTCTGAAATGCTTCTACATTATCTTGATCATGAGTTCTGACGTTTCAGCCTAGGAATCGCTCATAAAATCTTATGTGCCCCGACATATTCCAGGCCAGTTTTCATGTACATTTTTATGTTCATTTTCCTTATGGGGGAATACATAGCTTTCCTACATTTTTATTTACTCATTCATTTAATTAATATTAACTGAGTACTTTCTGTGTGTTAGGAATCATGACAGTCACTGGGATATAATAAGAAATAAATCAGATATAATTGTTGACTTCATAGAACTTAGAGATCAGTAGAGAAAGAAGACATTAATAAGAAAGGCATTCAATATGGTCATCATTCAAAAACAATGTCAGGGAAAGCCATGGTACTTTGATCGTATGTAACACAGAGACCTTCTGAGGGGTAAATCCACATTATCAGCCACGTTAGCAACTGAAAATACATATTATTAGAAAGGTTTATTAGCCTTAGCCTGCAATGTTTTCAATAACGGTGCATCACAGAACTTACAATAACACGAAACTCAAAAATTTATAACAAACATCAATTTCTCACTTATGCATCCACAAGTCAGCTGAGCTGCTTTCATGTCAGTCTGGGAGTCTGCATGTCAACCAGAGTGACTAAGCCCAGGATAAAAGGAGAGCTTCCTGCAATACCTCCTCCTCATGGGAAGAGCAGAAACCCAGGAGACTAAGCCAACTGTGTAGCAGATTTCCAGATCCTGACTATATCATATGAAGTGAAAGTGTAATCACTCAGTCGTGTCCGACTCTCAGAGACCCCATGGACTGTAGCCTAAGAGGCTCCTCCATCCATGTAATTTTATATATCCACTAATGTTCCTGTGGCCAAGCCCAAACAAAGTTTAGGAACATACATGCCACCCACCATGAGGCCTAGGAAGGCACATGGATGTAGAATACAGCTATTACACAAAGAGGAGAAGGGAAGTCAAGCCCAATAATCCAATCTACCAGATTCAGCTTGGAAAATCCTGAGTATGCCACTTACCTATTATACTGTTGCAATTAAACAGGAGTTAACACTCTTAAGTATAAACATGTGTGAACATGATTTCTGGTGTCAAAAATTCAAGTTCGTCAATAAAATGTATTCAGGGCCTAGTGGGGAGGACCTGATTCTTACCTGGTCAGTCAGTCCTCTGGATTCACAAAGATGTTCTCTGCTGTCATGGTCACATGAATGTATTCACTGGAGGAACTCCGAGGCATCCAGCTGCGGGAAAAATAAAAAAGCATCATTTTTATCAAGGTCAAAAGAGGTGAGGGGCCCTAAAAGAACACAAAGGAAGAGCTATGCAGAGACAATGCTTCAGACAGGATGATGGCAAGTGGGAATTTCAGAGAACAGATCTGAACGTTGGCTCTTGGCATCTTGTTGGACCTATGACGTGCTTCCCTGGAGGCTCAGATGGTAAAGAATCTACCTGCAGTGTGCTAGACCCAGGTCAATCCCTGGTTTGGGAAGATCCCCTGGAGGAAATACGGCAACCCACTCCAGTATTCCTGCCGGGAGCATCCCATGGAGAGAGGAGCTGGGCGGGCTACAGTCCATGGGGTCACAAAGAGCCAGACATGACTGAGCGACTAAGATGATGATGGGAAACAAGGATATTCAAAATCCCTACACCAGCCAGAATGTGTAAAATAGAGGAAAGGAAATAGAATCCTTCACCTGAAGAAAAAAATCTTTACAATTTAATTAGAGAAAGTCAAAACAAATGTACCAACTCTCCAACAGCATGTAAATACAGGCTGCTTCACAGCCTCTTGTTTCCCAGGAGGGAGTCTATGTTTTCCTAATAGAGTCTTTATTAGCCCATTTGGAATTTGAAAAAGCCTGTTCCAAACAATAAACTCTCCATTTCAAGCTTTCTGTTATGAGGTCTCTGAGGTTGGGCCCGCATTTTACTTAGCCTTGCATGCATGCGTGCGCATGCATGCTAAGTCGTTTCAGTTGAGTCTGGCTCTGTGTGACCCTATGGACTGTAGCCTGCCAGGCTCCCCTGTCCATGGGATTTTCCAGAATACCGGAGTGGGTAGACATTCCCTTCTCCGGGGGATCGTCCAGACCCAGGGATCGAATCCTCATCTCCTGCACTGGCAGGCAGGTTCTCTACCACTAGTACCACCTGGGGAGCCCTTACTTAGCCTTGCTGCACAACAAATAGTGAGGATCCTAATACGTACAAAGCAGGTATAAATAAAAAAGTTGTCCCGACACTGAACTGAATATGGAAGCACACTATAAACTTAGTAATTCTGGCAGCTTTGGGAAATGTTAGGTAGTTAGAAGAGGGAAAAGGAGTTCAAAATGGCGGTGGCTAAAAACCAAAGAAGAGAAAAGCCCATGAAAATAGAACAAAGGAAGGTCTGAGGACCGGAGTGAGGACCTCAGGCAAAACAGGCAGCACTCTTGACTAGCCCAGTTTACACAGGGCAGACCCAGGTCAGCTCAGTTCAGTTCAGTCGCATCAGACTCTTTGCGACCCCATGAATCGCAGCACGCCAGGCCTCCCTGCCCATCACCAGCTCCGGAGTTTACTCAAACTCATGCCCATTGAGTCGGTGATGCCATCCAGCCATCTCATCCTCTGTCGTCCCCTTCTCCTCCTGCCCCCAATCCCTCCCAGCATCAGGGTCTTTTCAAATGAGTCAACTCTTCGCATGAGGTGGCCAAAGTATTGGAGTTTCAGCTTCAGCATCAGTCCTTCCAAGGAACACCCAGGACTGATCTCCTTCAGGATGGACTGATTGGATCTCCTTGCAGTCCAAGGGACTCTCAAGAGTCTTCTCCAACACCACAGTTCAAAAGCATCAATTTTTCGGTGCTCAGCTTTCTTCACAGTCCAACTCTCACATCCATACATGACCACTGGAAAAACCATAGCCTTGACCAGACGGAGCTTTGTTGGCAAAGTAATGTCTCTGCTTTTTAATATGCTATCTAGGTTGATCATAACTTTCCTTCCAAGGAGTAAGCGTCTTTTAATTTCATGACTGCAGTCACCATCTGCAGTGATTTTGGAGCCCAAAAAAATAAAGTCTGACACTGTTTCCACTGTCTCCCCATCTATTTCCCATGAGGTGATGGGACCAGAGGCCATGATCTTAGTTTTCTGAATGGTAAGCTTTAAGCCAACTTTTTCACTCTCCTCTTTCACTTTCATCAAGAGGCTTTTTAGTTCCTCTTCACTTTCTGCCATAAGGGTGCTGTCATCTGCATATCTGAGGTTATTGATATTTCTCCTGGCAATCTTGATTCCAGCTTGTGCTTCTGGGCAGACCCAGGGGGAGGAGAAAAAACATAAAAAGAGGAACCAAAATTGGGCTGTGGGCCTCTCTTCTCTTCACGTCTTTTGGGTCTGGACTGGCATGCCTTCACGCCTCGAGGATGTATTTTCCTTTACTTTCTAAATAAAACTGAGTTGTAACATTGGTCTGTTGCTTCAAATTTTTGTTTTGATGAGACAAAGCTAAGGAAATTACAAACGCCCCTGACAGGAAATAAGTCCTTAAGGTTATCATTAGAAAAGGAGAAGAGGAACGCTTCCTTTAAAGGAAGAGTTTATAGGTCCTTTAAAGGACCTCTGTCCTTTAAAAACTGTTTTGTGGTCTCATTCTAAAGGATTAGAAGAAGTTGATGTTTGCTGAGTGACTAATATGGACCAGACACTGCTAAGAACTTTGCATACCCTACCTCATTTGATCTTCTCAGATATCCTGATATATGGATATTATCCCCTACTATATATTAGGAAAGAAAAGATGAAAAAAACATTCACTAAGTCACATAAACAGTGAATGCCTGACCTCTGGGTAAATCTAGGTAGAAATGATTCTGACCCCTCTATAGAGGTAAATTTACTCACAAAGGATGATCACAGTTTTCTATTCCACGGAAGTAGCTTTCTCCCAAAGCTCCACTCTAACAACAGGAAAAAAAAAACTACCACCTAAGTGTTTCTCATTTACAGAAGAGAAAAACAGGTGGGAAACAAGACAATAATCACAAAACAACTCCCAAAGGGCCAGGAACTGGCACTATCAATTATCTCCAAGTGTGGAGATGAACCATGGGATAAAAATGAAAGCTGATGTAAAATACATTTATGAAGCTATTGGATCTCTTTCCCCAATCTGGGCTGCTAGGTATCTACCCTCCCCTACCTCAGCAAAGTCTGGAGTTTTATTTTTTGGAGATGACAAAAAAAAAATCCCTAGAGTGGAAGATACCAGGTAAATATGAAGTTCACGGTACCACCATGAAAACAGGAGGACCACATGGATTTATTGTGCACAGTGGATGATGGGTCCCTTTTCTATTCCTTCCTCTCAGCTATCGGAATGCTTGCAGTCAGCCTTTCATCCTTCAAGTGAAATGTGATGAATTTGGCTTTGATAAATGTGGCTTTGTGGAACCCAGTCTGTCCATGAGGAACAAATAATACTGCAACCAGGAACCAAGAACAGAATTTAATGAAACAGAGCAACAGGGACCAAAAGAGTACTTGGAAATTTAAAATATGATGGCTTGAATAAATAATATTTATAAAGTCAAAAGACTCCCAAAAAACAAGCCAAAAAACTTAGAAAATTAGAGGGCAAGCTATGTGCTCCCATGTCTGAATAACTGGATTTTCAGGAAGAGAGAACAGAGAAAACAGAGGAAATAAAATCATCAAAACAAGCACATTCATACATATGTATATACACACATCAAGATTGTATCTTAGAACTCAAGGAAATATTTGGGTTTATATACTGAAAGCATCTATCAGTTCCCAGAATAATGGATTAAAAAAAGAAACTTACACCAAAGCACGAGCACATTATCATATTTTAAAATACCTGGGGGGAAAAATCCTGTGAGATTCTGGACAAAATAAGTAGATCTCTCACACACACAAAACTATGAGAATCAGAAGACTTTGATTTCTCAAAAGTAGCACTTAAAAAGCAATTAAGGAATGTCTTCAAAATTCTGGATGGAAATTATTTTCAAGACAGAATCTAAGTGTACGAAACTATCTATGAAGAATGAGATTTGAATTAAAACATTTTATGACATGAATGACTTCCCAGGTGGTGCTGGTGGTAAAGACCCTGCCTGCTAAGGCAGGAGACACAAGAGACACAGGTTCGATTCCTGGGTCAGGAAGATCCCCTGGAGTAGGAAATGGCAACCCACCCCAATATTCTTGCCTGGAGAATCTCATGGAAGAGGAGTCTGGTAGGTTGCAGTCCATAAGGTCATACAGAGTTGGACATGACTGAAGCAGCTTGGCATACATGACATAAATAGGAACTCGTAAGTTTCTCTCCTATGTACTCTTCCTAAAGAGGAAGCTAAAAGACATGGCATATAGGAAACAAGCAGTCCAAACTGACAGAAGCTAAAAGAATCCCCAGGACAAAAGTGAAATGGGATCCCAATATGACAGCTGTGATACAGGCATGGAAAGTGACCAGCCCACACTGGAGTAGTACCAGAATTCCCAGAGAGACTTCTAAGGATGATGCAGTCAACAGCCTATGAGATGCATCTGAACACTTTAAGGGAAGATGTAGACAACTTTGAAGATCTGGGGTTAAATTACTCATATGAAAAAAGACAAATATTAACTACAGGGGAAACAATCTGTAGGGAAAAAAAGTAATCATATGTTACAAGGCTCAGTTCTGAAGAAAATATTTACATATTACTTTCAAGTACAATCATGATTTTAAAAACTGTCTAGGTTAATTCACTTAATCCTCATATCAAACTTGTGAACTGAGTACCAGCATTGATATTTCCCCATTGTACAGCAAAGACAACTCCAGCACACAGAATTCGGTCACTTGTCCAAGGTCACACAGCTAGTAAATGATATAAGGTGGATTTTGAACACAGGCATTTGGCTCCAGATTCCATGCTCTTGATTGCCACATTTTATAGCTCGAGTTATGATGGGGCAATGGTGGTATATTGATATAGCAAAAATTCCAGTGTATTGGGAAGATAGGGAAGAAGAAAAAGAGTGAATGTATGGTGAGAAGCAGTGAGGAGAAAAAGAGTGCTGAAACCTCATCTTTCAAAAGGGAAGTCGACAGACAATGCCCAAAATTGGGGGGGAAAGAAGTAATTTGGTTCTGAGAGAACTGAATAATAATACCAAAATAATCAGCTAAAAGAGGAAGAAAAAGGAATGGAGGAAAGGAAGGTAGGAGCTGCTGTGGTTTATAACCAACCTTGCGTAGCACTGGTTGACTCTTCAAATTCTAGACATGTTTAACTTTGGTAAAAACAGAAAATAAAGATGGAGGAAGTATTGGAGGATGTAAAAGAGGAGAAAGTGAGAGGCAGAGTCCTGCTGTTCTCCTATTGGAGGGACCCAGGGGATTGTTCATTCCTTTGGGAATGACATTGAAATGGATGTAGCATGGTGGACCAAGCATAGCTGAGCCAGATTCTAGCCTGGTTATGTTGACTAACTGTGTGATCTTAGCTACAAATTTTCCATGTTTTCCCAGGGTCTCAGTTCTATAGGTCTCAGTCTACACAAGGGGATGTTGAACTAGAAAATCTCTAGATTCCTTTCATAGCATCTTTTTAATGATACCTAGCACATAAATGAGGGGAGGCCAGACTGAGGGTCACTGGGACAGGTAAACCCTGAGGCAAAGATGGGAAGTCACAGAAGTTTCCCGAGAATCTATCCATCCCTCCGTCTCTACCTTCCTCCTTTTCTAACCTCTGTTTTTACGATCCTAATGATTTTGTGAGACTTTCCCTCAACTCCTATCCCCTTCCAGTACCGGTCCTTCCATTCTTGTTCTCTAGGGTTATATTATTATCTGCTAGCACCACCTTTGGGCCAGTCCCTCAGAGACCCTGGATTTTATCCACCCTGATAAGATACACCATTCAGGGACTGTTAATCAGAAATGCACTGGAGAATCTTATGAAGCCAATGAACCCTCTGAAGAAGAAAAATAACCACACATGCTAAAAATTCAGCTTTCAAAGACCTCTTGAAGCCTGTCGCTAAATTCAATAATCAGAGTTTAGAGGTGAATGGGTTAATAAAATTAAATCCTTAAAACTGAAAGATGGTTTTTAACTTATAAAGCAATTTTTACAACCATTAAACACAATGGGGATCTTCTCCAAGTAGAATGCAGAAAATCATTGCCACTATAATTTTAGCTTCATTGCAATGTTGGGCACTTTCATACATAGACTTAACCTCTCTTCACAATAGTCTGAGCAAGTTCCTTATTCCCATCTTTTGAGATGAGAAAAGCTGGGCTTAGACAAAACAGTTAAATATGTTAGAGTCAACAATGAGTTACTATAACAACAGACATCAGTGGGATGATGTCAAATAATTCAAGACTATTTCTCTTTCCAGCATATTACAAAGTGAGAATGAAGGGAGACATCTCGGCAACTCCTGTAACCAAGTCCCCAACCCAAGTGGGCCTTTAAGGTGATCTTATACATAACATGGCTGTTTCTAGGCAGTGAAGGGAAAAGAGTAAACAAGTCTAGGGTAAGCATCTTTTATCTGGGTGAGATGAAAGTTTCACACAATTCCTTCTGCTTGTCATTGGTGAATATTATGGGCTGAACTGCCTCCCTCCCAAAACTCATATGCTGAAGTCCTAACCTCAGTATCTCAGAATGTGACTTTTTTAAAATTTATTTTAATTGGAGGCTAATTGCTTTACAAAATTGTGGTGGTTTTTGCCATACATTGACATGAATCAGCCATGGGTGTACATGTGTTCCCCATCCCGACCCTCCCTCTCACTTCCCTCCCCCTCCCTTCCCTCAGGGTCATCCCAGTTCACCAGTCCTGAGCACCCTGTCTTATGCATCAAACCTGGACTGGCGATCTATTTCACATATGATAATACACATTTCAATGCTATTCTCTCAAATCATCCCACCCTCACCTTCTCCCACAGAGTCCAAAAGTTTGTTCTCTACATCTCTGTCTCTTTTGCTGTTTCACATATAGGGTCATCATTACCATCTTTCTAAATTCCATATATATGCGTTAATATACTGTATTGGTGTTTTCCTTTCTGAGTTACTTCGCTCTGTATAATAGGCTCTGGTTTCATCCACCTCATTAGAACTGATTCAAATGCATTCATTTTAATAGCTGAGTAATATTACATTGTGTATACGTACCACAGCTTTCTTATCCATTCATCTGCCAATGGACATCTAGGTTGCTTCCATGTCCTGGCTATTATAAACAGTGCTGCAATGAACATTGGGGTACACATGTCTCTTTCAGTTCTGGTTTCCTCGGTGTGTAAGCCCAGCAGTGGGATTGTTGGGTTGTATGGCAGTTCTATTTCCAGTTTTTTAAAGAATCTCCACACTGTTCTCCATAGTGGCTGTACTAGTTTGCATTCTCACCAACAGTGTAAGAGGGTTCCTTTTTCTCTGCACCCTCTTCAGCATTTATTGTTTATAAACTTTTTGATAGCAGCCAGAATGTGACTTTAAATTATAACAAGGTCATAGGATGCACCCTAACCCGATATGACTAATAAACTTACAGGAAGAGGAAATCTGGACAAAGAGACACATTTAGGAAAGATGGCATGAAGACACAGGAAGGGGAAAGATGACTCTCTGTAAGCCAAGGAGAAGGGGTTTTATAAAAACCAAACTTGACAACACATTGATCTTGAACTTCTAGACTTCAGAATTGCAGGAAAATACATTTCTGTTGCTTAAGCCACCCAGTCTGTGGTACTGTGTTACACCCGCACTAGAAAATTAATACAGCAAAAACTGTGGTCACATGGCCATTCAGAACAAGCTACTAAGGGCTGTGTTCCCAGGAAGAAGAGGCAAGCAGTATGGTGACAAACAAGCATCTCTGTTCACCATATTGAATAGTCTAGTTCATGTAGCTTTAAGTAGAGGAGCAAATCATTTAAATCTAGGGCTTCTAGTTTAATTTCCAGCTTTCCTTTCCTCTCATCAACATCGTATTGAAATGCTGGTTCTTGTATTTACTGCCTAAATACAAAGTGAAAATAATTTTTAAGAAAAAATAATAACTAACAAAGGATGTTTAGAATCTTAAAATCACCTCATGCAAGTATCTTTGTCTTCTATCTCTGAGAATGATAAATTTTCTGTGGCATGATGGATTTTGCCAGGCAGTCAAATCCCCCAAACAGTGCCATAGAAAGTTCCAAAAATATCTCTCTGTAGAAAGTAAATTCTCTTCCATGTTCTGGCAGTTTTCCTCTGAACTGTGCTTTTCCTTTTATGCGATGGTCAGAATCCTTTTCAAGTTTATTGCTGCTGTGATCTTCTGTGTAACTCTATTTTAAGCTGTCTACAACAGAAAGAACACTTAAGGTACTACTCCAAGAAGAAAGGAAGGAAAGATTTAATACTGTAGTCAATATTGGACCTGGAATTAAAGAATCTCTCATATTTGGAGTTGGAAAAAAATAAAAGACAAATCTGGAAAATATTTAATTTTTTAAAATAGACTAAAGTGGATCAAAGCATATCTATGTGTGGATAATGTCCTGTGTCTTCATGAACATAAACTAGCTATTGTAAATCTCCATGGTGAAGTCAAAACACAGAGGAGCCTCTCAGTACAACTGGAACAACCAGAATGATTAAATTATGTTGGTAGATTATGTAATACATTGCCCTTCTTGCTATATTATCTAAGTCATGGTTCTGAAACTTGATTGCCTATGAGAATCCTGGCAGTTAACATACAACATGAAACAGGCTTCATTTTAAGTGAAAATTCATACATTTCTTTATTCAAAATTACTCCATAAACATTTATTTTTTTTTACTGTGTGACATGTACTATTCTAGGTGAGGAAGATGAAGTCATTATTCCCAAGGAGATTATGAGTGATAAGGAAAAGTGTTAAATAAAAAAGATACAGTGTCAAATCAGTTATTTACATGTCATAATGTTTAATAAAAGCAGAGTAAGGAAATAATTCTGAGTGTAGTGGGGTAGGGGACTGAATAGGAGATTGGGGAAGGCTTTTCTGGGGAGATCTCTTCTGAGCAGAGACATGAATAATAGATTATTGGGGTGACAATATTTCAAGAAGAGGGACAAACAAGTGCAAGGGCTCTGAGTGGGGAACATACTGGTCATGCTCAATGAATGAATGTGAGGGAGTCCCTATGAGGTAGAGAGAAATAGGAATTGGCATTGGAAGAGGTAAACGGGACAAGTCATGGGAAGCATACAGGCATGCTGAAGTCTTTGATTTTGTTTTACTGGAGACTGGAAATCTTTGGAGGGGTTTTAGAAGGAACATTATCAGATTTTTACTTTAAGTTTTGGTTTTGGTACAAGAAGAGAGACAAGGAAAGAGTCCCTGAAGTGTCCCGCGGATGGTGACAGTAGTCCACTGTCTAGGATGAGGGTGATAGCAACGCATCAGAAGGACAGCACGCTGAAACAGGTTGAAGGGTGCCTCCACAGGATGGTAATGACAGATGACGAGTGTGGGAAGGAGAAAAGTGCCAAGAATTACTCTAGTTTTGGGGGTGAGAGCAATTTGGTGAATGCTGGTATCTCATGCTATGCAACCCATCTGCAGGGGTGCCATTATTTAGCTCAGAAAGCTGAAGACTGTTTTCTCTATAACATAACTATCTTTGCTGTTTCAAAGATGCCTTACAACCCCATTCTCCCACTACTGAATGAGCTTTAATTATAGTGGTCCTAAGACCACAACCTTAAGATTTCAATCAAATGTTAGTCACTGGTTATCACCTTTGATTGATTGAAAGGGGGTAAGTTTTTCTCTACATCATTTGCTACAATGACAGATGAAGAATGACTGCAGCTTGGGTATGTCTGCCCTCAGCCACCCAAGGTCCCCCTTCTTCGTCTCCAGTTTGCTCTTAATGGCCTAATCCTTGTGCTGACTCTTCTCTTAGCCTCTGATTCTTGGTGCTGAACCAAGAAGAGGACAGACAGGTAATCTGTCCTTTTTCTCTGCTGTCTGTGCCTACAGCAGTCTCCAGAAAAGCATTTTAGGGTGCACATGGGCGTTAGTGAGACCAGGAGTACTGCAACCATTCTGGGTGAAATCAAATCATGCAGCAGAGGGGTGCATTTGCTGCAAATTCCTATTTCCCCAAATCCAGCATCCCCACTCTCTTCTGAACTGGCTGATGATATAATAAAGGGCCATTTTTTGTTTACTCCTAAATTTCAGCTACAAATAGACACCACAGCCTCAAAGATACTACCAATACAGGTAATAAATCCTGAGATCAATCACATACTTTTCAAAACATGATTACAATTTTGCTCAGTTCATCAGACTTCTGGAGGACCTGAAACCATTCAACTAATTTCAAGCAGGCCTGAGTACTGCAAACTAAGCTAGTCTACTTCCTTATCTCTTTCATTAAAATGATAATTAAAGCATCTCTACTCTTAAGTATTGAATCCATGCTGATTTTAGTGCATGTGGCTGAAATAAAATCAACCAAAAGAAAATGTATGGCTGTTGACTAAAACCCTTTGAGATTACATCTAAACAGCTTTGCCATTCCAATTAAATATATGCTAATATGTAAAATGGATAGTCAAAACTCCTCAAATAAAAAACTCCAGGCTGTGAGTTATGACTCTGCTTGTAGTAGTATTACAAAATTGATTTTTCTTCTTCATAAAGCTTACTTTTACATGACCCAATTTCAGAGAGCATCCAAATTTATGGTTCAATCTGATTTGATTTAGCTCTGGTCATTAAAGGGACCACAAATTTGCCATTAATCATTGATTATATTCAATTGGTTCTCAAGGTGACTTATGTTTTCTCACTACTTGCGACATTACAATCTGCCAAACAGGCTTCCTGGCATTAAACAGAACATTTCTCTGCAAGTAGCTGGAGAGTTCTGTTTAAATTAGATTAAGTACTCCCTGATTACACTTTCTAATACTTTTGCTTTTTATGACCTAGAGCTTCTCTGACCACGGATGTGTTTAGATCTCTGATTCTTGAAGACAGAGGAGGGGTTTTGTTGGTGCACTAGTGATGGAAGAGTAAATTCTACTAGTGACCTCCAAACCAGCTCCTCTGTTTGAATCATTTCCTGTAAATGAAGCTTTTCAATTTCTGTCCTCATTTAGCACCATGGTCTTTCAAACCATCTTTTCCTATGCTGACAAAGGGAACAGACTGAACCCAGGGTCCACAAGTTATTCATCTTAATATTCTCAGTCCTTTGTGACTGATGCATAAAAGGCACTTCCTTTGTATTAAGAGATTTTGTAAATTCTGTGAATGGGATATTATGTATTGAGTCTTAGCATCCATTTCCACCTCTTTTTATGTTCTTCTCACCCTGTGTTGGAAGACAGAAAGCTAAAAACAATATATCACGTCCTCTGCACACCAGTTACATCATCTGTGGCTATGGTTGTACAGACAGTGGAGGTTCGGACAGTAAGAGTTAGAAATGCAAGACTCAAAAGTAAATGAAGAACAGAGGCACAGTGGACAAGTAAGCTCTATAGATATGACTATTTATAGCAGTTGTACTCCATCCACTGTGGTCCAGTGTCTAACCTTGAAGATGCAGCAGCAACCACCTGGTGACCACAGACGTGGAAGTATAATCACAAAATCAAGTCATGACCTGCACTCTTCCACCTCCTTTCCAACCGTTTTGTATAATCCTGACAAAACCGTTTCCTGAGTCCTGCACCGAACTGCAGGATGCTCATGCTCTTTTCTCTCTCTGGGACGTCCTCTTCATCACTTCTGCACGGCAAGCTTGTATTTTCTCTTTGGTGGTCCAGTCCTTGTATCTGCCTATGATAGAGTTTTCTTAGGTCTTTCATCCACTCGGCCCCACACAGAGCTTTTGTTGTGGTGGTGGTTTTTCAGTTGTTAAATTGTGTCTGATTCTTTGTGACCCCATGAACTACAGCATGCCAGGCTTTCCTGTTCTTCACTATCTTCTGGAGTCTGCTCAAATTCATGTCCATCGAGTCGGTGATGCTATCCAACCAAACAGAGCTTATCATGTCTTTATCTGGTATTAACATTTATCACTTTAATGTGGGTTCTGTTGGTATGTTGGGTTCCCTTGACAATCTATAAGGTTTTCCAAATAAGGGAAAACATCTTGCTCATGCTTGTTTTCCCAAAACCTAGTGAACTCACTGATTGAACATATACTTCATAGTTATTTATTAAACTGAATTTAAAGCTTATAGGCTCCAGATCTATAATGTCTATAATGTTCCGTCTATAATGTTTGACACAACAAATAGTCAATAAACATTGGTTACACTGACTTATTAAATCACCACCATCATGCTCTTCTCCACTAGGAATCATTTGAATTTACTCAATGTTTTGGGGTTAAAAAGTCTGTATTAATATACGCTGGATTCTGAAGTTGGCAAAGATACTGCAAGGCAAGGGGCTAATAGGTGCAAAGGTGGCAAGTATGAGGAAGCGAACAGCACTCAAAGGAACCCAATTATCTGGCACAACTGAAACAGCCAGGATGAGGGCAGGAGCAGATGTGATGGCAGAGTGTGCTCACCGATTCCTGAGCTCTTTCACTCACCATGAGTGATGCCTTGAGCAATGACTCCACTTGAGCTGGTAGTTGTTTTTCTCAGCAATCAATGTATGGATTCAAGAGTTCAGTGAAAGAGGTCTTTCTTCACCAGGATAGCTGCCAGGATAATTTGCTTATCTTGGCTCTTACACACCATGCTATACACACCATTAGGTGACATCTTTATAGCATAAAAAAGAGGTCCCCAAATGCTGATATTAAGTTATATAGAGTCTTACTAATGCCCAAGAGTTTTTATCACTTGGCATCACTATCATTATATTTAAGGCTAACTTCTCAAACCAGGAGACACAAAATTCCTCGGAAAAACATGACACATCTTCCTGGAGTTTCCATTATACTCAAGCACAAAGAAATTTTAAGTATAATTTTTATATTCAAACAAACATCACATTATAGAATAAAATGCTCATCTGGGTTAATTTTTAAAATAAGACATTCAATTAAGGCATTTTTTTTCCCATTCTTCCCCATATGCTCAGAAAATAGGGGGTCAGGAATTCTTAGTGGTCTTTGGGGACCTCAAAGGAAGGTTTGGCTTTTTTTGTTTCATGGATTGAGAAGAGCAGTTTCACCAAGCTTGATCCATTAGATACTTGGTTTCTTCATTCTAAAATAAGAAATGGTGACACATATATTCCCTACCTACCTATCACACTGAGCTGTTACAAAATAACATGTGAGGTAGATACAATACAGCAAATGATTAGGAATATGGACCCTGAAACTCAACAGCCAGAATTCAAATGCCAGTTCTATCACTTCCTAGCTGTGAGCCTTTGGGAAAGTTACTCTCTGTTGGCCTCAATTTTTCCATCTTGAAAATGGGCATGTTTATAAATAACACCACCTACCTCATCAGGTTATTGAGGGAGCTGTATGATTTAATGCAAGAACAATGCAAAGAAATAAACAATAAAATCTAGAGATCTCCTCAAGAAAATTAGAGATATCAAGGTAATATTTCATGCAAAAATGGGCACAATAAAGGACAGAAATGGTATGGACAAAGCAAAAGCAGAATAGATGAGGAAGAGGTGGGAAGAATACACAGATGAACTATATAGAAAAGGTCTCAATGTCCTGGATAACCACGATGGTGTGATAATTCACCTAGAGCCCGACATCCTGGACTGTGAAGTCAAGTGGACCTTAGGAAACATTATTATGAACAAAGCTAGTGGAGATGATGGAATTCCAGCTGAGCTATTTCAAATCCTAAAAGATGACATTGTTAAAGTCCTACACTCAATATGCCAACAAGTTTGGAATTGTACTTGTCACATGAGAGGTCATTATTTCTTATTGTAAGATTGGGTCATTTTGAATATCATCTTTCCCATTAGTAATGCTAATATTAAACTTGCATTAAGTGTTTCTTATGTGTTAGACCTTTTATATATATTATCTCATGTAAAACCAACCCTAGAGAACAGGCGCTACTATTATCAGTAGTTTACAGATACAAAAAATTGGAGACTCAAAATACTTGCTCTAGGCTGAAAAAGCAAGTAAGCAGTAGACATAGAACTGGAAGTCTGAATTCTGACTATGGAACCTCTTTTCTCATATGACTATGAGACTCAAGCTTCTTTAGAACCAGGAAAGGTGAGCAGTGACATAGATGTCATCTTTCATATTGGGAAATGAAAGATGACATCTATAACAAGCAACATATATATACATAGAGTGTCATACACACACACGCTGGTCTAGCTGTTTACATATCTCATCCCACTTAACCCTTACAATAACCACAAAAGGTTGGCATTCTTATGTCTATTTTTTAGAGATGAAGGAACAGTAAGATATGGACTAGGAATCCAATCCAGTCTATTTACCACCAAAGCCCTTACTTTTTCTGCTGCCATGGTCCCCTTAATATAATGCATCAAGATCAATAAGGGAGCCAATCAGAAGACTGAAAATTCCTTTATCTTCCTCACATGAATTCCCAACCAATAACTTTTGAGTGGAAGGGGGTAAAAGAATATACACTGCACAAATTGCAGATGGAGAATAAGCCAGGAAATGCTAGAAAATGTCTTGTTTTGACTTTTTAAAAAAGTAGTTGGGACTTAATGATTGCTAGTTTTTAAGTGCACATTTTATCTGTTATTGAATGACTCAGTCTAAAACTGCACTGAATTACTATTATCACTACTGTTGAGTTAAATATGACCTCAAGCTATAAATGTGCTGTATGGTATTTTACACTTAAAAACTAACTAATCATTTGCTTATGTTTGTTGAATTAAATAAAACCAGGAGGCCTGGCATGCTGTGATTCATGGGGTCGCAAAGAGTCAGACACGACTGAGCGACTGAACTGAAATCCATTCCACAGTCTTTTTGCAAACTGTTAGTGTGACTTTATCTTGCAACTAAGAAGAGATGAATGGGCAGAAGCTAACAGGATTTTCTTTATAGCAAACAGCACTCAGTAAACTATCAAAAGACAGTGGGGATCAATTATTTTCAACTCGTCAATGAGGACACAATAAGAAGTGACCGGTCAAGGCGAAAGAGGCCTGAAAATGGCCTCTCTCTTGGTGTCTATTTCAAGAAACTGGATTATGTTGCTTCTATTTATAAACTCATCTGGAAATGCATGAGCTTTGCAAGGTCTTTTCTATTCTGTGGCTGCATCTTGAAAGGGCATAAATTAGAATAACAACAGCAAGTAACCTAATACCCAGAAGTCAACAAAGGCAATTTATATAAACAGGAATTGACTAGTGAGCAGTAGAGAAAGGCACATAAAGGAGATGACAAGGTATCTAAATTTTGAGAGGGGTGAAGGCATTTACCAGCAGAAATTTGTAAGTGGATGGTTGATGGGAAATAAAATGATGCTACTACAGGTGGAGGAGGCTGGGTTTTAGAGACTGGTAAACATCCACTGGCTGTGTCACCTTTTGAAAACTACTAGTCTCTTTGATTTTACTTTCCTTTATGAAGCTCCAATGCTTAGGCCACCTGATGGGAAGAGCTGACTCACTGGAAAAGACCCTGATGCTGGGAAAGACTGAAGGCAAAAGGAGAAGGGGGTGGCAGAGGATGAGATGGTTAAGATAGCATCACCGACTCAATGGACGTGAATTTGAGTAAACTCTGGGAGACAGTAGGGGACAGGGGGGCCTGGCTTGCTGCAATCCATGGGCTCATAAAGAGTTGGACATGACTCAGCAACCAATTATTTGCGAACAATTATTATTGTTGTAATAATAAAATAATAACAACAATAATAAAATTGAGATAATGCCTTACATCTAGTACATTGTCTAGCCAATAAATAGCAGCTACTGGTATTATTTTTTTAGTATCATCCCCATTATCATCATCTGAAACAACTGCTACCAAAGTTTACTTGTATGAGCTTGTCTAAATCTATGTCATAGGTAAGATGTTTTCAGCACATTCGGTACCTGATCTTTTTAAAATCATATGCAAAACCTCCAAATATAAACCAAGTGACCTAGCTTTAGAGCTTGGGCACTGAAGGATTACAATGAGAAAAGGCGAATGGGAAAGCATATTTACAGTGAACCTCATCAGGCACCCCCTGCTTCTCTTTTATTTGAAAGCAGATCTAGACCTCCCAGGCTCTTAAAATCCACACAGACCAAGGACCATCCTAGGTCACCCTGCAAATAGCAACTGAGCTTTAGTTGCAGCCCAGGACTCTCTTGAGAGGCATCAGCTTAAACTAAGCCTTATCTTCTGTGTAAAATGTAAGAAACGGGGCCAAAGGGAAAAGTTACTGCTCCCTGCCTGGCACTACATGATGTGCTTCCATTCTAAATTCCAAGAGAAGAATGCAGCCCAGAAATATCAGAGTTAACAGGAAGAAAACAGTTAATATTGGATACAGTTCAAAGCTGACTTACTAGATTTCAATTACAGAGTGCTCCTATCTACTAATAGACTGTTGCTACATTTTTAAAATAAAGTCTGATATCGAGGGACACAGAGAGAGCACTTAACGCATGCCAAATGTGTTTCTTAGGGCACTGCATGTAACAGCAAATGCAAGGCTCACAACCCTCTGCGGCTGGTGCTATGAGTATCTCCCTTTTCAAAAAGTGGCACAGAGAGACTGAGTAATTTGCCCAAGGTCACACAGCTAAAAAGCAGCAGAGTAAGTATCTGATGCAAGGCTGGTGGGTTGCAAAGCCTGTGCTCTTTATCCACATGGGTTGCCTCCCAGGAAGACAGGACTCACTGAAGCTCCGCACACTGCCCCATGGACCATCTTTAGGTTCAGCAGACCTGCTTTTAGTCTTTTATTCATTATGCTATGCTTATTCAATATTACAGTATTAGGCAAGACTTGAGATAGTTTGAAATGACAGATAATGATTTCACTTTACCCTCAACTCTTTTCTCTTACAAATGTATTCATAGATACACAATTATGGGTCTGTATAATCTTCTAGTACTGTTTCTAAATTGCTCTGTTGGTTAAAAATACATTGAGAATTATTGTTTGTTTTAGGAAAATGTAGCTGATAATCAGTTTTCAAGATGATCTAAAACTGCAGGGCATCTATCATTTTAACAATAAGCCTCACCATTTTAATTAGCTATTGATTAAGAAAGAAGGTAATATGAGCTAGTAAGAAACCCTGAGAAAAGTGTTTAGAAATTCCACTTTGTCAGTTAAGCACTTGTTCTCAGATCAGAAGGTACTTAGTTCTTAAGTCACAAGCACAAGAGGGAAAAGAATTCATGAACTTTGTTTATTTTTCCTTCTATGACGACTCAGGAAAAGTTATATGGAGAGATGAGGTTGGAGGAAGAGTGCAGATTGGAATTTGGAGCTACCTTTTCTGCAGGAGATAAGTGAGCCCCAGTGTAGGAAGGCTGTCACTTCCACAGGTTGGCTAGAGCAAAATGACATCCAAGACTGAATAGAAACATTGACTCCAGATTTTTTTTAATGGCTGCAGAAGTCTTGTTTTGCTCTTTTTTTTTAAGTTAGAGCTTATTTAAAGACAAATTATAGGGCCAGCCAGAGGGAAAATTAGGGTGTCAGCTTTTGGGAGTTAGCCATCCACCTTCTGAAGGAGCTGAGAAGGCACACAGTAGAAAAGACTAAGTAAATTCCCATCCCAAGACGACATGTGGCTGTGTTGAATACAGTTCAGTTAGCTAAACGTTCTTATTTGTACCCAGGCAACACTATTTCTCTGACTTCTATTCTACGTTCTATCTAGCTACTTAATCCCGAATCCGAATTTTTAAGTGCATTCAAGTGTGTGGAAAGGTTGAGATTCAGTAATCTTCACTGATTCAAAAGTTCTATCAGGAGGTTTGAGATTTAGAATAAAGAAGTAGTCAATTGTGCTGTCCAGTTTCAATTCTGGGCTGTCCAATTTCAAGTCTGTTTTAGAGAAAGAAGTTATCTTAGTGCCACAGATATAGATTTATTACTGAAAAAAATAAAAACAATGAAAAAGAGAACAAAAATTTAAAACTTTTATCAAAAAAAATTTTATCAACAAGAAAAAAGTTTTCAGTAATACTAAGGCAGTAAGTAAAAAATGAATCTGAAAGATAAAACTTGCGAATCTAGTACTTTCTATGTCCAAATTTTATTAGCATTTTTATGAATTAGAGAGATTCTCAAATAGCCTGAAGAAAACTGACATCCTGATCTAGTAGGAAGCAGAAATATCAAAGGAGACTGCCAACTTAGATTTTAGGTTTCTAACAAAGGACATAAATTTCCACCTGAGAATATGTAGACAATACTGAATCAGACCAAATATCATCACCATTACTTCGGTTCCTTTCTTCATATTCAAGGATCTATTGCCAAACCATCTTCTCATTTTTACCTTTGACTATTTTCTGGCCTTGCCCATACTATAGGTGTTTATTCCCTTAAATCCTAAGCCATCTGTGTTTGAATGTTTTGGCTGCTGACAGCCCAAAGCCAAGATCCTGGAATTGGGAAGGGAGATTATCTGTTTGAAAAGACCCACAGCATAGCGGAGATCAGGTCAGCAGCTTTGAAAGACGCTGCTGGCAGATGTGCTGGCATGCCTTGGCTCTAGAACTATCCAGAGGGTTGGAAAAATACAGTAAGAATTACATTATCAACTTATGGATTAGGATAGATTCCAAATCTTATAATTCACTCTCCCTAAATTCTCTTAGCACATTTAACTACGTGTTCAAAAAACTAGAAAGAATGTCAATCGGCACTAAGGATGTTGTCACTTTCCCATCACTATTTGCCAGTTCTTACCAACCACCTCTTTGCTTCCCATCCTGCAATCCCACTTCCGAGCAGCCTTAAAACATGATACTGAAGCAACATCCATAGATTATTACTCTAAGGCCTCAAGTATTATATATGCATGAGAAGGGAATTATCTAATGCATATTTTATCTGTGTGGGATCTTCTGAATTATCAAAGATAATATTTTAAAAATTATTTACATAATAAGTTCCATCCTAAATCTTTCATTGTTACAAAGGTTCCCACTAGATAGAGGCTTTTGCGGTGCAAACAGTTGTGTGGTGCTAAGCCCTATGCATGACTCTGAGGGTAGAAGTGGTTAAAAAGACAGAAGAGGTCCTGCTTCCATGGAGCTTATTTTCTCACTTCCATAGTAGGTATTGAGACCACAGTAAATGTCTGAATAAATGGATGGTTGAGTAAACAACAAAATGTATGAACAGCTAGATAAGTTTTTATAGAATAAAGCTAATCTAAGCTAGAATACAGAGTTAACTTCGGTCTTTCTTCCACAAGCCCAAGTCATCCAACTCGTGAACAGAGAGGTAGAATCATAAATACACATGTGTATGTGCCTATGTATGTGGGTTTGATACTTAATTAAGAGTGGTTAGAATGATAAAATATTTTCTAAGTACTGACACTTATTAATAAATAGATGTCACTCTAGTAATTTACTAGTAAATCAACATTTTTCAAAGAATGTTTTATAGAATCTAATTTTGCATATTTACTTGATACTGTGCCAAAATAGACTCTTGTGGTAAAATAAGAGGAGGAATATACAGTAATATAAGTTTTAGGCTTTGATAGGTCTTAATAGAACTTTGGCTTCCCTGGTAGCTCAGCTGGTAAAGAATCCACCTGTAATGCAGGAGATCCTGGTTCGATTCCTAGGTGGGGAAGATCCCCTGGAGAAGGGATAGGCTACCCACTTCAGTATTCTTGGGCTTTCCTGGTGGCTCAGACAGTAAAGAATCCGCCTGCAATGCGGGAGACCTGGGTTCGATGTCTGGATTGGGAGGATCCCCTGAAGGAGGGCATGGCAACCCACTCCAGTATTCTGGCCTGGAGAATCCCCATGGACAGAGGAGCCTGGTGGGTGATAGTTCATGGGGTAGCAAAGAGTCAGACACAACTGAGCAGCTAAACTCAGTAGAACTTTTAGCATAATAACATGGTATATGGTTCTCTAGGGGACGTTTTCCCGATTTACTTTAATAGAAAATTCATCTCTGAGGACCATTTAATAAAGCACTTTGCTGTGTGTGGACATGAATAAGTCTAATGGATACCATGTGCTCCCCATTGATCTGCCTCAGGGCCAACCCGCCCATCTCCAGCTCTGAAAATGTTTTGGCCAAGTGCTTCCAACTGTGCTCCTCACTGGGCTATTGCCCTCAGCTCCAGGGAATTGCTTCCCAGAGGCTGACCTGATGGGCTGATGACAGAATATAATGACCCCTCCCTCTTTTCAATTTGAGACACATCTAAAGAGACCTCCTAGTTCCAGAACCTGTAGGAGCAGCTAAGCACTCAGTCGCATCGGCAAAAGAGGTCTGCATCTCTCTGTCCCATCCTGTCTTCCCCATTTCCTACCTCTCACACAGGTATGTCACTCCCTGAGTACACCCCATTAAAATTTCCCTGCACAATTCTCCATGGCCAAGTCTGCTGCTCAGGAACCCAATCCAAGACAATAAGCCATTATTTTCAATAGATACGTAAAGGCTCTGATGAACTTTTGACCCACTCACTTCCATGTGACCAAAAGTATTAATATGCTTCCTTTCCAGTGGAAAGGAAACTTGGCTCATAAACGACTGACTCTAAATTTATGTCCAAGTATCTAAGAACCCCCTCTTTGTGAATACATCTCTTTTTCTGAACATCTTTCTCAAATTTTTCAGCCTCTACAATTCATTTGAAAGAAAACCACGTGTAGCATGTCCCATCATTTCTTCTATCCCTCATACTCAGATCATCATTAGGAGAGCTTAGTTTCAGGTCCATTTTGTCTGACTTCAGCATCATTCCTCTTCCTACTGTGTCTTACCCTAAAATTAGTAACAAATCTGTGAACAGGAAAGGAAACCAAATGTCATTCTCTTAATTTCAACAAATTGTGATATGCTGAAACACATTTAGTATGAACTATTAGCTTTTTAACAAAAGTGGCCCTTCCTTTAAACAAATTTGACATGCAACAATGTATGTTTGCCACATATATACATGCACATATGCATGGGCACACACATTCATATTTAACTGCTGAAAGGAATCCAGTTATCCTAGCTGATCACTTCAGTGTCAGAGCAGAAGAAACCAGGTCCAGAATGAAGTCATTGGCCTCAGATCCCATAGGTAGTGGTAGAATTTAGTCCAATCTCTGACTTTCAAAAACTAAACTTAAAATAATTCAGCCTGTCATTCAGACTCATGGTAGGGGACAGAAAGAGTGATTATTAGTTTTATCCTGCAAAAAAAAAAAAAAGTCATTCATGTATGAAATTACAATAGATTTGCTTTAGATTGCCAGATGTCTCATTTGATTTATAAAAATTCGATTAAACCCACCTTTTCAGAAACAGAGCACATGCATAAAAGCTAAGAATACAAGTAAACCAGACTGTATAAATAACTACCTTTCAGTCTCAGCTCACACCAGTGAGCATTACAATTTAATAAATCATCAGGAAGAGACTCAACCAACCATCCAACAATTTAAATATCTACAGTTCGGAGAAACATTTAATAATGGAATGTGGACTGAAACAAAACACCACAGATTGGCATCACTTTAATAATTTCATCAGAGAGTGGTTTTCATAAACATATTTTTCTGTGCTCATCTTTTTATAGATTCAGTCAACACTACCTTCACAGAAATCATGCACGGAGATGCCATGGCAACCGCCGCATTCTGTATAGACACACACCCGAAGTCAACATGCTTAAATAACTTAACTCATGCCCACTTAAGTCTATTAGATTTTGATTCCAGATACAAAAATAGCAACAGTGATTTTTTTTGCCAACTAGAACCCCTGTTATTAGTGTTTCAGGTAATATAAACAACGTGATAGTGGAAAGTGCAAAAGCAAAACATGTATAATAGTCCAGCACAAATCTAGATACAATGACCATCAACTGACTCTTTCAGCTTCCTCTTGGTAAGTGAATCTTAGTCCTGCACCACTCAAATAAAGCCTTTATTGGCAATAAAACAGAATTGGTAGAACATGGTGTTAGTACTTTCCTATCAAAAAGTAAATGACTGCTTCAAAACTTCCATCTTTTCTTCCATTTAAAATAATGTGGTTTTTTCCAAACCAATGCCAGATGACAAACATCTTGTCATTGAGTAATTGATCAGGAGTCATGTTCCCAAGGTAACCTTAGTTCTCTTTCTTGAGCACCTGAGAAATATGGACATAAACTGTATGTCTAAAACTGTATTCTGTAATGTCAGCCATTTAAATAGTGGAAACGCTAGACACTATCATAGGGACAAAAACCACTAAAAACTTTAAAAAAAGAAGACACATGGTTTACGGCACTGTTTATCCGAGTTACAATTTATTGAAACTGAGCAGTTTATAACAGAATTACCGCTGGTCTTTATTAAAAATGCTGATTACCAAATTTCACTCCAGTGCCACTGAATCAAAATCTAAGATATTCTACAACTTACGAGGCTAGTGGACCTTTGGGTAAACACCCAAGCAGTGAGCCCAGAGGGGAAGTACCAGAGGACCCATCAACCTCTAGGAGCCAAGAGGAACACACAGGGGAGGAGGTCTGGATGTCCGCCACGCTGACATGTGCTGCTAAGGCCTTGTTAAGTGGCTCCCAATGGGGAAGAGGGATGGGCATGAAAATGCTTCTTGAAAACTAAAGATAATAATCAGGGAGTGTTAAGCAGAGGCAGCAGATATAAAACAGTCACTAGGGAGGTACATTTGTGTTTCTACTTGCTGACTGCCTGACTGTGTGTCTCCTGGATCAAGCATCTTATTAATAGTAACCATACAGTGAAGGCCACATCAATAACTATAATCCATTTTTATAACTCATTATAGTTTGTAACACTTTATAATGTACATGGAAATGGGCATCAAATTGTCAAACAGCAAAGTCACAGAAAGTCAGGAGAGTTTTATGTTTATCTGTTGAAACGGACTATAACTTCCGTGAGATCTTGAGGCCACTACCTCCTACAACAGTGCCTGACTCACATGAAGAGCTCAAGAACCTTCACTGAATGATTAATACAGGATTGAACAGTATAGGAGATAACAAAAGATGAAATAACTTGGAGGGAATAAGAGGAAGGTACTTTTTTAGATAATATCTTAGTTGTTTGTAAAAGCCAGTCTCCTAAATAAAATGCAGCAGCATGTGACAGCATTGGAGATGCGTGGGGGGTTTCTGGACAGCCCTAGGAGGGTTTGATAACCACTTTGTAAAATGCAGAGCCACAGGTCCTGGTGTTGGTGTGTATAATGGAGTTGTTCAGTAAAAAATAGAAGACAGTTGAGTTGTAGAAATTCAGCTGCTGACCCTTTAAATTCAAACACTGGTCCCCTAGAGTCAGAGAAATTGCCATAAGGAAGTAAGTCCAATGTAAGCTGATACAACTCAGCCTAGGTCATTAAAGCAGGTACGGATATTTCCTTTAACCACTGGTATCTAATGGAGAGGTGTTTGTTTTCAATACCAGCATCATGTTTTAAATACCATGTGTTTGTTTTCAATGACTGATTATATCTGTATTTAGTGTATCAGAGTGCGTGTATGTATGAAAATGTACAATATTACTGACTGCTCCATTTAAGGTCATTCTAAAAACTTACTTCCACTATTGTTGAAACTAAATTTGTTGACCACATTGGGTAGGTTCTGATTGCAGGGTGTACATGGCGTTTGAGCAGTTCTTTCCCATCTTCCTGCTGCAGACATGCAGACACCCAAAAGGGCACACATCACTTAATGGTTATCATTTCTGATGTCATTAGAGCGCCATAAGATTAACTTATGTAGGTTTAAGTAAATATTTTCAGTTTATAAAAGAGGTAATTGGAAAGCAAAAATACATAAAGTTCATGAAACTACTATAAACCAGAGTAAGAAATTAATCCTAGGGTTTCTAATTCAAAAATCACTTTTTAAAAAATATTGGATGATGGAATAAGATTAGCTAGTCTAACATAGAATTATGTATTTTTTTTCCAAATAAGTTCTTTAAAATGTCATGCTATAATTTTAAGCCTGCAGTTTGGCACAGATTCACCATGAAAAGTCTAAATAAAGTTCCATGTTACAATTCTTTGTAAAGAAATGTGAAGTCACAGATGAACACAAACCACCATAAGTTAAGATTCTATACATTTTTGATGTTTAAAAAAGAGAGAGAAATATTGGAAGGTCCCATGCCGGACTTTTATTTATAAAGGAAAATTATGTTAATGAAGAACTCAAAATTCATCTTTTCATTGAAAAATCCAACATAGAAGACCTGAACCAAGTGACCAAAGTTAACCTCTCAGGTAATGAGACAAATTGACATCAGATGCCTCCTCATAGGCTGTCCTGAGCAGGATACAATGTCTTCTGTGGCATTCTGTCCAAAAATGCATAACCTGAATTTGGTCATGAAGAAAAATCAGCCAATGCACCCTATAGAATAACTTGTGTGTACTTTCAAAGAAAAAAATGTTTATGACACTTTTAAAGATGGTGAGTCACTACCAGAAAATTACTATAGCTAATCAATGATAATCAATGACTATAGTAAAGTTGCAGTATATAAAATTTAACACACAGAAATTCCTTGCATTCCTATACACTAACAATGAGAAAACAGAAAGAGAAATTAAGGAAACAATACCATTCACCATTGCAACAAAAAGAATAAAATACTTAGGAGTATATCTACCTAAAGAAACAAAAGACCTATACATAGAAAACTATAAAACACTGATGAAAGAAATCAAAGAGGACACAAACAGATGGAGAAACATACCGTGTTCATGGATTGCAAGAATCAATATTGTCAAAATGGCTATTCTACCCAAAGCAATCTATAGATTCAATGCAATCCCTATCAAGCTACCAATGGTATTTTTTCACAGAACTAGAACAAATAATTCCACAATTTGTATGGAAATACAAAAAACCTCGAATAGCCAAAGTAATCTTGAGAAAGAAGAACGGAACTGGAGGAATCAACCTGCCTGACTTCAGACTCTACTACAAAGCCACAGTCATCAAGACAGTATGGTACTGGCACAAAGACAGAAATATAGATCAATGGAACAGAATAGAAAGCCCAGAGATAAATCCACGAACCTATGGACACCTTATCTTTGACAAAGGAGGCAAGGATATACAATGGAAAAAAGACAACCTCTTTAACAAGTGGTGCTGGGAAAACTGGTCAACCACTTGTAAAAGAATGAAACTAGAACACTTTCTAACACCATACACAAAAATAAACTCAAAATGGGTTAAAGATCTAAATGTAAGACCAGAAACTATAAAACTCCTAGAGGAGAACATAGGCAAAACACTCTCCGACATAAATCACAGCAAGATCCTCTATGACCCACCTCCCAGAATATTGGAAATAAAAGCAAAACTAAACAAATGGGACCTAATGAAACTTAAAAGCTTTTGCACTACAAAGGAAACTAGAAGTAAGGTGAAAAGACAGCCCTCAAATTGGGAGAAAATAATAGCAAATGAAGAAACAGACAAAGGATTAATCTCAAAAATATACAAGCAACTCCTGAAGCTCAATTCCAGAAAAATAAATGACCCAGTCAAAACATGGGCCAAAGAACTAAACAGACATTTCTCCAAAGAAGACATACAGATGGCTAACAAACACATGAAAAGATACTCAACATCACTCATTATTAGAGAAATGCAAATCAAAACCACAATGAGGTACCATTACATGCCAGTCAGGATGGCTGCTATCCAAAAGTCTACAAGCAATAAATGCTGGAGAGGGTGTGGAGAAAACGGAACCCTCTTACACTGTTGGTGGGAATGCAAACTAGTACAGACACTATGGAGAACAGTGTGGAGATTTCTTAAAAACCTGGAAATAGAACTGCCATATGACCCAGCAATCCCACTTCTGGGCATACACACTGAGGAAACCAGATCTGAAACACGTGCACCCCAATGTTCATCGCAGCACTGTTTATAATAGCCAGGACATGGAAGCAACCTAGATGCCCATCAGCAGACGAATGGATAAGGAAGCTGTGGTACATATACACCATGGAACATTACTCAGTCGTTAAAAAGAATTCATTTGAATCAGTTCTAATGAGATGGATGAAACTGGAGCCCATTATACAGAGTGAAGTAAGCCAGAAAGATAAAGAACATTACAGCATACTAACACATATATATGGAATTTAGAAAGATGGTAACGATAACCCTATATGCAAAACAGAAAAACAGACACAGAAGTACAGAACAGACTTTTGGACTCTGTGGGAGAAGGTGAGGGTGGGATGTTTCGAGAGAACAGCATGTATATTATCTATAGGGAAACAGATCACCAGCCCAGGTGGGATGCATGAGACAAGTGCTCGGGCCTGGTGCACTAGGAAGACCCAGAGGAATCAGGTGGAGAGGGAGGTGGGAGAGGGGATCGGGATGGGGAATACGTGTAAATCTATGGCTGATTCATATCAATGTATGACAAAACCCACTGAAATGTTGTGAAGTAATTAGCCTCCAACTAATAAAAAAAAAAAAAAAAAAAAGATCTGTCCCAGGTTAAGGAGACATGACAACTTAATGCAACAAGAGACTGGATTGGCTCTTGGACTAGGAAACGAAGATATTAACAGGACAATTGGTAAAATTTGAATAGGGTCTCTAACACTGATACAATACTACCTTCTAACCTAATTTCTTGATTTTTATAAATACACTCTGTTATGTAAGATAGTAACATAGGGGGAAGCTACATGAAAAGTATACAAAAATTCAATATATTGATCTTGTAACATTTTAACTCTGAAATTAGATCAAAATGAGAACTTTAAAATTTTAATAATTTGTTAAATGGTAGGTCTCAGTTAAGAGTTCTTACCAAAATCAGAAAAAAATTAATATAAAAAATAAGTAATCTTAGTGCTGAAAAGGCTCTTACTGATAAATCCATCACCTGTTAAAGCTGTGAGGAGGAGCATCACTTATCAAAGGTGGTATAGACCTTGAATCCAAGTCTCCAAACACTGGTGCTCACTCTCTGATACCACATCTACTTCACCCACAGTTCTCTAAAAACCTGAAGCCATTTGCATAAGCCAGCCCTTCACACTTTACATCTTCAGAGACAAGGGATGATGGCAATAACTGCATATGTGTACCATGCACTAGATGAAAGAGATCAAAACTATGTGCTGAAAAGCACATTAATACCCGTTTAGGGAAGAATATCCTAAGAAGTGGTTATGCATGGAGGTATCCAGATCACAATTATATATTGAATAATCCAGATCATGATTCAAAACAAGCCCAAAACAATGAAAATTCACAGAGCAAACTGCAAAGTCACAGTAAATGAGGGGATTACAATGGCAGAATAATTAGTAATCATGGGCTGTGGCTTAAATCAGTGGTCTTTAGACTTTTTGTTGTTGTTGTTGCTATTTCCATGAAAAAGACTGTGGAAAGGCTGTGTAGGAAAAACCTGTCCATCTGTAATTTGACATCTAAAATTTCACCATTACCTCATGCCTGTTAGAACGGCTACTACCAACAAAGCAAGAAATAAGAAGTGTTGATGAGGGTGTGGAGAAGCGGGAACCCTCCTGCAATGATTGAGGTGGGAATGTAAACTGGTGCAGCCACTATGAAAAGCAATGTGGAGAGTCCTCAGAAAGTAGGAATAGAGCTACCATATGACCTAACTATCCTACTTTTGGGTATTTATCCAAAGAATACAAAAAACACTAATTTGAAAAGATACATGTGTCCCTATACTCATTCCAATAGCCCAGATAAAGAAACAACTTAATGCCCATCAATGAATGAATGGATAAAGATGTGGTATAGGCATACAGGGGAATATTGTTCAGCCCTAAGAAAAGATGAAATCTTGCCATTATGACAACAAGGATGGCCCTTGAGGGTATTAAGTGAAATAAGTTAGGTGAAGAAAGACAAATACCATGATTTCACTCATAAATGGAATTTTAAAACATTTAAATAAATGAACAGGACTTCCCTGGTGGCTTAGTAGTAAATCATCTGCCTGCCAACGCAGGAGACATGGGTTCAATCCCTATCTGGGAAGATCCCACATGCTGTGGAGCAACTAAATCCGTGTTTCATAATCACTGAACCAGCGCTCTAGAGCCCGCGCCCTGCAACAAGAGAAGCCACTGCAATGAGAAGCCCTCACACCACAACTACAGAGTGGCCCCCACCTGCCGCAATTCAAGAAAGACTGAGCAACAACAAAGACCCAGCACAGCCAAAAAAAAAATACATTTTAAAACATAACTCAATACTTAAAAAAAAAACAAATGAACAAAATAAAGAAAAACAAATGTAGATACAGAAAACACAGTAGTGATTACCAGTGGGGAAGCAGTAAGTGGAGGGCAGGTTGGGTAGAGTCTAGTATATGGTGATGGATGGAAACTAAGCTTGTGGTGGTGAATAAACTGTAGTGTACACAGACGTGTAAACAGTGTTGTACACACGAAACTTATACAATGTTATAAGCCAGTGTTACCCAAATAAATGAATAAAATTTTCCTCTTTAGCTTGTAACTAATTGCAAAAGGTATAATTTCTGGCAAATCGCAAATAATGACACTTTTTAAATTACACTATTAGATTACTCTGTAAAATGTAGCCACAGTAATCCAAATACAACAGCAAGTTGAGAACCACCAACATTTAATAAATTAAAGCATACTCATCCAGTCTAAAATTTCACATCATCCTTTATTCCCTTTAAAGTACTTTCATTTCAATTCCCCACAGAATTATATCCTGAAAAAGGACATTTTTTGCTTGAGAGCCTTTAATTTTTGCTGAATTATACTCAGTGCAATGAAAATATGTGTGTAAACTGAAAATTAAATTACTTTTAAACATACAGTGACCAGAAGGCTTTAAGTATTAAAAAGTATTTCTGTATTGAGTTGTGATTATAAATATTATAGGGCTCAACTTTTAAACATAAGTAATTATTAGCACAATAAGTAAATCATTATTGGTAATAAGCTCTTAATTAAATGGATGGGGCTGAGGCTTTTCCGTATATAGTTCAGAATCCAAGATGAATACTTCACATTACCATTACTATAAATATTATAGTAAGAAGACAGGTTCAGCCCTAATTCCATTTCTGGTTTTTATTTTCTATAGATTTAAGCTCAAGGAAATGCTGTTCATCTAAACAAATGAATGGGAATGGAAGGAGTTTAATTTTATCAGGCATTCAATTCTCCAATTCTTTTCATGTGTTGAACAACTTCCAAAAATCTCACATGTTGACCATATCAAAACTATTTTCAATGATTCATCAGATGACCAGTCAATTAGATACTTCTTGCAGTATTACTGAATTGAAAACATCTCTCTTGCAAGAGAAAATTTTACCTAGGCATTAAAGCCATTGCCTTTTCAACAAGGACAACAAGGACTGGACATGGAACAACAGACTGGTTTCAAATCAGAAAAGGACTACATCAAGGCTGTATATTGTCACCCTGCTTATTTAACTTATATATAGAGTACATCATGTGAAATGCAGGGCTGCATGAAGCACAAGCTGGAATCAAGATTTCCAGGAGAAATATCAACAACCTCAGATACACAGATGATGTCACCCTTATGGCAGAAAGTGAAAAACTAAAGAGCCTCTTGATGAAAGTGAAAAAGTTGGCTTAAAACTCAGCATTCAGAAAACTAAGGTCATGGATGTCGTCCCATCACTTCATGGCAAATAAATGGGGAAACAACGGAAACAGTGAGAGACTTTATTTCCTTGGGCTCCAAAATCACTGCAGATGGTGATTGCAGCCATTAAATTAGAAGACCCTTGCTCCCTGAAAGAAAAGCTATGACCAACCTGAACAGCATATTAAAAAACAGAGACGAATAATGCAATGAATGAGATCAAAAACACTTTGGAGGGAACCAAGAGTAGAATAACGGAGGCAGAAGATAGGATAAGTGAGGTAGAAGATAAAATGGTGGAAATAAATGAAGCAGAGAGGAAAAAAGAAAAAAGGATCAAAAGAAATGAGGACAACCTCAGGGACCTCTGGGACACTGTGAAACGCCCCAACACTCGAATCATAGGAGTTCCAGAAGAAGAAGACAAAAAGAAAGGCCATGAGAAAATACTCGAGGAGATAATAGCTGAAAACTTCCCTAAAATGGGGAAGGAAATAGCCACCCAAATCCAAGAAACCCAGAGAGTCCCAAACAGGATAAACCCAAGGCGAAACACCCCAAGACACATATTAATCAAATTAACAAAGATCAAACACAAAGAACAAATATTAAAAGCAGCAAGGGAGAAACAACAAATAACACACAAAGGGATTCCCATAAGGATAACAGCTGATCTATCAATAGAAACCCTCCAGGCCAGAAGGGAATGGCAGGACGTACTGAAAGTAATGAAAGAGAATAACCTACAACCTAGATTACTGTATCCAGCAAGGATCTCATTCAGATATGAAGGAGAATTCAAAAGCTTTACAGATAAGCAAAAGCTGAGAGAATTCAGCACCACCAAACCAGCTCTTCAGCAAATGCTAAAGGATCTTCTCTAGACAGGAAATGCAGAAAGGTTGTATAAACGTGAACCCAAAACAACAAAGTAAATGGCAACGGGACCACACCTATCAATAATTACCCTAAATGTAAATGGGTTGAATGCCCCAACCAAAAGACAAAGATTGGCTGAATGGATACAAAAACAAGACCCATATATATGCTGTCTACAAGAGACCCACCTCAAAACACGAGACACATACAGACTAAAAGTGAAGGGCTGGAAAAAAATATTTCATGCAAACGGAGACCAAAAGAAAGCAGGAGTCGCAATACTCATATCAGATAAAATAGACTTTCAAATAAAGGAAGTGAAAAGAGACAATGAAGGAAACTACATAATGATCAAAGGATCAATCAAAAAAGAAGATATAACAATTATAAATATATATGCACCCAACATAGGAGCACCGCAATATGTACGGCAAACGCTAACGAGTATGAAAGAGGAAATTAATAGTAACACAATAATAGTGGGAGACTTTAATACCCCACTCACAACTATGGATAGATCAACTAAACAGAAAATTAACAAGGAAACACAAACCTTAAATGACACAATGGACCAGCTAGACCTAATTGATATCTATAGGACATTTCACCCCAAAACAATCAACTTCACCTTTTTCTCAAGTGCACACAGAACATTCTCCAGAATAGATCACATCCTGGGCCATAAATCTGGTCTTGGAAAATTCAAAAAAATTGAAATCATTCCAGTCATCTTTTCTGACCACAGTGCAGTAAGATTAGATCTCAATTACAGGGAAAAAATTGTTAAAACTTCAAACATATGGAGGCTAAATAACACGCTTCTGAATAACCAACAAATCATAGAAGAAATCAAAAAAGAAATCAAAATATGTATAGAAATGAATGAAAATGAAAACACAACCACCCAAAACCTATGGGACACTGTAAAAGCAGTGCTAAGGGGAAGGTTCATAGCACTACAGGCTTACATCAAGAAACAGGAAAAAAACCAATTAAATAACCTAACTCTACACCTAAAGCAATTAGAGAAGGAAGAAATGAAGAACCCCAGAGTTAGCAGAAGGAAAGAAATCTTAAAAATCAGGGCAGAAATAAATGCAAAAGAAACTAAAGAGACCATAGCAAAAATCAACAAAGCTAAAAGCTGGTTTTTTGAAAAAATAAACAAAATTGACAAACCATTAGCAAGGCTCATTAAGAAACAAAGAGAGAAAAACCAAATTAACAAAATTAGAAATGAAAATGGAGAGATCACAACAGACAACACTGAAATACAAAGGATCATAAGAGACTACTACCAGCAGCTCTATGCCAATAAAATGGACAACTTGGATGAAATGGACAAATTCTTAGAAAAGTATAACTTTCCAAAACTGAACCAGGAAGAAATAGAAGATCTTAACAGACCCATCACAAGCAAGGAAATCGAAAATGTAATCAAAAATCTTCCAGCAAACAAAAGCCCAGGACCAGATGGCTTCACAGCTGAATTCTACCAAAAATTTAGAGAAGAGCTAACACCTATCTTACTTAACCTCTTCCAGAAAATTGCAGAAGAAGGTAAGCTTCCAAACTCATTCTATGAGGCCACCATTACCCTAATTCCAAAACCAGACAAAGATGCCACAAAAAAAGAAAACTACAGGCCAATATCACTGATGAACATAGATGCAAAAATCCTTAACAAAATTCTAGCAAACAGAATCCAACAACATATGAAAAAAATCATACACCATGACCAAGTGGGCTTTATCCCAGGAATGCAAGGATTCTTTAATATCCGCAAATCAATCAATGTAATACACCACATTAACAAATTGAAAGATAAAAACCATATGATTATCTCAATAGATGCAGAGAAAGCCTTTGACAAAATTCAACACTCATTTATGATTAAAACTCTCCAAAAAGCAGGAATAGAAGGAACATACCTCAACATAATAAAAGCTATATATGACAAACCCACAGCAAGCATCACCCTCAATGGTGAAAAATTGAAAGCATTTCCCCTGAAATCAGGAACAAGACAAGGGTGCCCACTCTCACCACTACTATTCAACATAGTGTTGGAAGTTCTGGCCACAGCAATCAGAGCAGAAAAAGAAGTAAAAGGAATCCAGATAGGAAAAGAAGAAGTGAAACTCTCACTGTTTGCAGATGACATGATCCTCTACATAGAAAACCCTAAAGACTCTACCAGAAAATTACTAGAGCTAATCAATGAATATAGTAAAGTTGCAGGATATAAAATTAACACACAGAAATCCCTTGCATTCCTATATACTAACAATGAAAAAACAGAAAGAGAAATTAAGGAAACAATACCATTCACCATTGCAACAAAAAGAATAAAATACTTAGGAGTGTATCTACCTAAAGAAACAAAGGACCTATACATAGAAAACTATAAAACACTGATGAAAGAAATCAAAGAGGACACAAACAGATGGAGAAACATACCGTGTTCATGGATTGGAAGAATTAATATTGTCAAAATGGCTATTCTACCCAAAGCAATCTATAGATTCAATGCAATCCCTATCAAGCTACCAACGGTATTTTTCACAGAACTAGACCAAAGAATTTCACAATTTGTATGGAAATACAAAAAACCTCGAATAGCCAAAGTAATCTTGAGAAAGAAGAATGGAGCTGGAGGAATCAACCTGCCTGACTTCAGACTCTACTACAAAGCCACAGTCATCAAGACAGTATGGTACTGGCACAAAGACAGAAATATAGATCAATGGAACAGAATAGAAAGCCCAGAGATAAATCCACGAACCTATGGACACCTTATCTTTGACAAAGGAGGCAAGGATATACAATGGAAAAAAGACAACCTCTTTAACAAGTGGTGCTGGGAAAACTGGTCAACCACTTGTAAAAGAATGAAACTAGAACACTTTCTAACACCATACACAAAAATAAACTCAAAATGGATTAAAGATCTAAATGTAAGACCAGAAACTATAAAACTCCTAGAGGAGAACATAGGCAAAACACTCTCCGACATAAATCACAGCAAGATCCTCTATGACCCACCTCCCAGAATATTGGAAATAAAAGCAAAACTAAACAAATGGGACCTAATGAAACTTAAAAGCTTTTGCACTACAAAGGAAACTAGAAGTAAGGTGAAAAGACAGCCCTCAAATTGGGAGAAAATAATAGCAAATGAAGAAACAGACAAAGGATTAATCTCAAAAATATACAAGCAACTCCTGAAGCTCAATTCCAGAAAAATAAATGACCCAGTCAAAACATGGGCCAAAGAACTAAACAGACATTTCTCCAAAGAAGACATACAGATGGCTAACAAACACATGAAAAGATGCTCAACATCACTCATTATTAGAGAAATGCAAATCAAAACCACAATGAGGTACCATTACACGCCAGTCAGGATGGCTGCTATCCAAAAGTCTACAAGCAATAAATGCTGGAGAGGGTGTGGAGAAAACGGAACCCTCTTACACTGTTGGTGGGAATGCAAACTAGTACAGCCGCTATGGAAAACAGTGTGGAGATTCCTTAAAAAACTGGAAATAGAACTGCCATATGACCCAGCAATCCCACTTCTGGGCATACACACTGAGGAAACCAGATCTGAAAGAGACACGTGCACCCCAATGTTCATCGCAGCACTGTTTATAATAGCCAGGACATGGAAGCAACCTAGATGCCCATCAGCAGATGAATGGATAAGGAAGCTGTGGTACATATACACCATGGAATATTACTCAGCCATGAAAAAGAATTCATTTGAACCAGTCCTAATGAGATGGATGAAGCTGGAGCCCATTATACAGAGTGAAGTAAGCCAGAAAGATAAAGAACATTACAGCATACTGACACATGTATATGGAATTTAGAAAGGTGATAACGATAACCCTATATGCAGAACAGAAAAAGAGACACAGAAATACAGAACAGACTTTTGAACTCTGTGGGAGAATGTGAGGGTGGGATATTTCAAAAGAACAGCATGTATACTATCTATGGTGAAACAGATCACCAGCCCAGGTGGGATGCATGAGACAAGTGCTCGGGCCTGGTGCACTAGGAAGACCCAGAGGAATCGGGTGGAGAGGGAGGTGGGAGGGGGGATCGGGATTGGGAATACATGTAAATCCATGGCTGATTCATATCAATGTATGACAAAACCCACTGGAAAAAAAAAAAATAATAATAATAATAAAAGAAAAAAAAAAAAAAAAAAAAACAGAGACATTACTTTGCCAACAAAGGTCCCTATAATCAAAGCTGTGTTTTTTTCTAGTAGTCATATATGGATGTTAGAGTTAGACCATAAAGAAAGCTGAGCACCAAAAAGAATTGATGCTTTTGAACTGTGATGTTGGAGAAGACTCTTGAGAGTCCCTTGGATTGCAAGGAGATCCAACCAGTCCATCCCAAAGGAAATCAGTCCTGAATATTCATTGGAAGGACTGATACTGAAGTTGAAACTCCAATACTTTGGCCACCTGATGTGAAGGACTGACTCATTTGAAAAGACCCTGAGGCTGGGATAGATTGAAGGTGGGAGAAGGGGACGACAGAGGATGAGATGGTTGGATGGCATCACTAACACGATCAACATGAGTTTGAATAGGCTCCAGGGATTGGTGATGGACAGGGAGGCCTGGTGTGCGCAGTCCATGGGGTCGCAAAGAGTCAGACACAACTGAGCGACTGAACTGAACTGAACTTTTCAACAATCTACCAAGTATCCCACCTGTCTCTTGATTTTGGTTTAGTATAAGGTTTTCACTTTATGGTTGTGGAGACCATCTAGATGGATAAGAGTCAGGAATTTTTGGTAAGGTGAGAGAAATTATGAAAAGAAGCAGGATTCTTCAAAACTAGGCTCATTCTTTCCCAGGTAAATTTGTCGGGGAAAAAAAAGAGAAATAACATGTGGTAAAAGGTATCAATTTCTTCAGATACCCCTTGGAAAATGCCATATAACCCAGGAATCTGCATGCCCCTGGATTATTCTAGATTACTACAGACACAATCAGTTTTCACCAGGAAAATGAATAGAATTTAAGTCATGTGAAAGAAGATTTTGATAATGTTTCACTGTATTGAATACATCACCTCAAATTATTTGAATGTCTTCAAAGTAAAGCTCATCCTTTGAGTTATTCCATAAAAAGTAATTTCAAATGATTCATTATAGTTGGAAAATATTGCATTATATGTTCCCCTATGAAGGACTATAATCCATATTTAGCATACCTGAAGTCCTGAAAATTCCTGCAGTAAAGAATTCAGTTTACCTTTATTTAATTCAGATTTTTTATAAATGTACCTCTCTTTGGTTAATATTCTCAACACACTCTTGGAATTGCTGAGTTACGATTCTGTTGAATGTAGAAGTTATATTTTTCCAGTGAAATCCCATGGACAGATGCTTAATAAATATTTGTTAACTGATTTACTGATTCAAATGCAGAGGAAGTTAGGTTGACAGGAGAGGGAAACTAAAAAGAAATTGATTAGCAGGAATCATATCATAAAGGAAACCCTTAAACAAAACCCCTCCAACTTGTCAAATAGAATCAAGTGTAACACTATAAACAAGAACCAGAAACATCACCTGGGGGTCTTCTAGAGCTACTTCACACTGTTTCCCCCTGTGGGGCGTGTGGGGAAGAGGGCCTAGTTCTGAGGGAGAAGCTCACCTGGTGAGAGCTCTCGATTTGCAGTCACAGCTTCAAGATCACAGAGGATTAAGCCTCTTGACAACAGTGACAGACACAGAATCCCTGTCATCACAGGCATTCATTGGAAGATCCTTCGCATAGGGCAGGGAGTTCTTACTTTTTATCTTCACATAACCCCTGGTAGCTCAGCTGGTAAGAATCCGCCTGAATGCAGGAGACCCCACTTTGATTCCTGGGTTGGGAAGTTCCCCTGGAGAATGGACAGGCTACCCACTTCAGTATTCTTGGGCTTTCCTGGTGGCTCAGATGGTTAAGAATCCTCCTACAGTGTGGGAGACCTGGGTTCGATCCCTGGGTTGGGAAGATCCCTTGGAGGAGGGCATGGCAACCCACTCCAATATTCTTGCCTGGAGAATCCCCATGGACTGAGGAGCCTGGTGGGCCACAGTCCATGGGGTCACCTAGATTTGGACACGACAGAATGACTAAGCACTGCACAATGTGAATCTACGGGTACTGGTGACCCTTCTTTGGCAGTCTCTCTGCAATAGAGAGACAGCAAAGGTAACATATTTCAAAAACAACTACATCCATAATGGACACCAAAAAGACAACTAGATTCAGAGCCAAAAGGTCTGGATTTTATCTGTCTTTTCCATTTACCAGCTGGGCAAACTTGAGTATTCCCTCAATGTTACTAAGCCACCATTCAAAACTGTATCAACTCAAACATGTCCATGGATTATATGATCCCTTCTCCCCAACTGTGGAAGGGAAAACCATCTCTTAAGAAAAGTTCTTCAATACTTCCTTGACTTAGATATAGGAAAATAACATCCCAGTAAATATTTGCTTTAAATGGTTTGGTTGCCTAACTAGTTCTAACATCTGCCTTTAGAACACTACTTCCAGGCAAAGCAATAAAAATGCTTCTGGGGAAAAAAATTGATCCCATCAGTATAAAAAGATAGGAGGACGCCAACACATGACTATCTTACAGTAGAGAAACAGGGTCAATTTTTATGGTATTTGAGAGTCTATTATATCTTCAAAGATGTATCACATATTTCAAAGTTCACTATCACAAGTTTTTGCAGCCAAGAAGAAAGATTTTAGGGAATAAGAAAATTGCCTCTTTTTTTTTTTAATTTAAATAGCAGCTTGGGCATATTTTCATTGCATATATCAAAAATCTTACACAACTGGGAGAAAAGATTTTAGTAACAGCAATAATGGATAATTATATAATCAAAAGTAATAGAGAAAAGTATTCTTTTAGTGTTCAGGGGATAAAGAATAAGTTTAATTAATACAGTAAATGTTCTTTTCCCCACCTCTCTCTAGCAGGGGTGACAAAAGAGAGAGAAGACAGAACTGGGACAATCTCTTTTGATGACAGGCCTACAATAGGTGACAAAGTGAAGTAAGCTATTTTACAGAGGGAATAAGTGTGATTTTCTGAGGTTGTTTTCACAATTATTTGATGGCTTTCTATTGCTATGTTATTTATAAATTGTAAATGAAGGACAAACAACAATCAAGGGTTTCATTTCTCAATACCTGTTTGCATCAAGTCAAATGCTTTCTACATATTCCAAGGAAAATGTTCTCTCTCTGCTGTTTTTATTTATCACACTGTCTCAGGTCATTTCAAAGCAATATTCCAAGCCTCAGTTAATGTTGTGTTCATATAACTTTGAAACACCACTGTCAGATATTAAATAACCAAAATAAAATAATCAGTTATAAGATCCATGTTGTCCAGGACTTTTTCTAATTCTTATTCACCTAAACTCTCTTATTGTACTTGGCATGGAGGAGAAAGGACTCAAAATTATATAACGGACTCTCAGTTGCACACAAGATGCTCTCTAAGGATTCATAAGTCCTCATTCAAAGGAACACACTGGAAAGAGCTTGCTTCTGCATTGCTTTTAAAGTGTCTTAAAGCAAACAGATCTTCATAAAGAATAGAACTCAATGGACAAAGGACAGTGTCACCGGGCCCAGCATATCATCATGTGCTTTATAAGAAGTTAATGCTATTTACACCAGGCGTACCAAGAATACAATGCCATAACACTGCAGTTTTATGTTGAACCATATTAAATGTTTTTAGAGGCCAGAAGTGGTGAAATTTCAATAACGTCAAATACTTCCATCTAATAGCTGAGAAAAGCTAGCTCTGTAAAAGGAACATTACTTCTGGGAGAACATGTGTTGATTCTATACTACTATCCTTTAAGAAATATTTTTATTTTTTTCTATTTTGGGGATTAATCTACTTTCTGCATAACAGTTTAAAATTCAGGCTCTGGAGTGAGAGCACATTGACTGACAGGCCTATGAAAACTGCATGCGGGATCCTATCCTAATATCTTCTCTATACTTACTGAATATATGGTCTCAATTAAGTGACTAGACTTCTCTACCTCAATTTCTTTTCACCTAAAAGTATTCAGGCAATAAAATGATCTCCTTAAGGCTGTTGGAAGAATGATGTGAGATGATACATATAAAGTACATACATATATGTGTAGCTTGATCAGCTCTCTGAATCAGTGGAGCCTCCATCTCTGGCCCCCTTCATCTCTGGTCCCCCACTTCCTAGTTGTCCTTCTATACCCAGGCTGGACCTAAAGGCTGATTATGTGAACCACTGTCTCATTACCATAGTCAATGCCATTGTCCAATAAATCCCTAATGTTGGGTTACTGTTAAAATCCATCTACATTCTTGGCTTCTAAGATTCTATAGCTGAACATTAAAGAAAATCACAGTCATACACTTAGACACTACCACAAATTACTGTCTCAAACATCATCTGGGACCTAAAATGCATCCAATGGGATTTCTTTGTGTCCTCAACTAACTCACTCATCTTCAGTAACTATTTCAAATTAAGTCCTCATTCTTCATGGTTCTTCTCAGGTGCTGCCTTCTCAAATGAGCTTTCTCTGACCTTTCAATGAGGTGCTTTGGAAGTAAGTTTGCATCACAGCTAGTGTATATTTGCTCACAATGACTAACTTGGATATAATACTACACAGATAATACTTGTATGGATGAATTAGTAATTATTCTGGGGTCTGCTATTCTACTGTACCTTTCTATTCCATGGATGACAAGACTCTCGAGTCAGGTTCATTTCATATCCAACTTCACATTCCTAACACTGCCTCCACACTGCATACTGGATGCTGAAACATTTTTCTTGACTGAACTTATCAATAAATAAATAAATTTAACTAATCAGTTCATCAATTCAGCAATTATTTATTAAGTCATGATTACACATCCATCTCTACAGGGCTTCCCTGGTGGCTCAGATGGTAAAGAATCTGCTGCAATGCAAGAGGCCAGCGTTCAATCCCTGGGTCAGGAAGATCACCGGAGAAGAGACTGGCCTCCCACTCCGGTGTTCTTGCCTGGAGAATTCCATGGACAGAAGAGCCTGGTGGGCTAAAGTCTAAGGGGCTGCAAAGAATCAGACACGACTGAGTGACTAACAACAACATACATTTCAACTATTCTGGATACTAGAAATACAAAGATTAAAAGACCCAGGTCTTCTCCTATGGAGGATGCTAAGTGGACAGGAGCAATGCAAACATACATTTGCTAAATAATGTAATAAACAATCACTCTGAGGGAAATTTGTGCAAAGTATTATAGAAACACAGAGGACAAAGCATCTCAAGAATTGGAATCAGCTAGAGATGCTTCTCAAAAGATTCAGCATTTGGGCCGATGCTTCAAGTACCTCCATTTCTTGAGATTACCCGTTCATGAAACAAACTTCATAGTCCTCATTTAGTCTTCTGAATTAGCCTACTCTACTAGCAGGGTTGTCTGTTTGCAAGTCAAAGTTCATAGAACAGGCGGGAACTGATTTGAGTCTTTTGTCCCCAGGAGGGCAAAGCACATTGACTGACAGTCCTATGAAAACTGTATACAGTGTATGAGAAGAGTTCCTCGAGTAAAGTGAAGATCTGTTGCCAGAAGAGGGAAGAATAGATGCTGGGAATGCAAAGTAACCAATGAAAAACTCTCCAATTTTTAAAATGTGCTTCCTGGTAATTCCCATTTAGAATCTTTCAGTTGTAATAAGAGAAACCCGACAGGCAGTGGCTTCAACAAATAGAAGTGTGTTTTTCTCACTGCACAAGAATTCTGGACGTACCAATCCAGGACTGGTGCAGTGACTATTTGCATCTTAGGGCAGTTGATCTTAAAGTGTGGCCCAACAGCTGCTGGCTGTTACGTTATTGGTAAGTGATAATGTTATAGACAGACATATGTTCCCCAGTGCTCATATATCAAAGCCCTAGCCCACAGTGTGACTGTATTTGGAGAAAGAGCCTTTGAAGAGGTAACTGAGGTGAAATGAGGTCATAAGAGGGGGCCCTAATCTAGTATGATTTTGTCTTTATAAAAAGATGAAGAGATACCAGGGACATATAGAGAAAAAGTTACAGTAAGCACACAGTGAGAAGATGACCATCTGCAAGCTGAGGAGAGAGGCTTCAGGAGAAATCCATCTGCCAACACCTTGATCTTGGACTTCCAGCCTCCAGAACTGTGAAAAAACAAATTTCTATTGTTTAAGCCACCCAGTCTGTGGTATTCTGTTATGGCCACCTAGCTAATGAATATAGATAAGCACAGAAAATCAGAGTAAACATTTAGAAACTTGGATAACAGTTTGACCGAATTATTTTATGCCTTTTGAATATAATAAAATATTTGCATTTATATTTTGTAAATCTTTTTCACTTCATTTTCTATTTATTATACTGTATTTTAATCGGTCCACAATAGACTAGATTTTTAAAAAATGATCTTGATCACAGTTTGAAAGGCATCATCTTAAGGAAGCCAGGTTCTTTATGTACTTCTTTTGGCTTTTGTTATTAGATCAGCAATCTGACAGTCACAAGATAGCTGCTGTACCTCTAAGCATCATATCCTCATTCCAAGCAGAAAAAAAGAAGAAAGATAAGGAATGAAAGGCAACAGGGGTACCTATTGAATCTGTACCTTTTAATAGTAAAAGAAGAAACTTCCTAGAAAACATATGCTAGAGACTTCTGTTTACATCTATTAGCCAGAACTGTGAAAACAGCCATCCTAACTGAAAGAGTGGTTAGGGAGAAGGGGGTTATAAATGGTACATAAGTAAGCTAATCAACAATGAGTAAACAACAAACTGGTTTTATGTAAATTCTTGAGAGCTTAGTTAACATAAATCAATCTCCTAGATCTAGTCCATTACCAATATATGATGGATGGAAGGGAGAGAGGGAGGCAGAGAGGAAGATGGGTCACACTGACCTAAAGAAATTCCACCAAGTTAAGACTCAGTTGGGAAGCTATGAACATAGCAACCTGACAGCTTTTCTCTTCAATTCGCTAAAGCAGCACACACACACACACACACACACACCCTGAGATACACACACACATCACACACATATACATAATACATATGTATATGTCAATGTACTCATGGCAGTGTTTTCAAATTAAATTGCCTCTCTTAACATAGGTGACAGTTCTTAGCTGCACCTAAGAACTCGGAATATATCCTAAAGAATAAAAAAATTAGGTAGCTGACTGACAGAACCAACTTCAAAGAACCATCTCATCCAAAACTCTTCATATTAATCGAGATTCTTCAGTACCTAGGTATTGGTTCAGCACATTCTATCTTTTAAGTTTTTGCTCTGGTATCACATTGCACATTGTTATTGGCTCTGATAGATGAGAGAACAGATACAGAAAATTTAAGAACTAAACCAAAACTTAGCATCCACAGACCCAGCACTTATATAGGTCTCCTAAATTACAAGCCTCACTGCCTTCTGACTTTCCATAATAGAACCAATCTCCAGAATACAAAGTGGGGCCCATTGATGTCCCGAAGAAATTATCCATTCCGATTCTACTGATGTGTCATTGTTTCCTGCTCAGCACTAAGTGCTTACTTCCCTCCAGGGTATTCAAATGCTAAACAATTTTCAGACTGATTTTTCTTTGGCCCAAGTTACGCATTATGCTAAATGTTATCCTCTGTGTTTTCATTCATTCCATATATAAAACATGGCCAAAACCAGGCAGAAATGGAATTTCCTAGGAAGCCAACATTTACCTTAATGATTAACAACCACAATTGCAAAATGATTACAAAAAGGAAGTTCAGAGTGCTTTTTGTCTAGGCTGAGTGCTCTAATTCTCTCTGCTGTTTCATCAGTTATTATGTTACTTCTCTCTGCCATAAACATTATAATAAAAAAACATATGAGAATGGGAACACCACCATTCCTGAAAACAATGCAGAGGAAAAGTGAGGCTACATTTATTTTAAATCTCTCTACCAGCTACTCTGAACCCTACAAGGCATTCCCTTGTAGCCCTCTAAGGAAAAGCATACCTTAAAGTGTCCAACACCAAAGTGGTGACTTCCTTGCTTTTGACTCATTTTTGAATGGACTCAATTACTATCTAGGTGCTGTAATACTCTCACACCTACACCCTTTGCTTTATCTCTTTCAGATGCTGATCTCACATCAAATATCCCCTCCATTATGCCAGTAATTGCTGTGATTATTAAACATAATTGAGATGTGCTCATTTGGTTTGCCCCCTCAGATATCTCTACATGGAAAGGAAACAAAATAAATCAGGACAGTACAGTAGGAAAATAATCTGTGGACTGAGCCAAAGAAAATAAGACATGTATTAGATACTCCCATATAATAGAAAGAGCTCTGAGTAGCATGTATGAATCCCACCTGAACAACTTCCTCAGACAGTTAAATCACTTTATCCGGGCCTCAACTTTCTCACATATTTACTGCTTAGGTGAACTTTACGACCTCTAAGGGGCTTCCTAGGTGGCACTAGTGGTAAAGAACCTGTCTGCCAATGCAGGAGACACAAGAGATGTGGTTTTGATCCCTGGGTTGGGAAGATCCCCTGGAGGAGAGAATGGAAACCCACTCCAGTAATCTTGCCTGGAAAATTCTATGGACAGAGGAGCCTGATGGTCTACAACCCATGGGGTCTCAAAGAGTGCGACACAACTGAAGTGACTTAGCCCGCACGTGTGATCGCTAAGATCCTTTAAACTCTATGGTTTATAGAAGAAATTAGAAACTGCAAGCCCACTGATTCAATTAAGACATATTTCTGTGCTCTCATTGTTGGCTCAAAATACTGTAAAATGATTGTAAACATTTAAAAACTGGGAGACATCTTAAGAATATGGGTTTCTGGTTTCCCACAGAGAAAAATCAAAATATCCAATAACATTAAGCTTATATTTCAGATACTCAGCTCCTTCATATAGGACTTACACTCTCCAGATCATCAGAGTTCCCACTGCTCCATATTACCTCATTTTATCTATTTTTTCCCCCACCACTATTTGGTTTTAAAATTCCAACTGTCAGTCTTTATTTTCAATTCCTTCTGGATGGAAAAAATCACACCTCCAAGTATTAACCTAATTTTACTTTATTTTCATCTTAACACTTAACAGTACCATATTCACATGTTTTTGTTCATATTTTTGCTGTGTGTACCCCTATTAGAGGGCTTCCCTGGTGACTCAGTGGTAAAGAATCCACCTGCAATGTAGGAAATGGCAAACTTGATCCCTGGGTCAGGAAGATCCCCTGGAGAAGGAAATGGCAACCCACTTCACTCCAGTATTCTTGCCTGGGAAATCCCATGGACAGAGGAGCCTGATGGACTACAGTCCATGGGGTTACAAAGAGTTGGATACCACTCCGTGATTAAACAACAATAACCAGTACTAGAACGAAAGCTTTTAGAAGAATGAGACTTTGTCTTGTTCATCAGAGCATTTGCAACACATAAAATGATGTCTGGTATGTGGGAGGTATCAAAAAACTGTCTATTCACTGATTTGCTGTTTACACCAAATTCCTGTCCTTTTGGAAACTTATAATCTCCTGTTTGCCAAGTAAAGAGCTTTCAGGAACTGCTTTATCATGGGAAAATTCAAAATACAATCCATCACTATGAATATAGTTTAAAGATAAATGGTACCACCCTTCTCGTAATTATGAAAGACACTCATGATCTTTGGAGAATAATTTGAAAATATAGAAATAAAAATCACTCATAATCTCACTTAACTGAGATATTTATTTCAAAATTTTGATGACTTTTCATCCTGGTATTTTTTTAAGGAATTATGTGTTTATACTATACATTTACACATTTTTTTTTACATATTCTTGAAGAGAACCAGTCCTTTTCTTTCCCACAGTAAGTCATACAATAAAAGTGAAAGTAAAAGTCACTCAGTCATCTCCGACTCTTTGCGACCCCATGGACTATACAGTCCATGGAATTCTCCAGGCCAGAATACTGGAGTGGGTAGCCTTTCCCATCTTCAGGGCATCTTCCCAACCTAGGGATCAAACCCAGGTCTCCTGCACTGCAGGTGGATTCTTTATCAGCTGAGTCACCGGGGAAGCCCATACAATAAAAAAAAAACTCCCCAAATCTCCATCTTCTCAGAGAAGCACTGGGGGAAGTAATTCCTTTCTATGCACACACTCCATGGTGAGGGAGTCATTTGGTTGCTGACATAATGAGAGCCTGAGAGTCATCTTTCCATTTTTCTCCATGAGGGAGGATTCATGTCCTTAAAGGTTGTTATGGAGAAACGAGCCCTCACCCTGGGACTCTCAGACTCAACAGAGCCCTAGGAAGCATGGTCTAACACCATGTTCCAAGTAAGACTCTCCTCCCTACTCATCACCCTCACTGAGTCTCAAAGTCAAGAATCTCAGGATGTTAGAGGTCCCAATCCAACTGGCTTCTCCAATTTCACTTTATCAACAAAGAAAAATACTGTGCTTTCCATCTCACCTGGCTACTGTAGGTATTTCTCTATAGGTTCAGAATATGGAAGAAAGGGTGGTGAATGTTTGCACTCACTGAAAATCCTATCAATACTGAATACTCAGTTCTGTAACCTGATTTTCCTGTTGAAACTTATTTTCCATGTTTTTTGGCTGCAGCTACCACATTTGATATATTGCACTTAATGACAGGTTGTTCCCTCCACCAATAGATGCTCCTCCCACCTTTAGCAGTAGCTGTTGGACTCCTGCTTGCTGAGAAATGCTAAGCTCCTCAATGCCTCTGTAGCTACAGTAACACTGGGGAGAAAGAGGATGTGCTGTTTTTCCTTTCTCTCTCATCCCACCCACACAGTCAAATCAATTTTTATCCATTTAAAGACTAACAATCTCTCATGAATTATGTTTGAACACAAGTCTAGTGGTCATGTAGTCATTCTTAGTATTTTTATTCCATTTTTTATTTCATCTCCCTGCAATTATAATCTTACATTTATTTTTAATTCTGTTCAAGGATTTGTTAGCAATTTAGAGGTGAAGCACAAACATTACTGATTTATTGATATTATTGATTCAGCTCTTCCTCCCACACCAAGTGGCTTAAATTGAAATAACCTGAGGATGAGAAACAAAACTTAATGTTGCATGGTTTCAGAGAACCTCATAAAACCCAGTGGGTGGCTTCTTCCCGGCCATAATAGGAAACAAATGGTTAGAACAAAATCAGAAAAAAAGATTTTACCAGATCTAGGTTACATTTTCTTGGTTTGCTCCCTTAGCACCCTGTATTTTCCTAATGAAACCTTGCATTACACTTTATCTCTTGTTGATTACCCTTCTTTCTTAATGGACTATGAATTTTGTGAAAGCAGAGAATTCATACATTTTAGTTTAAGCCTTGATTCCAAGTGCTACAGCGACTGTGGTTTAAAAATGCTTTAAAAATATCTGATGAATGAATAAATGAATACTTGGAAGTAAAATAGTAGGAAACATGGAATTGACCAGAGAAAACACATGAATCAAGCCCCAAAGCCAGACAGAACAAGACTGGAAGGATTGGAGTGATATATTCTCTAAGCCCCACTCTCTTATGAGTAAAGATAAGAAAAGTAACTCTAGACTACAGCAGATGCTACTTGCAAGTAGGTATAGAAAGGAAAGCCAAAATCCATTAATTTTTTTTTAAAAGAAATGCATTAAATGAATAGACACATCCAACAGTATTTTGGCAAAACTAAGAAAACCTAATAAATAATAAATCAATAATCTAATAATATGCAGAAGCTAGGGAACAGCCAAACCATGGATACAGGGATTTTTAAAAATTGCCAAGCATATAAACTATGTCTCGTGCTAATGAAATTAACTATACAATGAAATAATGATTGTATGCAGAGGGACCAGGAGGTGGTTAAAGCTAATAAAGACTCATGAAGTGGGAAATGTTAGTAGTTTAATAACTATGGAATACATTCCAAAAGGTTTTTGGAGATTTTCTTTCAAAAGCATATGTAAATTCATATGATGAGTTTTTTCAAAGAGTTAAGAAACAATCTATCAATGCTGTATAAGTTACTTCAGAGCATGAATGCAGCTGGAAAGATTCCATATTAATTTCTGTAAAGACAGTACAATGCGAATATTAAAACCTAGCAAATAGAGATCAATAACCCTTACCAATTTTTAATGGCAAAATCATAAACGAAATACTAACAGATGAAAACCTGCAATAATATGTACTCAAGAAGACTTCATCTAGGGGATTTGAATGCCACTAGATGCCAAAACATTATTTTTAAAAATTCATCATGCAGCTATAATTTTAAAAGGAAGCCTCTTTGTCAATAATTTTCAAAAGCTTATTTTTTAATATGATGGAAAAAACACCTATCCCAAATGGTACTTTTTCCATCATAGTTAAGTGCTGAATCACTAAAGAAATTTTCATTAGAGGTGGAAAAACAAATATGTGACAAATGGATTCAAGGGATTAGATATGATAGATAAAGTGCCTGAAGAACTATGGACAGAGGTTCGTGACATGGTACAGGAGGCAGGGATCAAGACCATCCCCAAGGAAAAGAAACGCAAAAAGGCAAAATGGTTGTCTGAGGAGGCCTTACAAATAGCTGTGAAAAGAAGAGAAATGAAAAGCAAAGGAGAAAAGGAAAGATATTCCCATTTGAATGCAGAGTCCCAAAGAATAGCAAGGAGAGAGAAGAAAGCCTTCCTCAGTGATCAATGTAAAGAAATAGAGGAAAACAGTAGAATGGGAAATATTAGCAATCTCTTCAAGAAAATTAGAGATACCAAGGGAACATTTCGTGCAAAGATGGGATCGATAAAGGACAGAAATGGTATAGACCTAACAGAAGCAGAAGATCTTAAGAAGAGGTGGCAAGAATACACAGAAGAACTATACAAAATAGATCTTCATGACCCAGATAATTATGATGGTGTGATCACCAGCCTAGAGCCAGAGAACCTGGAATTTGAAGTCAAGTGGGCCTTAGGAAGCATCACTATGGACAAAGCTAGTGGACGTGATCGAATTCCAGTTGAGCTATTTCAAATCCTAAAGATGATGCTGTGAAAGTGCTGCACTCAATATGCCAGCAAATTTGGAAAACTCAGCAGTGGTCACATGACTGGAAAAGGTCAGTTTTCATCCCAATCCCGAACAAAGGCAATGCCAAAGAATGCTCAAACTACCTCACAATTGCACTCATCTCACATGCTAGTAAAGTAATGCTCAAAATTCTCCAAGCCAGGCTTTAACAGTACATGAACTGTGAACTTCCAGATGTTCAACATCTGCAACTGCCAACATCCGTTGGGTCATCGAAAGAGCAAGAGAGTTCCAGAAAAACATCTACTTCTGCTTTACTGACTATGCCAAAGTCTTTGACTGTGTGGATCACAACAAACTCTGGAAACTTCTTAAGAGATGGGAATACCAGACCACCTGACCTGCCTCTTGAGAAACCTGTATGCAGGTCAGGAAGGAACAGTTAGATCTGGACATGGAATAACAGAATGGTTCCAAATTAGGAAAGGAGTCTGTCAAGGCTGTATATTGCCACCCTGCTTATTTAACTTATATGCAGAGTACATCATGAGAAACACTGGGCTGGAAGAAGCACAAGCTGGAATCAAGATTGCCAGGAGAAATATCAATAACCTCAGATATGCAGATAATGTCACCATTATGGCAGAAAGTGAAGAAGAACTAAAGAGGCTTCTTGATAAAAGTGAAAGAGGAGAGTGAAAAAGTTGGCATAAACCTCAACATTCAGAAAACTAAGATCATGGCATCTGGCCCCATCATGGCAAATAGATGGGGAAACAGTGGAAGCAGTGTCAGACTTTATTTTGGGGGGCTCCAAAATCACCACAGATGGTGATTGCAGCCATGAAATTAAAAGACGCTTACTTCTTGGAAGCAAAGTTATGACCAGCCTAGACGGCATATTAAAAAGCAGAGACATTACTTTGCCAACAAAGGTCGATCTAGTCAAGGTTATGGTTTTTCCAGTGGTCATGTATGGATGTGAGAGTTGGACTATAAAGAAAGCTGAGCACCGAAGAATTGATGCTTTTGAACTGTTGGTGTTGGAGAAGACACTTGAGATTCCCTTGGACTGCAAAGAGATCCAAACAGTCCATCCCAAAGGAAATAAGTCCAGAAGATTCACTGGAAGGACTGATGCTGAATCTGAAACTCCAATATTTTGGCCACCTGATGCGAAGAACTGACTCATTGGAAAAGACCCTGATGCTGGGGAAAATTGAAGGCAGGAGGAAAAGGGGATGGCACAGAATGAGATGGTTGGATGGCATCACTGACTCAATGGACATGAGTTTGAGTAAACTCCGGGAGTTGGTGATGGACAGGGAGACCTGGCGTGCTGCAGTCCATGGGGTTGCAGAGAGTCAGACACAACTGAGTGACTGAACTGAACCGAACAAATATATACGAGGAAATAGTGAGCATTTATTACAATTAACATTATTTAATATAAGTCCAAGAGTCTAAATACTACATAAAGATGTCACATTTTAAAATGAGTTCTATAGTTCAAAACGAGGAATAAAATTATCATTATTTTCAGGTAATATCAGCTGTCTATTTCAAAAATCTAAGATAATCAACTTAATAGAAATATATCACTAAAAATAAAGGCAAGCAAGAACAGACCAAAATGAATATAAAAAAATTCGATGGTCTACTCCCGCCAAAATGACTAAAGACTGAGCACACCAAATGTTAAGAATGCAGAGCAACTCAGATTCTCAGGAAATGCTTATAGGCATGAAAATGACACAAGCACTTTGGAAACAATTCAGCAGATCCCTAAAAATGAGATTTACATCACCAGACAATTCATATATCCTGTTCCTAGGTATTTATCCGGGAAGTCATGAAAATATATATTCAGACAAAGACTTCTACATGAATATTCATAGCACACTATTCATAACAGTAAAATTAGAAACAAAAATCCATCAACAAGTGAATGAAAAAATAATCTGGTATACCCATACAATGGAATATTATTTAGCCATAAAAAGAACTGAACTATTGACACATGCAACGGCATGGATGAATCTCAAAACCATTATTCCAAGGGAAAGGAGCCAGAGAACAGACTAGATCCTGAACAATTCTATTCATGTAAAGACAGAACTGCACATGAAGGTAAAGTGGAATAAAGCAGATGACTGGTTTTCCAGGTAGGGAATGAAGAATGGTGTAGGTTGCAAAGGGGCAGGAGAAATTTGGGTTGGGAAGCAGTGATGCCAATGTTTGGTATTGTGTTTTGGTGGTAGTTTCATTTGTATATACATCAGTCAAAACTCAAGTTGTACACTTTAAATTGATATGGGTTATTACATACATATTATACCTTAACAAAGTTACAATTTAAAAAATACAACAGAACCTTCGGGACAAGGAAATCCAAAGGTCAGGAGACACTTTGTGGTACCTCACCAAATTAAATTGTTTAAATTCTTTTAACTCCCCTCTATATGCTCTACTAGCTTTTAGTTGCATATAGATTATAGGTTTCATTGCAATAATTAATAAAATGTAAATATGTGAAGATATAAACATTTATGCAATGGAATTATTAATGATCTTATTAATTTATTCTCCATTTCTCCCTCATCGATTGGGCATGGGAGAGAAAGAGGGAGGAGAGATTGAGATTAACTTTACTTAGATGACCATGCCTAACAACACAATTTATTTCCTTAACTCTCTTTTAACCAGGGGTAACCACATACCATACAGTTGGTTGGGAATAGAGAAAGGAAATCCTACAGATGGGGCTCCTAGGAATACTATCGTTTTGATGATACAGGGAGACATTCAGTTGATACATATTTCCCTTCCTCCCCTCCCTTTCCTCCTAGCAAGAGAGCATGAATGATGGCTTGGAGGTCCAGCAGCCATCTTGTAACACAGAGAAAACCTTAAAATGCTAAAGATGGAAAGCAAAAAGAGAAAAAGAACCTGAGCCAGTTTGGAGTACAAACTCTGTTTCCCTTGCTACATGAGAAAAATCAATCTCTTATAAATTTCATGTAGCTATACAAAATTCTACTAACTCCAGCATTTGTTGAGCTGGAAGAAGAAATAAGACTTTTATTACCAAACCAATCACATGTTGTTATTGCTGAAATCGGAATTTGAAGATCAAGTCATCAGGTCTCTCATTATACCCTTGATGAAAAAAATCCAGAAAAATATGAGTGATTTTCTCAGCAGGACACAACCAAGAGTCAAATCCAAGTCTCTTGATTTTCAGTCCAGTACCATTTCTACTATACCTGTTGCCACAAGAAATTTTTTAAAAAATTACCTGTGGAAAAAAAAAAAAATTACCTGTGGAGAGACTACTCTGTACCAGGTACTGTGCTTGGTGATGTATGGAGGCAAAAATGTGTAAGACTGTGTTTATATCCTATAAGAGGAATGAAATATACATGAAGAGATAAGACTATACCAGACTATGAAATTGTAAACACAGATGTATAATAAAGCTACTGAAAAGCCTTATTAAGTTATTAACCACAGACTCTAGAAGAGAAAAAGACAAATAGTATCAGCCAGTGTCATACATAGTAAGTGATGAGGTATTAGTGTCCATATTAGGGAAACATTTTGGCGAGGAATCGTCAGAGATGTTTGTAAGAAGGAATGATGGCTGATCCTCCTTGAAAGAAAGATGGAGTTAAGACAGGCACAAGACAATGAAGAGGACATTCGTAGAAGGCATAAATTCCTTTGGCAAAGAGGTGGTAGTGGGAATGACCAAGAAACATCTTGGGGAAAATGCAAATGAAATAGTTTGACTACACTGTGTATACATATAATTCTTCTGTAATATATACATAATATACATTAATTCTAAATCACGAGGAAATGATCAATTATAGTATGTTATGATTGTTTATTTCAGCGCCCAGGATAGTGCTGGACCATAGTAGAGGATCAATTAATGTACAAGTAATTCATTCACATAGTAAAGGTTGTGTGCAAACCAAAAGATTACTGCAGAGTCTCTAGAGATATTAAAGCATCCTTTATAAATCCTCCAAGCTTATATAATCCATTTCTCTTCCCAGATAAAAAGGTAAGTTTTAAGGACCACTGGAAATCAGCAGAGTTACCTAGGTAACTCACTAGGTAAAGTACGTGAGAATTAAATTCTGATTGTAAAGTATTTCCTTTAATGCCTGCCTTTTGAAGAGGCAACAGATATAGCATCAAAGCTTCCACTTAAAAAGCAGATAAAAGGAAACAGATGACTCAATTCTGATATATCTAAACATCTACTTATGATTTCAGTCATCTTTCTTTTGAGCTTTTGGTTATTTTTAAAACTACCTTCCGACTGTGGCCAAATGAGTTCACAGTAATAAGAACTAGGTGATATCTAGACAATAGAAGTTGCTTGAGTACTTGAGGCTAAAAAAGAATCTTAAGGTTTTCTGAATGACCCAGATTAGAGAAAAAGCAAATTCGCTTATGCTGTCTACTAAACATATGTGCCAAAATGTTTAGATAACAGCCCAATATTGCTAATCTATGCGTATGTGATGCTCAGAGTTGACAGCTTAAAAAAAGAAAACACACTTGTTTGAAAGATGGCCAACTACCAAATCACCAAAGCATCAGGATAACCACTGGAAAATGTCAATCATCTGAATGTGTTGCTGGATTTACAATGGATACAGTTGATTCTGCTGCTTTCACACTGGCAGCCTGCCCTCCTGTTGGATAATGGTGGTCACAGGTGGTCAGAAGAAAGACAAATGTCTGCTGGAGGCCAAAGTTTCTGGTTGAAAGGAGGAAAATATGTTTCCCTAGATGCTGAGAAATAGTTGACTCCTCTGACTTCTCCCTTCATTAGAATCCTTCGTGTTGATACATACTAGAGTTTACTGTTAACACGTTTTTATTTAAAAAAAAAAATACAGTTATTCAATCTAGAGACTATTTTATCAAAGCCCATGAAGCCAGACCCGTGCGTGTGGTTCTTCCCACAAAAATTATCACATGCTAATGACAGACGCCATGTTACCTAGTATGGGATACACTCGGGTCCTCCTGTGAGAGTGTGAATCCATTGAGGATTTGGGGATTGTAGCTAGTTTTGACACTAATTGAAAGACAAAGCAACGGTCAGAGAAAGATGTTAATTAATGATAAGTCTTGTAATTAATGATAATGACTTATCATCCAAGTTAATACCAAAAAACATCAGGGCATAAGGAAAGGTTGAATTGACTTGCTTATTAGTAATACATCCTAGACATTAGCTTACTCACCCTGCAGTGGCAAATGGCAGAGCCCAGCCTCATTCACAGGCAGGGCTTTGAAGTCTAGCATTACCAGATGGATGAGAGCTGATGAGAAAAGATATATCACTTCTTCCAGAAGGCTGTTCCCAAAGCAGAAGGGAGGGAGCTGAACTATGCTTAATACTTTCTTCTCTCACTAATTATAGTGCCCAAGTCCCTGCCCCTGCCCAGAAGAGCAAGGGATCCTGCAGGGAGCCAGTGTTACTCTATTCAAGAGTCCCTCCAAATGGCAACAAGACACAGAGGAGGAAACGTTTCCCATTTCCAACAGAGCGCACCATTCATATCTAAGTGGGGTTTTGTTTGTTTTCTCATGTCTCCAATACCAAAAACAGTGCTCTGTTCAGTAAGTGCTTATTTATAAACATTAACTGTAAGTGTGATGAACTCCAAAGACAGAGATCTGTTTTTAAAGTCAAAGTTGAATCCTGCTTTAGAATCTCTCCAACTGTATGCCTTTAGGCAACTAGTTGAACCTCCTTGATTTTATCAACTGTAAGATCCAGATGGTAAATACGTAGCTCACAGGAGTCTCAGAAAGATTAAATATCTCAAGAGTTTATCCCAGTGCTGGTGGGAACAGAGAGGCATTCAAAGCTGTGAGCTCCATTCCTCTTCTTTACCTCTAATAAAACTTGCTCTCAGGAAAAAAGAAAAAATCTTGTCCTAGGCACCATTTAGGGTTTCCCTTGTGGCTCAGCTGGTAAAGAATCCACCTGCAATGTGGGAAACCTGGGTTCGATCCCTGGGTTGGGAAGATCCCCTGGAGAAGAGAAAGGCTACCCAACTCCGGTATTCTGGCCTGGAGAATTCCATGGACTGTATAGTCCACGTGGTCGCAGAGTTGGACATGACTGAGCGACTTTCACTTTCAGACACCATTTATGCTCCCATCAGTAAGTTTTCCTCTGCCAGGACCATTTTTCTGCTTTAGCCCTTTCACCCAGTGTAATAAAAGGCTAGTTCAGTCAGGTGTGGTCGAGGAGCCAAACAAGAGGGACCTCAGATGAGGGCACCATTTTGAAAATCAGAGCCTCTGGAATTTTCTGTCATCATTTCCAATGCCACCTCAATCCCTGCACCACTTGGAAGGACTCTAATGCTTTGTTTCTGAAGGACTGTCACAGGGACAATGTCCCTTAAATGGCAAGAGGGATATGAAAGATGAGGAACAGGAAAAGAAATAAGAAAGATCTGGGCCCTGATTGCTGCTAAAAACAAATGAAATGGTGATCAAGATCTGTGACTGAGTGCTGAAATGTTTAGAGAATTGAAACTTAACGTGCTTGCTTTTAATTGCTCCTTAATGGCACACAGAATTACTAGACATTAAATCACTTTAGAGGAGTGCAGGCACAACCACTTTATCTGGGTAAAGTCACCTTTAGTTTTTTTATGCCAGCCATGAAATGCTAGAAGATATCACAATTGTTTGTTTCACCTGGAAAATATTCCCAGGTCCTTAGACCCTACCCACAGCCAGACGTCATCAGAAAAATTAATGACCAATTGCAAGTGCCACTTTGCCTGAGATACATAGTATATATCAACGTCATTGTAAGGAAATAGTTGTAAGAGAACCTGGAGATTCAAAAGAGCTGCAGAAGAGATTCAGAGCTGCAGAAGCAGCTCTGTACAGTGGAAATAACACAGCCTTTAGGAATTGGTAGGGCTGAATTTGAATCCTAATTCTGTTTCCTTTCATTGCATTTGTACAGTATATCTATCATGGATGAGTCACTTAACCACTCTTTACCTCCCCCAAAAGTTCCAAGAGAACATTCCTTTCTTACAACACTGAGAAACACACTGGGGAGCACCATCCTCTTTGAAAAGTAACTGTACCTTGGATAAAGGCAGGAAGCACTGCCATTGAATGGACGCCCTTATTACAATGAGAATGATGAGATCTGATGGTGGCAACTTCACTGCCAGCCGTACGATGGGGCAGTTGGCAATCATTTGCAGCATGGCTAGCATGGAAAAGAGGATAGCTTGAGGGACTTCCCCGGTGGTCCAGGGGTTAAGAATCTGCCTTGCAATCCAGGGGACATGGGTTCAATCCCTGCTCAGGGAACTAAGATCCCATATGCTAACAGAGTAACTAAACCAGAGGGCCACATCTACTGAGCCTGCATGCCACAACTAGAGAGTCTGCATGCCAGAGTGAAAGATCACACATGATGCAATAAAGATCCTGTGCGCTGCGACTGGGACCTGATGCAGCCAAACTAAAAAAATAAAAGAGGATAGCTTGACCTGAAGGGATCTTTGGCTGATACAGTGCATGTTACCAGGCGCATAGTACTCCCTGAAGTTGTATAACAAGACAGTCTCATCCCCTGGGACTGGAATATGATAGCCCACTAAGATTCCAGTTCATCCATGTTCCACACACAAAACTCTAATATGTTAAACAACACATGAAGGCTCCACATTTAATTTCCATATCTTCATTCATAAACAGTACTCTAGATCATGAGAGTATATTCTCTCTAAATAGAAAGAAAAATCATTGCAGTTCACACTATCTACTAAAAAAGGCAGTATTTTAATAATTTTATTTCCATTTTGGAAACATCACACATATCCTATGGATGTACTACTCCCATTTATTTAATTATCCTGTATGGCTACTGGATGGAAAATAATTTAGGAATTCCAACTCTGCCATTTGACCTGTACAACTCTGTAGATCCGGAGATGCCTGAAACATGTGTGGCTGTATGGATGCTCTATGGAGCCTATTACAAGCCTCAGAAAGAGAATCACAGTGGGTTTGGAGGCAGGTTCATGTCCCTTTCAGTGGATAGCTATGCTTCTTCTGAAAAATAGTTCTTGATTGCTTTTGGACTCCTGCAGAGACTGAACACCTCACCATGAAAGAGTAGGGAACCATACAGCCTAAAAGAAACTTAGTTACGTATTCCCAGCAGTATCCATGATCAAGTGGAAGCTGTAGGTATAAGACTGAGTTCAAGAAAGTCTTTGGAGACAGTTTGCATAATTGGCTCTTAATACCAATGTGCCTACCCTAATTCCCACACAGGTCCTGTCACGTATTCCTCAATCCACTCCTATGTCCGCATGAAGAATTCCCAATAATCAACCAACTTACTAAGGAAAAAACTGACTTACAGAAGACTCCGCATAATATGCTGACCTGAAAGGAGAACCCTGTGGTATTATAGCCTTATTTAGTTAAGGCCTGAAGGACAGTTAAGTAGGAAATGTTCCTAGTTGGAAAAATTACAAGAAGTACATCTCCCAGTCCCCTGCATATGGAAAGAATGAAGGACTGAGATGAATCTCTGTATCAATCCATGGAGTAATGGCTACATGAATTGACTGTATCCAAGAAGAAAATCTCCTCTACCCTTCTAGGTTCTTCTGGCTGGTCTAAGAAATAAATTTACATGAGAAATTAATATGAAAAAAATCAAACAGAAGTGTAATAACAGGATGAGATGGTTAGATAGCATCACTGACTCAATGGACGTGAATTTGAGCAAACTCTGGGAGATAGTGGAAGACAGAGGAACTTTGTGTGCCACAGTCCATGGGGTTGCAAAGAGCCAGACATGACTTAGCGAGTTCACAAAATAAGTGGGAGAGGCCCAGGAAAACTGAGTCACTCACCAAAATGGCCAAAACCTTCACCTATCTTCACCCATCTTCAGCTAAAGACAAAAGAGGATGTTGGAGGAAGGGGTTTGGGACATCAAATAGGGAGGAAGGCAATTCACATGGAGATGGAAAAGAAAATACTATGTTTGGTAAAGAAATATTTGCTGGGCCCTGCAGAGACAATGGGACACAGATAGGAATTTTAACAGACGTTACTAGTTTCCTCTCATCTACCATATTTAAATCGTACTATGCTTATCTATGAGTTTACTAACATTAACAATCGTCCCTGGTGGCTCAAAGGGTAAAGAATCTGCCTGCAAAAAAAAAAAAAAAAAAAGAATCTGCCTGCAATATGGGAGACCTGTGTTTGATCCTTGGGTCCGGAAGATCCCCTGGAGGAGAAAATGGCTACCTACTCCAGTATTCTTGCCTGGGCAATCCCATGGACAGAGGAGCCTGGTGGGGTGGCCAAGAGTCAGACATGACTGAGTGACTAACACAACAACATACTTATCTATGGAGATAGCTCCCTTCCTGGAACAGGTCTTCTACCTACCTTCTTTCAGGCAGTTAGGAAGGTCAAAGATTCTTCCTAAGTCTTTTAGACATGGACTGTTTCCAGCTGAAAACAATTTACATGGAAAATAGACATTTTGGGGTAGCAAAGTTGACTCCCCTATACCTGGCAGCAGAACCAGAATGAACAAGTTTTAACTTTGGTAAAAAGCTGTGTGAAAGAAATATGTGGATGAGTCAGTCTTAATGAGTTCAGTGTGTAAGAATATGTATGACCATATAAATGTTTACTTTGGGGTCCCCATGGTGGCAGAGGAGCAGAAGAGACTTTCACTGATAAGGTTCATAAAAATTGTCTCCTCTATGGATGTCCTTTCACCTCCTACCCTTGCCATGGCAGTGGTCACCATGAACAAAGTGGCCATGCTGGCAAAAACAGAAAACGTTCATGTGTAAAACATGAACCTCCTCTCACCATGTCTAGCCTGGCCATTAAAACATCTAAATCTCATTCTTGTCAATAACAATGATGACTTCTGTCAAGATGACTTCTTGACATAGTTTCACATTCTAGGGTGCTGAGCCTGCTAGCTGGTAGTAGAGAGCATCAGAAAGGTAGACAGGCTTTCCTTTAATCACTCTTCTGTTCGCAATACCATCTTTAGATTGCCTAAGAAAAGAAAGCCTTGAAGAATAATGAAGTAACCTTAAAGAATAATGAAGTCACCTATCAAAGACTCAGTTAAACACCATCTTGGAAATGTCACTTTGAGAGGCTAAGGGTATGAGTATACTCTGAAAAGCAATCAATATATTTTGTTATTTCTCTCATAGTCAAAACCAAAGAATGAAAGAGGGTGTGGCACCTTGCATTGTTACACCAATTGACCTACTTACAAAAAAAGAAAAGAATTACTGTATTCCAGGCTCTGCTTATTTATAGGTCTGAGTGCCCAAGAGAGTAATTCTTCTATTACACTTAAAGTTAAAATTGCCACACCACATGACCATTTGGGGATCCTCATGTTATGCGACAGACAGAGTTATTAACCATAATTACCAATGGAAAACTGCTGGCATATAACGAGGGCAAAGAGGAACATTCTAGACCACTGAGGATCATTTTTAGCACCTTTTAGTGTCTTCAAATCCATTACAAAATGTTCATCTACAACTAAAGCAACCCAAATAGGAAAGTCCATCAAAGGCTCAACTATCTCAGAATTGTAAGCTTAGTTCATCCTGTCAGGTGAAAACTCCCAACCCAGTCAAGATTTTAAAAAAAAAGAGAGAGAGAGAGAAAAGAAACATGAAATGCATAATAGAAAGGGAATTATAACACCAAAGCCCTCATGAACAAGTACAGAACTGACATTCTTCTTAGCTCAATATATTTGTAGTATTTAAATGGTGGTTGGATTTATCACTTAGTCCAGGAGTTATAAAATCTAAGGCAAGACTGTGATTCAGCTAAGGTAAGAAAAAACACACCCAGAGGTAAATGTCATACATAAATGTCGTAAATTGTCGTCACACAAGAGGTAAATGTCGTAATTGACCAAATACCTGAATATTTGGTATGCTCCCCTTTGGAGAAAATATAGTAGGTGCAACTTTGTTTTTGTAAAGGATGTCTCCATATGTGAAAAATCAGCACACTGTTCTACTGTTGTTGTTTGGAATTTCTCACATGGAAAAGAATGTGTACAAAGCACACTGAAGCGGCAGACAAATCAAGTAGCTCATTTGTTACCCACTCTCACTTTGTTTTAGGACTGTACCATATCTTGTACTGTAGCTTCCTGACCTTTAGAAACAGGATAATGTATCTCCCAGGTCTCCTGGAATGAGGGGTCTACTCAGCAGACTACACTGAACAAGTCTTGCAAGACGGAAGTGAGCAATGTGAGATGGCAAACTCACATAGAGGAACAAGACCTCCTTGAAACTATGGCGGTGAAGACAGCTGGTTCTCTGGGGTAGCTCTGAAGCAGGTTCTACTCTGGCATCCCAAGTGTAAGCAGCAGATGACAGTGGCAGTGGGAGGTCACCTAGAACAGTCCTGTCGTGTGGCCAGGTGATTCTGTTTTGTTTTCAATAGTGAGGAGGCAAGTATAACTCCCTGACCTTCCTGAATATTTGGTATGCTACAAAGTCTTTTTTTAAATAAAGCTCTAGCTAGAGTTTTCCTGTTAATTTATAATCATGAATCCTGACCAATAAAATACTTGCTTACATAAAGTGATTATTTTAATTTTATAAATTTTATGTTTCTGCTTAATTATATATCACAAACATAATTATATAATTCTTTTTTTTTTCTTGAAAAAAGTTGAGACAGAATTTTGATACGGTAAAATGGTAGACCTAGGGTGAATGGTTCCATGAGTTTTGACAAACATCTACAACTGTGTAACCCACATCATTAACCAGAAATGAAACGTTTCTATCACTCCAGTAAGTTGCTACATGCCCTTCAAAATAAATCTTCCCCTCCAGAGGATACTCCCATTTATCTCTACTGCAATAAATCAGTTCTACCTGTTCTAAAACTTCTCATAAATAGAATTTCCAGCAAGTACACATCAGTGCATCAGTGTCTGACTCCTATACTTTAGGATGCTTTTGTGATTCATCCACGTTTTGGTGTGTATCAATTTTATTGCTCAGTTGTATGAATATGGCACAATTTGCTAATCCATTCTCCTGTTGATAGATATTTGAGCTGTTTTCATTCCTTGGGTATTATGAATAAAATTGCCACAGATATTTCTTTACAAGTCTTTCTATTGACATAAGTTTTCATTTCTCTTTGCTCAATACCTAAGAGCGGAATTGCTGGCACATAGAGTAGACGAATGTTTAAGATTAGAAGAAACTTACAAACTGTTTTCCAAAATAGATGTACCATTTTACTATTTCACCAATAATGTCCTGAACTTCCAGTTGATTCATATCCTCACTAAAGTTTGGCTTTCTCAGTACTTTTTAATTTTAGCCATTCTAAACAGAGTATAGTGATATGTCACTGTAGCTTTAATTTGCATTTCCCTGATTATTACAATATTGACCACATTTTCATTTTATTATTGGCCACTTGTATATTTTCACTTAGGAAGAGTCTGAATCAAGTATTTCATTTATTTTTAAATTGAGTTGTTCATAAGTCCTTTATCATCTGGGTAAATCTTTACTGTGTGTGTATACACACACACACATATAGTAAACATTCTCTCTTTGGCTTGCATATTTGTTTGCATTTGTACATTTGGATGAATGGAAGCTTTTACTTTTCATGAAGTTCAATTTATCATTTAGTGTATACTTACTCATTTCTGGGTCCTGTCTAAAAATTCTATGCCTACTCCAAGATCACAAATACATCCTGGTTTCCCACCCCCCTGCCAAGAAACTTAACAGCTCTAGCTTTTATGTTTATATATATGATTCAAATAGAATTAATTTTTTGTGTAAGACATGTGGTAGGAGTCAAAGCTATTTTTTCATGTGCATATCCAGTTGTTACAGCACTGATGGTGAACAGAATTTCTTTACAGAATTGTTTTGGCACCTCTGTGATCAATCAAGGGAATATATACATGCAAATCTGTCTTCATCATTCTTTTTGTCTACACTTATGCCGGAATTATACTTTCTAGATTATTACAGGCTTATAAGTAAGTCTGGGAATTAGGTAGCATACATCATCAAATTTGTTTCTTTTACAAAATCATCTTGGTTATTCTAAGTCCTTTGTACTTGCATATAATTTCTTAGAATCACTTTGTCAATTTCTATCAAAAAGCTTGCTAAGATTTTGACTGAGGTTGCATGGAATTTATAGAACACTTGGGGAATAATAGTACCTGTTTTTATCTTGCTTTTCATTTTCAGAGTTTATTTTATTGAAGTATAGTTGATTACAATGCTGTGTTAATTTCTGTTGTGCAGCAAAGTGATTCACTATATATATATGAATATATAATGTATAATTCCATCATATATATATATATACATACACATATACATTCTTTCATATTCTTTTCCATTATGGTTTATCACAGGATATTGAATATAATTTCCTGTGCTATATAATATAATTTCCTGTGCTATATAATAGGACCTTATTGTTTATCCATTCTATATATAATAGTTTGCCCATCTGCTACTCCCAAACTCCCAACTTATCCCTCATCCAAATAATAATATATTAACACACTATTGGATCTTCCAGTCTAATATTATGATACAGCTCTCCTCTTATTTAGTTCTTTGCTCAGAATGATCTTGTAATTTTTAGCTTACAAGTCTTCCATATCCATCATTACATTTATTTATAAGCATTTTGTGTTTTCATATTATTGAAAATAGTACTATTTTAAACATTTTACCTTCCAATTATTCATTGGTAATAAACAGAAATACAATTAATTTTGTATACTGTAACATAACTAAATTCACCTACTGAGTTATTTTGTGGTTTACTGTATTTGTAGATTCCTTGGAATTTTCTACATAGAAAATCTTATCATTTGAGGATAAAGCAATTTTATTTTTTCCTTTCTGATCTGTATGACGTTGTGGTCATTTTTTTCCTTTCACTGGTTAGGAACAGCAGTATAATGTTGAATAATGAGAACAGATGATGAATGAGAATAGAATCCTTGCACTCTTCTGGATTAAGATTAATCACTTAAAAGTTTACCATTATCATGTCAGCTGAGACATTTTTTTTAAAGACATCCTTTATCCAAGTGAGGAAGTTCCCCCTAATTTCTAGTTTGCTGACAGTCTGCTACCATAAATGTGTTGAATTAGAGTTTTCCTGCTCTATTAAAATGATCATATAATTTTTTTCCTTTATTCATCTGAAATATTACATTGAGTTCTGAATATTGAAACAATCTCACATCTTTGGAATAAACTCCACTTCACCAGGTTGTATTATCCTTTTCACACATTGCTGATTTCTTTTGCGAATATACAGTCTGTCTAATATAGAGTCCACCATATATTGGTATCTCATGAACACAGACACTCTTATAAGGTTTGGTCAGGTTGGTGCTACCTGATTTTCTGAAAGTGACTGTGAAAGTTTCCTCCTTACATAATTGATTACATATGGATATGATGTTTCATTTCTCGGAAGGTCTCTAATTATGAATTTAAATTATTTAACAAATATAGGGCTTTTCAAAAATTTTTTTGTCTCTGATCTTAAAATATGTGTCCCTCAAGGAATTAGTTTAATTTAAATAATCAAATTTATTGTCAGAGTGTATTTACATTATTCATATTATTCCTTCAAGATCTTCTAAACACTTAAAGGATTTATGGTAAAGTCCACAATTACTGATATTGATAATTCTGCTTCCTACTTTTTTGACTATTTCATCTAGGAGGTTATTAATTTTATTAAACTTTTCAAAGAAATTACTTAAAATTTTATTAGTTACCACAATGTCTATTCATTTTATTTATTTCTAATCTAAATTTTTTCTATTTATTTTGGGCTTAATTTACTCATTTTTTTCTAATTTCCCAAAATGGATTAATTCTAAACTTTTTCACTTCCTTATATAAGCATTTAAAATATAAGCAATTCTTTATATTCACACTTCTTGATATATAACTTTTTCCTTATCACTCAGTTAGATATATTTTAAATATCCCTATGATTTTATGATATACTTAAAGGTGTGTTAATTTCCAAGTATTTGAGAATTTTCTAGATATCTTTGTAATGCTTTCTAATTTTGGTCAGAGAACATAAATTATTTGAAACTACTCAGATATTTTTTACAGTCCAGCATATGATCTATCTTTGTAAATGTTTCCTATGCACTTCAAAATAATTTATATTCTGCAGTTTGGGAAAGCAGCATTCCACATATATAAGTATGATTAGCATCTCTGACAGTATTAATTCTATATTCTTACCAAATTTTTTGTTTAATTGCTCTATCAATTAATGACAAGGAGTATTAAAAAATCACAAACTATAACTGTAGTTAAGTATATTTTAAGCTCTGTTATAGGGGCAGCCATACTTTTACAATTATTATATTTTCATGATGAATTGATTCTTTAAATCATTTTAAAAAATCTCTGTATCTATTGTTATATTTAAAATCCTGAAATGTACTTTGTGTAATATGTTAATATGATCATTCTAAGTATCTTTTGAGTAGTATTTAATGTAGTACATTTTTATATACTTTTACGTTCAGCCAATCTGTTTTCCATATTTTAAATGCATCTCTTATAATAGCATGTAATTATATTTTGCTTTTAATTCCCTATTGTCAATCTCTGCCAGTTAGAGTGTTTACTCCTTTTATACTTAATACAATTATTGGTATAGTTGAGTTTTCAGCTACTATCCTGCCATTGGTTTCCTATTTCTCCCATCTGTTCTTATCATTTTTCCATTTCCTATCTTCATTTGGATAAATCGGTCCATTTTATTTAGGTATTTATTTTTATCTACACTATTAGCTTTTTAGTTTTTCTCTTATTTTTTATTGGTAAAGGTGTTCAGTATTGCTTTAGGGATTACAATATGCATTCTTAATTTACCAGAGTCTGTTTTAAAGTTTTAAAAGTACATTATGCTACTTCATGTGTAATATAAGGGTCTTGCAAATATACCTCCCTTTTTCTTTCTTAGCCCACTGTCATAGATTTCACTTGTATTTAGTGCTATAATATCCACCAATCTAATACTATTAATTTCAGAGCCAATTTGCTATATAGAGTAAATTAAGAGGGTAAAAGGGCAGCCTGAAAAAAGGGGGGGCAGTCTGATATATTTATCCACACATTTGCTATTTACAATATTTCTTTTATGTTTATCTGTGTTTCCATCTGGTATCATTTTTCTTTAGTGCAAAGCACTTCCTTTAATATTTATTATGTGCTATCCTATATTAATAAAATTGCTCTGCTTGTGTTTATTTGAAAAGGCTTCTATACTATATTGCCCTATTTCTTTTTATGGTATTAGAAAAATAAAACAGGCATTTAGTATACAGTAAGGTAAAAAGTAAGAGAAGCGAAAAGGAAAGGAGAAAAGGAAAGATATTCCCATTTGAATGCAGAGTTCCAAAGAATAGCAAGGAGAGAATAGAAAGCCTTCCTCAGTGATCAATGCAAAGAAATAGAGAAAAACAACAGAATGGGAAAGACCAGAGATCTCCTCAAGAACATTAGAGATACCAAGGGAACATTTCATGCAAAGACGGGTTCAATAAAGGACAGAAATGGTATGGACCTAACAGAAGCAGAAGATATTAAGAAGAGGTGGCAGGAATATACAGAAGAACTGTACAAAAAAGATATTCACGACCCAGATAATCACGATGGTGTGATCACTCACCTGGAGCCAGACACCCTGGAATGTGAAGTCAGGTGGGCCTTAGAAAGCATCACTACGAACAAAGCTAGTGGAGGTGATGGAATTCCAGTTGAGCTATTTCAAATCCTGAAAGATGACGCTGTGAAAGTGCTGCACTCAATATGCCAGCAAATTTGGAAAACTCAGCAGTGGCACAGGACTGGAAAAGGTCAGTTTTCATTCCAATCCCAAAGAAAGGCAATGCCAAAGAATGTTTAAACTACCACACAATTGCACTCATCTCACACGCTAGTAAAGTAATGTTCAAAATTCTCCAAGCCAGGCTTCAGCAATATGTGAACTGTTAACTTCCAGATGTTCAAGCTGGTTTTAGAAAAGGCAGAGGAACCAGACATCAAATTGCCAACATCTGCTGGATCATCGAAAAAGCAAGAGAGTTCCAGAAAAACATCTATTTCTGCTTTATGGACTATGCCAAAGCCTTCAACTGTGTGGATCACAATAAACTGTGGAAAATTCTGAAAGAGATGGGAATACCAGACCACCTGACCGGCCTCTTGAGAAACCTATATGCAGGTCAGGAAACAATAGTTAGAACTGGACATGGACCAACAGACTGGTTCCAAATAGGAAAAGGAATACATCAAGGCTGTATATTGTCACCCTGCTTGTTTAACTTATATGCAGAGTACATCATGAGAAACGCTGGGCTGGAAGAAGCATAAGCTGGAATCAAGATTGCTGGGAGAAATATCAATAACCTCAGATATGCAGATGACACCACCCTTATGGCAGAAAGTGTAGAGTAACTAAAAAGCCTTTGATGAAAGTGAAAGAGGAGAGTGAAAAAGTTGGCTTAAAGCTCAACATTCAGAATGCTGAGATCATGGCATCTGGTCCCATCACCTCATGGGAAATAGATGGGGAAACAGTGGAAACAGACTTTATTTTGGGGGGCTCCAAAATCACTGCAGATGGTTACTGCAGCCATGAAATTAAAAGACACTTACTCCTTGGAAGGAAAGTTATGACCAACCTAGACAGCATATTAAAAAGCAGAGACATTACTTTGCCAACAAAGGTCTGTCTGGTCAAGGCTATGGTTTTTCCAGTGGTCATGTATGGATGTGAGAGTTGGACTGTGAAGAAAGCCGAGAGCCAAAAAATTGATGCTTTTGAACTGTGGTGTTGGAGAAGACTCTTGAGAGTCCCTTGGACTGCAAGGAGATCCAACCAGTCCATCCTAAAGGAAATCACTCCTGGGTGTTCATTGGAAGGATTGATGCTGAAGCTGAAACTCCACTACTTTGGCCACCTCATGCGAAGAGTTGACTCATTGGAAAAAACCCTGATGTTGGGAGGGATTGGGGGCAGGAGGAGAAGGGGACGACAGAGGATGAGATGGCTGGATGACTCAGTGGACATGAGTCTGAGTAAACTCCGGAGTTGGTGATGGACAGTGAGGCCTGGTGTGCTGCGATTCATGGGGTCACAAAGAGTCGGACACGACTGAGAGACTGAACTGAACTGAATTGAAGGTAAAAAGTGAAATGAAGGAGAAATTAGGGAGTGTTTTAGGAGTGTGCAGAAGAGGTACTTCACCCAGTCTTGAAGGAGTCAGGAAAAGTGTACAATAAAAGTGATACTGCAACGATCTGAAAAATGAAAAGAAGCATATTGATGAGTGAGAGTAGAGGTCAGTTGTTTTTTTCCAAGCTAAGGAAAAATATGATTAACCAAAATCCTATACTGCATTTAGATTGTTTTCTTTATTCCTCCCTTCTTTTAATTACCTATTTACTATTTTAAATAGCAGTATATTTGAATATTTCATCTGTTTGTACTTGCATGATTTACTCATAATAAAACTCCTATAATTAAATATTTGAAGTGAAAGGTATGCACAATTTTTATCTTTTAATCCAAGCTAAACGGTAACATTTTCCCTAGAATGGTTATACAAATTTGCATTCCCATTGCAGCCTATCAGAGTAACAGGCTCTACATTCCTGGAACTTATTGCAGTCTCAAGTTCCTCACTAGCCTTTCCTCCTCTATTATTGTTGGGGCCACCTGCAGATCTCCATGTTTCCCAATTCCCAGGAAAAGTCCAGACTAGAGGTTGGAGGCTTCCAAGACTCCTTCAGAGCATCACTCTTGACCTGTGATACAGATAACCTTTCCTGCCAGGGCAACTCCATCTTATGCCCTATGTAAGCTCTGACCTGATATGCATCCTTGGTCCCCTGCTCTGATAAATAGCTTGGAATCCCAGTTTCCTATAAAATGAGCTTCCTCGGTGTGTATGCCCAGAAGTGGTATTGCTGGGTCATATGGCAGTTCTATTTCCAGTTTTTTAAGAAATTCCACACTGTTCTCCATAGTGGCTGTACTAGTTTGCATTCCCACCAACAGTGTAAGAGGGTTCCCTTCGAAACATGTGTATTATCTATAGTGGAACAGATCACCAGCCCAGGTCGGATGCATGAGACAAGTGCTCGGGCCTGGTGCACTGGGAAGACCCAGGGGAATCGGGTGGAGAGGGAGGTGGGAGGGGGGATCGGGATGGGGAACACATGTAAATCCATGGCTGATTCATGTCAATGTATGACAAAACCCACTTCAATATTGTAAAGTAATTAGCCTCCAACTAATAAAAATAAATGAAAAAAAAAAAAAATGAGCTTCCTACCTTACTTAAACTTTCCTCTCCTAGGAACTGAAGGTTTGACTCTGGACCCCATTCCTTTGTCTGTATCCACCATGGAATGGTGAACAAAATCTTCTGATGTCAATTATTTCTCGGTACTTCTCAACGTCACCCACCCTGAAATCAATGTCACTATGCTCCATTTACTGACAAGTAGGCTTCCTACAGGCCATCTTTGAGTACTTCAATTACATTCACATTTTTAAAAAAAAGCTTTAAGTCATAAAAATCTTCATTGTAATACCAAATTCATTTTACACCTTCAATAACATCAGAGATATTCATACATATTGAACACAGAATAAAAATTTACAAGACAGACTAACCTAATTTCAACACAGCTTGAAATTCTTTGTTGTTACAGTGAAGACTATCTTTGCTTGCTGCAAGTGAGTTATCACAAAAAGAAATTCACTTTTAAAGATCTCACATTTTATATATAAAAAAAATAGCACCTGTCTATTCCATATAAGAAAAAAAAATCCTTCAATGATAAAAGACTCAAGAGAGGTTATATTTTGCTTGATTGTACATATTTTGGAAATAAAACCATATATTTGAATTTTATTCTCCTACGTTAATAGTGCAATATTTATAATACTGCATCATAAATCAGTGAAGACTTGTGCCTTTACTGGGTCTGCCTATTAACAAGGTTTTCTGTGGAATACAGCTACATACAAGATATAGACCTCATTAATCCTTAAGATATCCACAGAGAAGGTAAGGGGTAGGTACCTACACACATATTAGCTAACTCTATGCAGTGTTCTTATTTTAGGGTCTGAATAGCTTTTGTGATATGCAGATGTAATCCTAATTTCCTCTTATTTCCATACTTTGCCCCAGAGCCATATGGAATATCTGAAAAAGTCAATAAGGAATAATGGGAAAACACATCTTAGCACTTACACTCACACACATGTAAAACACCTATGAGCAGGACCATCGTTAATCTGTTCATAACACCAGCAAAGGCGTACCATTCAATTTGCATTCACAGGATGGAAGCATGCCAACACTCTGTCTGGCACCTTCTGGTGACCTTCTTTAGCCAGACCAGAGGATACAGTACAGGAACTTCAAGTTAGGAATTGGTTTTCTTGATTGCTTGCCACCAAAAGCAACCTGAAATATGGGATAGGCACTCCTACAGATTTCTCTGACAAGGAAGCATAAAAATTTACACTGTTAACTTTATTCCTCAACTTAGGCAGCATATCTAAACCTTTATTTCAAGTCTCATCTCAAATGTTGCTTCTTCCACGAAAACACTTCCTGATCTCCCAGAGCAAATGGGAAGACTCTAAAGGGCTTTATATAAATCATAAGATAAATAAGAGTTGATAAGGCGAAGGACTTGGAGAGACCTACGGGATTAGAAAGGGCACTTCAGAGAGAGAGAGTCAGGAAAAATTTTCTGGGTCAGTGGTACCTAAACTAACATTTCAAACATGAAAAGAGCTAGGCAGAGAGGTGAGTTAGTTCTACATGTTATTTAGAACCTTAATTACCTTGATTTCTTATGGAAATTACCTTAAGAAATGACCTTAACTTCTTAATTGAGTATGTACTGTGCACGAAACACTGTGTTGAGTATTTTCAAAGCTTTAACATGTTTTCTTTGCTTAATAACTTTTTACTCAGGATAAAGGCTATGGATTGTCCTTCACTTGTGTTCTCTTTCACATGCCACTTATAACTCATCTTGTTGACTTTCTTTTTACATTAATTTTATTGGTATATAGTTGCTTTACAATGTTATGTTCATCTCTACTGTACGGCAAGATGAATCAGCCATAGCTATACATACATCCCTCCTTTTTGGACTTCCTTCCAATTCAGGTCCCCACAGTGCATTAAGGAGAGTTCCCTGTGATTTACAGTATAGTCTCATTAGTTATCTACTTTACATAGAGAATCAATAGCGTATATGCATCAATCCCAGTCACCCAAGTCCTACCAACCCCCGTCTCCCCCAGCAATCTATATGTCTGTTCTCTACACCTGTGTGTCTATTTCTGCTTTGCAAATAAGATGATCTATGCCACTTTTCTAGATTTCACATATATGCACTAATATATGATATTTGCTTTTGTCTTTCTGAGTTCCTTCATTCTATATGACATGCTCTAGATCTATCCATGTCTCTACAAATGACCCAATTTGTCCTATTAAAATAAATCCAGATTGCATTCCCTCCCACCACCTCAGCTGCTTCCATGCCAGCCTAAGCACCATATTTCCCTTGACTGAATCACTGCAATAGCCTCCTAATTCATCTCCGCCTCTGGCTGCTGAGATGTCCTACACTTCAACTTTAAATGTAAGTCAGATGACATCACTCCTCACTAAAACTCTACACCGCCCTACCCCCTTTCTCTCAGAAGAAAGGCAAAATCCCTTCAAAGGCTAGAAGATCCCACACAATCTGATCTCTCCCTTTCCCTACCTCATCTCATTTCCTAAAACTTTTCCCATCACCACGTCCACTGCCCCAGTCACAGCAGCCTTCCTGTATTTTTGCAACATGTCAACCCTGCTCCTGCCTCAGGGCTTTGGATTGGATGTCCTCCGTCCCTGAACAGCTCTTTCCAAAACATACACTGGTACTCTTCCTCACCTCCTCTGCTCAAATAGAACTTTCTCTCTGAATCCTGTTCTGATTCCTGTATTTAAAAGTGTCCCTCTCTCCCCAGTCCCTATTTCCAAATTCCCTCTGCCCTGCTCTTTCTCCTCCCATTTCCTTCATCAGCTTATCATGTATGACACAATTCATTTCCTTATTATGTCTATTGTTTAGTTTCAATCTTCTTTCCCTAGAAACTGATCTTATGAGGTCATATGTCTTTGTCTATTTTATTCACCAGTATATACCAAGCATCTGTTGTAGTCTTTAGTATAGAGAAAAGTGAAAGTGTTAGTCACTCTATCATGTCCAACTCTTTTCGACCCCATGGACTGCAGCCTGCCAGGCTATCTGTCCATGGAATTCTCCAGGCAAGAATCCTGGAGTGGGTTGCCATTCCCTCCTCAGGGGATCTTCCTGACCCAGGGATCGAAGCAGGGTCTCCAGCATTGCAGGCAGATTCTTTACCGTCTGAGTCACCATGGAAGCCTTAGCATAGAGAAGGCACTCACCAAACATTTTTTCATTGAATAAATTAAATTATTTAATCATTTCAGTAAGGCCTTGAAGTAGGAACTCTAAAGGATCATTAACTACCTTATCCACTCTTGGCCAGTCATTGACCAAGTAAAGATTCAAGTACAGTCAGGCTCCAGAGGTCAGACCCTTAGCTCTGGCTCCCAGTTTGTTACCCATGCTCAGCACTATCCTGTGATCCCTTTGGCACAGGAATGGTATGTTTCCACATATCTAGTTACTGCTTCAGTGATATACACAGTACTTTGCAAACAGTAGGTGCTCAACATTTATGTAAGTCTGTTTGGCCAGCTTGTCCCAAGCAACATGTCCTTTACTGCTACAGTGCCCTCCTGCCCTGGCTTTTGTAACATCTGCCCTGAGAACATACTACGCTCACCTAGGAGTCAGAGGAAAGATGTCAGTAAACTGAGGCCCAGAGAGGTAAAGAAACAGTCAAGACTGAGATCCGGATCTTGAGACGCTGCAGTCATTTCTCCATTTGTGACTTGAATTTTTAAATACAGACCTATCTATACCCTTCAAGTGCAAGTTAACAGAGGCAGGGACTTCTGGTCCCTTCTAGGTGTCTTGCAACAGATGTACCCCAATGGTAGGTACACCAAGGTACCTAGGTACCTTGTTTATTAATAAATAAATAAATACTTGTTTATTTCCAACAAGGCCCAAGCTGGACTGGCAGGAACAGGAGAAACAACACAATTTGCCTGGATGGTCAAGCAGAGATAATGAGGGGAAGTAAAATATGAAACAGACTCAGGAAAGCAGCTAATAAGCAACCAATTTCACCTTTAAAGGAAGTCACAGTTTCAGAGATGGAGTTGGAAGTTAAATAAAACTTGGAAGATTTTTTGATCAATATTCTCCATGGTTTTCATTTTAATTTACAGGGGAAAACACAGCAAGGCCTTGAGCAAGACTGATAGACTGCTACATGATCAATTCTTTCCTTGTCCGCATTGTAAAAACAAAACCATAAATTACAATAATTCTTATTTTTGGCTAAATGATTTTCAGCAGCATGGCTGGATGGTGACAGCCTAAATAATCATGGATTCATCATTTTTCACAGCCCAGAATCACAGTACTAGAGCTATTTTCCTTTGTCAAAAAACTGTGGCTCTCCCAGAGTAAATAATGTTAAAAAAATAAATAAATAAATAAGGAGAGAGAAAACCTGGTAAATAATTTAAATTTTTCATTTGTGTTCAAATGACTTTTCCTCCCTTTCTATAAGCAGCTTTAGGATAATATCAATATCTTGTGATTGATAAGACAAGGCCTGATACGCTATAACGTTTTAGCTTAATTTTTGCTTCTAATGAATGTCTTTCGATTTCTGCAAAACTAGAAAGTTTGGTTAGGACCTATGTTTACCTCACAAGCCTTTGAGACAGTGCCAGTGACCATAAGCAGATACTTCTTGCCTAAAAGGAAAATGTTACACAGTTTTGTAGCACAAGTAACTAAATTAAATCTGAAAGGAGGGAACAGAAAAAAAGGCATTAAAAGAGAAGGTGACAGAACCTGGCCCCCATTTCATCCCTATAGTCCTTTGATCTGCGATACTTTTAGAAAAGGGAGCCATGTTATATAAATTGAAACCATGACTCTCAAATGTTAAAGACTTCTGCTTTTGATTGAAAGTAATATGAATGCTGGGGTTTGTATCATACAGCAGCCCCAAAAGTTTCTTCTTTCCCTTATTTAAATCTCTCTCCCTCCCCCTCTCATAGACAGAGATTTATTCTAAGGAATTGGCTCATCTGATTTGTGTGGGCAGCCAAGACCAAAAGCCACAAAACAGACTGTAAATTCTTAGGTAGGGAGCTGGAACATTTCTGAGGTAAAACTCCCTCTTCCTCAGGGAAATCTCAGTTTTGTTCTTAAAGTCTTCCAACTAATTGTATGTACCCACTCCCACTATTGAGACCCACTCCTCTACAAACTTCCCTGTTGGCTCAGACGGTAAAGCATCTGCCTACAATGCAGGAGACCCATGTTCGATCCCTGGGTCACAAAGATCCCCTGGAGAAGGAAATAGCAACCCACTCCTGTACTCTTGCCTGGAAAATCCCATGGATGGAGGCGCTTGGTAGGCTAACAGTCCATGGGATCGCAAAGAGTTGGACAGAACTGAGTGACTTCACTTTCTTTTCTTTCTTTTCCTCTACAAACTAACTATAGATGTTAACCACATCCACATATGACCTTCATGGCAACATCTGAAGTAGTATGTGAGGAAGCAACTGAGGATGATAACCCAGCAAGCTGACACATCAAATTAACCATCACTGGGAACTCAGAGTTTAGTGGAAGAGATAGACAATGAATAGAAAACTACACATGATGTAAATCACAATTATATGATGAGTACAGAGGAGCTAGACTAATCTAGGGATCAGAGTCTTCCCTACAAAGGTCCAGCAGAGACCTAATAAGTGAGCAGGAGTTAGGCCAGAGAAAAGGAATGATATTTCAGCATTCCATAGGGCTTATTCAAAAGCCCCAAGTCCAGAATGAACCTGGCATATTTGAGAAATGGAAAAGGAGCCAGGGCAGCTAGAGCCTAATAAGTTTTGCACCCCAGTGTCCTTTGTGAACAAAAAAGAGTAATTTACAGAACTAAAAGCTTTGGTTTCCACTGGATTCAGGCACCTAGCCTGGTGTGCTTAAGATATCTTTGAGAGAAACAGACTTTTTCTTCTTCTATTGATACTATGATTAAAATCTTCTTGTGGTCCTATTACATGTAGAATAAAGTGTTTGTCCTCCAAGAGTTTTTAGGATCAAATAGTGCACTGCACTCTTGATAGCAACTCCTGTTACTTTTTTTCCTAACTACCAAACTCCCATTACATCTTTAGTTCTCAAACTGGCCAGTACTAGTTCAGTCTCAGGGGCCTTTGAACTTGCTCTTTCTTCTGCTCTCGTCACCATTCCCCAAGATTTCACACAGCAGGCTCCTTCTGAGCTTTCAGATTTCAGCTGCAAATACCATCCTTCTCTGTCCTATTTTTTTTTTTTTTTTGACATGAGAACTTTTAAGATTAACTCTCAGCAACTTTCAAATATGCAATACAGTATTATTAACTGTAGTACCCAGTGCTGTACATTGCACCCCCATGTAACGGAATCAGGATGGAAATTTGTTCCTTTTGTCCCCCTTCACCTATTTCGCCAAGATGCCCCCTACCCTAGCTTGACTTCAGGCAACTAACCTGTTTTGTATGAATTCATTTGTTTGGTTCTTTCTCCCTTCCTTCCTTCATTTATTTCTTTTCACATATAAGTAAGATCAGTTATTTTCTCTTTCTCTGACTTATTTCAATCAGAATAATGTCCTCAGGTTCAAATCTAAGGTAATGGAGGAAATCTGTCATGGAATCTGTCCCATTTTTGTCATCATCATCTGACTTTACTTACCCCATTTCTTTCCTTACTTTTTATCTCCATTCACTTGCATGAAAATTTCATAAAAGCAGAGATTCTGAGAGTAAGCATTTAATACATAGTTTTGAAAATATAGATATAATACTTTTGGTAAATAACCTTTGAACTATATTCATCTCCACAATGAAACAAACACTGCATATTTTGTCTGTCAACAAGACCACCAGACTATGCAATGGCACATTATTTAGCATACTTGCAAATTGTGGAGGGACACAAAAGTGATTCTTTTATATACAACTAGAGACTAAACTTTTTGTGGTTTGACTTTGGAATATTTTTGTATTTCTGATTTTTGCTTGGCTTCTTTGTCAGCAAATCCATGTCTCTCAGATTAAGAAAGAAAAAAGGAGTTAGAAGGGACATGATTTAAACAATGTCCCAGACAAGCTATCGCAAGGTAATAAGAGATGAAGAAAAACTGTTATAAGACTGTCTGATTATAGAGCAGGAGACCCACTCTAGAATTATACCCATTTTTTCAGTTGAGGATAAATGTCACAAGCTCACAGTATAGTAAATGAGTAAGAACAACACAAATTGTAGAGTAAGATCAATGATGATCCAATCTTAGCAACCTGCTCAATTTTTATAAAATGGGTAGATAAAGGCACTTAGCAAAAAAAGGCTGTCATGAGAATTAACCGGGACATATAAAAGCATATATCACTAGGTCTGCCACATAGTAAGTGCTAAAGTAATAATGTTCTTATTATTATAGTAATAATAATTATTATCACAAAAACATGCAAAGAGTGAGCACAGATCTTTACACCATGCCTTTCATACTGACAGTCTGTGTGTGATCCATTTAGGCAACACTCAAGGAGGTCAGGGAAGGGAGCACTGAGTTATAGGTACAGATGTAATAAAGACAGTAATGACTTTAAGTCAGCAAGTAAAAGCTTTCCAGGGGCCTCCAGCCTCAACAGGTCTAGGCAATAGTTCCACAACTCAGGGTGCCTCTATATTTTTTGAAGTTGTTTTCATCTCAGTAGAGAACACACAGGCAAAGACAAACGTGAATTCCAAGATGAGAGTTGTCCTGCGAAGAATGATAGTATCTACTAACTTTAAAAAGAAGTCAGTTCTTAGATGTAGAAATGAACATATGGATACCCAAGGGGGAAGGAGGAGTAAGATCAACTGGGAGGTTGGGATTGGCATATAAACACTATTGATACTATGTATAAAATAGATGACTAATGAGAACCTGAACCTTCCCTGGTGGCTTCCTGGTAAAGAATCTGCCTTCAATGCAGGAGACCTAGGTTCCATCCCTGGGTTGGGAAGATCCCCTGGAGGAGAGTATGGCAACCCACTCCAGTCTTCTTGCCTGGAGAAACCCCAAGGACAGAGGAGCCTGGCGGGCTGCAGTCCATGGGGTCGCAGAGTCAGACATGACTGAGTGACTAAGCGCACAAACGCAATGAGGACCTACTATCTAGCACAGAGAACTCCACTCAATACTCTGTGGTGACCTAAATAGGAAAGAAACCCAAATAAGACAGGATATGTGTAAACATACAGCTGTTTCACTTTGCTGTGAAACAGAAGCTAACACAACACTGCAAAAGTAACTATACTCCAACAAAGAATAACAATGAAGAAAAAAGAACTCAACTCTCCGTTTCTTGGAGGAGTCACAGTCTGTGGAATGGGTGTCCCTATGGCTGCTATAACAAACAGCATGGCACTCTCCTGGCATCTTCCTTCCCTTGATTAAACAGTTCATTCCTTGGTTCCCTCCTCCTTATTGATTTGCCTTCTGAACTCCTTTTAAAATCTGCCTCTTAAAAATGTCTAGTGTGTACGCAAGACCACAGAACCCAGGACACTTGGCAAAAGAGGGGAATGCTGGCCTGCCCCCGCCTCAGCTTCCTCAGAGCCTCACTTTGGTGCCGCCTCGTGAGGTTAGCCCAACCCCTCTCCTCCCTACTCTTAGAACTGACTGCTATCCAGTCAAAATTGGAGAGACCACAGCCTTATAATTCCGAAACAACTGGCTTATGTGTTTGTGTGCCTGGCTGGCTCTTGACATAAAATAACTTCAAAGTTTTCATTAAAAAATAAGCAAACAACAACAACAACAAAAAAGTGGCAATGTCCCTTCTGGTAGCAAACCATGGCATCTTGTTAAATGTCAGAAATGTTTGGGAAGGCCAGGCTTAATGCAACTGAGTTCAGCTGAGTGCCTGCTGTCCTCTGGAACTGTTCTAAGAACTGAGGATACAACAAAACATGGCATAGTTCCTGCTCTTAAAAAAATCCTGCCTTTTAGGATGACAGACCATGAAACAGACAATTGCTTTACAGTTTCAATAGTTAGAACGTTGAGTGATGGGAGCAAAAAGCCTAGGTGCCCAAACCCAGATCAGAGGCTGGGGCGGGGAGGACTATGAATGGCTTCCTGGAGGAAGTAGGAAACAAACAGGATATAGAAACCCTTCTCAACATACAACCTCTGAGGCTGACCTGTGAAAATAAGATTAGGAGCCGAGACAAGAATGTAGAACCAGAGACATTATCTGAATCACTGGGTCACATGAAGACAAGTAGGGGTTTAAGTCAGGCTCACTTAGAGAAGACTTCTCGTTGGTTTTTCTACCTCTTTTGATTTTGAGAAAAGCATGATCAACAGAGGAGACTGATAGGAGGACAGGGCAAGTACAGTCATATATCTGAGATGGTGGATTCAGAACTTACTGAAATATGGTGCCTGCAGAATTATTAAAAGCCTGGAAAAATATCATGTTCCTAAGACTCAAACAGTCAGAGAAAGTTCTCAAGGCCCTGTGCCACCAAAACTTCAAGGATCTGCTAAGGCTCTTAAATCATAGAGTGGGTCTAACTTAGAAGATACAAAGATGGGGGCAGAATTTTATAAGACTTAAGTTGAAAAAGAAACTGAAGACCAGAAAGGAGTTTGGATATATTGTCAGGCTGGATATTCCTTCTTTCTTGACTTAAAATGAGTATTTTGTTATGTATTATATTATCTCCTTTACCAGAATACACTTAAAAGGGTGCATCAGATGGTTTCAATGAAAGATATTTTGCTCAAAAAAGTAAGAGAGGTTGTGGGTAGATCTCCACTGGATCCATGCCTAAAGAGACCTGTCCTCTTAAGAGGCTCAGAGGATTCCTGATAGCCCTGGGACCATTTAGTTACAATCTGTCAGGCTTCCCAGGTGACGCAGTGTTAAAGAATCCACCTGCCATAAATGGATAAGGAAGTTGTGGTACATATGCACAGTGGAATATTAATCAGCTGTAAAAAAAGAATGCATTTGAATCAGTTCTAATGAGGTGGATGAAACTGGAGCCTATTATACAGAGTGAAGTAAGTCAGAAAGAGAAACATCAATATAGTATATTAACGCATATATATGGAATTTAGAAAGATGATAACAATGATCCTATATGCAAGGCAGCAAGAGAGACATGGATGTAAAGAACGGACTACTGGACTATGCAGGAGAAGGCAAGAATGAGATGATACAAGAGAGTAGTACTGAAACATTTATATTACCATATCTAAAATAGGGGACCAGTGCAAGTTCAGTGCATGAAACAGGGCACTCAAAGCTGACGCTCTAGGACAACCCAGAGGGATGAGGTGGGGAGGGAGGCGGGAGTGGAGGTTCAGGATGGGGGGTACATCTGCACCCGCGGCTGATTCGTGTCAGTGTGTGGCAGGGGCCACCACAGTATTGTGAAGTGACTGTCCTCCAACTAAAAAAAAAAAAAAAAAAATCCACCTGCCAATGCAAGAGATGGATTGACTCAGGTTCAAACCCTAGGTCAGGAATATCTCCTGGAGTACTCCAACCACTAGAGTGATTGCAACCCACTCTGGTATTCTTGCCTTGAGAATCTCACGGACAGAAGAGCCTAGTGGGCTACAGCCTATGGGGCTGGACACGACTGAGCATGCATACACACACACACACTCAGATATACCAATGTGAGGCCTGGGTACTTTCAGGGCTGTGAAAATAAACCAACTTCATGATGGCAAATGCCACGAGGAATCTTCACTTTAAAAAATGAAGAGGAGCACAAAACAAAGTGAAGGAAATTCTCTACATATACACATACTTATATATATACACACCTACAGATACAGATCTATACACAGATACAATTTTCTTATCATCCTAATCATTTTCTCTCTAAAATCTTTAGCAATATGTTCTGTGTATGTCTCCCTTTCATGGGGGTATAATTAATTAGTCAAGAATTAAAATTCTCATAATGTCCCACTTTTTTTTTTTAATCTTTGAGTCTTTTGACTCAATTCTTAAGATATTCTTGGATTCATTTCTAGCCCAGGCAACTCCTTGGGAAGTATAAAAATCAGTCAACTTGGATTTTTTTTCCTTAAGCACTTTTGTTACTATTCTTTAGTTTTAGCATTATAAGGTGATAGTATTTGAAAGCATAAAAGGGAGCTCTTGTAGTTAAAATAATGAACTGGCAAGCACCTAGATAGCTACAATATACCAGGCCTGCCATCTGATATAAAATGAATCACACCAGCATCATCTTTTTTCTAGAAAAAAAATAGTGATTATTAGATTTGTTATATAACTGCCTATAAAATTTTAAGAAATTAAAAAAGATTTAACTACAAAAGGCCTTCATTTCTTCTTAGTTTCTCCTGGTTGGTAAGTTACAGTTTTATCTTACTTCTCCCCTGTTTCCTACATGTATTCTTATGAGCCTCTTAATAACACAGCTTGATGTTCAACAATTGAATAAAGCATAATTTGAATGGGAATTCCCATTAACATCCACCATTCATTTACAGAGTCTGTTTTCCATTATCTTGCTATTACCCTCATGTACTGAGCTGATAATGCAGTACAAAATCTGCAATTATAAGTGCCCATGGTGGATACTGCATTTGAAACTCAAGAGAATATTACTGCAGAAATTTGCATGTGGCAGTCTGACCAACCAAGGTTTTTGATTGTCTTCAAAATGTGTAAAGAATATAATTTTTTAAATCTGATTTTCCTTTTTTTGAGCCATATGCCCACATCTTCTACTCCCCTCACCCGCTTTTAGCAACTGCTTTGTGGTAAAACAAGAAGGCAACTGTATTCCAAGGCAAGACGCTCATTACAAAGTCTTACATATTCAGAGCATCATGGTTTTACCCACTTAGGGGTAAGAACAGCTCTTTGAACTCCATCCCAGTTGAGTAAGATATCCATAATTAGACCTAAATTACTCAAAATTCTATAAAGAATGCCCCGATCCAGTCTATTGGTAGAAGAAAACATTTTAATGGCAGCCAAACTTGGGTTTTAAGCTCTTCCTCCCACTAGAATGATGAATCAGAAGGAAAATCAGTTTAGAATCAAGGCAGAGAAAGAAAGCTAGAAAAAAATAAAGACTTGTCTACTCTGGGCTATCAAGAGCTGCCCACTGGCTACACTACCATGTTTCAAGCATTATTCTCTGTAGAAAGAGATTTAAGAGACAGTCAAATGAGTGTTTCCTACAGAATTTATAGTTATTGAAAAATGTCAGCCTAGCTCCTAGGCTCAAATGATTATGGTAGGTAAGCAAGGTTCTGTGTGGATTTCTCCACAAAAAAAGAAACAGTGACCTCATATATCCTGAAAACTCTGCCTCTTTTAAGTCAGCAGACATTTGAGCACTGTACTCTGCACTAGATTCAGTGTGAAACAAAAGAACGAAACCTGGATTCATGGTTCCCACCACTGCAGACGCTGTCTATCATCTAAAACACTTAACTTTTAGAATAAAATGTGAAAACTTAAACAGATCCAATACACACACACAAATATATATGTGTATACACACACACACATACACAAATCTCATCTCTCATCTTTCCTAACTTTAGCCAGGGACAAGCAGTTTCAATAAAATACGTTTTCTCAGCTCATTTCTAGGAACTAGACACAAGTTTGAGACATAGATTTAAATACTGAAACGCTTTCAGCATAAAGCAGTGACCAAAAGAAACGGAGCATTTTTTACATAGACCCTAAGGTGATAAATTCTCAGAATTTAGGAGTTAGATAATAATAAGTTATAAGGGATGCATTAGCCAAAATTAATCAGATCATCAGGACATTTAGAACTTCTACTTCAAGGCAACTACAACAAAATATATTCATCAGTTACTAGTTAATTAAATGGAAATCAAATGAAAATATACTTTGCTGCCAGAAGACTGGAATCCCTGGCAGTGATTAACTGTATTGACCAAGGTACTTTTCATTAGATCTTCCCAGGAAGAGATGATTACAAGCAGTTGATAAAGACAAAATGCACAGACATGGGTGGATAGTTGTGGTGGGGAGAAAAGCATGTACCAGCACCTCCTCCATCCTCCTAGGCCATTCAGGTCCGAAATATCAAAGGTTCAAAGTAGATTCAGGTTCCTCTGGGTTTGCTCAAATTTTCTGTTTCCATTGGTTTGTGAGTCTACCTTGTACCACCTCCTCTGCAACTCTCATCCTTTTTTATTTTCACCATAATCCTACCACTTAGCCTCACACTGAAAACCAAAGATTCCTTCATTTTCTAAAACACTACCCCGGTACTCCTGAGCATAACAACCTTTTGATTAAAGTCTGGGGTAACAGGGAGCTTAAAGCAAGGGACAGTGATGACGAATATAAGTTTGAAGACTAGACTTTATTTCCCTAAAATTTCAAATCTATTCCCAACAACATAGACAAAATAAATTGTTCACCATGTAGGATCCTGTCTCCTGCCAAATTTCTCAAGCTCTTTCTCCTAACTCCAATCTCTTGCTTTTTCACCCTTCCCGGACCCTCATTCTCCCATTCCCCTTCAACAGAGCTGCTGTGAGTAATAACTTCCTGAGACTTGATTTTACAGGATCTAACTTTCAGAACACACCTTAGTAGAAGGACAACTCCTTCCATTATCAAAAATCAATTATTATGGTATTTGCTCTAACAAAAGTTATCCTTCCTAACAGGAATTTTGCCTTCCTTCAAGATCAAGAGGCTCATATCACTGCCTTGTTTTCAAAATAATATATTTTTCTCCTTTTTTCATCATTCATTCTTTCAAAAAGGAGTTATTCAACACCTACTATGTAAACCACTATGCTAGGCTTCAGGTAAAATGAAATAGTTGAAAATAAGTGATACAACACAATATTATCATATCAAATACTTAAATTTTTTTCCTGATCTCTATAATCATTATGAATATCCCAATGAGTGACTCAATTAATTAAGAGTCTTATTTTGCCTAATGACTAGTTGAAAAGTGGTTATTTGAATTTAACTGGTTCATTTTCAAAATAAAGAATCCTTTGCTTTCAACCAGCTGTTTTTAAATCTCTTGAAATGCCAGGCACAGCTTGAACATACCTGAAAAATATTATTCTATCATATAACATATGCTCATGTCTAGGAGGCAATATAAACTTACTTCTTAAATTTAGGACTAACAGTACAATGAAGATTTCTGGCCATGTCCTTCTGTTTTATGGAGAACTTTATTAGTCTCCACTCAAATGATATATTTTTGAAGTGTTTTGATATGGGTTCCAAACACTAGAGAATAGGTACCTAATAATGAATCTGAAGAATTAATATGATGCTTCTGAGGACCTGCATGTACAATACTTAACAAATATTTCTACCGGAAGGTGTACCAGTGGCCTTTTTTTTGTTTCAGCAAATGTACCATGCAGAATGGAACCCATACGATGACAACAATCATACTTTCTTCTTGGGAGAAACAGCATAATAACCCTCTCAAGTTCAGTGTGTGTGCTCGTCATGACCCAAGTGAGAAAAATACAGTAGATTTTGTGTCAGTTGAGTCAGAGTGAACCGCACAGCCTGGAAAATTATACTTCATCATAATGATATTTGAACTGAAGTTTCCAGGTATCCACACTAAGCGAGTGAGTCACTGCTTGGGCAACACACTTGGAAGACCCTGAATAGCCACAGAAAACCCAGCTCATTGCTAGAAACAGTCAGGTTTTATGTCATACCATTAAATTCCATTTCTTTCTATCAGACATCAGGTTAATTTCCTCCCAGAAGGGGCTCTCCCTCCTGGAATGACTTCATATCTTGTCCTAAGGAAAGCAGGAGACAGAAAAGCATCTGAATGTAAAATTCTGTTCTGGAAATGACTGCCAGGGTAGAGACGGTATATAACAGCAAAAAAGAAAGCCTTGGCTCAGGTCAGGCCCCTTGGAGTAGTAACTTTCTTAATTCGCTTGCCCTAACTGGCCATCGCTAGAAATGAAATCAAATGTAGTGTATGTCTAAGCTCAGCCATCCTACAGGTTCCAAAGGGCATCATTATGGGATTTCTGGAGCAAAGCCAGTCTCAGCAGATGGTGATGCGGGTGAAATTCAGTTTCTTGTGGGTCCACCTTCCAGCCCCTAGTTTCCTTAAAATCCTCTTCTCCTAAAATGCCATTTCCTAAAAGCCTCATATCAATAAACCTCAGATATACAGATGACACCACCCTAATGGCGAGCAGCGGCTGTGTGGTTCTGGAGCAGTGAGCGGCCAAGAGGAGATACCCCACGTCCAAGGTCAGGAGCATCAGCTGTGAGTCCGAGGTCAGAGAAACCCCAGTAAGATGGTAGGTGCTGGGAGAGGGCATCAGAGGGCAGACAGACTGAAACCACAATCACAGAAAAGTAACCAATCTAATTACATGGACCACAGCCTTGTCTAATTCAGTGAAACCATGAGCCATGCTGTGTAGGGCCACCCAAGACACACGGGTCATGGTGGAACGTTCTGACAAAATGAGGTCCACTGGAGAATGGAATGGCAAACCACTTCAGTATTCTTGCCTTAAGAACCCCATGAACAGTATGAAAAGGCAAAAAGATAGGACACTGAAAGATGAATTCCCCAGGTTGGTATGTGCCCAATATGCTACTGGAGATCAGTGGAGAAATAACTCCAGAAAGAATGAAGGGATGGAGACAAAGCAAAAACATCACCCAGTTGTGGATGTGACTGGTGATGGAACAAGGTCCAATGCTGTAAAAAGCAATATTGCATAGGAATCTGGAATGTTAGATCCACGAATCAAGGTAAATTCAGTTCAGTTCAGTTCAGTCGCTCAGTCATGTCTGACTCTTTGCGACCCCATGAACCGCTGTACGCCAGGCCTCCCTGTCCATCACCAACTTCCAGAGTCCACCCAAAGCCATGTGCATTGTGTCAGTGATGCTGTCCAACCATCTTATCCTCTGTCATCCCCTTCTCCTCCTGCCCTCAATCTTTCCCAGCATCAGGGTCTTTTCAAATGAGTCAGCTCTTTGCATCAGGTGGCCAAAGTACTGGAGTTTCAGCTTCAGCATCAGTCCTTCCAATGAACACCCAGGACTGATCTCCTTTAGGATGGACTGGTTGGATCTTCTTGCTGTCCATGGGACTCTCAAGAGTCTTCTCCAACACCACAGATCAAAAGCATCAATTCTTCGGCGCTCAGCTTTCTTTATAGTCCAACTCTCACATCCATACATGACTACTGGAAAAACCATAGCCTTGACTAGACGGACCTTTGTTGGCAAGGTAAATTGAAGTGGTCAAACAGGAAATGGTAAGAGTGAATGCCGACATTCTAGGAAACAGCGAACTAAAATGGACTGGAATGGGTGATGTTAACTCAGATGACCATTGTATCTACTACTGTGGGCAAGAATCCCTTAGAAGAAATGGAGTGGCCATCATGGTCAACAAAAGGGTCTGAAATGCAGTACTTGGATGCAATCTCAAAAACGACATAATGATCTCTGTTCGTTTCCAAGGCAAACCATTCAATATCACAGTAATCCAAGTATATGCCCTGACCAGTAATGCTGAAAAAGCTGAAGTTGAATGGTTCTACGAAGACCTACAAGACTTTCTAGAAATAACACACAGAAAAGATGCCCTTTTCATTATAGGGAACTGGAATGCAAAAGTAGGAAGTCAAGAAACACCTGGAGTAACAGGCAAATTTGGCCTTGGAGTATAGAATGAAGCAGGGCAAAGGCTAACAGAGTTTTGCCAAGAGAACACACTGGTCATAGCAAACACCCTCTTCCAACAATGCAAGAGACGACTCTACACATGGACATCACCAGATGGTCAACACTGAAATCAAATTGGTTATATTATTTGCAGCCAAAGATGGAGAATCTCTGTACTGTCAGCAAAAACAAGACCAGAAGCTGACAGTGGCTCAGATCATGGACTCCTTATTGCCAAATTCAGACTGAAATTGAAGAAAGTAGGGAAAACCACTAGACCATTCAGGTATGACCTAAGTCAAATCCATTATGATTATACAGTGGAAGTGAGAAATAGATTTACAGGACTAGATCTGATAGACAGAGTGCCTGAAGAACTACAGACAGAGATTTGTGACATTGTACAGGAGACAGGGATGAAGACCATCCCCAAGAAAAAGAAATGCAAAGAAAGAAAAATGGCTGTCTGAGGAGGCCTTACAAATAGCTGTAAAAAGAAGAGAAGCAAAAGGCAAAGTAGAAAAGGAAAGACATACCTGTTTTAGTACAGAGTTCCAAAGACTAGCAAGGAGAGATAAGAACACCTTCCTCAGAGATCAGTGCAAAGAAATAGAGGAAAACAATAGAATAGGAAAGACTAGAGATCTCTTCAAGAAAATTGGAGATACCAAGGGAACATTTCATGCAAAGATGGGCACAATAAAGGACAGAAACACTATGGACCTAACAGAAGCAGAAGATAATAAAAAGATGTGGCAAGAATATACACAAGAACTATACAAAATAGATCTTCATCACCCAGATAACCATGGTGGTGTGGTCACTCACCTAGAGCCAGACAACCTGCAGGGTGAAGTCAAGTGGGCCTGAGGAAGCATTAGTATGAACAAAGCTAGTAGAGGTGATAGAATTCCACCTGGGCTATTTCAAATCCTAAAGATAATGGTGTTAAAGTGCTGCACTCAATATGTCAGCAAATTCGGAAAACTCAGCATCGGTCACAAGATGGGAAAATGTCAGTTTTCATCCCATTCCCAAGGAAGGGCAAAGCCAAAGAATGTTCAAACCACCGTACAATTGTGTTTATTTCACATGCAAACAAGGTTATGCTCAAAATCCTTCAAGCCTGGCTTCAACAGTATTGAACCAAGAACTTCCAGATGTACAAGTTGGATTTAGAAAAGGCAGAGGAACCAGAGTTCAAATTGCCAACATTTGTTGGATCATGGAGAAAGCAAGGGAATTCCAGAAAAACATCTATTTCTGCTTCACTGACTATGCTAAAGCCTTTGACTGTGTGGATCACAACAAACTGTGGGAGATTCTTAAAGAGATGGGAGTACCTAACCATTTTACCTGCCTCCTGAGAAACCTATATGCAGGTCAAGAAGCAATATTTAGAACTGAACGTGGAATAACGGACTGGTTCACAATTTGGAAAGAAGTACAACAAGGCTGTATATTGTTACTCTGCTTATTTACTTTATATGCAGAGTATATCTAGTGAAATGCCAGGCTGGGTGAATCACAAGCTGGAATCAAGAAATCAAGACTGCTGAGACATATGTCAACAACCTCTGATGTGCAGATGACACCACTCTAATGGCATAAACAGAGGAGGAACTAAAGAGCCTTTTGATGAGGGTGAAATAGGAGAGTGGAAAAGCTAGCTTGAAACTCAATATTTAAAAAAAAAAAAAAAAAAAAACACTAAGATCATGGCATTTATTCCCATCACTTCATGGCAAATAGGAGAAAAGGCGGAAGTAATGACAGATTTTATTTTCTTGGGCTCCAAAATCACTAAGGATGGTGAATGCAGCCATGAAATTTTTTAAAAGACACTTGCTTTTTGAAAGGAAAGCTAGACAGTGTATTAAAAAGCAGAGACATTACTTTGCTGATAAAGGTCTGTATAGTTAAAATTACATCCAGTATAGTCCAGTAGCCATGTATGGATGTGAGAGTTGAACCATAAAGAAGACTGAGCACTGAAGAATTGATGCTCTGGAAGTGTGGTGTTTGAGAAGACTCTTGAGAGTCCCTTGGACTGCAAGGAGTTCAAACCAGTCAATCCTAAAGTAGATCAACCCTGAATGTTCATTGGAAAGACTGATGCTTTAGCTCCAATACTTTGGCCACCTGATATGAAGAGCCAACTCATTGGAAAAGACCCAGATGATGGGAAAGATTAAAGATAAAAGGGGAAGGGTGCAAGAGATGATGAGATGGCTTGACAGCATCACTGACTCAATGGACATGGGTCTGAGCAAACTCCAGGAGATAGTGGAGGGCAGAGGAGCCTGGCATGCTGCAGTCCATGAAGTCCCAAAGAGTGACATGACCTAGTGACTGATCAAAAAGCAACCACAAAAGCCTTCAAGAGCCAAAAGAAATCTAATGATGGCCAGTCATCTTTTCTGACCACAGTGCAGTAAGATTAGATCTCAATTACAGGGAAAAAATTGTTAAAACTTCAAACATATGGAGGCTAAATAACACGCTTCTGAATAACCAACAAATCATAGAAGAAATCAAAAAAGAAATCAAAATATGTATAGAAATGAATGAAAATGAAAACACAACAACCCAAAACCTATGGGACACTGTAAAAGCAGTGCTAAGGGGAAGGTTCATAGCATTACAGGCGTATATCAAGAAACAGGAAAAAAACCAATTAAATAACCTAACTCTACACCTAAAGCAATTAGAGAAGGAAGAAATGAAGAACCCCAGAGTTAGCAGAAGGGAAGAAATCTTAAAAATCAGGGCAGAAATAAATGCAAAAGAAACTAAAGAGACCATAGCAAAAATCAACAAAGCTAAAAGCTGGTTTTTTTGAAAAAATAAACAAAATTGACAAACCATTAGCAAGACTCATTAAGAAACAAAGAGAGAAAAACCAAATTAACAAAATTAGAAATGAAAATGGAGAGATCACAACAGACAACACTGAAATACAAAGGATCATAAGAGACTACTACCAGCAGCTCTATGCCAATAAAATGGACAACTTGGATGAAATGGACAAATTCTTAGAAAAGTATAACTTTCCAAAACTGAACCAGGAAGAAATAGAAGATCTTAACAGACCCATCACAAGCAAGGAAATCGAAACTGTCATCAAAAATCTTCCAGCAAACAAAAGCCCAGGACCAGATGGCTTCACAGCTGAATTCTACCAAAAATTTAGAGAAGAGCTAACACCTATCTTACTCAAACTCTTCCAGAAAATTGCAGAAGAAGGTAAGCTTCCAAACTCATTTTATGAGGCCACCATCACCCTAATTCCAAAACCAGACAAAGATGCCACAAAAAAAGAAAACTACAGGCCAATATCACTGATGAACATAGATGCAAAAATCCTTAACAAAATTCTAGCAAACAGAATCCAACAACATATTAAAAAAATCATACACCATGACCAAGTGGGCTTTATCCCAGGAATGCAAGGATTCTTTAATATCCGCAAATCAATCAATGTAATACACCACATTAACAAACTGAAAGATAAAAACCATATGATTATCTCAATAGATGCAGAGAAAGCCTTTGACAAAATTCAACACTCATTTATGATTAAAACTCTCCAAAAAGCAGGAATAGAAGGAACATACCTCAACATAATAAAAGCTATATATGACAAACCCACAGCAAGCATCACCCTCAATGGTGAAAAATTGAAGGCATTTCCCCTGAAATCAGGAACAAGACAAGGGTGCCCACTCTCACCACTACTATTCAACATAGTGTTGGAAGTTCTGGCCACAGCAATCAGAGCAGAAAAAGAAGTAAAAGGAATCCAGATAGGAAAAGAAGAAGTGAAACTCTCACTGTTTGCAGATGACATGATCCTCTACATAGAAAACCCTAAAGACTCTACCAGAAAATTACTAGAGCTAATCAATGAATATAGTAAAGTTGCAGGATATAAAATTAACACACAGAAATCCCTTGCATTCCTATATACTAACAATGAAAAAACAGAAAGAGAAATTAAGGAAACAATACCATTCACCATTGCAACAAAAAGAATAAAATACTTAGGAGTATATCTACCTAAAGAAACAAAGGACCTATACATAGAAAACTATAAAACACTGATGAAAGAAATCAAAGAGGACACAAACAGATGGAGAAACATACCGTGTTCATGGATTGGAAGAATTAATATTGTCAAAATGGCTATTCTACCCAAAGCAGTCTATAGATTCAATGCAATCCCTATCAAGCTACCAATGGTATTTTTCACAGAACTAGACCAAAGAATTTCACAATTTGTATGGAAATACAAAAAACCTCGAATAGCCAAAGTAATCTTGAGAAAGAAGAATGGAACTGGAGGAATCAACCTGCCTGACTTCAGACTCTACTACAAAGCCACAGTCATCAAGACAGTATGGTACTGGCACAAAGACAGAAATATAGATCAATGGAACAGAATAGAAAGCCCAGAGATAAATCCACGAACCTATGGACACCTTATCTTTGACAAAGGAGGCAAGGATATACAATGGAAAAAAGACAACCTCTTTAACAAGTGGTGCTGGGAAAACTGGTCAACCACTTGTAAAAGAATGAAACTAGAACACTTTCTAACACCATACACAAAAATAAACTCAAAATGGATTAAAGGTCTAAATGTAAGACCAGAAACTATAAAACTCCTAGAGGAGAACATAGGCAAAACACTCTCCGACATAAATCACAGCAAGATCCTCTATGACCCACCTCCCAGAATATTGGAAATAAAAGCAAAACTAAACAAATGGGACCTAATGAAACTTAAAAGCTTTTGCACTACAAAGGAAACTAGAAGTAAGGTGAAAAGACAGCCCTCAGATTGGGAGAAAATAATAGCAAATGAAGAAACAGACAAAGGATTAATCTCAAAAATATACAAGCAACTCCTGCAGCTCAATTCCAGAAAAATAAATGACCCAATCAAAAAATGGGCCAAAGAACTAAACAGACATTTCTCCAAAGAAGACATACAGATGGCTAACAAACACATGAAAAGATGCTCAACATCACTCATTATTAGAGAAATGCAAATCAAAACCACAATGAGGTACCATTACACGCCAGTCAGGATGGCTGCTATCCAAAAGTCTACAAGCAATAAATGCTGGAGAGGGTGTGGAGAAAAGGGAACCCTCTTACACTGTTGTTGGGAATGCAAACTAGTACAGCCACTATGGAAAACAGTGTGGAGATTTCTTAAAAAACTGGAAATAGAACTGCCATATGACCCAGCAATCCCACTTCTGGGCATACACACTGAGGAAACCAGATCTGAAAGAGACACGTGCACCCCAATGTTCATCGCAGCACTGTTTATAATAGCCAGGACATGGAAGCAACCTAGATGCCCATCAGCAGATGAATGGATAAGGAAGCTGTGGTACATATACACCATGGAATATTACTCAGCCATGAAAAAGAATTCATTTGAACCAGTCCTAATGAGATGGATGAAGCTGGAGCCCATTATACAGAGTGAAGTAAGCCAGAAAGATAAAGAACATTACAGCATACTAACACATGTATATGGAATTTAGAAAGATGGTAACGATAACCCTATATGCAGAACAGAAAAAGAGACACAGAAATACAGAACAGACTTTTGAACTTTGTGGGAGAATGTGAGGGTGGGATATTTCAAAAGAACAGCATGTATACTATCTATGGTGAAACAGATCACCAGCCCAGGTGGGATGCACGAGACAAGTGCTCCGGCCTGGTGCACTGGGAAGACCCAGAGGAATCGGGTGGAGAGGGAGGTGGGAGGGGGGATCGGGATTGGGAATACATGTAAATCCATGGCTGATTCATATTAATGTATGACAAAACCCACTGGAAAAAAAAAATAATAATAATAAAAATAAATAAATACAAAAAAAGAAATCTAATGATGGGTTTTTCAGATCCCCTGCTCCCAAAACATTAGATCACAGGCCTTCCAAGGATTGGATAAACCATGTCTGGTAGAATGCAATTGTAACTATATAAATGTGTGCAAGCGTCATTTGGTTCACACCATTTTTTTTTCCAAGTTCCTCCTTCTACCATTTTCTAAATGTGTATTTCCTTTATATTTTAAATATTTTGGATGGCAACCATTTTAAAAGAATGGTTATTGAATTTGTTACAATATTGCTTCTGTTTTACATTTCAGTTTTTTGGTCATGAGGAATGCAGGATCTTAGCTCCCGGACCAGGGCTCAAATTCACACCCCTGGCATTAGAAGGCAAAGTCTTAACCACTGGATTGCAAGGGAGGTCCCTATTTCATTTATCAATAAGCATTTCAGTTGAACATGGGGATCTCACATGTTTACTGAGGGCTGACCATGTACCAGGCACAATGTTTTATAAATACAGTCTTGCATTTCATCTCCACAACAGCCCCACCAAGTAGGTATCATCATGTCTGTGTGACAAATAAAGAAACGAAGTGCAGAGAAATTAAGTAAATGACACAGGGAGCTAGGCAGGGTTGGTCCCGACACAAGTCTTTCTGTCTCCAAAGCTCTGCTCTGTCCAATTCATCACTTCACCTCTCATCTGGCTCTGAGGATGTCTCAGGACACACAAGAAGGAACCACAAGGCCTCTTGGGACTCTGAGCTTCACCAGAACTCAGATCACTTCCTCTTCACATTTACTTCACACCAAATACAATTTGGTATTTCTTATACTGCACAACTCAGCTTATTTATTTAACAATTTTTATTGGCGTATAGCTGATTTACAATGCTGTGTTAGTTTCAGATGTAGAGCCAAGTGCTTCAGTTACACATGTACTCACTGTCTTTTAGATTCTTTTCCCATATAGGTCATCGCAGAGTATTAGGAAGAGTTCACTATGCTATACGGTAGTTCCTTATTGGTCAAGTCTTTATCTCCTCAAATTTTATTTCACTGCAGAGAAAGAAGGCTGAGAGGAGGCAGCAAACAAATGATGTCATGTTCCATTCTGTGGGAAAATTCCCACTCACATAATCAATATAGACTGTGACAGCAAACACACCCCTTACTGTAGAAACAAATCCTCAGAAAGAGAATTGTGGTCTCTGGAGGAAAAAGACAAAGATTTTCGGAGTCACACAGACTTTATAACCTAGCCTGTAACCACATTTGCCATCTTCTGACTCAGGAAACAGTCTATTACTCAAGGTTTCTAAACCAATGGATGCAAAGGCCTTTTCTTATCTATGAAATGAGGTTAGAACACCCTTCATTTATGGGTGAGAGTAAATTAAATAATGTCCCTTTGATATCTGGATGAAAGGCCTCCAATATGTCCCTTCCTCTCCTACTTCTTCTGCAAACCCACCCCTTGAAATCTGCATTCACCTCACCTGACAGAAGTCTGTCTTCTAATTAATGCAGGCCTCGATGGGATGAAATGCTTCCTGTGTCTTCTTTTGGTGCAAAAGTGAAATAGGAGCTGTGAACTATCTGGAAATACCTCAAAAGGCTTGTGAGCATAATATTCTAGCTGGATTTTCCCATAAGTCAGAAATCATTAATCTTATCAGATTCCTCTCTCCTCTACTGCACTTCTTTTATTGATTAAAAGAAAAAAAAGTCTACTGTCCCTGTACGACAAAGCAGAATTGTGATAAATGCTGCTGAGCTAACAAGTTTCCAGTAGTATCACATCAAGCTGGGCATGAAAAATAAGAAATAGGAAACTGTTATCAGTTAAGGTCTTGAGATCAACTTCATTGTCTTTGGTCACCCTGTTGTGCTTTTTGGAAGGTCTGTAGTTTGAAAAGAAATTTGGCAACCCTACCAAATTTACCAAAACCCTAGCAAAAGATGAAAAGTTAAAATTTACCAACCTTGGTAGGTGTTCAGAATCTAATTTGGAATACTATTTCAGTGAAATAAAATATGTCTGAGATTTGAATCACAATTAAAATAAAGACATAACTCCTATTTTATTAATTCTGTTCGGGTTTTGAAGCATAAAAGCTCAGCGAATTAGAAGACTTAGGTTTGGGAGCATGCGAGAGCTAGGAAATTGTCTTGATTATTTCTCGGATTTGACTCACTGAACAACCATGTCTTTTCAATTTCTTTTGGAATTAGTATAACATTTGCTGTCTTGGCATCAAAGATGCCAACATCAACCACCCTGACCCTCAGACTCAATATTGGGCACAGTAGTCAAATTTCATTTTTTTTTTTCATTTATTTTTATTAGTTGGAGGCTAATTACTTTACAGTATTGCAGTGGGTTTTGTCATACATTGACATGAATCAGCCATGGAATTACATGTATTCCCCATCCCGATCCCCCCTCCCACCTCCCTCTCCACCTGATTCCTCTGGGTCTTCCCAGTGCACCAGGCCCGAGCACTTGTCTCATGCATCCCACCTGGGCTGGTGATCTGTTTCACCATAGATAATATACATGCTGTTCTCTCGAAACATCCCACCCTCGCCTTCTCCCACAGAGTCCAAAAGTCTGTTCTGTACATCTGTGTCTCTTTTTCTGTTTTGCATATAGGGTTATCATTACCATCTCAAATTTCATTTTTATATGATCTACATATTTCCAAAATTAATTATCTCATCTGTATATGACCAAATGACTCTCAAGTGTCTTAGGTTAGAACTTGCTTAAAAAGGCCTACCCTGATAAATAATGCTTTTATTGGGGGAGAATTAGGTGTTATGATTAATGTACTAGAAGCTTCCATTTTCTGTGTTCTTTGCTGTTATTTGGCTACTCAAAATCTGGATTACCTAGTGCTGTCCCTCTTCACTGTTGTGATGGCACCCGGCAGTAGTAATTTAAGGCATCATTTCCTTTATGATGCCATGTTATACAGCAGAAAGAATTTTGCAAATATAATTAAAATCCCTAATCAATTGACTCTAAGTTAACCCAAAGAGATTATACTTGGTGGGCTTCTCTTAGTTGGGTGAATAAAAAAAGGCAGACTTATGCAAAATGAAAAGAGATCCTTCCAATGGCCTTAAAAAAGTTAACTGCCATGTTGTGGAAAAGGCCATGTGGCAGGAACAGAGGGCAGCCTCCAAGAGCAGAGAAGGGCCCTTGTTGACCAACTCAGAATGTGGAAACCTCACTCCTATAACCACAAGACACTAGATTCTGCTAGCAACAAGGGAGCTTGAAAGAAGACTTTGAACCCCAGATGAGAACCCAGACGTAGTCTTCTGAGACACCCAGGAAAAAACCCAACAGATCCCTGCTCAGACTTCTGACTCACAGAACTGTGAGCTGAGAACTGGACACTGTCATAATGTACTACTTCTGTGGTAATTTCTTATGTATAAATGGAAAACTAATACAGAACTCCCAGTTTAATATATTGACATAGATAAAGGGACTCAGTGTGGTAACTATACCACATAATCTAGCACAGGAAAACCCTCAAATGAAAAAACTAAGAACTAGATAGAAAGTTCTTCACAAAGTCAACCTTAGAATCCAGGTTACTCCAATCCAGATTCATTCTATCTCACACCTAACATAAAACATGCTAAATGGACAAAGACATTGACCCAGAACTTCCCTGTCTCTAACTAGAGTTCTCTTCCATTGAGCACGAATAGCTACTAGTGATGAAAAATGTAAATAAGGCCAAAGAAAGACATAGAAGAGCTCATACTGATAGCTCAGTGAACTAGTGAGTAACTTCCTGTATAAAAAGCTTCCATGAATCAAACAACAGATAGGATGCACAGACAATAATTTCATAGGTGAGCTGGGTATAGATAATGCTCTGGAATGCATGCAGCTAACACCCCAAAGCAATTTGTAGGCTCAGTTGAGTGAGAAATGAAAAGTTAGAGTACATAAAATATGCTTTCTAATAGTTTATCTTTCAAATAAAGACCAATATTAATCCCAATCTCTGTTTCATTTTGAGGCTCACTCTGGTGGTGGTTATGGGCATGAGCTATCAAGCCAGAGACCTGAGTTTGAATTTTGGGTCCACTATCTTCTAGGTGTATAAATTTTAATTCATCTGTTTTAATTTTCTCACCTATAAAATGGAGATAATGAGTGTAAGTATCACATAGGGTCTATTTAACTGGGCCAATGTACACCCCAAAACAATGTCTAAAATAAGGTCAGTACTTGCACACGTTAGCCAGTCCCTAAATATTTGGTTTGAAAAAACAAATGCTCAGGCACATCAATTTTTCAAGTTCTTCTGTTATTGGGATTCTGACATACAAACTCAACAATAGTATGTATTTCTTTCAGTCATACTTCATTTTAAGTTGAAAAAGAAATGTGATATTTTACAAGTGCCAGTTTTGCTTAATTAAATAAAAAAATACTATGCATCAGTAAAGCAATTCGGCGATTTCAGATGGCACTCAAAGTAGATTAACAGACAATTTCACACCAACATTTTATAACATGTTTTACTTGTTAAAGAATATTAGTGAATTACCATAGTTTTATTAAGTGTTGGGGAAGATGTTACCAAGATGATTAGCACAAGAATTGTTCATCATTTTCCCAAAACTGTGTATTCTAGAAGTTCTCTAAAATTAGACTGGTAAAGTCTAATTAACTTGGTAAAGACACAAAAATATACATAGATGGACTAAAGGAATATGGAAAGGTTTGTAGGCAGCTGATAACATAGTCAGAGAGCTCAAGATTACCTAGGGAGATATTCAAAACATTTAACCCCAAGATATTATAAACTTGTCTGTAAAGACTTACCCACGCCTACTAGTAAAATACCAGCCTTAACTGGTAAGAGAGAAAAGCACTCTACTGAAATTTAAACTCAACCATTGTGATGGGTATTTGTTAGTGGGTTGTAGTTAGATTTAAGCTAAATGATAGAAAACTTATCTATGAATAAATGGACAGGGATGCAGGATGAGAGCTGAGCATACATTTCCCAGAAGAAGGGATTTCGACAAGAAATATCATAAATGGCTACTATGAGGGGTTTTTATTAAACTCCAAAACTGAAGTCTGATATGATGGTTGTAACGGTTCTCAATCCTTCTGCATGTTTGGAGAGGTGCTATGAGTGAATTCCAGACAGACTTGTGCATTCTGCATCTGGGCCACTACAAAGCATGCAAATCAGACTGTGCCCATCACATATAGAGGGCCAGTGGCACACTGCTATTAGGATGCATAATTTCTCACTCCATTTATGACAAGTGACACAGACAAAGGGCAGTGTGTTATTGCTAAAGGAAATAGCGTCTACTGCTTCACCGCCTATAAGTTATCCAATAAAATTCTGCTTCTTCTGAAATTGAGCTGTCAACTGTCGACACAGAACGAGTTCCTCTATGACTCAGGATGATCAAGTTATCTGTGAGTTTGTTAATCCTTGGGTGTGTTATGCATACAAAGGCAATGTTTCAGTCTTAATTCAACTGTTGCCAAATTTCTGGCTGCAACTCAATGGAAAGGACTTCTCCGGGTCAGAAAAGTACAGCAGTTAAAAGTAGATTGCATTTGTTATTTAAAAACAGAAACCTACAGGAGAAACAAGGAAGACATTTATAACTGGATTATCAAAATGTTAGAAATTATATCACATCTCTATGTCAAGAACAGAGTCTCAATTATATTCAGCATAATGCAAATTCTGATACAATGATTAGGTCCTTCTAACTTAAGCAGGTAACTCATCCCCATATGTTAAAACTAAACTCAAAACAAGACAGCTTTAATTGTTGGGCTTATAGCACACAATTTTCTTTATCTGTCCTCCACACAATGGTTCTTATAAAGAAGCTACCTGTTGTGAAGCCACAAGTACCAGTTTACGGGAAGTCATTCCTGAGAAAATATGAAAGCCTTGCCCACAAGCTGAAGGAAATATCACCAAGGTTCTGAATAGTCTAGGAAACCCAAAGGGATGCCAGAAATATTTCTTGTTTCAGTCTCATCAAGCGGCATCCAAACACCACCTCATATTACAAATTCAGTTTCAGTATCCTCACCATACTTATTAGTTCACATTAAGAGACTTTCCAACTAATAAAAATAAATGAAAAAAAATTAAAATATTAGTTGACCAATAAAAATAAATAAATTAAATTAAATAAAAAGGAGGGAAAACTGGTCTTTTCAGTTACCGATAGATTCTAGCACTTAAAACAGAACCTGACATGTAGTAAATGCTCAATAAACAGTGAACCTGACTTTGCTCCAGGCACTTTTAAAGGCAATTTACATGAATTAACTTATTGAATCCTTTCAACCACCTGAGTAGATACTAGTCTTATTCTCATTTTCTGGGCAGGGAAACTGAAGCACTGGCAGTTTCAGCAATGCCTCCAACATAAGATAGCTAGAAAGTCAAGAAAGCCAGGATTCCCATGCTGGCAGCTGTGCTTTCCCCCCCAGTCCGTGTATTCAGGCTGAATAAATCAGAGAGAAAGGATTTGTTGAAAAACATGGGTCTGTAGAGCAATTCTATCAAGAATCTGGACACAGAAATAACCTATGTTGTTTCAACCCTCTCTACAAAATGGAAGAAGCAGGTAGAGATCACCAAGGTTTATGAACATCATGAAAATCACCCGGTGCTCTAACAAGGCTTCTAGCCCCGAGAACAAGCTGAACTTTTAATCACCTACTGTCTTGAATTATCTCTAATAGATGACCCTTCACATACTGCGGCAGAGGAGAAATGATACCGAATCCAGGAACCAGGAATTGACAGTGACTGCCATTTATTAAGCATGCACTGCAAGCCAGCCCTAAGCTAGACACTGTCCCTATGCTATATTATTTAATTTTCCCAACAACTCTATGGGATATATATATTTTGCCCCTTACTAAGCAGAATGAGCTTAAGAAATTTGATGTGGGAGAAAAGAGATTTGGGTAGTCTACTGTATTTCACAAGCCCCTGGTTTCTCAATGAGGTTTTTGAGTTCAAATCTCACCTTTGCATCTACTAACAAGGTAATATTAATAATAATAATTTATTATCCAGACTCTCTCAAGATTGTTAAAGAAAAATATATGCAGAGTGACCAGATTAGTCACTTAAGATAGAGAGGAAAAGAAGGGAAGACTGTCCCCTTGTTAATTCGAACCAGAATTTGACTGAAGAGTTGGATCAGATTCAGTATCTGGAAGGCAGAATGGGCAAAGAAATTTATGGTCAAAAGTCTCTGCATACATTCTCCCTGCCCCCATCCCAGTGGCTAGCCAGAACTGCTGTGATAATGACCTTCAGAGGAGTTTGTCGACTTTCCTCCTGGGAATGCATTCAAAAAAGGACCTCGGGTGAGCAATGTTTGTTTAACAGCCTGACTCTCCAGAATTCACATAGAAATCAATGACAGACAAGCACGCCTTAGCACATCTTAATGGGATGAAATTTCACTAAAAAGTCTAAATGAGCAAAGAGACAATTCAATTTCCAGAGTAGAGCCGAGGCTGAGAAGGAACATAAGCAAGAAAAACTCCCTCCCGAGGTGCTCTAAGAACCAGGCTGACTCCATGGGAGATCTATTGTTTCCAAACCATTACAAAGGTGGAGGAGAGGAAAAATCATTAGCGAGACCTCTTCATGACCCCAACGGATGCTGAGTCTCTGCCAGAGACTGACTGCAATTCTAGAGGAGAGGGAGAGAGAAGGTCATGCTTATGCAAACTCCTTTCCCTGAGAGCCTTGCTGATAGAGAGTGGGAAGGAGGGGCAAGGAGAACAGGATGGAGAAACAGGGAAATGAAGACACACGAATAGGGGGATGGAAACTTCTGGGGTCTCTGTGACCAGGATGCATCAGTAAAAATGTAATAGCTCAAGGGTCCCCAGAGTGTGAAGGGGAGGGTAACCCAGGGAGTAAGAAATAGTAAGATGAGGCATTTTAACGATTTTAAGTTCTGGGAACTTGTTACTTTTATCAGTGCATAATTCTAGAAGTCAAAGAGTGCAACTATCTTTTTAAGCAGGCTGCTTCTGTCCTGTCTTGCTCTCACTTCCCAGTTTTCAGGGTAATCATTTTCAGCTTCTCTAGCTGGTTCTTCTGATATTTACCATCTAATTTCTGCATAAGCTATCGGTTTGGCAATTTTGTGATTTTGCAGTTACAGACATTATCTTCATTTCCTCCTTCTAAGTAAGGCAACACTGATCATCGCTGCCTCCCCAAACTGTCAGAACTGTCAACCACTTCCCAACAAGGTCAAACATATCCACACTTTTATCTACTTTTTTCCCTGGGGACATCGCTGCAATGTGGTCTGGGTCCCCCGTTGACATGCTGCATGGCAGGGGTAATGAGCCTTCTCTTCTTTTTCCCTTCTCTCTGCTCTTGGGAACCCTCTGTTTTCTGGATCTCACGTTTTATCATTTATTCTTTTATTTGCCCCTATTCACGGAGTGAGGCTGTGGCAATGAATTCATGGACTGTGTGTCTGAAAACGTTGTTACTCCACCCTCGCACTTGATTGATTGTCTGGCTGAGAATATAATTCCAGTTAGAAGTCATTTTGCTCAGGACAGGAAGCATTTCTCTATTGTCATGCTATTGAGAATTTTGATGTCACTATCACTCCTGATCATGTGTGACCTGCTTTTTTTTCCCCTGTCTGGAAGTTTTAGGATTCTCTTTGCAATGCTGATGTTCTGCGTATCCCTGATGATAGCCCTTGGTGTGGGCTTTCTCCCTGCATTCTGCTAGGCATACAGTGGGCCCTATTCATCTGGAAACACATAGCCTTCAATGAAGGGAAACGATTCATTCTATCACATACAGGATGGAAAATGTTAAAAATTCTAGATTCCAACTAGCATCTTTTAGAACCTAGTCTCAGGAGTGAATTCCACCTCTGGGCCATGTTCCATTTGCTAGAGGCTGGGCAGTAAATTAGAGAAGAGGGCATTAAACAGGAACATGAGCACCAAGAGGACACCTTTGGGGCCATCTTGGAGGCTTCCTACCACACCTTGCTTAAAAACAGACAAGAGACATAATCTCATCACTTCATCTGCTTCTTACGAAAGCAAAACTGTGTTACCTGGAAACAACACAAGGAGGCTTCACTTTTGAGGGTGAGGATTCTCCTGAGATATCCTACAGGCAAGAGAAATTTTGTTGGACAAATACTTGATTTTCTTTTTCAGTCCATTTTGGGCCAGGGAATGAAGAGTCAAAAAGATGCATGAGTAAATACTGTGAAAATCCATAAAGTGTTTATGTAATGGAAGACTTTATTTCCCCAAATTGGCAACTACAATCATTCTATGAGATGACCTTATTCGACTAAGAGCATTAACAAGAAAAATCACTAAAGGAAAATTAAGGTGAAGATTAGGGTAATTAATCATTCCATTAATTTGAACAACATATTCATTTGTCTTAATAATTAAGGTATGTAAGGATAAAAGATTACTTCTCCAAATTCTACCAATCAATGAATCAAAATTTCCCTACACGTTACCAAAAGAGACATTCATTATGGAAGTGATTAGTCAAACACAATAATCTTATTTCTTAAAAAAAAAAAAAAAGCAAGCCTAAAAACCTGGAGAATAGAAGCTGAAGTTTGAGGCTGTTGCTATAATTTTCATTGCCAATGGAAAAATCAGATGAATTATTTTGCATTGAACACAAACTAGTTGGCTAATTGAGTTTTTCTCACTTCTCAAATTGACTGTTACAGCTTACAAGACAACTAGCTTTCTTCTCACCATTTGCTGTATGATAGACAAATTAAGAGTTCCCAAATGGAGTAAGAATGTATTTTGAGATTTTCATTCAAATGTATAATTGAACAGTTGTTCTTACCTCTAATCATGTGTGTTTCTGTTGCATATACTGGTATTATAAATGCACAGTACTTTATATTAGTCTTCTCACAAAAAGGTAAGTCGGAATCGATTCTTAAGTACAATATATAAGTTATTTTGAGCTCAGTCAAAAGTGAGCAAATGTGACATTTTATTTGAGTTAGAAACTGGTTGGGCATCATCAGACACCTTCCCTCTCAGTGTCAATAGTCCAATTCCAAATTTCAAATTCCACACAATCTGCAGAAATTGGCCAGGCCTGGAGGCAGTTATATGGTACATGCTACTAAACTCAATTTTCCCTATTTTCTGATGGAGTATCTAATCATTCCGTGGTGTATTTTTACACCAGTGCTAAAATATTATTCCAAAATACATGTGAGTTAAACATACATGTGAAGTTACTTAAAAGAATTAAATTTGCATGTTTAGAAGGACAGGCATTTTCAAGCTCCCATTATGTGACTATCACTGCACTAGGTATAAGGACAGAGAGGAGTGATAGACATTATAACCCAAAAATTCACTGGTGAAACACAGCACATAAAAGAAGTTCACAACAAGATAAGCTATTCAACATCTATTTCCCGTATAATATTCTTTTGCACTATAAAACCTTGACATTACAATTCATGTTCTCTTTGGTATTTCACTAGTACCTAACACTGTAACTGGAACATCATAAATGCTTAGAAGATTGCTAATGGATGATGAACAAATCAATAAGTAAATTAATAAATAAATCTGCAAATGAACCAAATGCATGCTGCAGAGTGCTCTGAGAGTTAGTTGGAGGAAAACATCCTTAGTCTGGAGGGGTAAGGAAACTATGTATGACGGGCAACTCTCTTCCCTTCTTCTACTAAGGGAAGACATGGGGAAAAGATGGCCATCTATAAACCAGGAGGTGGGTCTTCACCAGACACCAAATCTGCTGGCTCCTTGATCTTCAACTTTTCAGCCTCCAGAACAATGAAAAATAAATAACTGTTGTTTGTAAACCACCAGTCTATGCTATCTTTGTTATAGCAGGCTGAACAGACTAAGACATGGATTTACTTACATCTTGGAAAATTAGGACTACTCTGCTTAGCTAGAAAGAAGGCAGAGATGATATTATTGTCTTCCTAAGAAAATACCCTTCATTGTCTCTTCCAAATAGTCACACTTCTTCCACTATTTTATGACCTTAACGTTGCCTTTGTAGACAATAATTGTTTACTTGAGCTGGGTTGAAATCCTGCTTCCTCATTTCTAGCTCTGTGAGTATAACCAGCTGATTTAATTTCTGTCTCAATTTGTTGCCTATATTTTAGGAGTTGTAATGGATCTTGATGAATTGTGAGGATTAAATGGCATATGATATGTAAGGGCTTAGAGCAGTGTTTAGCACACAGGGACTTCTAAATAGGTGTTAGCTGTTTTGGCAGAGGCTGCCAGCTCTTCATTAAAGTCCACTCACCCCTTCCCATACCACAGCATGAACTATCCTACGTACAATAGGATACTTGAGTTATGACTGGAAAGAAGCTATGCAATCCAAGACATTCTCAAGCCTTTTTGCACATTGCTGTGACCAAGTGACTAGTTCATAACTTATCACTGAAAAGAATTAGTGAAAATACACTTTCCCATTACAATTAAAGAAACTTCTAAGTTTTCACTGGGATTAACGTCAACTGGAAATAGCAAATGAAATAAAACTTAGGTATCTTTTGGCTTTACTCTCTTCCAGAGAGATGGCACCAAAGCCATTGTGTTCATGTGTGTGCTAGGGCAAGTTTTGAAGTCAACACAATTAGAGAAATATATTCAGTGATCATCATGTCAAGATAGCAGAATCTGTAGATCTTTTCATGTGAAGGAGACTTGTTTTGAAAAGACTAACTATATCAAAATTTGGATTTTTCTTAACTGGAACAATTTTGAAATAACCTTCAAGAACACTTACTGTATTGCCAAGTCAAAAAAGAAAAAAGAAAAAGGCCTCCCGTAATTGGTAAGATCTTTGAGAATTTGTATGTATTAGTTGCAGGGGCTGCCATAATAACATACCACAGATTGGGTGGCTCAAACAATAGAAATTTATTTCTGGAGTCATCAAGGGTGATTTCCATTCTGAAGCCTCTTTCCATGTCTTGTAGATGGTCACCTTCGTCCTGTGTTTTCACATGGTCTTCTCTCTGTACGTTTGTATTCTCTGGCCCCTTCTTATATGGACATCAGTCATATTGGATTAGGACTCATCATTATGACCTCGTTTTAACTTAATTATATCTTTAAAGACCCTAACTCCAAATACAGCCACATTCTGAGCTACTAGGGATGAGGACTTCAAAATAAAAATTAGGGGAGGGGCACACAATTCAGTCCATAATATCCCACAACCTAGAAAAGGCCAAATTCAAAAAACTGAAGTACTACACTTATCAGTAATAGCATCTTCCTCAAAACTCTTGAGTATCTTTTCAAGTATGTTTCAGAGAGTAATGCACCTTATCCTCTTAGTGGGTAGAATACCACTATCACTCCCTGGTGCCAGTACCTAAACTTCTTTCCTAGACAACATGCCTATGAAAAATGCCCCTTTTGAAGCTATAGATACAAATGATACCCTCAAAAAGAAGAGCTTATTTGCCAGTTTTAACCACGGCACACAAATTCCTGGTGCTCTCTGCGAATGTTTCACCTGTCACACATGACAACTTGCTCTGCTCTAAGAAAGAAAGAAGCTGTACGTATCATGAGGTTTCTTTGCTTTGTCTTGAAATCAGATAGCCACTAGCCCTGGGAGTGTCATCTGCTGCCCTGAAAATGGGCTCTCTCATCTAAACTAGGTTCTGTTTGGGAGTAGGCTGATTACAAAGATGTCCTCGGCACAGATGTCCCCTGGCTTACAAGAGCATGAGTCTTGAAGAGCTTGATTGAAATTTGGGCAGAAATTGCATGTTTTTATGAGAAAAGTAAATCATATTCCCAGAATAGTCAGAAGGGGTGGAGTTCATTTATGTCTTGGCTCAGCTGGCAGCTATCTGGGCACTTAAGAATGAGGTAAATCATCTCACTGGAAGCTCAGCAGTCACCTTTATAAATGCTGCTCTGGACATCTGTAGATTCCACCGGCCAACTTGCCACATTGGGAGAAGAGATTAGAATCTGCAATATGTGAAAAACTTTCTAATGCTGCAGGAAGTGTTTCAGCAGGCTGAAGTTGGAAATGATAGTATCTAGTCAATTTTTCAGAAGTCTGCAGACACTCTGAAATACTACAAAGGTCTGATGAAAATTACTTTTACTGAGATGGAAAAGGGATTCACAATTCTTTTCCTGAAAACATACATAGGGCCAATGATGAAACTTCTGGAAAGATACCCTCATTGTTTTGAGGACAGGGGAAATGAAATCATTAATTCAACTCCAAAAGAAAGATTTTTGGAAATCTTTCACGATTTCTAAGCATTTCATGAGACCATTTACCCTCAGATAACAAAGAAAATATGAAAATGAATATTCAGTTTGCCTTGTATGCCTCTGTAAATTGGAGGTTTTAGCTCTTATTCTTATGAAAAGTCAAAATCAAATAAATATCAAAGATGCCTGCATATTGCTATTTTAAAAAACTCATCTTTATAATCTTACCATCTCATAGAAATAAACTAAACAAAACTGGTATTATTGCAATTTAGATCTTTTTTTAACATTTTTTCAGGAAGTAGGTATATTTTTAAGAAAAAAGAAGAGTGAAAAATTATAATTCTTTAAAAAAATTATGTCTATTCTTCATTATGAAATAAATTCCCAATCAATGGCTTTCACTGAGGTAATATTAGTTGTGTTTTAGCAGCAGAAAACAGCCCTCATCAAACGGGTGGCATGTGCCCACCAAGACCCCAGAGCTACTATGGAACAGGGAGTACAAGGTGCCTCCTATATCACCCTTTTGGAATTAAAGGATTTATTGCAAATATCATATCCCAGTATTATCATTATATATTGAGTATGTCAGAGAAGAATAACTTGCTCTTAGTTCCAAGAGTTTCAAATGAAAAGAAACTGACCAAGGAAACAAACTTTGGAAGGACTGATGCTGAAGCTGAAACTCCAATACTTGGCCACCTAATGCGAAGAGCCAGCTCATTGGCAAAGACTCTGATGTTGGGAAAGATTGAGGGCAGGAGGAAAGGGGGTGACAGAGGATGAGATGGTCAGATGGCATCACTGACTCGATGGACATGAGTCTGAGCAAACTGCAGGATATAGTGAAGGACAGGGAAGCCTAGGGTGCTGCAGTCCATGGGGTCACAAAGAGCTGGACATGACTGAGCAACTGAACAACAAGGAAATAAATCCACAGAGTCTTAGCCACATCTGAAACGTAGATTTTTTAAATCCTTGACCTGGAACCTTAAGCCTTATGCCCTAGAGAGAGGTATGGAAAAAAGTGAGCATATTTTGCCAGAGGAAGTATAAAAATCATTTATGAACAATGGACAGAATAGAGTGGTTTTTAAAACATGACCTCTTCCCCGACATCAACCCAAGTTTAAGTCCTCAATTGGCCTAGCTTTTGGTTACTGTCAACAATTTGGAGAGGAAAAAGGCAAAGTGTTTCTATTTGTAATTTCACTGTCTCAGTTACCTACTGTCATAAAACTGCACTCTAGTAATAATAATAAACAATCATGAAAACTCAGTGGCATACAGCTCCAAGTCTTTATTGTACATATATCCAGGGTTAGCTCAGGGTCACCTGAAAATAATTAATTTTTTAAATCAATTTTTTATTGGAGCATAGTTGATTTACAATATTGTGTTAGTTTCTGCTGTAGAGCAAAGTGAATTAGCCATATATATATTGATACATATATCCACTCTCCTCCAGACTCTACTCCTGTATAGGTCATGGGACCAAGTCGAGTCCCATGTGCTCTACAGTAGGTTCTTATTTATCTTTTATATATAGTAGTGTATATATTGGAGAAGGCAATGGCACCCCACTCCTGTGCTCTTGCCTGGAAAACCCCATGGACGGAGGAGCCTGGTAGGCTGCAGTCCATGGGGTCACTATGAGTCAGACATGACTAAGCAACTTCACTTTCACACACTGGAGAAGGAAATGGCAACCCACTCCAGTGTTCTTGCCTGGAGAATCCCAGGGACGGGGGAGCCTGGTGGGCTGCCGTCTATGGGGTCGCACAGAGTTGGACACGACTGAAGCGACTTAGCAGCAGCAGCAGCAGTGTATATATGTCAAGGGAGACATTTAATCTTAGTTGCAGTTGTTCATGTGTCTAGCATCAGCTGGTGGTTGGACGAACTAAAATGGCCTCTGCTTTACATGTCCCCGTTCCACATATCCCTCTTCTTCTATCAGACTAGATCAACCATGTTCTAGTGGTAAAGTCAGAGACACAAGAGAAAGGGCAAGCATACTCAAGGTCTCTTTAGTTAAATGCCCAAACTGGCATATTTTCACCCCCACCGCATCCTGGAGGACACTCATAGCTAAAGGATATAATAAAGTGTGTACTCAGTCACATACAACTCTTTGTCACCCATGTACTGTAGCCCACCAGGCTTGCCTGTCCACTGAATATTCAAGGCAAGAATACTGGAATACCCATTTCCTACTCCAGGGAATCTTCCCAACCCAGGGACTGAACCTGCGTCTCTTGAGTCTCCTGCATTAGCAGGTGGATTCTTTAGCACTGAATGACCTGGGAAGCCCAAGGAAATATTAGGGAAGATATACTCCACTGCTTCTGTAACAGTAACTGCTATGTCACACGGCAAAGGACATGGACAGAGAGAGGGAAAAGATGCTGGAATCGTCAAAGCAGATTCCCACCCTCACCAAGGCTGCAGCAGTGGAGAGAGGAACTTTCCAAAAGGAACCCAAATTGCCAAGAGGAGATTTAAATTCAGTTCAGTCACTCAGACATATACGACTCTTTGCAACCCCATGAAACACAGCACGCCAGGACTCCCTGTCCATCACCAACTCCCAGAGCTTACTCAAACTCATGTCCATTGAGTCGGTCATGCCATCCAACCATCTCATTCCCTGTCGTCCCCTTCTCCTCCTGCCCTCAGTCTTTCCCAGCATCAGGTTTTTTCAAATGAGTCAGCTCTTTGCATCAGATGACCAAGTATTGGAGTTTCAGCTTCACCATCAGTCCTTGCAATGAATATGCAAGACTGGTTTCCATTAGGATGGACTGGTTGGATCTCCTTGCAATCCAAGGGACTCTCAAGAGTCTTCTCCAACACCACAGTTCAAAAGCATCAATTCTTCAGTGCTCAACTTTCTTTATAGTCCAACTCTCACATCCATACATGACCACTGGAAAAACCATAGCCTTGACTAGATGGATCTTTGTGGGCAAAGTAATGTCTCTGCTTTTTAATATGCTGCCTAGGTTGGTCATAACTTTCCTTCCAAGGAGTAAGCGTCTTTTAATTTCATGGCTGCAATCACCATCTGCAGTGATTTTGGAGCCAAGAAAAATAAAGTCAGCCACTGTTTCCCCATCTATTTGCCATGAAGTGATGGGACTGGATGCCAAGATCTTAGTTTTCTGAATGTTGAGCTTTAAGCCAACCTTTTCACTCTCCTCTTTCACTTTCAACAAGAGGCTCTTGAGTTCTTCTTCACTTTCTGCCATAAAAGTGGTGTCATCTGCATATCTGAGGTTACTGATATTTTTTCCTGGAAATCTTGATTCCAGCTTGTGCTTCATCCAGCCCAGCATTTCTCATGATGTACTCTGCATATAAGTTAAACAAGCAGGGTGACAATATACAGCCTTGATGTACTCCTTTTCCTATTTGGAACTAGTCTGTTGTTCCATGTCCAGTTCTAACTGTTGTCTCCTGACCTGCATACAGGTTTCTCAAGAGGCAGCTCAGGTGGTCTGGTATTCCCATCTCTTTCAAAATTTTCCACAGTTTGTGGTGATCCACACAACTATGTCAAAGGCTTTGGCATAGTCAATAAAGCAGAAATAGATGTTTTTCTGGAACTCTCTTGCTTTTCTGATGATCCAGCAGATGTTGGCAATTTGATGTCTGGTTCCTCTGCCTTTTCTAAAACCAGCTTCAACATCTGGAAGTTAATGGTTCACATACTGTTGAAGCCTGGCTTGGAGAATTTTGATCATCACTTTACTAGCGTGTGAGATGAGTGCAATTGTGCAGTAGTTGGAGCATTCTTTGGCATTGCCTTTCTTTGGGATTGGAATGAAAACTGACCTTTTCCAGTCCTGTGGCCACTGCTGAGCTTTCCAAATTTGCTGGCATATTGAGTGCAGCACTTTCACAGTATCTTCTTTTTTTTTTTTTTTTTTTTATTAGTTGGAGGCTAATTACTTCACAACATTTCAGTGGGTTTTGTTATACATTGATATGAATCAGCCATGGATTTACACGTATTCCCCATCCCGATCCCCCCTCCCACCTCCCTCTCCACCCGATTCCTCTGGGTCTTCCCAGTGCACCAGGCCCGAGCACTTGTCTCATGCATCCCACCTGGGCTGGTGATCTGTCTCACCATAGATAGTATACATGCTGTTCTTTTGAAATATCTCACCCTCACATTCTCCCACAGAGTTCAAAAGTCTGTTCTGTATTTCTGTGTCTCTTTTTCTGTTTTGCATATAGGGTTGTTGTTGCCATCTTTCTAAATTCCATATATATGTGTTAGTATGCTGTAATGTTCTTTATCTTTCTGGCTTACTTCACTCTGTATAAGGGGCTCCAGTTTCATCCATCTCATTAGGACTGATTCAAATGAATTCCTTTTAATGGCTGAGTAATATTCCATGGTGTATATGTACCACAGCTTCCTTATCCATTCATCTGCTGATGGGCATCTAGGTTGCTTCCATGTCCTGGCTATTATAAACAGTGCCGCGATGAACATTGGGGTGCACGTGTCTCTTTCAGATCTGGTTTCCTCAGTGTGTATGCCCAGAAGTGGGATTGCTGGGTCATATGGCAGTTCTATTTCCAGGTTTTTAAGAAATCTCCACATTGTTTTCCATAGTGGCTGTACTAGTTTGCATTCCCACCAACAGTGTAAGAGGGTTCCCTTTTCTCCACACCCTCTCCAGCATTTATTGCTTGTAGACTTTTGGATAGCAGCCATCCTGACTGGCGTGTAATGGTACCTCACTGTGGTTTTGATTTGCATTTCTCTAATAATGAGTGATGTTGAGCATCTTTTCATGTGTTTGTTAGCCATCTGTATGTCTTCTTTGGAGAAATGTCTGTTTAGTTCTTTGGCCCATTTTTTGATTGGGTCATTTATTTTTCTGGAATTGAGCTGCAGGAGTTGCTTGTATATTTTTGAGATTAATCCTTTGTCTGTTTCTTCATTTGCTATTATTTTCTCCCAATCTGAGGGCTGTCTTTTCACCTTACTTCTAGTTTCCTTTGTAGTGCAAAAGCTTTTAAGTTTCATTAGGTCCCATTTGTTTAGTTTTGCTTTTATTTCCAATATTCTGGGAGGTGGGTCATAGAGGATCTTGCTGTGATTTATGTCAGAGAGTGTTTTGCCTATGTTCTCCTCTAGGAGTTTTATAGTTTCTGGTCTTACATTTAGATCTTTAATCCATTTTGAGTTTATTTTTGTGTATGGTGTTAGAAAGTGTTCTAGTTTCATTCTTTTACAAGTGGTTGACTAGTTTTCCCAGCACCACTTGTTAAAGAGGTTGTCTTTTTTCCATTGTATATCCTTGCCTCCTTTGTCACAGATAAATCCACGAACCTATGGACACCTTATCTCTGGGCTTTCTATTCTGTTCCATTGATCTATATTTCTGTCTTTGTGCCAGTACCATACTGTCTTGATGACTGTGGCTTTGTAGTAGAGTCTGAAGTCAGGCAGGTTGATTCCTCCAGTTCCATTCTTCTTTCTCAAGATTACTTTGGCTATTCGAGGTTTTTTGTATTTCCATACAAATTGTGAAATTCTTTGGTCTAGTTCTGTGAAAAATACCATTGGTAGCTTGATAGGGATTGCATTGAATCTATAGACTGCTTTGGGTAGAATAGCCATTTTGACAATATTAATTCTTCCAATCCATGAACACGGTATGTTTCTCCATCTGTTTGTGTCCTCTTTGATTTCTTTCATCAGTGTTTTATAGTTTTCTATGTATAGGTCCTTTGTTTCTTTAGGTAGATATACTCCTAAGTATTTTATTCTTTTTGTTGCAATGGTGAATGGTATTGTTTCCTTAATTTCTCTTTCTGTTTTTTCATTGTTAGTATATAGGAATGCAAGGGATTTCTGTGTGTTAATTTTATATCCTGCAACTTTACTATATTCATTGATTAGCTCTAGTAATTTTCTGGTAGAGTCTTTAGGGTTTTCTATGTAGAGGATCATGTCATCTGCAAACAGTGAGAGTTTCACTTCTTCTTTTCCTATCTGGATTCCTTTTACGTCTTTTTCTGCTCTGATTGCTGTGGCCAAAACTTCCAACACTATGTTGAATAGTAGTGGTGAGAGTGGGCACCCTTGTCTTGTTCCTGATTTCAGGGGAAATGCTTTCAATTTTTCACCATTGAGGGTGATGCTTGCTGTGGGTTTGCCATATATAGCTTTTATTATGTTGAGGTATGTTCCTTCTATTCTCACAGTATCTTCTTTTAGGATTTGAAATAGCTCAACTGGAATTCCATCACCTCCACTAGCTTTGTTTGTAGTGATGCTTCCTAAGGCCCACCTGACTTCACATTCCAGGATGTCTGGCTCTAGGTGAGTGATCACACCATCGTGATAACCTGGGTCATGAAGATGTTTTTTGTATAGTTCTTCTGTGTATTCTTGCCACCTCTTAATATCTTCTGCTTCTGTTAGGTCCATACCATTTCTGTCCTTTATTGAGCCCTTCTTTGCATGAAATGTGCCCTCGGTATCTCTAATTTTCTTGAAGAGATCTCTAGTCTTTCCCATTCTGTTGTTTTCCTCTATTTTTTTGCATTGATTGTGGAGGAAGGCTTTCTTTTCTCCCCTTGCTATTCTTTGGAACTCTGCATTCAAATGGGTATATCTTTCCTTTTCTCCTTTGCTATTTGCTTCTCTTCTTTTCACAGCTATTTGTATGGCCTCCTCACACAGCCATTTTGCTTTTGTGCATTTCTTTTTCTTGGGGATGGTCTTGATTCCTTTCTCCTGTACAATGTCATGAACCTCCATCCATAGTTCATCAGGCACTCTGTCTATCAGATCTAGCCCCTTAAATCTATTTCTGACTTCCACTGTATAATTATAAGGGATTTGACTTAGGTCATACCTGAATGGTCTAGTGGTTTTTCCCACTTTCTTCAATTTAAGTCTGAATTAGGCAATATGGAGTTCATGATCTGAGCCACAGTCAGCTCCTGCTCTTGTTTTTGCTGACTGTATAGAGCCTCTTCATCTTTGCCTACAAAGAATATGATCAATCTGATTGTGTGTTTGGGGTTTTTTTTTGTGTGTGTTTGGGTTTTTTTAATTAAAGGGTCTAAAACCTTCATCAGATTTTTATAAGATACTGAAAAGAACAACATACACAGAATCAGAACACATGCTGGCAGTTCAGCCCCAGTTATCTGTTAAAGCTTTGGCGTAGTTCTGCACCATCTGGGCCCTAAACTCCTTGTCTATAAAGGGAAAATGTTGCTTAGTTACTTGGCATTTATTGAGTATGGCCTTGCATTATTCCTCCTTTCACAGAAGGCCTCTGTGGACATATAACTTATATGAGAACTAAACACAGACTAATATTTAAAAAGTCAGCAGAGCAAGGTAAAAGGGCAGACATAAAACCAGGCAGTTAAAACCTGCATCGGCCATTTATTAGCTGTGTGAACTGAGCAGTTTACTTAACTTCTCTGTGTTAGTTTCCTTATCTATGATATGAAAACAATAGAGTCGGCTGTTGTACAGATAGCAGAGAGGCAGAAATCAGAGGACACCTACTGGAACTTTCTGTTCTAGCAACAAACCAAAGCTATGATCCATAAAGAGGCTGCCAGTGCCCCAACACTGAGATCTTGTCATGCCCCACACCCTGCTTCTTCTCATCACCCCTTCAATCCTAGTAGCTCTGTATCAGAACACAGCTAGGGGAAGGCCAGTGCCATGACCATGCTCAGTGACAGAAGATAACAGCCATGGAAAGAGGTCCTCTGCCTCACTCTACCTTCCAAATCTCAAGTGAGTGCATGACATTAATGAAAATGAATTATATTCAGAACCACAATTGCAGAGGAGCCTGGGAAATGCAGGGTTCCTCTTTTACATCTCCAATCTCTGCAGCAGACCAGAGCACACACTCCCCACGGGCACCACGCTCATCTCATCATATCAGGTTGTCTCAGGAGAAATGGAAGGAAATGAAGCCTTATTTCCTTTGGGGTAGAGATTGTGGAAGCCTTGAAGGCAAGGGGAGCGAGAGATGACCCAAAGGAGAGGATGGCTTTCTATAGATCCTACAGAGCACCACCACCGCCACCTTGGGAAAAAGAGCTAGAATATGCTCTTTTAGGCTCCACTTCATCTCTGAGAGACATTAAGCATGTTTAATCTCATTAAAACACTAACAGTATCCTCAAGGATGTTGATGAAAAATTCATGAGTTGGTGGATATGAAAGCAATTTTGCAATAATGGCTGAACTACTGAATTCCATTGAGAAATAATCTGAATTTCCAAGGTCAGGGAATGTACCCTATTCTTTGATATTCTCATGCATGGTGCCTGACCAAGAATTAGATGTCAATACATATTTATAGGCTGTACCACCCAGAAAGTACGATTCTGCTGTGAATAACAGTGTTGAATGGGGCTTGAGGAAGGGGAGGAAAGAGAAAGCAATTCTCTTATAAAAATCGTAACAGGACATCTATTGCCTCTGTGGAGAACTAGACTTCACCTTAATGATAGAAAAATTTCTAAGTATTCACTAGTCCTCCTAATGAAGCACCAGTTTTAAGGAAACAGGATGTTATCGGCTTTTCAGATTAAATCACTATTCAAAGCACATAGGCTTCTTATACTTCCTTATGTATTCCCTTATTTCATAAATTTATGAACTTCATCTTCATAAATGATAGCCTTCAGGATTAACAGGATAGGCATAATGTCGGTGGGTTCATCTGTTGCTTTGTAAGCTATTAAATTACCTATACATGAAGGACAGGAGAGGCAATTTCCCATTTTTTTTCTCTGGAATCAGACAACATGCCAAGAGCAATAACTAGAGTAAAGCAAATATTTCCTGAATCTCTGCCATGCCACTCACTCTCCCAGGCATAAGACATAAGAACACTATTAAAAGAGAGAGACTTCACATTAACTGACCTATGAGAGGTCCACAGTATCATAGTCACAGCTGACACACAGCCCACTCTGAACCAAATATTCTCACCTCCAAATGAGGAAATCTCCTGAACCATCCTGTAGGGCAAATGAGATAATAGGACCAAAGTACAATGGGAAAAGTGTAAAGCACTTACTACCTTGGGAGATTATTATTAATAATACTTAGCAATCAGTAGAGTTTTATTTGCTGAGTCAGTTGATATTTGAAGACATAAATATGTTTCAAATACAAATTTCAATACATGAAAATGGCTTTCAGCTTGATGAATCAATAACTGAACATGGTAAATATCAATGACATGTCAGAGGGTATCAAGGAAAGCAATTAAGTACAATAAAGAGTAAAATCCAGAATAAGTAATTCTACTAGAATTTATACTTGAAGTCCAGCTATCACCTTACTGGACTTCAAGTATAAATTCTAGAAATGTTTTTTAAAATTAGCAACAGGTACTACGAGTCTCTTTAGAAGTAAAGGGAATCTTTACAATAACTTTTATGGAAATTTTTCATTGCTTAAACTAATAAAGACTACCAGATAAAATATCTGTAGAGAAAGAAAATCAGATTATGTGCACTATAAACTTTAGACTTAGAGATGGCAAAGTCAAATCTGGCTTATCTAAAAAAATTACAAATCGAGGAGCTGAATTTTGAATTACCAAGATTTGGACTTTAATGTCTCCTTAAAGTCCTGTTCTAAAAAAAATAATTTTGCAAAATATAACTTTTCAATCGATTGTATCCTACAAATCTTCCAAGGTTATGATGCTTGCAGAGGAAATAATATTACTGACATCACCAAGAGTAGGTATTACTTTAGATGAAGGAGCAAGGACTTTAACATGGAAAAGAAATAGATTTAAAAAGTTTGCTATCATCACTCTCATAATAACAAAGGGTGATGGAAAAAAAATAATTCTAGTGAGAACTTTCGACCACAGTCTAAGTTATCAGAAAGGAATCTGAACTTGAGAATGAGTGCTATTCAAAGATTATTGCTTCACCTCTATTTTATTTTTATTTTGCGTTAAGAATTCCACATGATTGCCTATTCTCTCTCCTCTTAAAATCTTCCCTTGCCAACTGCATCATTTGAGATTTTCTTCCCTCAAGAGGGTCTGCAAAACTGTATGTAGTTTTCATGGGTCTCCCTTCCTTGCTGCCTCCTTGTTTAAAGAATCTACTACCATGAGGAAAATAAAAATCAACATAGGGATATTCCAAAGTTTCTAAATCTATCAAAGTTCTCAATAAAACTAATCTCTATTCCCTAAGACCCGACTCTATGTGCTGACAGTACCTGAAGCCCCACACAATTCCTTTCTTTCCTTTGATCTCTGAGATAGGAATTCACCAACTTCATTCTTCTTTCATTTTTTTGTGAGGCTGTTTACCAATCATTTGCTTATCTGTCCTCAGAACTATGCCCCACCTTTTCCCTAGTCTACTTGGAACTGCACAGGTGGCAACCCCCTGCCAGCCATGTTTCTGGGTCCCCTTGCTTCCTGCCTCCAGCAGGAGGAAGAGAAAAAGAAAACCAGTGACTTCCCCTCACCCCACCCCCCCACACTCCCCTGCAGCAGGCAGCATCTCCTGCGAGGTAACATCTCTCTCTGGCTCTCCTATGTGGCCCCAGATCCCACCAAGCAGGTCTAAGTGTTCCCCATGTCCCCTGGCGGACTAGCTCCCCTCTCTTTCCCTTCAACCCTTGGGTTGGCAGCAGCTTCCCACAGTGGCAATTTTTGAGGTTCCCTCGCCTTCTGGTTGCACTTCCTAACACTTTCTTAAATGTATGTAATAGATTCCTTTTATTAAATTACTTGGCATGGTTTCTTGTGAATGGCAGACAGAATCCTCCCTGATAAAGGAAGATATGCTGGTGATTCTTTTTTGTGAAAGGCCTCCAAAAGGGTCACTGAAGTCCATGATACAAACATTTTTCAGATCTCTACTTCTGGTGCGAGAGCCACTGCAATCCTTGGGGAAACCCTCAAAAGTCAGAGTAGGTGTTACTTCCAGGAAGGTCAGAGGACCCAGACTAGAGCTTCAACTTTCCCTCTGCGCAGTACTGGTATCTGTTAAGCAGACTCTCAAATTTCACCTTGCTCTACAATATGTACACTTCAGTTCTCTTAATTTCACACAAAGTGGCATGCAAAACAAGTTCCAAGCTTCACTCCATCCCCAGAATGCATGAGCACCACCTCTTGATTCTTCCTGTGTAGCTACTGCAGAGAACCCACCATGTTCGGATGATGAGCAAGGTAACTGTGTCACTGCTTTGGAAGCTTTGGATTTATCCTTTCCCCCAAATGTTTCTTCTGGAGCTTCCCTATAAGTCAATAGCAAACTTATTCTATGTGTTCCTCAGGTCCAAATCCCCACTGTTACCCATAACACTATCTTCTTTCACATCCTAGATTTAACCCATCAGCAAGTCCAATTGCTAAGACTTCTCACCACATCTTCCGTCCCACTGTAGTCCAAGCCAACCATCATCTCCCACCAGGATGACCACATTAACTCCAAAATGATCTCTGCTTTTATTTTCACACTCCTAACTCTTATAACCTTTTTTCAACACAGCAGCTAAAGAAACTCTTCCAAAATGCCAACTATACTACATTATCCCTCTGCTTAAAATCCTCAGATAGCTCACCAACATACTCAGAGCAAACTCGATGTCTTTATCAGGAGAACCACAATATTTGACAGCATCAGGCCACCCCTCTCTCCATCCTTATACCCTACCACTCTCCTTCTATCACTGCAGCACAGGCATCTTCACTGATCCTCAAATATGCAAGGAAGTGCCTCTATTCTATTATCATCACGAGAACCCCTTCCTAAATAAAACAACAAAGATACCAAAGAATATGATCATTCATTAGAACATAAAAGTTAAGAGGAGGAGAAATAACACAATGACATATGTAAGATTATAAAAGAACCTAATTATTAAAGCAACCAATTTGTGATACAAAGCATACATGTCTCTATTATTCCATTAAATGACAACATTGTGCTCGTAGCAAGGGAAGGAGAGTGTGGGACGAATTGAGAAAGTGGCATTGACGTATACACACTATCATGTGTTAAAACAGATAGTTAGTGGGAAGTTGCTATATTACATAGGGAGTCCAGCCTGGCGCTCTGTGACAACCTAGAGGGGACGGATGGGGTTGAGGAGAAAGGCTCAAAAGGGAGTCATACATAATTATGACTGATTTGCATTATTGTACAGCAGAAACCAACATATCACTATAAAGCAATTATCCTCCAATTAAAAAGTAAATTTAAAAAACAGCAATATACAGTGCTAGGAATGACAGTTTCATAAGGAGTGAGAGACGGGACATTTCAACACATCAGTAATGATGCTAATGTAACAGGAAAGTATCTACGCTTTCTATCGATGACAAGGGCACAGTACTGCTAGTATTACTGAAGGATGTGGTCTAAATTCACCATGAGAGACATGTGAAGTTGTAGTTAGAGATTAATCAAATTAAAGATACAATTTTTTTCCCTATCCAAGTCCAACCTCAGCATTCTCTCTAAAAATCCTTTGGGAGTCCATGGACCCTTATGATCAGAACTCCCGTGAAAAATGTATATAAAGCAAGGAACAAAAGAAAATTTCCTAAGAATGCCTCACACTGAAACTGACTGGAGAGGATGCCTGTGGAAACTTTTGCTTAAAGAGTTTCCTTTATATTCCTCTCCCCATAAAATAGTGCAATCCTCAAAAACTTCCCTCTTCTTAAAAAGAAGAGAAATATGGCTTTGCTCCTTGAGAATACCTCGGCTCAGTTGCTCTGAGGATTGCTACCCCAGGGCTAAGTCATGGATTCCTTTACACATCCTTTGTGGTTGTTTTGAGTGGTTTGGGCTATGGTTTGGGTTTTCCTGTGTTTGCTATAATCTACAGAATGGGAACACAATATCTACCACACAAGGGGAGTTGTTGCCTCTGACACAAATGAATTCTCAGCTTCCCTCCCTTTGCCTTCCTGAAACACCAGTGAGATCTTGAGACCAACCAGGTTTCTAACAAAATATATAGTCCTAGCCACAGAGGATGAAAATTCGAGAACTGATGGAAGCAGATCCATCTTTATGACTTAAAAAATAAGACATAAGGTTTTGGCAATCTCAAATAGCACTGGACATTTAATTTCTCAATGCTGACATTTTATCTTTGGGGAAAAGAAACTTTATAGGGTTCATCTTTTTCTGAATAAAAAATTATGTTTGGGTTTTTAATATGAATTACTTAACCCAAAAGAGATCTTTAAAAATGCTGACCAGAGATTCTAAGAACACTTAAATTCTAAGGGCTGAATGGGTTCCAGCATTCATTAAAATAATAGTGAAAGAAGATGGGCTGAAAGGACTACTTTCTTCTATCTGGAATTGTGTACAAACCTTTTAAAGTGACGGAAGGAGGGAACACAGGGGCTTAAGAAAAATTCTCAATTTGGCAACAGAATCTCCTTCAGACAGGAGACAGTAGTCCAGAGTATATTAATGAATTTATGAAAAGAAGTTACATCATTGTGGTTTGGGAGATGATTTTAAAGCTTAGCAAAATGTAAAATTAATTTTTGATTGTTGTTTCAAGTTCCTCTTCAAATCCCTACTCTGCTAGTTAAAGAAAATCTGTGCTTCCTTCAGCTAGAAGTATGTTGTTCCTCTTTCCAAACATTTATTCTGTTTGTTCAAATTGAAAATAATTCTTCTAAATATTTATCAAGCCTCTCTTATACGGCAAAAACTGCTAAGAACTTGGAATTCAAGGTGGAACAGAAAATGGTCTTTCTCATCAATGGATTTTATAAGCCAGATGACCCACATCAAAATGAATTGCAATAGACCCAAGCATGTATGGAAGAGACACCTGCATGTCCATGTTCACTGCAGCATTCTGCATGATAACCAAGATACAGAAACAACCTAAGTGAGTCAGATAAATGGATAAAGTTGTTAGACATATTCATATGTTTAATACACATATACTTATATAATTCATCCATGAATTATGAATGAATTAGACCGAAAAAGAAGGAAATCTTACCCTAAGGTCCATAGATGTCCTAAATGCTATTATGCTAAATGAAATGAAACAGAGAAAGATAAACTCTGTACAGTATCACCTACATGGAGGATCTAAAAAAGCCAAATTCATAAAAACAGAGTAGAACGGTGGTTACCAGGGGCTAGAGGCAGGGGAAATGGGAAGAGTTTGCTTAAACTAGGTTGCAACTAGTCAATAAATAATTCCTGAAGATCTCATATATGGCATAGTAATTATAACCAACAGTACTGTGTTATAAATGTCAAAGATGCTATGAAACCAGATCTTTTTAAAAAAATCTTTAAACCACTGTTTAATGTTTTAAACAATGGTCCTCAACAATAGCGAAATATATTCTCCATGACAAACAGATCATAGATAGGAGGTGATAAAAAATAATACCTGAGCTCATTTATCATTAAAATGTATCAGAAAGTGCTGCACAACAAAGTTTAATTCACTGAGAGTATGCAAAGATTAAAAAATACCATTCCTGCTCTCCAGAAATTCACAATTTGTTGGGAGTAAAAAAAATAACTAGTTCTAAGCAAATTGTGACAAATAATTTTAAGTTCAAAAATTAGAAACTAGATTTTAATAGTTCTCACCATGAAAAAGAAATAATTAGGTGACACAATAGAGCTCTGCTAATGCTACACTGAGCATCATATTGTGATATAAAAAAATGTATCAAATCAACAGTTCAACTTACAATGTTATATTTCAATTATATCTCAATAATTATGAATTAATTACATATTTAAAATGCTTACCTAAAATAAAAATGGATGGGTGAATGAATAGACAAAGAAAAATATGGGATGTACATACAATGGAATATCATTCAGCCTTAAAATAAAGAAAACCCTGTCATATGTCATAACATGGCATATTGAATCTTGAGGCTGTTATGCTAAGTAAAAAAAGCCAGTCACAAAATGACACTCATGTACTGCAGGATTCTATTTATCTAGGTATTCAAAGTAGTTAAACTCATAGAAACAGACAAAGCAGTGGTTTCCAGGGGCAGGGGGAAGAGAAGCAGGGAGCTGTTACATGCGTGGAGTTGCAGTCACACAGGGTTGGGGTGCCTTGGAGGTCCATGGCACAAGGATGTGCCTGTGGTTGACGATTCTGTGCTGCACACTTGGAAACTTGGGAGGGTGATTTCATGTGATGTGGGGGGTTTGCTACAATAAAATATAAGACATAACTACAACAGAACAGGATAGCACTGTTAGAGAAACACTGAACATACAGGCTGGAGCATCAGGCCAATGGAGGGCGCACGAGGCTCCACCTGGGAGATCAAGGAGGGCATCCTGAGAAGGAGCGATCACAGCGGTTTACCAGGCATGAAGATGGAGGGGAATGGGCCCAGGCCAAAAGGTATGATGCAGTGAAGGCCTTGGGTGGCTGTGAGGGGTTCCAGAAGCTGGCACAGAGCTGGCATCAGGCACTGCTGAAAAGGGGTCTGCTGAGTTGGACAGGAAGCAAATGTGGGCCCAGGGGCACCGAGCTGAGACATTCTCATCATAAAGATCGTGCTTGAGACAGCACAGCCCTGGGATCTACGCTTGAGCTGCCATCACAAAATATCACAAATAAACAGCACACATTTATTTCTCTCAGTTTTGGAGGCTGAGAAGTCTAAGGTCAAGGTGTCAGCAGATTCAATTCCTGGCGGGGGTCCCTCTGCCTGGCTTGCCAACTTCTCATTGTGTCTCCACATGTCACAGAGAGATAGCTTTGCCTGCTCTTCCTCTTCTAAAGACACTAGTTCCATCGTCACAACCTCATCAAAACCAAACTACCTACAAAAGATATCTCTAAATACATCACTTGGAGGGTTAAGGCTTCAACATATGAGATGGGCGTTGCGGACACAAACACTCAGTCTATAATACTTGGCTTCATGGACCACAGGCAGCTGATATGATGTATGTACAAGAAAGAGCACTAATCACTCATTTCAGAATAAAAACAGAGCAGGACTCCCAGAGCAGTGCAACACACAACAGGGGACCAAAAGGACACCCTTGGATGCTGGTGTTGTCTGGTGGGTAAGAATTTGTGCTCTAGATTCTGACTGAGGCGGAGCCAAACCCTGGCTCTGCTGGCTCTCAGCAGCCATGTGACCTCAATGTTTCTGATCCTCCAGCTGCCCCTCTGTGAGACAACAGTGATGATAATAATACCTACACCATAAGGGATCTTGGAAGACCTAAATAAGAAATGCTCAGGACAGTGCCTGCCAGAAAATAAACACTCAATAAACATTACTGTGGTTGCTTTTATTATCATCTGTCCCAGATATTATAGGGTTTTCTCTGGGGACTCAGTTGCAACAGAATCCGCCTGCAATGTGGGAAACCCAGGTTCAATCCCTGGTTTGGGAGATCCCTTGGAGAAGGAAATGGAAACCCACTCCAATATTCTTGCCTGCAAAGTCCCATGGACAGAAGTGCCTAGTGGGCTACAATCCATCTACAGTCCATGGGGTCACAAAGAGTCAGACACAACTTAGCAACTATACCACCAGCACCACCAGATATTATAAGTCACTTACAGAAAAGCAGAATTAAAGATTATATCACAAGCTGACATTTGCAAGCATATTACTTGGCACCCATCATGCTTTGAAAGCTATCAATGAAGTAAACCTAGACATGGCATTTGGACACACATACACACACCCACACATACCCCAAACAAACAAACTTGGGAGCAGCAAAATGAAGTGAATCCACCCCAATGCAAACTGCCTTAATAAATTACATATTTGCAGAAATTTTCACACATTTATGTTAACACTTTATTAAATATCTTCTATAGAATTTCTGTTAAGACAAAACAAAAATAAAGTGTTATCATTGCTTAGACCTTTTAAATGTTTAATAGCTTCAGTTCATCTAGTTCACTTTTGTTTTTTAATTGGCACAAGTTTATTTTCCTCTCCTTACCTAAAACATATCCAACAAATGCATTATCCAAAGTAATTTCATTACTGGAAGAATCTTCATAAAGATGTTTCTGAAGTCCCATGGTTTTATACAATCTGCACTTTGTTCAGCAGCTTTCAGGACAAAAACGTTTCCAATTTTAGGGCCAGAAACACTTTAAAAGCCTTTTCCCACCTGTGCTTCTCCTCATAGATGAGTTATGTTTCTCCATGGGTGAGAGGTCTGTTCAAACTCCCAACCCAATTTTAGACTCAGAAAAGCTGGACCCACTGAATAAAACCACAAGGAGAAGCTGCTCTCAACAGGAATTTCTCGGGGAAAGCTGCATCTCTCTACCCTGCTTCCCTACTGTCCTCTTAATTCTCGGCTATGAGATGCCAGAGTTGAAAGAAGCTTTATATACTTCTTAATTAAAGAGTAGAGAAATTAGGCTGCAGCCAGAGGAAGGGAGTGCCCAGAAGCACACAGCCTCTGGAAAGGTCAGGACCAGTCCCAGAGGCCTGCTCCCTCTACTGTATAACCCCGTATCCCCAACACCTATTCCCCATCAATAAAGCAAAACCATTTATTTATACACGCTTCCTAGGTGGCCCAGTGGTAAAGAATCTGCCTGCCAATGCAGCTGCAGAAAATGCAGGTTTGATCCCTGAGTTGGAAAGATCCCCTGGAGTAGAAAATGACAACCCACTGCAATATTCTTGCCTCAGTTGCTGGTGGGTACAGTCCATGGGGTCACAGAGAGTCAGACATGACTGGGCACACACATAACAGTCACTTGACCGTACACTTGAAACACTGCAAATTTACTGTACTTCAATAAAAAATTTAAAGATAAATAAATTAAATTGCTGCTATCTGTTGGATTTCTTCTCCACGAAAAATCGGCTGTGGAGTCAGATACAGTACCTCTTTTCTTTGCCGTCATCACAATTTCCTTCTCAAAGCAAGGATATGAGTCTTTATGATTGAAAGCTCCTCTGGCTAATCACTAGGAGAAATATACAAAGGAAAACCAAAATAACAGAGGTGGGAAAGGTATGTTGTTTTGTGAATTTCACAAATACCTGGAAGCTATTGTTTCATCTAGAGGCTTGGACCCCTCTTCTGAGACAGTCACTGGGAGTCTGGTCTACTTTCTGCCATCTTTATTCCTGAAGTGAATTCAGCATCCCCCTCACCTTAGCCCCTGCTCTCAGGAGAAGGATATCATGGTGACTCATTCCTCCTGAAGGTCTTCTTACTTCACTATATACCCAAAGGGTACTTGGTAGAATTGGAAGAAAGGTAAATAATCAAATCAGCCTCCCTGAGAATTTCTAGAGAAATGTGACGTCAAAGGGCTTCTAAGATTGGAACGGTCACCTTCCAGCACTTCCTCAAACATTGACTCTTTCCTCAGCTTTGTTTTGAAACAGTGTCAGGCCTCCTGAGACTTCCATCTTCTCCCTTCTTTATTTCCTTAATAGGAGTTCAGTACAGTCCATCCTCTCTCTAGGGCTGAGTCATTTAATCTCATTTTCTCCATCAAAAGTGAGCTCAAAGCAGAAGCAAAATCAAAGGCCCAGGTGTGCCTTTTTTTTGTCTAGGGGGCTAATCCAGACAGGATGGAGCCCGTGGAGGTGCTGAAGGCCACGTGGCCTCCAGCCACATGAACGCACTTCTGAGAATGAAAAGAGCCAGACCCAGTGCAGGAAAAGAGCCCCAGCCCTGGGATGGGAGAGCGTGCGCCATTTCTGGCCAGCGGCCGGAGGTGCTGGGACTCAGCTTGTCAAGTGGTACCGACACATGCAGTGAAGGAAATAATGTGCTGCAACTGACACGGATGATTCCATCCTCGGAACTCCATCTCTCAGTCTTCCCTGCCTTTCTCTGTTCTCCTCCTGCCTCTCACTCTTTCTTCTCTTCACTCCTAGTGGTCCTTCTTCTGTCCACCCTCCACAAGTTGAGGGTTTTATTCTCATCATGCTCAAAACATATTCCTTCTACTTGACCCTGTTTATTTCATTGTTTTAAATTCCTATTAGAGAAGACTCCCTAATCTGAATATTCAGTCAAAAACCTCATTATAACTCCAGGCCAGCAGATGCAGTTGAACCAGGTCCATACCTGAAGTAGATGGTCTACTGTCAAGACTATATCAGGCTACATTTATCCCTGTACTTACCCAACGGTATGAATCCCCATAGAAAATGGTCTTTAATCAATTCGTATTATATAAATTATATAAAATACATTTGTCTATATATAATAAACAGTACAAACTTACACTGTTAGGAACACAAACTCTAGAGTCAGACTTCTGATCTCTGCCCAGCTCTTTGACTAACCTGGAGACAGCAAGCAAATGAATGAAAACTGCATCTTGGTTTTCTTATAAAATGGAGACAGTAATCATAATTTTCTCATGGAACTTTTGTTACTATTAAATAAGTAAACATTTATAATGTTCTTGAAGAACTCAGCATCTAGCAAGCATTTACTGCATTGTTACTATTATCGTTACTTCTAATTAGATTACTACTCTAATATTTTATAATATTGTTACTTTTTCCCCCCATTTTCTCTCTTCCCAAATACTCCAAGTATGTTTTGGAAAAAGACAGTCTTTGATCCATCTAATTATTCTTTAGCAACCCCAATGAAATAAGCTTCATTGTAGATTGTTGTTGTTCAGTCATTAAGTCACGTCCAATTCTTTGCAACCCCATGGACTGCAGCCTGCCAGGCTTTCTTGTCCTTCACTGTCTCTAACACTTTGCTCAAATTCATGTCCATTGCATTGGTGGTGCTCTGTAAACATCTCATCCTCCATGGATCACAGCCTTGTCATGATGAAGGGGCTTGAGTAAGTCAATGAAGGTATGAGCCATGGTGTACAGGGTCACCCAAGATAGATGGGTCATAGTGGAGAGTTCTGAGAAAATGTGGTCCACTGGAGGGGAAATGGCAAACCACTCCAGTATTCTTGCAGGGAGAACCCCATGAACAGTATGAAAAGGCAAAAAGATATGACACCAAAATATGAGTCCCCCAGGTCTGAATACGTCCAATATGCTACTGGGGAAGAGCAGAGGGTAATAACTAACAGCCCCAGAAAGAATGAAGTGGCTGGGCCAAAGCAGAAACATGACGCCCAGTCATGGATGTGTCTGGTGGTGAAAGTCAAGTCCGATGCTGTAAAGAACAATATGGTATAGGAACCTGAATGTTAGGTCCATGAACCAAAATAAATTGGACATGACCAAGCAGGAGATGGCAAGAGTGAACATGGACATCTTAGGAATCAGTGAACTAAAATGGACAGGAAGGGGCAAATTTAATTCAGATCACCATTATATCTACTACCGTTGGGCAAAAATCCCTTAGAAGAAATGGAGTAGCCCTCATAGTCAACAAAAGCACCTGAAATGAAGTACTTGGGTGCAATCTCAAAAATGAGAGAATGATCTTGGTTTGTTTCCAAGGGAAACCATTCAGCATCACAGTGAGCCAAGTCTGGTCAATCATTGATGCCAAAGAAGCTTAAGTTGACCAGTTCTATGAAGACCTACAAGACCTTCTAGAACTAACACCAAAAATGATGTTCTTTTCATATAGAGGATTGAAATGCAAAAAATAGGAAGTCATTGTAGATACTCTGTAATATTTAGTGAATAAATGAGGGATGAGTGTCTAAAGAACAAACCAGAAGAACTGGGAGGATGAGGTGGATGACTGAGAATAGGTGGAAGGAGAGAAGACAGAACAACATCTGGATTAAGAAAAAAAAGTTTCATAAGCCAACAAATTCTAACAGGAAGATAATATAGATGAAAAATTAGTAGAAGAAAAGCATGCTTCAGAATTACTGTGGCCTGTGGTGTTGTGTTTGACCAGAAACTCCCTTTTTGCATTTTCTCTCTAAAGAAATTTCATCCTGCCCTCTAGAATCTATTTCAAAGTCAGACTGAACTTTGACTTTGGGCTGTTGTTGAAGAGACAAGGCTCGTCTCTTCCCACCAACTGGAGAGAGCATGGCCTTTCCCCAGAGCTCTGTCCTCTTCGCCTCGTAAGCACATTTTAGTTCCCTGCTTGTCAGAGAAGGCCTCGGGGATCCTTGCTGAGGTTAGAATGAGCAAGTCAAGAGATGAAGCTCTGACACATCCCTGTCTCACCCTTAACATGGACAGTGAGGAGGGATCCTGAGGGCGTATGAGATAACGCCTGTGAACACAGTCTGGGAGTTTTGTAAAGAAGTGCTCACTTTGTGAAAATCTGATTATATTTCTTAAGGACGTTTCTCTCCCAGATTCTTTTCTGCTGGTTTAGGATTAAAATTAGTATGGACTAATGAGAGAGAACATCCTCCTTGCTCAGGGGAATACACAAGCAGTTTTTTTTTTTTTAAATGAAAATCAAAAGCTAATATCTATGGAGTAGGAAATAGCAACCCACTCCAGTATTCTTGCCTGGAAAATTCCATGAACAGAGGAGCATGGCAGGCTACAGTCCATGGGGTCTGAGAGAGTCAGATGCAACTGAGCGACCAAACACACACACACACAAAGGGCCTATTGGGACCAAACGTGTGTGAAAGGAAAGCAGATGGCGATTCTTGAAAAATTCAAATTTCAGAATATTTTAAAAATAAAGCTTCAAATTATAAAAATGAAAGCTAATGCCTAAAAATGACCTTTATACTGCCTCTTCCCTTCGGGCTACTAAGAAAGCTCTCATCTTATCATCTGCACTTCAGATCCAGAGTATTGTGTTTTCTCCTAAATTTGAAATCAGAACCTGTCACTTTCCTATTTAAAACTCTTTGCTGACCATCCTCTGGACTTTATCCTGACAGCAGGATGCAGTTTGGCCCCATCTACTTTCCTCTCAGCACTTCTGTTTTCAACTCTGGACTCCATGCTTACCCACCCACTTGTAATGCCCCCACAGGATATCCTCCAGGTTTGCTAGATGTAAGAAATTAAAACACATGATGCCAAGTTAAACTTGAATTTCAGCTGAACATCTTTTTAACCAGACCACTGTACCTGCCTCCTGAGAAATCTGTATGCAAGTCAAGAAGCAACAGTTAGAACTGGACATGGAACAATGGATTGGTTCAAAATTGGGAAAGAAGTATGTCAAGGCTGTATATTGTCACCCTGCTTATTTAACTTACATACAGAGTATATCACGCAAAATGCCTGGATGAAGGCTGGATGAAGCACAAGCTGGAATCAAGACTGCAGGGAGAAATATCAATAACCTCAGATATGCAGATGACACCACCCTTATGGCAGAAAGCAAAGAGGAACTAAAGAGCCTCTTGATGAAGCTGAGTGAAGCCGTTCAGTCGCGTCTGACTCTTTGCAATCCCACGGACTGTAGCCTACCAGGCTTCTCCATCCATAGGATTTTCCAAGCAAGGGTACTGGGGTGGGTTGCTATTTCCTTCTCCAGGGGATCTTCCCAACCCAAGAAACGAACCCAGGTTTCCTGCATTGCAGGCAGATGCTTTACCCTCTGAGCTACCAGGGAAGCCCTGATGAAGGTGAGAGAGAGAGTAAAAAAGCTGGCTTAAAACTAAACATTCAAAAAACTAAAGACTATGGTGTCCGGTCCCATTACTTTATGGAAAATAGATGGAGAAACAATAGAAACAGTGACAGGCTTTATTTTCTTGGGCTCCAAAATGACTGCAGATGGTGACTGCAGCTATGAAATTAAAAGATGCTTGCATCTTGAAAGAAAAGCTATGACCAACCTAGATAGCATATTAAAAAACAGGGACATTGCTTTGCCAACAAAGGTCCATAAAGTCAAAGCTATGTTTTTTCCAGTAGTCAGGTATGGATGTGAGAGCCGAACCATAAAGAAGGCTAAGTGCTGAAGAATTGATGCTTTTGAACTGTGGTGTTGGAGAAGACTCTTGAGAGTCCCTTGGACTGCAAGGAGATCAAATCAATCAATCTTAAAAGAAATCAATCCTGACTATCCATTGGAAGAACTGATGCTGAAGTTGACACTCCAATACTTTGGCCACCTGATGAGAGGAGTTGACTCATTAGAAAAGACCCTGATGCTGGGAAAGACTGAAGGCAGGAGAAGAAGGGGATGACAGAGGATGAGAAGGTTGGATGGTATCACCGACTCCATGGACATGAATTTGAGCAAGCTCTGAGAGATGGTGAAGGACAGGGAAACCTGGAGTGTGCAAAGAGTCAGACACAACTGAGCAACTGAACAAGAAATGCAATATTTAGGACACAAATTTTTTAAAAATCCACTGTTTACATAAAGTTCAAATTTAACTGTTCTTCCTGTATTTTATATGGCAGCCTTTGCCACCTTCGGCCCTAATGGCCCATCCTCAAGGACAGAGCTTAAATGAACATATCTTCCTTCCTTCTTGGTCAACCTAAGTTTGTGTGGCTTCCCCACTGGACTTAATGTCCCACTATGTTCTTCATTTTTATAGAACTTACTACAGTATTTACACTTATCTGTTTACTTCTAAAGCTCAACCACTAGATTATAAATTCCACAAGGTTAGGGATTATGTCTCATCATTGTATCCTGAAAGCTTAAAAAGGTATCCACAGTACAGCTGTTAATTATTTACTTATTAAAATGACTAGAAACTTACTGTTTACAAAGAACTTTTATAATTCAACAAATTATCTATTTTTGTACAAATCAAATGGAAATGTAAGCTTTCTGTCCAGAGTACTCCAAGGGGATCTTTTAAAGGATCAGAGCACTTTATGCTCCTGATCAAATCTTCCAATGACTGGCTACCACAGTTAGAACAAACACTCAAGTCCTCTCCATGACTTACAAGTCCTATGTGAGGTGACACCTGGCTGGAACCTCAGTCTCACGTTGGGGCACTCCTCTTGTTCACTGTGAACTTAGCACTGCTATCCTTGCTGGTCATGACAGTTCCAATCAAAGCTCTGTCTCAAGACCTATGAACTTACACTTCCCTTTGCCTGGAATCCTTTCTTCAACTATGGGCAGGGTTTCCTGCATGACTTTTCCCAGGCTGGAAAGTCTCCTCCTGAGAAAAGCCTTTCCTGGTCACTTGTCACTGTCCAGGCCTGTAAGACCATCAAATAAAATCATTTGATATTTTATTATATTTATTTATGGTTTGTTTACACTCCATATTTACCAGTATAATTGATGTTAAGTTTTTTGAGGGCAGGGACTTTCTGTCTTCTCTTTTATATTCTCAGAATCTAGAACAAAGCCTAAAATATGTAGAAGCTTATTAAACATCTGTGGAAGGAAAGAAGGGAGGGAGGAGGAAGACTTCTACATATACTCTGGAGCCTGAAATTCTTCTGCATTGGTCAGTCTTCTTCCCCTGTAAGATGAAGTCTTACAATATACATGCTTCATGGAAAAGGATGTATTTCCTTCAATTTATCCTTGTATACATAAGAGAAATTAGAACCTTTGACAAACTAAAATATTCAGAGATGGTTGAAGAGTTGCTTGCCACTGAAGGAATGGGTTAAAGGATGATACCCAAGAAAAAAAGGCCACAAGTGGAAGAAACTGTTGAAGGAACACATGACTAAGAGTCTTGGTTCATATAAAGATTAGTTCTACCTTGTCTTTTCAGCTGCAACCCCTGTCACCAACACCATTATGATAGACACTTAACTGCCCACCCAACATCCATTCCCATTTTTTCCCTTGCTAATAAAACCCATTTTTATTTAGAACAACATGTTTCCAGCCTTGGTGCACGGATTATTACTTTATCTAACTTAGGTGTTGGTAAGCTCTTCTGTCCAGTACCAGATGATAAATAATATCAGAATTGTGAGCCATGTGGTTGCTGTCACAAGTACTCAATCGTGTTGCCGTGATGTTTCTATGTATAGCCATAGAAAACAGGTAAAATGAATGGGTGTGGTTTTGTTCCAATAAAACTTTATTGACAAAAGCTGGCAGAATTGGCCCATGAAACATAGTTGGCCAATCCCTGGTCTAAGCAATCCTGCTCCTTACATTCTCAGTGTCCCATACAATAAGAAACAGTCATGTGATTCTTCGTCAACAAGGACATGGGTGACTAATGGCTAAAGGTGGAAGAGAGGCACAGGACGGTTTCAGGAAAAGCTATTGCTTTCCTAACAAAAGAGGAGGGGTACCAGTTTTCTTTTTCTACTTTTCTGGATTACCAGTAATCGCAAGAGCTGCGGCAGACACTGCGAGGCCATGATGGAAAGGAATAAGAGAATATGCTATAAATATATAAGAGAATAGCTAAGTCTCAGTCTGACATCACTGAATCCCTGATCCAACTTTAGAAATTACCTACCTCTAGAGACAGGACTGGGTGACTGAACAACAATAAGACTTTTTAAAGTATGAGACAAGTAAACCCTTGTTTATTAAATCCACCCTTGTTTGGCTTTCTGTTACTTTCAGACAGATGCATTCCTAACTGATACAAAATACACACACACACAGTGACACGGAGGCACATGCTGATACACACGGCATGTACTGAAGCATCTTCAAAGTGTTAACAGTATTCAACTCTATCCCAAGTGTTTGGTGGTCTCTTTATATTTTTCTGCTCTGCCTTACTATTGTTATAACTAAACACCAACTATATATTTTTTTTTACTTTAAGAAGAGAGAGCAAGCAAATTTTAATTGGTTGGGCTTTATCTGCTGACATGTTCACAAGAACAACCAATTCCCTAAAGGTCTCAGGTCTACGTAGGAAAAAAGAAACCCAGGCCAATTTAAAGATCTGGTTCTGAAGGAAGAAGAAGAACCAGGTAAATGGCCAGTCACTTGGGCACTGATAGTGCCCAAGTAATAGTAGTTCTGTTGGGAAGCTCCTCACTCATAACTCTTAGGAAGAGTCAGAATTTCCTCCCACTTCGTTCATCTATATCCCTGTTACTTTGCCAGGAGACATTTGGAGCTTATTTTGAGTGCTGAATTTTGCATATTAGCATCTGTTATGGGTTGAATTGTGCACTCCCCACCCACCCCCAAAAAATACATGTTAAACTACAAATCACCAGCAACTTGCTCCATGACCTTTTTGGCAAACACACTGAGAAGAATTATTTAAGGTGAGGTCATACTGGAGTCAGACGGCCCCCAAGCCATCAGTACAATGTTGCTCTCGTTTAGTTGCTCAGTCACGTCCAATTCTTTGTGACCCATGAACTGTAGCCTACCACGCTCCTCTGTCCATGGTGTTCTCCAGGTAAGAATATTGGAATGGGTTGCCACTTCTTTCTCCAAGGGATCTTCCCAACCCAGGGATCAAATTCATGTCCCCTGCACTGGCAGGCGGATTCCTTATCAGTGAGGCACCAGGGAAGCCCCATCAACACCATAAAGCACATCAACACCAGAAAACACGTGAAGACACAAAGATGCCCAGGGAAAACGCTATTAACAATGAAGGCAGAGATTATCAGGATGGGAAACACATGTACACCCATGGCTGATTCATGTGACTGTATGGCAAAAACCACCACAATATGGTAAAGTAAGTAGCCTCCAATTAAAATAAATAAATTAAAAAAAAAAAACAGTGAAGGCAGAGATTAGAGTGATGCAGGTGCAAGCAATGAATGCCAAAGCTGCCCACCAACCACACGCAGCTGGGAAGAGGCAAGGGAGGATTCCTCTCCAGCCAGAAGAGCATGGCCCTGCTGCCACATTGATTTCAGAGTTCTAGCCTCCAGAACTGAAAGAGATACACTTTCGTTGTTTCAAGCCACCTGGTTTGTGGCACTCGGCCACGACAACCCTAGGAAACTGTCAGAGCAGCTTTCTTTTTGTCCCTTTCCTCAAGAATAAAAAAGTGCTAAACAACTTTTTTAAAACACTTAAATACCCAGAAATTTATTTCAGTTTCCAAGTATCATTGTGACATAAACAGTATGTATTTTCTTAAAAATGAGAAGATTGAGGTACAAAATTGCCCTCAACAACCTCACTCTCTCTCTCCTCTCATTACCGTCTTTGTGTTTCTACATCAAAGCACTGCTGGAATGCATCTTTTTTTATCTGCTTACCAAATCCTGTCTCATGTAGTTTCTCTGAGGAAGAGTTTATTAGTCTGTTTATTACTAATCTTTAGTTCCTGCAAGATTCTAGCACATTTATTAAATGAACTACTGGAATGATGTGCCCAAGAAAGAAGGGAGGAAAGCAAGCTTACATCTATTGAACATTTGCTCTGTATCAGACCCTTTTTTTTTTTTTTGTACTTCTTAGATTTTATCCTCCTACTGTTCAAGAAAGGAATTGTTACCCATAATTTACACAGGAAGAATCAGCACTCAGAGTGTGAATGGTTCTGAGGCAATAATTACAAGGAAATCTCCATGAAGAGCTGGCAAACTCTTAATAACTCTCGTGGACAAAACGCATGACCTGTATGAAGGGGAATTTGGGGAAATCTACCAAAATAATACTTTTTCAGTTCTACTTTCAATTGTTATAATCAAAAGTAGCTATGATTTCTTTTTCATTGAAAAGGGTATATTTATACTTTGGCCCAGCAACCCCATTTCTATAAATATATACTGAGTATACCCAAGTAAATAAGGGAAACGCACAGGACCCATCACAGCATTATTTATAATAACAAAAGTCTGGAAACAAATCAAGGGTCCAACAAAAACAGGAAGGCTGAATAAACCTATTGTAAGTTATGAAGTATCAGGTAGCTATGAAAAAAGAATGAGAAAAACCTCTCTATACTGCCATGAAGTGATCTCCAGGATAAGTTAAGTTAAAAAAAGTAAGGTAAATGGTGTTCTAAAAAAAGCTTATTTTTATTTAGGTAAGGAAAACTGTGATTATATGTATAGACATATATGTATACATGCAAATACATGTATTTAATCATATTTTTCTGAATTAAAAACTGATGGATCTAAAACAAAGAACTACTCAGAAGTCTACCTACAGAGAAAAGACAACGAAAGTAGGGAAGGAGACAAGAAGCTAGAACTCCCAGAATGCCCCTGGTTTCATTATATTTTTTAATCTAAAATTACAGATATTTACACATTTAAGCAAAATTTTTTAAAATACCCACAACCTAAAATTTTTTTTTTAATGAATAGGAAATCAGTGGCATAACCACATAACCATTCAGTGAATACTTTGATACTTTTAAGTACAGTATTTTCACTGTATTTCCCTAAAAGGATAAATTCTAACAACCATAACAACCTGCAGAGAAATCAAACCAGATGCAGCAATCTTATTAGTAGGTACAATAATATTTACTATATTTATACAGACTATAAAGAAAGCTGAGTGCCGAAGAATTGGTGCTTTTGAACTGTGGTGTTGGAGAAGACTCTTGAGAGTCCGTTGGGCTGCAAGAAGATCCATCCAGTCCACCCTAAAGGAGATCAGTCCTGGGTGTTTATTGGAAGGACTGATGCTGAAGCTGAAACTCCAATACTTTGGCCATCTGATGTGAAGAGCTGACTCATTGGAAAAGACCCTGATGCTAGGAAAGATTGAGGGTGGGAGGAGAAGGGGGTGACAGAGGATGAGATGGTTGGATGGCATCACCAGCTCAATGGACATGGGTTTGGATGGACTCCGGGAGTTGGTGATGGACAGGGAGGCCTGGCATGCCGCGGTTCATGGGGTCGCAAAGAGTCAGACACGACTGAGCGACTGAACTGAACTGAATAATATTTACATTGTAAGATAGAGCAAAAAAGTGTCAAAAACTAAAATTTTTAGCAGAGATTCAAGTATAAAAATCAAAGTATAAACCAAATATTGTAAGCTTTGATTTGGAAATTTAATACCAACTGTTAATTTTCTAAACAACATGTCCTGTCTTCCAAGATGGCCTTAAAGCAATAACAAAAGTACCCCTAAGCGCCCAGCTTGTAGATTCTAAACACAAAAAAATAATGGGCTCTTGGGGAAGCAGACAACGCACGGTCTGTTGCACGGTCTGGGGCATAAAATGTATAAGACAAACAAGATAAAGGAGAATTTGTAGTGTCAGAAAGTAAGAATGCTATCACAAATGATGAGGCCTTTACAAAAAGACACAGGATTGAACTTGAAAGGACTTCCATTGGCCAAAAGGGGACAATTTGAGCATTAAAAAGAAATTAACAACACCATGCGGTCAAAACACACCAATATGTAACACTCCGGAAATTCATAACAATACAAAACAAAAAACGAAACTATGAATTGGTCACTTCAAATTATAGTAAAACCATCATCTCAGTATTCTGAAAACTAATAAAGAGAAAATACAAGGCATTGATCCATTTTTCATATAAAATCTTTTTTCAGGGAACCTAAATTATTTATAAAGAAAGGTTCTCCTTTAGAGAATTCCAGCTAATAAATGCAGAAGACTGATAGAATTTTAAAAATCACCATCCAGTAACTATTAAGGACAACAGCTCTAAATAATTATCAACAGCTGCTGAAACTAGGAGGTGAAAGATTCATGGAGAACTTAAAAGGGACTCGGATCACACCACCTGCATCCATTTGAAGAGTCATCTACTGCTGTTGTAACAAATAACACAAAATTAGCAGCTTTAAAATTAAAAAAAAAAAAAAAGCATATAAATATATCTCACCATTCTGTAGGTGAAGAGTCCGGGTCAGCTTGACTGGTCTCTGCTGCAGGTTTTAGGCCAGCTCCAAGGCGTCAGCCAGCCTGGGTTGTAGTCGGAAGGCCCTGACTCGGGCTGTTGGCCGAATAGTTTCTTGGAGTGGAAGGCCTGAAGTCGGGTTTCCTGCCGGCTGGCAGTTGGGTACCACTCTGGGCTCCTGGAGGCCTTACTCAGGCCCCCTTGTCTCACTGCCAGCCACAGCTCAGCGCACTCTGGTCCAGCTCGCAGCTCTCCGACTCGGCTCCCACCGCAGTTCTCCTCCGCTTCTTCGTTGTGCTGGGAAAGCGCTCTGACCTTTAAAGGCTCATTTGTCTCGATTGAATCCACCTGGGCAACGCTAGCTTCTCTCTTCCATCTGAAGGTTGGTAAAATTACACCTATGATACAAAGTCCCTTCTGCCCCATTGGTAACAGCTTCCCAGGTTCCAGGATGAGGATTTGGATATCTTTGAAGAGACAGGGCTCTCCTTCCATAAAAACGGGCTTTCCTGATCGCTCAATTGGTAAAGAACCCGCCAGCAGTGCAGGAGACCCCGGATCCATTCCTGGATCGGGAAGATCCCCTGAAGAAGAGATAGGCTACCCACGCCAGTATTCTTGGGCTTCCCTTGTGGCTCAGCTGGTAAAGAATCCGTCTGCAATGCGGGAGACCTGGGTTCAATCCCTGGGTTGGGAAGATGCCCTGGAGTGGAGAATACCCACTCCACTCTTCTGGCCTGGAGAATTGGACTATAATGGGGTCGCAAAGTCAGACACGACTGAGCGACTATCACTTTCCATAAAAAACAGCTCGCTCCAAAACTGAACAGACTCACCTGCTTTGTGAGTCTGCTCTGACAACTGCTTTGACATAGTTCTCTTCTCCTGAATTGTACTTCCTCTCTTATTCCTGAATAAACTCAATTTCTGGTAATTCAGACTTGCCTTAGTTTACCTCTTTATCTAAGTTGAGGATGCAATGATACACCAGTACATGGTGCCAACTATAAATTATTCTGTCCCTGTCCCTTTCTCTCTCTCTCTCTCTATATATATATATACATATACATAGGTGTGCTCTGTCGTGTCTGACTCTTTGTGACCCTATGGACTGTAGTCTGCCAGGCAACTCTGTCACAAGAATACTAGAGTGGGTTGCCATTTCCTCCTCCAGGGGATCTTCCCGACCCAGGGATCGAACCTGTGTCTCCTGAATTGGCAGGTGGATTCTTTACCTCTGTGCCACATGGAAGCCATATATATATGGCCATATAGAGAGAGAATCAAGCCTCCAGATCTAGCTAACGGTTTGCAGTAAATTAGAAGTGACTTAGCAGCAGCAGCAGCAGCAGAAGGATAAATAATACTTTTCAATGCCATACGGTGTTATTAGCCAAATCTAGTATGTGAGAAATTCTAAAAGGGCAAAAAACTCAGGATTCCCAACCAAAAAATGGCAGAGGGAAACAAAAGCATGGCCTAGATGTAGAACACTGACAATACCAAATACCAGTGAGCATATAGAGCAACAGGAATTCTCACGTATCCCTAATGGGGAAGCACAATGATACAGCCACTTTAAAAGACAGTTTGGTAGTTTCTTACAAAACTAGACACATTCTTACCATGTGATCAGCAGCTGAAAATGTATATCCACACAAAAACCTTTACATGGACATTTCTAGCAGCTTGATTCACAACTGCCAAAACTTGGAAGCAAATATCCTTCATGAGGTAAATGAATAAATAAGCTGTGATACATCCAGACAATGAAATATTATTCAGAATTAAAATTACAGAAGCTTTCAAGGCATGAAAAGATATGGAAGAACTTTAAGTGCAAATTACTAACTGAAAGGAGCCAATCTGAAAAAGCTACAAATTATATGATTCCAACTCTATGACATTCTGGGAAAAGCAAACTATGGAGATAGTAAACAGATGGTAGTTGTGAGAGGTTGGGGAAGGGCAGAGGGGATGAAAAGGAAGATCACAGAGGATGTTTAGGATAATGAAAATATTCTGTGTGACATCTTAATGATAGATGCATGTCATTACATATTTGTCCAAATCCACAGAATGGGTACAATGCCAAGAATGAACTGCAAGGTAAACTATGACCTTGAGTGATTATGATGTGTCAATGTAAATTCATCGGTTATAACAAATGTATCCATCTTATGGGTGATGTTGATAATAGGGAAGGCTATGCTTGTGTAGGAGCAGGGGGTTTACAAGAAATCTCTGAAACTTCCTCTCAATCTTGCTGTAAAACTAAAAATACTTTTTAACAAAATACAGTCATATTAAAAAGATAAAATAAAGCCAAAAAATTATAAATAAATAAATGTGTGGGAGGCTGTAGGTGATTATAAATTAAAGAGATTTATGAGACAAATTGCAATAGGTAGACCTTCTCTGGAACCTAATTTAATCAAACCAACTGTAAAAATACATTTTTTTAGACTTTGGGAAAACTTGAACACACATTGATTTTAGATGGCAATAAATAATTAACTTTGATAGGTTAATATTATGGGGGTTTTATATATGATATTATGGGGTTTTTTTTTTTTTAATTTTTATTATTATTATTTTTTTTTTCCCAGTGGGTTTTGTCATACATTGATATGAATCAGCCATGGATTTACATGTATTCCCAATCCCGATCCCCCCTCCCACCTCCCTCTCCACCCGATTCCTCTGGGTCTTCCCAGTGCACCAGGTCCGAGCACTTGTCTCATGCATCCCACCTGGGCTGGTGATCTGTTTCACCATAGATAGTATACATGCTGTTCTTTTGAAATATCCCACCCTCACATTCTCCCACAGAGTTCAAAAGTCTGTTCTGTATTTCTGTGTCTCTTTTTCTGTTCTGCATATAGGGTTATCGTTATCACCTTTCTAAATTCCATATACATGTGTCAGTATGCTGTAATGTTCTTTATCTTTCTGGCTTACTTCACTCTGTATAAGGGGCTCCAGCTTCATCCATCTCATTAGGACTGGTTCAAATGAATTCTTTTTCATGGCTGAGTAATATTCCATGGTGTATATGTACCACAGCTTCCTTATCCATTCATCTGCTGATGGGCATCTAGGTTGCTTCCATGTCCTGGCTATTATAAACAGTGCTGCGATGAACATTGGGGTGCACGTGTCTCTTTCAGATCTGGTTTCCTCAGTGTGTATGCCCAGAAGTGGGATTGCTGGGTCATATGGCAGTTCTATTTCCAGGTTTTTAAGAAATCTCCACACTGTTTTCCATAGCGGCTGTACTAGTTTGCATTCCCACCAACAGTGTAAGAGGGTTCCCTTTTCTCCACACCCTCTCCAGCATTTATTGCTTGTAGACTTTTGGATAGCAGCCATCCTGACTGGCGTGTAATGGTACCTCATTGTGGTTTTGATTTGCATTTCTCTAATAATGAGTGAAACACATTTCATGTGTTTGTTAGCCATCTGTATGTCTTCTTTGGAGAAATGTCTGTTTAGTTCTTTGGCCCATTTTTTGATTGGGTCATTTATTTTTCTGGAATTGAGCTGCAGGAGTTGCTTGTATATTTTTGAGATTAATCCTTTGTCTGTTTCTTCATTTGCTATTATTTTCTCCCAATCTGAGGGCTGTCTTTTCACCTTACTTCTAGTTTCCTTTGTAGTGCAAAAGCTTTTAAGTTTCATTAGGTCCCATTTGTTTAGTTTTGCTTTTATTTCCAATATTCTGGGAGGTGGTTTAAGTTCTTATTTGTTGAAGATGCATACTAGAATATTGCAGGGTAAAATGATATGATGTCCAGGGTTTGTTTTAGCCCAGAAAGAGAAAAAAAAGAGAGTTGGGAAGAAATAGGTGAAACAAGCTTGGTAAAATCTTAATAAATGTTAATTTTGAGTGGTGGATCCAAAGTTCACATATTATTCACTTTAGTGTATGTCTGAAAACTTTTAAAATAATGTCCAGTATATTTGATCAACTCCCAAAGTCACACATATGACTATAGTTCCACAACACACTCTCACAAACTGGATCAATCCTTTGGCCCTACCCACAACAAATATATCAAGTAAAATCATTTCTCACTACAACTGTACGCATTCTAAATTATTGTAACAGCTATCCACTGATCTCCCTGTTGCTAACTTTACTCTTCACTATCTGTGGTCCATATAACAGCTACCGCATTGAGTCATTCCTCTGGTTAAGCCTCCCCAGTGGGTGTTCATTACACAGCAATGAAAGAAAATTTTACGAAGGCCTATAGGGCCCGATGTAATAGAGCCTCTAGCTTGCTCTCCAATTTATTTCTTATCTATCATTTCTAGTGTCCTGGATTAATTCTCTCTAACCATTCTGGCTTCTATTTGATTCTTCAAATAAGCCAAATACACTCCTGCCCCAGAGCCTTCACACACACTAGCCTCGCTTCTGAAAACATCCTTCCAACAAATCCTCAAGTTTTGTTCTCTCAGTTTCTTCAAGATTTATTTCAGTTACGAACCTCTTAAATACCTCTTCTTTGATCACCCCCTAAAGGAGTACTCAACACCCCTTTTAATCCCTTTACCCTACCTGGTTTTTCATCATATAATTGCCACTCATGTGATATTATCTTTATTATGCATCTCCCTCACATAAGCATGAGCTTCTTGAAGGCATGAATGATATTTGGTTCAAAAGTATACCTGGCACTCAGGGTAGAGCTTGATGCTCAAATACTTATTCTTTGAGTGAATATTGACTGAATGAAAGTTAGAATGTAGGTCTCCTTATCCCCAGTACTTGGTTATTTTTTTCTTCTTCAATTGTTCACTCTTTCCATTAACATTAAAAGGACCTAGAAAATTCTAGGTGCCCAAAAAGTTCCATATAGTCAAAGCTATGGTTTTCCCAGTAGTCATGCACAGATGTGAGAGTTGGACATAAAGAAGACTGAGCACAGAAGAATTGATACTTTTGAACTGTGGTGTTGGAGAAGACTCTTGAGAGTCCCTTGAACTGCAAGGAGATCCAACCAGTCCATCCTAAAGGAGATCAGTCCTGGGTGTTCATCGGACGGACTGATGCTGAAGCTGAAACTCCAATACTTTGGCCACCTGATGTGAAGAGCCGACTCACTGGAAAAGACCCTGATGCTGGGAAAGATTAATGGCAGGAGAAGAAGAGGGCAACAGAGGATGAGATGGTTGGATGGCATCACCAATTCAATGTACATGAGTTTGAGCAAACTCCAGGAGATAGTGAAGGACAGGGAAGCCTGCCATGCTACAGTCTATGTGGTTGCAAAGAGCCGGTCATGACTTAGTGACTGAATAACAACAAAAAAACAATGGCTACAGTGTAAAGATACATACAGTTTCCTATGTAAATTTAATATATTTTCAGAAGTATAGAGCCAGGGAAAATAATTCATCAACTGAGGAATTCTCTGAAGATGGCTTTCTCATGGATGGATTTTTGAATTCTTCACTTAGAAGAGGAAGCTATAATTACAGAAATTCAAGATTTCCTTTGTGATTGTGAGGCCAGACACTGAAGATTCACTCAGATTAGCTGGAGTATTGTATAAAAGGCAATGTTAAGTTTTAATCGTGTAAGAAAGCAAGCATCGCTTTCTCTCCTTGGTTCACACCTTTAGCAAAGTTCTGACTTACCTTTAAGCACACAAGCCACCCATGGCTCAGTCTCACCCACGTGTCCCTGAGCTTAGTATTCTTGCTTTGCATTTTCCTTTTGTATAAACCCTCTGTTTATTTTTATTCATCAGCTTGTTCCCCAGCTTTTGCCTTCTAGCAGAGACATTTTAAGGTAAACCTGAAATTACACTGTCTATTGGTGGCAAATATGGCAGGCATGAGATAGAAATAAGTGTATCCCAGATTTTTTTTCAATGCTCCCATTTTTATGTTTCTTCAGGCTAAAGACTGTGAGTATATGTATCTCAATGGTGATATACACATTTCATTAATTTAGTGTGGCTCAGGACTTGCTGTCACTGAATGGCAAGAAAGCTCCTGAAACTAAGTCATGTGTCAAAGCAAAGGTTTCTAGAGAAACAGCAGGTTTTCAGAGGCTCTAGTTTGCAGTCATGTTTCTACCGGCCTGTAAAGTTTACAAAGGACCTCCCTTCTAATCTGTTATTTCATTTCTCCCTCACAACTTTACAAAGAAAAATACCGCTCTTCTTTTACAGATACAAAGCCTGGAGTTTAGAGAGAAATGACTTATATGAGGTTGGAGAAGGTCCTTGAGAGGACATGACCACTAGCTGACCCATGAGCGGTACCTGGACAAATGGAGGCCTCACCCTGTCCCCCACCTTGGTAATTACACTCTACCCACCCTGCCACCACATGGGAGCTGTTTTCAAGAATGAAGCCTTGAAAGAGTATGTGTTGTTGAGACCATCTGGATGGTATATATGACTATATAAACTTTAAAATCCCAGTAGTGGGTGCAAAGATCTACTTATCTCAGGGCCACCCAGTACAAGCCTCGTATCTGAGTCCCCTTGTTTATTAAGCCTGCCACTTGCCAATTTGGAGTGGCTGCCTATTTCTTCTGTCTCCTCTTGCCTCTGTGCCCAGGGCCCAATTTCCAAATTTACCCAGGGAACTTCTGAGGGTACACACCAACATTTAAGCTTAGACAAGTTTTAAGTAACACAATATTTAGGAAAAGAGGTTTTTTTCTGCTCAGTGTGTCTTCCTTTCAAGTCCTATTCCATGCATTTTCAATGGGATTTAACCTACCCTCCATTCTACTCAATAGAGAGTTATAGGAACATGACTGTGACTAAGCAAATGAGAGTCCTCATTATCCTGTCCAGCTAGCTTGGAAACCCAAAACTGGTGGGTCTTATGGAAATACATCCTCTTTCTCTATGATCACAAGCTTAAGGGAAAGTTAAACCAAAGCTATTTCTGGCAAATTTCCTGGGTTAAAAAAATATCTTCAATATGAGAAAAATGCTGACCAACAGAAGCAGAGGTAGATAGAAAGATTAAAGTCAATAAATTTTATTTACTTGATAAAGCAAACCTGAGCTGGATTTCTGGCCAAGGGGTCTGGCCAGAGTGTACTTAGATAAGACTCAAGTCCAGATCTCCAATAGCCAACTCTCTCTTCACTACACCCAAGTGATGCTGGGAAAGATTGAAGGCAGGAGGAGAAGGAGACGATAGAGGATGACATGGTTGGATGGCATCACCAACTCAGTGGACGTGAGTTTGACTAAACTCCGGGAGTTGGTGATGGGCAGGGAGTCCTGGCATGCTGCAGTCCATGGGGTTGCAAAGAGTCAGACATGACTGAGTGACTGAATTGAACTGAAGTGATTTTAGCCCTCTAGGATCATGAGTCCAAGTCACAAGTTTTTGTCATTCAAAGGTTCTATCTCTCATATTTTGCTATCACAAACCTCTGGTTTGAAGAACTGTACCATCATTTACTAGCTCTATGATCTGGGGCAAATTACTCAACCCAAGATTCAAATGTATCATTGATATAATGGGAATAACAACAGGATTAATTTCATAAAGTTGTTACTGTCTGTCATGCACTTTACTGGCATATAGTAAGCACCCAGGAGATCATAGCTTCTATTATTATTATTCACTATTGAATAAGAGGTTTTGAATGAGATAAGGCAGAAAAATATGAACCTTTCAAACTCATCCACCAATATATAGAATATATAATTCAGTATGCACAGCACTGACCTTTAGGAGTCCATATTGCATGGATTCCCAGGAATTGGGATGGGAGAGGGGAAGAAATTCTAGGCTTTATTGCAAAGACTATTCATTCAATGTTTCTGACACTGAAAATTTATTTTGTTAAAAAGAAATTATTTAATGAGGGATAAAGGAAAGAACCAGTCAATACGAAAGGAAATCAGCACTGAATATGCATTAGAAGGACTGATGCTGAAGCTGAAGCTCCAATACTTTGGCCACCTGATGCAAAGAGCTGACTCATTGGAAAAGACCCTGATCCAGGGAAAGATTGAGGGCAGGAGGAGTAGAGGGTGACAGGGGATGAGATGGTTGGATGGCATCACCAACTCAATGGATGTAAGTTTGAGCAAACTCTGGGAGATGGTGAAGGACAGGGAAGGCTGGCATGCTGCAGTCCATGGGGTCACAGAGAGTTGGACCCAACTTAGCAACTGAACAAAAATACAAAGGGAAGAAAATTAATATTTACTGAATATCTACCTGGTATCAAGCTCATCCTAGGCACTATCCTAAATAACACATCATTTAATACCCTACAAACACCCTACAAGGATGCAGGCCTTGTTACATCCATTTCACGAATCAGAAAACTAGAGTTCTGAATGTAATGCACAAAAACACACTGCTAGTAAGTAGAGCTACAACTTAAAAGTAGTCCTAAAAAAAAGTCATCAATAAAACTATACAACAAAATGGGAATTATATATATGTTCACTTGTATTGTTCCACTGTGTTAACCACATCTTTCCCTTCATCGTTCTGGTATAAATTCATACACCCCCAATGTTCATAGCAGCACTATTTACAATAGCCAGGACATGGAAACAATTTAAATGGCCATTGACAGACGATGAACAGATAAAGAAGATGTGGTACATATATACAATGGAATACTACTCAGTCATAAAAAAGAATGAAATAATGCCTTTTGCAGAAACGTGCATGGACGTAGAGATTGTCGTACTAAGTGAAGTAAGTCAGACACAGAAAGACAAATACCCTCTGATATCACTTATATGAGGAATCTAAGATAGAAAATGATGCAAGTGAACTTATTTACAAGACAGAAAGAGACTCACAGACTTAGAAAATGAACTTACGGTTGTTAGGGTAGAAAGAGAGAGAGGGGGATAGCTAGGGAACTTGGGATGAACATGTACACACTGCTATGTTTAAAATGAAAGACCAACTAGGACCCAGTGTATAGCACAGGGAACTCTGCTAGATATTATGTAACAACACAAATGGGAAAAGAATTTGAGAAAAATGATAAATGTATAACTAAATCACTATGCTGTACCCTTGAAACTAACAACATTGTTAATCAACTATACTCTAATATAAAATAAAAAGTTAAAAGAATTCCTAGGGAAGCAACTCCTTCCTTAGGAATTGATATTTCCTTTATCAGTTCCAGTGCCTGGACCCATGTTATATGCACAACTGGAATCTGTCGATTTATGAATCTTTCACTAAACCCTGGACTTCTTTTTAATTCCTTGGTCTCCAACACCAGCCTCTTAAGAATGAGGTAGCATTTATAAATGAGGCTTTGTAACAACCTAAAAAAGTATCCACAGGGAGACTCAATAGTTACAACATTTTCTGCCACCATTTTGCTGAGCAGAACTGACCATACCGAAAAGCTGTTAGTGAAAGGCTGTCCATGTGATAAAATGTGCAGTATTTTTGGCACACATCCTGTTTTAACTGCAAGTATCTCTGGATGTTCATGTAATGCGTGGCTGTCATAGTAGGGATTGCAGCATCAGGTAGCCTTTACTCATGTCATTCTCACTGGTTTCACTCCAAACAGTCAGCTTCTCCCCCACCTAAGATTGTCTTGGCCTTAACTATTCTCCAACACTGTAAAATAGAAAGTGCCACTTCCCTGTTTATTAAAATTTCCAGGTCATTGTTTCTTGAGATAGGCTCCAAAGACTAATAATGAAAGCAAAACCAAAAATTGTTAGGTACCGAAAGAAATTTTAGAAATGTTGCATGTTTTAAGAACCCTCTTAGGAGAGTCGTGGTGTCTATTTGCATATTTAAAACTCATAATCTCTAGTCTAGTTGTCGGTCAATTGTGTCCAACTCTTGCAACCCCATAGACTGTAGCCTGCCAGGCTCCTCTGTCCATGGGATTCTCCAGGCAAGAATACTGGAGTGCGTTGCCATTTCCTTCTCCAGGGGAACTGTTTTAAAGGAATCTTTAAATTTAACATAACTCTTCTTCCCCTTGTGGCCGTTGCTTAGATAATATTAGGTAACAGTAAACAGTTACTGTTCAGTTTGTTAGGGGTAACAATGTCTTGGTGGGTCCTGGGATGAGCAGCTTTCACCCCCCTTCAGAAATTACAGACCTGTGGTGTTGGGAGTACGGCCAGCTAACAGCACCTATTCTTTGCTCAGAAACCTCCACTGCCTTCAAATTGCCAAAGACTGAAGAGAGACACCTACTCCAGGGTTATACCTGCTTTCCACAAATAGCCTGGTCAACATGGGCGAATTATGGGACTATAAAGACCCAGCCTTCCCCCAGACTCTGGCCAACTAAGAAGTACTCTGCTTTGCAGCTTTCCATGGGCCCAGCCAAGTCCTTCGTAGATCCTGCCTAACAGCCCAATTCACGCCCTCTCCTTCCTACAAATGCTAATCCTGCAACTTCCTAACAAGCTTTCAGCCCACTACTTCTCATCTCCGAGTTTGCTTTCTAGGAAACCCAACCTGCATCAATGTCATGGGGTAAACTCTATCTGTTGCAGATATGCCCTGAAGATTTAAGGATGACAGGATAACATGTCTCACAATTGCAAAGAAAAAAAAGGGGTAGCAGGAAATAGATGAAGAAAATTGACAAGATGTTAATGATTATTGAGACTAACCAAGAAGCACATGGAGTTTCATTATAACATTACTCTTTCGTGTGTGTGTATGTGTTTGAAATTCTCCAATATAAAGCGCTTTTTTTTTTTTTTTTACTTTTTATTTTATATTGGAGTATAGCCAATTAACAGTGTTCACACAGTTTGAGGCAATCAGCAAAGAAACTCAGCCATGCACATGCATGTATCCATTCTCCCCCAGACTCCCTTCCCATCCAGGCTGCCATATAACGTTGAGCAGAGTTCCCTGTGCAATACAGTAGGTCCCTGTTGGTTATCCATTTTAAATACAGCAGTGTGTACATGTCCATCCCAAACTCCCTAACTATCCTTTCCCCCTGGCAATCATAAGTTCATTCTCTAAGTCTATGTGCCTGTTTCTGTTTTGTAAATAGCTTCATTTGTATTATTTCTTTTTAGATTCTGCAGGTAAGGATATCTCTCCTTCTCTGACTTACATTTCAATATAAAGTATCTTGAAAATATTGTTTTCCAAGCTTTCAGGATTTCTCTTTTCAAGTAATACTATTAACATCTTGGAACAAATATGATGGTCTTAACTCCTTTGGTCTTAACTAGGGCCTCAGTGAACCAGGGACATATCCTTAATCTCTTCCTGTGATGCAGAATAATCCCCCTCACTGGGGCCTGAGGCTTTCATATGGCCCTCCTTGAGGCCCTTGAAAGTGTCACAGAGACTAGTGAACACTCCTCAGATAACCAGCTGAAGTTGCTGCAGAGGCTTGGAAATCAATTGTTGCCTGATGGTTAACCCACCTTTCAAGACAAGCTAAATATGTGGAGCTTGCTGGACTGTGAAAATTTCCCTTGCCTCTCACTGGAGCAGGGGAAGTAGGAGGCTATGGAAAGCCCCAGGCAGAGGCCGAGACAGCAGGGCCAATTAACCATCTGAGCTGCCACTAGGACAAGGGGAAACTAAGAGCTGTAATTACTTATCATCTGGAACATTAGCCTTCCTTGAAATCCTGGGAGATGACCGAGGGGTAGCTCCGGGGGACTTTGTAAATAAGAAAAGGGGCAAGGTTCTCTTCCTATCAGGCCTGAAAAGTCCAGGATGGATCTGTTAGCAACTCATGAGTGAAAGAATAATACTGTTAATAATGGAAGGCAAACAAGCCTGCTACTTGGGGCTTTTTCCCCTTAATTAAGACTTCCTTTCTTGGAGCAGCCTGAAGTGTTCCTCTTCTGTTCATCAAGCCATCTGCTCTGCCTTCGGTGTCCCCCACCCCCGTGTCCTCCTGGAGGAGTCTTTGAAGCTTCAAGACTTCAGGAGACTCACTCTGAACTGAATTTGCATCTCTAACTGAATCTATTTTAAGGTTTCTTTGTGAACCTAATGGCTCTCTGTAGTCACTTCCCCACTCTCAGGGGCTGACTGGTCTCCTCTGTGGACAGGGAGGGCCCGTCTCTCCCCAGGGCTTCTGTTTGACGCAGGCAGACACGCTCTGTGAGGGAAACCATCTGGCACAGTCATGTTTGATAACGCTTTCCCCTTCGTCTTTGAGGGATGGAGGAAACGGGTTTCTCCAGGACATTCTTTTCTTCTCATTTCTAGACAAGTCACTCACTCAAGTATACCTCGGGGCCAGGAGCTGTATAGGCTCTGCCTTGTCCAGTTTGCTCTCGTGATTTATCGAGCTCTCGGTGACCTGGCCTTCCCTACTTCTCGAACCTTCACTCTCCTATCCTTCCATATTCCAGCCATATTGGTTTCCTTTCAGGTCCTAAACATGCCCAGCCCATTGCCTGCCTTCTATGCACTGTTCTCCTGCCAAGCTCTTCTCCCGGCCACTGCGTGGCCTGGCTCCCTCCTGTCAGCCATGTCTCAGCCCAAATGTCACCTCGTCAGAGAATCTCTCCCCAAATCCTCAAACTGAAGTGGCCACCTCGTCACTTTCTGTCACATCACCCCATTTTACCTGTCTGCACAGCACTGATATTTTTAGCTGTTTCTTTCCTGTCTCCCTCATCCCCGACTAGGATGGCAGCTCCCCAGGACGAGAGACTTTCTGCTGCTGGCTCACTGCTTGAACACAGCGCCTGGAACTGTGCCCAGAAGATGGTGGGTGTGCAAATGAATATTTCTTGGATTAATTAATTATTAATTCTTTTGTTCCCATTGCATCCTCTTCATAATCTTAAAGTTATACACATCATTATTTCCTTTTTACAAAGGAGTAAAGGGAGGTTTCGACATTGAAAGGTTTCTTTGTGAACCTCATGGTTCTCTGTAGTCACTTCCCCACTCTCAGGGGCTGACTGGTCTCCTCTGTGGACAGGGAGGGCCCGTCTCTCCCCAGGGCTTCTGTTTGACGCAGGCAGACACGCTCTGTGAGGGAAACCATCTGGCACAGTCACGTTTGATAACACTTTCCCCTTCGTCTTTGAGGGATGGAGGAAACGGGTTTCTCCAGGACATTCTTTTCTTCTCATTTTTAGACAAGTCACTCACTCAAGTATACGTCTTCAGTTGCAATGTGAAAATGGGTCAGTGTATGTCTAGGCCATCTGGGGCTGAGATTTTGCTCTGTACCTGGAATGTGCAACATAAATCTTAGAGATCATTTCATTTTGTGCCATCATTGTACTAGGGAACAGCTGTACTAGTGAGAATGTGAAGGGGTCAGTCGCTCAGTCATGTCAGACTGTTTGAAACCCCAGGGACCGTAGCCCGCCAGGTTCCTCTGACCATGGAATTCTCCAGGCAAGAATGCTGGAGTGGGTGGCCATTCCCTTCTCCAGGGGATCTTCCCACCCAGGGATACAACCCAGGTCTCTCGTGTTGTAGGTGGGTTCTTTACCATCTGAGCCGCCAGGGAAGTCACTAGGGAACAAGCCAACCTACAGAGAGAGACTGGCCAAAGGCAAATGTGAATCTCAAATTGTGTTTCTCTAACTCCCTGTTCCATGACACCAGCCAACATAGACGGCTGTGCCCTACCCAGAGGTGTGAAACAGACGACTGCGGAGAGGCTGGACTCCAGCCACACCTGCACCAGCCTGTGCATGCCCAGAGGGGGCGCTGTTGTCCAATACGCACCTTATTAACATGCCTGCCAGCTCTTTTTTAACTAGTTCTCCTCCTTGGAGAACTCTATGTCTAGAAATGAACCGTTTCCAGGCTCTTGGCCACTGGAAGTATTCAGAAGAATACTAAAGGTGCTGAAAAGCTGTTCATCTCAGAGGGACAAATTGTGAGCCCTCAAGAGGTTGCTAACTCATCATTTCTCTTCTTAATTATTAGATGAATCTAAATAGGAAGTACTGTAATGAAGCAGCAATCTGGGAGTTTATGAAGATGAATCACTGTTCATCAACAGGTACTTGGATTTATGCTGCTTCGCTGTCTGGCGTTTTTCTCCCTTTCTCTCCCTCTTAGAATATTCTTACCAAAAAATAAAATCCCACTTGGGAATCCTCAATATCTGATAAATAAGAAAATAATGGACATAAGCAAGAAATATTCCTAAGGATAATAAAAAAACATGTAGAGAGAAATGTACCAGCTTGCTTACAATGTTTGTCTTTAGGGGACAGCACCAGAAGTGGTTGTTTTTCCTCTCAGCCTATATATATTAGTGACTTCTTATAGGAAGCATGTATTACTTTTATTGTGGAGGAGAAAACACTGTATCTGAAAAGAAAGTAAAACAGGAAAGAAAGTTGTAGGTAACAGCTCCAGGCCAGATTTTGTAGCCATACACAGAGTTGGCTTTAGTAAGATGAGCAGGAACAGGTACTACCATTTAAAGCTTTGGCCATTCAAAGCAGGAACAAGACTGTGGGTCCTTCCCTTGTGACAGCAGGAAGACAGCAGGACCTGAAGCTGGGAGGATAAAAAAAACCCTAGACGCAAAAGAGGGGATTCTTTTTATAAGCACCTTTGATTCGGATTGCAGGCACATCTCCCTGTTTCAAAGGAAGTGTCACTGGGCTCAGCCTCAATGCCTCCGGCGGGTGGCCAGCACCAGAAGGCCTCTCACAGACCACTGGGTTCTGCTTCCTTTGTGCTGACTTTGCCTGCCTCCCATAGAATAGTTAGCAGGGGGAGGAGCCCTGGTGATAAACCCAAAGAAAATAACGTGTCAAGAGGAAGTCAGAAAGTCCAGAAAAAATCCAGGCAAGAGAGAGAGAGAGAGGGAATATTCTCTTGTACTTAAAGAAGTGGGAAAAGCAGTAGTTGCAAATAAGGCAAGGCAACCCTTTCGTTTTCCTTTCGTAATGTCAACAAAAATAATCAATAAGCCACGTATAATAAGAATAGAAAATAGCTTTCTAGAGTTGGTAGACTACAGCCCAGAAGCCAGCTTCCTAGATTACTCTGAGAAATTGCTCCAGAGAAGCCTGGTCTTCAGCACAGTTTTATCTTGTCAGAACAAAGAACATTAAACAAGGCAGGGATGCATTTCTTCAAGGTTTCAAATAAAACCAGACCCGCAGGAACATAGCAAGTCAACATGGCCTTGCACCTGGGAAGTCTTATCATCAAAGGAAGGCCAACATGTGTCCCAGGAAGGGAGGCATTTAATTTTTATTTTCAATTTGAACATTCCTTACTTCAGGTCAATGTGCCCTTTTCCTTAATGATTAGAGCAGATCCACAATGTATGTTTGATGGGCCACAAATAGGCTATTTCAGCTAGCATAATATTCAACTTAACTCATGTATAAGCCAGAATGACTTCCCTAGACCTCAACAGGTGAAAATTTCTTTTATCAGTAAACATTTTCTTCCCCTACCTCCTACTCCCACCACCCTCCAAAAAATATACAAACAAAGCTCCCTTCACGGACCTGTGCCAGAGACTGGTTCCAACTTGCACTGAGCCGCCAGTTCAATCTCTCTATAGAGAAGGTGATGCTCACCAGTGTGTTGTGAGAAAGCTCCTAAACCAAGAAGGTGAGAGGACCAGAGCATCCAAGATTCAGTGTAATGTTACTCCTGCTGTTCCGTGACACCAATGTTGGTGGATTGCTTTGAAGAAACAGCATACCAAGAAAAATAAGGAAGAGAAGTGGGGGAAAGAGAATATCAGCCCATGCCCCCTGCAATCCAGACTCAGGCCCCAGGACTTTCCTGGGGCATCTAGTGACAGAGAAGGCATGTAGCCTCCTACACTCTTGGTGGGAATCTAAATTGGTGCAGTCACTGTGGAGAATAGTATGGAGGTGCCTTAAAAAACTAAAAACAGATCTACCATATGACCCAGTAATCCCACTCCTGGGCATGTATCCAGAGAAAACCATAATTTGAAAATATACCTACACCCCAATGTTCACTGCAACCCTATTTACCATAGACAAGACATGGAAGCATCCTAAATGTCCACTGGATGATGAATGGATAAAGAAAGTGTGGTACACATATGCAATGCAGTATTACTCAGCCATGAAAAAGAATGAAATAATGCCATTTGCAGCAATGTGGTCGTACCTAGAGATTATCATACCAAATGAAGGAAGATTGAGGAAGACAACTGTCATATGATATCACCGATATGTGCAATCTAAAAAAAATTATACAAACAAACTTATTTACAAAACAGAACAGACTCACAGACATAGAAAACAATCTTATGGTTACTACAGGGGAAAGATGGAGGGGAGAGATTAAATTAGGAGTTTGTGGTTAACATATATACACTGCTATATATACAGTATATAATCAACAAGGACCTACTGTATGGCACAGGGGAACTCTACTAAATATTCTGTAATAACCTATATGGGAAAAAGTCTGAAAAAAGAACGGATATAAGTAAATTATAACCGAATCACTGCCGTACACCTGAAACCAACACATTATAAATCAACTATACTCCAATATGGAGGAGGCAATGGCACCCCACTCCAGTACTCTCGGCTGGAAAATCCCATGGACAGAGGAGCCTGGTAGGCTGCAGTCCATGGGGTCTCGAAGAGTCGGACACGACTGAGCGACTTCACTTTCACTTTTCACTTTCATGCATTGGAGAAGGAAATGGCAACCCACTCCAGTGTTCTTGCCTGGAGAATCCCAGGGACGGCGGAGCCTGGTGGGCTGCCATCTGTGGGGTTGCACAGAGTCGGACACGACTGAAGCGACTTAGCAGCAGCAGCAGCATACTCCAATATAAAATGAATGCTTTTTAAAAAATGCATATAGGTTTGTTTATGAAGGCATGCTGAGGGTATTTGGGATAAACAAGTTCACAGCCACATTTTGCAATAAAGACACAATCACAAAGCATGAAATGAGGAGTCAAGGGGAAAAAATGGGAAAACTCAGGACTCTTCTTGGAATGGGATGCAGTTACACAGGGCTACATCTACTCAGGTGGGGAAACGCTGTGATGTGTGGTTGGCTTTACTGAGGTTAGAAATCTTGGTTGAAGGACTGATTCAGAGTCGGTTACTTTGGTGGAGTGATCAAGGGAACTCTACAGACCTTTGCAAGAGGACTCCGAGAGAAGAGAAGGAAGCCAAGTCCAAAGAGAAGATAAGGGTTTCTAAGACTTACTGACTCATTTTCTTTGACAAATTGTATGTGTCCTCTTGTGACATTGGGCCAGGCCCTGGGAATCAAAACACATGTGTGCTCACCACTTCACCCCTCATGGAACTTATTTACTAATCAGGAAAACAGACATTAATTATATACAAGTCATACACAGGTCAAAACTAAAACTACAGTAAGCTACATGAAGCCCTGGCACTTTAGAAAGCTAATACCTTAAAGCCATATCCTCACTGTCTGAAACAGAATCTTTGCAAGACACAGAGGATTCAGGTAGATGGAGACTGATTTAAAAGCTGGCCTGGAGTATGGGGTTAGGTGCATAGCAACAATAGGCAGCCTTGCTACAGCTGCCCTGCGGTTCAAGCTGCAGAAAAGGCCAACTTATGCAGCCTCATTGCACTGAACAGATGGGGTAAGGGAACAGGACCCCAGAAGACCCGCACCAGCCATTATCAAACACCAAGCTGACGAGTCACCCCAGCCCCTGAGGTCAGTCTTGTTTCCAGGAAATTCCTCCTCTTGGGTTACAGGGAGGTGATTAGTATTCCTCATCTACATTCCCTGGATTTTCGTTTTTTTAACCCATCGGGCTTAGCCATCAAGTCAATGGTCAGCCAGGGTCATGGGGCTCAGAGAAGCTCAGCACTCCAAGCTGTCCTGCACTGACCTTCATTAGCCCCAAATTCAGCACCAACCTCTGCTTCTTTGTCTCCCCGTACACCTCTAGGGCACTTCAGACTTTGCCCCCGGAAGGTCTTTCAGTGAATCTTAAGAATGTACTAATAAAACTAACCCATAGACCTCTCTGTACCCATTTTGTATTCTATTTTCCATCCCAAACTATACTGGCTATTAACCAAATATTCCAGCCTTTGTGGGTGAGGCCATGGTTTGGGTGTCAGAAGTACCAAGCTTTGGCCATACTTATGCAGCCAACACAGCCAGAGCCAAATTCAGACCTTGTGTTGTGGATGGACCCCTAAAACCCAGTGAATAAGACTTGGATGATCACAAATTCAAGAATAATAGTTCCCTTCCTGGTCCCTCAATGAGATTCCACATAACAGCTTCTCCTAGGCCATGCTCAGACTATTTAGCCTATAAGCTTTCACCTGGGAGCTGCCTGAAGAATGCCTGGGTGCTTAGCTGTATTTTGAAATTGTGACTTACAGATTTGGCAGAAAAAAACTATATAAATGCTAAAAATAACAGTTTTGTCCACAAGACTCTTCGAGGTATAAACTGGAAAGGCTGTCTTTCTCCTACAATCGATTTAAGAGCTCTGTCTGCTCTTGACTCTGCCACATATAATAGTGCTAAATCCAGCACGTCTCAACTACGTGCTGTGAGAATCACCCCACAATGCAGTTTTGTGAACTGCGCATGGTATAAACTAATACCCATAATATAAACTATCACAATAGCGAGCTAATACACAGAGCCGTCGTATGCACGGTAAGCCTCTTACTCTACAGTGGTATCATGTGAACTACACACCATGTGACAGAGGGAACTATCACACATGTTGGAATACAACATACCACACAATGCAGCAGAGTGAGCTATGACACAGGGTCTTATTATGCAGGTCATGTGATCTTTGAAACTTCCATACATTTAAATTTATTCCAGGGAATTCCTTGGCAGTTCAGTGGTTAGGACTCCACACTCTCATTGCCAAGGGCCCAGGTTCGATCTCTGGTTGGGGAACTAAGACTCATGAGAGAGTAATTTCCTAGGCAGGTTGATAAGAAGTCTAGGGCTCCCCAAGAAGAGAGGGGTCTAGAATTCTCAAGGAGGAAGAAAGGACAAACTTTTTTTCCCTCTACATTCCTTAGGATTATATAACAATAATGTATCCTGCTTGAGGACAGTCTCTGGAAAAAACCTTCTGGCTAATCCTTGTTATCTTAAGGTGTAAATTATGGGAGTAGGTCTCGTGAGGTCTTTACAACCTCCAGACAGTCTTTTGATTCACTGTAATAACTAATTAGAGAGTATATAACTCCATGGCTAACACTAGCAAGGGGGTACTCTTTCTGCCCCCTTCTGATGCCTATGTCAGAAGCTTTCTCTATCTCCTTTATACTTTAATAAAACTTTTTTTTAAATAAAACTTTATTACACAAAAGCTCTGAGCGATCAAGCGTCGTCTCTGGCCCCAGAATGAATTCCTCTCCTCCGGAGGCCAAGAATCCTGGCGTCTTTTCGTGGGTCAACAACAACCTTTCACTCACAAGTTGCACAGAGCAGCCATAAAGTAACATAAAATATCATAACATAAAATCCCAAACAAAAGTTTATTCTCAGGAAAGCTTTCGCAAAGTTCTACTGTCTTTAAACATCCTCCTTCTCCAGCAGCCTGTTACAAGAACACTTATGACCTAATATTCTAAGATAATGGTCATAGTTTAGCTTGAAAAGCTAAGTAGTTTAGCTTTATATTTGATTCTAAGCTTCCTTATTGAAAAGTGTAGGACAAGCAGTTACAAAATTCTTAGTATGAGAAAGAAGGAAACTTACCAGTTCCTTAGCACAAGCAAAGTTTTTCCCAGAAAAACCGTCTCAAGTAGGACTCTATAAAAGGACACCAAGTGCTATGGAGGGAAATGTTCTCAGAAACAAAAGCAATGATAAATTTCAAAAGGTCTTGAAGGGATCTTCATAGAAGCCGGAGGCAAAGCCACACAATGATTCAGGGACAGCAATTCCCAAAAGCCTAAACAAACAGGTGTATAGTGTCCTGGTGGTCCCACCAGGTACAGTGACAGAAGGCAGACTTCCTGGTAGGGGAGATGGAAACAGGCGCCACACACCCATCCCCCGGGTACATCTTCTTTCAGGAGGACCTCTGTTTGGAGCTGGGAAACAGAGGGCTCAAAGTGGACTCCCGTCTGCCTTGGAATACAAAGATTCTCTTAGTTCCTGGCTGGAGACATCTCAGTTGAGTTAATAAATAGCTAGTAAATGAAGAGACAGGGTTATAAGATTGGGTGCAAGAAGGAGAAACCTTTTGAGTAAGCCAGTTCTGGGAGAGAATGGTTTCACACTAACTAACTGATAAGACAATAGGCAAGTAATAACTACCTTGCTGAGTCCTAGTGAGCACCTGGAAACTTACCTGATCCATAATGATAACTGATGATAATAGTAATAATACTACCAATAGTAAATAGTAATAATAACAATAATAATGAGTAGAGTTCTTGTACAGTGCTCACATGCACATACTGAGCCCTTTAGAGCTATCTTCACCTTAATCATTTTCACAATAACCCAATGTTGTCAAATTATCTCATTTCTTCAGATGAAGAAACAGAGACCCAGATAGTTAAATTAATGAACCCAAGGATGCACAAGTTAGTACTTGTCAGAGCCAGCCAAGACTGAATTCAAAATCTTCTAGCTATATGACTTGGAGTAAGTTACCTAAATTCCAAGTGCCTCAGTTTCTCTATCTGTGAAGTGAGATAATAACAATACCTCTTTCACAGGGCTCTTGTGGGATTACATCAAATAACAGGTGAAACATGTTTAGCACAGCACCTTTGGCACAATTTGTTTTCATTTGATGGAAGGCTTTATATTATACAAAAATCAGGTAAAAGGAGTTAAGGCTGAAAACAGAGGCAAGCACCTAAGCAGAGCTTTCACTTGGATCAAAAACTACCTGAATTTTGACTTGGAAGCAAATTGAAATAAAACTAGACTTTCCCTCAGGAAGCAGCAATATAGCTGATGGGGCATCTGAACAGCATTTAATATAGTCTCCAAAGTTTTATGAATCATAACCACAATCACCAATGAGCAGTTTTTAATACTAAATGAAGGTATAGCATCAATTAAAGAACTTTAGGTCCTAGAAAGAGGTATAATGCCCTTTATATGCTACAAAGGATCCCTCATTTGCAACATTAATAGAGCCCTTGAAGGTTTCATTTCTCTTTAAATATTACAAGAATGTTCATGAACCATTTTCATTATTTCTGCCATATATGCATGGAACGTGATTTACTATTACAAGCTTTCTCTAAGTTGAATACTTTTTTTTTTTTTTTTTACCAATTCAGGCTTTATTGAGCCACTAAAATGAATATTGAGCCACTAAAATAAATATCTGCTTATGCGACCATGACCTTAAGAAAATCAAGATGACACTACAATAAATTGTGATTTTAAGAAAAATGAAACAGCAGGTTTACATTTTAAAGAGACAACTGAACTAGGCATTGAAATGGATTTGAAGAACAAACACCACTGGAATCTCTTCTATATTTCCCTTAAAGTGATTACCTTTGACCTCTACTGGTACAGAGAAAATGTGACCTCCTAAGGCAAATCACTTCATCTTCAGACCTCAGATTCACCCATGAGTCTGAAATTGTACTGAAATCAATGTACTAGCTGAAATCTCAAGGTAATAGACTGAAATCTCAATGTCGTATCTTCACGTGTAACACAATGAAATTATTTTGCCTCGTATTTAGAAAATCAAACTTGCTATACACACTTTTTTAAAAACGGGATTCAATTTTATTAATTTTCAGAAAAATGTAAATCAAAACCACAGCGCAAAATTACTATACACCCAACAGAGTGGCTAAATTTACTAAGAGCAGACAATATCAAATGTTGGTAAAATGTGGGGAAAAAATGAATTGTCACAACCGAGAATATAAAGTAAGTCTGTACAAATACACTGGATAAAATGTTTGACAGTATCTATTAAGCTAAAGTTTATTGTATGACCCAGAAATTCCATTAAATTTGGTGTATATGCCAACAAAATTTGATGTATATGTTTACAAAAACAAAAAACCAAAGTATCCATCAATGAAAGAGTGCTTCATTAAACTGTGGTGTAACCACACCACAGAAAACTACAATACATAGCAAGTGAGAATAAAAGAAATACAAATAACACATAACAGTGTTGATGCGTCTCACTGACATAATAATGGGCGAAAGTGACCAGACACAGGTGGCTTCCTGCTCTTTGATTCCACTTATCTAAATTTCACACTTTCCCTATATATGTTATAATTCAATTACACATTTTAAAACTACAAAGAATATTCTTGCTTCTGATTCTGAGGAGGCCTAGTCATTGCCCTAGAGTTCTTTCCCTAATAATTTTATATAAAGATGTTATTTCATTTGCTCCTATTTGATAGAAAGTGAATCACAATTTCAGTGAATTTAAGGCAAAGGTTACTGGATGAAATTTGTAAATAAAACAAATCCTTTCTCTAAGTTACATACACATACTTTTTGATATTGGTATATCCAATCTTTTCTTTGGACAGAATTCCACTGTTCTCAAATTTAAAGTATGTTCAATTTTTGTGTGTGTGTTGTGTGTTCAGTTTCTCAGTTGTGTCTGACTCTTTGCGACCCCATGGACTGTAGCCTGCCAAGCTCCTCTGTCCATGGAATTTTCCAGGCAAGAATACTGGAGTGGGTTGCCATTTTCTTCTCCAGGGGATCTTCCAGACCCAGGGCTTGAACCCATATTCCTTATGTCTCCTGCATTGGCAGGCAGATTCTTTACCACTAGTGCCACCTGGGAAGCCCTTTCTGTGTTCAATTATAAAAGGAAAATTTATCTGAAATATTTCAGTCTCTATTGTTAAAAAATAATAAGTTAGTGCAGAGACGGCAAATGTATCCATACAGAAAGCCTCCCTGGAACACTCACAGCAGATAGGACTAATCAGCCACATGTGCTACTCCGTTCTGTTGAGCTCAATAGCCTCAGCCTTGTTCTCAAACAGCACTTAGGGCAGACACAAGGTATAGAGCCAGACTGATAGAAAAGATGGGGAGATTTTCACTTTCCTATCACCTATTTTCATCCCTCCTTTGATTGACTCACCCTGTCTTTACATTCTGTAGTCGCCTCCCTGTTCTGCTGCTCCCTCTGGACAAATCCAATCCACTAGGGCAGCAAGAGGAATCCGAGCTGCCAGGAGGGCAGATGCACCTTTTAGAGCCCAGGGTTTAGGGTCCCCTCCAAGCAGCATTGCCACAGCGGACAATGCAACAGAACACGGACATGCCGCTACGTGGCTTGTTCCCTGCAGAGGATCCGGTCAAGGTCAGCAGAAGTGAAAAGCCAGCTCTCTCCAGAACTCAGCACCCAAATTCCTTAATACCAACTCAAATTCCTCCCTTTTCCCTGATTGTGAGGTTTCTTTCAAACGCCTCTCCAGACCTTCCCTCAGGGGAAGAACTAACAAGAACAGGTGGTCCTACTTATAATTACTCTTTACTTCGCTTGCAGACATTTTTCTCATTATAGTGCTATTACAATCAGCTGATGTCTCTTTAAGCCAAGGCTACAGGGGGACTTCATCCAAGCCCTTCCGCTCACTTTGGTCATTCTTTCTGTACTCTCGGCTCCTCTCGCCCACATGATTAAAAGTACGTGAACTTTTGTCAGCCTGTTTTATATTTCTCTTTCCACAAGCTCTAACTTGAACATTTTAATCAAAGACTTCCCAAGTTATCTCCTTGATGCTTTCACCCTCCCAAAGTATTACCATCCCTTTGAGCAAGAAATCCCACCCACTACAAAATGCTGGTACTAGTAAGAGGCTGCTGGCATCTGACCCCGCTCACTGCCCACATCCAGAAACCTCTGGTTCCATGATGCCTCACTTCCTGCTTTTCCTTCATGTACTTCATCTCTTCACTGTTGTCTGGCTTCAAACTCACCCATCAGATCATCAAATTAGATTTTGCTTCCATAGTACCAGCCATGCTACTCTTCTAAAACAATGTGCATTTGCCCAAGGACTATGGAGAGGGTGGGTTTGTAGGGATGATATTTAGAATTGAATAATATAGAAAAAGAAATGCTGTGATAATGAGCAAATATACCTAGTTTTCAGGCAAGGGATCACTAGGGAAATATTTGTTAAACATGAACAGGAGATATTGTCTGTAATATGACTACTGAGCTCAAACGTAATAGACACCACCATGTCAAAGATGTGGCATGAATATATGTGATCAGATTTTTACTCTCCAAACCTTAGAGGATAGTTTATTAAGATTATTGGTTAGGACATTCATTTTTGTGCTGGTAACAGAGACTCAGGTAAAGTATAGTTTAAGCTGGAGGGCCAAACATCATAAAATAGACACATGTCTATTGCTCTCTCACATAACATCCCACCTGGTGTCACAGTTCAATTCTGCAAATCTTCAGAGAACTGGACACTTTCTATTTTGCTGCTCTCCCATCATTAAGGCACGACCTTTGTCTCTGGTTCATCACAGCTTCCTTTCCTTGTCCACAGAAGAGACAAGTGGATGGGGAAAAGGGAAGGAGGTGCCATGTTCCTTCCAATAAAGGATACCCTTGGGAGTGACACCTGCCACCCTGGCTGCTCACATCTCCCCAGAAATGAATCACATAGTCACACCTAGCCACAAGTTAGAATTGAAAACGTAGTCTCTATTTTGGATTACAAATCTGGGCTTCTGTTGTTACAGAAGAAGAGGTGAACATATTTGGGGGAGAACTAGCAGTCTGTGCCACAGCATTTAGCTTAAAATAATCATTTAGCACTAAGACAGACTGTAGATAATTATTGAAGCTGAATCACATATACCCGGAGGTTCATTATACTACTTTCTCTCTTGTTTAGGTTTGAAAATTTCATAGTTAAGAGTTCTAAAAAATTAATTCCATCAGCATATATTATGGGACTTATTGGTGTTTGAGAAATAGGATTTGGCAAGGTTCAGTAAGCAAATGGTAAGCAAACAGAGGCTTAGACGTGCTTAAAAGCGCTTGCTCCTAGTTTTCCACCTCTTGCTGCACTTGGAGATGTGAGCTGAGTGAGACTTCTGAAGGACGAGTCCATGAAGAGGAGAGCAGAGGTGTGTCTGCCGGTAGCTTGCTGCCTACCCCATGTGAGTGAAGCCGTCCTAGGGGCCCAGCTGCAGTCCACGGCACTAGCGAGCCACAGCCCCATGAGAAACAGCAGCCGAAGCTGAGCTGGCCGCGACAGCATCACAGGGCAGAAAGGGATGTGGGCTTTATCTGGCATTTCAGGACTCCTGAGGAGGTGGCTCGCCTATGCAGTATTGACTTGCTTTCATCTGAGCCAGCCACCAGCACAAAAGCAGAAACAAAATACTGATCTGATATTTCTTTAAAATTTCTCAATCTCTCTATGTCATGCTGGTAACTCCAGGGTGGATACAAATACCTGGAGTGAGGATTCTGTTTCCAAGAGATAATTTTTGATCCAGGCTATTTCCAACACAGACTTCCCAGGTGGCTCAGTGGTAAAGAATCAGCCTGAGATGCAAGAGATGCAGGTTCAATCCCTGGGAGGGGAAGATCCTCTGGAGAAGAAAATGGCAACTCATTCCAGTATTCTTGCCAGGGAAATCCCACGGACAGAGCAGCCTGGAGGGCTATAGTCTACAGGGTCACAAAAGAGTCAGACATGACTTAGAAACTACACAACAACAATTCCTAGTACTGCCCATCTCATCTCACTTGCACTGTAGGGGGCTGCCAGGGGCCAGCAGGCATGCCCACTGCTCCCACTGGTTCTTCTGCCAAACTCCAGAGAAGGGAAGTGGATGAAAAAGTGTCCGACTCTGTGCAACCCCATGGACTACACAGTCCATGGACTTCTCCAGGCCAGAATACTGAACCCAGGGATCGAACCCAGGTCTCCCACATTGCAGGCAGATTCTTTACCAGCTGAGCCACAAGGGAGGCCCAAGAACACTGGAGTGGGGAGCCTATCCCTTCTCCAGTGGATCTTCCTGACCCAGGTCTTTTTAAAGAACATTATGCAAAATTTAATAGAATCTGATTTTGTCATTATTCCTTTCTTCTTGAAAATTTTAAACTCCTCCCTAACCTGAAGCCCCAGGCTAACAAATGGCACCTGCCCTCTTGCAGATGAGACAGTACTGAGGACTCAAAGGATTTACCAGAACAGAGCTTCTCAGAGAAGACTTGTTAACCCTGAAGGCTGATGCCACTCGTAAGCATTGAAATCTTAAGACCTTGAGGCAACTGAGGCCCATCTCCTTCATTTAAACAGTGATGATAATAATAAGTACTCTAAAACCACCCTTAGTGAAGGCTGCTTCAAAACAGAAGTGAAGTGAATGTTATACACATATATATATGTGTGTGTATATATATATATATATATATATATTCTTTTTAAGATTCTTTCCCCACATAGGCCATTATAGAATATCAAATAGAGTGCCTTGTGCTATACAGTAGGTCTTATTAGTTATATATTTTATATATAGGACTATGCATATCTCAGTCCCATTCTCCCAATTTATCCACCCCCAACCTCACCCCCTGGTAATCATAAGTTTGTTCTCTACATCTGTAACTCCATTTCTGCCTTGTAGATAAGTTCATGTGTACTCTTTTTTTAAGATTTCACATAGAAGCAATCATAGGATATTTGTGTTTCTCTGACTTGCTATTCACCTGAGTCTAGCACAACATTGTAAATCAACTATATGCCAATACAATTTTTTTTAAATGTGAAAGTGATCCCTACTCATAAGTAAAGGGTCTTTTTTTCCAGTTCTTACTCCTCCTTAAGTTTAAGGGCTGTAGGGATTTCGGCACAGTAATTTCTTAAGTTCTGCAGTTTCCGCTGGCTGCATCATACTGATGATAAACAGAGGATTGACTGCGGGAGTTCCCTGGTGGTCCAGTGGCTAAGAATGGAGCTCCCAATGCAGAGGGCCAGGGTTCAAACCCCAGAGGGGGAACTGGATCCCCCATGCTGCAACTAAGAAGTTTGCATGCCACAATGAAGATCAAAGATCCCATGTGCCCACAACTAAGACCTGGTGCAGCCAAATAAAAAATAAATATTTTGGTTTTTTTTTTAAAAAAGAGGATGGCTGCATTCAGAGCTTCATAATGTGCCTTCTGATTCTGCCTCTGCCCATGGTTATAAGACTCCCATTTCCCCTTATTGGATATCAACTCTTTATCAATTTCTGGGGGCTTCTCAGAGGTGTTACCTGACTGCTCACCATTTTAGTCCCTTTAGACAGTAGGTTGCTTTTACTGTGGTTATTCTTCTCTTCCCCTCGCTGGTCATCTCCCAAGCCTCCAAGGCCCACAAAGCTGTCAACACTATTAGGGTCACCTCTCTAGGAGAACAGAGTGGCCTAAAACAAATATGGAAGATGCTGCTAATTTACAAGTTCTCTCGCCTTTGGTTCCTGCTGCCACATTCTTACAGTAGTTCAGCTATTTTTCTGTTTAAAAATTGTCCCCAATTTTTTCTCTTAACCTAGTACATGTTATTATTATGGGCCATCAGTCTTAGAAGAGAGTGCTGTCAGCTGTCACATCCGTTATGAAGAGGGGACTGGCTCTCACCAGCTTCGTGTTAGACTCAGCTCCGTCGGTCTTGATACTGGGCTTCTAGTGCCCCTACTTCTGAGTGAGGCTTTGATGAGCTTGTTCTTCTGACTCTTATTTGTAGCCCTTTATTCAGAACACTCAGGCATGAGTCCATGATACTGGGCTGGAAGAGAACTTGAGAAAAGTATATTGCCCCCCAAATCCTCCTCCTTTCTAATTCTAAGGCATGATTCTTGAATCAAGCTAGTACTTCTCATGTATTCTTTCCTTCATCACAATTCTACACAGGAGGTGCTCCTGCTCTTAAGACAAATAGACTCACTTCATCACTCCTCTGTACCCAAGTATTTATGAATTCAAGGAAGGACACAGCTGTGGCCAAATCTGAAATAATCACAGCACTTCTTTTTGAGCTCCTGTCTCTACAAGTGACAATTTCTTCCCACAACCTTATATGAAAAATGAGATACCATGGATTAATGAGGTAGTTTCAACTATTCAATTTACTTGAGTTTACCATTTGTCAATATTTGTGGATTATTATTAGACACAGAGAGAGCATCATGGAATTTGGTTCAGGTACAATGTGAACTCTGAACTGGAGAAATGTCACCATATAATCATCTTTCATGTGAGAGAAAACAAGACTATTTTAATTGGCTGTATGTTCTCCTTTCTCATTGGATTTCTTGCTCCTTTCTTCTTGGTTCTCTGTCTTATTTCTGGATCTTACTAAATTCAAAAGAGATTGTTTACTGCTTAACATTTCTTTGTTTTATGCCTTGAGCTATATACCAAGGAAAAAAGCATTTCCAGTCAATCAAACATACCAAGGCTTTTCTGTAAAAAAGAGAAAAATATTCAGAATGTTCCAGACATAAAACTATTTCAATTTTTAATCCTGTTTTACAGAAATTAGGGACATAGTTCTAAATTTAGCTGGATCTGACCTGCTTCACCTAACTCACTTACCATTAACAAAGAGAAAGAGTTTTAAAATTCTCCAAAACCTGTCAGTTGCTCTTATTAATAAGAAAAGCATTTCCTTAATCCTTCACCCCAAGGGCAGTTTCATTATAGTTTCAAAGTGAAGATCGAGAATTCTGCTTGAGATGTAATGACTTTTTAAGAAAACTTGATTTTAAAAGAAATGGAAATTAAGTATAGCATTATGTTTATGTACTATTCATCTTTAAAGGAAAATTCAAAGGGATTGTATGCTCATCTCATGAATTCTTCCTAAAAACTGTAGCTGCTTCATTAAAGAGATATGGAATAGCGCGTGGCCAGCTAGTCGTCTTTATTAAATGCAAAAAATCTCTTGACTCTGAGTCACCAGCCTTTCAATTTTCCTCTAAAGAAGGAAAGGGTTAATTTATATTCTTTCCATTTTTCCATAAAAGACAGACTCTAGGTTCTGAATTGCTGAACTCAGTGCCAGGGTTGCACAAAATAAAGGCAGATCATATTACACATCCTTTCATCAGCATCTCAAAGGGTTTTATACCCATTAAAATAACTCTGTAGCCTTCCTGTGTAGATAAGTATGCAGTTTGGTGTGAGAATAAGAAATTAAGCCTTCCTGCAAGTGCCTTTTCCCATTTGTTTCACTTTGTCTTAATGTCTTTGCAATCCATTTAGTGTCACCAATTTAAGATAAAGGTATTTAGCAGTTTTGGGCATATCACTCTGAGTAGAAAAAGCTTCCTGACCCCCAATTTAAGGCAGAGCAGAGGCCCCCAAGAGCAGCTTAGACGACTGTCCCCCATGAGGCTCTTTGACCACAGATTTCGTCTAAGATGACATATATTTCACCCCTAACTCTTTGACATAAATAAATCTTCATCCTTTGAAGGGAAGGACTGAGCACAAGAAACTGGGAAAAATCAATCTGAACCAAGGCTGATGATGCAGTGGACTTTTGGTAATGAGACTATATTGGCAAGAGCTGGTTCCCAAGGGAGATCTGAACTTGGGAAATATTACTGAAAATAAGTCCAACTCCTAAAGTGACCACGAAAAATGATAACCGATATCTGGAGATATGTTACAATACTTTTCAAATCTTTGTGTTTTATACTTATAACCCCACATTCAAAACCAGGAAGAGAGATTTTCAGAAGGTCATAGCTAGGAATCTCAAGGCCAACTTTTATTCTAAACCTAATAAGTGTAGACAGCCATATATAGTATGAATCTTAGCCCTAAATTTATTTCCCTAGTTTTAAGACCCCTCAAACATCTATTTTAACCTTCACCATTATGTTCTTATTTGCCTTGAATGATTTTAGAATGAGGGAAGATACCATATACCTAAAGGAGAGAACACGAATGAAAAGGTTAAATGAATCAGACATGGCAAAAGGAGTCAGGGCCATGAAGAGTAATGAGACGCTGTCCCTGTTCAAGAAGAATTTACAGACTAATGAGAGAAAAACAGGAACAGGTAAACGTGTCGTTTCACCATAATATGGCAAGTGCTAAGCAAAGATATACCCTGGATGTAATGAGGGTTCAGAATCGGGGTATCAGTAGTAACAGTGAGATTTGCTTGGCTAATGTAGTCCCATCTGCCTCTCATTAGCCCTGCAGCAGCCTTAAAAATATTAATAACACTCTGACTACCAAGGTAGTTGTGAAACACAGCAGCCTAGTGGACCCTGGAGGAGGCAGAATGTGTTTGAAGTACTGCAAAAAGCCCCATCCTGGAGAACTGTCACTATTTGTCTTCTCTGGCAGGTCCCTATAAGAGCCCATTCACAGGATTTATCTCCAGGTGACCTTGCATTAAGGGAAAATTCCTAACCCCAGAGTATTTGCAAAAGCAATCAGCAGCAATTGTTTAACATCACAGCTGCTGAGCCAGGGATGTAAGTTGGGAAATAAGAGGCGTCCCAAAAAATGTAAGAGGAAATTCTAGGGAATGAAATGTCTACAGAAGGTTCTGGAAAGTTGTCACATATTCCTGGGGATCTACAACTGCCATGTGCATAGCAATAAAGAACTGAGAAACCCTAAGCTCTCACCCCTGGCTAACCTTGAGGTTCTTTGCAAGTAGTAAGTGAGAAATAAGGTGGAGTCATAAATTGCCAAAGTGCTGAAGACATACCATAGCGACCTAAAGAGAGGGAGAATTATTGCTAAAGGTGTTTAAGGAAATCTCTATCCAGTGATGACTTGTCCCCTAGGCTGACTGGGCAAAGACCTGAATGAGCACATACAACAAAGGATACAGACATTAACAAAATTATTTCAGAAAAGGCATTCAACAACAAACAGCAAAAACAACAAACTCTAGGTAGGGGAAGGACCTGATTTCCAAAGATGCCACTAAGACAAGAACTCAATAAATATACAGAAAAATCACCAAGTCATTACTAGAAAATATCTATTTGAAACAATAAAAGATAATGGAACTAAAATGTAAATGTACTATAAAACACTGAAAATAAATTACTGACGAAGTAAATTTTCTCTAACTGTGCAATTATCTAAGAATTTATAGTTTTAAAGGAACTGTTTCACCTTGTCATGCTTCTTCTACCTTCTAGCAATGGAGTATTCAAAAAGAAGAAGAAGATAATGGCAACATAGAGAAATGAAACATAAATCATATAGAAGAGAAATAAAATGGCAAATGTAAACCCTACCTTAACAGTAATAACATTAAATTGAAATAGAATAAATAACCAAAAGGCAGGCTTTGGCAGAATGGATACACAAAACTATGATCCAACTTTTGACTTTCTATAAGGGATACACTTTAGATTGAAAGACAGAAATAGGCTGAAAGTAAAAGAATAGCATGCAAGCAATTACCAAAAGAGAGTAAAGTGACCATATTAACATCAGACAAAACAGACTTTAAGATAAAAATTATTTCTAGAGACAAAGAAAGTTCATCATTATAAAAGGGTCAGTCCATCAAGAAGCTATAATCACTACAAATATCAATCTTTTGGCTCCTCTTCAAATCATGTATGAAGTAAAAGATGTACACATATATCCTAAATGTATACTGAGTGGAATAATATTAAAATAGTCACATAGAGAAAAATCTGATTTAAAAAGTGTTACTGGTGGAGGGTGCAGAGACTGGGTTACTGTATGAGCTTCAATCTGTATACTTTGGGATTCTAAGAGCATGGTCATACCTTTGGCTAGAGATTTACTGTATTTACCCTTGGAAAGGGGAAGAAACACACAAACATGCACACATATGGACATGGCTAGCTCAGAGTCCATCTTCCTCCTTTACGCCTATCAAGAGTACAAACCTTCCAACTCTCAGGCAAGCCCAGGCTCTTATTCCCTGAAGATGCTGTTCAGTGTGCTGTGCTCACCTTGAAAAGAAAAGTCTAGAAGGAAGTCCCCAGAAAGCAACATCAGGAAACCATGTCACTTCAATATAATGTTTTTGTGTATGTCTTAAGAAACTCTTATTTATTCAGGAATTCTAGTTAGTTCAATGCATTCATATAATTACACGTGATTTTACAATGGACATTGTGATGATCTCATTTGTAATTTTGCTTTTCAATAAAACTTGTGTAAGAAAAGAAAGCTGATAGAATAAAATATTGTCAGGAAAATTATTGATAGGCCTTGTTTTTGCCGTTAAGTTTAATTATGCTAATTAATCCGGGCTCTCCTAGAGCTGTCTTCTGGTTCTGCCATTAATCAGTGATTTGACCTTCCGTGATTCACTCTTTATCTTTACCTGTCTAATGATGAATTTGAACTAGAAAGCCATTAAGTTTCCTTTCAGCTCCAATAATATTTGTGTTTCTGAAGAAAGAATTTAAATTTAGTTATAATCTAATTACATGTTGAATTTCCTTTATCCCACAACACTAAGTATATTAATAAAATTGCTAATAAACTCTAAACAACAGAGAAAATGTTTCAGTTCAGTTCAGGGAAGGAGGTAAATGAAAAATTGCTATTTGATTAAATGTAAATTTCACAATTGCCTATTTGTCTATTATTGTCAAAAAGTCCAAGGTACACTGCCTAGTTACATACAGTTGAATTGCCTTTAAAACCTTTTTTTTTGAATTTTGGAAGGTTTAAAAAATAGCTAACTATTCCATTTTTAAACTGCTTGCTTCAGAAGTTTTTATAGACTAACTAATAGAAATGTGCTTTCAAAGAAAAGTAGGTTGTTCATTTCTGTAGATGTAAAAGTGCTCGGCATATATTTCCTAGGCCAGTACAACCATGGAGATGTATAAAATACTGTGAAACAATTTCCTAGATTATATAACCCTGTTCCCAAGTTATACCAGCCACACAATAAATACCTGCAATAGAAGTATGATAAACATTATTATTATTGGGCTTCCCATGTGGCTCAATGGTAAAGAATTTGCCTTCAATTCAGGAGAGGCAGTTTCAATCCCATTCCCTGGAGGAGGGCATGGCAATCCACTCCAGTAGTCTTGCCTGGAGAACCCCATGGACACAGGAGCAGGAAGGCCACAGTCAATATGGTTGCAAAGAGTCAGACACGACTGAGTGACTGTACGCATACACACAAACATTATTATTATTATCTGCATTAAGTCTTTCAGTACGAGATTACACTTTCATTACTATCCAAGTACTTTCAAACAATGGCCCATTTACGAATGTGTATGTCCATAACCAGATAGTACCAGTATCCCGTTTCCTCTGACTTCAGCCAAGCATAAATGCAACAAATAGGTTTATTGCTCAACTGTGTTCAGCTCCAACTGAAGCTTTAAATTTGAATAGTCCTAAATGGCCCTCAGCACCCAAGTAGCACTCCCTTGACGATCTGCCAACCTGTGTGTTTCTTAATATAGAACACTGCTCCTGCTGGCAAATTCATTTTCTCAATTTTCTAGAAGCTACAGAAAAGGATGGGAACAGGCGCAAGCCTTCCCTTAGAAATGGTAAACACCTCAAACAATGAAAGTCATCCATTTCCTTGAAAAATTAAAATACAATTTGGCATACATCCTTTCTCAGGGCAGAGCCTTCTGTTAGTAACATGCTTTATAGTTGGTAGTTATTTATTTGAATCATTTAGGAGCTATTTGAAGACAGATGAGTTTAAATCACATCTTTAAACAAAGCAAAATAGATTTAGACTTCCACAAACATCTGTTAATTTTCACACACTGAATCCATTAAGATAATTCACCTTATGGAGTAACTCACAAGGAGAAGCTCCCTCCACAACACAGGAGAAGGGAAAATTCAGTTATGCAAATGATTCCCATTTAAACTCTGCCCAGTGAGCAACAGAAAGAGTAAGCAATTCAAATTGCGTGTTAATCACCTTCACATTTACAGCGCTCTAGGAAAGCCAAGGCTGACAAGGTCAGATTTTCTGCAGGGTTCTAGAATGACAGCGTCCTGAGGATGGAGCCCTGATAGATCACTCACGTGATGGAGAACCAATATGGCTGCTAGGAGTTCCTCTCTGGAACCTACTTCATGGGTGGCTTTTTCCTCTGCTGGGATATTCAGATGATAAAATAATACTTGATGACCTTTCTCAAATTATTCAACTTGGACCAAGTGAAAAAAGTGGTTGTAACCACCTTGCAACTGTGGCTGAAACCACCGTTGGTCCTTGTTAACTAAAGGGGAGATACTGGCTTTTGCTACTGGAAAGAAAAAGAATCTCTGAATTAGAACAAAAATCACTCCTGACTTCTTGTGAGATTTGAGATTCCATTGATAATGACCAGAAAGATAATTCCATAGCTGAAAACTCTGATCAGGTGATACCAGTATTGGGGACATCATGAAGGATGTGATCTGCTTAGAGTACCAAATTCTGACACAGAAATTTCTTTTGAATATCTCTGGGTTTAATGCATTTACCAAAAAAAAAAATAAAATGTTCTTAACTCTCCCAAGGGCTTTCTATTTAGCGATTCTTTATTGAGGATTTACTTCTGGGCCAGACACTGTACTGAACTGTATTTAATTTATTTTAATCTTCAAAATAATATTATGAAATAGGAATCATTGTATTTGTTTTACATTTAAGGAATCTTTGGCTTAGGGAGTTTAAGTTATTTGCTTCACACATACACGCTAAGTCACTTCAGCTGTGTCCAATTCTTTGTGACGCTATGTACTATAGCCCAACAGGCTCCTCTGTCCATGGGACTCTCCAGGCAAGAATACTGGAGTGGTTTGCCATGCCCTCCTCCAGGGGATCTTCCTGACCCAGAGATAGAACACACATCTCTCATGTCTCCTGCATTGGCAGGCAGGTTCTTTACCACTAGCACCACCTGGGAAGCCTCTATTTACATCATAAATAAGGATAAAGCTAGGATTGGAACCCTGGTCTGAATGACTTTCAAAATCCATGCTGGTACTGATATGCTACTCTATGTTCTACATAACAAGAAAGAATTTTTATCACCCTGATCTCCCAGGAGGTAAAGTTTGTTTCTCTACCCCTAGGTTTATTTTGAAGTGTTAGTCTAGAATTCAAAACTTACATGCTGGGACCTTTCCTCAAAGGATTCTAAGCAATGGGCCTGGAAGCTAAGCAGGTCGAGTTTTCAAAAGTTCTTCAGTTGTTTCCAATGCACACTCTCCATCAAGAACTACTATCACTTATAAGTGGGATCTAAAAAATATGATAGTGACACAATTTATGAAACAGAAATAGACTGACAGACACAGAAAAATTTACAGTTACCAAGAAGAAAGGCGAGGAGGGATAAATTAGGAGTTTGGGATTAACAGACACACACTACTATATATAAAATAGATAAACAACAAGGATCTACTGTATAGCATAGGAAACAATAGTCAATATCTTGTAATAAGCTATAATGGAAAAATGGAAAAAAAATCTGAAAAAGAAAAAAAATCTGAAGCTGAATCACTTCACTGTACATCTGAAACTAACATAGAATTTTAAATCAACTATACTTCAATTTAAAAAAAAAGAGCTGACCACATAATTTAGTAATCCTGTTACACTGGAGTTCATGTACACATTCTCAGATATCCTTGGAGATACCCAGGAAATTTTAAGGTTGTAGTCTCACTTGAATAAAATTTTTAAAAAATTACTCTTTAAGTTAATTCTTGATCTGGATAACCAAGCCCTGCTAGCTGACTTTGTTCTTTTCTATTTATTTCAGCTTTGTATTTGTAATCATGAATTTATTCACACAACAAATTATGTAATTCCTAACATGGTAAGTACGACAATAAGCACAATGAGATAATTTCCTCATTTGCAAAAGTGTTAAAAATCATGACAACCTGACAGGTTTGCTATGAAACTTAATGAAAAGTACTTAGAGGGGTCTAACATTTGGAAAAGACTCAATGAATGTTAGGTATAATTTTTCTTATCACTAGCCTTTATTCTTTAGAGTAAACAAAAGTTCTAAACTTCATGTAGTACTAAGTACTATGAACAAAACAGTGGAAGGCAATGGGGGTAAGATAAGAGCTCTATTTGGTGACCTGGGAGGGCCTCTCTATTTCAGTGATATTTAATCAAAGGCCTAAGTAGAGTGATGAAGCAAGCTACATAGCTATGTAGAGAAGAACTTTCTAGGTGAGGGAAAAAGCCAGTGAAACACTCTCAAGCAGGAATAAACTAAGGTGCTCATATTCCTTCACTCATTTAGTTATAGGTGATGATGGGACAGAATGTTGATGGAGTGTTTCTCAAAAGGCTAAAAGTCTTACAGTGGGATGGATTGTGCAGACATACCCCCATTCATATGATGAAGGCCTAACTCCCAGTACTTCCGAATATGCTTATATTTGGAAATAGAATTTTCACAGGGATAATTAAGTTAAAATGAAGTTATTAGGGTAGACCCTAATCCAATGACTGAAAATTTGGACTCAGATATGTACACATGTACAGAGGGAAGACTGTGGAAAGACAGAGAAAGAAGGCAGTCATTAATAGGCCAAGGAGACAGGCCTGGAATAGATCCTTGCCTCATGGCCCTCAGAAGAAATCAACTCAGTCCAACACTTTGATCTTGAACTTCAAGCCTCCAGAATGGTGAGAAAATATATTTCTGTAGTTTAAGTTGATCCGTGGTACTTTGTGATGGCAACCCAAGCAAACTAAATACAGACATCATTCTCAAGAATAAAAAGAATTCTTCAGGTGGATCTACTTATTATTCAAGTTTTAAAAGTTATACTTAGAAGATTTTGATCTATTCAAAAGGATAGTAAGCGCTAGTTTGGATTAGACACCCAGGACTTTCACCAAGTGGGTTGGTCAAATGGGAAGAAGTCTAGAAGCAAAGTAGTTCTTTGGGCGTTGGGGCCCAGTTGACATCTTTGAAAGCTTCCTGACCAGCACAGGAGTAAGGTTTCTCATGAATGGACTGAACTCTGTAGAAAGCATATGTAACAGTCCTCTGGTAAGCCACCAAAGACTTTCATTTCCCTTGTCATCATGAGGTTCCCAGCCTTTGGGTTGGAGGACATGATGCTGAAAATCAGACCATTTCTGAGCCTAACCCTCCAGGGTGTGTTCAGTAGGAACTGCTTGAGAATTGGCAGGGGTGTAACAAAGAAGAGCTTGGTGACTAGACCAGTGCTATACCCTTGGAAGTACCTGGCCAGCAAGAGAGGGCTGCAGCTGAGAAAACTGAGCCACATGTTCATCAGGACTTGGGGTGGGGGACAAAAGCAGGAATAGGAATAAAAGGAAGAGCTGCCAACGGGGAGGTCCACAGAGGAGAGTGGGCACTTAAGTCAGACCTAACAGCTCTGTCACAGACAGGCTACATAAGTCTCTTTAAAGAGTGAGAAAGCGTGCTCTAACAGGCAGAGGATGGGTATTTAAAGGGTGGGACTGGTTCTGAAAATAGATGCAGTGTAGGGCAAAGATTTGATTGCAATTTAATGAAAGTGGTGCTCAAGCAACCAGACAGGAAAAAGAAAATTTTTTTTTTTCACCAAGAATAAGATACTCCAGCAGGCAATGCTGCAATGGCATTTCAAAATGCTAATTGCACCAGAAGCTTGGTGGTAAACTGAAATGGAGCCATAATCAGGGGGCATTCTAACTCTGGCATGCTATAATTAAGTAATGATTTGAACCAGTGTTTTAATAAGTTTCTCCACACAAAAGCCAGCACCTCTTTTCAATGCCTGCTACATTCATTATATTTAGCTCCTGCTTGACATTTCCTAGCAGAAAAGCTAAATATCCAGTTTCTTTTACTTGTTTATAAAAATTAATATAATAGTTTAAAAAACTATTATAAAAAGTGGAAATGTATCACTTATTAAAATATAGCCAAACCTCTTTAGAGTGAATCGGTCACACATAAAGAAAAAAATAATAATTTCACATCCAGATTCATATTATAAAGAAAATAGAACTGGATAAAAACATAGAAAATGACTCAAGGATCGTCTATTTGCGTCTCTAAGACAAGGACATTTGAGTAAATACCAGAATAATGAGAAGGATGAAGCCATTAAAATATCCAAAAGAAAATCATTCCATGAAGAAGAAAAAGGAAGTGCAAAGGCCCTGAGGTAGGAGTGAACTTGACATGATTGGGCAACAATAAGAATAGTGTGTGGGGGGTAACAGGGGAAGATGAGAGTGGAAAGTCAGGGCAGGGGTAGGATATGCAGGACACTGTGAGGTGAAGTGAAGAATCTGGATTTTGTTCTAGTTACAATCAGAGAATCCTAGAGACCTTTAATAAGAGGATGACATTCTATGTTTCTCTTTCCAAAAGATCCTACTGGCTGCCCTAAGGCAATTGCAAAGAAAGCAACAAGACCAGTTATGAAAAAGAAAAGACCAGTTATGAAGCATTTTCAAATCAAAGAATGAGGGTGGCTTGAATTATAGTTTGGTTAGGAATGATGGTGAGGATAAATTGTTAGTTGACCAAGGGATATAAAGAATAGATAAATTATAGTAAAGTCAAAGAGAAATCCTAGGTTTAGGGGCTGAGAATAGCAATACCATTTACAGAGATGGAAAACAGATATGATGGAAAGGGCTATTAATAGTTCTGTCTTGTTCATGTTAAATTTGAGATACCACTTAGGACTCCACATAGAGATATTAAATAAACAGCTGAATATATGAATCTTGTGCTCAGGTTAGCATTTTAGACTAAATCTATAGGTTTGGATTCTACTAGCACAAATATGGCATGCTTTAGAGGCACCGACATGGATGAGATCACATGAATTTGATAGCCAAGAGTAGAAGCTCTGGGTCACATCTGTATGTTGATATCTGATGAAGCCAGCAGGGGAGATAAAGAAGAACTGGTTAATACAGTAAGAAGAAAAACAAAGAAAAGAGCATGGTCAAAAAAAAAAAAGAAAAGAGCATGGTCAACCATTACAAATTCTGCTAGGAATTAGAATTAAATAAAACAGAGTAATGACCACTAGGTTTGGAGTTAATGGAAGAGGAAGGAAATTGAGACTGAGTGAAGAAGCCTCACAAAACTGTTCATTGAACAAAGAAATGGGCTGGAGGATGTTCGGAGGCCAAGAGGAAGGACATTTTCTAGGAGAACAATATTAATGACTACATGCTCAATCCAATAAGAATAATCCAACGGAGACATGTTCATTGACTGTATTAACAAACAGGCTAATTTATTCTGCAGTAAGAAACTTAAAAAAAAAGCTCATTTGTGTTCAAACTAGCCATGGAGGAGGGCGTATGGGAGTATGAGTGCATTTCTCTGCTCTCGGTTTGGCAATCATTCAAAGCATCATTACTAAGTTACAGTAATTGAGGCAGTTTCATACCAGCACAGCAATAGATGCCTAGTACCATACATACACTACTATATACAACATAACCAAGAACCTACTGTATAGCAAGGAGAACTCTAGTCAATATTTTCTAACAACCTATAAGGGAAAAGATTCTGGAAAAGAATATATGTATGTGTGTATGTATGTATATATGTATATATATAGCTGAAACATTGTGCTATACACCTGAAACTGACACACTGTAAATAAACTATACATCAATAAATAAATGACTATATCACCACTACCAAAAAACCCCCCAAACTCCAGTAAATTAAAGTAAAGTGAAGTGAAAGTCACTCAGTCATGTCTGACTCTTTGCAACCCCATGGACTATACAGTCCATGGAATTCTCCAGGCCAGAATACTGGAGTGGGTAGCCTTTCCCTTATCTGGGGGATCTTCCCAACCCAGGGGTTGAACCCAGGTCTCCCGCATTGCAGGCAGATTCTTTACCAGCTGAGCTATCAGGAAAGTCCAAGAATACTGGAGTGGGTAGCCTATCCCTTTTTCAGTAAATTAAAAACACAGATAACACAAAACTTCAAAACATTTAGATGAAAATACAGGAAAATATTCTCATAACCTTGGGATATGGACGGATTTTTAAAGTGCATATCCTAAAGAAGACTTTGAAACGTTAACCACATTAAAATTTTAATCTTTTATTAAAATGTTAAACTCTGCTTTTGCCCTTTGACTTGTACTTAGCTGTGTCTGCACTCAGCCCATGCCCCACTGATCTGACCTGTCGGTGCCACGGGAGGGAGGAGACTGTCAAACGCTGTCCTCCCAGAAGTACTAAGTTCAGGACTGGCGACATGATAAAGACAGATGGTCCACTGTATAGGAGATGGACAGCACGCACTTCCCACTCAACACGGTTCAACATCCTCCCTGACAGAAGGCACTCAAAGGCGTACTGCAGAATCATTTCCTTCTCAGGACTGCTGGACGGCGCCGGCTCCATCTAGCATATTGTCTGTGAACGAATTGTTTTGGCTAGTCTCATAATAATTTCCCTATGAGGTTTTTCCTTCAGGAGGAAAAATAATATTGGAAAGTGGTGTATTTGGAACCAAAGGGAAAAATCGGTATGGGAGAAAAGATACACATTTTCATCTATCTTTTCCATCAGGCTGCTCTGACACTAAATTAAGAGTTTTCAATGATCACTTTATGTTCCTCTTTTAAGCTCCTGTTTAGAAATAGCAATGAATTTAAAATATAAAAGATAATACCCAAAGATTCCTACATTTAAAATACTATAAGAATTCCTAGATCCAGATTTCAATTTAGTCTGCACCTGCGGAGACTCCTGGGTGTTTATGTTTAAGCAAATCCTGTTTTATCTTTGGAGTCTCTTCTGCTACAGGTAGAAGAGCTTGACTAAAGCAGTTGCAGCCACCTTTTTTATCCATGCATATGCTATTCTAAATCCCAAGATTGTGCAGATAAAAAGCAGTGGGGATTTGTCCTCAACTTTTCTTTGATTGCCATTGCTTCCGAGTGCTGAAGAAAGCCAAGGAGCTGGAAGGCTGTCAGGGACACTCCCTTTGAGGAAAAATAGCATGTCAAGTGCCTCAAATATCTCCTGCTTTCAGCCAATTCCTTTGGCAGCCAGCGTAAGTGCTACTGTCACTGAGGGAAGCAAGGAAGGGCCAACTAGGTTTTCTTGCATCCGTGACCTTGCACAAACACTGTCATTCCCCATGCTCCCTCCACTGGATCTGAGAGCTGTTCAAGCTACAACAGCCAGACCTAATTTTCGTTCAGTTCAAGTTAAGTTGTTTTTGTCATTCTTTTAATTCTCACAACTTGGGGGAGCAAGTGGATTTTAAGAAGAAAAGGACTTGCATCTTTATATTTGGCTACTTCTTCCTTTCTCTGAGAAGCCCTCTGTCTCTTTCTTGGAGTTTTGAGATTCTTTCTGTTCTGACTCAGGAAAACAGAGCTAAAATCAGTAAGAAATACATCTCCATCTCTGCAGCAGAAATTCCTGCCAGTCACTAGGCACTAAGAACAACCATCTCAATTCTCCTCATTTCCCTTTCCATATAGTGTATAAATCTCAAATCACCACTTCATTCATGCAGCAATATCCTTTAAGACCTGCTGGGATCTGCAATATCTTCCAGGGCTATAAAGTTAGATGGGATGTGGTTCCCTGCCCAGTAGGAGCCTCAGATTCATGAACAGGACAGCAGAGAGTCAATAACAGATGCAATAACAGGTAGGCTGCCTATGGGAGGACAGAAGGGTAGCACCCGGCCCGCCCTGGAGAAATGAGAAAGGGCTTCCTAGAGGAGATGACACAGTGGCTGGGTCATAAACGAGTAGGAGAACTCCAGCCAAGAGAGGAAGGAAATAAGAAGAGATCAGGCGGAGGGAATGATAAACATGAGGCAGGGTTTCTCAGGCTCAGCATCACTGACATTTGGGGGGCAGATAATTCTTTCCTGGTTGGGGGAGGGGCTGTCCTGTCCAGTTCAGTTTTAGCAGCAGCATTCCTGGCTTCTATTCAGTAGGAGACAGTTGCATCCCCTCCCTCTCCTGTGACAAACATATACATCTCCAGACATGGTCAAATCTCAAATTCCCTGGAGAGCAAATTCGCCCCCAGTTGAAAGCCATCACATTAAACATGGAAGGAAGAGCTTGAAGCAGGTTGGTATAGTCAGAGGGTCACTCTAGAGACAGAGAATGACTGGTGTTGAAGATGGAGAAGTAAGCAAAAGCCAGGTCTTGCCCAGCAATCCCACTTCTGGGCATACACACTGAGGAAACCAGATCTGAAAGAGACACGTGCACCCCAATGTTCATCGCAGCACTGTTTATAATAGCCAGGACATGGAAGCAACCTAGATGCCCATCAGCAGATGAATGGATAAGGAAGCTGTGGTACATATACACCATGGAATATTACTCAGCCGTTAAAAAGAATTCATTTGAACCAGTTCTAATGAGATGGATGAAACTGGAGCCCATTATACAGAGTGAAGTAAGCCAGAAAGATGAAGAACATTACAGCATACTAACACATATATATGGAATTTAGAAAGACGGTAACGATAACCCTATATGCAAAACAGAAAAAGAGACACAGAAATACAGAACAGACTTTTGAACTCTGTGGGAGAATGTGAGGGTGGGATATTTCAAAAGAACAGCATGTATACTATCTATGGTGAAACAGATCACCAGCCCAGGTGGGATGCATGAGACAAGTGCTCCGGCCTGGTGCATTGGGAAGACCCAGAGGAATCGGGTGGAGAGGGAGGTGGGAGCGGGGATCAGGATGGGGAATACGTGTAAATCCATGGCTGATTCATATCAATGTACGACAAAACCCACTGGAAAAAAAAAAAAAAAAGCCAGGTCTTCAAAGGTCTTTATGCCTTTCAGCTCCAGGAAAGTGACTTCACCTAAGAGTGGTTTCCTCTTATGAAAAATGGGAATAGGAATTCATTTCCCAGTGGAATATGGCCAGGGCTAAATCAGATCACGTATGTAAAGAAATTAGCATAGTGCTTATCATGCATAAAGAGAGGTTTGTTCCCCTTCTCCTGCTCAGTTCCTTCTCAGGAATTAGGGTGATGAATTGAAGGGCAGTCAGAGGTGAGCTGGGGTGGTGGGGGGAGCCTCTGAGGCAGGAATAATTAAGCCACTGGCAGAGCTGATGACTTCAGAGCTGGACATGCTCCCAACCTGGCCCATGAAAGTGGGAAGTCCTGCATCCCAACCACATTGTCCTTACTCACTTCTGAGCTTATCTTTCCAAAACACCTGTCTCACATGCATTAACCACACACTTCCTTGTCTAACATTTATCTTAACTCCACCAACACCTACAGCATTCCGTATATATACATGCCAGGTCATGGAGAAGAGGAAAGCAGACACGATAATAATAGAATTCTAGCCTTCATGACCTCCACCTCAGGGATGGGGGAAAATAGTACTCTTGCTTCTTTTGTCAGCAAAATCTCCCTGTCTCCAAGCCAAGGGGAGGTCCAGCTCAGACAGTCATGCCCCTCAGAAGCCTGTCCTGGGGGCTTCCCCGCCCTAATCAGAGCCTGAGCGTCCCTTCTCTATGAGACCCACAGCATTCACCTAACCACTCTCTGGGTGCCCTCAGCTCGTGGTCTGCAACTCATTTGTTGGTAGGTTTGTTCACTGATCAATAACTTAAGGAGGCAAGCATCCTATATTTCTCAAGTACTGATAGAATTAATGCACCAGTACAGAGCTCCAATAAAGCATACAACGATTTGGTGAGTGTAAATAGTTCAGTTCAGTCACTCAGTCGTATCCAACACTTTGCATCCGCAGGAACCACAGCATGCCAGGCCTCCTTGTCCATCACCAACTCCCGGAGCTTGTTCAAACTCACGTCCATCCAGTCAGTGATGACATTCAAGCATCTCATCCTCTGTTATCCCCTTCTCCTCTTGCCTTCCATCTTTCCCAGAATCAGGGTCTTTTCTAGTGAGTCAGTTCTTCACATCAGATGGCTAAAGTATTGGAGTTTCAGCTTCAACATCAGTCTTTCCAACGAACACTGAAGACGGATCTCATTTAGGATGGACTGGTTGGATCTTCTTACAGCCCAACGGACTCTCAAGAGTCTTCTCCAATACCACAGTTCAAAAGCATCAATTCTTCTGCTCTCATCTTTCTTTATAGTCCAACTCTCACATCTATACATGACCACTGGAAAAACCATAGCCTTGACTAGATGGACCATTGTTGACAAAGTAATGTCTCTGCTTCTTAATATGGTGTCTAGGTTGGTCAAAACTTTCCTTCCAAGGAGTAAGCGCCTTTTAATTTCATGGCTGCAATCACCATCTGCAGTGATTTTGGAGCCCCCAAAAATAGTCAACTCACTTTTTCCATTGTTTCCCCATCTATTGGCCAGGATGTGATGGGACTGGATGCCATGATCTTAGTTTTCTGAATGTTGAGCTTTAAGCCAACTTTTTCACTCTCCTCTTTCACTTTCATCAAGAGGCCCTTTAGTTCTTCTTCACTTTCTGCCATAAGGGTGGTGTCATCTTCATATCTGAGGTTATTGATATTTCTCCCAGAAATCTTGATTCCAGCTTGTGCTTCTTCCAGCCCAGCGTTTCTCATGATGTACTCTGTATGTAAGTTAAATAAGCAGGTTGACAATATACAGCCTTGACATACTCCTTTTCCTATTTGGAATTAGTCTATTGTTCCAGGTCCAGTTCTAACTGTTGCTTCCTTACCTGCATACAGGTTTCTCAAAAGGCAGGTCAGTTGGTTTGGTATTCCCATCTCTTTCAGAACTTTCCACAGTTTATTGTGAGCCACATAGTCAAAGGCTTTGGTGTAATCAATAAAGCAGAAATAGATGTTTTTCTGGAACTCTCTTACTCTCTCGATGATCCAGCGGATGTTGGAAATTTGATCTCTGGTTCCTCTGCCTTTTCTAAATCCAGCTTGAACATCTGGAAGTTCATGGTTCACATATTGCTGAAGCCTGGCTTGGAGAATTTTGAGCATTACTTTACTAGCGTGTGAGATGAGTGCAATTGTGTGGTCGTTTGAGCAATCTTTGGCATTGCCTTTCTCTGGGATTGGAATGAAAATTGACCTTTTCCAGTCCTGTGGCCACTGCTGAGTTTTCCAAACTTGCTGACATATTGAGTGCAGCACTTTCACAGCATCATCTTTTAGGATTTGAAATAGCTCAACTGGAATTCCATCACCTCCATTAGCTTTGTTCATAGTGATGCTTCCTAAGGCCCACTTGATTTCACATTCCAGGATGTCTGGCTCTAGGTGAGTGATCACACCATCATGGTTATTTGGGTCATGAAGATCTATTTTGTATAGTTCTTCTGTGTATTCTTGCCAGTTCTTCTTAATATCTTCTGCTTCTGTTAGGTCCATACAATTTCTGTCCTTTATTGTGCCCATCTTGGCTTGAAATATTCCTTTGGTATCTCTAATTTTCTTGAAGAGATCTCTAGTCTTTCCCATTCTATTGTTTTCCTCTATTTCTTTGCATTGATCACTGAGGAAGGCTTTCTTATTTCTCCTTGTTATTCTTTGGAATCTGTACTCAAATGGGCATTCTTTCCTTTTCTCTTTTGCTTTTTGCTTCTCTTCTTTTCACAGCTATTTGTAAGGCCTTCTCAGACAGACATTTTGCTTTTTTGCATTTCTTTTTCTTGGGGATGGTTTTGATCCCTGTCTCCTGTACAATGTCATGAACCTCCATCCATAGTTCATCAGGCACTCTGTCTATCAGATCTAGTCCCTTAAATGTATTTCTCACTTCCACTGTGTAATCATAAGGGAATCATAAGGGATTTGATTTAGGTCATACCTGAATGGTCTAGTGGTCTTCCCCACTTTCTTCCATTTAAGTCTGAATTTGACAATAAGGAATTCATGATCTGAGCCATAGTCAGCTCCCAGTCTTGTTTTTGCTGACTGTATAGAGCTTCTCCATCTTTGGCTGCAAAGAATATAATCAATCTGATTTTGGTTTTGACCATCTGGTGATGTCCATGTGTAGAATCTTCTCTTGTGTTGTTGGAAGAGGGTGTTTGCTATGATCAGTGCATTTTCTTGGCAAAACTCTATTAGCCTTTGCCCTGCTTCATTCTGTACCCCAAGGCCAAATTTACCTGTTACTCCCAGGTGTTTCTTGACTTCCTACTTTTCCATTCCAGTCTCCTAAAATGAAAAGGACATCTTTTGGGGGTGTTAGTTCCAAAAGGTCTTGTAGGTAAACAAGGAGAGATTTAAAAAACAGGGCATTCTCTTCCTCTCCATATGCCAGCATCTGCAAGTGAATTACATCCTAGCTGGCACAAAACTTGCTTTCAATTTTTTGTCTCAGATTTTTAACCTCTTGTATTAGTTTTCCAGAGCTGCTATAATGTATTGCAAAATTCAAACCATCTTTGTGACTTAACAGAAATGGACTCTCTCTGAGTTCTGGAGGCCTGAAGTCTGAAATCCATATGATAGAACTGAAATCAAAATGCTGGCAGGGCTCTGGCGCCCCCAGAGGACCTAGGGAACTTTCTGCTCCTTGCCTCTTTTAGCTTCTGGTGGTGGCTGTGGCATTTCTGGGCTTGGGGATTGCATGACTCCAACCTCTGCCTCCGTGGTCACACTGCCTCCTCCCCTTCTTCTGGTGTCACTGCTCTGTCTCTTATTAAGATACTTGTCATTAGATTTAGGGCTTGGATAATCTAGGATGCTCTCTTTATCTCAAGATCCTTATCTTAATTACATCTTCAAAGAGCCTATTCCAAATAAGGTGACACTCACATGTTCTGGGGATTGGTCATAGACATCTATTTGGAGGCCATGACTCAAGCCACTATCTCATCCTATGTCCGTGATGCATCATTTAGAAACCTGGCTGGCTGTGGTCACATCCTACATCCTTTTAGCCTGTTGGAATCCAGCTTCCTATAGCCAGAATGATATAGCTAATGTGGGTTCTTTTGAGCACAGTTATATATAGTTATGTTACATAACATGTGCTCTTTATAAGTAGTTCCTTTGCTTGAGCATGTTGTAGCAGAAAGACTACTGTGCTCCAAGTTAAACACAGGAAGATGGAGTCCTGGGCATGCACATCATAAACAAGTCAGCTGCAGTTTTCTCAACCATAAATTAAGAGCCTTGGATGAGTTCTTTTTTTTTTTTTTTTTTTTACCTTGTTACCCATATCTACTCTCATTTATTCTTTCTAAGAAGACTACAGGGTGGGAGGTATTGCAATACTGATTCTTAGAAATCAGGAAACTGCAGTTTATTTAAGCAATTTGCCCATGATTATAAAGCAGGTTGGTCTAATACATGGTCTGTCCTTTGAAGTCAGTTTTTGCCTGACTCCAAAATCTCTCCTTTCCATCAACTATGATATCCATCTTGTCAACCACATCTGAGACAGGAAGCTCTCTATTTTATCCTGAGTTGCTCTAATATAAGATTTCATCAGAGATTCAAACCCAAAATACTACACACATGCATTCTATCTATTCACAAAAGAGTTTATGAATAACTAAAAATCAGCTTTGACAATCAGTAAAGTTGCTGCCAAACTGCACACATTAAAAAAAAAATCCATTTTCATCTGCTCAACATTAAGTGTTGATGGTCCTGAACAGGGTCCATGTCAGCATTCTTCAGAGGCTTTGCTGGTACTTGACAACTGCCTGCAGCTAAACAAACCCATGTCAGGAAGGCTGGGTTTGGAATAAAAGTTTCTGCAAAGGAAAAATCTCTTCTCCTGGGTTGTCAACCCAAACTCAACAAAGAAATGACCCTGTTATGACTATCTTCTTGTCAGTGCTAGCTTTTATTATGATTCCACGGCTTGGCAGACAAATAACCAGCGCCAATTGAAGCCAAAAGCTGCAGTGATTGAAGAAAGAGAGCAGTAATAAAACTTGTAAACTGAAATGGAAGCTGCCCTCATCTGATTGATGGGTATTCCCTCCAAAGAAGATAGGTTTTGAAATATTTAGTCCTCTATATTATATTTGCAAAGTAATCATTCATTATTTGTATTAATTGCAGAGCCAAATAAATACCCATCAGAGATTGCATTTAGCAACAGGCCATCAGTATTTTCATTCTAAGTTAATGTACCTTTTACCAAAAACCTCTAACCTGTAGCTCCAAGGTCTAAGATAGTCCTAGGCGTCAACATCTCAGAGGAAGAGAAAGTAAGAATATTTAGGGGGTGGGACAGTGTTGGTGAGAGAAGGAAAAGTAAAAGTCACTCAGCTGTGTCTAACTCTTTGCGACCTCATGAACTGCAGCATGCCAGGCTTCCCTGTCCTTCACTATCTCCCAGACCTTGCTCAAGCTGGCATCCATTGAGTCAGTGATACCATCCAACCATCTACATTCTTTGCTGTCCCCTTCTCCTCCTGTCTTCTGCCTTTCCTAGTATCAGAGTCTTTCCCAATGAGTCAGCTTTTAGCTTCAAGTAGCCAAATTATTACAGCTTCAGCATTAGTCCTTCCAATGAATATTCAGGGTTGATATCCCTTAAGATTGACTAATTTGATCTCCTTTCAGTCTAAGGGACTCTCAGGAGTCTTCTCCAGCACCAGTTCAAAAGCATCAGTTCTTCAGTGCTCAGTTTTCTTTATGGTCCAACTCTGACATCCATACATGGCTAGTGGAAAAACCACAGCTTTGATTACATGGCCCTTTGTCGGAAAAGTAATGCCTCTGCTTTTTAGTACACTGTCTAGCTTTGTCATAGCTTTTCTTCCAAGGAGCAAGCATCTTTTAATTTCATGGCTGCAATCACTGTCCACAATGATTTTGGAGCCCAAGAAAATAGTCTGACTCTGTTTCCATTGTTTCCCCATCTATACGCCATGAAATGATGGGACCGGATATCATGATCTTAGTTTTTTGAATGTTGAGTTTTAAGCCAGCTATTCACTCTCCTCTTTCACCTTCATCAAGAGATTGTTAGTTCTTCTTGGTTTTCTGCCATAAGGATGGTGTCATCTGCATATCTGACATATTTCTGCACATCTGCATATCTGACAATTTCTGCACATTATGCCATTTGCATATTTCTCCCGGGAATCTTGATTCCAGCTTGTGCTTCATCCAACCTGGCTTTTTGCATGACATACTCTACATATAAGTTAAATAAATAGGTGACAATATACAGCCATGACATACTCCTTTCCCAATTTTGAGCCAGTCTGTTGTTCCATGTTGGGTTCTAACTGTTGCTTCTTGACCTGAATACAGGTTTCTCAGGAGGCAGGTCAGGTGGTCTGGTATTCCCATCTCTTGAAGAATTTTCCACAGTTTGTTGTGATCTACACAGTCAAGGCTTTGGCGTAGTCAATGAAACAGATGTTTTTCTGAAATTCCCTTGCTTTTTCTATGTTCCAATGGATGTTGGCATTTGATTTCTGGTTCCTCTCCCTTTTCTAAATCCAGCTTGTACATCTGGAAGTTCTCAGTTTATGTATGTTCAAGCCTAGCTTGGAGAATTTGGGGCATGATCTTGCTAGCATGTGAAATGAGTGCAATTGTGCGGTAGTTTGAGCATTCTTTGGCATTGCCTTTCTTTGGGATTGGAATGGAAACTGACCTTTTCCAGTCCTGTGGCCACTGCTGAGTTTTCCAAATTTGCTGGCATGTTGACTGCAGCACTTTCACAGCATCATCTTTCAGGATTTGAGATAGCTCAACTGGAATCCCATCACCTCCACTAGCTTTGTTTGTAGTGATGCTTCCTAAGGCCCATTTGACTTCACATCCAGGATGTCTGGCTCTAGGTGAGTGATCACACCATCATGGTTATCTGGGTCATGAAGATCTATTTGTATAGTTCTGTGTATTCTTGCCACCTCTTCTAAATATCTTCTGCTTCTATTAGGCCCATACCATTTCTGTCCTTTATTATGCCCATCTTTGCATAAAATGTTCTGTTGGTATCTCTAATTTTCTTGAAGAGATTGCTAGTCTTTCCCATTCCATTGTTATCCTCTGTTTCTTTGCACTGTTCACTTAGGAAGGCTTTCTTATCTCTCCTTACTATTCTTTGGAACTCTGCATTCTGATGGGTGTATCTTCCTTTTCTCTCTTGCCTTTTGCTTCTCTTCCTTTCTCAGCTATTTGTAAGGCCTCCTCAGACAATCATTTTGCCTTTTTGCATTTCTTTTTCCTGGGGATGGTCTTGCTCACTGCCTCCTGTATAATGTCATGAACCTCCATCCATAGTTCTTCAGGCACTCTATCAGATCTAATCCCCTGAATCTATTTGTCACTTCCACTGTATAATCGTAAAGGATTTGATTTAGGTCATACCTGAATGGTCTGGTGGTTTTCCTATTTTCTTTAAGTCTGAATTTTGCAATAAGGAGGCCATGGTATGCCCTACTTTTGTAGACTGCTTGTTTAGAGCCCAGACTTTAGCATCAGGTTCCAAAGATACAAGTCCTGGGTCTATAACTTTCCTTACTTTGTGAATGATACCTAAAATCTCTAGGCCTCAATGCTCCACTTATAAAATGAGGGTAAAAATACCAGATTTAAGTAAAATAATCTATGTAAAAGCCTAGAACTCTTCCTGGTAGATAGAAATCACCATTATTATCATTTGTTTAACCTAAATTAAACATTTTCAGTCCATTGCAAATTGATAAACTTTCAGCCAATAGAACATAACCATGTACATATGTTGTTGTTCAGTTACCAAGTTGTGTCTGATTCTTGTGACCCCATGGACTGCAACATGCCAAGCTTCCCTGTCCACTATTTCCCAGAGTTTGCTCAAGTTCATACCATCCAACTATCTCATCCTCTGCCGCCCATGTACATATATTAAGAAGTAAAAACTATAACACACACCTCTGCAAATAGCAATTTCCTGGAACCCTCCTAGATGAAGCAATTCTGAATCTGTTGCACCATGGTCCCAGTTCATAAGTCCAGTTTCTTATTGAAGATCACGTTCCATTACTTTGCTCTCTAGCTCTTAATGCTGCCTCAGAGAATCTGATTCAAATACACTCCATCAGCCTCCTAACTTAGAACAACTAATTAAGAGATACAGCCAAAATGAGTACATCAAGATCTGAGTTGTGAGCTGCTGGGCTTAATTCTGGCCTAACCAATCCACCTCATTCTCCTTGGCCAGAAGACTTGAATGTTCTCAAGCTTAAAACTTGAAGGTTGAATTCACCACTTACTTTCTTTGATGTCATACAAGCTATTAACTCAATCATTCACTCAAGGAATGTTCACAGCATTATTTTACATGTCTATGTACTGATATTAATGCCAGGACAAAAAAATTAATAGATGAAAACAAAATACATCGTGTAAATTATCCCAAAGACTTGCAATATAGTCAGTGGCATGCAATACATTTTCTAGCATAGTCCATAGAAACTGGGTGACTGTACATCTCTCTATCTGTGAGTCACAGTAATAAACTATCAAAGCAAAAGGCAGATATACTAATTCAGATCAATAGAGCTTAATGTTGCTGCAAACTTATTAAATGCCATGCCACAGCTGCCTTTCCTATAAAGGAAGAATTGCCTAAGGAATATTAATAAATTTCTAAAAGGAAAAATCTTATATAAGGCCATACCTAACTGAGACATATATCATTTCTTTTACAATTCAGATTTTCAAATGCATAAATGGGACAATCAATTTTAGGGAAGCTATTCAACATGCAATGGTTTCAGCTTTTGCTCCCAGCATTCTCTGTTAGCGACAGTATCGTTAACCCAAGTCCAAAAAATTGAGCTCTATTCTGATCTTTGGGAAAAATCCAATTTTAGAACCACAAAAATGAATTACTTTTTCCTTTTGCCATTACCATATAATGCATGCATATATATGTGCATATATATATATCTTTGATTTGATATGATTAAATTACAATCCCTTGTTTTGTTATTACTCTTGCTCCTATCAAATTGGATTTTTCTAAGGGACTCGATCTTTGTGAAATGCTAGCCATGGCAGTGCTGTCTGGTGCCCAGACAGCTTTATGAGAGTTGTTCCTTTCGGCACTCTGATGACTTACGGGCGTATGGACAAGACTGCAGAAGCAAATGACTGAGTCTGCAGGCTTGGAGATAAAGGCATTTAATTATAGTTTTAGTTCAGAGTCTGAATTTCTTGGGACACATCCAAGGTTTCTGCCTCAATGTGGGCACATATAAAATAGGTAAAGCACAACTCTTCATCTATCTTCTCACAAGAAAATGATTACCCACATCAATTTCTATTCAGGAGCCCTGGCTCCAACAAGGCCAGTTAGGTGGGAATAACTGCATTTAAAATACAGCTTGAGATCTGGTGATGAAATTTGCTAAATTAAACCATTGTAATACTTAAATATAGAGAAAAGACAATAGAATTAAGACAAAAGTAATAATGGGGACCATTCATCGTGTGCATGTTGCAAATTCAACGCATTCTACAGGTTGCCTTACGTACATCATTGTAAATCCTGTCAGCTCGTGAAATAAGTATTCTTATTCTCACCTTTTCAAACAGATGAACCAACTGAGATTTACAGTATTTATAGATATCAAATACTTTGGCCAAGTTTCCACATAGAACAAGTAGCAAAGGCTGTGATTAAGCCAGCTTCCCTCTGATTCTTATAAACAAGTTATAGCTAGGTAATCAACAGCCATGAGATTTAGGTGGAAGAAGAGGGCTTCATGCACCTTGCCAGTATCTGAACATCTCAAATGATTAGGAATTTGCGTGTGCTGTCTATAAAACATCAACTCGTATGCTTTCTTCTCCTTTGTTAGTCATTTTCTAAATCATGGCAAATCTTCAGCTATCTTTGGTTGCTCCACAAAACATGGAACTAATTAGTCCACTGGTCTTGTGCAATGCTACTTTTTTAAAAAATTGAGGTATAATTGACATGTAACATTATATTAGTTTCAGGTGTACAACATAATGATCCTATATTTGCACATACTGAGAAATGGTCTCCACAATGAGTCAGGTTAACATCTGCTGGTGGGATGGCTCTGGTTATATGTTCATAAGTTACTAACACCGCCCTTCACAATCTCTGTTCTCCCAGGTGACAGCTTTTTTTATGTGTTTAATAGCAATTATCACTACACTTCTGTACCACAGTTTCAAAGTCTCTGGCAACCATAACTCTCCAAAAGCAATGGGAATAACCATTTTTTTGAGGCCACTGTGTCCATATCTGATTTCTAACTTCTGGTAAGAATTTCAATGGACATAAACTTGGGCAAACTCTAAGAGATGACGAGGGACAGAGAGGCCTGGTATGCTGCAGTCGATAGGATTGCAAAGAGTTGGACATGACTGGGCGACTGAACAACAAAGAATTTCCTGCTGGAGAATGAGTGGCCCAGGGCTGGGCCACTTGTCATTCCCCCCAATACACAGCACCCTTTGCCACCTCTAGGCTTCAATCAGACTGTTTTCTCTACCTAAAATGTCTTTTCCCTCCTTCTCTATCTGGTGAAATTGTGTCGATCATGTTCATTCTTCATGGCCAAAGTCAAATATCACAGCTTTTAGAAAGCTTTCTCTAAACTTCCTAGATAAAATTAGTCAGTTTCTCTTCTGTGTCTCTATTAATCTACATTAATATGAACATTTAGCATCCATTTGAGTAGAATTAGTAGAAGCATATTTTCTATTGTACCTCATCCCTGTATTCCCTGAACCTAATACAGGGCTTGGCATGTAATAGCTACTCAATAAGCACTCATTGAATTGCATTGACAAAAGACCTCATATTTGCAAATACTTAGAGACTGGAAGAATGATGTGTCGATAATCATACTGGGTACACTGACAAGGATACCTTGGGGCGTAAACACTGTATTAGGTTTAAGAGGCAACATAAATCCTCCTTGTACATAAGGATATTCTGGAGATAAAATTCTGAAGAGATTTAAGAAAGAAAAACAGACAACTTAGGCTGAGGTGGGCAGAAGCAAAGTTAAATCCATGAGGCAAAGATCCCATGCATGCAATGTAAAAGTCAGCTTTGCCTCAAGGTTCTCCTCTGTAGCCTTGTACACATTTGTAGAATGCTGGGCAGTTTACAAAATATTTATTAAAGGAGTCATCTGATCCAAAAAGTGTGACTCCCTTTGGATAACAAAAATCCTTGAGTCTCAGAAAACTGATAAAAGATCATAGGTGATATGATTAGTTAAGAGGTTGAGCTCAAACTAGAACCTAGATGTTTTCCTTTTTTTAAGTCCGGCTGTGTGCTCTTGCCTTAAAGCATATACTAAGTGTCAGGCAGCAACATTCCACTTGGCACTTGACCTCAGCTCACTCTTCTCCTTCATTACCCTTTGCATCACTATTTTTCCAATTTGCTTCACTTATCTCCCTGAAATCGCTATAGACCCTTTGAGATTGTCACTGTGAAGAAAGAGGGCTGTAAATAATGCCAGATGTTCTGTCTCACCTTAAATCATTAAACCCAGAGTCTGTAGCAGGAGAGTGACTATTGGCAGCAAATTGGTCTTTTCAGATACACCTGTTCACACAAAGAACCGTCACTCCTGGGAGAACCATCCTAAAATATTGACTCTTCTACTTTTAGTGTTCTCCAAGGTACTGCCATTTAATGCGCTTGGAAAAAAAAAGTTCTGTTTGCTAATAGTATTTCATGTCTACTGCTCCATAGCTCCACAGATTTCAAGTCAACAAAAGTATATTGAGCATTTAATATGGATCATGCCCTTTCTGAACACCGGAGAGTCTTCAGGTTAAACGAAACACTGTCCCCGCCATCACTGCGGCCCTAATGATAATAGTTATAACACACTGTAGGATCAAGTTATGCATCACGGACTGAGCAGAATGATACCTCCGCCAGTTTATGGTTTCCTTAAGCCCTTTCAGAGCCACTCTCTGTCTCTTCCTTGGCAACATTCCTTTCATGTGCCAACAGTTCAAATCTTCACTCTCTCCAAGTCTCTTGTCAAACATGTTGGTCCAAAAATCTTGTCTGTTGCCTCTTAGATTTCAAAAAGTCTTTCAACATTTTAGGCACTGCTACCCCATCTGCTAAGCCAGCACAAACTTACCTGCATCCTCTTCTTCATCTTCTGTTCTCCATCCTCAGTGGAAGGGGTATTTCTCCTCCTATTGGCATCCCATGTCCTCTTGCCTCTCCAGGACCTCAAGACATTAGCCTCCATCTATCCTGTCTACCCAACATTTTCACCACCCCTGGGTCTTTGCTCTATTAGCAGACAAACAAATGCAAGTCTCTCTCTCCTGGTATCCAAGTCAGAAACCTAATAGTTATCACTGGTTTTTCTACTTCCACATATAGTCATCCTATTTATAGATTCAAAGACCTCTTATATCCACCCCTTTGTCTAATTCATTGCTACTGTCTCAATTCAAGCCAACATTCTCTCTTACAAGGATTATTCCAATAACCTCTTGACTAGCCCTCCTTTATTCTATTCTTACTTCTTTCCAATCCAATGGCCACCATAATTCCAGTGAGCTTTCTAAAATCTGAAACTAATCATGTTACTACTCTACTTAACATTTTTCATGGTTTCCTGCTGCCTGAAGAATGAAGTTAGGCTTCTTTGTGTAGTGCCTATGATTTTCTAAGCTGCCTCTGAGTTACCTGGCTAGCTACTCCACCTCTCATAGTTGGCGTTCCAGCCTTCAAAAACTTTATTTCTTCCCATATCTCTATATTTTTTATCATGTTTTCCCTCTGCCTAAAAGCATATCACCCCTCTCATATTCTAGCCTTGACAAGTTCTCTTCCATCAAAAATCCTCTGGGAAGGTCTTGCTGATTTCTATTAGATCACTACCACATTCTCAAATGCACTCTAACATGGTTGTCAGTAACTTCACATGTTCAGGGAAACCAGAAAAGGAAAGTCATTTCATCTGTTAAAATACTGTTTTAGGTACGTGACCTAAACAGATTCAGTCTATGTGATATTTGGGGTACTACTTCCTTGAACATCTAGCACTAAATTATTACACCCTCACCCTCCACTCATTTTCTTTCTGGAGGTGGAACTCCTGTTTGTATGAAACCTGATTTCTATGTCAAGGGGGGCTGCTTTTTGGAAATTTCAGTTGCAAAGCACCACAGATGCAGATGACTCTGGGAAAAGAACAGTCAAAGGCAGTTAATCATGAGTTGTTGCTTTTTGGTAAGCAGAACCAGGTGCTATTACTGTAGGTCAGTGACAGGGGAAGTGCAAATGAAGTAAATTATCACATAGGCCACATCAGGTAACAAAGCCTTTGGTGAGGTTGAGGGTCTTCCTTCTTCAGGAGAAAACACACCTGTTTTCCATCAGAAGTGAATGAAGACATGTCAGTCGTCTGTCTGGATCATAAAAGAAATCACACAATCAACCCACAACACTATGTTAGTTCCTGTTACACAACATAGTGATTCAATATTTCTGTACATTTCACAATCATCACCACAAGTCTAGTCAGCATCTGTCACCATACAAAGATATTACATTGTAATCATTACTATATTCCCCACACATTGTTATTATATTCCCCACACTGTACATTTCATACCCATGACTCATTTATTTTGCAACAGGAATTCTGTACCTCTTAATCTCCCTCACCTATTTCTCCCCTCCCCATACCTCCCTTCTCTTTGACAACCACCTGTTCTCTGTGTCTACAATTCTGTTACAATTTTCTTTTGTTTGTGCATTTGTTTTGTTTTTCAGATTCCACACATAAGTGAAGTCATACATTATTTGTCTTTCTATACCTGACATTTCACTAAGCATAATACCCTCTTGGTGCATTCACGTTGTCACAAATGGAAAGATTTCACTATTTTTAAGGCTGAGTGATATCCTAGTGTGTATGTGTGTGTGTGTGTGTGTGTGTATCAACCAATGTGGCAATCAGCAAATGAATGGAAAAGTTGACTGGATCAGTTCAAAGCTCCTTTCAACCAAGGTCCCAAATAAAGCTCCACTGTACTATCAAAACAACAATGGTATACTGTATTGGTCTTTATCTTTCTGACTTATTTCACTCTGTATAATGGGCTCCAGTTTCATCCATCTCATTAGAACTGATTCAAATGAATTCTTTTTAATGGCTGAGTAATATTCCATGGTGTATATGTACCACAGCTTCCTTATCCATTCATCTGCTGATGGGCATCTGCTTCCATGTCCTGGCTATTATAGACAGTGCTGCGATGAACATTGGGAGTATACTAATGCATATATATGGAATTTAGAGAGATGGTAACGATAACCCTATATGCAAAACAGAAAAAGAGACACAGATGTACAGAACAGAATTTTGGACTCTGTGGGAGAAGGCAAGGGTGGGATGTTTCGAGAGAACAGCATTGAAACATGTATATTATCTAGGGTGAAACAGATCACCAGCCCAGGCTGGATGCATGAGACAAGTGCTCGGGGCTGGTGCACTGGGAAGACCCAGAGGAATCGGGTGGAGAGGGAGGTGGGAGGGGGGATCAGGATGGGGAATACATGTTAATCCATGGCTAATTCATGTCAATGTATGACAAAAATCACTACAATATAGTAAAGTAATTAGCCGCCAACTAATAAAAATAAATGGAAAAAAAAAAAAAACAATGGTTAAAGGTCAATTTTCAGTTCACGTCTGTTCAGTCGCTTAGTCAGGTCCAACTCTTTGTGATCCCATGGACTGCAGCAGGCTAGGCTTTCCTGTCCATCACCAACTCCCAGAGCTTACTCAAACTCATGTCCATGATGTCAGTGATGCCATCCAACCATCTCATCCTCTGTCGTCCCCTTCTCCTCCCACCTTCAGTCATTACCAGCATCACAGTCTTTTGAAATGAGTCAGTTCTTCCCATCAGGTGGCCAAAGTATTGGAGTTTCAGCTTCAGCATCAGTCATTCCAATGACTATCCAGGACTGATTTCCTTTCGGATGGACTGATTGGATCTCCTTGCTGTCCAAGAGACTCTCAAGAGTCTTCTCCAATATTATAGTTCAAAAGTATCAATTCTTTGGGGCTCAGCTTTCTTTATAGTCCAACTCTAACATCCATAAATGACTACTGGAAAAACCAAAGCTTTGACTAGACAGACCTTTGTTGGCAAAGTAATGTCTCTGCTTTTTAATATGCTGTCTAGGTTGGTTATAACTTTTCTTCCAAGGAGCAAGCGTCTTTTAATTTCATGGCTGCAGTCACTATCTGCAGTGATTGTAGAGCCCAAAAAAACTAAAGTCTCTCACTATTTCCATTGTTTTCCCATCTATTTGCCATCAAGTGATGGGACCAGATGCCATGATCTTAGTTTTCTGAATGTTGAGCCAACGTTTTCACTCTCCTCTTTCACTTTCATCAAGAGGCTCTTTAGTTCTTTGCCTTCTGCCATAAGGGTGGTGTCATCTGCGTATCTGAGGTTATTGATATTTCTTCCAGCAATCTTGATTCCAGTTTGGACTTCATCCAGTCCAGCATTTTAGGAGAGGGTGAAATATGAGCAAAACTTGTAAAACAGGAACAGTTCCCTTCTAATAGATTCTATTAGAATAGAATCTTCTTTCTCCATTCATCTGTTGATGGACACTTTGGTTGCTTCCATATCTTTGCTATTGTAAATAATGCTTCTGAGAACATAGGGGTACATGCATCTTTACAATTAGTGTTTTCATTTTCTTCAGATAAATATCCAGGAGTGGAGTGGCAGGGTCACAGGCACAACTTAAACTTATACAGTGCTGTATGTCAATGATATCTCAATAAAACTAGAAGAAAAAAAGTAAAAATACATGTAAAAAAATTTTTTTAATCTCCCGTTTATGTATAATCAGTCCACTGGTAACCCCTGTCCTAAGGAGAGACTTTGTTACCGAGATGAAATAGCAATGGTGCCCTGCATAGCTCACGGCCTGAGGAACCCATTTACCTGGACTTAAAACCTGGCTCAGCCACTTACTGGCCTTACATGAGACTGTTTCTTGACCTCACAGTACCCTAGCCTGCTCATCTGTAAAAGACCAATAAGAAAGATAAGACCTCATACAGTTGATGCAAAGGTTAAATAATATCCAAAATTCCTAACGCATGTTATCTGTGCAATAAATATTGTTACCTTATTGTTACATAACAAAAATCTAATAGAAGCTATTAGAAGGGAAATGTTCTTATTTTATAAGTTTTGCTCACATTTCACCCTCTCCTAAGATTGACCTCTAAACATTGTTGTTTTGATAGCACAGTGGAGCTTCATTTGGGACCTTGGTAGAAAGGAGATTTGAATTGATACATTAAGTTTTACCACTGAGATCTTTTTTCAAACCCCAACATTTATTCAATGATTTTAACTTTAAGAGGGAGATTTCAAGTCCCCGCCTATATACTTCAGGAAAAGATCCCAGCCTAAGTTCTGGTTTGCTCCCTGTTGGAAGGTGGCTGGTCAACAGTTACCTGATGCTTCACACCATCACTCTGGCACTTGGGTCATAGAGGAATATCTTTATGAAGAGTAAAGTTGCCCAGCTGGTGAATAAAGGAAAATACCCAGCACTTACCAGATATCAAAGTCTGCAGAAGTTACCTTGGCACTTACTTTATAAATTTCATCATGGCCCTTACTACCTAAAGGTAAATTTTAAATTCATCAAAACAGTGTAAGATATTCCAAAGTTACAGGAAAAATCTGTTTTGATATCTGGTCACTTCAAAAAAACTCTGAATGAGGAGAAAGAAAAGGAAGAGATTTCAACTTTTTTACAAAATGTTGATTTTTACTTATTTACCATGTCAGTTGCTAAAAATTCTACCACTAATTAAAATACATGAACCAATATGGGCACATGCTGTCTGAGATATAAATGGAGAAATAGATACATAAGGACACACAGATATAGTATTTAGGCTGCAATGACATCAGAAGAAACATTTTCTAGTCCCTTTTTGCAAGGCTTTGAATGAGTTTTAAATATGTACAATCCATTCAGTTACACTGTTTTGTATTTCTTGCTTTTTTGTTTTTCTCAGGTTTGTTTCATCATATTCTGTTAAACAATAGCCTATGGGGGTTTCCCTGGTGATCTAGTTGTTGGGAGTCTGTCTTGCAGCGCAGAGTATACGGGTTCAATCCCTGGTCCAGGAAGATCCCACATGCTGTGAGGCAGCTAGGCCTGTACCTCACAACTGCTGAACCCAAGCACCCTGGAGCCTGTGCTCCATTGTAAGAGAAACCCCCACAATGAGAAGCCCAGGTACTGCAACTGGAAAATAGTCCCTGCTCACCACAACTAGTGAAAAGCCCATATAGCAGTGAAGACCCAGCACAGACAAAAATGAAAATTAAGTAAATAAATAATTTTTTAAAAAGAACAGCCTATGTGTTTATGAATTAAGAGAAAAGTATCAACAAAATGAAAAGACAACCTACAGAATGAAAGAAAATGATGCAACTGACAAGGGATTAATTCCCAAAATATACAAACATCACATAAAGCTTAATACCAAAAAACAAACAAACAAACAACCCAGTCAAAAAGTGGGGAGAAGATCTAAATAGACATTTCTCCAAGAAAGACCTATAGACAGCCAAAAGGCACGTGAAAAGATGCTCAACATTGCTAACTATTAGAGAAATGCAAATCAAAATGACAATGAGGTAGTTTTGGCCATCATTAAAAAGACTGAAAACAATAAATGCTGGAGAGTGTGTGAAGGAAAAAGGGACCCTCCTGCACTGTTTTGGGGAATGCAAATTGGTGCAGCCACTATGGAGAACAGTACATAAGTTCTTTAAAAAACTGAAAATAGAACTACCGTAAGATCCCGCAATCCCACTCCTGGGCATACATCTGGAGAAAACCACCATTTGAAAAGATACATGCACTCCAATATTCATAGCAACACTATTTACAATAGCCAAGACACAGAAGCAACCTAAAAGTCCATCAAAAGAGGAATGGATAAAGAAGATATAGTACATATATACGATGGAATATTCAGTTCAGTTCAGTTGCTCAGTCATGTCCGACTCTTTGCGACCCCATGAATCGCAGCACGCCAGGCCTCCCTGTCCATCACCAACTCCCGGAGTTTACTCAAACTCATGTCCATCGAGTCATAGAATATTACTGAGCCACAAAAAAAGAATGAAATAATGCCATTTACAGCAACACAAATGGACGTAGAGATTATCATACTAAATAAAATAAATCAAAGAAAAATATCATATGACATTGCTTATATTTGGAATCTGAAAAAAAACAAAAACAAAAAACGACAAAACTGAACTTATTTCCAAATCCAAAAGAGACTCACAGACATAGAAAACAAATTCATGGTTACCAAAGGGAAAAGGGGGGTGGGAAAAGGATCAATTAGGAGGCTGGGATTAACATATACACACAAATATGTATAAATAGATAATAAACAAGTACCTACTGTGTAGAACAGAGAACTATACTCAATATTTAATAACAGATAAGGGAAAAGAATCTGAAAGAATATATATGTGTGTGTATATATATATGAATATATATGAATCACTGTGCTGTATATCTGAGACTTACATAATATTGTAAATCAACTCTACTTCAATTTAAAGAAAAATTGTCCAGAGGGTGAGTAATTTCTTGTGTAGGAACCAGGGACTGGGTTAACGCCTCACATACATAACCCCAATTAACTCTAATGTAAGAAAAAATGGCTATTATACCCATTTTATAAATATAAATGAAATAAGACAGCTAAGAGTTGCGTCATGTCACAGAGCTGCCTCACTGGAAATATGTTAATATAACATTCTTATGTCTAAATTTTGCAGCGTCAACTGTGATATTTTCTTCTCTTAACAGCTCTTTTCCATGCCCTTTATGGGTTCCAGTGTTTTTCTCTGAGACTATCCTACAGTTTTCAAGTCTATCCAGCACCTTAATATCTGTCTATATGCTTCTCACATGCATGAGCGTACATACACACATATGTGCACTCATTTGAGTACAGACATAGAGTTCCTCATTCATTTAACAAATCTGTACTGAGCACCTGTTATGCTGTGAGCTCTAGTCCATGCATGTGAGACACGAGAAGCCTTCCTGAAGCTTGCACTTTACAGGAATAACAGATATTAAAGAAACAGCACACACACACACAAAATCATCTTATTATATTTGTAACAAATGTAGAACATAGTATGAAATGACAGCTACTAACATGGGGACCTAACACTGAGAAGAAGGAAATTCAGATAGCATCTTTGTTAAGAACATATTGCAGAGATTGCTCTGTGGGAAGACCTGCCTGCTTCCTGACAGTGGGAACTAGTTCCCCTACCCCTTGGTTTCCAACTGCCTGAAGCAACTGTACATTCTTGATCTGTGATATTTTGTCCTCCATGACAGACCAAAGGTAACAGAAATCTCAAGGTTTTGGAGCTTGCTGAAGTGACTGGATTCTGACTGCCATGAGTCATCCTACTACGGTAGTTTTTTAACCCATATGTATGCTGTGGCTTCTATTTTAACCCATGGATACATAGCCTTGAATTTGAGATTCTATCCTCGGTGTTCTTTCCTTAATTACCCTTACTTGTTTAGGGGGTTACAACTTCTACAATTTTTATGGGTAAAAATTGGCATAGGAAGGTTTTCACAGTGACCTGTGATTCTCACTCTCAGCTCTTATTCATTCATTCTCTCAAGTGAAAAAATATATATTGGACACCTGTTATGGGCCAGGCGTTATGTTATCTACAGGATACGTATCTGCAAACAGAGCAGGCATGACGCAGTCCTCATGGAGCTTCCATACTAGACTAATTCTTTATTGTTGTATTTACTAAGGTTTAACAAAATGCCGAGCACTGTGAAAGACCCAGAGACTGCAAAAAATAACAGCTCTGCCTTGCAGAACTCATGTTCTTAGGAGGGAGATAAGATCGAGGCATACAAAACAACACATCAGAATACACTGTCAAAAAAGAAAAGATGATAGAGTGTCCAGGGAAGACTCTTTGAAAAGATGAGGTTTGAAAAGTGACCTGAAGGAAAAGTAAACTTGGAAAAGTAATTAGGAGAGAGAGGTCATCCAAGGTGAAAAATGGCACAAGATCGCCTGAAAAGGTTGGGGAGAGGACGGCAAAGAGACCTGACTGTCTAGATTGCAAGCTCGCCAAAAATGAGGGAAGAGGGCCTTACGTGCTATGATAAGTTGTTAAAAATTATTTTCACAGATAATGCAAAGTTCTCCTTTTTGTGGTAACTGAAAGAGTTCTTGGATCCTTTTCTATCATTTTTATGCTACATATGCTATTTTTTATTTTTTTATTTTTTTATCTTTCAAAATGAATTTTATTTATTTATTTATTTTTAATTTTTATTATTATTATTATTTTTTTCCAGTGGGTTTTGTCATACATTGACATGAATCAGCCATGGATTTACATTTATTCCCAATCCCGATCCCCCCTCCCACCTCCCTCTCCACCCGATTCCTCTGGGTCTTCCCAGTGCACCAGGCCGGAGCACTTGTCTCGTGCATCCCACCTGGGCTGGTGATCTGTTTCACCATAGATAGTATACATGCTGTTCTTTTGAAATATCCCACCCTCACATTCTCCCACAAAGTTCAAAAGTCTGTTCTGTATTTCTGTGTCTCTTTTTCTGTTCTGCATATAGGGTTATCGTTATCACCTTTCTAAATTCCATATACATGTGTCAGTATGCTGTAATGTTCTTTATCTTTCTGGCTTACTTCACTCTGTATAATGGGCTCCAGCTTCATCCATCTCATTAGGACTGGTTCAAATGAATTCTTTTTCATGGCTGAGTAATATTCCATGGTGTATATGTACCACAGCTTCCTTATCCATTCATCTGCTGATGGGCATCTAGGTTGCTTCCATGTTCTGGCTATTATAAACAGTGCTGTGATGAACATTGGGGTGCACATGTCTCTTTCAGATCTGGTTTCCTCAGTGTGTATGCCCAGAAGTGGGATTGCTGGGTCATATGGCAGTTCTATTTCCAGTTTTTTAAGAAATCTCCACACTGTTTTCCATAGCGGCTGTACTAGTTTGCATTCCCACCAACAGTGTAAGAGGGTTCCCTTTATTTTTTAAAATGTATCTGGATTTGAAGGGCAAAGGAATAAGAGGCAGGGAGACAGATGGGGACATTAATGACTTGAATTAGGTGTGATGATGTCTGTACGAGAAGAAGCAAATCCAAGAGCTACTATTTAAGACAGAGCCACAGTCTGAACAGAAGGGACGAGGGAGCGATGGAAGGTGATGTAGGCGAGGAGTGTGGGGGATGAAGGTGTGAAAGATAAACACGGGAGAATGGCAGAGGAGTTCTGGTTAAGCTGGGTTTGTTGAATTTTACACAGTGGTTGAGCTTTTGCATGAAAACGTCCAGGTCATTTAAAGTCTGGTGCTTGGGTAAGAAGTCTGGCCTGGAAATTGAGAATGTCATTGAGACAGAAGTGAGTGTGTAGCTCTGAAAATGGATGAGCTCTATGGATGAGGGGATGCAGAGACAAACCCAAACTCTCAGAAAACATTTAAAAGCTAGCAATAACTAATTATCTACTAGAAACAAGAAAATAGAATAATTAGAATTCAGATGATAAGAGTGTCTATGCCATCCATTAACATCAGACACTTATTATGGTTATAAATTTCTTGGGTAAATGTAAATGCTAATTTGAAAGGGGGGAAAAATATCTTCATTAAGTTGTCCACATTCTAATTTTGTGATTTCTAGAGAGCTCAACACTTTGGACTTGGAAGAGGTCAGATTCCGTAATTACCTGACAAATTCTCACAATTCCTAGGAAACTGGTAAACTCCCTATAAAGACAATGAGAAGTTGGAAACTGATTTATTTCCAAAAGCCCCATAAATCATAATAAAACTTGAAAGATTCAATTAAGAACAGGAATGGGCCCCTGAAAATGTAATAAAATGGTGTTTTTTTGTTTTTTGTGTGTTTTTTGCAGATTCTTTTCACTGTTAGCTCAAGTCTCCCTAGGTTAAAAGCTTTAGTGACAGAAAATTAAATGCGATTTTATTTCCAAGACTCTTGCAAACAATTTGTGATCTTGTTATTGAGTATGTTCCATAGATACCAGATTTGCCAGTGAATGCTCATGACCCCTTTTCTCAATCACAAACACACATACACACACAACCCCCACAAAAGTATTTAAGTTACAATTTCACTTTAAAAAAATACCAGAGAGTGACTGTATAATTGGAAAGATATAAACCATGTGATAACTACTAAGTATAAACTCCAGTTCTAACACCCCAAATTTTTAAGAAATGGAAATGTTCTAAGTGTTGGCACTCTTAGTATGGCTAAGAGTGAAGTATATTTCAATCAATACTATGCCTACTGATCAGGAAATTATTCCCAATTGGAATATTAGCCATGGTATTGCCAGTTCCTTACATTTACATTTCTCTCTCATGAGGCAATTTGGAAACAAACAACAGTTCATAGTTTTCGATCACTCCACTTTCTTGGTCTAGCAAAATCTTTAGTTCAGTTCAGTCACTGTCAGGTCCAACTCTTTGCTACCCCACAGACTGCAGCATGCCAGGCTTCTTCCCTGTCCATCACCAACTCCCGGAGCTTGCTCAAACTCAACGTCCATCAGGTCAGTGATGCCATCCAACCATTTGATCTTCTCTTGTCCCCTCTCCTCCTGCCCTCAGTCTTTCCCAGCATCAGGGTCTTTTCCAAAGAGTCAGTTCTTCACATCAGGTGGCCAAAGTATTGGAGCTTCAGCTTCAACATCAGTTCTTCCAATGAACATTCAGGACTGATTTCCTTTAGGTAACAAAATCTTACCTAGTTCTAATGTCATCTTCCCTATGAAATCATTCATTTATTCATTCAACAAATATCTAATGTTAAGCACTGGGTGGATAGAGGTCCTTGATCTGGTGAATCATATTTGAGTGTATATGTAGAAGGTAAGGGTAAGGAGGGATTAGGAAGAAAAGATAAAGAAATGATAGACTAAGATACTTTCAGATAAAAGATAGTGTTGCAGAGAATTGAAAAGAATGAGTTGAGAGAGAGTGAGGATGTGACTTCTGAGCTAAGATCTGCAAAAAAAAAAAGAAAAAAGATCCCTCCACGGGCATATTTGGTGAAGAGAGTTTCATTCAAAATGTTGGAAGTGAGAGCAAGCTCAATGAATGAAAAAAAACAGAAAGAAGGTTGATGCACACAGATACATTAATATATGAAAATAATACAATAATTAATATATCTTACAGCAATCAAGATGGTGTGCTAATTGTAAATTTCACAGCTATTACAAAGAAGGCTTGGGACAAATCATGTTGGGTCTTGCAGGCCAAGGTCTGATGTTGGGTTGAATTTCAAGTGTGACTGGAAGCCACTGAAGAACTTTAGGCAATAGAATGACATCATTTGATTTATATGTTTACTGCTGTGTAAAGAATGCTTTGTAAGATGGCAAAAATGGAAGCAGGGAGTCCATGGAAACTGGCTATTGAAGAGAACCAGAGGAGACTGGATGGGAGCTTACATTTGAGGGGTAAAACAGTTGGGAGAGAGAAATCTTGGCAGGTTTAAAATACAGCTTAGGGGAAGGTTTGGTTGGACCATCTGGTGGACTAACCATGGGACATCAAGGAAAGGACTGATTCACAGATGATGCCTAGATTTTTGGCTTCACCAAGTGGGAACACCCAGAGAGGATTAGGTTGTTTGGAGAAGATGCAGCAGGAAATGAAGAGATCCTCCCCAACTCTCTCTTCTATATCAGCAGTAGCCTCCTCCACACCTTAAACACAACTTTGTTACTGTGTATACCGTATGAAAGTGTTAGTCACTAGACTGTGGCCAACTTTTGTGGCCCCCTGGACGGTAGCCCATCAGGTTCCTCTGTCCATTGAATTCTCAAGGCAAGAATACTGGAGTGGGTAGCCAATCCCTTCTCCAGGGGATCTTCCTGACCCAGGGATCAAATCCAGGTCTCCTGAATTACAGGAAGATTCTTTACTATCTAAGCCAACTGTAATTTGTATGTTTAATAGATTTTGAGTCCTCAAAGAGTAAGGATTTTGTTTTATTCATAATCCAGATACTATCAGTGTCTGGCACATAGTAGGTGCTAAAATATACTTATTTAATATATGTACAAATTGAAGTAAAATATTTAAAATTCAACTCCTTGCATTTTTGGAAAAGTGGCATCTTGCATAATTGAGTATATCCTTCTACTCTGATTTATGAAGTATTTTATTCACCCTGGGAAATACATGCTATATAAAATAAAAAAAGCTATGATTGCAAATTGGATGTGCCATAATTAAAAAAAAACTTCTATTCATATGTAAAATAGACTGTATTTCATGTAGAGAAGAAACTAAATAAGTTGTTTATGAAAAGGAAATCTTTGGAGCCCTGTAGGGGTTTAGGCTAGTCCCTCAGAATTTAGTAGGGTTTCAATACATATTTATTCACTAAATGAGATTGAATACAAAAGAATATTTTACCTGAAAGTCTCCATTGGTCTATAAAAATTATATATGAACAGAATCCTTTGGAATAAACTATTAAAATATCAGGAATTTAATATATTGGGAGAGAGAGCCATTTATATTGAAAGGTCCTTATAAGGAAACACTTTTTATAAATTTATTTTTAATTGGCGGATAATAGATTTACAATGTTGCATTGATTTCTGCCATACACCAACATGAATCAGCCATGGACAGAGTTTTGTTCCCTCCCTCCTGAACCTCCCTCCCACCCTACCCCACACCTCTAGGTTGTCATGGAGCCCTGGTTTGAGGTCCCTGAGTCTTAGAGCAAATTCCCACTGGCTGTCTATTTTACATACGGTAATATAATGTATATGTTCCAATGCTACTCTCTCGATTCGTCCCACCCTTTCCTTCCCCCACTGTGTCCTCAAGTCAAACAATCGCTTTTCATGTGAATTGACCACTGGAGATTGTACTTTCTGGAACCATACTGCCTTTGCTATTTCAGCATGGTGTTCATTTGTGTAACTTACTGGTTTTGTTGTTGTTATACTTCACTGTACCTCTGACTTATAAGAAAATGAAATGTTTAAACCACAAAATCCCAGGAGGTTCAGCTGACAGGTATAAAAGGCAGTGTGATACTGAAATAAATAATAAGTCAGTTTTTGATTAATGGGAGAAATTTTGAAGTAGCACGCAACCTTGATTTTTTTCCCTTCCCTGTCCTACAGTGTTCTATAAAATTTCCTCTCACACAACTACTACCAGAAAGCACAGAGAGAAATAATTACCTGATTGCAGTAGGGAACACATTTAAAAAAATATTGGTCTTCTTCTAGTGTCAACATCACTGTAGTTAATGGACAAGAAATACAAGAGCCAAGATGGGGAAATAGGGCTGATGATGACTCTGTGGTTAAGAGGTGGAAACATGAGTAAATCAGGCTGTGATTTACCTTTAGACAGGCTACTTTCCTGTCTATCAGGATCTGACTGGTCTACCAGGGAGTAGGTGGGCCACAGAAAAGGATGAAGAGGAAAGGAACAACCACAATGATAATAAACAACAGCATCATTCATCAGATCTTTGTATAAACATGATCTTTGTATCATACACATCACTGTAAGCTGTCCCCACAATCATCCCATAACGTAAATTTATTTCTCCCACTTATGACTGAAGAAGCAGCAATTCAAAAATGGTGGATAAACTTGCTCAAAACTAAATTTCTAGTAAAAGGCAGGCCAGAATCCAAACACAAATACACCTGGATCCAAATACAATACCCTGAAGTAGTGAATGATGCAGAAACAAATTATGTCTGAAGGCCTAAGCAACAATCAGAATAGAAACACCACCCTTAGCCACAGATATTAAGGGTTTTACCAGTTCTGAGAAGTAAACCATCCTGAGAACAGGCATGTGCTAGAGTACTTGCTGTGATTCATTTATTTATTCAGTAAATACAGTTTCTTTCTAAGTTTAGTTTCAGTTCTTCTCAACTAATCCTTGCTGTCTTTATAAGGTATCAAGTAAACTGCCATTTGGGGTGTTACTGACATGTGCACCTGAAATGAGCTAACCCACCTGATCGTGGCAGCTAGGTTCTCATTCCCAGAGGGGCAGATCAGGTAAGCAGACCCCCTCAGTGTAACGGAGTCCACTGTTACCTGTGTGCCATATGTTTGAATGGATAACATTATTCTTCCTCTCCACCCAAATTTATTAAATGTCTGTAGCATTTAACATCTATGTATACATGTTCACAGGACTTCCCAGGTGGCGCTAGTGGTAAAGAACCTGCCTGACAACGCAAGAGACAAAAAAGGTGCGGGTTCGATCCCAGGGCCGGGAAGATGCCCTGGAGGAGGAAATGGCAACCCACTCCAGCATTCTTGCCTGGAGAATCCCATGGACAGAGGAGCCTGGAGGGCTACAGTCCATAGGGTTCCAAAGGGTCGTACACAAGCGAAGTGACTAAGCACAAACACGTGTATATAGAAGTTCATGGGGCTTCCCAGGTGGCTCAATGGTAAAGAATCTGCCTGGCAATGCAGGAGATGCAGGTTCGACCCGTGGGTTGGGAAGATGCCCTGGAGGAGGAAATAGCCAACCACTCCAATATTTTTTGCCTGGAAAATCCCAGGGACAGAGGGTCCTGGCAAGCTACAGTCCATGAGGTCACAAAGAGTCAGATGCAACTTAGTGACTGAGCAGGCATGCATACATGTTCACACCAAAATATTTTCTGTGGGAATGCATTCTCTGAGTGTGTTTCTGGTCCATTTTTCAGGAACTCTGGTTGAGAGCTATATGAGAACCATGAAGTTCAGCATTTATGGTAATTCAACAACCAGACTGTTATGGGTCTTTCTAGCCCTGCAAATTTATAAATCACCCACTCTGTGCTCATTAACTTTCTAGGTACCCTGGAGTTTATGACAAGTTTTTCTTAGAGGGTTACAATCATATTGGTGAATAAAGGCTAATGTTAAAAAGCTATACAGCACAGGGAATAAAGCCATTACTTTACAATAACTTTAAATGGAGTATAAGAACACCGAATCACTATGTTGCACATTTCAAACTTCCATCAGCTTTTTTAATGAAAAAGAAGTAAGAAGAAAAATGAAATTTGTTGACAATAAGATAAGGGAATACAGGAGTTTAAAGAGGGGGTAGGGGGAAAGGAGCTGGAATTATCAGAGAAGGAAGGATTTATGAAGGCAGTAAGGTTCACCTTGGCTGTGAAAAATGGGTAGGGATGGGTGATATTATAAAGATATCAGGGGACATTGGTTCGATCCTTGGTCTGGGAAGATCCCACATGGCGCGGGGCAACTGGGCCCATGTGGCGAAACTACTGAAGCCTGTGTGCCTATAACCTGTCCTCTGCAACAAGAGAAGTCTCCGTAATGAGAAGCCCGCACATCGCAACTAGAGAGTAGCCCCCACTCGCTGCAACTAAAGAAAGCTCTCGCAACAACCAAGCAAAAAAAAAAAGATGCCAACACTTACTGAGCAGCTGCTATGAACCTTCTGCCTTTCTGCACCCTTCATGTAATTTCCCTTAAATCTCACAAGGTAGTTACTACTATTCCATTTGACAGATGATGATATTGAACTGGTGAAAATTATGATCTTGGCCAACGGTCATAGTTATCTGAAATCCTTGTGCCATTCCCAGTCTTCCAGGAGGGGGAGCACTCTCAAGGACACCGTGATGCACTAGACCACAGCCAGCCTTAGAACCAGAACCAACAATAAAATCCAACACGCTGGAGGTCTCGGGTCTTAGGTGTGCCCCTCTTTACAGTATGTCCTTCGCCAGGAAAGCCTTCTTCCTACTTTTTCCTTGGCTAATTTCTATTAATAACTTGTCTTTTGGGTTTCAGCTCAAGCACTGATTCATCAAGAAGTTAAACATGGAAAAAGGATGGAGCAGCAGAACATTCCTGAATTTCAAAGTGGATTAAAGCCCCTCTCATAGCCACCTGTATCTTCACAATGTATTAGGATTGAAAGTGAAAGTGAAGTCGCTCAGTCATGTCCAACTCTTTGTGACCCCATGGACTGTAGCCTACCAGGCTCCTCCATCCATGGGAATTTCAAGGCAAGAGTACTGGACTGGGTTGCCATTTCCTTCTCCAGGGGATCTTCCCAACCCAGGGATCAAACCTGGGTCTCCCACACTGTAGGCAGACGCTTTTACCCTCTGAGCCACCAGAGATAGCACTGCCCTTTGATTTGTTAGACTCTAAGATCTGGCTGTTCTCTGACCCTTTGGCTTTTCATGTGGGTACCCAAAGGCCATAACGACTAAGCACCCAAAGGCTATGTGAAAAATTAGGCTTGATAGAAAAGGAAGCTTCCTAAATCTGATGTTTGCTGCAAGCTTGTCTCATCTGGCCTTCCAGAGATTTTAACAAGAGGTCTGGGGAGAAGGTTAGGGACCCCAGTGCGGCTCAGTAAACTCTTTAGAGCCACCTGTTAACTGTTTCCTTTGAGGTGCGGCGCTCTGCTGCACCTCACATGAGTTAGCTCTGTCACTGAGGATTTAATCTGCCGGAAGAGCACCTCTCCCCTCCCCGAGCTGTGTTTTCCCCGCGCTATGCTCTGGCCCCGGTGCATTGCGCTGGCAGGTCTTCGCTGAAATGACCAACAGGAACCAGAATTCTGAACGTTTTCCTTTTCCCTAAAGCTGCAGGCTTAGGCAGATGTGGTCCGTTTTCCGAGGTATCACAGGGAAGTCATGCCCACTCTTTGCCACAGCACATGAGGGCCCCCAGCTTTCCAGCCTGCGCCCCTGTCCCCTCCTTCACGTTCACCGCCTGACTGCTGAGGTGAGGCTGCATTTTTAGATTAAGTTCAGAGATTCTATTCAAAGTATGGAATTCTGGATAAGAAGTTTGTTGGAGGGGGGAATATTAAGGAAATCAATTAAACCAAGTTTCTTACCTCAAATCTGTTATTAGGTATTATGAATAATCTAAAGTTTTTAATGCATAACAGTCCTCTACTATAATGAAAAACAACTATTCAGTATGTTTACTTATGATCTTCCAACATATTTTTTCTCTCATTATCAAAAGTCCTTCCATACATTTCATATATTTTCCCCAAATTATTAGATTAGATCACAAACCCCAAGTGTGTTTCCTGCTAATAATTCACAACACCCCCAGAAGATAAGGCTCTGAAAAGTCTTCATTTCTGCGTGCAGTGTCCCTCCAGCTCTCTGATTAACCTGGCTAAAGCCTTGGGTTTAAAATCCAATTTAGGAAACTGGCTCTTCACTTGAGACTCAGAAGTGACCTTGAGTGAGTGAAAGTCGCTCAGTCGTGTCCGACTCTTTGCAACCCCATGGACTATACAGTCCGTGGAATTCTCCAGGCCAGAATACTGGAGTGGGCAGCCTTTCCCTTCTCCAGGGGATCTTCCCAACTCAGGGATCAAACCCAGGTCTCCTGCATTGCAGGCGTATTCTTGACCTTGAGTCTTTATAAATGTGTGTGTATTCCACTGATATCATACTGACAAGTGATATATCTTTGTGTGTGTGTTTACTGACATGCATTAGTCACTTAATAAACATTAGTTGACATTAAAATGAATCTCTTAATTCCAGTCTAGATGCCAAAGGAACAGATTTCAGGATTTGACCTATTTCTTCTCATTCTAGGTTTGACAATGTAGGTTTGACTATGTCTTTTCATAGCTTGATAGATAGGTAGGTAGGTCGGTAGGTAGATAGACAGACAGACAGACAACTGATAGATAATAGAAGAGTGGAAGAGAGTGAGGTGTGTGTGTGTGTGTGGCAGGGATAGGTGTGACTTGGCTGACTCTAAATCTGGGTTGGGTCATCCTGAATGCAACTATTTTGGTGCTGAGGCTCCTGAGAATGTTTCTTCTCTCACCTCTGGGTCCCTTTGAGCCATCTGACTCTGGTCAGCCTTCTTTCACTTCAAAGCAGCGGGCAGCAGTAGCAGCTCCTCTGGAAACCTTGGCCTGCTGTTTCCTAGATTAATTTATCCTCTCTGCTTTCACCCCAGCTGTGGCCCCCACCTCCTGCTCCCTGACTCACCACCGTAACAGCAGAGGTCCAGGGCATTTCTTCTGGAAAGCCTGCTCTCAGAAGCCGCATGGGCCCCTGAATTCCCCTAGGCCCTGGCTTTAGCCTGGCAAGTACAGGGGACAGCAAACGGCAAATGCCAACTGACAGCTGAGCTTCCTTTTTGGTCCAAGGCCTGTCATCTTTGTCCCGTCCCACCACAAAATGCATGCCATCACTGCCAAAAGACATCAAGCAGGGTTCCTGATGAGCCTGGGAGTTCCAGAGTAAACAACAGCAAAATACACTGAACTACCAGCTACAGCCCCTGATTCAGAAACGACTCACGGGTGAAGGCAATGGGTCAGGGACTCTGTTCCTCCTGGTGCTGGATGGTACCTCAATTAGAGATTTATTCTTACGGACAAGCTCATAAGTGAGAACTCTATCTTACTGGTTTCTTCTAACACGTAGCTCTTTTCATCTTCATGGAAGCAAGGAACACTGTTTAATGTGAAGAGAAGAAAACATTTGGGGATATGGGGGTATTAGAGGAAGAAAGTTTAAATCCTGGTAAAAACTAATACAGTGTCTTTTCAGGGGATGGGGAAATAGGGATGCAGACCATCTCAGTCTTGCTGCAAAAGTTCCAGAACTCAAGATAGCGGCAAGAGAAAGGGAATTGTGTCCTTTCACTGCCATGGCAGGGTTTTGGGTTTTTTTTTTTTTCAGAATCAAATAAACCTCCTTTCTCATTATTTCTATTCAGATTCTTCCTCACTCACTCCCACTCAGGCCACTCCAGGTTCCTTGACAGCCCTCCCCTATACCAGACATGCCGCCTGCCTTTGCAACATGGCTCACTTTCACCCTTTTAAGTCTTTACACAAATGTTACCCTCTTGCAAGGCCTTCTTTATCACTCCCCCCACCCACATGGGAAATTCCTGAGGCCCTTTCTTATTTTTCTGTTTATCACTTAGTGCTTCCTGATGTATATTTTACCTATTTTAACCTACTTACAAGCAGACTTGCATCTGCTTTGCTCCCCTCCATATTGCCAGAACCTAGAGAAGTGCTTGGCCAGAGCACTTTTTGTTTATCTCACTGCTTGTTGACAGACTGCATGAATGAACGTACAGATGGTGACCTGGCTGTCTAGTGGGAGCCCGTATCAGAATTTGACCCCTTCCCTCTCATTTCGGACAATGTGGTCTGACTTTTCTTTTTTCTGCTTATCAGAATCAAAGGTCAGACTCTATGATGGACCTAGAGTCTGTCATACAGAGTGAAGTAAGTCAGAGAGAGAAAAACAAATATGGTATATTAACACATATATGTGGGATCTAGAGAAATGGTACAGATGAACCTACTTGCAGGGTAGGAATAGAGAAGATGTAGAGAATGGACTTGTGAACATGGGGCAAGGGGAAAGGGAGTATGGGATGAATTGGGAGGTTAGGATTGGCATAAATACAATACCATGCATAAACTAGATTTCTAGTGGGAACCTGCAGTGATAACCTAGAAGGCTGGGAGAGCAGAGTGGGAGGGAGGTAGCTTAAGAGGGAGGGGATATATATATTTTACAACATTGTAAAACAATTATATTCCAATAAAAAAGTAAGAAAAAAGAAACAAAAATCACATCCTGATCACCTATTTTGAAACCAGAGAAGGTGTCGTGTTCTGAGAACCTCAGTGTTATACTAGACAATAAAGTGATGGTAAAGTTGTGGATAAGAGTTTGTCATTCTGGACACATGACAGATTCCACAGCCAGGAAGGGCGAGGTCCTAAATTCCCCTGCACATCGGCTTTCAGGCCAGAGGCCCCTGGAGCTGCCTGCTGCTCCTGCAGCCCTGGTGGACACCAGAGGCGTGGAGGAAAGAGAACAGTGTCGGAATGACTGGTGCTGGTGGGACCAGCAACACGGTGGGACCCAGAATCACCTGGGCAGCTTCTGCACCTAACACCCACCTGCCAGGGTTCTGATCTCCTCTTTTGAAAGGCAGGATTGAGATCCAGGGATTTAGAAAAACAGGACATCCCATTTCTTCACCTGTGATTCCTCCAGAACAGCTCCTTAGCTGAAGCATCGGTGTGATTTCCCCTTGGGTAGGTGTGTGCATGGATGGGTGTGCCAGGCACGTGAAGCATCACCTGTGACTATTGCAGGGGCACTGCAAGATTCATACTTTCAGAATTCTGCTCAGAGTGGGCCCGGTGCCCAGCAAAGTGGGTTACACCACTTATAACAATCCTTTTCTCTGATAAGACAATCTCATTTCAAAACAATAAGGTCATGAAATAAATTTTGAAATAAAATCAATTTAATTTGGGAGTTACCTATAATACTAGGGACTTAAAACTTTTAAACACAGGCCCAATCATAGGTCAAACTGGCAGAGACGTGTTCTGACAGGTATTCTAGACAATTTATGAACTGTTTACATTGATTTTAATGAAATATGGGCAGAAGGGATGGTTTTTAGCTTGTGTATCCCAGAGCACAGTAAGAATTTAAGCAATAGTGGCTGTATCTTAAGAATGATAAAGTCCAAAACTGTGGTTAATGTCTGATGTGAAAAATCTAAGACATGGTGGTGGTGTTTTTAGATACTGAACTTTGTAAAGATTTGAAATTGTTGCCCTTTTAAATTACTTACATGAAAAGGTAGAGGTCTTTTTTCCTTATGCTTTCAATTTCTTTTCTGGCCCGGAATGTGATTTCTTGTGAATCTGTACTTCTTATCCTCATTTCTGAAGGAATTCCAGACTAAGGCATTTGGAGGATCCAGGTGTGTTATTTGCACTGATGGGCAGAGGTCTTCTCAACGGTCTCCATGTCTCCAGCCATAAGCACATCAGATACAGCACTGGCCTTGCAGCCTGGTCCAGTGTTGGAGGCACCACTCATCTCTCTCTCTCTCACACACACATACACACATACACACAGTGGGAAGCAGTCAGGTGCAAAATCACTGAAGAAGCATCAGGAGAATTACTGCCATGAGATGATCTTCATTTTGGCCCTTCATTCCTCCATAGTAGATGTATACACCTTGCCATCTCCAAAGGGCTTTCTCAACTTAGGAATTTCCCCTTCACCACATTCCTTCTCCTTTCTCTGGCCTCTGCATCTCTAACATGTAACCTTGGATACGTATATATTTTTATATGATAATGGGGATTACTTCATGTGAATATATGGTTTTACTTTAAATAAATTGCACTGAATCTGGTTCTATTATTTTCCACTCAATAATATGCTTTCAAAATAGATAGATACATAAAATAACTATAACACATAGTTAAATACATAATATATGTGTGTATATATAGATAGATCGATCAATAGCTACTTAATTATTGCTCCTAAATGCTACACAACAGATCCTTTTGTGCATCAGCCACATTTTACCTGTTATTTCCGCAGTGACAGTTTCCTCCTGTTTCCACCACCACAAATAGTGACTGACGGAGGCAACATCCTTAGACATGTTGAAGAGGAGTCTGTAACCAAGAACAGGGTTATGGGAGTTTTAGAGGATACACATGTGTTATTTCATGAGCTATTGTCAGATTTCTCTCCCCTCGAGGTTTCTACCAATTTATACCTTCCCCATGGACCCCATGCTGCAGTCCATGGGATTGCAAAGAGTCAGACACGACTGAGCAACTGAACTGAACTGAATACTTTCTCCAGCAAAATATGAGGGTTCCCATTTCATTACCACCACCATTGTTTGCTAGTATCCTAATGTCTAATTACCAATCTGAGGAGTTTTAATGATGGTATCAGTATTATATCACCAATCTGAAAAGTATAAAGGATTATATCATTTTTAACTTGTATTTCTGATTATTAATGAGGGTAAGAATCTCTTATAAAACATTCAGATTTCTTTGTTTGTGAATTATTTTCTATTTTATTTTAACTGCAGATCCAAAGATACTCAGATATTTCTATTATGTTCTAGATAATAATGCCTTGGTTTCCAGTGTTCTGATTATGGTTCTCAGCTCCCAATTTGTCAGCTGTCTGCTACCTTCAATGTCCTTCACTGACAAACAAAACTCTTAAATTTAAATGTAGTCAATCCAACCTACTTTTTTTCTGAGAGCCTTAATTTTTTCACATTTATATATTTACTTCATGGAAATATGTTCACAACATATTGTTAAAGAAAAAAAGTAAGTTATAAAACAGTATGCATATTATGATCCTATTTATATAAAATGCCTCACAAGATCAGTAACAAGTATTCCCTCATCAGTTTGCGTATTAAAAAATCATTTTTCTTTTATTGTTCAAATTATAATAACACCAATCCTATTCAGTGGCTCAGACAAAAATCTGCTGCAAAGCAGGAGACCCAGGTTCAATCCCTGGGTCAGTAAGATCCCCTGGAGAAGGGAATGGCTACCTACTCTAATATTCTTGCCTGGAGAATTCCATGAATAGAGGAGTCTGGTGGGCTACAGATCGGGGTCATAAAGAGTCGGACACATCTGAACAACAAACACCAACAGAACATACAATTTTCCTTCTTAGGTCTCCTGTCCCAAGATTCCTCAGTGACTTTACTCAATGTTAGTTTTGCTGATCTTTTCACAGAACCAGCTCTTGGTTTCACTGCTATTTTTTCCGACCATTTTCTATTCTCTATTTATCTATGCTTTAATCATTATTTTCTTACTTTTGCCAGTTTTGCCCAACCCACTTTTGATTGTTAGGGTTTGTGATTTAGGGGTTTATCTAAAAAAATCATGGTTTTTAAAATTAGGTTTCTACTTGGTGTAGGTTTTAAAAATACCAATGTTCATTTTTTCTACATAAAAAGCCAATGCCTTCAACAATATTAATTAAAAAGTCCTTCTGTTTCCTGTGATTCATGGTGCAATTTATAGTATTTAATAAGGACTAGACTCTGGGATCTCCATTATATTGAACTGGCCCTTTTGAGTTCATTTCTTCTATTATCCATTAATTCACTTAGCAAATATTTATTGAGCACCTTTTATTAAACAGACATTATTTTGTGTACTGGAGAAACAGACAAAAGTTTCTGACTACCACAGAGCTTGTCTTAGGATTGGTAGATGGTATAAAGTCTTAAAAGTCAATATAAGTATTTATTAAAATAGCAGTAACAGCTAATATATATCCTGTATTATTTGCCAGGCATTATTCTAAGGTTTTTAAACATTTTAATTTATCTAATCCCCTCAACATACTAAAAAGCAGAGACATTACTTTACCAAAAAAGGTCCATCTAGTCAAAGCTATGGTTTTTCCAGTCACATATAGATGTAAGAGTTGGACTATAAAGAAAGCTGAGAGCCGAAGAATTGATGCTTTTGAACTGTGGTGCTGGAGAAGACCCTTGAGAGTCCCTTGGACTGCATAGAGATCCAACCAGTCCATCCTAAAGGAAATCAGTGAAATAAATGAATATTCATTGGAAGGACTGATGCTGAAACTCCAGTACTTTGGCCACCTGATGTGGAGAACTGACTCATTTGAAAAGACCCTGATGCTGGGAAAGATTGAAGGTGGGAGGAGGAGGGGACGACAGAAGATGAGATGGTTGGATGGCATCACCAACATGATGGACATGAGTCTGAGTAGGCTCTGGGAGTTGGTGATGGACAGGGAAGCCTGGCATGCTGCAGTCCATGGGACCGCAAAGAGTTGGACACAACTGAGCGACTGAACTGAAATGAATCCCCTCAACAACACTGTGAGATAGTCACTACTATCTTTCCTCACTTTACAGGTGAAGGAACCACACACATACATTCATAGCTTAAGGAACCTGCCTGAGGTCATGCCGCAGGTGAGTGACAGAACTGCGAGTCCAACCCAACAGTCTAATTCTAGAGCCTCCGCTCTTATACACTGCCCTGCACTGCCTGTGAATGGGCTGGGACATAGGAGGAGAACCATGACTGATCCACATATCAGATTTACTTTGGACACTGTGTTGAAATTAAGCTGTAAGTGGGGCAAGAGTAGGAAAAAAGAGACCAGTTAGGGACAATTTCAACAGGGTAAATAAGAGATGATGGTGATCTGGATGATTTAGTAGCAATGGAAGAGGAAAGAAGGGGTCAGATTCTGGATTCATTGACAACTCGTCCGTTGGAATATGGGAGAGAAAGAAGGATCATTGATGATCTCAAAGTTTTTATCCTGAACGACTTACAGGATCGAGTTTCCATTTACTGAATAGAAGACTACTTAAAGAACAAATTAAGGGAGAAAAATTCCCTTCATCTTTTAGATGTCTTTTAAAAAAGGGATCTAAAAGGTCATTTTAGATGTCATTAAACACTCAAGTGAGACTGGAATAGACAGTTGTATATGTGAGTCTGGAGTTCAGAGGCAAGATCTGTCTCTAAGATATAAATTTGAGTAACAATACCATATAACTTAAAAGACTATAGTAAATCACCAAGGAACAGAGAAAAGGGGAAAACAGAAGTCCAAGGTCTGATCCTGGCACACTCCCACATCTGTATCTCCAGAGATGCAGAGAAAATGAACAAAGATTAAGAAGAGTGACAAGTGATGGCGGAGTAAACTTAGAAGGTTACTATTTTGTAGAAGCCAAGTGAACAGAGGTTTAGAGGAGGAAGTAGTTCATTTTATCAAATACCAATGATAGGTCAAATTAGTAAAGACCTGAGAAGTAGCTACTGGATTAGCCACATAGAAGCCATTAACCATCATGGAAAGAATGGTAAAAGATTATGGATTCAGGATAAAAAGAAAGAAGAGTAAAGCAAGAACAGACAGCTCTTTCAAATTTTACTCCTAACTGTAACAATAAAATGGGATGGGAGTTAGAGGTGGATGTGCAATCAACAAACAGAAGATTATTCTTAAGATGTGAGCATTTGTAGAATGTTTGAGAACTTTGCTGATTATTTTAAGATTTGCAAGAACTTGTAGAATGCTTGAGTTCTGGAAATATTCCAGAATGAGTAAAAATAGAGAGTTGTAACCTGTTTGAATAAGTGAGAGAAATTAGAATATGGCTCTAAAGTGGCCATGAAACATAAATATTCATCCACAGTTAGCGGAGAAAAGGCAATGGATATATGCACAGGTGATGTTTAGCACCACTATTTGCTTTTGTAAATTGACCATGTATTTTCAGCAAGATTGCTACAAGATCTTATTAGTTATGATAATTGGACTGTCAATTTTTTTATATTTCTTGTCGGTTTATGTAAACACTCTTAAATCTACAAAAAAAGACAGTTTTTTGTCTTCTTTTTCAATTAATATCCTTCTGTGGCAGTTATTAGTAATATCCACCAATATTTCCATATCTTACCTCTCTGAACCTTCTTGAGTGGAACCATATGATTATCTCTGGCCAACTGAGCTCTGAGACAGGTGACACATTATCACTTTGTAATCAGAACATTTACCTGTGGATACCAGACCTCTTCATGGACAGAGGAGCCTGGTGGGCCAAAGTCCATGGGACTGCAAAGAGTCGGACACCACTGAGTGCCTAACACTTTCACCAGACTCTTCCAGGTTGCCCTGTTCCCTCAGATGCAATGACCAGCAATGTTTAAGATGGTAGCTATGCCACCACCTGCCTCCTTGAGTGTCAATGAGTCCAGGCTTTCTGCCAACCCATAAAAAACATTTAGCCTGAGCAAGAAATAAACTCTTGTGGCTTTTAAGCAACTAAAATGTTTAATTATGACTTGCAGCATAATCTAACCTATCCTGATTGACATGTCTCTTATTTTTCTTATCTAGGGCATTGGTCAGCACTTCCAATACAGTGACGAAGAGTAATGATGAAAGTGGGGAATTTCGTAAGTAATGTTTATTGATTTTTATTGAGTTATATAATTTTCCATTTATATCTAGTTGTCCAGACCTTTTAAATCACAAACAGTAATTGGATGTTATCAAATACATTTCCTATAACATTTTTATTTCAATTAATGTGATTTTTTTTCTTTAATCCATTAGCATAGAAATTCTGTTATTAAATCACATTTGAATTTCTAGAATAAATTCTACTTAATCATGAGATGTTACATTGTTAGATTTAATTAGTATCTTACATTTTAGCACTTACATTTCTAAGTGCAAGGGGCCTAAAAATTTCTTTTTCATATCATCATGTTTGGAAGCATGGTTTTTCTAGCCAGTTATACTGTGAATTGGGCATATATTTGCTTTCTAAAAAAAAAAAATTAGTAGGGTAGGAATTATCTTTTCCTTGATAATTTGATAAAGCTCAACATAAAAATGATTTTATTCAATTTAAATTAATTTATATTTTTAAATGGCTAAACTTGGTTTGATTAATGTTCTCTACCATTTTTACTCAATTTCATTAGTTTCTGCATTTGTCTTTATTATTGTGACTCAAGTGAGTAAAACATTAAAATGGGTCAATAAATGCTACATATAAAAATTATTGTCATAATTTTAATTTTCTTGTTTACTTCTTACTCAGGCTTAACTCTTTCATACATTGTTAATTCTTTCTATAGAAGACTAATCAGTTCATTTGACTTTTGTTTTTACTGTAGCAAATGTTTTAAAGCTCTAAATTTTCTACTGAATACTACCTCTAACTATATGCCATAAATTTTATCATGTAACAATTTCATATATTCGTTCTGATTATGAAATTATTAGTACTAATAATTTATGAATGATACTTCATAATTATTCTAATTATGAAATATCTACACAAGGATATTGAATGGTATGACTTTAGTTTCCAAACATGTGCCAATTTTCTATTTTTCCTTTTGCTATTGATTTCTGATTGAATTATTTTGTGTGGTATTCTTTAATTTATTGAAATTTCTTTGTCACATATTTATACAGTTTTATTAATGTTTTATGATGATTTAACAATGCTAAAAATTTTCTATGCATATTCTACATTTCTATTTCTGTATAAATATATTATCCTAGATATATTAACTATGTTATTCAAACATTCTAGCTTGCTAATGTCTGTTTGATCAATAAGTTTCTAAGAAACATGTACTAATATACTACCTCTGTCATTTCTGAAACTGAAGTAGAGTGGATTTACAATTCTATTGTCCTTTTATATTCAATGTTGCTGTTGATCCCAATCTCTTTGCCTGCTTCTGATGTTCAATGCTCCCAAACTAAGCTGAAATTCAGCACCATTTAAACATTACAACTTTTACTCCAAAACTAAAGGTTCATGCATGTTGTTTACAAAAACAGTATACCAAGAACCCTGCCCAAAGATGAACTGAATCTGTGGGTTTGGAGCTTTGCAATGGTTCAGGCATAAACAATAAGCCATCAAGTTAATAAGGGTAGTTTGTTGTATTTTTTAGATTCCATATATAAGCAATATTATACAGTATTTGTTCTTCTCTGACATTTCATTTAGCATAATGAACTCTAAGTCCATCCATGTTGATGCAAATGGCAAGATTTCATTCCTTTGTATGACTGAGTAGTATTCCATTGTCATAATACATCTTCTTTATCTACTCATCTGTTGATACACACTTAGTTTGCTTCCAATTCATTGCAATTGTAAATAATAGTGCTATAAACATTGGGGTATATGTATCCTTTTTAATTATTATTTTTGCATTTTTCAGATATATACCCAGGAGTGGAGTTGCTGGATCATATGGTAGTTCTATTTTTAGTTTTTTGAGAAATCTCTCTACTGTTTTACACAGTGACTACACCAATTCCCATCCCTACCAACAGTGAGGGAGGGTTCCCTTTCCTCTCCATCCTCCCTAATATTTGTTATGTGTTCTTTCTGATGACAGCCATTCTGACAGATGTAATAACTCACTGTGGTTTTGACTTAAATTTCCTTTAGTTTTTCAGTTTCTAATACAATGTACACTCTACAATAATTCAGATTCAGTGGGCCACAAATTCCAATAGGCATAGAAAGGCCTAGAAGTGATTAAAGGAAGTATTGAATAAATTTGTCTAGTACCTACTCACCCCCATAGCATCTTCAGATTTGAGTTCAGGGTAGGAAGCCAGCAGAACAGGTAAGTGCATTCATTTGTCAATACAACACTCAACAAGTCGTTGTTACTTCTCACCTGTTTCAGAGTAAGAAGATATCTTTATTGAAATACATTTCTACACTCTGGGGCCTTGGTCCATTACTTATTCCCCTTCTTTTTCTTTGCATCATAATTCTCTCTACTGGTTTCCTCTCTTCAGCCAAAAAACAAGCTCAATATTCCCTCATTCACCTTTTTGTTCCTTTCCTTTCCTCTACTGTGGGACTTTTTAAATGATTTTTTAATGACCGACTCCACCACATCACCCCTAGGACCTGGTACCCATCACCATGGGCTAGAGCCATGGAATGGGGCAAAAACAAAACAAGGGTGGCATCAACCTCTAATGAGATACTGCAACAGTTCAAGTGAAGTGAAAGGGAGTTTGAACTAATGTGGTGGCAGTGAGGATGGAAGCCTTCAGAAAGGCCTGAGGGCAAGGGAAAGGATTAGAGCTTAGACAATGGAGGGAACGGTATGAAATACCCATCTCAGAAAGTGACCGTTGCTCAAGACAGTGAAATTAGATTTTCCGAGCAGTGTTGTGTATCCACTTGAGTTTGATGAACATGAATTTATCAATATACCAATCTGATATATTGTGTGATTTCCTCTAAAAATCTCATGAAATTAGTAAATGATTTGGGAACCCATGATTGCCTAGCCATCTCTTCTAGATTAATTCTCTTACATTAGTGTTGGATTTACTTACATCTCTGCAGAAATACGTGCAATGGTTATCTATCCATTGCCTACAAAATAAAATCTACATATATCTTAGTCTCTCCATAATCTGGTCAAAACAAAAAATTTCAGCTTTACCTTCTCTATAGTTATCTGTGTACTTAACCTGGTTAGTCAAAACACCCTATGTTAATATAGGGACAGTTCAGTTCAGTCGCTCAGTCATGTCCAACTCTTTGCGGGACAATGGATCTGTTGTTTTGCTTTATTTTCTTCCAAAGTTCATCATTTCCCTTTCCTTCAGCAACTGCACTTAGATTTGCCTTTGGGAAACCACCTCTCCTAGGCTATTAATCCATACAGTTTCAGAGGAGCACACTTCTGGTATGAGGAATGAATAAATAACCCAGACATGCACAGTAATTGGTTCAGGAAGCAGATACATCACTAAAGCCATGGAAATTAGAATCTGTGAGTATCAATCCTGGAAATGTTTCTAGAAACACAGAAGAGGACAACTTCCTTACTGGTAAACAGGCAGAATGTAATTCTGAAGTTGCTAGGAGCACTCTGGCCCACATGAAGAGGACTTTGCTGAGATTAAGCTGACAGAAGAAAAAAAATCCAAAATAAGGGAGAGAATATTTTGATAACATCATTTGCATTCTATGACAGTCATGCCAAAACTCTTGAGGTTTTTAAGTTATGTCACACGTGAACCCCCTTTGTTTCTGAAAGTCTGGGTTTGGTATTTGACTCCTGGATGTTCTATAACTTATACAAGTAGCCCACAACACAGGCTCCCAGCTCCAGACCTCTGAGGCATCCACTGTGTGTAGCATTAATTTAATATTTAGGACAAAATGGGTTTTATGGTCATTTATATGGTTATGGACATTTCCTGCCTCTCCATCTAACAGCACCTTATTTGAAGGCAGTTTATTGCAGATCCTGAATCCATACTTCCTGGGATTTAAACTGTGGCTCTGCTTCTTACCTGCTGAGTGACGCTGACCAAAGTGCTTCACCTCTTTGTATTTCTGATTCATCATTCATAAGATGGTAATTAGAACAGTAGCACCTGAAAAACAAAAAAGTAAATAAATAAGAGAATGGAAGCACCCCCATAGAGTTGTTGCAAGGAATTAATATATGTGAAGCCCTTAGGGAAGAATCTGGCACATAATATACACCATACAAGTAAGCTCTATGGGAGTGCGAGCTATTTTTGTTACTATTATCACAATGATGATGATGATCATTATTATTATTTGCAACCCCGCTGCCTACTGCAGTGCCCTTCAATTATAAAGAGTGAATCATTCTTAATTGTTGTATAAGAGGATTTTAATATAGTACTTGTTTGCCTGATCCCGCAGTTTTAACATGGATCAAACCACCAAGGCATCAGGAGGCAGTCATCTCAGCTTAGAACACTGGAAAAGTCCAACTCTTCCTCATTCCTGCTACTTCCTTCACCTTTTCCTCAGTTTCTGCCCTTTAAGCTTCATCTTTCTTGCCCAGCATGCAATAGGCCCTGGAACTTGGAGACAGATTTCTCCTTGGTCATTTTTGCATATCAATCTTCTGTCTTCCATCTGCTTCTCCATCTTACAGTAGCTTCTCTGCATTCCCACACCCTGGCCTTCTATCTGGAGGGTCAGCTAACACTTAAGAGAAGAAAATTTACTCCACTTAAAGGCTTTACAGTAGACTCTAATCTGGATTCAATATATAATCTCCAAGACACAGGAATTAGCTAACATGATGTATTTCAAAGGGCTTAAATATAAAAATATATCTTCAGCTAAAAATTCCCATGTCTATTTTCATTACAAGTTCAAAGAGAATTTCTAGGTTAGGTAGCTTTATTCCATGTCAGCAGTAGTCAGTCAAATAAGTAGGATTAGATGAAGATGGGGTCACATGAGTCAAAACTTAAGAAAGGTAACTGGAGGGAAGAGGGGCCAGTGAGTGTGCAAATCATGAGGACTATTGAGTCTATTTAAAGAATACAAGACATATTTATGACCTGACCATTTGGAGATTTCAACACCATCACCAGTCTGGATGCAGAAGAAACTGCTATCATTCAGAATGTCACCTGAAGCAAAATGTGGTATAAATTAGCAAAAGGTACAAAGCCCATGAAAACCCTCTATGATTTAAACATGAGAGGTTTCCAGTGTACTAAATTTGGAATGATGTGCTTATCTGTGATCCTGCTGGAGGAAATAAAATGTTCAGCTTGGAAAATGAAGAAAAGAAACATATTAATGTTTTGCTCATAAGGCAGAAAGAAATGGAATGATATGAACCATGTGAATTCAAAACATACCCACTTAAAGCACATTTGCTATATTTGGAATGTAATTTAAGAACTTAGAATTTAAAACTCCTAGAAATTCAATATTGAAAATTTTAAGGCAATTTCTAGTTTTCATACAACAAAATGTCTACAAATTGCACTTTTATACAGGAACACAGCAGAAAACTTTTCTTCCACGTAGTTTGCTACAAAAATTATCATACGTAAAATCAAATCTCATGAAAAGTTAAATGATAACAGAAGGCATCCTAACATGATACTGTTGATTCTTTCCCACCTAAAATGAAGAAGGCACCATATTAAGTATTGAAAAGAAACCATTATTTATTTTAAAGGGAAACATTAATATATTCAGTAGATTTTAATGTATCACTTTTCCTATGTCAATATCCCCAGAAGCAGATCCTGAGATGAAGGTTCACATGCAAGTGATTTATCAAGGAAATCTCATTAGCAAAACCAATAAAAGGCTGAAGAAAGCAAGGAAGTGAAGGGAATGAAGTCAAATAAAGGTGTGATCTCAAAGTCCTGCACAGGGTAGCTTCAGTTTGATCCTATGGTAAATTCTAGAGAGGAAGTTTTTTTTTTTTAATTAATTTATTTTAATTGGAGGATAATTACAATACTGTGACGGTTTTTGCCATACACCAACATAAATTGGCCACAGGTATACATGTGTCCTGCCCATCCTGAGCCCCCCTCCCACCTCCCTTCCCACTCCATCCCTCTAGGTTGTCCCAGAGCACCAGCTTTGAATGCCCTGCTTCACGCATGGAACTCGCACAGGTCATCTATTTTACATATGGTAATATACACATTTCAGTGCTATTTAGAAAGGAAGTTATTTTTTAGAGTTATCTGAGTCAAGTGTGCTTGACTTTCAAATTCATTGGCAGAGTCATCAGCAAATGTTCAACCCTGGAGGACATAAATTCCCATGTGTTTAATCAAAGAAACCACCAGTAGATTGAAGAAAAGTCCCATCCCAAATTGCTATAGTTTATGGAATGATGGGAATAAAAGCATATTAAAGTCTGGGGATACACAGGAACAGGAAAAGAGACGTTAGGGAATATGGATACAGTTCTGACATTATTTACTACTTGGTTCCTTAATGATGTTCATTTACATAAGTAATATTTTATACCATTGTTTATTAACCTTATTATTTTAAAAATACAGGAGAGAGATACTTTGCACAATTCAAATGCTATATTCTCTATATGAATAGATATGTTTAATTGCCTATATAGATCAACTCAAATGATGAGTTGATGTTTTCATTCTGTGATCCACCATTTTTATTTACCCAGCCATTTAAAAGTATTCATTGACTGGCCACCATGGGAGTCCATTTAACATCGTTGTTAGTAACTTTGACGTCACAGAGAACTTGTTTTGAATCCTGGCTCTACTGGTTACCATCTCTATGCTTTGGAGCAAAGAACTAAGTTCTCTAAGTCCCTATTTCCACATGTGTAAATTGGGGACAATCGTATTTAAAGATTAAGTGAGATAAGGCATGTAATTGATTTTGCATAGTGTCTGGTATATGGAGAAGGAAATGGCAACCTACTCTAGTATCCTTGCCTAGGAATTCCTACAGACAGAAGAGCCTGGTAGACTATGGTCCTTGGGGAAGCAAAAGAGTCGGACACAACTTAGTGACTAGACAACAAACAACTGGTATGTGGCAAATGCTCGATGTTACTTAATATAACAATGAAAATTATGAAGATAATATAGAAGGCAGGGTGATAATATCTGGGATAGTATACTTGAAAGAAAAACATGATAAGGCTCCTGCCTTAAAGAGCTTACGATCCTAGAAGGCACAGCATGAATAAATATTTAGCATAGAAATAGGGAGAACGATGTATGACTGATATTAAATGAGATATTTTAAAAAGGATGCCCCACCTCTACTCTCATCCTCCAGTGTGTTCTCCACACTGATACTCAGGCTCTCTAATACATAGCTCTATCATGATACTCCTCTCTCTAAACTGTCAAAGACTCCCTTTTATCTAAATAAAGCCAGCCAGATTCCATAGCATTTATCTATGATCTACGTGTTCCCCACACCACCACCACCCCCCACCCCGCCGCAGTCTACCATGGTTCACATCTGTCACTTCATCCTGGTGATCATTCTTCATCCTAGAACTGTTAAGAATTTTTAATATTTTTCTATTTCTGTGCCACTGCTCTAGTAGTTTCATCCATGTGGAATATCTTTACTTCTTACTGTTGAAATTTCTCCATCTTCAGATGTTCATCCCAGGTGTCACCTCTTAAAGAAAGCTTCCCCATCTCTGTCATTTAAATGACTTCTCCCCATCCCTGCTCTTTTGGTAGATAGTTTTACTGCTTACAGATTTCATACTTAATTGTGTACTAGTAGATTATATAAAAGAAAATGGCTGAGGAGAAGAGGTTTATGCACTGAGACTGGCTCAGCCACTCAGCAGTGTCCACCAGAATGCTGGTTTTTGCACTAGACTATAAGTTTCTTGAGGTCAAGGATGACCCCTAAGATTCCACAAAGGAGTTACAAGGAAAGAAAGAAAATCATCATATTACTATGTTGGAAAGGAAGATAATTTCAAGAAAGTAGACAAGGGAATTGGTACCAGATATTTCTGAAAAGTCAAGGAAAGCAATGAATGAAAGAGACTTGAACAGGTAAGGGCTTAATTAATTTGGAAAATGCAATTTTCCAAACATTATCATACTTATGTAATATATACATATACTCCTACATTTATGTCTATGCATAGATATAGGAGGGAATAAATAGTGGAAATATGAAACTAGCAGTGTGATACTAGTCATCCCAAGTGCAAATAAAAGCTATGAGACATGGTAACTGGTGGTGGGAGGTTGAGATTTATGTCATGAGAAAGAAATTTGTGAGATTTTTTTTTAAAGCCTGTTTTTGTTAAAGGACAAAGGGAAATGATTCATTTAAGAGGGAAATATTAAAAGTTCTAGAGAAGAATTATTTGAGCAGGAACTTTTTTTTTACTCTACTCAAAACTACTCTATAATTAATCAGTGTAGCCATCTAATTCTCATAATTCTAGAATATGGAAATTAAAAACACCCAAACTCCAGCTTGACCTTTTTGCAATGTAGCATTTTCTCAGTGCGTAGGTAGATGCATGTATCTGAATTGTAACAGCAATTGTCTGTTCACTGCTCCATTCTTAGGGACATCCCCACTGGCTCAATACACAACTGAGTCTGCAAGGTTGAAGTTCTCCCTTCAAACGCCTAAACCCATGCAAGTGGCCAGGTTCCCCAGCCTGTTAGCAGAAGCTCCTATGTGTCAGGGACTCTGCGGAGCAGTTTGTCTGCCTGTGGGATGCGAGTGGGCAGGTGTCCACAATGGATGGTGTGCTCACTGGGAGTTGTCTCCAGATGAAGGGCCTTTTCTTTCCCTCCGACTCTGCGGACTCCCAATCTCTTCCTCCAATTCTTTCCCTCTAGTCACCATTATGGCCTTTCCCCAGCCCCAAGCTTCTCAGTGAATATAAAAACTGACCCAAGAATCCTTCTCTAGCATTCAAGGCAGTGGTAACTTTTAATCTTTTTTTCAGCATTGATATGGGCTGAAGGGGTGGGGGGAGAACCCTCGTAAGACACAGAGAACAGATTGCTGGTTGCCAGAGGTGGGGGTAGGGTGACTGAAACGGGTGAAGGGGGTCAAAAAGTACACATGTGCAGTTACAGCATGAATAAGTCAGGGGGATGAAAAGTACAACATTGTGACTATAGTAATAATATTACTGCTTGCCTGGGCTTCCCTTGTGGCTCATTTGGTAAAGAATCTGCCTGAAATGTGGGAGAACTGGGTTCGATCCCTGGGTTGGGAAGATCCCCTGGAGAAGGGAAAGGCTACCCACTCCAGTATTCTGGCCTGGAGAATTCCATGGACTGTATAGTCCATGGGGTTGCAAAGAGTTGGACACGCTGAGCGATTTTCACTTTCTTTCACTTTCACTGTTTGCGTAGCTGAAAGTAGCTAGGAGAATGGCTCTTGAAAGTTCTCATCACAAGGGAGAACGTTGTTGACTATGTATGGTGACAGATGCAAACTGAACTTACAGTGATCACTTTGCAATATATACAATATCATATCATAACATTATACATCTGAAATCAATGTTATGTTGTTAATTTCAAAAATTTTTAAAAGAACCCTCAAGAGCAAAATGGGGTAGGAAAATATCCTGAAAATGGATTAATGAGTTGAAGCATAATTTTGGCAGGTCATCAAATAGATTAATAATAATAATAATACACTAACTTTGAGCCCTATTGGTCTTATATATAAAACTCAAGTAACCATCACAGCAAACCAATAAGAGAAGTGCAATTATTTTTGCTATTTTACAGATAAGAAAACTGAGGCATAGAGAAGTTATTTTGCCCAAGGGTATTCAGCTAAGAAGTGTGAGGACTGGAATTTTGAGTCTAGAAATTCTAGTTCCACAGTCTATACTCTTAATCATCACACCATACTTCAGTAATATATTTTTAGTTTTGCTGAAATACTGTTTCCTCTAACACAACAATTTTGGATTACATTTCAAAATACATATATAATTTTATATTATGACCTTGTAGAGAAAGAGTATTTCATACAAGTCAGCGAATTAAAAATCAAGATTTTTGGTTTATATATTGGTCCAGATACAAAAGTACACAGTATAATTGTTGCTGTCAAGTGAACATAATCATAGAGAATATTTTCTGTAAGATTCTGAGTGGAACAACATTAGTACATTACTCTGATTTACATTAATGATTTATAAAACCACATGTAACTTGCTGTGAAAATGTGTACTGGGTCTAGATATATGGAGAAATGTGGGAACCAACAAAATAGATTTGTCTCAGTTGTATGACTTCAATTTAGTTTTTAAGTAAGTGCTTCCACATTGCTTGAGCAATTAGAAAATTTTTCTGTAGATATACAGCGTGGTTTTGTCATATGGGTTCTCAGATAGGTAATTATAGTTAACCTCCCTACACATACTATAAATATTTTCAACATTCAAGTGAAGCCTTCCTGAGAAAATCATTTATGGATACAAATAGAAGAGTTCCCAGGGAAATATTAAAAACTGGCAATTATCTCTTGGTTTCCCAAAGAATTTCTATATAGAATTCATTCCCTTTAATGTTAGCAGAATCTGAAACAGTAGGTCTCAGTTTCGCTTGCTCATTCAAAGCAGTTAACTGTCTTTACAATGACATTCCCAGAGATTTTGATTCATTACTCTGGATGCAGGAAGGGAGACTTAGAGTCTGTATGTTAAATAAGCCCCTCTGGGAGTTCTGATGCACATGATCTGCCCACCACAATCTGGGAAACGCAGATCAAAGATGTCAGAGCGGCTTATGGCGGTGTCCTGACATGGATGCTTTGCACAGGGAGCACCTAGACAGATGGCCAGGTACCTGGTTCTGCCTACTCTGCGGACCAGCCATTGACTGATGGGTAAGTTTGTGAGCACCCAGTCGAGGGACCTCTCTCAACCGTTGCTGAGGGATTCAATGAAGGGATTTTGGAAACCAGTACAAGGATTAGTTAAGAAGGACTGAATCTGAAATATGGAATGAACTCACTACTTGCCTTTTATTCAATAGTGAATGTAAGAACATATGTTTACAGTAGATGTTTAGGAGCTAAGTTTAATATTTAATCCCTCCTCATTCAAGGATTAATGAAAATTGTATCCAGGTGAGTTTGGGGGCATGATTTTGCCTTGTTATGCATAAATCTTCCCCTTTCTTTGTCTTAGTTTCATGGAATCTGCTGATTCCCATCTTGTCTCATAGGTGGGAATGCTGATCCTGCTGATTGCTAATGTAAAAATACTTTTAGACTATCTTAATCAATCATTAAGGTTTTCCACCACTATGGATCTGTAACTCTGGTTATTCATATTTTTCTTAACTACTGCACAGGTCTGTGTAGAATGAAAATGTATTTGTTTTCCAACTTGGTGAACAGGTTAGCCATCTCCAGTGTGACCACCTGGGAACAGGTATCATCTTTGTTATGGCAAAATGAAAAAGAGATAGCGTTGCCACCTTAGAGGAAAAGAAAGGCTGCTAAATGGAGCGATGTCTGAGTTTCCATCAGCGGGCAGAAAGCTTTTACTTTAAGATGTGTTGCATAATTCCTTGCCCAACTGGATGCTGCCATTTAAACATACTGTAGCCTCCTCCTAGGGGTTTCATGAGCTGAGTTAATGTTACCATGTTGCTTCTTTTATGACACAGAATTGCATTAAGATCTGCTTCTTGGGGATGCAGTTTGTGATGAAAAATATGTTTTTAGTATTGTGGAACATTTTGGGATTTTATAGATTAGATTTTTTAGGTGGGGGTATACCATATTTTAGGCTACGTTTTCAACATGCCAATACCTGTAGAGAGACAGTGATAATTTTTCAAACACTTTTTTTCAGTGATAATTTAATCATCTAGGGAAATAAGTGAATCACGGGGTGAAATCTTTATATCCTTCCTTGTATAGTTTTTAATTCTAAAAATCCTTACTGCAGAAATGGTGCTAAAAGGAAGAGTCAGACAGTTACGCTCATGCTTCTGCAATAGGCACCTCATGTGTCAAGGCGTGTCAGGTAACTGGTGTCCAGAGAAGGACTTACAGAACCTGCATGACAGGAACTGCAGTGTGTGTGACAGGGCCCGGAGTCAGAAATCCTCCCCCAAAACCTGAGAAGCGGCTGCTGCCAATCAAGAAGAATTTCCAGATTTCTCCCCCTCTCCTTAGGGGGAGACAACTGCTATCCTAAGCACAAAGAAAGCAAAATAAAACCTGGCTTTCCCATGAAGGTTAAGTTTTTTAACAAATGACCAAAAAAAAAAGAAGAGGAGCAACTGTTAGCATTTTGTTGCTTTTTCCCCTCCAATGTATATATTTCTCAAGTTCTACCCAGTCTCCATTTTTGAGGTATCTAATAATTCTCAAGATTCTAAAGCTTTTGTCCTGCCCACTTGGCTAAAATTTGGGGAGTGAGTTTTTGTTTTTTTCCTCAAATTTTCTTTGCCCAGATAGAACTCTCAGAAGCAACCGGTATTTTTGTATTTTCAATAGTTACTTTCAATACAAAGAAAAGATTCCATTTGATTAAACTAAAGTCAAAGTTGAAATTTTTTCCAAAAAAAAGAACTTTGAAAGTTCGGTGGGATATTGGTTCATTCATTGTGACAAACACCATAGTGATGTAAGATAGTAACACAAGGGAAAACCGGGTGTGGATATGAAGGGACTCTGTACTGTGCTTGCAATTTTTCTTAAATCTAAAAGTATTTTAACAAAACATATCTTTCTAAAAAAATCTCAGCGGGTACAAAGTGCAAAGATAAGAGAGGCATGAATTGTGAGATTTTAGAGATTATCTGGTGGTGGTACACTCGTGTCTTTCTCTTGAAACCCCGTGGACTGTAGCCCCCCAGGCTCCTCTGTCCATGGGATTCTGCAAGAATACTGGAGTGGGCAGCCATTTCCTTCTCTGGGGGATCGTCCCAACCTAGGGAAAGCCTGAATTCTCCTGGATTGCAGGTGGATTCTTTACTGACTAAGCCACCAGGGAAGCCCTGATTATCTAGTCCAACCAACTGCTGAACATTGAAATCTTTTCATCAACATCACCTATAAAAGTTCATTCAGGCTAAATACAATTGATTTGCATTTTAGTCAGAAATACCTCAAAGCCAAGGCAACTTAATAAGGATATTTTTGGAGCCCCTTTAGAGAAGGTTCTTCCCTTTATAGAGTCTAAAGTTGTCTCTCTACAGCTTCCACTTTGGCATTTTCCTTGGGGTCCTCGTAGGCCACTAGATCAAGGGCCAGGCTCCCCTATATCATACTATCGCATACTCTCAGCTCACTGCTTGTCAAATATGAAACTAATCTAACCCCTTATGCTAGTTCTCTAGCTACCATAACAAAACACCACAGGCTCAGTAGCTGGAATGGTAGTAATGTATTTTCTCATAGCTCTGGAGGTTGAGGTTCAGGATCAAGGTGTTGGTAGGTTTGGTGTCTCTTAAGGCCTTGGCTTGCTGAGGCCACCTTCTCGCTGTGCCCTCACATGACTTCTTCTCTGTGTGCTGACCCCTGGAATCTCCTCTTCTTAAAAGGGCATCAGTCCTATTGGCTTAGGAACTCCACATTCACTAGCTCTTTAAAGATCTATTTCCAAACACAATCACATTGGGGGTTAGAGGTTTACCATAAAAATTTGGGGGGAACACCATTCAGTCCTTAATACTCCATTTAAATATTAAAGTCCTTCAAATACTGGAAAGTGTTGGTGAGATATCACAGTATACTGCATAACAGTGTGAACCTGGGGTAGTCCACCAGAGTTCAAATCCCAGCTAAGGCACTAGTTAACATCGTGGTAACCTTGGGCAGCCATTTAACCTCATGGAGTCTTCACTGTCTCACGTGGAAAATGAGGATAATAATGATCATTGTTGGTATTGTGAGGCTTTCATTCTAGGAATCTAATTAACAACAATGATAATAACTCCTCCTGATTCTCCTCTGAACTACAAAATCCTTACTTCCTATCTAATGTGGTTTCAGCCCGCTTAACCTGAATTGTGTGTTCTTCAAGTGATCCCCTAGTCATCTTCCTGTACATTGAGTTAGACAAAGTGTATCACTCCCATGGGGCTGCAAACAATACTAGGGGCTGAGAACAATATCCTAATACTAGGACCTAAGAGCCCATTTGCCCTCTTGGCACTCAGATCACAATATGTTCTTATTAAGTTATCCAGCAAAACCCTTGAGTACAGTACACCCCTAAGTCTTTTTCTCCGAGGATTTCTGCTAAACCCATTCTCATTTTGTTTGGAAGGTCAGTCCCCTGAAACAAAGCCACAATTACATACTTACTTATATTAAATTTTACCTTGTCAGCATCTTCATCATCATCTCATCATTATCTTTGTGTTTACAAGTCATCTCACTTATAAGTAATACGTTTAAGATTTTACTCTAGACCCATCCAAGTGTATTGATCTGTGCAGAGAACAGCTTTGCCCTGGCAACCTTGCAAGAACTGGTATAAACAAAGCCTGAACTATAGCTAACCTGAGTCCTGGCTGAATGCCGTCCTGGAATGGAGAAAATTTGGGATGCCTCTAATGAGCTGTTATGAAGCCATCTCACACTTACCTCCCTACCTCCCTGAAAGGATACTATGAGACAGATTTTCATCATCTCCTGGGTTCTCATGAAGCACAGGCAACTTAGCACTGGAGTACCCCAGAGATGGACTCATTGCCCCTTCCTGTTTTGGTGCAGGGCCAAAGACTTTGGAGCCAGCCCCTTGGCTTATTCAGCTCCCTACTGTCTGTAAGTAATAGATGGTCTAATCCTAAAAGTGCCTCATTGTATCTGGACTGGTTGATCAGTCAGGTCTTGGCTTTTCCTTGGCTTCTGAGTGTGGGTAAGCTTGACAGTGTGTGGATCTCATTTAAAAAAAAAAAAAATCAGAAATAAACTCACCCAACTCTGATTCTTCCTAAATTTTCTATTCCTCAGAATTCCTCAAACATCAGTTTGATGGGTTCACTCACAATTTATTTTAGTTGCCTGCATTGCAAGTCACTGTGGCCAGGAAGTTATAATTGATAGCAGCTGATTGTTGCTACTTGCCTTCTTTTCATCCTTTTGAACTTAATTTCATACCATATAGACTTTGTTGCATATGCAAACTTCACTCACCATTATACCACCAGACAAAAGGAAGAAAGGAAAATTTATAGGTTAAAAACTGCATTCAAAATAATGTGTTACCACAAACGTTTCTTATATTTGAGGCATCGTGAGGATTCTACCGATCCAGATGTGATTCTAATAAGAATTATTTTTCTCTTTCTCATGAAATCAGAAAGAAAATATTCTAACTCTAAGCTAATTATTCTGTATATCATTTCTGGCTGAGTAAGGCTTACTCATAGTACTTGAATAGCAAAACTTTACTAAAGAAAGGTATGATGATACAGATGTCTAAAAAAAGAATGAAAGAAAGAAAGCTATAATGGAGGTAAATAAGTTAACTCTCAGTTAACAACTACAGCCCCTAATAGCAATTTTTCACACTTCATAGAGCAACTCTCTATCTCCCTCTCTGTGTCATCTGAATGCACCCAGGTTTAAAAATTTCCATGTGATTCCATGAAAACTTCATGCATTCCAAAAACTGTATAGAAATAACATTTGCATCATTTTCTGATAATGTATTATCATTGTCCATTTCCCTCTAAAACTGAATATTATTATTATTTTAATTTAAATATCCATTTGGGATAATTATAGTAAAATTATGAATATCCTTTCTCCCTCATTAAAATATTAACTCCCTATGAGAGATTTATTTTATAATACTTTGTGTCCCCAACAGGACCAACTGGATGTCTGCATATTTTACTTACCCAATTAACACCAGTTGAACTGAATTTAGGATACTTACACTGTGGCCCTATTCCATGAATGCATATAAACTGGAAGTTTGTAATATATTTCAAATGAAAAGAAACTGCAACCCTATGGACTGCAGCAAGCCAGGCTCCCCTATCCATTAACTCGCGGAGCTTGCTCAAACTCATGTCCATTGAGTCAGTGACGTCATCCAACCATCTCATCATCTGTTGTTCGCTCTCCTCCTGCCCTCAATCTTTCCCAGCAGCAGGGTCTTTTCAAATAGGTCAGTTCTTCACATCAGGTAGCCAAAGTATTGGAGTTTCAGCTTCAGCATCAGTTCTTCCAAAGAATGTTCAGAACTGATTTCCTTTAGGATGGACTGGTTTGATCTCCTTGCAGTCCAAAGGACATCAAGAGTCTTCTCCAACACCACAGTTCAAAAGCATCAATTCTTCAGTGCTCAGCTTTCTTTATAGTCTAACACTCATATCCATACATGACTACTGGAAAAAAACATAGCTTTGACTAGATGGACCCTTGTTGACAAAGTAATGTCTCTGCTTTTTAATATGCTGTCTAGGTTGCTCATAACTTTTCTTCCAAGGAGTAAGCGTCTTTTAATTTCATGGCTGCAGTCGCCATCTGCTGTGATTTTGGAGCCCAAAAAATAAAACTCTCACTGTTTCCATTGTTTCCCCATCTATTTGCCATGAAGTGACAGGACCAGATGCCATGATCTTAGTTTTCTGAATGTTGAGTTTTAAGCCAACTTTTTCACTCTCCTCTTTCACTTTCATCAAGAGTCTCTTTAGTTCTTCTTCACTTTCTGCCATAAGGGTGGTGTCATCTGAATATCTGAGGTTATTGATATTTCTCCTGGCAATCTTGATTTCAGTTTGTGCTTCATCCAGCCTGGCATTTCACATGATATACACTGCATATAAGTTAAATAAGCAAGGTGACAATATACAACCTTGACATATTCCTTTCCCGATTTGGAACCAGTCTCTTGTTCCACATCTGGTTCTGTTGCTTCTTACCTGCACACAGACTTCTCAGGAGGCAGGTCAGGTGGTCTGGTATTCCCATCTCTTCAAGAATTTTCCACAGTTTGTTGTGATCTACACAAAGGGTTTGGCATAGTCAATAAAGCAGTAGATGTTTTTCTGGAATTATCTTGCTTTTTCAATGATCCAACAGATGTTGGCAATTTTATGTCTGGTTCCTCTGCCTTTTCTAAATCCAGCTTGAACATCTGGAAGTTCATGGTTCACATACTTGAAGTCTGCCTTGGGGAATTTTGAGCATTACTTTTCTAGTGTGAGATGAGTGCAACTGTGTGGTAGTTTGAACATTCTTTAGCATTGCCATTCTTTGGGACTGAAATGAAAGCTGACCTTTTCCAGTCCTGTGGCCATGGCCAAGTTTTCCAAATTTGCTGGCATATTGAGTGCAGCATTTTCACAGCATCATCTTTTAGGATTTGAAATAGCTCAACTGGAATTCCATCACCTCCACTAGCTTTGTTCGTAGTGATGCTTCCTGAGACCCACTTGACTTCACATTCCAGGATGTCTGGCTCTAGACGAGTGACCACACCATTGTGGTTATCTGGGTTATGAGGATCTATTTTGTACAGTTCTTCCGTGTATTCTTGCCAGCTCTTCTTAGTATCTTCTGCTTCTGTTAGGTCCATATCATTTCTGTCCTTTATTGTTCCCATCTTTGCATGGAATGTTCCCTTGGTATCTCTAATTTTCTTGAAGAGATCTCTAGTCTTTCCCATTCTATCATTTTCTTCTATTTCTTTGCATTGATCACTGAGGAAGTCTTTCTTATCTCTCCTTGCTCTTCTTTGGAAATCTGCATTCAAATAAGTATATCTTTCCTTTTCTCCTCTGCCTTTCACTTCTCTTCTTTTCACAGCTATCTGTAAATCCTCCTCAGACAACCATTTTGCCTTTTTGCATTTCTTTTTCTTGGGGATGGTCTCGATCACTGTCTCCTGTACAATGCCACGAACCTCCGTCCATAGTTCTTCAGTCACTCTATCAGATCTAATCCCTTGAATCTATTTGTCACGTCCACTGTATAATCCACTATAGGAAGACCTACAAGACCTTCTAGAACTAACACCCAAAAAAGATGTCCTTTTCATTACAGGGGACTGGAATGCAAAAGTAGGAAGTGAAGAGATACCGGAATAACAGGCAAATTTGGCCTTGGAGTACAAAATGAAGCAGGGCAAAGTTTAACACAATTTTGCCAAGAGAATGCACTGGTCATAGCAAACACCCTCTTCCAACAACACAAGAGAAGACTCTACACATGGACATCAACAGATGGTCAGGACTAAATCAGATTGATTGTATTCTCTACAGCCAAAGATGGACAAGCTCTATACAGTCAGCAAAAACAAGACTGGGAGCCAACTGTGGTTCAGATCATATACTCCGTATTGCAAAATTCAGGCTTAAATTAAAGAAAGCAGGGGGAAACCACTAGGCCTTCCAGGTATGTCCTAAATCAAATCCCTTATGATTATACACTGGAAGTGTGAATTAATAAGTACATGAATTACAATTACAAACTGTGTGAACACATCATGAATTTCTTTACAAATTTACTATAGCTATCCAAATGGGTACCGGAGTTGTGCAAAGTGGCCATGGACACATAGCTAGTCTAATTTCCCAATATTTGTAGTCAAAGATGCAAACTTAAGGGAAGAAAAATACTAACCTGAAGAAAAACAAATGTACCCAGGTTGACTGTTAGCACCACGTTGGAGCATAAGCTAAGCAACTCTAACAGAGAAGCAAAAACAATGGTTTCAACAAAACAGAAGATTCCAGCTCTGTCATATAGCAGTTCAGGTGGCAAGTGGTCCAGGGTAGGTAGGAATCTCAGATTCACAAGGTAATATGGTGATTCCAGGTCCTTTTGTCTTGGTGTTTTGCCATTCCTGCTGCTACTGCTGCTAAGTCACTTCAGTCGTGTCCAACTCTGTGTGACCCCATAGACGGCAGCCCACCAGGCTCCCCCGTCCCTGAGATTCTCCAGGCAAGAACACTGGAGTGGGCTGCCATTTCCTTCTCCAATGCATGAAAGGGAAAGTGAAGTCGGTCAGTCTTGTCTGACTCTCAGTGACCCCATGGACTGCAGCCCACCAGGCTCCCCCGTCCCTGGGATTTTCTAGGCGAGAGTACTGGAGTGGGGTGCCATCGCCTTCTCCGTTGCCATTCCTAGGATGGCCCTAATCTTAATACTCAGAAGTGGCTCGGCACTTGCATTCCTGAGAGAGTCAATTCCTAGGCAGGTTGATAAGAAGTCCTTGGTCCCTGAGGAGAAGAAAGGGGTCCAGGGCCCTGGAGAAGGAGAAAGGGGTACAAGGCTCTCAAGAAGGAGAAAAAGACAAACATTTTTTTCCTACATTGCTTGGTCTTAGTCAATATAACAATGTATCTTGCTCGAGGATATATTTCTCCTTAACAAGAACCTTCTGACTAATCTTGTTATCTTAAAACTTGTTATACTGTGGGAATGGGTCTGGTAAGACCTTTCTATTGTTAGTTCTAATCTTGTTAATTTAAGATGTATGTTGTGGGAGTGGGTCTGGTAAAATATGGCCTAATAAGACTAGTGAGGGGGGCACTCTCCGTCTGCCTTCTGATGTCTATGTCAGAAACTTTCTCTGTCCCTTTTTCACTTTAATAAAACTCTGCTACACAAAAGCTCTTGAGTCATCAAGCTGGTCCCTGGTCCCGAAGCTAAATCTTCTGCGGAGATTACAAATCCAACGTCGTTCACTGTAAGCTATCATTACCCTTGGTTTTCCAGGGAAACAGAACCAATATGATATAGATATATAGATATATATCCATCACTATGTCTCTGTATCTCTCTAAGGGAGAGAGAGAGAAATTTATTATAAAGAATTGGTACACGTGGTTGTGGAAGATGATAAGTCCCCAAATCTGAAGATATTTACTGCATGTGCATGCCCTTTAAACATTATCTGGGTTCACTCTGCACCCTAAAAGTCACATACATGATTTTTCCACACACACTTCCTTGTACTGAGCCACAGGTTAAGCAATTGGGCAACTGGAGAGTGCAAAATCCGATTCTTGGCTGAATTTGGTCCTGATTCTGGCTTCAATTGTTCTTGGGTGATTGTGTCCCTACTAGTGGCAGCAGTGTAGAAGGTGGGTTTTTAATATTACGGTCAGTTCATTAAGGGATTTCTATTGGGTATGAGATGCCAGGGATGAGTATGATAAGAAATGCAGAATCTGGTATGCTTATTAGCATTCTTAATGTTTATGGGTTTTTTCTGTATCTTTAGTAACATCCTTTAAAGATCTACTTGCTTTAAAATTCATACAAAAATTCTAGTCTTATATATTTTCACTTACTAAGAGTCCAATATCATCAAAATCTGTGAAAATGCAATTTCTAAAACTAAAGATGAAAAGAAACCAAATCTCTCACAGACTTTCTTTGATTCCTCTAAATGAATGAATAATTCCAAATATGTCCCCTTAGGGTCTTTAAATAAAACTAAAGAAAGAAGAGAAAAGAAATTTATATCAATTCAAATTAGTCAAATTTATCCAGAAAAGTATGTTTCTAAAAGCCATGTAAACCAAGAATTAATGAGTCCCCCAAATATAACCAAGTTCAGCCTTTAAAAAAATACAAAAATCAATGACATTATTATAATCCCCATGGATAATAGAAAAAAAAATGTTTTGCTAAATTCAGACGAGAATTGCAAAATTACACAGATCCTCAACAGTTATGCTTCTATGACCAGTCTAATGGTACTTCATTATATGCTTTTGTCTCATTAATAAAAACATTCTTGATAATCACTGAGACTTCCATTTCTACTGTAAGATTTGTAACTTTATCATAAATAGCTCCTCTGATTTTTAAAAGACTTGATAAAATTTTTCCTTATGAATAGTAAATGTATTTTGAGCAGTTTGATACACCTTGGAGAAAAATTTAAAGACAATAAGTTCTCTTAAAGTCTAATAGAATGAGGTCTTCCCTTCTACCTACACTAGAATAACTGGGATCAGACTCGTCTACCATAATAAAGAACTAGAAAAAGGGATAAAATATGTGAAACAACTGTTTCTGGATGTTAGAGAACATAAAGGGTAAAACTATGACTTCCCCAAAAGAGAAAAAACAATCAAAGTGAGCAATACAATCACCCCAGCTTTCTGTCTGGAGGCACTTTACAGACCACGCAGCAAGAGAAACCCCAAGTAGAGCTCAGGAGTGTCACTGGGTTCATGAAAGGAAGATGGGGATTCAGAAAAGCTCATATGGTTCCTTCTCTGGGAAGAACCAGAGAGGAGGGTGTCACACAAAGAAAGAGCTTCAGGAATCTGCATAGGAATCTTCTCCAGACCCCAAGGCACCTAGGCTGAAATTTCACCAAAGCAGGAAAGAACTGAGGAATGATCACATCTTGTGTAGGACTGAGAGATGTGTGAGTTTAACCTGCCAGTGTAGACAGGCCACTTTGTCCACTGAGAGCTCTGCCCGCTGAGAGTGGAGACCTGAGAGGGGCCACTGCTAAGTGGTAGTGGCCTTACAGTGAGGAGCACACTAGACAAGCCCTTACAAACCACCATCTGAAGAACTGAACAAACCTACAAGCAATGTAGCTGTCTTCCAGAAAAAAAGAATGCTCCTAAAGACAAAAGAATCAAACACTCGACAGCAAAGAATCACAATGCACAACCTTCAGTTAAAATTTATAAACCGAGAAGCTGAAAAATGTACTTCAAAAACTAGGAAAACAGTCAGTCAATAGAAAAAAAATCACCGGAGATGACTCACAGGATGGAATTACAGAGACTTAAAAGAGTTATTATAAATATAATTAATATTTTAAAGAAAAACATACACATAATGAAAAAATACAAAGAAGGATCAAATTAAATTCTGGAGATAAATATACAGTATCTAAAATAAATAATCCACTGGATGTGTCTAAGAGAGATTAGAATCTCTAAAAGAAAAAAATCAGTGAACTTGAAGATAAAGCAATAGAAAATATCCAAACTGAAGAAGAGAGAGAAAAATAAACAAAACAAAACAGAACTCTGAGGATTTGGGGGCAGTTGTGGGCTAGCTTATATGTAGGACAAACAAAAATATTCAAAGGAATAAGGCTACAGATTTTATTCATTTTATGAACACAATAAGTGCACAAATCCAACAAATATATACACAACAAAAACCACACCAAACATATAATAAAATTTCTGAAAACCAATGACAGAAGAAAATCATAAAAGTAATCAGAAATAAAAACACAACTATTTTATAACAAATTAATTCAAAGAAAATACCAGTCTTAAGTGTGTATGCACCTAATTACAAAGTTTCAAATACATGAACAACAAAATGACAGAAAGGAAAAAATTAGACAAATCCAAAATCACGGTTAAAATTTCAATACCCCTCTCTCAGCAAGTGATAGAACAATAAGACAGAAATCAGGAATATAGACATCTCAAATACCACCAATCTAACTAACCTAATTTACATTTATAGACTACTTTATCCAACAGCAGTAGAATGTACATTCTTTACACATGTTCATTAAATATTCAACAAGACATATCATATGCTGAGTATAAAATAAGTCAAATTTGACATACTGTGGTGTTGGAGAAGACTCTTGAGAATCCCTTGGATTGCAAGGAGATCCAAACAATCCATCCTAAAGGAGGTCAGTCCTGGGTGTTCATTGGAAGGACTCAGGCTGAAGCTGAAACTCCAATACTTTGGCCACCCGATGCAAAGAGTTGACTCATTGGAAAAGACCCTGATGCTGGGAGGGATTGGGGGCAGGAGGAGAAGGGGAAGACAGAGGATGAGATGACTGGATGGCATCACTGACTCGATGGACATGAGTTTGAGTAAACTCCGGGAGTTGGTGATGGACAGGGAGGCCTGGTGTGCTGCAATTCATGGGGTCGCAAAGAGTCGGACACGACTGAGCAACTGAACTGAACTGAACTGAAGACATACAAAGTGTGTTCCCTGATGACAAAGGAATTAAATTAGGAATACAGTAAAGATACCTGGAAAATCTCCCAACACACTTCTCTGGAACACATGGTAAAAAAGAAATGATGAGAAAAAATTTTTTAAGTATTTTTAAACAACTAAAAATGAAAGAAAACATAAAAATTGTGAGGAACAAGCTAAAATAGAATGTAGAAGAAACTGTAGCTCTAAACGCTTAGGAAAAAAGAAAAATATCAATGGACAAAATTTTCACCTTAAGAACAGAAAGGAACAATCTCAACTTGATAAAGGGGGCACTATTAAAACTGTGTACCTAACATGGTTAATGTTGAAAGACTAAATGCTTTTCCTTTATACTAGAAATGAGGCAAGAGAAAGTAAACACATACACATTAGAGTTAAAACTGTATTTGTAGGCCACATGATCAGGTATATAGAACATCTTAAGGAATCGCAAGGAAGTTACTAACATTTTTAAGTAAATTTAGCAAGTTTCCAGGAATATACATATAACCACACCCATACCATTTTTCCATATACTATCAATGAATAGTCAGAAGGCTTTCTTTCTTTCCTCTTAACACTGTTCCGCTTTGTTCCACTGCCAATTCGCAAATGTTAATTTGTTATCCAGACTTCACACGTACTGTATGCAGAACAAAACCCTCAGTTAATTATCACTCAGGAAGAGTCTCACACTACTGTAGTAGGTTACAAACATGGACACAAATTCTTCCCATCTTTTTAGTTATTTTTAATGGAAGGATAATTGCTTTACAATATTACCTTTTCTCATCTTGTATGCACACTCCTGTGAAATATGACGACAGTGTAGCTCTTTGCAACAGGAGAGGGAGTCTATTTTTGTCCCCTTAAATTTGGGCTCAGCCATATGACTTACTTTGGTGGATGGGACATTAGTAAATTGATCAAAAGGAGTCAAAACCACGTCTGCATTGGAGGTTACTTTCTCTTAACGCTCTTTGAACCACACTATGAAGAATCCGAAGTTAGTCTACTAATAGGAAAGAACATATGGACAAACAGATCACGCCAGCTGGGGACTTCCTGCACCATCCAGCCACACACAGAGCCACCGGCTGACCACAGAGATAGGCCAAACTGTCTCAAAACAAAAGAAATGCCCACCCAACCCACAGAACTGTGAAAAAAATTAATGCCTATTAAGCCACTACATTCTGGCGTGGTTTATGACACAGTAATAGCTACCTGATACATGTTACTTGTGTTTTCATTTCAGAAGTGAAAACAAATTGCATGCCCACCACTGACTTCCATTACCAGCATATCCAGCATGTTTGGGAAGCAAGATCCTAACGGATAGCAAGGATGATGCCTCAAGGGTTGGATGGTAAGTCACTTTTATTCTTTAGAGATGCATATGTTAGAAGCAAATATCACATGATGGCTAAAAGAAAGTGAAAGTGAAGTCATGTCCAACTCTGTGACAACATGGACTGTAGCCCACCAGGTTTCTGCGTCCATGGGGTTTTCCAGGCAAGAATACTGGAGTGGGTTGCCATTTCCTTCTCCAGCGGATCTTCCCCACCCAGGGATCAAACCCAGGTCTTCCTCATTGCAGGCAGGTGGCTTCCTTTGAGCCACCAGAGAAGCCCAATGATGTCTAAGTTTGATATAAAAATAGTCTTCATAAAATGGGCAGTAGGGATGAGGGGGTACAAAATGGAGAAAAGTCAATGAAGGAATCATGACATTTAATGATAACTGATTTTGAGGGATGATTAAAGAGTGGACTCATCTGCTTGGGCTGCAATAACAGAACACTACAGATCGGGAGACTTAGCAAACAGATGTCTTCTTACAATTCTGGAGGCTGAAATCTGAGATCAGGATGAAGCATGGTTGCTCTCTGGAGAGAGCTCTTCCTGGTTTGGAAGTGGCCAGCTTCTCACTGTGTCCTCACAGGAATTTCCTCCTGTGTGTGTGCAGGGGGTCGGGGAAAGAGAAAGAGGATTTTGAGAGAGAGAGGGGAAGGGAGTGAGACAGTAAGGCAGGGAAGGGATTGCTCTTTCTCTTCATCTAATGTCCTAAGATATTAGTCTTATGACCTCATTTAACCTTAATTACCTCTTAAAAATCCTATTATCATATACAGTCACATTGGAGTTAGTCTTCAACATATGAATTTTGCAGGGCAGGGGAAGAGCAGACACAATTCAGTCCATCATAGAGGGGAATTCATGCTATTATTTCTAATTTTTTACATGTTTGGAAGCTTTCATAAAATTTAAAAGATGTAACTGTATTTTGTTCCCTATTGTTTGTTTACACTTTATTTGGTGAGAAACAAAACTACTCCCTGAGAGAAAACTCTAGAAGGTTCTACAGTCCCTTTATACCTTTAACAACTCTTCATTAAGTAGCCAGAAAGTCCAGTTCAAGATAGTAAAGCTGTGAATTTGCTTTAGTGTCAAATCTTCTACTCTCTGCTGCTGCTGCTAAGTCGCTTCAGTCGTGTCCGACTCTGTGCGACCCCATAGACGGCAGCCCACCAGGCTCCTCCATCCATGGGATTTTCCAGGCAAGAGTACTGGAGTGGGGTGCCATTGCCTTCTCCGCTACTCTCTTCCAGGTTGACTGTAACTACAATAGTTCCAAGCCAGCAATAGGAAAGGACTGGAGACCAGTTTCTCTATTTCTGCACCTTATCTTCCCCATCTACCTGAAGGTTGTTTTAGCTTTTATCAGAAATGACACATCAGGGAAAGAGACAAGAAAAATTTTAATTGGAACTGTCATATGTTGGCCTTGAGTTGTCTGGGCCCTACTCTGTTACAGTTTTGTTGATATATAGATGCACATGGTCATCTGGAATTCCTTCCTTAAAAACAGGAAGTCAATGGTATACTCCAGACTCTGCCTGCTGAGACTGCCTTGCTCCTACAGAGGGCACTATTGGATAAGTCTAATGAAAACCCCTTGCCAGGTCTCTCCTGTGAGGCCCACATCTGGTCCATGGGAAATACTCAGCCAGGTCTCTCCCCTGTGAGGTCCACATCTGGTCCACAGGAAATACTCACCCAGGTCTCTCCCCTGTGAGGCCCACATCTGGTCCACGGAAAATACTCACCCAGCTCTCTCTCCTGAGAGGTCCACATCTGGTCCACGGGAAATACTCACCCAGGTCTCTCCCCTGTGAGGTCCACATCCGGTCCACGGGAAATACTCACCCAGGTCTCTCCCCTGTGAGGCCCACATCTGGTCCACAGGAAATACTCACCCAGGTCTCTCCCCTGTGAGGCCCACATCTGGTCCACGGAAAATACTCACCCAGCTCTCTCTCCTGAGAGGTCCACATCCGGTCCACGGGAAATACTCACCCAGGTCTCTCTCCTGTGAGGCCCACACCTGGTCCACGGGAAATACTCAGCCAGGTCTCTCCCCTGTGAGGTCCACATCTGGTCCACGGGAAATACTCACCCAGGTCTCTCTCCTGTGAGGTCCACATCTGGTCCACGGGAAATACTCAGCCAGGTCTCTCCCCTGTGAGGCCCACATCTGGTCCACGGGAAATACTCACCCAGCTCTCTCTCCTGTGAGGTCCACGGGAAATACTCACGTAGGTCTCTCTCCTGTGAGGCCCACATCTGGTCCATGGGAAATACTCACCCAGCTCTCTCTCCTGTGAGGCCCACGGGAAATACTCACGTAGGTCTCTCTCCTGTGAGGCCCACATCTGGTCCACGGGAAATACTCACCCAGGTCTCTCTCCCATGAGGCCCACATCTGGTCCACGGGAAATACTCAGCCACCCCTCCCCCGCCCCCCGGTTTCTGAGCCTGCTGACCGACCTCGGAGCAGCAGAACTCTCTGAGCTCAGTCACCAAAGCATCGCTCTGGGCATTAGTTTCCCATTACCACAGCCTTGTGATTGCACACTTCCGGAGGTCAGGTGTCCAAAATCAGCTTCACAGGGCTCACCTCACGGTGCTGGCGGGGCTGTGACACTTCTGAAGTTGCTGAGGAAACAGACCACCAGTTTCTTGCCTTTTCCAGCTTCTGAAGGTTACCTGCCTTCCTTGGCTCGTGTCACACTACTTCTATCATCACACCTCCTTTGATCCTCCTGCCTCCCTTTCCAAAGGATCCTTTTAATTACACTGGCTCACACGAATTATCCAGAATAACTTCCCCATCTCAAGATCCTCAATCACACTTGCAAAGTTCTGTTTGCCATGTATAGTACCATGTTCACTGGGTCCAGGGATTAGCATGTAGACATCTTTAGGAGGACCACTACTTTGTTGATGCATTCTGTCTACTATGTTTCTGAGGGGCAAGGGTGAGTTGGATCCTAACGTAGCCTTTCTAGGTTTCCTCATGGAAATCACTCCCACTAGGCTCCAGGTATGGATGGTAGCACACTCCACTCCCTGTCCAAGGATGGCAACAAGTCCTCCAAAGATCTCCTCTCCAGTCTCTTCGCAAATGCCTATCTGACCTTTCCTTTGATCCTTAAGTCTGTCAAATGGATATAGAGTTGTGGAACACATTTCTTTACAGTTCTTCAATAAAACTTACATGTGATGCTTTCACTCCATTTAGTATCCTAATTTATCAAACTGGCACCTTAGTTGAAACTGAGGCAGGGAGAGTTCCATTCTAATATCCTATTTCCCTCAAGTAGAAACATTAAATTATAACCAGACCTTCAAGAATTGTTAAATTCTTAAAGCATGTCTTATTTTGTGGCAGAATAAATATATTTGATGAGTCAAAAGGAGCTTCAATATTCAAAGGTGAATATTAAATGAACAACATTTAATAGAATGCAAAAATATTTTTAGGAGAGTATTTTTGCTTCTGAATAGCTTTTCAGTTATGATGTTCCTTCTTGAATTAAGAACTATCACTCAACCAATCTTCTGTTCATATGAAAAAGAATAATTTTAGCTGGAGAGCAAATCTCACCTGCAAAATATTAAATGTGCAACGTGATGTTGGCACACTATTTTGCCCAAAGAAATGTATTTTTTCATTCTTAAACTTCTATTAGTATAATGGCTAAACTCACTTATAAAATCCACAAAATAATGGTGCCAAAAAATACATTCACATTATTTTTAGGCATTTTTACTCAAATGATGAAAATGAATTAGTGTTTATCCAAAAATGGAATTGCAGCTTCAGCCTTTGCTTGTCAGATCTGCAGTATTTCTTCCAAACATTCCATCAAAAACAGATGTCTAATCTTTGAGAGTACACCAAAAAATGAGATGGAGGCTCTACTGATATATTAGCTTAAACTCTTCTGAAATGTAAGTAAAAGAAATCAACTATAGCTTCATTTAGAGTCGGATACAGTTTAGCGACTCAAAAACGACAAAAACAAACAAACAAACAAAAAAGGCAGTGGGAGGGACCCAGTGGTAGAAGAACTGGGTGATAGGATGGATGTCATGGAAATCACGGGTGTGTGTCTGACTCTCTATGGCCCCATGGACTGCAACCTGCTAGGCTCCTCTGTCCATGGAATTTTCTAGGCAAGAATACTAGAGTGGGTTGCTGTTTCCTACTCCAGGGGATCTTCCCCACCCAGGAATCAAAATTACTGCCTCTTGCATCTCCTGCATTGGCAGAATTCTTTACCACTAGCGCCACCTGGGAAGTAGGGAATGCAACTAGATTTCAAGATATTTCTAAACCCAAGCACTCCAAAGCCTTTGAAACCTTTTTTTTTTTTTTTTCGGTCTTCATTCCCTCTGGTTTTCTACGTCATTTTCTCTGGCAAAAGGGCTACACAGCAGAATATACAACAGCCAAAGGATCCTGAGTCTTCAAATTATCAAGGGAGGAACGTATTCATTTCAATTCCCAGGGAAGAGACTGCCTGCCCTGGCTGGGGCCATGTATCCATTTCTGGAATAATTAACTACAGGCAGATCCCACAGCATTAAGATGGTATCTATGAAATGGAGGGGTGCAGTAAAGACAACAATAGCAGGTCATTCCAAAAGTGTTCAGATAGAATGATGCTGAGTACCTAAGTAAGAGACAGTTCACACCTGTGCACATAAAACCTATAGGTCATTGGATGCGTGTTCTTCCATCTGCTGAAGTGGCATCCAGCAAGGCCATGCTTTTATACTACCATCTCTTGTTGGGGAGAAGCATAGGAGAATGCAAGAAATAAAAATGTAAACACTAAAGCTATGTGGCTATCAACTTTCAGAGGCAACAAACCACAGCCCAGGTCATGGCTGATAAACTCCCCTGGCTCCGTGTCTCTAAATGTGGGTGGGATTTCTTCCTGTGGATGTACCACATTGAAGGGTTCAGCTTCATGTAGTCATCTTGGCTGCAAATCCCTATCTCTCTAAGCACCAGGCCTTCTGTCCTATCTCTATATGAATGCCAAGTCCTTCAGTCAACACAACCAGCCAAATCTTCCAGGCCTGTCGTGGTATCAGGTTGCCAATTTAACCCTGAAAGCAGTAAAATGTATGGAAATCTCATGTAAAAACCACTTCAAACACAATTTGCATTCAATGTTAGGAACACTTAAGTTGTAATATAAAATCTATATACTTGACTCTAATCAGTCTTTTAAAGTTTCCTTTTGTTGTTGACTATAATTTATAAAGTTACAGGGTTTTCTTTAGCTTCTCATAAAGCTGCTATTTCAGGTAATATTCTATATTAAGATGATCTAAATGTCTCCAGAAACCCAGTTAGAATTGGTCTACAGCAAGATAGTCTCTTAGCGTCCTGCCTAACTGAGGAGACACCCATGCAATGTATCTTCAAATAGGAACACATTCAGGCATCTTTAACCCATGGAATATCCAGCCCCGCCCCCCCCACCCCAGTAATTTTCTAACAGCATGGAAGAAAAACTACCAAAATAAGGAGTTATGAAATTTAAGCAGATAAGAGGATCCTAGGCAGGAGGGTTAAAAATAGAAATAAAGAATTAAACTTTAAATAAAAATTTCTCACTCTAAGTAGGGTAAATAGAAAGAGAAATAATTTCCTCAAAATAAACAAACAAAATAGAGAATGACATGAAGGCTTTTATGTACAGTTTACAAGATTTCGATGGATAATCTTTTGGTCTTCACAGTTTTCAAACAACGTTCATGGGGAAACATATAGTTCTAAGTGTACATTACAGAATTAACCCCCCTTAAAAAAGCTAGAGAGAGAACAGCACTGTAAGCCCCTCAAAACACGAAATAATGAATAAAAGACAATGACAGTAGAAAGCAAGCACGCAGCAGAGAAAATGGACAATAACCAGAGTTGATTTCGTGATAAAGCTAACACAAGTGGCAAAATTTTTTTAACGGAGCAAACACAAAATAGCTTTATCAGAAGTGAAAGATGAAATTAGCACACACCTTAAAGGATGAGTGGATATTAGGAAGGACTTCATGATAAGTAGTGTGTCAACTCAGGTGAAATGGACAGATTCCATTCCATTTTCCAAAGAAAATTATACAGCTCACTACAACTGAATGAGAAGACATAGAAAATCTTTAATAACTCAGTATCTTTCAGAAAATGTAATCTATAATAAAAAAACTACCCTTGAAAGAAAAATTGAGGCCCAGATAACTTCACTTGAAAATTCTGCCAAATTAAGACATGTAACTAAATTAAAAAAAAAAAAAAAGACCTGTAACTAATACCAATCTTATAAAAACTCATCCAGAGAATAGATATAACTAAAGTAGCACAACTCATCTTAAGAGGACCGCGCAATACTCATCCAAAACCCCAACAACGATTATTTAAAGAAAATTAGAGACCAATTTCTCTAGTAAACACAGATGCAAAAAATAAAAAAATACATATGGTAATAAAACCCAGTGATATATTGGAAAGATAATATTTTATGATCAAATAGTATTTATTCCAGAAATGCATTCAAAATTCAGTCAAGGTCTTTGACTACATTAACAGAATAAAGAGAAAACAATTTAAATATTTCAACACTTAAGAAAATCCAAATCTCATTCATGTTAAAACTCGGCTAATGAGGGGTAAGAAAAAAATTTTAATATCATAAAAGCTATTTACAAAATACCTAAATCCAATGGCATATCCAAAGATGAAGTATTAGAGGTCTATCAGTGTAAAAATCTGCAAAAAAATACTAACAACAAAAAAAAAACTAGCACATAAAAATCAACATACACCATTGATTAAGTACAATTTATTCCTGAAATGCAAGGAGGATTCAATACATGAATATCAATGTAATATACCACAATTATAAAATAAAGAGGAACAAAACAGGATCACCTCAACTGATGGAGGAAAAGCACTTGACAAAATTCAGTACCTGTCCATAAAAAATCATCAACAGACTAGGAATAAAAGAAAACTGTTTCAACATAACAAAAGCCATATATGTAAAGCCCACAGATAGCATCATGCTTGATTGTGAAAAACTGAAAGTTTCTCCATGATCAGAGAAACTTTGATCTCTTCACTTTCTTCCATAAGGGTGGTATCATCTGAGTATCTGAGGTTATTGATATTTCTCTCGGCAATCTTGATGGAGCTTGTGCTTCATCCAGCCTGGCATTTTCAGAATGTACTCTGCATATAAGTTAAATAAGTAGGGTGACAATATACAGCCTTGACATACTCCTTTCCCAATTTGGAACCGGTCTGTTGCTCCATGTCCAGTTCTAACTGTTGCTTCTTGACCTGCATACAGATTTCTCAGGAGGCAGGTCAGGTGGTCTAATATCCCAATCTCTTGAAGAATTTTCCACAGTTTGTTGTGATCCACAGTCAAAGGTTTTGGCGTAGTCAATAAAGCAGAAGCAGATGTTTCTCTGGAACTCTCTTGCTTTTTCTATGATCCAACAGATGTTGACAATTTGATGTCTGGTCCCTCTGCCTTTTCTTAATTCAGCTTGAACATCTGCAAGTTCACAATTCACGTACTGTTGAAGCCTGGCTTGGAGAATTTTGAGCATTACTTTGCTAGCATTTAAGATGAGTACAATTGTGCGGTAGTTTGAACATTCTTTGCCATTGCCTTTCTTTGGGATTGGAATGAAAACTGACCTTTTCCAGTCATGTGGCCACTGCTGAGTTTTCCAAATTTGCTGGCATATTGAGTGCAGCACTTTACAGCATCATCTTTTAGGATTTGAAATACCTCAACTGGAATCCCACCACCTCCACTAGCTTTGTTCATAGTGATGCTTCCTAAAGCCCATTTGACTTTACATTCCAGGATGTCTGGCTCTTGGTGAGTGATCGATCACACTATCATGGCTATCTGGGTCATGAAGATCTTTTTGGTAGTTCTTCTATGTACTGCCACCTCTTCTTAATATCTCCTGCTTCTGTTAGGTCCATACCATTTCTGTCCTTTATTGTGCACATCTTTGCATGGAATGTTCCCTTGGTGTCTCTAATTTTCTTGAAGAGATCTATAGTCTTTCCCATTCTATTATGTTTAGTGAAAAATTAGTAAATCAGTACTATTATAATGTCAACGCCACCCAAAGTGACCTACAGATTTAGTGCAATCCCTTATCAAAATCTAAACATATTTTTTCAGAAATTGAAAAATCCATCCTAAAAGTCATATGGAATCTCAAGTAATCCCAAATAACCAAAATAATTATTATGTACTTTATTATGTTCCCCAGAATTCATTATGTTGAAGCTCTGACCCCTCAGTAGCTCAGATTGTGACTGCATTTGGTAACAGGACCTTTAAAGAGATGAACAGAATGGGCCCTAGTCCAATCTGACTGGTGTCCTTAAAAGAGGAAATCTGGATACATGAGAGACTCCAGGGATGTGCAGGAAGAAAGACAATGTGAGAACAGAGTAACAAGGTGGCCATCTAAAAATGAGAGGACTCATGAGGAAATATAATTTGCAAACTGACATATGAAACCTAGCTTTTTTGTTTGGTACTCATAAAGAGATGAAATTGCAATATCCGATGGATCATAGCAAAAGCAAGGGAATTCAGAAAAAACATTAACTTCTGCTTCATTGACTATGCTAAAGCCTTTGTGTGAATACTGAGAGATGGGAACAACAGACCACCTTATCTGACTCCTGAGAAATCTGTAGGCAGGTCAAGAAGCAACAGTTAGAACTGGACATGGAACAATGGACTGGCTCCAAATTGGGAAAGGAGTACGTCAAGGCTGTATATTGTCACCGTGCTTACTTAACTTATATGCAGAGTACATCATGAGAAACGCTGGGCTGGAGGAAGCACAAGCTGGACTCAAGACTGCCGGGAGAAATATCAATAACCTCAGATATGCAGATGACACCACCCTTATGGCAGAAAGCGAAGAGGAACTACAGGTGAAACTACAGGAGAGTGAAAAAGCTGGCTTAAAACCGAACATTCAAAAAACTAAGGTCATGGCATCTGGTCCCATCACTTCATGGCAAAAGGGGAAAAAGCAGAAACTGTCAGAGGATCTCATTTTCTTGGGATCCTAAATCACTGTGGACGGTGACTGTAGCCACAAAATAAAAAGATGCTTGCTCCTTGGAAGTAAAGTTATGGCAAATCTAGACAGTATATTAAAAAGCAGAGATATTACTTTATCAACAAAGGTCTATATAGTCAAAGCTGTGGTTTTTCCAGTAGTCATGTAAGGATGTGAGAGTTGGACATACAGAAGGCTAAGCACTGAAGAATTAATACTTTGGACTGTAGTGCTAGAGAAGACTCGAGAGTCCCTTGGACTGCAAGGAGATCCAACCAGTCAATCCTAAAGGCAATCAACTCTGAACATTCTTTGGAAGGACTAGTGCTGAAGCTGAAGCTCCAATACTTTGGCCACCTCATGCAAAGAACTGACTCACTGGAAAAGACCCTGATGCTGGGAAAGATTGAAGGCAGGAGGAGAAAGGGGTGACTAAAGATGAGATGGTTGGATGGCATCACTGACTCACTGGACATGAGTTTGAGAAAACTCAGAGATGGTGAAGGACAGGGAAACCTGGTGTTCATGGGGTCGCAGAGTCAAATATGACTTAGCAACTCAACAACAAAAGCATGAAGACTAGGTGGGAATAAACCTCACTGTTATGCATACCAGGAATTTATCCCTGTGGCAATTTGATTAATCATTCACCAAACCTTCTATCTTTCCTTCCTGGACACATACCTCGACTACATGTTCTGGATTCCTTGCAGTCAAGTATGGCCACACTGTGTTCTGGTGAATGACTTGTGGATTGAAACAATATATGCCATTTCCAGGCCTGATCTTTAAAATCCTCCCATGTGCTATCCTCCATCTTCTAAGAAATTACCTGAAAGAAGGGCAGAAATCTGGGTGAGAACTCCTGGGAGAGCTGCCATACTAGAAACATACATGCCAGACTACTAAGCAAGAAATTTTTATTGCATTAAGCCTCTAAAATGTTGATTTTTTTAAAAAGTTAAGTTTACCCAGATTCAACATGAAAATTTAAAAAAACTAAGCAGTAAAAAATTGTTAATCATAGCCGACCACTAAATTAACATTTTTACTCAGTTTCATAAAGGAATGAACACTGCTAACAAAATACCTGCTTAGAACTCAAGTTCACTGCTTTCATGTGAAGTATCTTCCTAGCCACAATCTTCAGCCTGAATTGGTACATGTGAGTATACCTGGCTTTGGAAGCAATCATAACTTGCATATATCTGCACATAGAACATTCAATTTATCTGCACACACAAAATTTCATCAATAGTATATGCCAAGACAGAATGAACACAATGATTGCAAAACTGAAAAATTCTTTACATTGTTTAAACAACCTGTTTGGAAATGAATCTGAAGAGCCCTCTGAAAAGATTTTGAACTTTTGAATATACTTGGAATACTCTGATCAAAGTCTTCATTAGTATCTGCTCAAACTAGATGGTAGTAACAGGTTGAACTGTTTCCTTCTATTGAAAACTATTTTATACACGACACAGAAGGGCAGCATGTGTTTCAAACAAGTTTAACAAGGTTTTGGCCAGGAATTAATTCTAAGCATCTAACTCTATAAGCAAAGGTGGGGGTCCATCACTGACCACATAAATGGGGGTTTCTTAATAATATGGTTCTGTAAGTTCACATTCAGTATCCACCTTTGAGGCACTGACGTCCCCAGTGAAGAGGCTGGAAAAAATCTATAACCACAGGCTGCCTGAGACTTCATCACACACAGAGAAGGGTATACCAGAGAAGCTAGAAAGACAGGACCCATTAACCAACAATGATTAAGTTAATACACCACTTGTGTTTCTCAATTGATGCCTCCAGAATTTCAAAATTACCACTGGCTTGAAGCCTCTAATGGATAGTTCTAGACTGGAAACCTGCAGGTAGGTTGGGAAGAAGATTCAATTAATATAAACTTATAAAAGAAAATCTTATTACAATCTCATCTTTGTCTAAAATCAAGCAACAGTCAGAGATTTCTTATTACCAACAAACTTATAAAGTTACACATTTCTTTCAGGAGTGCTTTATTTATACAAATAAATCTTTTGGTTTATTTTTATATTTCAGTGGGAAAATGTGAGTTGACCCAGATGATGGTATTAATGTAAACTTAGGGAAAACATGTCAAAATTGGCAAAACTGATAGAATGACTTAAGTCTGGAAAATATCATAAGTAGTTATAAATAATAAAGTCATTTCTTAGCTAAGAGCTTTGAATTGAATACTAAAGTAATTAAATTATTCTGGGAATATGAAAGGAAAAACAGAATTAACATTTGTTTTAAACTTCTGATTGCTGTGTATGCATCACTTTCCTTGATGATTTAGCTTAATTCCTGAATCAAATGCATTCAGTTAATTTTTTTAATTCCTCAATTTTATGGTCTCAACCAACTTCAGTTTGGGAATTTGAATTAAATGCCTGAAACACATAGTCTAAATGTCTTAACATTGTTATTTCTCAGTAAAGAATACAACCTAAACCTTAGCATCTACACATAAATCGCCTTCTTTATAAGATTATACCTAGTTATATAAGTAGATTAAACATAGATGTAGTTACATTAAGACACATGTACAAAATAGCCTGAGATTTAGAAATTAGTTGCCACATAATACCAACCTGAAATGTTATCATTTACACATGTACATAAATCACAAAAATACTCACACACAAATCTGTTGCCTAAAAATAGATTAGCACATACTAGCATAAAACATTTTATATATACATATATATATATATATATATATATATAATGTGCCTATTATACACCTTACATAACAGATTTTTAGAAAAAACTTTTATAGAATATATCATGTTTCCTTAAGTTGAATATAACCAATTAAACCTTATTATGGGGCTTTCCTTGTGGCTCAGCTGGTAATCTGCCTGCGATGCGGGAGAGCTGGATTTGATCCCTGGGTTGGGAAGATCCCCTGGAGAAGGGAAAGGCTATCCACTGCAGTATTCTGGCCTGGAGAATTCCACAGACTGTATAATCCATGGGGTGGCAAAGAGTCAGACACCAGTAAGCAACTTTCACTTTCACAATATGAAATTAACTCAAAATAATCGGGATGAGAAAGAAGTCTAGTAAAATTATAGCTAATAGACACTGTGAAGAGCAAGAGTATTTGCCTTCACAGAAGCAGTCAACGCACAGAAACAGTGGCCACAGCATCAGGGAACATAGACCTGGTCCTGGATGTGGCATTACCTACTGGCATGTTCAGCAGGTCACAAACCCTTACAGCCTCAGTTGCTAAAAATTTTAAATGAGGAAAATGAATGACCTGATCTCTTAAGAAAACTGAAACATTATGAGTTTATGACTCTACGAAAAATAGAGAAATCTCAACTAGCAAGAAGTCAAAGATTTGTCTTTTATAAGACAAATACGTGGAGGATGCAATGTTTTATTTGCTTCCTATTTGTAAACATCAAATTTCAATTCAAATACTAAGAATATAAGGCAGTAAGTCATTGCTCATCACCTATGCTTTGTGGATCAGAACACTGAATATTTTTAGTGGAATCTTTATTTCATTCTAAATTTTCTCTCCAGTCTCCAACTCTCCAAGTTCCAGGCTTCTCTTTCTTCTGTTACCTACAAAAAGCTATGTTTAAATTAAAACATGCTTACTGAATAGTGAACACTTGCAGGTAGGGCAACTCCTCACTTCCTGTGGAGGAAGGAAAAAGCAGAAAAAAGTTTGTTTTCTATTCGATCTATGGGTCAAAGAAACAGATTAAACATTGGAATGACATATTGCAAAATAACAGAGCAAAATTTAAATAGCAATTCAAATAAATAAGAATTATTTATTCCATTTCTTATTAGTTTGTCTTGGTCATTTCTAAACATCATCCTGCACAAATTTATCAACTTACCTGGAGACCCTGGGCCAGGAAGTAGTTAAATGAGCAGGTGCCAACTTTATCCACTCAATTGCCTTGTTTTTCCCACCAAAAGGAATGCTTTTAAAACCAACAGCTAACAAAAGGCCTATTTAGAACTACCAGTTTTGTTATTTTAAGACAAAATAATTTATTTCTAATGTAGTAGTAGCTCAATGAAAAGTGAACATTTCACCATAATGAGTGATCGCCTGTCGTCCCCTCTGAGAATTACTTGATGCGTGAAAATACTAAGTCTCTTAGGTTTTGAGGTTTATCAAGCTTGATTTTAGCATTTCTTGAATATATACTGTGTTGGACAAAAGGTTGGTTCAGTTTTTTCCTAGGATGGCTCCAGTAGTTCTTGTCTTTAACCTCATTCGAAACAATTTTGTAGGTTGTATTGTGACAGCCGTCTTATCAGCATGCATTTTACAAAAACTTATCAAAATTTGTGGATTTTTGTGTAGCCATTTTAATATCAAAGATGGAAGAAAACAAGCAACATTTTCTGCATATTATGCTTTATTATCTCAAGAACAGTAAAAACACAATTAAAATGCAAAACAAGATTTGTGTAGTGTATGGAGAAGGCGCTGTGACTGACTGTGTCAAAAGTGGTTAGTGAAGTTTCATGCTGGAGACGTCCTGATAGATGATGCTCCACAGTCGGGTAGACCAGTTGAAATTGATAGCGATCGAGACATCAACAGAAAACAATCAGTTATACCATGCGAGAGATAACCAACACACTCAAAATATCCAAATCAAGCACTGATAATCAGGCAAAAACTGCTACAGTTCTGATTCACCCACCATATTCACCAGACATTGTGCCTTCAAATGTCAATTTATTTTGGTCTTTACAAAAATTTTTTTTTCACTGTTTTATCTTTCATTTATTAGTTGGAGGCTAATTACTTTACAATATTGTAGTGATTTTTGCCATACATTGACATGAATCAGCCATGGATTTACATGTGTTCCCCATCCCGATCCCCCCTCCCACCTCCCTCCCCATCCCATCCCTCTGGGTCTTCCCAGTGCACCAGCCCTGAGCACTTGTCTCATGCATCCAACCTGGGCTGGTGGTCTGTTTCACCCTTGATAGTATACTTGTTTCAATGCTGTTCTCTCTGAACATCCCACCCTCGCCTTCTCCCACAGAGTCCCAAAGTCTGATCTGTACATCTGTGTCTCTTTTTCTGTTTTGCATATTGGGTTATCATTACCATCTTTTTAAATTCCATATATATGCATTAGTATACTGTATTGGTCTTTATCTTTCTGGCTTACTTCACTCTGTATAATGGGCTCCAGTTTCATCCATCTTATTAGAACTGATTCAAATGAATTTTTAATGGCTGAGTAATATTCCATGGTGTATATGTACCATAGTTTCCTTATCCATTCATCTGCTGACGGGCAACTAGGTTGCTTCCATGTCCTGGCAATTGTAAACAGTGCTGCGATGAACATTGGGGTGTACGTGTCTCTTTCAGATCTAGTTTCCTCAGTGTGTATGCCCAGGAGTGGGATTCCAATTTTCATTCCCTGGAAGACTGCAAAAGGCACCTGCAACAGTTCTTTGCTCAAGAAGATAAAAAATCTTTCTAAAGAAGATAGAACTGTGAAGTTGCCAGAAAAAATGGCAGAAGGTGGTAGAACAAAACAGTGAATATGTTGTTTAATGAAGTTCTTGATGAAAATTTAAAATATGTCTTATATTTTTACTTGAAAACCAAAGGAACTTCTTGGCCCACCCAATACTTTTTAATCTAATCTGATTCAAACCTTGAGACTGCTGCCAAAAACAGATCTAAGCTATGCCAATCTTTTTAGGCATTGTCTTGCGTATCGGGGGAAGCCCATGTACAAAGGAGTCAGAGAAGACCCTCTAACTTTTCCAAGAAGGACTGCAGTGAGACTTGAGACAAGAGACAATTAAGGACTGGGGTGCACCAACAACCAATGATAACTTCTGGATCAGACCTGTTTTTGCCCTTGGGATGGAATTTAAAAATTAGCACTTTAGCATGAACCTGAGGAACTTTACCTGTTTAAGGACAAAGTAACTGCCAACACAAAAGAGCCAACACTGAAGAATCCAAAATAAATGAATGTGAACCTTATGTGATAACTCTTCTTCATTGAGTTTCATATATGGGAAGGGGATTAAGAGGCACAAACTTCCAGTTAAAAAACAAGTAAGTCATGGGGGTGCAATGTACAGTATAGGGAATAGAATCAATAACATTTTAAGCGCTTTTATAATGACAAATGGTAGCTAGACTTACTGTGGTGATCACTGTCTTTGCAACGTATAAAAATATAAAATCCCTATGTGGTATACCTGAAACTAATAAATATTGTAAGTCAAATTATACTTCAATTAACAAGAAATAACAGGGATCTCGTTGGTGGTCCAGTGGCTAAGACTTTTTGCTCCTAGTGCAGTGGGCTTGGGTTTGATCCTTGGTCAAGGAACTAGATCCCCACATGCCACAATTAAAGAGTCTGTATGCCACAACTGAAGATCTTGCATGCTGGAACTGAGACCCAGCGAAGCCAAAGAGAAACCAAAGACCCCACGTGCCACAGCTGAGACCCAGCACAGCCAAATAAATATTTTTTTAAAAAAGAAAAAAAATAACTTGTATTTGAAAAAACAGAATAAGTAAACCAATATATAAACCACTGAAAAGCCACAAAAATATAAAAAAAAATAGTATTAATAAGACCAAAGTGCTAGGGTGAAAATAGTGTAATTTAGGAAAAGTTTTTAGGCATTTGCAATTTCGAAAAAAATTGTGATTAAAAAAAAAAACTTACAGTACTCAAAATAGTATTTACAAAATACATCACTCCAGAGGCCGTTTGACTCACATGCCATCATCAGTGAAGCTAATCATGTAAAAAATCTGATAACTGATTTATGTATACTTCTGGCTAAACTATCCCAATGCACAAACTTCATTAAATTAGAACTAAATGCTTCTGGGACTGTAAAATGTTAAAATGTTAAGACTGACACAATGACAAACACCTATTTATTGTACTAAATACAAGCCTGAAACATTAAGTAGATATTACAGATTTCAAGAAAATTACATTTCAGATTCCCAAAATGTCTTGCTGGTGCTTTGACAACTGAAAAATTGTTTTAGAGGCTTTTTCCAAAATTCATAAAAAAGCAACACTTGGGGGATATAAAATACACAAAATCCAAAACTTAAAAGTTTATTCAAAATTCTTTTGAAATCCCTAAGGTGGCTGTAAACAGTCTGCTTTTACACGTTCATAGCTTAAAGGAATGTGACTATCACAGTTTATATGGATTTCTTACCCAGGAAGCCCACCAACTCTACACAGTAGTTTCGTGTTTCCACAACCCAGTCCTCACATTGCCAGTGCTATCCGTACCCAGAAAGGGGCCCTCCTGCCCACTGCTTTTGATTGGTCCGTTCTGAATAGCCAAGTTCAGGCCATAAGACTTCTGCTGACTTTCAAGTTCAACTACAGTGGGCTTCCTTATCGCATCTTTTTTACTACTAGTTGAAACAGGCTTTTCAAAATTCCTGCTGCTTTTGGGAAGCGTGCTACAGGCATCACTGCTATCTTGCTGGGGGGGGTTGTACTGTCTCTCTCTGTAGGCTAAGTACGCCCTCCGACTCCGAGAGTGTCCTTCATTACTGCCCAGCCGACTTTTCGGCAGGCCGTTCTGCACACTGCCTTCCACGCTCGTGGGGACGTCGTAGGCATACTCTCTGAGGACCGTGAGTCTGCTGGCCCGGTGCCCTTTACTTCTGTTTTTATGATGGCGGCTCGGGTGCACATTTGTTCGAAATGGAACTTCTAAAGGCGCCACGTGCATTTTAATGTCATTGTCCATTGAATGTTCTGTCAGACTATTGTCGAGCTGAGGCGTGGCATTCAAAGGTAGGGAATTGGTGTGGCACTGGGCCGCGGCAGCCTGCAAGTTGGTTAGTTTGCATCCCTGGGAGGAGTTTTTGAAGCTCGAAGCGCTCTTGTTTGTGCATGAAGACTCTGCGCTGCTGTTGGTGCACTTGGGCACCTCCCCGCTCGGCCCGCTGGAGCTGGGGGGCTGCACGTTGACCTGGACTGAATAGGCGCTCCGTCCCGGGCAGCACGTCATGATCCACGCGAGCCGGACGTCCTCCCTGTTGACACAGTGGTGAACCACAATGAACGCGCTGAGGCTCAAACATGTGGCTCCAAAAAAGAAGCTAAAAACCAAGTCCAAAGGGTAATACAAAGAAACAGCCAAGGCCCCAGACATCCACAGGGCGACATACAAGAGCAAGGTGAGGCTGGCCCCCAGAAGCTGGGCATGGAAAGTGTGTTCGTTCTCCAGGGCTGATGTGGAAATCAGGGACAGAGACATGGAGTCCTGATGATTGACTTCGCCGTTCTCATTGGCTGCCAGCCGCTGCTGCTCCTCGGCAGGCTCCTTCAGCTCATATTTGCGCTCAGGGTGTCTTTTCAACTGAATAAATATGCTGAGAAAGTACATACAGTTTACGAAAGTGATGAAGCTGGCGGGCCCATAGAAGGCTCCCAAGGAGGGTTCCCACGCCATCCAGCAACTAGGAAAGAAAATGGAGAATCAGCTCAGATGCTCCATGTGTCAAGAAACTGTTTAAGTTGCAGTAAGCGTTAGTGCCTGGGAAACAGTTCAAGGGGAAGCAACCAACTCAGGCACAAAGAGAACACTGAATACTCACTAGGGCGCATTTGGCCGACTGCCGTAATTCTTGATGTTTGCTGCTGCAGTGATGCCACAAACTATGATGGGTATACCACCGCCGATCAGGTAGAACCTAGTAGGGGCAACGATGGAAACAACAGCTCGTCAATCTGATTTGTTTAGGTATACACATTGTAGGATCTCATTTCTGCAGCAGTTGTTCCTTAAAGATTAATCACTACTTCAATAATTCAGGAGAGGTTAACATTTGCAGTAACTTTGTTAACAGTAACTTTTTTTTTTAAGTTTTTATTTATTCTTGATTTCTTTAGTTTAAAAAAGCGGGAGATCTACCAAGTTTGAGTCGAAGCAAAGCTGATCAGCTTCTGCCACCCTGTGGGCAGGCGACGCAACACCCAGTTCCTGCAGGTAGGGCTTTAGTTTATACTTGTTTCTTTTAGATTCAGCCAGTGGAGCAGAAAGTTTGGCCACTGCAAAATGGACTTGAAGATCCCATTGTGCCACTGTTCACACTAAAAATGTAACAATGTCGTTTATTCATCAATGCCCGGCTAGACCTGCATATTAATGCTTAGTAGGACTTGCTAGATCTAATGTCCTGCTGCTGTGTATGCTTATCCTCAGTCAGCTGAAATGGGGGTAAGGAAGGTACCTGGATCCCAGCTGCCCACAGCGCTTGGGCCCTTCCTCACCAGCTGCCCACAGACCAGCTGGGAGGAGCTGAGAGAGACAGAGTGCTGGCTGGTCCTCTGAAGAACAACTTTTGGGGCAGAGGGGAGCAGCTTCTCTGAGTTCTCTGAAAAGATCCTAGGGAACTTCCTGGCCTGGCGAGCTGCCCCTGGGTACACCCAGTCTTAACTCTGCATTTGCCAGGTTCAGAGACACAGTCCACATGCTGAATTGGCTGGATAAAGACGATGTCCACAACGTATTTTTCCATATTTTTTTTCTTAGTCATGCTTACGGGTACTAAAAATCTTCAATATGATATTACTGCTGAAAAAGACAGCTAATTATTCCCATAAAATGATAGTCATGGCCTTTATTCCACAGATTAGAGGAAGGCCAACATTCGTGACCCTGCCGTTCTTCCTGTTGAACTAATTCATAGCTGCTCTGACCTGACAAAGAAGCATCAGTTCACCCACATTTGTCTCGCGTTCCACAGTACTCTCTGCCACTCCTTTCCCACCTCCATTCCAGGACTGCCTGCTACCAACTCATCCTTATTTTAAAGCTTTAAATCTACTTCCCCACTGCTTCTTCCTTCCAGCCTGTATGTATGTTCACGTTTTCTCCATCTTCTAAAACTTTCCTTCAACTACCAACTTCTTTCTTGCTCCCTTTGGTGACAAACACCTGGAAACAATAGCACCAACATGTGCCTCCCCTTTATTGTGAGGTGACGCCGCTTCCAACCTACCGTGCTACTGAAACTGCCCTCTCTGGGGCCAGCAGACTCAAGACAAGTCCCTGCCCATCCTCCACGCAGCCCGGATGCTGAGTTTCCTTAAGTTTCAGAGCCTGGGGAAGGAGGGCGGCCTACACGGTAAACCTGACCGTCTAAAGCAAAGGGCGTACCTGCCGGCCACGGGGGACTGCACAGGCTTTGGAGCTCAGGCTGCCTTTTACTAAAGCCTTTGTGCTTTTAATCACCTAACAGAAAGGAAACCCAACAGAAACGAACAGCTGCATGAGGACGGGGTTCCTGTCTCTTAGCCAAACACCATCCCCCTCAGGCCCTTTAACACCACCGACAGGGGTATCAAATTGCATCCGAGACTCTGGCTGTGGTCGAGCACTCCTGCTGTCCCCTGCTGCTCACTGAACCACTCTCCCCTCAATCTTCACTGTTCTCTTTGGTTCTTCCCTTTATCTGCTATGGCCCATCTACTCAACATTGATATGCCCAGGGATCATTCTTAACTGACTTCTCCCTGGGAGAGCTCATTCCTTATCGCTGCTTCAATGAACACATGTGAACACATCTGTCCTGTCCAAAGGGCACATGCTGTGTCCTCTCTGCTGAGCACCAGACTCCCAAAATGTGAACTTTCCTTGAGAAAGTATGGGTGAGCCCACTTCCCCTGTGCTTACCCTCCCTGGGTCCCCCCACCCACTTTTCCTCTGTGACTTTCTCAGTTGATGGATGCACCAACTGCAGAAGGACCCTAGCGAACTGGAGCATACAACCTGCAGCCACCTTCAAATTCCCGTACAGAGCTCCCAAATGCAGCTAGTCATCACTCCTAGAGAAACTGCCTCAAGTTTCCGAACACGTGTCCTCTCTAACCTCCATGCCACCGTGCTAGCTGCAGTCCTCACCTGTTGTTCAGTCACTCAGTCGTGTCCGACTCTTGGTGACCCCATGGACTGCAGCACGCCAGGCTTCCCTGTCCTTCACCATTTCCCAGAGCTTGCTCAAACTCATGTCCATCAAGTCGGTGATGCCATCCAACCATCTCGTCCTCTGTCATCCCCTTCTCCACTTGCCTTCAATCTTTCCAAGCAGCGGGGTCTTTCTAATGAGTCCGTTCTTCACATCAGGTGGCCAAAGTATTGGGAGCTTCAGCTTCAGCTTCAGCATCAGTCCTTCCAATGAATGTTCACAACTGATTTCCTTTAGGATGGACTGGATCTTCTTGCAGTCAAAGGGATTCTCAAAAGTCTTCTCCAACACCACAGTTCAAAAGCATCAATTCTTTCTCACTCAGCCTTCTTTATGGTCTAACTCTCACATCTGTACATGACTACTGGAAAACACATAGCTTTGACTACACAGACCTTTGTTGGCAAAACCTCTGCTTTTTAATATGCCATCTAGGTTTGTCATAGCTTTTCATCCAAGGAGCAAGCATCTTTAATTTCATGTCTGCAGTCACCAGCTGCAGTGATTTTGGAGCCCAAGAAAATAAAGTCTTCCACTGTTTCCCCATCTGTTTGCCATGAAGTGATGGGACTGGATGCCACGATCTTAGTTTTCTGAATGTTGAGTTTTAAGCCAGCTTTTTCACTCTCCTTTTTCACCTTCATCAAGAGTCCCTTTAGTTCTTCTTCGTTTTCTGCCATAAAGGTGGTGTCATCTGTATACCTGAGGTTATTGATATTTCTCCCGGCAATCTTGATTCCAGCTTGTGCTTCATCCAGCACAGCATTTCACATGATGTACTCTGCATATAAGTTAAATAAGCAGGGTGACAATACACAGCCTTGAAGTACTCCTTTCCCAATTTTGAAATGGGTAGAAGACCCTAAGCAGTACTCATGGGGCTCTCCTAATGACCGCAGAGGAGTTCTCTGTAGATGCCTCCTGCCTTCGGGCATTCTAATGCATAGCCCACGGTTTAACCTGGCCCTCTAAAGCCGGACACTCAGCTTTCCCTCTGAATCATGCTACTCTACACCATAAAGCCTAGGTTCCAGCCACAGTGAAACTGCACTTCTCAGATCTGTTCAGCTTGCCATATGATCCTGAATCTAAAGTGCCACCTCTGCCCTTTATGTGGTAGTCAGGCAATTCTTAATAGCCCCCCACTCTCCCTGACCCCTCAGAATTACAGTTCTTTTTTGGCGCTTTCAGAGAATGTACTTCCACTCCAGCTTTTACACAGTTGCAGCAGTTCTTCTCACACCTGCCTCCTCGCAAACAGTAAAGATCTCAAGGACAGGTCTTCTACCCATTGACTTCTACTCATCCAGAATAATAATTCAATGACAACTGATTTAAATTATGATATTAGGAACGGCACGACACCAAAACTGCTGTTTCTTTCATGGAGAATAACAACACTGACACGTACTTGAGAAGACTGAAACCTACTACATGACCTCAAGGAAATAAAAACAACTAATATTTTCAGAGTCTATTCCAGGGCCAGTACCGTCCATCTGAAGTGCTTTACACGTTAAGTCACTTACGCCTCACAACAACTCGAAAGAGAATCATCGCCACTTTCTAGATGAGACAGACAGACAAGAGAGGACACAGACCTTCACAAAGAACTCCCAGCTGCAGGGCTGCTTACAAGTCTACTCTTTCTCGTTCCAAAGTTCACTCAGCAGTTTTTCGTTATGACCATACTTCATTAAATTTAATATGTGTGGACATTTAACAGAAGATAGTACACGAAGATACTAGATACCTGAGCATTGGCCTTGGTGGAGGTGGCAGCTCATCAGGGTCCTGGCACCTTTTAGCTTTTTTAGTGACTTGTTTGTAGATGTTCCGAGCTGTCACTCCCACCCATAGTACTGTAGCAAGAGTGGAATAATGAAGAATTATTCCAACCTAGAGAGAAGATTGAAGAATACATGAACTAAAATTTAAAAAAAAAAAAAAAAAAATTCCCCTTCACAATCAAAATACAATAATTGCCAGTAAGCTTCCTCAAAAAGACTGGTAAGTTACTTTGAATATATGGCTTGAAAACTGTATGAAGGTATATTCTAAGGATCCATTCCTTTGCCTGCTAATGAACAAAGAAAGCACTCTGAGAGACGTATAATAGAGGACTGAATCTATAGTTGAACATAGGAGGCCCATGGACTACAACTTATAGCTAAGATGATACTAAATATACCATAGAATTCATTCCTGGACAACAGTAAACCAAAGCCATGTTTCCCATAGATGCTAAGTTATAAATTAGAGGTGAGTTCCTAAAGTCTGTTTTAAGGAGGAATGAAGACATCAAGGGTAAGTGAGAGTGAAAGTGAAAGTTGCTCAGTCGTGTCCGACTCTTTGCGACCCATGGACTATACAGTCCACGGAATTCTCTAGGCCAGAATACTGGAGTGGGTAGCCTTTCCCTTCTCCAGGGGATCTTCCCAACCCAGGGATTGAACCCAGGTCTCCCGCACTGCAGGTGGATTCTTTACCAGCTGAGCCACAAGGGAAGCCCAAGAATACTGGAGTGGGTAGCCTATCCCTTCTCCAGCAGATCTTTCTGACCCAGGAATCAAATCGGGGTCTCCTGCGTTGCAGGCGGATTCTTTACCAACTGAGCTATCAGGCAGACATCAAGGATAACCGGAGGGCAAAAGTCACAGCACACAGAGAATAAACTTTGGAGTCACAGACCTGAATAGTTCTAATTCAGAGCTTTTATGTACCAAACTGGATGGCAAGTGAGCAGTGTAACAGATTGGTGATTATTTGAAATGAGTGAGCTCTGGAGTTAACAATTTTGCCTGGTTTTAAAACCAGAATCTACCCCTTGTGACACCTTAGCAAACTCGCAGAATATCTCAAGCACTGTTCTCATTTGTAAACTGAGGATAGTATTAAAGTACCATAAGGCTTTAAATAGGACACCCTATATGAAGCATTTAGCACTTAATCTGGTACATAATATGTGATTAAAAATACAGCAATATTTTTATTATTATTAGGATTATGGTTTTAAGAAAATAACGTCAACATTCTTTTTTTTTTTTTTAACGTCAACATTCTTGAAATGAATGTTCCTCATTTGAATAGTAGAAAGACTATCCATAAGCATCCCTAGGGGTTTTTGTAGGGACTGAAAGGGCACAATATCTGGGACATAATAAGTACTGGAAAGACGACGGAGAACTGCAATACAGGTAAATGATGACACTGAGTTCTCTCCCAGGGGGATGACGGGGGGCATGTTTACCTTGTGAACTGTGTCTGAAGCAACAGCAGTTAAAGATAAAATTCTACACAAAGATAAATATGGGGTAAGAGGGGTTTAAAATCTACTTTAAGAAAAATAAATGCATGGGTCATTGGAGCAGCAAGAACATAATTCAGTTTTCTTATCTAATTCTATCTTTTGATCCTTTCTTCTTACACAATGATTACAGGTAAAATTCTATTAACGAAAATTTTCAAGGAAAAAAAAAAACTTTATTTAATTCAAAAAGGATAACTCTCCAATCTCAAGAAAATCAAATTGATTGACATCATCAATCCTAGGTAAGTAACAAAAGCATCTAGACTGCTGTTTAAGGTTCATGTTAATAAGACATGAACCTCATTAAACTTGGGGACATGGAAGTACACAGATTATTTTGCAGGGCAAAAACTAGGGTGGTCACTTGTCCAGGGAAGTCACTGTCCTCTCAATGACTGAAAGGGTTAGAGGGTGATCCAGCCCAGCTGAACCAGAGGGTCAAAGTATCTTCATCTTTAAACAATTTTTTTTAATTTAATTTTTATTTATTTATATTTTGGTAGTGCTGTGCAACACAGGGGATCTTAGTTTCCCAGTCAGTGACCGAACCTACGTCCCTGCAATGGAAACATGGATTCTTAACCACTGGATCACTGGGCACGTCCCCACAGTATCTTCTTCTTAAGCAGAAAACTTGCTCCGTGGTTCCTATTAGTTTTATTCACTGCACTATAAAAGCAAAGCTTACAGATGTAAGTGGAACAAAAAGCATAAAATAACTCTCTGAGCTATCTGGAGTCACATCAAATGTTGTAAATAAAAATAGTATAATTGGATTTGGTGCATAAAAACCAAAACATTTAAAACCAATCAATGATATTGATTCAAAATGGTATCCTCTACTGTTTCTACAGTTTTCTCTGATGTAGAGGTCAAAAGAATGAGACAAGGTTGTAAATAAGCTTCAAAACAGAAGTTAAAAATATTTTCAACACAGGAGGTGCAAGATGGAGAATTTTCTTGTTTTAGATCTAAGAGGTAAAACTCAACCTTTAGATTTTGAAGTGTTTCCTATGGCATTTCAAAATTTGCAGAGAAGTGTTCATACTTTAAAAATACTAAAGCCTTCCAGTTAAACAATTATTACCAATAGTGAAATTTTAGGGGTCTGACGGCACCTGGTAGTAGCCACATAAGCAAATCACCAAATGTTCCATAAGACGGAATAAAGGAGGCACTGAGATCTAGTCTAGCAGCAATGGTGTTCCTATCTTTTGGAAGGAGTTCCTTCCTATTTTGGGATTCCCAGGTGGCTCAGCAGTAAAGAATTCACCTGCCAATGCAGGAGATGCAAGTTTGATCCCTAGGATGGGAAGATCTCCTGGAGAAGGGAATGGCAACCCACTCCAGCATTCTTGGCTGAACAATCCCATGGACAGAGGAGCCTGGTAGGCTACAGTCCATGGGGTCACAAAGAGTTGGATGCAACTGAGCACACATACATGCTTCCTATTTTATTCTTCATCAGACACTTGGGCTATACTTGAAATACAACCTCACTGTCACAATTTCTGCCACATAAATCAGACACATGTGGAAAATTTGTAAATAGTTTGGAAATAATCTAATTTATAGGGTATATAAATGATTCATTAAATGCAACAGATTAGAACTTAAGAAAGTCACCTTACCTCAAGACATCAATTTTCAAAGCTGCAAAATGGATACAAAAAATTATCTTGAAGAGTTGGACTTTATATGTTACCTCACCATAAACATTCACATACCAGAGACCGGACATTTTAACAGACGGGTTTTTAATCATCAACAAAACCTACAACAGTGCAGCATACACAGCAAGTGTGCAAAAAAATCATCTTTAATACTCACAGTCTGATATGAATATATATAAAAATTAAGGGCATCCACTACTGAATGCCTGAAATGTACGCCAAAATGTATTAGACAATTTTGTACGTGCTCCTATTTTATCCTCTTACGGTCACCATCTGCTTAGTGCTACAGACAAGGAGATGGAGGCTGAAAGAAGTTAAATCATCCTCCAGAGGTCACATGGTCAGTGGTGGGGCAGCAACTCAAACCCAAAGCCTGCGACTCTTCTATTACATCATCCTGGTCCTCAATAACAAGAAGGCAGTGCTAAGGGTGGGGATTGGCAAGGAATACCCAGAGAGGCTGTCATTTGAATCAGGGCTCTGCCACCCAAAGGCCCTAGACTTGGGGCAAGTTATTTCAATTCTCTAAGACTCAATTTCTGTACTAATAAAATATGAGTAAGAACTACCTCCTAGGGTTAATGTGAAAGTTAAGATAACACACTTGCAGTAGCTGGCAAGTAGAAAGCTCTTAACATCCATGGATTGAATCTTTCCCTGTGTCTCCTATGTGCCCCTGCAGCAGTCCTCTAGATAACAGAGAGCAGAAGACACCTGAGAAGGTCAGCTGGCACGATAGTTAACAGATGAAATCATGGAGTGGTAGAGCAACACGGTATCCTAAATATTTGCAGCCAAATCCTTTCACTGCATAGCTAGGAAACCAAGGACCAGAAAACTAACGATCACACAGTTAATCTGGCAGTACATCCTGACCCAGAACCCGGATCTCTTCCAAACCCTGTTGAGTCAACAGCTTCTTCTACGCTATCACTCAACTTCTCAGTTCCCCTTTGGCTCCTTTTGCACAAGAAAGTTCAAGGCTACAGCATGCACCCATGGCACCACCCAGAAAGGATGACATAAGAACCAGAGTGGGAAGTGCCTGGCTGGTGGGGCCTTTAATAACCTCAGCCAATTACTTCAGGGAAGAAAATGCATTTAGAACCTATACACACCATTCATAAAATATATGAGCTCTAAAAGGGAGATATGCCAAAGACAACACTGATCATGTGCACATATGAAATGCATGTAGAAGATGTACGCTTCAGGGTTCAGTTTTAGAGATGGAAGATAAGCCCACCCCATTATTTTGCAGAAGAAACATGAAGCCCCTACTAGGTTAAGGGGCTTTCCAGGTGTCTAAGTAGGTAAAGAATCTGCCTGAAATGCAGGAGACCCAGGTTTGATCTCTGGGTTGGGAAGATCCCCTGGAGAAGGAAATGGTAACCCATTCCAGCATTTTTGCCTGGGAAATCCCGTCGACAGAGGAGACTGGCAGGTACAGTCCACAGGGTCACAAACACCCAGACACAACTGAATGAACAAACCACCACCTCTAGGCTTGCTCATGACGAACATGAGTTTGAGCAAGCTCTGGGAGTTGGTGATGGACAGGGAAGCCTGGCACGCTGCAGTCCATGGGTCGCAAAAAGTCGGACAGGACTGAGCAACTGAAATGAACCGAGGTTAAGAGACGAGTCACATAGGCCATTCTGCCAGACACAGCTGGCTACTAACTGAATAAGTATTAGAAAAATAAAGTGAAGCAAGTCATCTCTGAGTCAGAAATAATAAGAATGATGCTATGTCTTTCACAGAGGAAGAACACTGTAAAAAAAAAAACAGAAGAAAACAACACATGAAAACATCTAGAAGCCTGCCCGCCCCACATTTTTCAGGTAATGATTTACCTAATAGACATTCATTCTTGAGGCCCTGAAAACTCAGTGTACTTTCCTATCCTTTTCATTCTAGAAATGGTATAAAATACCATTCAGGATGGTGAAAGGCAGTTATTTCTACCATGGCCTCTTTCTGTTCATTTCCTTAGTGAAATAAATTTATGTGTCTACTTCCAGAAATCAATGAGTATTTTTAGACAGAATTGAGACTATTACCACGATTGTGTGTTGAGTACACTAATAGTCTATGTTCAAAACAACTCCAGGGTTGAATGAGTTCTACTATTTGCAAACAGAGGCCTTTTTTGTTCATCTACCCAGTCAGTATCTGCTGAGCACCTACTACGCGTCAGGTCTTATACTGATTCTTGGATGAACACTGGTGAATCGAATTGGTATAATCCCCGTCCCTGTAGAGCTCTAAGTCCAGGGACAACAAAGAGGTAAATGCCAGTCAATTACAAAGTTTTGCAGGCACTATGGAATGTTAATCAGCAGCAGAGGATAATGAGGGGAAGAGGTGGAGGGACTGCATCTCTAAAACAGTAAGCTGAGACCTACAAAGTAACTGGCAGTCACCCAGGTGAAGAAGGCAGAAAACACTAAGAGAAGCACTATTTTTTGTACACGTATTAAGCTGATTTGGGATCCATTACCTAACTTCTCATAGGCTTCAAACAAATATGATTACAGATATATCGTAATGGCCCTAACACAGGGGAATATTCTGCACAGCTAAGAGATAATTATACCAATGACAGTCGTAGTAATAGCTTACATTTACTGAGCACTTACTGTATACCTGCTACTCTGGAGTCATTTAATTCTCTCAACAATTCTTATATATACACATACATACTTGAAACTGCTTTACATGAAGAAAATATTGGATTCATCAACAGCCTTAGGTTAATGACACATTCTAATGACTGAGCCAAGCACACAAGCGTGGCCTGCCTTTATTTAGTTACTTAAATAGTTGTTATTAATAATAAGTGTCCACGAATCTATCAATAAGACAAAAGGTAAGTTCTTGACAAAAGCCTGTATCAGCACGTAAGAAGCCCTTCACCCAAGGTAATCATCACCATCTATCCTATGTTTATCACCCCTTTGCTTGCTTTCTTATACGGTTTTACCGCACCTACGTATTTTCATTAAAAGTATGCTGTTTCATTTTAGTTATGTTTAACTTTATAAAGAAAGATATCAGGGTGAATGTAATTTATGGGCCTTAATTTTTTTCACTTATATTCCTGAAACTGACTCGCACTGCTATGCCTTGTTGTAATTCATTAATTTTGACTCTTGCATAATATCACCATTTATTCATTCACTCTCTCGGTGATGGGCACTTGGGTGGCTTCCAGGTTTCTGCTACCGTGTAGAGTGCTGCTATGAATATTCACAGGCACTCACCCTAAGCCCTGGAGTGGGACTGTGTGAATGTTTACCCGTAGAAAGTAAAGCCTCCCAGAGTCATCCGCTTATATTCCTACCCAGTATGTATAAAATATGTGGATCCACATGTTTTTCCATACGTGGCCCTGCTGGGCTTAATTTTTGCTGGCAGAAAAGGCATAATATGGTAGCGATCTGAACTTGCATCTCCGTGACCACCAATGCCATGTACCCTGGCCCTCCGTCTACTCTGTTATGAAATGCCTGTCACTCTCACCACTTCTCCAGCTGGGCTGTTTGTGGCAGTCTCACTGATTAGTTTTTAATATATATGTGTGTATTTTTTTTAATTCTAATGCTCCGTCAGTGGTTATGTATTGAGAATTTGTGCTCTGATGTGCTTAGTCGCTCAGCCGTGTCTGACTCTTTGTGACCCCATGAACCACACAGTCCATGGAATTCTCCAGGCCAGAATACTGGAGTGGGTAGCCTTTCCCTTCTCCAGGGGATCTTCCCAACCCGGGGATTGAACCCAGGTCTCCGGCACTGCAGGCAGAGTCTTCACCATCTGAGCCACCAGGAAAGCCCATATGTACTAAGACTAGTGTCTTCTGATGTGGAACTTGTCTTTTCCTTTTCCTTAGGAATCTTCATTTTTTTTAAGAAAAAGATATTATTTTTAATTTAGTCAAGAGTACATCCTTTCTTTTCTAGTCATATTTAAGAAACCCCTCCTTATCCCAAGGATTATGATATTTTCTAATATAAATTTTAACACTTTCGTTTGGACTTGTAATATTTAATCTACCCAAAGCTGACTTTTTTTAACGTGGTATGAAGTGCAGATCCACTTTAATCTTTCTTCCACATGGGTTTTCCCCAGCTCCCTTAACTGGACAGTGGTCTGTCTTTACCTAGCCATGAGACACGTAACATCTGTCTCAAACCAAAGCTCTGCATGCGTCTGCTTCCAAGGCTGCTACTCCACTGTGTTGGTCAATTTATCTATCCCTACTCTACTCCACAGTTTTAATTCCAACAGACTCCACAGTTTGGTGATAAGAAGACTTCCTAATCTACTATTTTTCAGAAGTGTCCTAACTATCATTGGTCCTTCTTTACTTTCATATAAATTTAAAGACCATTTTATTGAGTTTCATGAAAAATTCTCTTATCTACAGATTAATTTAGGAGGAACTGCTACCTCTCTGACTTTAACTTTTCCTATCCTTGGGCCTAGTGTATTTTTCCATTTATTTAGGTGTTCTTTAATGTGCATTGAAATTTTACCTGCAAATCTTAAATATCTTTTATCATTTCTAAGTACTTGATATTTTTTGATACTACATAAATGTTACCTTCTCATTAATTATGTTTTCTCTTGGTTACATTTCTGCATACTAGAAGCACATTTCTGTATATTAAACTACATTAAAAAAAATACATACATTGGAAACTAAGTTTTCCTATTTTTCTAATAATTTATCTGTAAATTACTTTAGCTTTTCTAATGTAAATAGTCACATCATTTGACAACAACTCAATTATTATTCCCAACTTACAGGTGAGAAAATTGAGACACTGAAATATTAAATATTGATATCAGGATCAAATTGTAGTCCTATGTTCACGGCAGTATTACAACATTCAAGAGCTGGAAACAATCTAAATGTCTATTGATAGATGAATGGATAAAAAAAAATGTGGTGTATATATACAATTACATATGTATTCAGTCTTAAAAAGCAAGAAATCCTGTCACATCCTACACCATGAATGAACCTTGAGGATATTATGTTAAATGAAACAAGTCAATCATGGAAGGAAAAGTACTGCATGATTCCACTTATATAAGGTATTTATGAAGTCAAGCTCACAAAGACAGAAAGTAGATGGTGGGGCCAGGAGGTGAGGGGAAGGGATACAGGAGGTAGCCGTTTCGTGGGTCTAGTTTCAGCCACATAAGATGTTTAAGTTCAAAAAATCTGTACGTCCTTAGAGTTAATCATCATACAACACACTTAGAAACTGGTTAAGAGGGTAGATCTCATTATCTGCGATTAAAAAAAGTTAAACAAACTGCCCATAAAAACACTGGAAAAAGAAGAACTGACATCCAAATCCAGGTAGTCTGCACTCTGAATTTCTATGTGAGACTGTTTGCTATGATACATATAGAAAATAAGATGCAAATAAATATAATTTTATGTATTTCCTACTCATATATTAAGAAGTTTTGCTTTTTATACTTAAACTATAAGAATACTGTTTATTAATGCTACATATGTAATCATTTACTTGAAAATAAGAGTTGAAGATTTTTAAATTCTTCATATTTACCACACCTAGGAAGTTTCTTGTTTTTATATCTTACAGTTAAAATTTTTATAATTCCTATTTCCATAAATAGATAAAATAATTTTTAAAATCCTGTCAGAAAATGTTACTTCTTTCAGCTATATCAGAATTTTATAAATTTTTAAAATTCAATGTTTGTCATTATAACAGATATAACAAGTAGCACAAAATTCCCAAAGATAAAAAGACAAGCTCCATAAGTCATATATGCAGTTGTGAAATGATAATTCAGAACCTGAAGTATACTGCTGAATTATTTAAGTAACATTCAGGTTAACTTTAATTAGCTAAAGAAAAAAAGCTTCAAAGAAACAATTTTCCCTTTACAGTTAATGAAACATATGAAATTACTTTTTAATACCAGTTTATTTTTTTTATTTTAGTTTTTCACTTACTGCTTGGCAGACGCTGGCATTTCTAGTTTGACTTATTCCTCCCACAAAGACCACACAGGTCAGAAAAATATGAAAGCACAAATTCACAAGCATGTGCCAGCCTTTGAGACTGATTCTAATCAAACTGTTAAAAGAAAAGGGAAAAAATTAACACTCAGGTTAACATACTTGAAGCTGGACATCTCCAAGTTAACATACCTAATTCATACCAAGCCAAATGTAAATGTGTAAACATTTTATTAAAACATACTATCACACACACACACACACACACAGGTTTTGAGAAATCCCTCAACACAATACAGTTTCTTAACATTTAACTTTATACACTAAAAAAGACAAGTTAAATGGAACTACTACATCCACTAAAGGCTACACAAATTCTCCATAATAAGAAATATGTCCACTTTTGATAGTTTTGATGTCTTATGACAGATTGATTACTTGTTTTGCTTCCCAGAAATTTCTGCAAGATGCCAATCTCTATTTTTCCTGAACTACTAGGATAACACGGTCTAAACAACCAATGCATTTCCTCGTGGCCTTTCATAATGAAATGCTCAAGTCTTTCTTTTTTATATCAAAATCTCCTTGTTTCCTAACTAAATGTCAAGAAATGTCATATATGTCCAGCTTAAAGAGGAAAATACATTCTAGCAAAACCTCTTGAAAGTGTATTTCTGCTTAGCAAATCCTTTCAGTTCATTATATCTCACCATAAAATAAAAATTTCTGTACCTTTGCCTCTAATTAACAAAAACCATATCCCACACTTAAATGCCACAAGCTTTCTTAAATGCCATCTGTAAAAGAGACTATCACAACAGGCAAAAACTTATGAAATAGAAATAATACCACAGTCTGGTTCTGGAAGACACCTCTGCAGGTAACCAGGCTCCACTTTACCTCACCCCCATGCCCCACTCCCCAACACATACTTCCCACATTCTTTGCCAGGTACAAACCCAGCAGGATGACTGAATGCTCCAGAAGATGAGTTTATTACCACATGCACTTATTATTTATGTCTTGACTTGCATGAAGAAGGCCTGGGGGTATTCTGAAGTAACTGCCCTTACTTTGGAAGGACAGCATGGTATTAAATTAGAATAAAATTTTATCCTAATTACATGTGAAATGATGTCCACAGGCCTCTGCAGTCAGTTTTCTTTCTTACCTGTGATGGTATATGTAACTGACGATGACCGCTAAGAGGCACAAGAGAAGAATAACAGCCGTAGTGTAGACCACGGGGTGCAGGAGATGGGCCGCCTGGGTGTAGAGTTCGGACCCCGTCAGATCCTGAAGGGAAGAACGAAAGCATTATTCTAGGAGTGCTTCTCTGGACAGAGATGTTGGGATTTCCTCAGGGACTAAAATATACCGATAAAGAGAACTCTGGCCCTTGGATCTCTTCATTGTATCCAAGGGCTATGTTTCACGCTATTTTCCTCACACATTACTATGCCCTCCTAACTTGCACTGTGTCAACTACTCATGTAGTATGTATATACACATACATGCACACACACCCACTCTTCTTACCATGGGCCATCTGCTTTATAAATGTGAACACTGACTCTCCTTTGAGGGTAGTGGAGCGGGAAAGCAGGGATTTAGAAGGTCAACCAGAGACTACAGTCTTTTTAATGCCCTCGGCTTCCCTGGTGGTTCAGACGGTAAAGAATGCAGGAGACCCAGGTTCGATCCCTCAGTCAGGAAGATCCCCTAGAGAAGGGAATGGCAACCCACTCCAGTCTTCTTGCCTGGAGAATCCCATGGACAGAGAAGGCTGGTGGGCTACAGTCCATGGGGGTTGCAAAGAGTCAGAAGTGACTGAGTAACTAACACTTCATTCTCACCCAACGTATCACTCCGCACATTCACCAGCTAACAAGGTACAAGACAGCAGCAGTATCTCCAAGTCAATAAAGCCTAACCTCCCGCAGTCAAGTTCAACAAATATGAATGGGCCAGACACTGTGGAAAGAACAGGGATGTGATGCTAACCCACTAACCCATGATTTATGCTCTAGAAGAGCTGAAAAGTCAAAGAATCCTCAGACACACAATGAGATCACAACAATGTTTGATCAACATAAGGGCAGGCCTGTGACTGAGAACTTAGAGATCAAATATCAGTAATAATAAATAATAGTAACAGCAGATCACTCACAGAGCATTTATCATAAACCAGGCACCATGCCAGCACCCTACACAGAATAACCCTATAAACTAGGTATATTGTTAGTCCCATTTTATAGCTTGAAAATCTGAGGCACAAAGAGGTTAAGGGCTGGGAAGATCAGATCTGAAGAGTTCATGGCTGCCAAGGCTCTGCTTCCTAAGACAAAGCAGACAGTGACTTCCTAAAATGAAAACATCACTCACCTGAAGGCTTCCTTCCTGACAGAGGCCGGGGCAGGCTTGGAAGATGTCTCTCCCTGGGCCCCGGACACCACGCCAGACAACCAGGGCTGCAGGTTCACCAGGCCCTGTCACCAAATTCTCCTTCTAAACTGATTCTGAAAGCTACAAAATCACAGCTGGACGTGGGAAGCAGTTCACAGTGGGATGCACGTCTAGTCACGAAGTTATTAAGATAATTCTTGAAACTAAAAACACCAAGATGATGAAGACAGGAAGGAATGCGTGACAGACACAAAAGGACACTGAGGATGGCTCAACACGGAAGAAGCAGGGAAGGAAGCAGCACCTTTTCCTGGGAAGAATCAGTGGTCAACAGGGCATAATTACACACCCAGAAAGATCTATCAGAACACCTTCACAAGTCCCTCACCATTAACAAATGACTAACACGGGCCACAAAGCCTGACACAAGTCAGAGTTAATGAGAAACTGGAGGTACAACAGGGGAAATTCCACCCCAGCCCACAGTCAGAGGAGTCACAAGCCTGCACTTCATCTACGTATTTGTTAAATGCCAACTGGGTGACCACCATGGCCAGGCACTATGCCAAGTACCGGGTATTCAGGGAAACACAGGATCCCTTGGGGGCTGACGGTCTATAAACTAAGACCTGAAAGGGAAAATACAAGACAGAAACCTACAGCCACCATTCTCAACAACCTGTCCTTGTAAGATGCCCATGGGACTAGTCTATGGAACACAGTTTCAACGCATCAATACCTGCATTCTGCTAAAAATCCAGAATGTTAGAAGAGATATTCAAAGAAGACTGGGGCAATGAGAGCCAGTTAGACACTAGCTGGAGTAGACAGATTCTCCCTCATTTCTGTGAAAAGCTTCTATTCCCATGGAGACCAAATAATTGAGGACAAACTTTCAGTGCCTAGGATGTGGTCTCTTCACTCTTTCTATGCACTGCCTGTTTTCCAGTCCTTCAGGAAATGTTCAAGAATACTTTGCCACCACACTAGCTATATAATCTGGGGCAGTTACCCCACAGTAAAATGGAAACATCGTAGTCATCCCATCTGGCAGGGTCTGGGGAAGGGGCAGAACTTGTGTATGCCTGCCTTCCACAGGCCTTTGCAGAGAACAGCAAAACACAGGTAGCTGGATATTATCCAGCAAAACATCAGACAAAGTGCCAGTTCAGTTCTTACATCTTATACAATATTTATGGTTAAAAGCGGAGAAGGTAATGGCAACCCACTCTGGTACTCTTGCCTGGAAAATCCCATGGACGGAGGAGCCTGGTAGGCTGCAGTCCATGGAGTCGCTGTGAGTCGGACACGACTGAGTGGCTTCGCTTTCACTTTTCATTTTCACGCACTGGAGAAGGAAATGGCAACCCACTCCAGTGTTCTTGCCTGGAGAATCCCAGGGATAGGGGAGCCTGGTGGGCTGCCGTCTATGGGGTCACACAGAGTCGGACACAACTGAAGTGACTTAGCAGCAGCAGCAGCCTCATGGTTAAAAGAATTCAGTTTTTTCAAAAGGCAATGAATGTGACCTAGCATGAGCAGGAAGCTGGATGTTGACACAGAGTACCCAGACTGTTAAAACTCCAAAGTAGTCCTGGAGGAAGGAGCAAGTACTACTGACGCGGGGGCATTTTTGTTGTCACAACAAACAGACCTTTCCAAATGAAAGGGAACCCCTGGCAAGGTGTGAAGAGCCAGAGAGTAAAGAGCTTGGGCTTTGCAGGCCAAAAGCAAAATTGAGGCTATTATGCAGGTACTTATTAACCACTTAAAATATAACCATTAAAATTTGGAAACCACTTCTAGCTTTCCAGCATTTAGAATATCAAACAAACAAAAGAGAGCTGACTGGAACAGGCCTGTGGATCAAATATTTGCCAGGGTTTGCAGACTCCCTGCCTGGTGTAAAGGAGACAAATCAAGTTAATAAAAACTTGATCTTATATCTTGACGACAAAATATAAGAGAATTTAAGGCCGTATAAGACAACTGAGAAGATCAGGATAGGAAAGAAGTTAAGAGAAGTTAAAGACTACAACAAAAGAGGTAAAGTAGAAATCTTAAGTCAAAATTATTTTCAATTATATCCATCAACAAATAGAGGCTTTGTGATACTGTAACAAAAACATACATGAAAGGAGTCCACAAGTACAGATTTCCAGATATAGAATAAATGAAGCCTTGGAGATGCAGCAAGGGACTACAGTTACTAATAATATAGAAGTCTGAAAGCTGCTCAGAGTAAAAGCTAGTTTTTGCCATAAGAGAAAAAACTTGTAACTGTATACTGATGGATGTTAACTAGACTTATTGTGGTGACCATTTTGTAACATACACAAATACTGAATCATTACATTGTATACCTAAAACTAATAAAATGTTGTATGCCAATCATACCTCTACTGAAAAAAAATCTACCTGTTCAGGGAGACACATATCAAAAGACTTCAATCTCTTTAATTTCACAGAAACCCATGATTCTTGCTTTTATTCTCTTTTTATAAATCAAATCACTTCCATTACAAAAAAATTACCAAACACATTGTCCATCAATGGCCACTAGGAGACACCCATGGAAGAAAAGTAAAAAGTAGCATTCACATTTGCAATATAGTGATACATAACAGAGGAAAAGTCTGCCTCTGGTGCTTATTAAACCACAGTCCATCACTAAATGGTGATCTTAGTCACTCTTATACATGGTGCAAAGTTTAAGAAAGGGCTTCCCAGGTGGCGCTAGCGGGCAAAGCGGAGACAAGTGTTCAATCCCTGGTCAGGAAGATCCCCTGGAGGAGGGCATGGCAACCCACTCCAGTATTCTTGCCTGGAGACTCCCATGGACAGAGGAGCCTGGTCGGCTACAGTGCATGGGGTTGCAGAGTCGGACACAAATGAAGTATTATTACTACTACTACTAAGTTTAAGAAAACAGGCCAGGAAATGGAAAGTAAGGGTCACCAAAATAAACTGCACCAATTCAGAGAATATTAAAACACGTAAAAGTGTGTTAAAAACTGCAGAAGTACTTATTATTAAGGAATCAAACAAATGGAAGAAGAGCTTTTGAAATTTTGATTTACCTGATAAAGATTCATACATTTACAATAGATTAGCCTGAGAATTACTAAATATAAAATCACTAGCAGTTTTAAATAATTCACTGGCATCATATCAATAATTATAAATTAATTATGATTTAAACTCATCAGGATCTGAACAATGGAAGGAAGACAAAGAAAAACATCTCAGTTTCCCTCTGTCTGTCAGAGTATAAGTATTTTAAAAAGAGTTTGACAATAAAATAAAATTTTAGAACAGATTTAAAATAAAAAGTGTCTTTAAAAAAATTGAGACCATGTCTCTGTTTCTTTTAATTTTTCCCCTAAGAAACATGGAATAATTTCAAGATTTTAATCCTTAAAACACACACAATACACAAAAGTCAGTTCCAGCTGAATCACAGACCTAAATGTGAAAGCTAAAACACATTTAAAGCTTCTTAACGCAAATAAAGGAAAATAAGTTCATAATTTGGGGGTAAGCAAAGACTTCTTAAATAGGACGTAAAAAACCACTAACTACTAACAAATGTTAGAAAAATTAGAAACTCTGCTTATAAAAAGACAACATTAAGAAAAAAAGGAAAAAGCCATGCCCATAGACTAAATGTTTGTGTCCCCCAGCTAAAATTCACATGTTGAAACCTAACCTCCAATGTGATATTATCTTGAGGTGGTACCTCTGAGAGGTGATTAGGTCATGAGAGTGGAGCCCTTATAAACACAGGATTAGTGTCCTTTTTCCTTTTATAAAAGAGACACCTGAGAGTTCCCCTCCCCACTCCACCATAAGAGGATACAGAGAAAGGACAGCATTTATGAAGCAGGAAGCAGGCCTTCACTAGACAAAGAATCTGCTAGCTTCTTGATCATGGAGTTAAGCCTCCAAAACTATGAGGAAAAAAAAAATTTCTTCTGTTTGTAAATGACCTAGACTGTGATACTCTGTTGTAGCAGCCTGAATTGATTAAAACAAGTCATGGACTGGGAGAAGATTTTTCCAACACATACATCTAACAAAGAGCTCCTATTCAGAGTTCATGAAGAATTACTATGAGCCAGTAAGAAAGCAACAGACAATCAAATTAAAAGTACGTAAGATTTGAGCAATAACTTCACAAAAGGGCTACCCAAGCCATAATATGAAAATGAAGAGGTACTCAATATTACCAGTTACCAAAGAAAAACAAAAAAAAATTTTTAATTATCTTAAATTTTTTAAAAATTTAAAAACTGAAAAAACTTAAAAAATTAAAACCACAATGATCTATCACAGCACAGCCACCAGAAGACCAAAACTAAAGATTGAAAATACCAAGCACTGGCAAGGATATAGAGCAATTAACACTCATTACTGGTGAGACTGTAACCCAATAAAACCAGTTTGATCATTTGCATGGCATTACTTCACAGCATACAGATGCCTACAACTTAGCAATTCCACTCCTGTATGCACATGTCCATCAAAAAACATGTTCATAAATATGTTGTTGTTGTTCAGTTACTCAGTCGTGTCTGACTCTTTGCAACCACATGGACTGTAGCATGCCAAGCTTTCCTGTCCTTCACTATCTCCCACAGTTTGCTCAAACTCATGTCCATTGAGTCAATGATGCCATCCAACCATCTCATCCTCTGTCATCTCCTTCTCCTCCTGCCCTCAATCTTTCCCAGCATCAGGCTCTTTTCCAATGAGTTGGCTCTTCGCATCAGGTGGCCAAAGTATTAGAGCTTCAGCTTCAGTCCTTCCAATGAATATTCAATGTTGATTTCCTTTAGGATTCACTGGTTTGATCTTCTTGTTATCCAAGGGACTCTCAAGAGACCTCTCCAGCACCACAGTTCAAAAGTATTATCAATTTTTCAGGACTGAGATTTCTTTATGGTCCAACTCTCACATCCATACCTGACTACTGGAAAAACCATAGCTTTGACTAGACAGACGTTTGTCAGCAAAGAGATGTCTCTGCTTTTTAACTCACTGTCTAGGCTTGTCATGGCTTTACTTCCAAAAAGCAAGCATCTTTTAATTTCATGGCTGCAGTCACCGTCCACAAATATTTACAGCAGTTTTTTCCTGATATCCAGAACCTCGCAACAACTCAAAAATCCATCAATGCACAAATTCTGATATCTTCCTACTATGGCCTGTGTGTATGCTAAGTCGCTTCAGTCGTGTCCAACTCTATGATTCCATGGACTATAGCCCACCAGGCTCCTTTGTCCATGGGATTCTCCAGGCAATAACACTGGAGTGGGTTGCTATGCCTTCCTCCAGGAGATCTTCCTGACCCAAGGATTGAACCCATGTCTCTTACATCTCCTGAATTGGCAGTCAGGTCCTTTTACCACTAGCACCACCTGGGAAGCCAACAAAACGGCCTATTATGAAGGAAAAAGAAAAAACAATAACCTGCTACCACATGTAAAAACAAAGATGAATATCACAGACATAATGATGGGAAAGAAACCAGATACAAAGAGTGCATGCTATACAATTCCAATTATATGGAATTAAAGAGCAGATGAAACCTACCTAGTGATACACATCAGAAGGCTATTTCTTGAAATGACAGTGAAAATTTACTAGAAAGAAACATACCAGAGCTTCCGAATGCTCAAATAAAAGTCTTTATCTTGATGGCAGCTAAACATGTAGGTTCACAGGTAAAAATACCACTAAGCTATATAGTTAAGATCTGTGAACATCAATCAACAGTTCAATTTAATGAAAAAAGGAAAAGTTTTGGTTTCCCTTTATTAATTCTACTTCAGATAATTTATGATACAGATTTTCTAATGTGTAAAACCATTCTATACACAGACATTATTAGAAACAAACAATATAGAGAAATGCCCAAATAAATGATGGTGAGGTCATAAAGTAATATTCAGAGACAAAAAAGAATGAGAAAGCTCTCTAACACTTAAGTTTTCAGAAAGGAAATCCAGTAGCGGGATTAAGAAGACATTTGTGGAGTCTGAACTCCAACTCCACACTAACTACCTTTGTCAACCTGGTCATGGTCCTTCACTTCCTTGGTTTCTCCATCTGTAAACTGGGGGTAATAATAGTAGCGCCACATTTCATGATGTGGTTATGATGACCAAATAGGTTAATGTAGGTAAAGCTTTAAGAGAACCCGGTGCATTAAGTACTTAATAAAAACTAACCACTGCCATCACTACCCTCATATCATCCTAAGAATATCACCAACAGAAGGCAGCGTCATCAGTGTTAAGATATATTGTTCCATGGTTATCATCATCCTTGCCATAAGATATACTGCTTCATGGAAACAGGCATGGTTTAGAATGTTTGTAGCATGCTACCTTCATATAAAAATGCAAGAAAACAGGATCATGTATTCATTTTGTTGTAATATATGTGAAAGTCCTTCAATAATGTGTAAAAAAAAACGATTAAGGTTATCTATTCTGTGGAGAAGAGACAAGAGTGTCAGTTTAATTTCTCACTGCATATTAGTTAGAAATAATTCAAACATTTGATCCATGTGAGTATAATACCTACTTAAGAATTATATAAACAATGCTAACATTCATGTTCAATTATAGAGTAAATGAAACCACAGTTTGCCTTGAAAAAAAACTAAAGATGTAAAAACAAATGAGTGCTCTCTGGTTTCATGTGTTTCTAGGTGAATATAATAACAAAGGAGAATCAAGATATAGTGGTTATTTTATCTTCACTACTAATACCAATTAAATAGTAAGTACTACCATGAATAATTTGGCCCTCCTCATTAAGTTTTTTTGTTCCCTACTGACCTCTGGTCAACTGGTTATTTCTGATCACATAATTCAAACAAACTCAATCTCTACCTAACTTTTTCCTCTGAGAACTTGGAATATACATGGTTATTGCAGGATGCCTACTGACCTATGTTATCTGTCTAGAACTATGAATATCTATTTGAGATTTTCAAACAAATATATTCTTTTCATTTCATTTCCTAAATACACATTTTTTTAAAAAAACCACAGCAGGAAAAGCTTTACGAGCTAGCTGCCAATAAAGGAATTTAGACTTGCTAAATAAAATCCTACATTAAAGCAGTTCTCCAAAAAAAATAGGATTTTATCTATTATTCAAAACGGTGTCAGGCAAAGAAAAAAAGATGTTGACTTCCAATTTTTAAAGCTATGTTTTCTAATTCAGACATGACTTTATTTAAGAGTAGGCATGATTTCATTAACTTTGCCTTCATGTTTCATCAGCAACTCCAAAAATGCCGTATACTAACTTTGACAATTTTGTCAACAATTTCAAATCCTTTTCACCTTGCTACCTCTAGGTGGCACAGTTATATTTAAGAAAAGAGAAAGGATATTCTTTGAAAATAAAAAAAAAAAAAACCTAGTGCTGTATTTTAGCTTTAAGAATTGTGTATTACATTTTTTAAAAGATTAAAAGTATGAAAGATAAAAGAATAGCTTATTCCTTCAAGAAAAGGATTATACTAATTTAAACTGTGGAGAAGAACAGCTAGGAAGTTCAAAAATAGATGTTTTAACTGGTATTAAATAAAAATAAAAGTTTCACATGGTACATTATCATGTCTTAAACACTGAAGTTTATAAAATGCCTTTTGTTGTGTGTCTGCATTTCATTTCTCCTGCCCAACTTTTTCTAGTTAACTACTAAAAAAATTTCAAATGCTGCTGCTACTGCTGCTGCTGCTAAGTCGTTTCAGTCATGTCTGACTCTGTGCGACCCCAAAGACGGCAGCCCACCAGGCTCCTCCATCCCCGGGATTCTCCAGGCAAATGATGCCACATCTCTCTTATTTCTCCTTCAGTACTTCTCGGTTCCACGTTATTTTATAATCAAAACCTGAATGAGAAAATACTTTCAAACTGAAAGAGTAAATGCTTCATATTTTAATTACTGCTTCAAGCATTCTTTGAAAGCTGACTATAAAACAATAAAATGTGAACTTACAGAAACCAGACTTAGACTTAAAGAACTCAAACATCTATTTGTGAAGAGAATCCTATACTATTAACACTAAACCCAAAAGGAGAGATGACTTACATCAACACAGCTGAGTCCTTTCCTAGTGTAGACCCCACCCACTGTCTGCTGGGTTAAATAACACACACATTAATCTTTCTGCCCTGCTTGATAATCTACTTACTCCTCTGCCTGTTCGGGACACTAGGTAGGTAGCCTAACTTGAGGAGCAAAGAGAAAACCAAAATATAAAGCTGAAGAAAATCTACTCCAATTAAAGCATGCTTCAAGACCATTTCCAGTGAAAATGCTCTTTTGTAGTTTTAAGAAAAGAAAATTCACTTAGAGTAAATATCATGTTTCAAGATTATTTGGTGCTTTGATAAAATGTTGTCTAGATAACAGATTCAGAGCTGGTGGCAGAAATCAAAACAGAAGCGTCCTTACTCCCAGGCTAGCCTCAAGCCATTGCTAAAAAATGTCCTTCATGTTCATCAGTAATTTCTTCCACTCTGCTCTAAATGCATGCATACGTGCTTCAGGATGTTAGTATCTTAGAATAACCACAATATGCAATAAAAACTAGCACAGCTAATTTCATAATTATCAACTCAAGAGATCAGATTCACATAAATGATCCATTAATAAAAAGATATGTTAATAACTAGCTATTTCACAAAAGATTAATAAACACAAAAATAGTAAATAACAGAAAACATTAACTTGATTAGCATTAAAGTTGAAGACATTTGTGTCAGTGCTGCTGCTTGCAGCAACTAAACTGAAATTATCACCATTACTCTAAATACAAAAAAGGAATCTAAAAAATTATGATGTGTAGTGGGATGAGGCACTAAATAGCAAAGTAGGAAAATCTCTCACTATTCATTGTGTGAGAGTGAAAGTGTTAGCCGCTCAGTTGTGCCTGACTTTGCTACCCCACGGACTGCAGCCCTCCAGGCTCCTCTGTCCACGGAATTCTCCAAGCAGGAACACTGGAATGGGTATCCACTCCTTTCTCCATGGGATCTTCTTGACCCAGGGATCGAACCCATGTCTCCTGTACTGCACGCAGATTGTTTACCGTCTGAGTCACCAGGGAAGCCCATCATTGTGTGAAGAAAAAGTGAAAGTTGTTCAGTCGTGTCCGACTCTTCACGACCCCATGGACTATACAGTCCACGGAATTTCCAGACCAGAATACTGGAGTGGGTAGCCTTTCCCTTCTCCAAGGGACCTTCCCAACCCAGTGATCGAACCCAGGTCTCACGCATTGCAGGCGGATTCTTTGCCAGCTGAACCATCAGGGAAGCCCCGTTTACTGTGTATCTTTGGGCAAATGAATCGCTCTTGATTAAGAGTTGGACAGCATGTCTCCAAATTTTAAGGTCAAGGTCTAGTTGAATTGATTGGCTTAAAGTTTACTGAAAATTCCCATACCCAATTCAATCCCATATATTTCACTTAGTAGTAACTCAATTTCCCTTTAAAATCAGAATGATATCAAATGTCACCTCTTTCTTAATTAAAGGCAGCAATTTATGTTAAAAGTTAAAAAAAAAAAACAATCATTTGAGCTTAACTATGCATAGGGAAGAAATTCGAATGCTTAGTGTTTATGCATTAACAACTGCCGTACCATTAAAACTGCATAGTTACTAAGGGAGTAGCACTGAATGCTGGTGATATTTTCATCCGAATAGAGTATATGGCACCCATCTGACTTCCAGCCTCCTTGTCCATTCAGCAGATCGAAATCCCACTGGGCAGCCACAGCATCTGCTCCATGCGCAATTCGACGCAGCGTCACATTAACGGGGATGTGGTGGGTATCAACGTTCACACCATCTGGAGGAAATGGGAAATAAAAATATTTCTGAAACAAATTTCATGAACAATTAAATGTCAACATACACGAATGGGCATTCTGCAAATATCTTTTTTCCTCTAGTGACTCATTAAAAAGAGAAGGAACAAAAATAAGCATCTTTAGGAGCAGGGAATGATCGAGTCGTGCTGTCCAGTGACTACAGGAAGACATATGCCACAGACAAACCTATTTTGGTGAGAATCACGGGGGTAACCACTGTACGCCGTTTTCCATCATCGGCCAAATTTGTTGAATTCCCGGTGGCCGGAAAAAGCTTTCCGTTGCGGAATGCGATGAGCTGCAGCTTATAGAGAGAGTCATCACTTGGTCTGACTTCTCTTTTTTGCTTTGGTGAGAAAAGGGAAGGAGGAAGCTGAATAGAAGCCTCCACAATAGTGTTCTGAAAATATATTAAAAAAAAAAAAAAAAAAAAACAGAAGAGTTGCTATCTTAGTAGGTTAAAACCAGAAATATTTTAGACAGCTATGAATACTGTTTAGTTATATGCTGAATACAGGTCTTAAATATATGAGTGAGATTTAGTAGTTAAAACAATTTATTCATTAAGTGAAATGCGTAAAGATCATTTAATAGCACAGAACAAAAGAAGTAGAAAATCAAGAGAAATGCAAACTCTATTTCAAAGCATTAAAGTAGTAAGCAAGGGATTATTTCAAAGTGAATTTTCCCCTGATACTGTATACTGCTGAAGTAAACAGCATTAAACAGAAGAAGATCTCAGCGATCACTCTATGAATTTTACAATGACAAAACATGGTGAATGAGCACAAAGGGAGCATATCACAAATGTGAGTATAATTAATTTGGGCTTATGAAAACTTTAAGGTGATTTATGATAGATTCCGGCTGTCAAGGAACAGAAGAAATTACACAAAAACATAACAGAACTTTAGACTCAGAAACACATTAGGTTTACAAAAACAGTCACAAAGAGGAACAAGTGAAAATGCTGGCTGGGCATTGACTGTTCTTCAGATTTCTTTATTAGGGATTTTTAAATTATAAATTATTCAGCATTTAATGAAAAATAAATCTGTACCCCAAGGAGGCAAATAATAATCTAAAAACTTCCCTATTTTAAGGACTCATCACAGAGCCTTTCTCTTGGCATCAACCTCTCTCTCCAACCCAATGTTCATGATGCCAACAGAATTTCCTCTTCAACAAATCTATTTTTATTTCAGTTCAAGTAACACCTTGGCTCCCAAATGTTTAGAAAATACGGCCAAAAATTCTCAAGAATGCCATTTAATTTGGCTAAAATCCTTGCCTCAAATTCATCTCCTAACACTCCCTACACCATAACCTATGACTGGGCCACAGTGAGTTTATCACTTTTTTGGGGGAGGGAGGGGGTCACATTGACAGAAAAATATATATACTTTTTAATTTATTTATTTTAATTGCAGGCTAATTACTTTACAATGTTCTGGTGGTTTTTGCCATACACTCACATGAATCAGCCATGGGTGTACATGTGTTCCCATTCTGAACCCCACTCCCGCCTCCCTCCCCATCCCATCCCTCAGGGTCATCCCAGTGCACCAGCCCTGAGCACCTGCCTCATGCATCCAACCTGAACTGGCGATCTGTTTCATATATGATAATACACATGATTCGAGTTTATCACTTTTTGACATCCCCTGCTTTTTTTCCTTTTCTATTTTACTTATTTATTTTTGGCTGTGCTGGCTCTTCACTGCTACACAGGCTTTTCTCCATTGTGGCAAGTGGGGACTCCTCTTCAGTTGCAGTGCCTAGGCTTCTCACTGCAGTGGCTTCCCTTCGTTCCGGGGCACAGGCTCTATAGGTTCAGGCTTCGGTAACTGGCGCCCACGGGCTCATCACTGGCAGCTCCCGGGCCCCAGAGCACAGGCTCAATACTTGCGGCACACGGCTTAGCTGCTCCACGGCATGTGACATCTGCCAGGATCAGGGATCCAACCCGTGTCTTCAGCACTGGCAGGCGGATTCTTTACCACTGAGCCACAAGGGAAGCCCCATCCCCTGATTCCTAGATGCTACTGAGCACAAGCCAGTATCTCTGGCTGAAATGCCCCATGATTCTCTTATCTGGTAAGCTCAAACTGCTCAGATTCTGATTTTTTAGTAGGTTAGTTCTGCTGCTCCTGCAAAGGATGGATCAGGACGAGAAAGGCTGGCAGCCAAGAAGAGAAGGACTTTGCAAGGTTTTATTAACAGGGCTTTTGGGGGTGATTAACTACATCACTACTCCAGGTACTGCTCCCTATTCTGGACTCGGGCAGCAGTCTGCACACAGCATAGCATAACTGAAGTCCTAAAGTATCACAGTCTAACTGACTGTCTACTCCTCTTAAGGAGGGTGAGAGAACTTTCGAATGTAGATAATCTCATTTATTTTGGGACTGCCTATGTTAATAATAGTTCCTGGCACTAGCATTAATAAAAGTAGCCCATTGTTTATGAAATTAATGAAAGTCTGTGTGGCATTTTTAAGGTTCTACTGAAGCAAATGATTGACTTAGGAATTAGTTCTTAACTACTGTGCTTAAAACAGTGTTGTAACACAGCAGATAACCATAAATATCTGCTGAAAGCATTTTTGAAGTTTGAATATTGACAGGTGAACATTACTGTTAAATTGCAGATGACAAGAAAACATTTAGTAGAAATATTACATCTAAGAAAACATATAATAAGGTTTCTACTATTCTCACAAATACAGCTTGATAGGAAAACAAAGATATTACCAATTCATTCACTAACATAGTTAACTTCTATTAAGTATATAAATTTATCCTAAGTATATAAAGATGCATGCCAAAACAGAAAAACATAAACAGATCGATTTAATTAGAAGGTCAAAATCCTGATGAAATGTTACATGCTGGACATTTATCAAAACTTAAGTATTTAAAAGTCCATAAAATAATTCTAGTATGAACACAAAATAACTTGAAAACAAAGCACAGTTCTCTGGAAAGTATTCCTTATGATAAATCAAATTAATTTAATAAAGAAAGTCATACTTTACTTTCTAAAAGAGGCTGAAAAAGGAAATGACAATTACAGTTTCTACAAGTCCAATTTTTCTTCTATATAAACTGGCAAAACCAATCGGACAACAAAATCTAAAAAACTCTGGAGTAAGGAAAAATCCCTGAGAAATGAGAGCTACAAATTCAAGGCTGTTACATGTTTATAATTTATAAGCTATCCTTCAAAGTCCTATAAAGAGTATTGTCAAATAATAATTATAGGTCCCTTGGGGTAGCCTAGGGGAGATGGAAAAGCAAACTTCACCTGTATCAACAATATTTTTATAATAGATATGTAACACTTGCATATTTAATCTCTTTAAAAGAAGTATACTGATCATTTATTATAGAAAGGTTGTAAATCTAATGAAAAAATTCACCAAGGAGGACATCCCTGGCAGTCCAGTGGTTAAAATTCTGTGCTTCCAATGCAGGGAGTGAGGGTTTGATCCCTGGGTGAGGAACTATGATTCCACATGCTATGTGGCATATCCAAAACTAAGGGACATATTTGATACATTTATTGTGACTATACATTTGCCACTTAGCCTGAAGACAAAATCACAAAGGTTATAATTTCATTTAACCATATATTCATTTTGAAATGTATATATACCTAATGTATATAGTGTGTGTATATATATATATATATAATATATTATATATAATGTATATAGTATATATATATAATATATTCTATATATAATGTATATATAATATATACCTAATGTATATATACCTAACACAATATAAAAGGATTAAAATAAAAGAAAAAAGAGTGACTTTTAAAAAAATAAAATAAAATGTATGGGTTACAGAAATGGAAATTGATATAAAACATATAAACTATAGCTACTAAATTAGAAAAGTTTCTTTTCAAAAGGCTTGGGAAGCCCTCTTACACTGTTGGTGGGAATATATGTTGATGAAGTCACTATGGAAAACAGTATGGAGGTTCCTTAAAGAATTAAAAAATAGAGTTGCCATATGATCCAGCAATCCTACTCCTGGGCATATATCCAACAAAACAAAATTCAAAAAGATACCTGCACTCCTATGTTTACAGCACACTATTCACAATAGTCAAGACATGCAAACAACCTAAATGTCCACTGAGATGAATAAATAAAGAAGATGTGGTATATACACACAAATGAGATAGTACTCAGTCATAACAAAATAAAATAATGCTATTTGTGGCAACAAGGATGGAACTAGAGATTACGACACTAAGAGAAGTCAGAGAGACAAATATCATAGATATCACTTACATATGAAATCTAAAATATGACACAAATGAACTTACCTACGAAACAGCAACAGACACACACAGAGAGAACTGACTTAAGGCTGCCAAAGGGACTAGGGGAAGGACGGACTGGGGTTTCCGTGTTGGCAGATGCAAACCTTATATACAGACCAGGTAGACAAGGTCTTACGTATAGCGCAAGGAATTACATTTAACATCCTGTGATAATCATAATGGAAAAGAATATGAATATAAATATATATATGTATTTATATAACTGAATGACTGCTGAACAGCAGAAATTACCACAAATTATAAATCAACTATCCTTCAATTAAAAAAAAAAAAAACTCTTTCAGAAAGACAAGTTTTTGGTGTCTATTACAATATCTATTGAAGACTATATGCCACCCCTGGGGGGTTGGGGGGGGAACATGGGATCTGAAACAAGAAACCAGAATTTGGGTCGCAGCGTCACCAGGAAGTAGTGGCTAGACACTGCCAAATTTTGTCTACCCTCTGAGTTGCATTTGTTACATATACCTAATGACCTTCCTAACCAATAGTTGTGAGGACCAAGTGGGATCATAACCATGACAAGCATGAAAGGCAATGAAAGGTGGTGTTTTCATCATCATTTCAGGCATAGCTTATAATATTGCACTTTACAGATACTGCATTTTGGGGGTGGGAGGAGTTGTTCGTTTTGATTTTAACAAATGGAATGTTTGTGGCAATCCTACATTGTCAGATGGTTATCATTTTTTAGCAAAAAAAAGTATTTTTTATTTAAAACATGTACATTGTTTTTTCCCCTTCGTGGATCACGACCTTGTCAAGGCAAAGGAGCTTGCATTACCCAGTGAAGCCTAGAGCCATGTCGTGCAGGGTCACCCAAGATGGACGAGTCATAGTGAGTAGTTCTGACAAAATGTGGTCCACTGGAGGAGGAAATGGAACACCATTCCAATATTCTTGCCACGAGAACCCCATGAATGGTATGAAAAGGCAAAAAGATGACACCAGAAGATGAACCCCCAAGGTCGGCAAGTGTCCAATGTGTTACTAGGCAAGACTGGTGGGCAATTACTAGTAGCTCCAGAAAGAATGAAGAGGCTGGGACAAAGCAGAAACAACACTCAGCTGTGGATGCATCTGGTGGTGAAAGTAAAGTCCAAGGTCATCAAGAATAATATTGCACACGAACTTGGAATGTTACGTTCATTGTTGTTGTTCAGTCACTATGTTGTGTCCAACTCTTGAGACCCCATGAACTGTACCACGCCAGGCTGCCCAAGTTAACTGGACATGGTCAAGCAGGAGATGGAAAGAGTGAATAGCAACATCTTAGGAATCAGTCAACTAAAATGGACGAGAATGGGTGAATCTTAATTCAGATGACCTACCTACCACTGTGGGCAAGAATCTCTTAGAAGAAATGCAGCAGCCACCATAGTCTACAAGAGCCTGAAATGCAGTAGCAATCTCAAAACAACAAAATGATCTTCATTTGTTTCCAAGGCAAACCATTCAACATCACAGTAATCCAAATCTACGCCCCAACCACTAAGGCCGAAGAAGCTAAAGTTGACCAGTTCCATGAAAACCTACAACTAACATTAAAAAAAAAAAAAAAAAAGATGTCCTTTTCACCACAGGGGATTGGAATGCAAAAGCAGAAGTCAAGAGACACCTGAAGTAACAGGGAAGTTTGACCTTGGAGTACAAAATGAAGCAGGGCAAAGGCTAACAGAGTTTTGTCAAGAGAAAACACTGGTCATAGCAAACGTCCTCTTCCAACAACACAACAGACGACTTTATACATGGACATCACCAAATGGTCAATACCAAAAATAGATTGATTGTATTCTTTGCAGCCGAAAATGGAAAAGCTCTATAAAGTCAGCAAAAACAAAACCTGAAACTGACCGTGGCTCAGATCATCAGCTCCTTATTACACAATTGAGGCTTAAAATGAAGAAAGTGGGAAAAACCACTAGGCCTTCCAGGTATGACCTAAATCAAATACTCTGTGATTATACAGTGGAGGTGATGAATAGATCCAGGGATTAGATCTGGGAGACAGAGTGCCTGAAGAACTATGGACAGAGGTTCCTAACGCTGTACAGTAATATAGCCATAGTAGAGAACAAAGCCATACCAAAAGAAAAGAAATTCAAGAATGCAAAAGTGGTCAGGAGGAGGATTCACTAATAGCTGAGGAAAGAAGAGAAGTGAGAGGCAAGGGAAAAAGGCAAAGATATACCTAACTGAATGCAGATTTCCAGAGAAGAGCAGGGAGAGATAAGAAGGCCTTCTTAAATGAACAATGCAAGTAAACAGAGGAAAACAACAGAATGGGAAAGACTAGAGGTCTCTTCAAAAACACTGGAGATATCAAGGGAACATTTCATGCAAGGATGGGCACAATACACGAAGGAAATAATAAGGACTTAAAAAAAGTAGAAGAGATTAAGAAGAGGTGGCAAGAATACACAGAAGTACTGTTCAAAAAAGGTCTTAATGACCTGGATAGCCATGATGGCGCCATTACTCACCTGCAGGCAGACATCCTGGCGTGTGAAGTCAAGTGGGCCTTAGGAAGCATTACTATAAATAAAGCTAGTGGAGGTGATGGAATTCCAGCTGAGCTATTTCAAATCCTAAACGATGATGCTGTGAAAGTGCTGCACTCAATATGCCAGCAAATTTAGAAAACTCAGCAGTGGCCTCAGGACTGGAAAAGGTCAGTTTTCATTTCAATCCCAAAGAAGGACAATGCCAAAGACTGTTCAAACTGCCATACAATTGCGCTCATTTCACATGCTAGTAAGATGGTGCTCAAAATCCTTCAAGCTGGGTTTCAGCAGTATGTGAACTGAGAACTTTCAGATGTACAAGCTGGATTTAGAAAAGGCAAAGGAACCAGAGATCAAATTGCCAACATCTGCTGGATCCCAGAAAAATCAAAGGAATTCCAAAAAAACATCTACTTCTGCTTCACTGAACACATGAAAGCCTTGATTATGTGAATCACAACAAATTATGGAAAATTCTTAACGTGACTGGAATATCAAACCACCTTAACTGTCTCCTGAGAAACCTGTATGCAGGTCAAGAAGCAACAGTGAGAACCTTACATGGAACAATGAACTGGCTCAAACTTTGGAAAGGACAATGTCAAAGGTGCATACTGTCACCCTGCTTATTTAACGTCTCTGCAGAGTACATCATGCAAAATTGCCAGGCTGGATGAATCACAAGCTGGAATCAAGATTGTTGAGAGAAATATCAACAATCTCAGATATGCAGATGATACCACTCTAATGGCAGAAAATGAAGAGGAACTAAAGAGTTTCTTAATGAGCGGTAAACAGGAGAGTGAAAAAGCTGGCTTAAAACTCAACGTTCAAAAAACTAAGAACACGGCTTCTGGTCTCATCGCTTCATAGCAAACAGAAGAGGAAAAAGTGGAAGCAGTGACCAGTTTTATTTTCTTTGGCTCCCAAATCACTGTGGATGGTGACTGCAGCCATGAAATTAAAAGATGCTTGCTCCTTGGAAGTCAAGCTATGACAAACCTAGACAGCATATGAAAAAAAAAAAGCAGAGACATCACTTTACTAAGACAGGTCTGTATAGTCAAAGCTATAGTTTTTTCAACAATCATGTATGGATGTGACAGCTGGACCATAGAGAAGGCTGGGCGCCAAAGACTTGATGCTTTTGAACTATGGTTTTGGATGAGACTCCTGAGAGTCCCTTGCACTGCAAGGAGCTCAAACCAGACAATCCTAAATAAAATCAACCCTGAATATTCATTGGAAGGGCTGATGCTGAAGCTCCAATACTTTGGCCACCTGATGCAAAGAGCCAACTCACTGTAAAAGTCCCTGATGCTGGGAAAGACTGAAGACAAAAGAAGGGGACGACAGAAGATGAGATGGTTAGATAGCATCACTGACTTAAGGAACAAGAATATGAGCAAACTCCAGGAGATAGGGGAGGACTCTGACATGCTATAGCCCATGGTGTTGCAAAGAGATGGACAGGACTGAGCAACTGAAGAACAACACTATTTTTTAGGCATAATCAATCACACATTTAATAGACCAAGTATAGTGTAAATGTAACTTTTATATGTACTGGGAAACCACAAACTCATATAACTTGCTTCATTACAATATCTGTTTTACTGCAATTATCTGAAATCGAACCCACAATATTTCGGAGATCTGCCTATACTGTTGTAGGGTGGCAGGTGTTATCTGAAGCCTGGGGAGAGAAAATGCCTTAAAGTAACTGAATTACCATCTAGAACTTCACGTTCTGACTTCCACAGTTCAGAATTAGTTTTAACTTAAATAATCAAAACTGACAAACTATAAACACACATGAAATTAATGTCATCACTGAGCTCTTATCATGAATTTATTTGCATGCATTTCTGCTTACTTAGAATGACACTAAGAATAACATGGTAAGTATCATAAGGGATGTTAACGCAAATATTTCCACTAGATTTTATCATTCCTTGTGAAATAATCTGGACTCCGAAAACTACATAATTGATAATTTAAAATTTTCTGAAATCCTAATTTTGTTTAAATTTCTAGAAATTTTAGCAATGAAATTAGAATGGGTCAAAGAGTTAGCTGACTCAAACAGTAATTTGTTCATGTTTTCTTGACTATCTACTCACCGGATTTTAAGCAGATAGATGTTCAGATACATCCTAATTATTTTCTTATGTATAATTAGTTATTAACTGCATTCTACCTTTTGATTATCTCACTGCTGAAGATTAACAAGGATTATGCTTGCTTTTAGAATTTTTTTTAACTGACTTTACTAATTAAGTTTGGCTGTTAATTTTTATTCAATGATGTTTATTGGATGTTTCATTCCTCTACTCATGGCACTGTGCAGAATCTGGAGATAATGAAATAAGCTATGGTCCCTGACCTCAAATATTCAAAATTTAGCAAGGAAGAGACAGCAACAATGATAAAACAATACAAGCTTAACATGTATTAAGTGCTTGCCTGTACCAGGCACTGTTGTGTATGTCTACATATTTGACTCATTAAACCCTCTCAATAACCCTTTGAGTTTAACACCATTTCATGATCCCTATGTAAGAGAAAGGAACTGACATTCAAAGAGGTTAAGGTACTTGCCCAAGTCTGCACAGCTTTTAAGTAGGGGAGTAGAACATGAACACATTTTAGTAGTCATATCTTCTAGCTTCTCACTATAACTCAACTCACCAGCATATCAGCTTCTATTTATTCTGGACAATGAACAAAGCACTATGGAACTAACGGCTACAATCAATTCTGTCTGAGGAAAAAAAAAGGAAGCTGCCATCTGAACTGGTTCTTAGAAGAGAGTAACAGGTATTTCCCTGAGCAGGGTGATGACTAAGGGCATGAAAAGGGGCACATATGAAGGAAGGAAGTGTGAGAATGTACATGACTGGCTTAGAAATGAAAAGGACTTCATTTGGGCTAAAGCCCCCGATGGGATGACAGAAACGTGGGATGCATGAAGAAAACCTGATTTCCAAATTCCTGCCAAGAAAATTTTGAAAAACAAATTCCTTCTGGCTACATTAACAACTGAATTCAAAACACCAACAGTTACTAAAAGCTCTTAATATTTAATAAAAAAAAAAATAGGCAATATTTTGTGATGCTAACAAATCTGACTTATGGTACCAACAGTGGAAGGAAGCATCTGATAAAGAAAAAATTTAGATCGGATGCTGAAAGAGTCATAGCACAGGTTAATTCAATCTCCAAATGGTTGAATGACTGTGGGCCAGCACTGGAGGCCATCAGTGACATAAAGAGCAGCTCTGACCTCAAGCAACGCTCAGTCCAGGGCAGGAATAAGCAGCCCACTGGGCCCCTGTGTGTAACATGTGATGGCACAGAGATGAGCAGAGTGCTATGTGCAAAGCGAGGAAGAGAAATGAAGATGAGAATGGGAGAGGCAAGGACTGACCAGATGGACTTAGTTAGGATTCTCGAAGGTTACATCTTTCTGCTGGGTTGTTATCACAGAACCAAGCAGCTGGGGAAGGGAGGGGCATAGAGGAGCAGGGATTCTAGTAGAAGAATTAGCATGAGCCTGGCCTAAGTAAAACTGGTCAGTGGTTGGAAGAGACAATAAAGGAAGCTTTCTTTTACTAGACAAGAGCAGATAAATGCCAAATTATTAAGTTAACTGACAGCCAGCCTCCTAAACGACATGAAGAATTTATCGTGGGATCTGTGAGGTCACCTCCATGTTGGATAGATCCAGGGATGACGTTCACAATCAAACAGGGTGAACAGAGGGGAAGGTCCTAAAGGTCCTTGGTTCTGCAGGCCTTCAGTTGCTAGAGGGTGGACAGACTGGAGAGTGTTCCCAGAAAAAGGACCGGAATGTCAGCTGTGGAGGCACTCAGGGGGCTGGGGGGTGGGGGTGGCACAGCTATTCGCTGAAGGGTAAGGAAGCACGTCAACATTTCACTAACTGCCATAGTTGGACTGGTATGCATTGGCTGAATACTGCCCTAGGCAGACCAACCTGTAAGAAAAGCATGGATCTTTTTTTAATCAATTTAATTGGAGGGTAATTACTTTATAATATTTTGATGGATTTTGTCATATATGAAGAGTCGGACACGACTGTGCGACTTCACTTTCACTTTTCACCTTTATGCATCGGAGAAGGAAATGGCAACCCACTCCAGTGTTCTTGCCTGGAGAATCCCAGGGATGGGGTCGCACAGAGTCGGACACGACTGAAGTGACTTAGCAGTAGCAAACATGCCTACCCACCTTTTTCTGAAACCCCCTCCCACCTCCATCCCCACCCAATCCTTCCAGGTTGTCACAGAGCACCAGTTTTGGGTGCCCTGCTTCAGAAAAGCATAGATTTTTAAGAAGAACCTGGAGACACAGAGACTAAACAGAAGCTCTCGATGGTATGGGCAATATAGGATGAAAGCCCAAACTGGGCTGTGATGGTAATAAAGAAAGGAAAGACAGGACAATAGGGATTCAAAAAATATGCAGAAAACAACTCCAGTCAGGCTCCTACAGCTAAGGACTGCCTTTTTATGGGTTTAACTTTATATGCTAGCATGTTCTCCCATCCAAGGGCAATACAATCAATTATGACATGTTCAAGATGTCTAGTTAGTCCATTGATGGCATTAAAAAAAAAAAAAAAGCACAAGCAAAGAAGAGTAAAAACTGCCATCATATAAAGTCTAAAATGTGAAAGTTTTCCATTAAAATGCTAAGGCATTTTGCATTGTCAATGCAAAATTTTTTAACTGACTTTTGCGTCATGAAGAATATGTTCCTTAATCACTCGGTGTAAGCATGTCCATCTATGAAGCATGAATAATAGTGTGATGCATCCTTGGTTTGTGGCCACAAGATGATCTTAAAATGATGGAACAGTATGAAATTGACAAATTTAAGAGTGTTCATTTAAAGCTTTCTACTTCAGCAGGTAGAAACTCTCCTTACCCAGAGGGATAGGTTGTGAAATTGATGAAATGTTGAGTTTCATCATTTTTAATCCCTTCCTACCAACTGTGATCATCTAAGATAGAAGGGTTCATCAATTTTAAGTGTTCCTCAAAGACACACACCCCTCTCTTGTGGGCGCCTTCTGCACTATGTTTTTGCCAATACTACACTCTGAACAAAGGAGCAGACACTAAGGAGTTGCACGGCTAGGTGCAGACACTATCCAAGAGCCAAGAGTGATAAATATATCTTGTTAATTTTCCTCTGAATATACAGCATCAAGTAAATACATTATCATTAGACATTCTGATACAGTTGCGATAGCTGTCTTGGGCAGTGGGAGAAGTTAAGATTATTTCTAAATTAGGCAAACTGGCTCTCCTTATGGAGGTCACAAGTGTAAAGCATGACTCCAAACCCACTCCAATATTCTTGTCTGGAGAATCCCATGGACAGAGGAGCTTGGTCGATTCCCAATCCACGGGGTCGCAAGAGTCGGACACAACTTAGCAACTAAACCACCACCAGACTAAACCACTAAAATATGATAAAATATACTAATTCTTCATTTATCCATTCACTCATCCATTCAGTATTTATTGTGCTTCCTGTGTTCCAGGACACCTAAGACCTATTTGATTACTATGCAGGCATCAAGACTGGAATGCCTAGAGTATCGTTTGCAATATAATTAAGAAACGAACTATAAAAAAAGAAAGTACTGTGTAATTAAAAACCACCAAGAAGACAATTACACATAGCCACAAAAAACTCAATGAAAAAACACAGTTCCATTAGGGTGTCAAAACTGAACTTCCACCATTTGCTTCAATGTAGTTTAATAAAACACGCCTAAACCCCCAATTGTAAAAACCAATAAACATGCTTTTAATTTTGCTTGCTGCAGTGAAGTCGTTCAGTCGTGTCTGACTCTGCAGCCCCATGGACTGTAGCCTACCAGGCTCCTCCATCCATGGAATTTTCTAGGCAAGAGTACTGGAGTGGGTTGCCATTTCCTTCTCCAGGGGATCTTCCCGACCCAGGGATTGAACCCGGGTCTCCCACATTGAGGGCAGATGCTTTACCATCTGAGCCACCAGGGGAGGCCCAATTTATAAACACACACGTGTGTGCACTTCTGTGCAAAAAATCTTGATATACAGCTGGCTTGATTAAATGCCTGCACTTTCCCATTAGGCCCAGGAGCACAGAGCCACGGGCGCCGAATACTTTTAGGAAGTCTACAAAAACGTCTTCATGTCTTTAAAATCAGCAGCATAAAAATGAACTTTAAAGTCAAAGAAAATGTCTTAATATGTAACTAATATATTCATGCTTTTAAGACTCCAGTCATAAAATTAAATTTTGATACATTCATATGCAGAAACGGGTCCAGAGGGCAAAAACGCCTAGGTCCATGAAGGCCATGATGTGTTCCTTCTGTCTGAATTTCTTTCAAAACAAGAACAAAGGCAATTCTAATACACTTCTCCCTCCGAACAAACTTTAATAAAATTATTTTTGCAAAGCAGAGCATTGAAGTGCAGTCACTCTCCATATCCTCAAAGGACCGATTCCAGGATCCTCTCGGATACCAAAATCTGTGGATGCTCAAGTCTCTTCTTTAACATGGCATAGTATCTGTATATAACCTAGGCACACCCTCTGGTATACTTAGGTTAAATGATGTCTAGATTACTTATAATACCTACTGCAGGTGTTATACAAACAACTGTAAATATAATGCAAATCCTATGCAAATAGTTGCCAGCATGTAGCAATTTAAGTTTTGCTTTTTGGAACTTCTCAGGATATTTTTTTAAATTGGATATTTTCAATCTGCAGTTGGGCTGAATCTGTAGATACAGAACCTATGGATATGGAGGTACTGTATTCTAATCTAACTACAAAGCCTTAAATGACTACAGAATGTAACGTACCTTCAGAGCCAGACTTGAAAACGTGTTGGAAACGTTGCACTTAAAGCTCAGCTGCTTATCCAGGTTCCCATCGGGGTCTCGCCTCCCATAGTCGGACAGGCCTGTCCGGTCAGTGGCGGCCACTTTCTGGAACACGGTACATGTCATCCCAGTGAAGCCAGTAGCCTTGATGACATAAGCTTCCAGAGCAATATTGGGTGAATACTTCAAAAGTCAATCAAACAGGAGTTACAAAAGATTTATAACATGGGGGGAAAAAGCACTTTCAAAGACTTTTAAACACAAAATACTACATAAGCTAGAAGACAAAGCTTGAGCACTTACTAAACAAAGACACTGTGCAGATAACTGGCACATGCCAGCTACAGAAGGATGTCCTAAAATAACAAGATAACCCACGAAGAGGAAAAGAGTAACTCACGAAGTATGGAAGGCCAGATATAAATGAGAAGTCGATTAATAATTTGAAGAGGAGTTGCAGGAATCTATAAGCTGAAAATGTAAGTATCCTGATTAAAAGAAAAACAGCTAGAGAAATCAGTGGACCCCCTTAATGATCTTAGTACACTTAAAAGCTGCCTTATTCAACGCTTCATAACATCTTTACACTTCTTCCTTTCACAGCAACATCAACACTTAGCATTAAGTTTCACCAATAAAATCTTTATACAGACTCATGGCAAAGTTTTCTTCAGAAAAGGAAGGGAGGTGCTAGTCCAAATAGAAATAAATCAACAGATTTTGAAGGGCGAATTAGGCCAGAAAAGTCACCTGAAAAAGATGGCACCTGTCCTGACAATTTTAAGCAATGCAAGAGTGCGACTGAACTAGACAGTCTACCAAAACCTGTGGTCTGCCGATACAACCAACCATCCAGCCCATGTCCAGGAGCTTCTGGCACTGCTCCCACCTGTCAGAACCACGACCAGCCAACATGAGAAGCGACAGGCTGACCGGTTTCTTTTCCATCCAGCAAGATGACAGGAGGTGCTGGAAATTCCAGACAAAATGGCATCTCCTTCCTTTAAGGATGGTTAATTCTATGTTTACTATGGAGGCAGGGCACCATTTTAAGTGCCATATGTGGACAAAGTTCTCCTTTAAAACATTTTTTTTTTTTAAACATAGGACTTTCATGTAAGGTGTCTAAAATCTATCAGGAAGATTAAAATTTTTAAATATAAGAAGGTAGAATGTTTTCAAGTACCATAAATATAGTAGAGAATATCTGGCGGTTCCCCAAATTTTTAAGATTAAGAAATCTTTGCATTTAGTTTTGCCCCACAGATGACACAGTGTGAAAAATCTTACTAAATTCAATCATACTTACCTGAATATTGTATTTGAAATTTTTTATTACTCAAAGACACATTATAATTATGATAAATATGTGAAACCTCAGTTGAAAGAAAACTGCCATTTTGAAGTGCCCTTGAAGCCATGTCATCAGCAGATATATTGTTTCTCAGGAACTTTTTTATACTTTGAAATGGTGTGCAAATACCCTCTATGCCCTCTATTATACCTTTGGATTCTCAGGAGAATGAAGGAAACTCTTTGTGCTGAGTAATAAGCAAGGCTGAAGCACAGGATGGAAAATGGGTTTAAATAATCTGGGAGGACCAAGTGTGGCCCTCAAACTGGCAAGCTCATTTCAAGTAAGGTCACAGAGAGCACCTACCCTATACTATGTTGTCCTCACAGGAGCCAGTCTAGGCCTCCATCCTGTTTATTATTCAAGAAAGTAATACTAAACTTAACTGAACAAAAGGATCAATAAAACACAGCCTCATCAAAAAGGTTCCATCAATTAATGGAAAGACAGTAATTTTGAATTGTATAAAATCATAGGAGGAGGTAGAAAACATTCAACGAACCCACTAAAATAGTTAGAAAATGAAAAGCATGGGCCAGAGCAGAGTATGACTGCTAAAAGAATAAAATAAAGCATTAGTTATCATAGTTCCCACATTTATCATATCTACATTTTAGAACAAAGAAAGTAAGCAGTACACCAAGAAATTCTGCACAAACAAAATTTAAGATTATTTAACAGAGTGATCATTGCTGTTGGTTAGTCACTAAATCGTGTCCAAGTCTTTTATAACCCCCCTGGACTGTAGCCTGCCAGGCTCCTCTGTCCATGGGATTTCCCAGGCAAAAATACTAGAGTGGATTGCCACTTCCTTCTCCAGGCGAATCTTCCCAGCTCAGGGATCAAACCCGCATCTCCTGCATTGGCAGATAGATTCCTTACCACTGAGCCACCAGGAAAGCCCAAGAGTGGTTATTACATATAAAAAACTCACTTCCCCCAAAGTGGAATTGACTGAAAAATGTCAATAGGTTCACAAGAGTTGGGGGGAATCCTAGTTCCCTTTGAAATTGAAACCTGGGCAAGCAATCAAGCACTGTCTCAAAACATCCTTCAGGGCCCTGAAGTCAGTATCAGCTAGGATAGGAGGGCAAGGCTATGGAGTTCTTATTTGTGTTGCGGAAAGTGTCAGAGGATGAGATGGTGGTAACTGTTCAAATTACAAATTAAGCCCAGTTACCAAGAAAACAGACTATTCAGAAGCAAAACTGTCTTTTTAAATGTCTGAAAACAGGAAATTTTGTAATAATCAGCAGTAACAAAATCCCCACCCCATAGTGGGGATGAGACCTATCTATTTTGAGGTTAGAGCTGATTTCAATGAACCTTTTCCTTAGAAACCAAGGATAACGTGACACTTACTGTTGAATAAACATGAGCTCCGTTTGCCAGTCGGTATGTGGCAATGCGCTGCAGACACTGAACAATTCTACTGCAGGCTTTGGCCTCCCTCTGCGCCAGCCCCAGGACACGTTCATCAGCCAACATGATGTTACTTGCAATGTCAACCATCACATCGCCGAGCTAGCAGGCGTGCAGGAGAGAAAAGGAAGATCTTTAACGCCCACACAGGAGGCTTTACATCATCAAAATCTTAATGAGACACCAAGATGGGCATTCAGTCTAAATTTTCAGAGGAAAACCCACCAGGCACTTCACTCATCTCTCATTAAGGCATCTTCAGACAGGAAGAGCACAGTCATTATAACCATTTGGTAATATTTAGCTCAAAACAGTGTACTCACGTAACCACCAAATCATCAGTGAAAAGAGCGACATGTAGTACTCAAATTGACAGGTTGAGGGTGGAGGGTGCAGTGAGGGAGTGGGGGGGAGAAAGGCATTTATACTAATCAAGGGGAAGAAAATCACATGATTCTCAGAATAAACAGATCTCAACTGTGTCTGGAAAAACACTTACCTTCTTTTTGCATAAGTGTTACTTAATACGATCAAGAAGTATCTGGCGCAACATTAAATCAACTATACTTCAATTAAATTTAACTAAAAATAAAAGAATATACTGGCGACCTCTTTAGCATCCTGTCATGTTTAAAACTCTAGGTCTGTCCAACTACTGTGAGTTCTCTGTATGCGCTGGGCCATCACATGAGTCTGTGCACACATGGTTCCCTTTCTCTTTATCTTGAATGAGCCGCTTCTTCCCTGTCTCCCAACTCAAGGGATGCTTTTAGATTCAGATGGTCACAAAAAGAAATGAATCCCCAAAAGTGTCCACTTTCCCACTGCTTGTTTGTTTCATTTCCTGAATTCTTTTCTTTAGCTCAGTTCATAACTTACAGATGTAAACATCTGTCAGGCCACACCAGTGAACTATCGATGGGCTGTCGTTGCTGGTGACTTGTCCGTCTCGTATCAGAGAAGTGCACTGAACAGTCCAGGATAAGGAGACAGCCTGTTGCCGGGAGGGTCTCCTATTGGGCAAAATGTTCACGAGAGCCAGAGCACACCAGCGTTCTGGAGGCAGCGCTGGAGGACTGACAAGCTGGCAGGTCCTCTAACCAAGAAAAAAGCCTCAAAAGCCCCAAAGCCAAGCCAGACTGCCAAGGCCATTTCAGCAGATGTCTTTTCATCACCCCAGAAGAGCCCAGCTGAGCTTTTCAACCCTGTTCTGCCTCCAATACTCTTCCCAGGGTGTGTAATTATGAGGGCTCAGGTGGGTCTGGAAAAAGATCAGTCCTCCCCACCCATGCTTCACTTCAGGAAGAAGACAAGCCTGCGGGAATCTACCGGATTCCACCCCCGAGCCGTGGAGCAGGGCTGGCACCTCCCATACTTTCTTGCTTTATTTGTGAAACAAGGATAATAACCATCCTGTCTTTTCTGAATGTTGTGAAGATTAAGCTCCACTAATAACTGTAAGGCTCCTCAAACTATGCCTTGCACATGGCAGGCATTCAAAACACAGCTCTAATTTTACTGCTCTTTTTCTTTTTTTTTCATTTCCATCCCAAAATAAGTCTCTTTGAGAATGACAGGCTCTAGAAGTGTTAAGAGGGGTACATTTTTAAAGTCTATATGTTCATGTATAAAGAGGAACAATGTACCTGGCAAAACTGCCTCTTGCTCCTCTGTAAAGCCCCATCACCTCATCCAGTTCAAATACAGTTAATTGACTTCATGCTGCCGTTACCATCATGTGTCACAATTCTGTCCTTATTTTAATTCCAATATAAACATGTTGGGGCAGGGACAGCACAATGTCCTACTTATATTCATACTCATTCATTAGTGTAACTCCTAGTATAAAAGCCAATAGCTATATAATACCCATTCACTCCCTGACTAAATATTTATTGAGGACCAAGGTGAGCCAGACACTATCCCAAGCAATGGAGATACAGCAGTGAGAGAAACATAAAAGATCTATTTTGGAGTCTATATCTATCAGGAAAATATATAACAAGCAAGTAAATACAATTTTTTCTAAGTGACTAGGTTGTGATACCTGCAAGAGATGAAAAAAACAGAGTAATAAATGACAGATAGAATTTAACTGCAAAACCCAATTTTAATGGACTCACATATTCTCTCAAGAGGCAACTCATTCAAACCCGAGACATGAACAAGATCAACTGCCAAAGAATTAAGAACCTATAATCAAACTATGTAGAATCCTGAGTCTGCTCATTTGATACAATTTATGAAAACACCGGACTTTCCTGGTGGATTAGATGGTAAAGCGTCTGCCTACAATGCAGGAGAACCGGTTTCAATCCTTGGGTCAGGAAGATCTCCTGGAGAAGGAAATGGCAACCCACTCCAGTATTCTTGCCTGGAAAATCCCATGAACGGAGGAGCCTGGTAGGCTACAGTCCATGGGATCACAAAGAGTCAGACACGACTGAGCAACTTCACTTTCTTTTCACTTTCATGAAAACACCAGCACCTCAGAATATATTCCTAAAAATAATCGGTATGGGGGTAAATTTCACTTTAACAGAAATGCTTATTTCTGGAGCCATGAAGATGGGTGGTGACCCCTGCATGTGTGAATCAGCCACTTACACAGCAACTGGAACAATAACTGCCACCTCTTAATGGGAATTCAGAGAAGCGAGAGAATTTGGTTACATTTTTACCTCTTATTCTTACTTTTCAAAACTGTATACAAAATAAATAAGGGATGACACTGTACAATATGTTCTATAGCTATCAGAAAAGAATATACAAGCAACTCCTGAAGCTCAATTCCAGAAAAATCAATGACCCAATCAAAAAATGGGCCAAAGAATTAAACAGACATTTCTCCAAAGAAGACAAACAGATGGCTAACAAACACATGAAAAGATGCTCAACATCACTCATTATTAGAGAAATGCAAATCAAAACCACAATGAGGTACCATTACACGCCAGTCAGGATGGCTGCTATCCAAAAGTCTACAAGCAATAAATGCTGGAGAGGATGTGGAGAAAAGGGAACCCTCTTACACTGTTGGTGGGAATGCAAACTAGTACAGCCGCTATGGAAAACAGTGTGGAGATTTCTTAAAAAACTGGAAATAGAACTGCCATATGACCCAGCAATCCCACTTCTGGGCATACACACTGAGGAAACCAGATCTGAAAGAGACACGTGCACCCCAATGTTCATCACAGCACTGTTTATAATAGCCAGGACATGGAAGCAACCTAGATGCCCATCAGCAGATGAATGGATAAGGAAGCTGTGGTACATATACACCATGGAATATTACTCAGCCGTTAAAAAGAATTCATTTGAACCAGTCCTAATGAGACGGATGAAACTGGAGCCCCTTATACAGAGTGAAGTAAGCCAGAAAGATAAAGAACATTACAGCATACTAACACATATATATGGAATTTAGAAAGATGGTAACGATAACCCTATGTGCAAAACAGAAAAAGAGGCACAGAAATACAGAACAGACTTTTGAACTCTGTAGGAGAAGGTGAGGGTGGGATATTTCAAAAGAACAGCATGTATACTATCTATGGTGAAACAGATCACCAGCCCAGGTGGGATGCATGAGACAAGTGCTCGGACCTGGTGCACTGGGAAGACCCAGAGGAATCGGGTGGAGAGGGAGGTGGGAGGGGGGATCAGGATGGGGAATATGTGTAAATCTATGGCTGATTCATATCAATGTATGACAAAAAAAAAAATAATAATAATAATAAAAAAAAAAAAGAAAAAAAAAAATAAACGTGCCAGAAAAAAAAAAAAAAGAAAGAAATGGCCATTGCCTGCAAAAATTTAAAAGATAAAATACAAGAAAATACCAATTCTTCTCCAAGGCACTCCTCAAATATTTACAAAGTATTCAAAAGAATCAGCAATTTTACAACTAGTTTGGAAATTTCTTTACAAGTTCTACATGTATGGGCTTTATGAAAATCCAGCATGAGACCTAACTGATACATCATCTCTTTTGAAAAGCTGTTTATTTTTTAATCAAGGAACTACAGCTATGGGTCACTAGCTAATGCCAGCCAAGGAATTTGACATGTGTCAATAACTGTTAAAAAAAGAAAAAAAAAGAAGTATCTCTAAGAAGGTATAGAGCTAATATAAGTGGTTGCCCTAGTTGCAGATAAGCTTTTTTTTGTTCCGCATTATTTCATTATAAATGGCTATGAATTAAAGAAACGGTTTTGTAGCCAAAATATACCCTATAGCAAGCAATCATGAAACAATACATGCTTCTGGAGCTTGGTTATGGAAGTCGTTCTGAACCCTTCACAGTGGCAAGAAAGGACACAAAAAGGATAACAGTGCATGAAAAATCACACTGGATTAAAAAAGCACCCCTGAAATGTGACACGCAGGTACAGTTTAATAACTGCAACCAGTGTGCTGGGAAGCACCATATTTCTCTTCGACCACATTCCCTGAAGGCCACGCCTGCCACGGAAGGGTCGGAGGAGTCAGGCACCTGCTCTGCCATCTGTCACACCAAAGGGTGAGGATCAAATGAAAACACTGTGAATGCACTTCATCCAGGATAAAAGGGAAACGAAATGAAAACACCACATTAATAACAATGAAACTATTAAATGTCATCTGTGGTAAGAGGCAGAAATATTTCATGCTCTTTTCAATATTTATGTTTGCAATCCCAGACAAAATTAGATTAAAATCACCTGTAAATTTCATGAATGTCTGATGTTGGTTCACAAAACACACAATACATAAACTCAACTTGATGGTATTTGATTTTAATGTAACAGGAGTATAAAATAACACTGCAGCGGGAATGCTTATGTGCCTTGGAGTTAAGTTCTCCTGGGTTAACAGTTCAACCATCCCTTACAAGTTAAATGTCCATAGCAAATTATTTATCCTCTCCAAGTCTCTGTTTGCCCATTTGCAAAATGAGACCAAGAAAACTGCATGGAACGTCTCATTTCAGAATAAACTTAAAGAAAGAGAGAGAGAGAGAGAAAGAACAGAAGGCAAATATCTTCATTAAGCAATACATACAGTTTTTGAGAAAAGCCAAGAAATCTAGTCCCCTTCCCACATTCTTGTCTCAAGCACAAAGTCAGCAGGGGGTACCTCGGCAATTCTAATAACCAGAGAAGCAAGAATTAGAGACACATATACCACAGGGCAGTAAGCTGGGAAGTTGTCTAGGGACAGCCGAGATGGAGAGGGAAAGTACAGAACTGACACACAGTTCAAACTTGACTAAATAATAACTCAGCTGATGTCATTATTTTAGTTCAAGGAAACTTCATGTTTTTTTCCTAATTATGAATAACCGTATTGATATCATTCCCATCTCAAAGTATGCTATATTGCCCTGATTATGTTAACGAAGGAAATGCTCTGTTGTGAAAGTCAACTTTTAAGAGTGTGTTTATGGCATTAGTAACCAGCTTCAGCATCCTGAGGGCCTGGGGACCCCAGGCTGAACCCTGCTCAACTTGATAAGCAGTCAGTGTTCGAAAGGTCCAAACGTGATGGTCATCAGGACTATGGTAAAGATGAAAGCTCTGATGTCACTCTGGTGCAAAAATAAAGAGGATGACAATGGGAAAACAAGTGGGAAGCGGAAAGGATTGAAAATAATGTCACAGGGAATAAAAGTTGCATTTATTCTCTATTGCCTTACAGAAAGTATCTGAAGTAGCCTAGCAAAGTTTATAAGATAATTCTTTTTAAATTAAAACATACATAGAGAGTGAGAAAGTGTGTTAGTCACTCAGTCACGTCAACCTGCCAGGCTCCTCTGTCCACGGAATTCTCTAGGCAAGAATACTGGAGTGGGTTGCCATTTCCTTCCTCTACGGGATCTTCGTGACCCAGGGATAGAATCACAGTCTCCTACACTATAGGCAGATTCTTGACTGTCTGAGCCACCAGGGAAGTCCTGCTGGGAAATACAGGCTTAATACAAGTCTCAAATGAGTTAAAATACACATCAATGGCAGAGTTAATGGGACTGGGGAAAAACTGATTCTTGACATGTTTCTAGTCAAGGCAGTGAAGACAACTGTTCAATTACTAACGAAAAGGAGAATATTTCCTCCAAGTAGACAGTCACTTTCATAAAGAAAATTCTTAGAACACGTGAAGAACACTATTAAAGAGATACCAAGTGAAATGCGCAACGCCCTCAGCCATACCTTCACAACAAACGGAAAGGCTTAATTTCTACGATCCCTCCAACTCTCCCACTGGAAGCAGATCTTGTTTTTTCCAAAGACAAAAATGGACATGCATCTCCCTTTCTGGAAGTATGGAGGACTAAGTACTATGGACAATTCTCCTGACAAAAGTGAAAAATGGTAAAGGAAAAAAAAGTTACCTTTTAAATGCACCATTGACCATTCAGAAAACAAAGGCTCCACAAGAGACCAACAGCAAAACAACAGGAATCTGAAGAGCTCTGAGGTTGAGCTCAGCTGACCACAGATGATGCTTTGACTTCCATGCAAGACCCAGTCCCTGCCAACACAGGCTAACAGGAAAAAACCACAGCATAAAGCCGATAAGCCAAAGGGGACACCCTCAGGGCCAACCAGCATTAAACTAGCCTCCTGGAGGGAAGGGAACAGCAAGGAAACTTGAAACTTGCTCATCTTGACTTTGGCACAAGGTAGGAGGTAAAAAAATCTCTTCCCTGTCAATCTGTCAACACAAGTCGACCTTCACACAGGACTGAGAACAGAGTTCTGTAGTCTGAGAAACCTCAAGCTGAGAACTACTTCCAATGTGAGAACTACTTCCCCCTAAGCCTGATATAGACCCCCAGCACCTAGCAGAAGCACATAAGAATCACACTTAGTAATGACACATCATACCACTCTCATGAAGGCCACTCGTCACCAACACGAATCAGCAGAGTTCTGGAGGTCCCCACCAATGTATAACCAGAAAAACAGGATGTATTTTATACAGGAACAGACAAGCCAACTGTTATCTACTGTCTACAGTCAAAACCGTCTGTCTAGAAAATCCCACAAAACCAACTAGAAAATTATATGAATGAATTTCATAAGGAAACCAGACACAAGGTCCACGTTTAAAACAATAATCAAGGAAAACTGAACACGGATTAGATATTTTATAATATTAAGGACTTAGAGTTCATTTGGGTGATATAATAACCATATCATGGTTCTATTTTAAAGTTGCTTACAATTTAAAAAAAATTATGGATGAAATATGACACCTAAAATGTGCTCTTAAATGTTCCAGCATTGAAAGACAGAAAAACACAGAATAAGACAGAGACACACACAGAGAAGCGGGGAGAGGGGAAGAGAGAAGGAAGGAGGGACAGAAAACATAAAATGAGTGGACAGGAGAGATGAAGCAAGACTGGTAAATACTGAGAACTATTGAAACTCAGTGAAAGGTAAAACAAAAGTGTTAATAATAATATTCCTTCTCCTACACGTTAGGAATTTTCTAATTTAAAAAAAGTGTCTGAAAAGTTCTTAAAAAGTTAAACCCAAACAGAACATTTTTTTTAAAAAGAGGTAAGGATAGAAAAGAAATATACTATAGCGGCCCTCAATGTGGGAGACCTGGATTCGATCCCTGGGTTGGGAAGATCCCCTGGAGAAGGGAAAGGCTACCCACTCCAGTATTCTGGCCTGGAGAATTCCATGGACTACAGTCCATGGGGTTGCAAAGAGTTGGACACCACGACTGAGCAACTTTCACTTCACTTCACTTCACAGTGGTGCTCAAAGCCTGTGCCAAAGACATTGCCCAGTATCACCTGGAATTTAGTGGAAATGTGAAGCCTCAGGCTTCCCGCATCTGGTACCTGGTGCCATTCATGGGCCCCATGCAAGTTTGAGAAACCATGTTCTCAGAAGGATCAAAAAGCCGAGGCTGGGTCTTTGAAAATGTTAACAATATCAGGAAGTCTAACAAGTAAGATCAAGGGAAAAAAACATTAAAAATATTGAAAATAAAAAACTCACCAGTACAGACGTGATTATACCTTAAAATGAAAAAATGAAAGAACTTTAAATTTTAAAAATTCTGTACATAAAAATCTGAGGTGCATGCCTTACAAATTTAAAACTGGAGCACAGTAAGAAAACTATAACACATAACTAACTCTAATCTTCATAAATGTTCTCATCTTTTAAAACGGATATATGTTTGTTTTCATAAGAGAAATCACTACAGTAAATATGGAACACACACTATCTGACAGATAACCTTCAGCTCTTTTTAAAAGACCCGGTAAATACCTCATTTAGATCTGGCAGTTTGATAGTTTTCAGCACCCATGCTAAGACAACAAGAGTACCAGCTTGTGTTGGCTAGACTCAATCACAGGTTGTTTATGAAAAACTCCACAGCACAACAACTTTTTGGATATAATACAAAAAATCAATTTAATTGTCCAATTATGCTATATGCATTTTAAGATACCTTAGCATAATTTTATGCAGTGTTAATTAACTTAAAATGGAGCCCTTAAGCCTTATGATTTCTTCTTAACATAGCAATAAACAGGGAAAGCTTTGGCCTGCAATTTTAAGCTTCCAAAGAATCAAATGTCTGTCACTGCATCAAAGGTAATATTACATTTATATCTCAATTGTTCAATCCTGAATAATTTTCTGTTTTTCTATTTATACTTAATAGGTTGCCATCATTTGTTTCCAAAGATAGTTAAAATTTCACCTTCTATGTCAGCCAGTGAAAGTGACAACAATCTCCTTCAAATTAAGTTTTTAGATAAGTAACTAAAGCAGTCTGGTGATTTTTTTTTAAAGGACTTCTCTCTCAGCTTCTGAGACCATAAGAATATTACTTTTCATAGGGGACACATGTAAGCCTATGGCCGATTTATGTTGATATATGGCAAAAACCATCACCATATTGTAAAGTAATTATCCTCCAATTAAAATAAATAAATTAAAAAAAAAAGAAATTGTGGGAATTCCCTGGTGGTCCAGTGGCTAAGACTCTGCTTTCCTGATACAGGGGGGCTGGGTTCGATCCCTGGTCAGGGAACTAGATCCCACATGCCACAACTAAGACTCTATGCAGCCAAATAAATAAAAATGTCTTTTTTTTTTTAAAAAAAAGAAATTGTGAATGGCTGTGTTGTATATATACAACAAATGTCCGTACAGTCAGAGCTATGGTTTTTCCAGTAGTCATGTATGGATGTGAGAGTTGGACCATAAAGAAAACTGAGTGCCAAAGAATTGATGCTTTTGAACTGTGGTGTTGGAGAGGACTTTGAGTCCCTTGAACTGCAAGATCAAACCAGTCAATCCTAAAGGAAATCGGTCCTGAATATTCATTGGAAGGATTGATGTTGAAGTTGAAGCTCTAATATGTTGGCCACCTGATGCGAAGAACTGACTCATTGGAAAAGACCCTGATGCTGGGAAAGACTGAAGGCAAGAGAAGGGGACAAGAGAGAATGAGATGTTTGGATGGCATAACTGACTTGATGTACATGAGTCAGCAAGCTCCAGGAGCTGGTGATGGACAGGGAAGCCTGGCGCGCTGCAGTCCGTGGGGCTGCAAAGAGTCAGACACGACTGAGTGACTGAACCGCACCTGCATGTTGTTCATCTGTAACATACAGTATTGCACATCAACTCAACTTCAATTAAAATAAATAAATAAATGAAAATTCCTCACACGCACAAAAAAGAATGCTAATTTTCTAACCCTATAAAAAGTATATCCTAGCTTTGCAATGATAAAAATAGTTTCACCTATATTTTCTCACTTGCGTACACTCTGCAAGTTAAACAGGGCAAGCATCATGTCTCATTTTAAAAATAAAGGGTCCATGATTAGTAACTCACAAACCAGGTCCACTTCCAATCCTCAACAAGATGCTTCCCCCTAAGAATATGACAAAGCAACAAAGATCCAGACCATTCTTCCCTCACAGCAGCAACACAATGAAATGAACACCTCAGGGCATCACACTGCTGCTCCCGAGCTGGGAGGTGTACAGAAGTCCTTCACAGCAGAACAGGGCGGCAAGGGGATAAACGTCAGTCTATCACAGGATGGCAGGACCTTTCCCTATGTCCAAATTCCAAATGCCATTCCAATTACTCTAGTGACCTGAAACATCCGCCTCCATGAATGACTTCTAATCATGTGGGTGGCAACATGTGATTATACTCAACAAGGGAAAGCAGGATTACCACAGGGCCAGGATTCACACGGCTCCTCCCAGCACCAGAAAAATTAATCATGGGAAGCGGGCTATGGCCCAAGGACACAATCAAGCAAGGGAACAATTCATTAGGAAATTAAGGTCCGAAGTTCAGATAACAACTGTGAAATGCCATGTCATCATTAAGTGGTCTGGTGTCCTGAATGCCATTTATAAACATGTCACTATATTCTTTATCAGCTATACTACATCAAGTAAAGTGCCTAATGTATTAGAGCCGCAATTTCAAAACTTATCACCAAAATGCAAGGTATTAATAGATACCACATGCGAAAAATTCCCTTGGTTTAATTATGTAGAGAAACAAGGGATATTATTGGGTTGGCCAAAAAGTTTGTTTGGGTTTTTCCATACCACTGTGCGTGAAAAGCTGAATGAACTTTTTGGCCAAACCAATATCATCTTTTAGCACATTGATGAATCTGAGATGCCCCACATAAAGAAATATATTAAGACTTTGTTTAGTCAAGTGTTTTCCCCACAGTACTTTTGGAATACCATGACAGAGCAAAGCTCTTCTAGAAAGTAAATGTAATACAGTTGAAAACTGCTGGATTAGACAGCCAAAGTTCTTGGGTTGTTTTCAGCCCTGCACAATTTAGCTCTAAAACCTTAGGTAAATTATTTAATTTTCTTTAGGCTTCAGTGTATGACCTAATCTAGGTTTATTCTAGCTCTAAAATTCATTTTTATGTGATTCCATCACAAGAGAAACAGTTTATATAAAGCTCTCACCTGGCTGGAAATAAAGTTTAAGAATATGTTAATCTGCAGCTAAAAACTTATTCAAAACATTATTTGCTGCTCACTCATGCTGCAAACAGTAGTTGTCAATGTCTTCGCCTAAAGGGTATCATGTGGACAGGAATTCATAGCTTTAACATGGCCCGTTTTTAAAGTCACTATAAATTTTCATGCCTCGTGTATCTTAATCATTTGGAATTTTGTTTTAAAGGTGCTAAAATAGTCTTACATTTTCTCTAATTTAAAATTAAATTTAAAAAATAAATAAAAGAACAAAAAAGATTCTACTTATTGTAAATTGTTAAGCATACAAAGATTTCTTCAACCAATAAATTTAAGTGGTGATTTAAAAAAAAACAAAGAAGGACGAAAAGACACCAGTGGGGAGAAGGGAAATCCCAGGCAGCCTGAGAGATGCAGCCTGACTCACACATACCATGGATGCAGAAAAAGCTGCCTTCTCATGGGCTGGTTCTGCCCTACCCTGGTACCTTATTTCCAAGAAATAACAATCCACCTCTATTTCTCCCAACAAGTCTGCATGACAGATGGGAGCATAGGTTTCTCAATGACAATTTTGGAAATTAAAAGGTATATTTAGTTCAAATACAGGAAACATAAATAAGCTTTAAAAATAGAGTCAGCTCTATCACACAACCATTTGCTGACATACTATCTGCTACAAATCTGAACCAGAAAATACCTCTTTTGATTTTTCCTCTTTGGTAAATCTTCCAAATTTCTCTATCATTTCAGCCACAAATATAACATCCATCTTGTCCGAAAAGTTGGCTGCTTCCACAGTGTAAGCTAATAATTGTCGGGCTGTAGCCACAGCGTTGGTAAGATTGAGGGGCATCTGTATTAAAAAGGCAAAAAGAAGTACTTAGCAAGTGAAGTGAAAGTCGCTCAGTCGTGTCTGACTCTTTGTGACACCATGGACTGTATAGTCCATGGAATTCTCCAGGCCAGAATACTGGAGTGGGTAGCCTTTCCCTTCTCCAGGGGATCTTCCCAACCCAGGGATCGAACCCAGGTCTCCCACATTGCATTTTACCTTTGCATTTCAAAACATGGCAATTTCAAAAGTCTTTATCACTGATTCACTATGACCTTCCTAAAATGCTTTTTCCAAAACTGAGAAGACAAATTTTATTGGAAACTAACTGAAGGAATTTTCATTTTTTAACTTAGAATGAAATAAAACAATACATAGAAACACATCAGGGAGGGACCTCCCTGGTGGTCCAGTGATTAAGACTGTGCTTCTAGTGCAGGGGATGTGGGTTTGATTCCTGGTCAGGGAACTAAGATCTCACATGCTACAGCACAGCCAAAAGACAAAAATAAACAAAGTTAAACGTTTAAAAAGAAAAAGAAAAATCAGGGACGCGGCCTGCACCATATCTTCATCTCTATCTATCTAAATCCTATATATATTCAATTCCAATTGCCTAGTAACACCTTTCCCAAGTATTCCAGTCAGGAGGGATCAGTATTTCCCCTGGAACTCCTGCCACTTGGGAGTACGAACCACTTACTTAGTACTTATCTGTACTGCCATGCACGACCTGTGATGTTTTACATTTGTTTATTATTGACTTAAACACAACCCAGCACCAATCATTACAAAAAAGTGTAGATCAGGTGCAAAGAAGCATCAGAAAATGTGTAAAAGAAACCACCTGCCAGGTGCTTATAATCGGCTAAGGTTTAAAAAAAGACAGAGAAGCAGAGATGAGACAAGGCATGCTAAACGGACAGCATAACAGGGATCTCTTGTGACAAAGAGATTGTAAAAGGAACTGAAGAGGGGGCCTCCCGGGTGCTCTTGAAGAATGGTTGGGATTCTGTTTGGGGATACAGATGACAAGGCATTCAAGTAAAGGCATAAAGCCAGGCCATGCCTGGAAAGGAAGAGTAATGGCAGAGAGGGCCTTGGATACTGGTTGAGAAGAACAGGTCTGATCCCGAAGGCACAGTCCAGGAAAGTACAGACACCAAATCCTTACGCTACACTAGTAGTAAAAAAAAAAAAAAAAAGTATGTATTTGGTGTGAGCACCACGTCTTATTAGCAACCTCAGCAGACCTGAAGACTTTCCAGTTACCTGATTAAACATATAGAGAACTCTAGTGACATCGTTCGCATACTGGCAGCGGGAGTAATCATCATCCGCCCAAAAGCCCCCTCGATCACATCTGCGCCAGGCCTTTCTCTCGTCCTGGGCGTTCCCAGGGTAGATCCCACTGCCGTGGGCGTTCCGAGTACACTGCAGATACGCGGTGATGCCCGCCAGCGTTCTGGGCCACCTAGGGAGACGAAGACACAAGAGAACCTACACTGAGACAAGTAACAGCGGGGGAAACCAAGGATCAGGACACGCCACGCAGACTCAGAGGAAAATCAAGGAGAAACAAAACTCCTCTAATAAAAAAGACAAAAACAAAAAAAGTTAAAATGAACTAAAACCATTGTAAGCTATCCGCTGAATAAATTTTTTAATGCCATAACAGAATATTTTCCTAAAATATTCCAAATATAAACACGGAAATTGTACCTTATCAAGCAGAAAAGAATAATGGTGCACCAAATGGTCTTGTTTCTTTACTTACTGTTACTGTATCATTGGCTTATATAACCATTAGGTATATAAGGTCAGAATCTTTTCCAATATGAATAGAATTTGGCCTTTCACAGAGAATTAGTATACTTGCAGAAAGGACTGCCATCCTTAAAGAGGCCTGCCGGCAATGCTGGCCCTTCGGTGGCACCCAGGAAGTTGGGGCTTTTTGTGTTCACAGTTAACTGGTAAGCGTGATTCATTTTACCTAGACAGTCTGGGGAAGCCATATGGTGTGCGCTGAGCACCTGCTTTCATCCTGGGGGTCTGAAATTTTGGAATGAGATAGACAGAGGTTGCCTTTACGAACATTTCCCAACAGGAGTTTTGGATGCTGAGACTCGAATGGGCTTCCCTGGGCAGAAACACTATACAGAGGTTGCTGCCTTTTCAAGGCTGGAGGAGGGGTAAGCTCTGCATGAGCCTCCTGGGAGGCAGAGATAATCAAGAACTTCCACACTGATCGCCCCAGAATCCATCTGTGTCTTTTCCCTTATTATCCGGCTAGGTATATTACTACATCATTACATCTGAGCTGTGACCACAGCTGCATGCTGAGTCCTGTGAGTCCTTTCAACAAACTTTTGCACTTGGGGGTGGTCTTAAAAACATCCAATAACATATACAACCGAATTTATCTGACTGAAGCCCAGATAAATTGCATAGGTACTGGGCAAGTGACTACACCAACCTGCTGGCGTGAAATCAGCACTAACTGGACTGGGAGAAATCTTTGCTATTTGAGCTCTATTTCTCCAAAACTGGGAAGGAAAATAATGTATTTAATAAAAGCTACAGATGACTTACAACATATGAACTTCTAAATTATAATATCAGCCACACCAAAATGGAATGCATTATCAAAAACTTTATAAATAGATTAAGCAATGCTAAACTAAATCTTATTAATGCAGTGGAAGTTCTAACTGTATTATATCTTAAGGAGTGTCAAAAGATAAATAATTCATTAATCAGTTAAACAAATCCTTCTTCTATTTTTAAAAATGAAAACACTCCAAACTACGAGTAAAGACAGATAATACAGCATAAATAGAAAATATACTATGATTATTTAATAAAGGCATTGAATGTAACAAAATTAACAAATGGTATTGTGAGGCTGCGCCATGACTGGTAGCCTAGATTAGGAGTAGGCCCGGTTTTCCAGGGTGACATGATTATCAGGCCACCTGGAGCCAGCCAATCAATATGCGCCCAGTAAGGAAAAGGGAACCTATCAGGGGAAAGCTAAAAAGCTCGCGAAGGTTTGAGCCAATAAGATTACTTTGCAAACATGTAACCAATCCGCTTAAGCCAGCTACCAACTGCTTATGCACACCTTATAAATTGGGTAACAGGTCGGGCTCAGTGCTCTCTGACCCCCTACCACTGTGTTGGACACGCAGCAGGAGCCCTGACTCGAGTCAGCAATAAACTTCCCTTTTTTTGCGAGTTGCATTGTCTTGGAAGCCTTCTCTCTTCCCGCTCAGGGATTCGGATCGGGCATAACAGTATCTATTTCACTTCAAAGTATACTGTATAAGTATTACAAGTTAACAGTTAATCCACATAAAAGACTTACCTGTTAGCAACAATAAATTGTGATTTCCACACACTCATATCCAGAAAAATTTTAAATGGGGGAGGAGAAAGGAATGTCAAAAGGCAGTTTTTAAAAAAAATCAATGAAGAACTAGCTGAGCTAAAGTTGTTATTGTTTCTTCACCTTGGACTTGAAAGAATAACAACAAAGAGTTTTTTTCTTATCCTTAAAAATCAGACTTACAGCCACAAGGCAGCAGTGATACCAATCACAGACAGTGTAAACTGTGTATTCAAAAATCTCTATGCTGCTTTAAAGAGCTACATATTTCTCTTCATTTATATTAACTATAAACTGATTATTAAAATTCTGAACATAAAGCATTTTATATATATATAATAAGTTTAAACATAATGTTTTAAAGCAACTTTGAAAGTAAGGGGAGTCTAAAGTAAAATTGTTACCGCTCACAAATTCTAAACTTTCTACTACAAAAACAAAAACAAAAACACAGCATTTAACTCAGTCTGCTTATCCTAACATAGTCCAGCACCAGTGGCTTCCCAGCTTTCAGGCCACCCAACAGCTTTCATTTCTCAAAGTCCCCTTGTTTAATTGCTAGAAGAACCAAACAGGGGAGGGAAATTGGGTGTGTGTTTCTGCTAAGTACAATGTCTACCAACTGTCTGCAGTTAAAACTGAATTAACACAACAAAACCCTCCAAAGGCCATCCAAAAAAAAGCCCCTTAGAAACAGGAAATGCTGTTAATCTGTCTGAATTTCACACTATTTGAGTGGAATTTCCAAAATGTTTCCTAAAATAGTGGTTCTTAACTACTACAACAAAAGTACAAAATAAAAATAAACACTTCTGGCTCAACCTTCAGAGACTCATCAATCAATAGATCTGAGATAAAGTTCAGGCACCTGTTTTTACTTTTAGTCTCCATAAATGATTCTGAAATCACCATTTTAAAGAGTAGTCCTTAGATATATAAGGATATACATGTGAATACATTTCTCAAATTCTTACTGATGACAGGAGACCAATTACATACATCTATGCCTTTGAGAATAAAAAGAGTTGGGGCAAATCAGCCCCTTTCAGCACTCTCCAAGTCACTGACCTGAAATCCCCTTTATTGTTCACCACCCTCTCAGGAGGACAGTACTGCGCAGAGCTCTCTAAGACCACAATATCCACGGTTCTTGTATTGTTCCCACGTTTGGTCTGGACGTGGCAGCCCCAATTTCCAGTTGATCCAGCCTGAATATTAGAAATGGTTAGGGCACTGCATGAAGAAAGAGTTTAAAGAGAGAAAATATGGTTAGGCAAGAAGGGAGACAACGTGCTCTTCGATCATGCATTTAGCAAACATGAATGTGCACTGGAGGCTAAGTGCTTGCTAGATAAAAATGAATTAAAAAAATGATCCCTCCGTTTAAGTGCTTCAGCCAAGTCAAGAGCTGTAACGTAAGAATGAATGGAGGGCAGTGGCACCGAGACTCTAAAAAAGGCAGAGCGGGCCACGCCACGGAGGGAAACCGAGCGCCAAACAGAGGCATCACGGCACTGCCTTCAGCAAGACTAACGGAGAGGCCGTGTGCTTTCCGCTTTGTGCCCAAGTTCGTTCATATCTTTTCCTTTAGATCTCACATATGAGGGATAAAAACAGAAACAGACCCACAGACATAGAAAACAAACTTTTGGTTCTCAAAGGGAAAGGAGGGAAGAGGGATAAATTGAGTTTGGGATTAACATATACCTACTACTATACATGAAACAGGTAACCAACAAGGACCTAGTGTATAGCAATAGTTTACTCAATAGTTTGTAATAACCTATAAGGGAAAAGAATCTGGAAAATATATATATACACAGAGGTATAAGTGAATCACCTTGTTGTACACCTGAAACTAACACAACATTGTAAATCAACTACACTGCAATTAAAAAAAGAAGAAAAAAGATAAAACATAACAATTAAAAAAACTAATGGAGAAGTTTCCAAGTTACATCTACCTTTTCAGATTCTAAGGAAAATATTCAAGCATGAAGTAGAATAATATAAAATGTGTAATTAATATTTAAAATAAAATATGGAAAAGGGGCAAAAAGCTATCAAGTCTCTAAAAAGATTTAATAAATTACCAATTAAGGCTTTTAAAAAAGTATCTTTTCATTTAAAAGTACACTTCAACTTATAATAACAGCTATATTTCTGAACAGCTGTCAGAAAATTCAACTTTCAAGATGACATCATAATTCTCTAATATAAAACCTATTAATTAAGAGCAAATGGCAGAATCTTCAATTAACCTTTATTCCACCCAACATGATCTACTATACTTTGCTTTTATGTAGATACAGATAAATCATTACACATAAAGCATGTATCATTTTAATTAACTCACTAAAGAATGTCTTGAAGTTAATACACATTTTTGTAGCTTCTTAAATCATTAATGGCTTACACAACAACAAATGCTCTAATAAAGACTTTGAGGGACTGTGATTCTGAACCAAATAAAATGTTTATCATCTTTACTAAGTTAAACAAATTAACACACTGAAATAAATATATTCAAGGTAAAATGACACAGAAGAGTTTGACATTAAATTTAAATAACCAAAACTCTGTCAACTAGAATTCTACTTTATATGACTCTACTGAACCAAGAAAAAGTATATAAAAATTCTGGGCAATAAAAAGCATTCTCTAAACCAGAAGTCCCCATATTTTCTCAGTTCATGGTACCTTCATAACTAGAGTAACTTTCACAGTGCCTCTAGCCTAAAAGAAACACCTACGGTGATTGCAATGACTATCCGAAATCCTAAAACTGTGTATATATGTCCTAATACCTTAGTAGCCATTAGAAAAAAAAATCAATTTAAAATAAATATTTTATTCTTACATAATCACAACTGCTTCCTAACGGGCTGTGTGTGCTTACTGAGCACTCCAAAATTAATCAGATACAGATCAGACAATGATATCTCCATTTCTTGTTCCAAAATGATTTTTATACAGTACTTGCTTTGCACCACAGTAACTGTCAAAATACCAGTATCTAAGATGACACAAACCAAAGGGATGCAGCATGATGTAACGTCAGCACCCTAACTGCCTGGAGCTGGTAGCTGTGAGATGTCCCCAAATGTCCAGTTATCACTATGCTCAAACACTCAAAATACCCCACAGCACCTCTGTACACTCACCGCAGTATCCCAGAGCATGTCAGCACACCCTCTGGGGAAAATGATCCCAATTTTATTTAAAGATAACTTTCAGCAATACCTTCAATGTCTAAAACCAATTAGCAGAATAAACTTTTCAAGAATCCTCAACACAACACGTTAGGAAATTTAAGGACAAGGGGTAGCTTCAGTTTCAGTGAGCAGTAAAAATACAAACTCCAGTTCTCACTAATGAAGGCCCAAGGACATGCAAAGACCAATGAAGAATCGAGAGATCTATGAAGTTAACCAATCCAAGAACCACATATTTCCTTCTCCTACAACTTTCTATTATTCTGGAGCTAACTCCGGGTAAAGGACTTCCCAGTCTTCATATGAAAGACTTTCACTTTGGTAAGTATTACTACCAACAAAAAAATGTTATGCGAAGTTACTACCCTTTGAATTAATTCTTTTTTAATGCTAAAGGAATTTAGATTAAGTTAAACATGACTTACAGAAATGAATTTATAAAGTAAATCTAGTTACTTGTTACAAAATTTAAGAAGCCTAGATTGAAGCTCTTGGAATGATATTCAATATCCTGTGATGAACCATAATGGAAAAGCATCTGAAAAAGTATATTCATATATATATATAACTGAGGCACTTTGCTCTATAGCAGAAATTAACACAGCACTATAAATTAACTACAGTAAAATTTTAAAAAATAAATTAAAGCTTTTATTCAGACGAGAGTTCTATTACATTTTTAAAGCTTTACTGTTGTGAAAGTGAAAACGAAGTTGCTCAGTCATGTCCGACTCTTTGCGACCCCATGGACTGCAGCCTTCCAGGCTCCTCTGTCCCAGAATTCTCCAGGCAACAATACTGGCGTGGACTGCCATTCCTTTCTTGGTTCCTATCAAACCACACTCCCTACAATTAACAGCTATAAGCTGGAGACAAACTACAGTACGGCAACTATGTGAACACATGGCGAGTGATCCAAAGCCAGCAGAAGCCAAAAAGGAACTGACTTTAGGAAGAAGAGACTGGCACTGGGGAGTAACCAGGAAATTGTTCTTAATGACTTTTGCCCAAGGGCAGGCATTATTCAAATAGAAACCCAAAATCTGAGTGGTTGAAAAATCAAAGGACAGAGGTGAAAGGAGCCTGGCTAAAAGCCCAAACTTGTGCATATACAATTTACCCAGTTTTTAACTGATCCCTGACCTACATGCAGACAGGGCAAACACCACCCAGATTTCAGTGGCTGCCTACCATACAAAAGCCAGATCTAGGAGTTTGAGCTTAACCGAAAGTTAATTGCTCAATGAAACAAAATCAGCGGTCTCTGAGAAGAATACAAAAGAATTCAGAGTCAGGGTTCAGCAAACGTTTTCTTTGAAGGCCACAAAGTAAATACTTCAGGTTTTGCTGACCAAGAAGTAATACTGAAGGTATCTGTGTAACCATTTGAAAGGTAATTCACAGGCTAGATTTGTCCCATAAGGTGTACTTTGTCAGCTTCTCCACAGCAAATCACTCACAATATCTAGGATATAATCCCACATTACCAGACATATAAATAATACTTTTTAAAGTAGAAAATATAAACCATATTCATAAAAAATAAGCAGGGTGATGACCCCCATGTGACCCAGATACTAAAATAAGAGGCAAGGATTTAAGGGTTTCTACTATAAAAGTTCAAAGACATAAATCAAAATATGCTTCTAAGAAAATCTCAGAAGAGAAAGAGAAATTATGAAATACAATATTCAAACCTCAAAATTCCCAGACCTGACTCTGAACTCAGAGAACTATTAGTTTTTTGGTTGTTTTTTCATGGTACTTTGGTAATACTACATAAAGTGCCTCAGTAGAAAGTTGAGAAATTATAGCTTTATCCTTAAATATTCAAGTTGAGGTGTAATTTCATCAAATTGATAAAAAGGAAAGAAAGAAACACAGAAAAGGCTTGGAGAGATAATCAGAGACAGAGGCAGAAAGAAGGAAAAAGAAAATTCAATGCCTGCAGATTAACATATCACCAAAATAAAATACAATGAGTGATAACATATTTATTTTTATCCTGTTTTTTGTACTTTAACTTCATTCGAACTAACTATTGTGGCACTTGCACCAAACATGAGGTTAACAAGTGGTATACTGTTTTATACTAACAGGATGAAAAAAGGCAGTATCTTAAAATGCAACATCAATCATAAGACAGTAAAAATTAGCTGATTCCTAAAAGTGAAATTCCGAGCTTATTAAAAGCAGCAGGAAATTATTGGAAATTAAGTTTGGTTAAAAAAAAAAGTTTACATTTTTTCCTCTTAAAACTTTATAAACAAAATGTCTCCAACTTATAAAGTGTTTCCCTTCTACCTTATGCTTTTTTCCCCTCCAAAACTAGATGGAAAAGATGCCTATTTAACTTTTGAAAATAAATAACAATCAGAAAAAGAAATGTCAGACATTTGCCTTTTAAACGCAAAAAGGTAAAATATTAAATTCCAACTAAACATTACAATTCCTGAGATGATAAATAAAATCTACAGAGACAATTCCTCATCTAAAAAAGTTTACCTTGCAATCAATGAGCAGTTGTGAATCATGTTCTTTTCAACAAAGATACCTTGCGATTCATCAGTTTCGACTATCCGCCCATCCTGATACCATAACACTTGCATGTCTTGATCGATATATGACGCCATGCACTGGAAAGGAAGGCTGTCTCCTTCAAATACAACTTGACGATGAGACGGAGTCATGTAGAAAGATGGTAATTCAAGGGGGGGATCTGGAGACAGTGGAATAAAGACTCGGCGAACAAATCCTATATTCACACTACAGAACTTAAAATCATAGAAGTTCTAACTGAAATCTTAAAAATGGAAAAACATATTCCTCAATAACCAGCATTCTAGTTTTACCATCAACAAAGATGTTGCTGAATTAAGAGGATCCAAGATGGAAACACCATTAACTAAAATTAAAATTAAACCATTTCACGTCACTTTTACAAAGCTGATATATTTCTTTCCAATAAGAAAAATAAAAGGGAAAATCTTAAACTACATATGCAAAAACGTACACAAATATCATGGCTCACTAAAAGCCTTTAAAATATTCAGTCTCTAACACAATAATTCTACTTTTAGTAGCAAGCTATCCTAAATAGCTAATACGTAAAGATGTACGTAAGGAAATTCATCTTGTTCATGTTTATGGAGTGAGAAATTAACAACCTATATATGCAGTAATAAGGAAATTATTGTGGCTATATCCCTATAATGAAAAAATAAAAGTTATGGCTACATATATATATATATATAAATGAATTGGTATACATCTTTCATATCAATATGATGAGGAAATAAGTTTACATTATTTCAAGTTTAAAAACAATACAAAATAACAAGAGTATGGTATTTTGGATAAAACATAATAAAAAGGTAGAAAACTGTTATGTACACCAAAGTATCTTTGCTACCTATGAGCGATAAGAATGTAAGTGTGTTGTTTTTTTTCTTTTAGTTTTTTCATTTTTTCCCCCCAGCTTTATGGAGGTATAATTGACAAAATTATAAGATATTTAAAGTATACACCAAGGTGATTTCATATGTGTACACATTATTTCTTTTCATAAAACTTTAATTCCATGAGCACACTTCACATGTGAAACAACAATAATAATGATGACAATAAAGGAAAAAACTGATAGGGTTGTTTATTTCCAAGCACAGAGACAAAACTAGAAGCTCCCTCTATCATTTTAAGGACTGTTTCTTGTTTTTTCTGGGTTTTGTTTTTCATTAAACACATGGTAAATGTATTATTTCCCTCAAGTCTTTAGATGTTCTTGAAAATCATGATTTAACAGCTTTACGCTTTTTCATTGAATGGACTGTCATAAGTAAGCCAATGCCCTATTTTTCAGAATTTAAGATATGTTCATATACAAAATCTGAAGATTTACATACAAGCTGATGATTTCTGAAGAATTAAGCCCTACATGCAGAATTAGCTTTATCAAGTTATATCAACTCCTTAAGAATAGTGATATATACTGCCAAGCCACCCTTCAAAAAGGCTGTATCAATTCATACCCTATCAATAAAATGCATGATTGCATCCTGAGATTTTAGTACTATCAACAAATCACTGATTTGTTATTAGAAAGTACGAAGATCTATATTATTTACTGAAATTGAATTTCATTAAGAAAGCTGTTCAGAACCTAAGAACTTTAAATAACAATTGAAAAAAACATTTTTTCATCCAACTGACTTAACTGTTGACAAAAACTAAATATTATCAAATTCATGAAGACTTATGGCTAACTCAGTTCCAATGTATAAAAAGAATTCTGAAGTTTGTCAGGAAGCACATGGCAGCAAGTAAAACACAGTTGACCCTTTCTCAGTTTTTCTTCCTTACCACATGTCAACAACTCCTGCTTCACACCTGTGACCGGCTGGGCCTGCAGAGACTTGGGATAAACACACCGCGTGTCCCGCACCGTGATGTTTCTCTCCTTTACCCAGCGGTGCATCCACAGTATGTTACAATCACACAGCAGATACTCAGTCTGAAATTCTCTGCGGCACACAAAATGCAATTTAGACAGGATGGCAAGTGAATTAAACTGCACTTCTGCTTTACGTTGGCTCAGTCTTTGTGTGGAAGCACACAGCTGCTCAATCTCCCCTAGAGCACATACAGTACCATCAACTGGCTGTGGTTTCCTTCCCAGTGAGAGGATGTCGAATGTCTGACCCCAAGATCCCTTCCCACCTGATCCTGGACTGACTCTGCTTTCAATCAAAGATGGTATGTGAACAAAATCGATTCTTCGTCTATGAAACACATTTCTGAAGCCCAGGGTACTGGAATATCACATCCACGTTCCTTTTGTCTATCAAACTTCTATGGATTTGTCACCAAGTCTGTGGCACTATTACTGGGAACTGCAGCTTTCCCCCTTTCTTCCAGCATCACCGCCATGTTCTTGGCTTAAATGTCTGCAAACTCTGCTAATTCTGACAGCATAAAGCAACATATGACTGCTTCGCATGGTCACCTTCTGTTTGTCTGACTACAATGACTAACTTCTAATTCCTAAGAACCACCTTCTGGTGAGTTTATCTTTTATAAACACTGACAATTTTGCTCAACTTTTGCATGAAAATACTTCCTACATTTCTGCTATCTAGAGTTTCAAAAGTCAGACCATTTTTGCAGTCTTTATCTCCTAAACTTCACAGAAATGGCTGACATAAGCCCACTAAAAGGAGATGTTTTCACTAAAAAGCAGTTTTCTGGGTAAGAATGTTAATAGTAGCAAAAAGACCAGGTAAGAGTTTGATGCAGGGTGCAGGAGCCACAACTCTTAGTTGCGGCATGTGGGATCCAATTCTCTGACTAGGGATTGAAACCAGGCCCCATGCAATGCGAACACAGACTCTTAGCCACTGGACCACCAGGGAAGTCCCAGAACCATGGGTGATACTTGGTGGAAGAGTTTTTCAGGCAAAGGGCCCCATAACTGCAAAGGCCTTGAGGCAGGAGAAGCATGTCTGCCTGGCATCTTGGAGGATTACTATGGAAGAGGGGGACTTGACTGGACTTGAGATCAGGGAACGAGATGATCCAAAGCCTTGTTCACTGTGCCAAGTTAGTGGCTTTTACTTTGATCTGAAAAATGACTGCAAGTTTTTAAGCATGTGAAAATATTATCTGTCAAAAAAATATATTATCTATTTCAGAGAAAGAGAAATATCGCATGACATCCCTTACTGTGAAATCTAAAAAGAAATGATACAAATGAATTTACTTTCAAAACACAAAGAGACTTATAGACTTAGAAAACAGAACTCACGGTTGCTGGGAGGAAGGAATAGTTAAGGACTTTGGGAAAGTTATGTACATACTGCTATATTTTAAATGGATAACCAACAAAGACCTATTGTAGAGCATATGGAAGTCTGCTCAATGTTATGTGCCAGCCTGGATGGGAGGTGAGTTTGGGGAGAATGGACGCGTGTATACGTATGGCTGAGTCCCTTCACTGTTCACCTGAGGCTATCACAACACTGTTAATCAGGTATACCTCAATAAAAAAAAATACTTTGGGTATTAAAAATAAAATTAAATTTAAATTTAAAAAAAGAAAAAAAAAGTTTGACGCAGGGATTCTAGAAGTACATACATATGTCTGCCATGATGGTGAGAAGCCCCTTGAGCACCTAACCTATTGGCTTTATTCCAATGAAAGATGCTAAATGAGACTGAAATGATAAATTTACAAAACTAAAGATGAAGAGGAAGGCAGGGAAAGGAAAAAGAAAGGGGCGGGGAAGGGAGGAAAGATAAGAAGTGAGCATACATCAAACAGGCATCTGGCAGAGAAGACATCTTTCACTGGAAAAAGAGACTCAAGCCTGTATGTCAAATGCAATAAAAATTTGAAAAACCATTGTATTTAACTGTAATTCCAATAGGAATCAGTGAAAGTTATGCTTTGAGACATATTAAGGTCTATCTGAAAATACAGTAAGCTTCAAAACTAACTCCTAGACAATCTAATCTCTCACTTAACAAAACTGGTTTTGGGTGTAAAAAAAAAAACTCAGCCAATTTTAAAGCCACAGAGAATTGTGTAAATATGACCATACACTGACTTCATAAAGCAAGCATTCTATGTAAGCATGACCAAAAATATCAGTAATAAGTTGTGAATTCAGTTTGGGGATGGAGTCACGGGACAGAATTAATCTCTAAAGCATAACATGAATGAAGTGTTAGTTGCTCAGTGGTGCCTGACTCCTTGTGACCCCATGGACTGAGACTCTCCAGGCTCTTCTGTCCATGGGATTCTCCAGGCAAGAATACTAGAGGCAGGTTGCCATTTCCTTCTCCAGGAGATCTTCCCGACCCAGGGATCGAACCCAGGTCGCCTGCATTGCAGGCAGACTCTTTACCGCGTAAGCCACCAGGAAAGCTCTCAAAGCATAACATAAGTCTTAACTATAAACTCTTCATAAGAAGGTTGGCTTATTTTATACTTTGGGGATTTAATTACGTAAACAAAATATTCTCTAATTTGGAAACACAAAGAAAAAAATTACCAACCTATTTAAATATAAATTAGAGAGATAAGAGTATTCTAAGAAGAAAATGGTTGCTCTAGCCTGACACACATTATTATTTTTTTTTCCTGACACATATTATAAAGGTTTATGGTATGTTTTTCAATGTGAATGCCAACTCTCAAGTGAGATTCTAATTACTGCAAAATCACAAGATTTTCCCATGAAGTCTCTTAAGCCGTATAATAACTGTTTTTAATTTTCAGACACTAAGATACATTTACAAAAATAGGAAGAAAAAATTCTTACTTACAAAGATCGTAATGAGCCAAGATAATCAAAAGTTCCTTGAGATAATGAAGAAAACAAGTTCCCTGAAAGGTTTCTGGAAAAAAGGAAATAACTTCACTGTAAGAAAGGCGAACAATTATATATCATTTTATATTACAATTCCTAAAACATCCTATCATTAAATACTGTTATTAAGAAGTTATGAAAGTTGTTTTAAACCTCATAGAAAGAAATATCTAATAAATATTTTCTCCAAAGTTGAAGAAGAAAATTAACCTTATATAAAGCAATACATAACACTACTTAAAACTACTGCTGGATAAGGATTTTTCTGTTAAATAACACGTAGAACCTCCAAGTTACCTTCCTGAACCTGATTTTTAATCATGCTCTCATTGCAACTAGAACTGCTCTTCAGGAGTTCACTCAGTTTCATTTAAGGAAACAAAAATTAAAAAACGAAGAAAAGGATGATACGAACAACCAGCAGCAGCTGACAGTCACCCACTAAAATATATTGGAAGAGTGAAATGGGGCCAGGGTTTAATCAAAGACTTGGGATAGAATTCAGTGTTGCCCTTGAGCAGATTACTTAACCTCTCTGGTTTCCCCATGTATCGTGGCTTTAATAAGTACATAAACGCTTGCAGAGTTTGCTATAAATTGTAGAACACCTTATGCTACTATATGAGTAGTTCGAACAAATCATTTTTTGTGATTTCTTCCATGCTCGACTTTCATAAGCTCCAGGACAGAAAGGACTTGTGTGTCTTACTTACTTGGGTACCTCTGGCAGCCGGTAGCAATCCAGGGTATACAGTAAGTGCTCAATTGCAGTGGCTGGCTATTCAGAATATGGACCCCAGCTTTAGGAGGTGCTACCAACTCCAGGAAAACAGCAGCATGACCCAACCACCACAAGATCTGTTCAGTGCCTGCTATAGTATCAATAATGTTATAGTTTGGACCTAGAATTCTCAAGGAAGAAGTCCTGCGACCCGCAAGGAGGCCTGCCTCTCCTCCAGAGGCTGAGTTAAATCCTTTAAGTGTGGAAGAAAGTGACAACTGGGTGGAAGGATTCCCCAGTGGGGAGAGGGAAGAAATTTGAAGGGGGAAGAGGTCAGCTGTTTCCATGACACCTGCAACGACATATTTCTGGATGGGAAGACTAAACACTGCACAAACACCAGTCCCTCAAAAGTAGTATATAATGGACTTCATTCAGTAAAAACACTACTGAATTCATTTTACATGTATCTTAGGATTTTTTTTTTAAATAGAAAAGAGGCTGGGTAAAATAATTTTGACCTTCATAAAAGAATTGCCAAGGAACTTAAAAAATAAAAAGAATACTTGCACATTAAAAGAATCATGAAAGCAATGCCTTTTTCTTTTTTGGCCTATCAGAGTGAATACTGAATATGGTTATGAAAAGGGTATTATGGCTGACGGAGTACAAATCATAACATTTTAAGAAAGTAACCTGGATGTAATTAAAATGAACAACTGTACTTTTATCAAGGTACCCTATGTGAAATTATAAGATTACCAGGGTTTACTGTAAATAATGTAGGTGGGAAGATAGATGTGATGTGGAACTAAAACAAGATAGGCTATGAGTTGCTAAGTGCTGAAACTGACTGATGGGTACAGGGAGATTCCTTGTACAATTATCTGTAATTTTTTTTTAGATGTCTGAAAGAGTCTGTAGTAATTGGAAATAAAAATATATACTACAAGTATAGGATTTAAGTATAAACAAAACGACTGTAGCTTACAGGAACCATTAGATTCTAATTGCGAGGTAACTTTATGGTAATTATTAGGTATATTAATTTGTTTTTCCTTGGAAATCACTGAGGAAGGAATCACATTGGAGAAAGACATGCCATCCGCCCAGTAAATCCCAACACAAACCAATTTTTCCTCCGGTGTTGGAACAAACTACTGTTTGGCTAGACACCAAGTGAAGTAATTGGCTGATGACCATAAAAATTCACACATACTTTTAAACATTAAAATCACATTCCAACTCTGAGATACTTACACCAAAAAAAGCATCATGGAATTGAGAATGACAATATTCACAGCAAAGTCACTCTCTCGTGTCCTAATACAGCTCACTGGATGGAGTGAGAGGTGAACTACCCACCCACTCCCACTCATGCTATTTCTTACTCTCTCACTTTTCATTTACTTTTTGTTAAATAGATATTTGCATTCCTGTGAGTTAAATGGATATGATGCAGCATCTGTGTATATACAGGCGTGTTTACCAGGGCAGACTTGTTAAAGGAGGAGGTAATGAATCAAACGGTACCTCCTTTCACCCAGGAGTAATTGACTAAATCATACTGTTCTTTACCTCATGGCTCAGACAGTAAAGAATCCGCCTGTAGTGTGGGAGACCTGGGTTCAATCTGAGTTGGGAAGATCCCGCAGAGGAGGGCGTGGCAACCCACTCCAGCATTCTTGCCTTAGAGAATCCCCATGGACAGAGGAGCCTGGAGGGCTACAGTCCACGGGGTCGCAAAGAGCCGGGCGCAACTGCGCGACTAAGCACAGCGTACTGCTCTATACTGTGGAGTACTCTGTTAGCCAGTCAGAGGCATGAACAAAAACATTCTCCGAAAAGGATGGTGGCATTCTACTAAAAAAATATTCTCCTAAAAAGATAATGGTACCTTGGTAAATTTTTTTATAGTAAATTGTCAAGTAGAACACACTTTTTAAAGATTTTCTTTGATGTAGATCATTTTTAAAGTCTTTACAGAATTTGTTACAATACTGCTTCTCTTTTATGCTTTGGGTTTTGGTCACAAGGCATGTGGGATCTTAGCTTCCCAACCAGGGATCGAACCCATTCCCCCTGAACTGGAAGGTGAAGTCTTAACCACTGGGTCACCAGGGAAGTCCAGAGTAGAGCACATTTTTAAAGCCCTGTGTGGATGCCTATACATTTGCAGTGGCAATAGAAAAATCAGAATATATACACTGGACAGTATATGCTATCTCAGAGGGGTGTGTTTGAAGAGATGAAGGGGATATTTAACTTTTCCTGCATACCTTTCTATATGGTTTTATTACTTAACAACATCAATAATTTTTAAATTATAGAAAGGAAGTTCTTATAAATATAACTCAACTGACAGAAAAATATTAAAGGTATAATTCTTAGGGGGAAAACACAGGTTTTAAATTGATCAAAATTCATAAGGAAAGTTTTGATTTTTTTTTTTTTTTTGATCTCCTAACAACTACTCTGCAAGCTAACTTCCTAAGTGAAGGATACAGACTTCACCAAAGTCCATTATTAGTTCCATCTTTTTTCTGCCAGTTATTCCCAGGGTTAGAGTGGGAACCTCTGGGAGGATGGCTTCACTTCCCAGAAGTTCTCCATCAATAAAGGCAGAGATCAATACACAGATTCAATCAATTTACCTACCACACCCAAGTCCACTGAACACTCTGACGTATTTTTACAAAGTCATTTTTCAATTTTTACACTAAATCACCAAAGCCCAGACTTGTTTCAGCACAATGAGAGGTCTGGGCGGGAACACCACAGGCCTTCTGCCAAAGTCTCCAGACTCCCTGGCTAAGAGGCCAAGTCAGTCTGAGGGTCCAAAGTTCCAGGGTAACCCACAGAGTTGAGCGGAAGAGGTAGCAGAGGAAAGAGCTAGAACAGTCATCTACTCTAGACGGACTTCTTTTGCACATTTACTCTATAGGGTGGGAAATAGTAACACAGAGCTTCTCTGACTCTTAACCTAAAAATGTACTGCCTGTCCCTTAACTAATCAGACTCTCTTTTCCACTTGCTAGAATGAAGATGCTATTCTCCATATGTGAAATACCAAATGCTATCAGCCTTTACAAGCAACACACAACCTGGCTGAGAGAGCCCAGGAAGCTTTGCGGCCCACACAGAACACCCATCCAAAGGCTCCTGATCCAATGCTCGAGAACTATGTCCCCCCAAATGATCACGAGCAACTCCGCTGCAGTGCACTCCTGAATGTTAAGAAGCTACTGCAACTGCTAATTTTTCTTAAGTGTTTATGTTTAGTACTGCTAATTTTTCTTCAGTTCAGTTCAGTCGCTCAGTCTTGTCCAACTCTGCGACCCATGGACTGTAGCCCACCGGGCTCCTCTGTCCATGGACATTTCCAGGCAAGGATACCGGAGTGGGTTGCCTTTTTCTTCTTCAGGGGATCTTCCCGACTCAGGGATTGAACCCATGTCTCCTGGGTCTCCTGAATTGCAGGCAGATTCTTTACCCAATGAACCACGCGGGAAGCCTTAGTTTTTCTTAGAACAGTATTTAAAGGATATGTCAGGTATGGTTCTATATGTGCCATACTGTTGCATTTAAGAGGGCTATCATCTACTATTACATGGACTACAAAATTATCTCAATCAACCACAAAGCAGGAAACTTGGTAGTATTATTTCTATGCTTTAATGATTCACCTGGATATATGTCCATTATCTTCTACGTCCTGTAAATTCTCACAACAGGTATCAGAGAATTGGTAAAAATGTAAGAGACAATTCAGGCTTTAAAATTTACAAAAACATTGGATTTTAAGGCAGGAGGCAAAAACAAAAAAGTAAGTGTATAGTAACCTTGTTTAATATAATGTCCAGAACAACACTTTTGCCTAAAGAACTTTTGTTGTTGGGTCAAAAATCCCTAGACCAAAGCTCTAAATCCATCTGGAACTAAAGTCAAGAAAATGGTAAACTTCAGATTCCCTCTTTCACTATTTGATTCATCACTACTCAAAAACATAACAAATTTTTCTCCATAAATGACTCAGGTTGCCAATTTTTACATATTCCTCAAAACCAAAAATAAAAAAATCTCGAGATAATAAAAGCACTGAAACAAAACTGTTTATAATCCAGTTACAAAAAAAGAAAACCGTAATAGATTTAACTGATTTCTAGCAATGAGTAAAGCTGTACACCAAATCAATCTTTTATTTAAAAACATAAACTTGGGCCATCTATCTTTCCCCCAGAGCTAAAGGGCACACTGAGAAACACAATTTGCTGGCTGAGAAGCAGGAGTACTTAGTTCTGTTCTGACAAGTGAGACCCCTCACTTACTGCAGAGATGAGATAATCTCAGTACTTAAGCCCAAATGGCTTCTTCAAAGTTAACTTGAACAAAACAGATGAAACACCATAAAAAGCTACAGAGAAAAAGAGCCAAGCATAGGCCATCTCAGAACTAGAACTTCTACCTCAAAATCCTGCCTTCCATGCTACACCCTATTTCCAGATTGCTCTTCTCTAAAGCATGATTTATGCCATTTCCCCACATCAACATCTTCCAGCGGCCTCCTAGGACTGAATCAGTTCTAAGCTTCAGTCTGCCTTTCATACACTCTTGTATAAAGCTCTATTACAGGTAACTGTCCTTATTTCTAGTTACTCTCAGATTCTTAACATAACACTAAAACATATTTGACAGTATACACAAAGTTCTCCATTTATGTTAGATACAAATTATAACAAACAAGTTATAGATAATTCAAATGCTAATTAATCCTTATAGTAACTTTGAGGTACTATTAATCCTACTGTATAAGTGAAAAACAGAAAAGCTCAACAGGTCACCTATAACCACAAGGTCAGAGGAGTGACTTAAACAGTCAATCTACGCATAAGACTGTATCTGCCTTCACCTTGACAAACTGGCCTCGCTCTGATTTCTACCTCCCTGTATCATTTGCTTGACTTCTTTTCCTTTCTAAAGATCTGGACCATTAGCTCAAGATTCACCTCTTCAAAGAAATTTTCCCAAACCATCAAAGCTTTTGATCATGTGTCTCAATATGGACCTATTCTCTACATTGCGTGTGTGCATGTACGTGTGGAGCAGTGGATGTAATGCATTATTATATTCTGATGACATTATATCTCCATGATTAAATTTCCAGCTCCTTATCCCCTACCTTCAATCTTTCCCAGGGAAAGGTTGAAGGCAGGAGGAGAACAGGATGATAAGAGATGAGATGGTTGGATGGCATCACCAACTCGATGGACATGAGTTTGAGCAAGCTTCGGGAACTGGTAATGGACAGGGAAGCCTGGCATGCTGCAGTCCATGGGGTCGCAAAGAGAGGACATGACTGAGCAACTGAACTGAACTATCCCCCTACCAGTTCTATAACCTCTACAGTTGCTATTTTAAACATATAAGTGGTCATAAAAATTTGGGTACTGGTTCAAATGCTTCCTTGTATTATAATACAAAAGACAGAGGTACTTACAGCCTAACCAGATTGGTGAGTCCTCGGAATATATCTGCATTCAGACACCCTATTCGGTTGTTTGTCAGATCCCTAAGAAGAAAGGGAAAAAGTATCTTCAATTAGTTCTCTTGGTTAATGAAGGTTTCATACATTTGATATTCAAGAATGGCACCCAAGTATCACGCAAGACTTTTCTTTTAAGCATCTCTAAAATATTCACTTATCTCAAGTGCAGCACTGAGAGAAGAAATAATCCTTGCTTTCACTTACTTCTGGCACATACAAACTAAACGCTGTTTAATTACAGTGCCCTTGATATTTAAAGCATTTACTCCTGTAAAATGACTCAAGATAAAACCAAAGTAGTAAAAATGAGACTCAATCTATCTTACTGCCTGTGATGATATACACAGCTAATCACTCTGGGTAAGTTAGGGAATAGGGCTGATATAAGGCAACATCCAAGAGACAATGGGTAAAAGGGTACATTATCACAATGCCAAAACTTTTATTTCCTCAAGAACAAGTGAAACTTAATGCTAACTTCATCCCTTAAATACTCAGAAGTTTTGACTGTAATGAAAAAACAACTGAGTTAGCTTTTACTTTACAAATCTGTCATTTAGGCTCCAAGCCAAATTACTTTATAACAATATCTAGGTAATGGCCCATTTTTTTTCAGTCACTCCTAAACTTCTTATAGTTCCTATCAAATGCTACTTTGAAATCATTTTTTTTCTCCTCCTCAACATATGTAACTTTTTTCCTTTTCTCTGCAATAATTTTAGTATTTTGTTCTTTCTACACTATACTTCTTCATACCAAGCACAGTGAACACACTTTTACACTTCAATTAGATTTATTTTAATTAGGAGATAATTGACTATTTCTTCAAATAAGAGAGCATAGCTTTCATCATTTCCCATCAGTGGATTTAGTATGGAAGCCCTCAAACAATGAACCTTTGTTTTTATCAGTTGTTAAGATTTGGGATTATTGGTCATTTTTAATTTCAATAAAAGAAGTAAAACAAGCTTTCTCAGCCAAACTTTAAAAAATATTTTTATCATATTTTCTTCACAGTCCATATTATTCTCTGTAATAGACCAGGACATATTCACTGAGTTACTCTTTAGAGACTTATACCAACCGTTTCTAAACTAAAACTGTCAGATTCTAAATTATACACTTGGTAATGGGGGGGGAGGGGGTATTAGTCTGATAGAAATTACAAAGACTTCATATTTGAATTCAGTACCGACTCATTAATTTTTTCCTTTAGGTATTTTGAAAGCTAATTTAGGTAACCCCTGGTATTCAAAAATTTCATAGCCCTGTTTCCCCTTTCTTAGGGCAACTTTTGATTTAAAAAAAATCTTAAGCAATACAAGTTTTTAACTACATTCATTATGCTCTAGCTCCTCAGAATATTAAAACTAAGTATTTAATCGTGTGGCACTTTTCTTTATTCTGGCTGATTTTCCTTCTATTTCTGGGCTTTACTATTTAAGAAAATGAGGCATCATCTTGCGAAGTGTTGCTTAAACAAGCATTTCTGAGCTCTATTCATTATCTTGTCTCAGTTCTGAGCTTTAAATGGTGTAATTACCATTGATTCTTTGGGAAACAATTTCATTATAGCTATACCTATTTAAAATGGAATTTAGGTACTGATAATGAGTTTTCATTTGAATTGAGAATCAGCTTGAATTTTGTTGATAAAGCAAAAGAAAAACTGAATGGGTCTAGGTTTTACCTACTTCTGGTAGTTTATTCTTCAGAAAGCCACTGACTTAATCTTCCTGATCCAAATTATCTATAAAATAAAGGCAAAGGCACGGGACACTTACAAAAACACTTTATATGTGGTTGCTGAGTGAGATGCACAACTGAATGATTTAAGGCCTCATAGGAAAAAGCGCCTGTAGTTAAGAAGTGACTAGCAGAATACCTTTCTATCTCATTGAGTTTTCATATAGAACTCTCTCAGCGTGCAAGCTGTATGCCAACTTAGCTGTTTGGAATTAAGAACGAATTTTCTAGTGGGAAGATTATAAATGACAATTACCTTCCTAGGCATGAACACCAAAGACTACTTAATGTGTAATGCAATGAAAAAATGCCAAGGCAACATCTGGGACAATCATGGTAATTAAATTAAGTGCTACTGAACAAGAAAATTTTAATTTTATTTTGGATAGCAATATGTGAAAAATTATTTACTGAAGGATAAAGAACTAATGGAGAACGTAGGCTATTTTGCAGTATCCTTGAAAGATCCTGATGAAGCTGCTTTTTATTAAGAGTCAAATTTCCTTCAATCCCTACCTCAATGTGCAGATATCATATTAAGCTCCCTATTACCAGAAAACAGAACATGGACGGTCACATGGATCACAGAAGGAGAGAATAAGTGGACTTGTCTGGCCATGATACCACACTCCTCCCTCCTCTTGCAAAAACTAGTTCTAGTAATTCTCCAGCTTTAGCATCAGAATCACCAGGAGGGACAGTTGAAACAAAAATGCTTTGGCCTCAGCCCCAGAGTTTGATAGGGCAGCTCTAGCAGCTACACTCCTACTCCTTCTCCCTATGTGAGGACTCACATTCCATCCAAACAAGGTATCAGTTTGTCCTAGTAAGAAGCACAGAGAAAATGACTCACTGTTACAAATCAAGCTCAGCGAGCTGCTGCCCTCCACTCCCTAAGGACTGTGTCTGGAGATGCATGTAGCCTGCTGATGGCCCTGGTCCACGCTCCTGCTTACGTCAGTCTGGCAAGTCCCCACTGCTTCAAAGACCCGTAACAGCTGAACACCAGCGATTGCCCTATCTCTCTGGGAGTATATTCCAAACCCATATCCAAGATCTTGGTTGGTATACATGATTCCACTAGACTGTAAACCTTCCAAGGGGCTCCTGAGTTAGTTCCCTTTGTATCTCTGGAGGCTGGCTCACTCCTGGGCCCAGAGGATGGACTTGATAAATGTTTGTTTAACTGAATTGATGCTGATCTGTCTTTCCACTTCAGTGACATCTCTATACGTTGAAAATACTTTCACTGAAGTCTAAACCTAGCTTGATCCACTGCAGCTCTGATGTCACTAATCTGATCATGTCAACAAAAATAGTTTTGCCAGTTCCCCACTGTCTAAAAGATTTGAAATTCTTCAACATGGCAGGAGGTCATCAAAAGCCTGGTCTCTTCCTGACTGACCTTACATTCCAATGTTCTTTTCCCCTTTCTACTTAATGCTTTGGTCAAAGCATTTGTTCTTTCACACCTGTGTCCACTCGGCTTACAGAGATCTTTCTGTTATTCTTCAATACACATTCAGCCCTCAGGAGCAAGGTCAAGTCGAAACGCTGGCTGCTCTCATGGCAGGTCATTCTTATCTCAGGTGGTCCCTCCTTTCCCTGGCAGTAATATTATTATTATTATTTAGGATGCATTTTCACTATCGATTTGCCCCTAAGAGTCTGTGAGTTTTTCCGGGGAAGTCCAAGCATAGTAAGCAGTCAGCACTCAATAAATGCATTCAGAAGGAATCAAGGGTAGTGGGGCAGTCCACATGGCTGAAGCACTGGGTGACCTCTAAAATATGAGCACTCTCACAAAGCAGTTGTGACCAGAACACGATAAGGAAAGCAAGAGTGCTTCGTCTCGGAAATAATAAAAACTGGTCTTCGGGTTTTGAAATAACATATAGATAAAATATATAGGAAATTGGCAAGATTTTTAAATCATTAATAGAAAGAGGCCTCACTTCTGGGCATACACATCAAGGAAACCAGATCTGAAAGAGACATGTGCACCCCAATGTTCATCGCAGCACTGTTTATAATAGCCAGAACATGGAAGCAACCTAGATGCCCATCAGCAGATGAATGGATAAGGAAGCTGTGGTACATATACACCATGGAATATTACTCAGCCATCAAAAAGAATTCATTTGAATCAGTTCTAATGAGATGGATGAAACTGGAGCCCATTATACAGAGTGAAGAAAGCCAGAAAGATAAAGAACATTACAGCATACTAACACATATACATGGAATTTAGAAAGATGGTAAAGATAACCCTATATGCAAAACAGAAAAAGAGACACATATGTACAGACTTTTGGACTCTGTGGGAGAAGGCGAGGGTGGGATGTTTCGAGAGAACAGCATCGAAACATGTATATTATCTATAGTGAAACAGATCACCAGCCCAGGTTGGATGCACGAGACAAGTGCTCGGGCCTGGTGCACTGGGAAGACTCAGAGGGATTGGGTAGAGAGGGAGGTGGGAGGGGGGATCGGGATGGGGAATACATGTAAATCCATGGCTGATTCATGTCAATGTATGACAAAACCCACTACAATACTGTAAAGTAATTAGCCTCCAACTAATAAAAATAAATGAAAAAAAAAAATAGAAAGAGGTCTCAATTTTTAGGGCATTTACAATAGATTGTTTAAATGCATTCGTAAGTTGAAAGTCATCTACAGATTATGCCCGCTGGCAAAGCCAACCATAATGATTTTATTACCATAAGAGGGATGTAACCATCTACCACCAACAAATCAAATTGCTGTATAAATAAACTGCCTTCTGAGCTACTTACATTAAACAGTCTGCTTTTCTATCTTAGATGAACTTCTAAAAATTATTAAAAAGCCACTTTTTTATCATGTTAAAGTTTGAAGTAGGTTAACAGTTACTTAAAAAGAAATGGTTCAAATTCATAAGCCAGCAATTCAAACACTTACAATCTTTTTAGCGATGACAGTCCCCAAAAGGCACCCGGGTCTATACTACTAATAAGATTGTTTCGGAGGTCCCTGTTAAAGACAAAATAAAAGTTACTTACATCTCAACACTGTAAGAAATATGTAAGCATACTGCACTTACCTGCTATACAGAAAACAGCAACGACAGTAAAAGGAATGAAAGGAAACTGAAGCCAAACAGACTGACTAAAATCAGCCCAGCAGTAAGTGGCAAAGCAAGAATTCAAAATCAAGAAATCTGGTTCTGAAGCCATTTGTGTTGGGCAATATAGAATAAAGGTATATGTCAAAAAGATGTGCATCCTAATATTACTCCAACTCAAAGTTATGACTAAATGACAATCTTATACATTATTTTTATAGTCTCTTCCTTAGTATGTTACACTTTAGCTATCAAAATAAATCAGACTGTATTTGTGACAAGCATAATTAAATTAAAAACTTTCAAATCGTTATCAACACTATACACTCTAAAATTCATGTCATTTCACTGTTAATATTTTATCCTCCCAAGACTTCTACGGCTAGGCTTTCTATAAAACAGTGTGTTATTTCACAGTATATAGCTCAAAACCAAGATCCATCCACCAGTCCTCAATGCAACGGCATCTGAGAGCAACCACAACTGACAGGAGTCCCCACTTTATCCATGTGGAATACATTCCAAGACCCCCACTGGATGCCTGAAACTGAAAATAGTGCCAAATCCTTTATATACTATGTTTTTTTTTCTATACTTACATATCTATGACAAAATTTATAAATTAGGCACAGTAAGAGATCAACAATAATTAAATAGAACAAATATAACCATAGGATAAAAGTTCATAAAATCAGTCTTTCTCTTTCAAAATATCTTACTGTACAAATGCAATGCCTTTTCCATTTTCCCAGTGGTACCGAACCCACCTGCCAATATAGGAGATATAAGAGACAAGGGTTTGATCCCTGGGTGAGGAAGATCCCCAGGAGGAGGGCATGGCAACCCACTCCAGTATTCCTGCCTGGGAAATCCCACGGACAGAGGAACCTGGCAGGCTACAGTCCATAGGTTTGTACAGAGTCGGACACGACCAAGTGACTTAACATGCACGCAATGCCTTTTCCCTCAGCACTTACCACACACTATGGCCGTAACTTCTGCAGTGTGAGATATAACAGCAAAACTAGTACAATTTTTTTTGGTCACAATTTCAGAGAGAAGATTCATTCCTACCACGGATCTTAGCAACCTCAGCATCCAGATTTTTTCTCTCCTTATTACGTCAAGAACTTTCACCATTTAACTTAAATCAAGTGTCAAGTCTTTTCAGCACATCCAAACTGTCAACATCAGTACTCTCATGCTTTGGGGCTGTTACTGAGTAAAATGAGGGTGACCTGAACACAAACTGTGATATCCTGACAGTGGATCTGATAACCGGAATGGCTACTAAGGGACTGAGGAGCAGGATGTGCAGGACAAAGGGTTAATTCACGCCCTGGGTGGGATGGTGTGAGATTTCATCACACTATTCAGAACGGTGTGTAATTTAAAACTCACGGATTGTTTATTTCTGTAAGTTTCCATTTAATATTTTCCACCTGTAGTTGACCATGAGTAAATAAAACTGTGGAAACCGAAACCTCGGGTGGGGCGGGGGCTGCTGTATCCCCATTCTCCCCTGATGCTTGGCCCTTCCATGCCAGCACACGACCACTGGGGGCAGCAGTGAGCATCACAGCCAGAGCCTTCCTCTAGGGCAGATTTGGCCTGTCACTGAAGGTTCTGCTCGGGCTTCCCTTGTGGCTCAGCAGGTGAAGAATCCACCTGCAATGCAGGAAACCTGGGTTTAATCCCTGGGTTGGGAAGATCTGGAGAAGGGAAAGGATACCCACTCCAGTATTCTGGCTTGGAGAATTCCACAGACTGTATAATCCACGGGGTCACAAAGAGTTGGACAAACCTGAGCGACTTTCACTTTCAAAGGTTCTGCTTGGGCTCAGCTGAAACTCTCCAGTCACCCCACACTAACGTCCAGCTAACATCTGTAGAGAGCAATCCTCGTGGCCTGCTTCTTCAACTCTACTAGACACCCAAAGTGGGCCCATTCATCAGGACTCACTCATAACCTTGTCCACGGGAGGCCTGAGTGGCCTCAGGTCATCTCTCAGAGCACCTCAGGTCAGACTGTGAACAGAAACCCTCCCAACTTCTCTTCACCTGGGAGTCTTTCCCAAACAAAGGCAACATTCCCCCTTCCATGTAGGTGTGAGCTTCTGACATCAACCCTCCTAAATATCCATCATTATTCTCATAATTGGACTTCCAAGGGAGCGCTGGTGGGAAAGAACCTGCGTGCCAATGCAGCAGACATAAGAGATACAGGATTGATCCCTGGGTCAGGAAGATCCCTGGAGGAAGGCATAGCAATCCACCCTAGTATTCTTGCCTGGAGAATCCCATGGACACAGGAACCTGATGGGCTACAGTCCATAGGGTCACAAAGAGTTGGACAAGACTAAAGTGACTTACACCCACCCACAGCACCCCCCACACACACACGCACACACGCAGTTGGTGAAACAATGCAGAAATGCAGAGCAAAGGGCAATACAAACCCAGGGTACCGTGTACCTCCCGGGTCCTTTAGTACCTCACTTATTTGAGAAATAAAGTTTTCCTGAAAGCAGATCCTGGACCACTGGTGCCGCCTGTTATCACAACACTGAGGTGACACGTCTCTGGGATCATTTGTCACTCCTGCCCTATCATGGGCAGTCTAGCCTGTAAGAAGCAGCCTAAACTACTCAACAGAAGAATATTCAGTTCACTTCCTCAAGCATCTGACCTGCTTGGTCTACTGGTGCTGAAAAAAAGGACACCGAGGAAGTCTTACTGCAGTGGACTCAGATCCATGTGCTTCCTGTCATCCAGTGAGGGAGGTACATTCAATTTCACTGACATCGGCTGATGAAAACTCACTGTTGTATGGCCTACTTCATAACATGCTCTTCTTCCTTAATGGCTCATTCTAACTATCAATATAGACAAAGCTGCACCACTAGGACTGGTTCGTAGGCATGTTTCCTGGCAATTTCACAAAACAGCCTGATGAAAGCGGCCCCCTGCCCCTCACAGCACTGGTCAGCCCCTGCTACAAACCCAGCGCTCCCCAGGTGCCATCCACACTGGCTTCCTGCACTCTCCATTCTGTTTCATACCAGGCGACGGAGGTTGACCAGAAATTCTCAAGAACGCTTCTCTGGAGGCACAACCAGTGAATCCTGGGCACATAAACATCCGCCAACAAACCCTGTTCTGCCTTCTCCATGTCTCACTCCCAACCTTATGCATTAAATATTCTTCTGCAAGCTAGCAGCAAAATTGCAATCCCACTCCACCCACCCTACAAATCAGAGCCAGGTTCTTCTAAATAAAACTGAACCCCCAAGTACCTTGCAATTCTATAAAGATAGGAAACATTCTTTAAACATAGTATAGGGTCAATTCTGGTTACCATTACTTAATAAGTATTTCATTAATCAGAACTCAGATTTTATGTTCCACAAAGATGGGGTCTTTGGGAGGTGGATAGGTCATAAGAGCAGAGACTTCATGAGTGAGGTTAATGCCTTTGTTAAAAAAGAGACTCAAACAGCTCCCGCTTCCCCTTCCACCACATGAGAGAGACTGCAGCAAAAAGACGGCCAAGTACGAAGTGGGCCCTCACTGGACACCAAACCTACCAGAGCCTTGATCCTGGACTCCAGCCTCCAGAACTGAGAGATGCTGTTCATGAGCCACCCAGCTCATGACATCTCGTTACAGCGGCCAGAATGGGCTGAGACAGATGATAAATGGATGGAAAAGTCAACCATGGCTGAGAGACAGGATTACACTACCTGACCTTCACCATAGAGTCGTTTCAGTCAATTAGAGCTAGCCACAAAATCATTAGGATATTCACAGCATAAGCACTAATATTTCTCAATAAAAGTAGAAGGTCATGATGTCTGCAATTGACTTTCAAATAATTCAGCAAACATGTATATGTAGGCGCACTCCAATATAAAGGAAAACAATAATAGCATGTTGTTATTAATGACTGAGTAGGTAAATTGGTAATGTGGGAGATTACTACATCATTCTTTCAATTTTCTGTATGTTGAAATTTTTAAAACAAATTTTGTTCCCACTATTTTTAGTCCCATGAATTACAACTAGTCCTCAGGCTCAATTTATTAGTTCTCATCTCCCTGCCCCCGCCCCCCGCCACAACTGACCCCAATTCTTTATTGCAAAAATATGATTTTAGGAAAAAACTGAATCAATGTTTTTGACCTATATAAGCAAAAAAGTTCTGCAAAAAGAAATATACGATGTCAGTTCTATTTTTTTAAAACATATGTTTCGTTTATCAGATTTTAAAGAGTATCTACAACAGGAAGTGATTTAGCTAAAGCAGTACATAAATTTATGGTCAATGATGTACTGCATGTGTTTCTACAAAATACCTCTCATGAATAACCGAGGACTATAATATGATTTAAAGATGCACTTTTTCTTCAATAATAAAAAATCCTTGACATATTATATAATATTTAATAATAGCCATATTAATCAGGCATTGCCAAAAGACATTTATAGTCAAATTCTTTAATACTGCCCTCCTCCTCCCTGCCTTTACCAACCCACAACTTCCCTAGTGAACATGAGTTTAAGTTGGGGATATACAGCTAAATCTGAATGTTGCTTCATTAAAATATAAATGAAAAGGCACACAAGAATTGCATAAACAAAATTAAAGGACTATCTTAATGGTTGTTAAAAGAGCTAAGTCTTTCTTCCCTGGTGGGAGAGTGGATAAGAATCTGCATGCCAATGCAGGGGACGCAGGTTCGATCCCTGGGTTGGGAAGATACCATACCCCGTGGGCAACTAAAGCCTGGGTGCCACAACTACTTTCTCTGAGGCAATCATCACCACCCCTCTCTAGGCTCACAACTGTATCTGCAGCCCAAGCTCACCATTCCCTTGAGTTCCCTATTGCATACACAGCAGTCTAACTCAACACCTACACCTGGACATCTCACAGCCACCTCAAAAACCAGCACAGTATCAGGAGCTCTAGTTTGTGCTTTATCAAGTCCTCCCAAGTGATTCTACTGCACACAAAGTTGGACAACCACCAGTCCAAATGAGGGCACTAGTCTCTAAACAGAGATTATGGGCTTTAAATTACCTTAGATTTAACACTTCCCCGATAGCTCAAGAACAAAAAGGTCTGTCTACTCAGGGCTATGGTTTTTCCAGTAGTCATGTACGGATGTGAGAGTTGGACTATAAAGAAAGCTGAGCGCCGAAAAATTGATGCTTTTGAACTGTGGTGTTGGAGAAGACTCTTGAGAGTCCCTTGGATGGCAAGGAGATCCAACCAGTCCATCCTGGGTGTTCATTGGAAGGACTGATGCTGAAGCTGAAACTCCAATACTCTGGTCACCTGATGTGAAGAGCTGACTCATTTGAAAAGAGCCTGATGCTGGGAAAGATTGAGGGCAGGGGAGAAGGGGACAACAGAGGATGAGATGGTTGGATGGCATCACCAACTCAATGGACATGGGTTTGAGTAAACTTCGGGACTTGGTGATGGACAGGGAGGCCTGGCATGCTGTGATTCATGGGGTTGCAAAGAGTTGGACAGTGACTGAACTGAACTGAACTGATAAATCAGTTGGTAATGAATCTGCCTGCAACGCAGGAGACTCTGTTTCGATTCCTGGGTCAGGAAGATCTGCTGGAGAAGGGATAGGCCACCCACCCCAGTATTCTTGGGCTTCCCTTGTGGTTCAGCTGGTGAAGAATCTACCTGCAATGCAGGAGACCTGGCTTTGATCTCTGGGTTGGGAAGATACACTGGAGAAGAGAAAGGTTACCCACTCCAGTATTCTGGCCTGTAGAATTCCATGGACTGTATAGTCCATGCAGTCACGAAAAGTCGGACACAACTGAGCGACTTTCATTCACTTCCCTACTTCCCCCTTATCCCAACCCCTCATTCCAGCAGTCAGAGCATCCTCTGCGTACAGTGTGTGCGCGTTAAGTTACTTCAGCCGTGTCCGACTCTTTGAGACCCAATGGATCAAAGCCTGCCAGGCACCTCCATCCAAGGGATTCTCCAGGCAAGAATGCTGCAGTGGGTTGCCATACCCTTCTCCAAAGGACTAACCGGACCCAGGAATCAATTCTGCATCTTTTTTGTCTCCCGCACGGGCAAACGGGTTGTTTACCACCAGCGCCACCTGGGAAGCCCCGCTGGGGCTGGGAAGACAGTCAGTCGCTCAGTCGTGTCTGACTCTTTGCGATCCCATGGACTGCAGCACGCCACGCCTGCCTGTCCATCACCAACCCTCGGAGCTTACTCAAACTCATGTCCATCGAGTCGGTGATGCCATCCAACCATCTCATCCTCTGTAGTCCCCTTCTCCTCCTGCCTCCAATCCCTCCCAGCATCAGGGTCTTTCCCAGTGAGTCAGTTCTTCCCATCAGGTGGCCAAAGTATTGGAGCTTTAGCTTCAGCATCAGTCCTTCCAATTAATATTCAGTATTGATTTCCTTTAGGATGGACTGGTTGGATCTTCTTGCTGTCCAAGGGACTCTCAAGAGTCTTCTCCAACACCACAGTTCAAAAGCATCAATTCTTCGGTGCTCAGCTTTTTTTTTTTTTCTTTTTTTTTTTTTTTTTAGTGGAGTGCAGTTTATTACACCGGTGGACCCAAGGCAGAGTCTCCTCTTAGCCAAGGGCCCCGACCAGCATTTGTGAAAATCTTTTATACCCCATGTGTCCAAACCCACTACCCCAATTCCCTTGAGACTTACATAAACAAAGGAAGGGTAAATACAACTACAATAACCCCATCATTCACGTGTTATGTGTTCAAACAGTCAATAATCAATAAGCCCGCAGTTACGTTCCAAATAGTTAATAACTGATAAGCCTGTGCTTACATTCTGATAGATAGTGTCCGGAGGCAGGGGTGATTAGTGTCTCTTCTTCAAGATTCCCCTGCCCAGAGGGGGGTCTTATCCTTCCATTGTCATTCCCACAGGCGCTAAGCACAGAGTTCAGAGTCCACTGGAGAGGTGGCCGCGCACGATCAGCACAGACAGGCCTGAGATGGAGTCCAGGCCCTATGACTTCCTTCTTCATTCCCCCCTCTTGATGCTCTTAGTTTCCATACGGTGCTCAGCTTTCTTTACAGTCCAACTCTCACATCCATACATGACTACTGCTCACAGTAGCTCATAGTAAAAGCCAAGGTCCTTGCAATAACCCTCTAGAATCTGTCACACCAATACGTCTTTGGCCTCACTCTGGTCTCCTTGCTGCCCCTCAAACACAAGCAACACGTTTCACAGCACAGCTTTTGCACCTAAAAGTCCGGCTGCCTATAATATTCTTTCCTCAAGGTTCAATCACTTGCTCTAAGCCTTCACACTATCACCATACAAAACTCACATACATAGTGCATAGGTGTGCAAACGCCACTCCCTGCTGTATGTTTGTTTACCCATAGTACAGTCATTCCTTTAGTTCCAGGACCCCCACAAACACCAATATCCAGACATTCAAGTCCTTCATGTAAAATGGTATAGTAGAGTCAGTCCTCCATACCATGCAGGATGGAACCTGGAGCAGGGGGACCTATACTTATGCTATCAATTTGCTTGCTATGTTTATTCTATTTCTCCCCATCACAACAAAAATTCTTTAAAGACAGGACCTTTGACAACAATCCCAATCCTAAGACAGTGTGGGCAATTAATAAATATCTGCTGAACAAATTTAGATTAGCTACTCAGGAAAGAATAATGATTGAGACAATACTTGTACCAAGCCTCGATATCAGACCATTTACCTTTTTAATGGTTTTAATTAACATGATACAATCAATCTACATCAGTTATCCATGGCACACACTTTTAAAAGAATGCAAATTAATCTTTTAAAAAAGTAGATCATAACTAGGAAACTAGTTTCCAAGATGTCATAAAGAGGTATTATGTCCTAAAAATAAAAACCCCAAGCCCTAAAGAAAAACTCCAAAGAATCTATAAAAAAAAAAAAAGAGTATGTATATGTATAACTGATTCACTTTGCTGTACACCTTAAACTAACACAGTGAAAATCAATTATATTCAAAGAAAAATTTTTAAAGAAAAGCACACACACCACACACTCTGCTACTTTCTTATGAGGGACAAAAGCAAATACAAATGATGGAAAACAAGAAAGCTCCCAAACGGAAACCAAGCATTTGGAAGAACAATCTGGTAAGCCTAAAGAAAAAGGTTCCATTCTAGACGGAGTTTGTAGGAAGGGGTGTGTCCACCCACACCAGTTTTACTTTGTGGAAAAAAAAAAGAGAAAACTAATCCTCTTAAAGAAATCCACTCTTTAACCCAAAAGAACTGCCAAGACGGCTTGCCTTGCAGGTTTTACTCCATCTCTGGGGCACACATGCTAGCTAGTTCAGCCCAGCCAGCCCCTACCATTCTACCCCGTGCACCCTACCCAGCACTACTAAGCCCATCTCTTATTCTGCATGGCCTGGCTACAGGAATTTTAAGCCAGACTTTTACAGTTTTGGCCCTAGTCTGAATAATTCCTTGACCTACCACTTGCTTTTTATACCACATCCCATTCTGGGAAGTGTTAAAGGAAGAAGTCTGCTACAGTGTTTTCAGGTAATTTTTGAAAGACTTGAAAATGATGTCATTTATACAAACAAGAAGTCATTTATCCAGCTAGCTCGGTCTTAAGTTGGGTTCCCAGAAGCAGCCCAGGACACCTCTAAAGTACCTCCTGGCAAAAAAAAAAAAAATAAAGTACCTCCTGGCAACCAGCAGGATTCTGCAGAGACAGCGCCCTCTCTCTGCTGACAAACCGCAAACCTATCCTGCCGCTCCCTGGGGAAACCCTTCGATAAACCCTTAGAAAGATGGTCCTAGCCCACACACTTCAGTGGCTACACGACCAGCTCTCCTGCTCCACATCATGCTGGATCCTGGAAAATCTGGGATTTTGCTTCGCCAGGAAAGAGGCCTCAGATGACCCTTTGGATCCAGAACCTTATATTGACTTCACGTGATCTTTTTCCCTGTCTCCCCCTCATCCCAGGTAGGAACAGGGAGGAAGGCAAAGACAGAACCCTTTCCTGGGGACCCACCAACATGTAAGCTCCGCCTATACTCCCTCTAACTCTCCAGTTAGCCCACAGAGTATGCATCAAGGTAAGGAATAATTTTTCACATCTTTTGAAACTTCTTTTCTACACTTGGACTAGGACTTCAGGAACTCACTGGTCAGAACAGTCCTTTTTTCTGTTCTGTTATCCATTCTCCCGAGGCAGAGCAATTAGGAAACAAGGAAGGAAAATATACATGGGTTAATCTAAAACACTACGTCACTGTCACAGGCTGAATTGTGTACCCCCGGATTTGCTATGTTGAGGTCAAACCCCCCAGTACCACAATGCTGTCCACACTTCTGATGTGCATGAACCACCGCAGCGATCCTGGGGCCACAAGTAACTCGTGCTCCTGAACACGGGCGCACCACAGCACCCTGGAGTGCCCATCTCCCTTCCCTTGGAAAGGGCAAACCTCGCAGACCCCGCGTCACTGAGCACCCATACGCAGGGCCTGACACTGTGCCGTGGGAGACAGGGTATCCGTCAGGCACGATGACTTTTCTTACAAGGAACAGAAAACTAAACAGGATCACGCCGCCTCTTAGGACTCTTTAACAGTCCAGAGGGAGTCCCGCTTTAGGGAGGTCGTGCCAGCTCCCCTCCGCTCACCCAACGGGCAGACCCCACTCTCTGTGCATCAGCTCTGGCCCAAGCCCGCAGCATGGCGGCTTCTGTACCAGAAGTACAGCCATCCTTCTGAGGACGGGGAGGAAACGCCTCTCCCCAAAGCCCCAAGCAAAACTCAACTGGATTCAATTGGGTCAGATACCCATTCCTGGACCAGTGACCATGCAATGTGTGTGGACGGTTCTCTTAAGGAAAGGCCTGGACACGAGGTGCGGCTAGCATCCTTGGAAGCAAAGGGACAATGTGGAACAAGACAGGAAGCCGCGAATGAAAACATAAAAAAAAAAAAATCTGAGCACTACTGTGTAAAGATCCTTTTATAGGTGTGTATGTGTACACATATGTGTATATACACGATTATATGCACACATGAATGCACTGCTATATATATGTAAATGCATATATTACATAGGTAAATGTAAATACATTGTTATATATGTATATGTAAATGAGTAGAGGGGAGCTGGAAGGCCCTAATATAACCTAATTTAAAGACATTTGATCTCAATGAAAGGAATAGAGACATATCCAAAAAGACGAAGAATTTTAGATGCTATGTGCTTAAATAACACATTTGTGATGAAAGCAATCAAGTCCTGTGAGAACCAGTTGCGGGAGAAGACACCAAGTGAAACAGTCAAGGAAAGGCCACACGGAAATAGAGAAAGGGAAGAAATGAGAACTAAGAAAATGAGGAAAGTCTGTTATCCAACAGAAACGGAGATGCTCACTGTGTTACCGGCTCCCTGCTGTATCTGAAACGTTATCTGAAGGGTGTGAGTAATATGGGAACTGGAAACATGATCCTAGAGTAGCATTCAGCATACAAGCAAATTAAAGATCCACTGTGCAAAATCATCAAGGCAAAAAATAAGTGATACCTGTCACACATCTGGTCAGAGGCAAAACTAGACCTAACTGTTAGGCAAAACAAAAGGATCCTATTCAAAGATTGCTGAATAAAATAAGTTGTTTATACAAAAGTACCTTGGATGAGGTCTTTTTTAATTCTACTGAACCAACTTAAAAGGTACACACATTTCATGCCAGAATTTCAAAACAGCATGGAGGCTGTAAAAGCCACAGATCAAAAATAAATAAATAAATAAATAAAAATAAAAGCCACGGGTCATCCAACCATGCTGCACAGCCCGTCTTATAAGCAAAGTTACATCCACACTGATTCGTGTATGCACTGTCCACGGCTGCCTTCCCCAGACAGTGGCATAACTGGGTCACAGTGACAGAGACCATACGGCCCACAAAGCCTAAATTATTTAATATCTGGCCCTTACCAAAAGCTTGCCCTCCTCTGCTTTAATGCATTGCTTTTTAAAATTCAATTCTGAAAAAAAAAAAAAAATTCTGAGATGTTTCATAATTGGGAAAACAATTTTATTTTGAAAAGTTGATAGCTTAGTAACAGACTTACATTGGAAATGTAGTAAACAAAATACCAATAAGAGATGATAATAAAAGAATACTCACAATCTTTCAAGGAGACTTAACCCAGAAAATGAGCCATTCTTCAGCTCGGATATTTTATTGTTACTCAGAATCCTAAAAATGACAAAAAAAAAAAAGGTAAGTTGCCTAATATATGTACATCATCAATATCAAAGTAATTTAGCTTGTTACGTTTAACTATAGGTTAAGTTTAACTATAAGTTATAGTTATAACTATAGTCTAAGAAGTCACTTATTACCCAAAGAATTTTTGAGATGCCTGAAAAAGTGGAAGCTTCCTTCTCTTTGAGAAACAACCCAAAATAGCTAATTTGCACATCTTGTCACATCTTAAATTGTTCTTGTCACCCTAAATCAAGACATTTGAAATAAAAAGTCAACATAAAATAGCTCTAAGTCCAGTGTAAGAATAAAGAATGTCATATACATTTACAAAATTAATTTATATAAACTGAATACCTACTTAAAAACTGGAAACTTAATACAAAAAGAGCTCTACCAAGTACTGACTTGAAAAGAAATACAGGGCTTCCCTGGTCGCTCACTGGTAAAAAATCGGTCTGCCAACGCGGGGGACACTCACTGGCTTGTTCCCTAATCGAGGAAAAGCTCAGATGCCATGGAGCAGCTCAGCCCATGAGCCACAACCCCTGAGCCTCCACGTGCCCGAGAGGCCGTGCCGCACAAGAGCAGCCGCCGCGATGAGAAGCGCACACACCGCATCCGGAGTAGCCCCTGCTCACTGCAACTACAGAAGAGCCTGCACAGAAAGACCCGGCACAGCCAGTAACAGATAAATAAATAAATAAAACCATTTTAGAAAGAGAAATACAGCATCTTCTAGATGCCGTTTCAATAATACTGAATATTATTGGCAACTTAACTATGTACAAACCTGTATGTGTGAAAATATTATACTTCTTGCACACATTCACAGACACAGGTAGCTGTACTGCAATACTACAACTCATGGATTACGATGATGTTCTTTAAAAAACTGGAAAGAAAAAAATGATTTAAGAGAAGTCCTGGTCGAGCCACCACCATGGCACAACTTGCCTAAGAGCAGACCATGTGCACATGGTCTTTCTTTGTAACTATTTCCACATAGAAGGGAAAAATGTTAAAGCTACCTTACTTGGGGGAGTGGAAACAACGAGATAAAGTAAATGAAAAAACCAGCCTTAGAAGAGTTAAATTAATGGCTCAAGACCATACTAGGAAATGGCAGAGCTGGAACAGGAACCCTGGTACACTTCACTCGAAACCCCCTGTTCTTCAATATAAACCACCAGTGCTGGTCAAGAGACACGCTTACTGGCATTTCAGGCAGAAAACTCTCCAGCCCACAAGGTGTTGTACAACTTCAGGGGCAGACCCTTCACACTGGGTACAGGCTGAGGGCTGCCCCCATCCAGAACGGGCAACACGGTACATACAAATGTTAACAGAACACCAGGGTCAAAAGGTTTCAGGCACTCATTTTCATTTTGTTTACTCTCATCTTTCTTGAAAACAAGAGTCCATTAGGTGTATGAAAGCAAGCAAAAAGAAACAGCCATTTGACTGATTTTCTTTAGCCTGAAGTTAAAAACAGAAAAAAGCTAATGTAGATTAACATTTCACAGCATTTTTGTGATAAAGTCAAGCTATGTGTGCTTGAAGCCCAGCTCTACCATGTTCAATTACACTGGTCATGAGCAAGTCACTCCATTTCTCTGTAATACAATTCCTCATTTATAAATGGGAAGAATAGTATCTATTGATACGTCATATAATTCTAGAAAGAAAGCAGAAAACACCTAACACACTCAATGAATATAATGTTTCAGATTCTATTTCCTTGGTTCTAAGACACACATCTTCCCTCATTTTAATGTTTCTGAAGTCAAAATGTATCTGGCAATCAAAGCATATCACTAGGTAGTATTTCCCCTCTCCTCCAACCTGTTCCTAAAGCAAGGATAAGGCCTGAACCACTGGAACCAAGAAAAACATGGTGATCAAGAACATGCCAATTAAAACATCATTTTCTCTAATCAAAGCTGCAAAAGGACTTTAAGCAAAGTAGTAGGCATGGGCAAAAGCAAACATGGACATGGACTTGGACTTGGACAAGGCCACAAAGGTCACTGTAACAGCCTTTCTCCGGCAGTCCACACCCAAGAGCTACCAACCTTGCCTTCCTAAACAGGCAGGGGTCCTGGGCTAACAAGTCACCAAATCTAACAAGAAATATATTCAATGATCTAACTTAAGCATGATTTATACCAAAGAGTTCAGCTCTTGTAAGAGGGGGAGGTAAACAAATGATGGTATACCAAACAACAAAATTGTGCACATCCATTAAAAAAATGATCCTTTTAAAGGAAACTTGATAAAAAGGAAAATGCTTATAATCAGTTAAAAGGCAAAGAACAAAACTGACACTATTGACTGGAATGAATATAATGTAGAGACAAAAAAGACTTGGAAGAAATATATCACAATGATTACTATCTTGATGATGAGGCTCCTACTTCTCTCTCAGTCTTTATATTCTTGCAGTATTTTGAAATAGCTAGAATGACTCTTCTCTTTGAAACAGACTTTGATGATAAACCTAAGAATCTTAATTACCAAGTATAGGTTGAAACAGAGCTAATTTTGAGTATATCTTAGAAATAAACATTGAATGAAGGAATACTTTATTTCTCCTGAGATTAAAAGCTCACATTTCATTATTTACATTCAAAAAAGGTCTATGTAGTGACTGCAACTTAAAAGGCAGTAAAAGCAGTGCAAAGAACAATGTGGTTGCTATCTCAAGCTTTTGAGATCTCACCAGTAATAAATGACTCAGTCTCTGACAAGTCACTTCACTCTTCTACGTAGACTTCACTTTTCTAGGTAGTTTCATCATTTTTAAGACAGAAAAGATCAGGCAAGAATGATCCCCAAGCACCTTCTAACTTCTTTTAATTTTTTATAATTATTTATGTTGTAACGAGCAAAGCTGAAGAAATGGATGGTAACTAAGAATTTACAAGCAATGAATAAGGAAATAAAGGAAAACTCCACAAAGCTACCAAGCTCAGTGCCACCACTATGCTGTTTCTGAATGGAGAATGAAACCTGCACACAGAGGTAGCTTGGGAAAAACTGCCGGGATGGGGACTGAATTACTCTCAGTGAGATCTGGTATTGCTTCAGCAAAAGGCCTGTCATTTGCTCAGTCATAAAGGCTTTAGTACGATAAATGACAGACTTTATTGACGAGAGTAAAAGGGAAGATATTTTATCACACTTAAAAAGTTATAACTGTAACCTTAAAAATATAGTTTACAACCTCATGTTAATATATTCAGTCTACATATTATTTGATGTGTTTAAGGATTTTTGCAAGAAAACAGGATCAGTATGAATAAATCTACTCTGCAGACAGTTTTTATATTCAATTTTGAGACAGAGGGACTGTGGAACTAGCAAGTGCATAATATCACGTATCATTATAAACCTAAAACCTATTCATAATCAATATTTTTGCTGACACCTTTGAAATTTCAAACTTTCTAGGAGGTAACTAAATGAAAAATGTAAAACTTGACCAGAGTTATAAAGCTTATATATACTCATTTCTGTTCTATACTAATGATGTTACCACCAAATGATCTACAGACAACACTCAGGAATGCTTTTATGGGTTCATGCCTCTGGAATTCAAACACAAGAAGAGTTTGATGTCCACTGGTACCATCTAACCCAGAAACAAGTTAGTTCGGTGTGTAATTTATGCCTGAAACATGAAAAAAGGAATAAGACAAAATGTAGAGTTTTTGTTTTTTTTTAATCAAAAAGTTATGGAGCAGGAAGAAATAAAAATTCAGCCTTACAATTTCTCAGCTGCATACCATTTCAACTCCCAGAATCGAATGCTGTTCACAGCATCCCCATTCTGTATGGCAGAAGACAACAGAATCATTTTCCTTTTGAGAGGAACTGAAAATATATTTCAAGAGTATTAAATATTCAGAGTAAACGTTAGGAATATAACTCTTAAAATCAACATAATTTCCTGAAAAAAAAAAAAAAGATTTGACTAAAAAGATAAATAAGAAAAAAAAAGATAAATAGGGTCATTAGAGTGGGTTGAATGGTGTTCCTCAAAAACGTATGAAAGTGTGAGTCATTCAGTCGCATCTGTCTCTGTCACTCCATGGTCTGTAGCCCACCAGGCTCCTCTGTCCATGGAATTCTCGAGGCAAGAATACTGGAGTGGGTTGCCCATTCCCTTCTCCAGGAGATCTTCCCAACCCAGGGATCAAATCCGGGTCTCCTGCATTGCAGGCAGATTCTTTACATTCTGAGTCACCAGGGAGACTCCAAAAGGTATACCAAGAACTTGTGAATGCTACCTTAATTAGAAAAAAGGTATCTGCAATGAAGTTAAGGTTTCAAGATAAGACCGTCCTGGATTAGGCTGGGCTCTAAACAGAGTAACAAGTGTCCCAGAAGAGAAAGAAAAGGGGACTCAGAGGGGCATGTGAAAACAAGGGCAGCCTCAAGAAAAAGGAAAAAGAAAATGGAAGGTAGGCAGATATACCTAATATACAGGCATAATAACCAAGGATTTTCCAGATCTAAGGAAAAGTGCAAACAAAACTATTTTCTTAAATGTAGTGTATTTTTAAAGCTTTTTTACTTTTTAAAATCCATAGCAATGTTAAAAGATACATAATATTTACAACCACTATCAAAGACAAAGGACTAATTTCCCAAATACTTTAAGAGCTCTTTAAAAAAAAAATCCCCAATAGAAAATCTAGCAAAGGCCAACAGATAGTTCACTGAAAGTAGACACTGGTGGATCATAACCACATGAAGGGATACACAGCCTTAATTACAAAAGAAATGCAACTTACCATAAATCATGTACCAGAATCGGGGAAAATGTGGTAACACATTTGGACTCAGAGGGGAACAGCCACTCATTTAGCTATAAATTAGTACAAGCACTATGGAGGGCAAAAGTACAAATGCATATATAATATGTGATCCATTAATTCCCCTTCTGGAAATTTACCCAAAAGACATACTTTGTGGCTATTGTTCAGTCAGTAAGTCATGACTGACACTTTTGAGACTGTAGCCCACCCACCAGGCACCTCTGTCCATGGGATTTCCCAAGCAAGAATACTAGAGTGGATTGCCATTTCCTTCTCCAAAAGACATAGCTGCACATGTACAAAATACAGTACATGTTAAATATTATATAATTATATATTTAGATGACAAAATTACTCATTGCTCTATTGTTTATAAAAGCTAATTACTGAATATTTAAGTTGGTCCCAGGAATATGGGATTGGTTTAAGTCATCCATTAAATGGATACCACGAAGAATGGGGGTGGGGGGGCATGGAGGTGGTGGCAAGGAAGCTTTTAGCTATTCACACAGATCAGACATACTGAAGACTGAGGGCATATATTTACATATTAAACGCTTCCATCCCTTGACATTTTTGCTTTGCTAAAATAATAATACAAATTGATTTTCTACTAGATTTATCATGTAGAAGAGCACCTGTTATTGCTACATCTTTATCAAGTCCAAGAAAAATAGACAATATGGCTAGGCTATGCTTCTGAGTCACTAACTTACACAATGGGCACACTGCCTAAACCTTTAGGGCCACCTGTGATAAGCTAAAATCAGAAATGTTAACTCCTCAAAAGTGAATGTTTAGTACTTTGCTTCATTTATCCCATTAATGAAAACTGGTTATTTCCCATGTTCTCTTGGGGGCAGCCAAATACAACCCACCACTTGTTTTCTTGACAACCCATGGGCTCTAGGAATGGTTTTTTATGTTTTTTAATGGCTGAAAGAAAACCAAAAGAATAATACTTTATGATACATGAAAAAAATCTATGAAATCCAAATTTCAGTGTTCTTAAAGTTTTATTGCAACACGACCATGCCCGTTTGTTCACATATTGTCTATGGCAGCTTTGATGCTATGACAGCAGATTTGAGCAGGGCTGAAGGAAGCTGGCCAGGAAAGTCTAAAATATTTACTGTCTGGCCCGTTACAGAAAAAGTTTGCCAGCTCCTGCCTCAGCTTATTCTCTGTTTTCAGGCAAACGAAAATCAAATGCTAATTTCTAAATTAATTCTTCCTACCAAGTAAGAATAAGAGTATCTACTGGATTTCAAAACTCTCCATCAATCTGAATAATCTTTATTTTTAAATCACATTTAATTCTGCAAGGCATCAGCAATTACACACATTTTGCCCCACATGTTATCAGTCTGTTCATCAATGCACCCTTTTGTTAACTGGATGCATTCATTCATTCCTGCAGAAAAAATTCTGGGTGGTCAAAAAATGTTTTGTCCTCACTCTGTCACATTATCTTGTTTTAACAGCACTTCTCATTATCTGAAATTACTCTGCTCAGATATTGGTCTATTTATATGTCTCCCATGACAAGGTAAAATCCATAAAGCACAGGGGATGTTTTTCAACTTGACTGTCACCACATCCCCACAAAAAAGATCATAATGGTGAACACTGGAGAGAGTCTATCTTGCAGCCATTCTTTTCTATGTAGATACACACTCATTCATTCCTCACAAGAACAGTATGAAACAGGCACTATTGTTTTTTCAAAGACAGTAACAACAGAAAATTTGCAAGCTGGGGAACTTGTGCAGATTCACATTCAGACCAAGTAGCAGACTGAAGAGGCAAACAGTGCCTGATACATTAGAGACTGATGGGGCTAAGGGAGGTACAGTACTAAGATCTCCCTTCCGGACAGACCTGTGCAGAAGAGCAGGCAATTGACCACTTCCGGCTGCGACTGTCCAGAAGATCCACCTCAGTTCCAAGCAGAGGCCACCCACTTTGCAGGCAATGCCAGTCCAGGACTGAGCTCCACAGTGATAAGCAGGTTCTCCATCCCTGGTCAGTAAAGACTCCCCAGCGGTTCTGCTCTGCACCAGAGCTTCCTGCCAGGCCGGCCAAAACTTTCCCATAGCTGCAGGGAGTCTGCACCACCCAATCATCCTTTCTTCCCTCTCTTTTCACAGGTTCTAGACTTGCATCCCAATCCAGAGGCTTTCCATAACTTCTGCTTCATCTCCTTCTTCCCCGACCTCCCGAGTTAGTTCCCGGAGTTATTCTTCTATCCCCACTCTGGCATGTGCTTCCCAGAGGACCCAACTGACAAGACACCCACAATATCTGTTCGGTAAATGAGGGAAATAAAATTACGGCTGGTTTTAACATTCTGTGTTCAAAGATCCCTCTATAAGGAATTAATGGTACAGCATCTACAATATCCAAGCACCTAGTCATACAGATGAGACATAAATTTCGGTCCCATGCTCATTCCTTCTTCTCTAAGACCTATTGAAAAAAGTTTGGAGGTGGCGGGGACAGGAATAAAAAAAAAAAAAATCTACCAGAATATGCCTAGATTTCTTCTTTTGTGTGCATGTGTGTTCAGTTGTGTCTGACTCTTTGCAACCCATTGCAGACTCCTCTGCTCATGGGATTTCCCAGGTAAGAATACTGGAGTGGGTTACCATGCTCCCCCCTTCCAGGGGAACTTGCCAACACAGGGATTGAAACCACATCCCCTGCGTGTCAGGAGGATTCTTCACCACTGAGCCACCTGGGAAGCCCCTTCCTCTTTTAATATTGCAGTAAAAGTTGTCTTAATATACTTTTTCCCACATTTTAACCCTTCTAAAATTAGGACCATCTTAAAATGGAAATCAAAAGAAATGTCCAGCTGCTAGAAAAAGGAATAAGTTATCAGTTGCTGTCCCTACTGGCAAATACACAAACTGTGGCTGAATGTGAAGTCTGAATCCTTAATGATGGCTTAATGTTGATACATTAAGGTTTCACCACGATACAGCACTGAAATAAAAAGTCATATAATGGGAGACTGCATATTATATGACAGTCAGCATAATTAAAGGCAGCAGAAATGTTAAATCTCCCAGAATTTAACATTTAGGAGAGGCTGGTGGGATTCATTCATGTGTCATGGAGAAGGATCACTCAAGCAGCTCACATCTCTCATAAGCTGCCAGCTAATTTATAAGGGAAGCAGTTAAACTTCAATGAAACATGATTCAATGGAGGTGGAGGAAGTTGGTTAAATTAACCAAATAAAAAGTACAAATAAAACCCTAATATTCTTTACAAACAGCCAAATCATACTGCCAAGTCTAAAGATGCAAAAGAAAAAATCAAGATCACTTTTATAAAAAGCTCAGTAGTTTACAATACATGCACCATGCTGTCTAATATCTTAAAGTACATTTATCATTTATACACAGAAAAGGGGACTGATATAGGGGTAAAATGTTATTAATAGTCAAAACTGGCAAATCTGTGTATAATATATGAGGGTTCTGCCCATTATTCTTACTCTTTCAACTTTCATGTTTGAAATTATTTTCAAAAAACAGTATAAAAAGTTTTGTATTAAAATGACACTATGCATGACAAGAATGGTCAAATGATTCAGAAGATCTCTAAATGAGATGGCTGGGTGTCCACTTCAGTACTGAAGAAGTGGTATTTCATGGTGTGGGGAAAAAACACTGACATGTTTTTGGAAATTAGCTCCCTTAGAAAAAAGCTGTTTGGAAACAGGCATCTGACTGTTGATGGCATCTTAGCAGCAAATATTGGCTGCTTTTTCTTCTCCATCTGTTCCTCAAGTTGGTTGGATACAGGCTCTTGTAGACCCATCCTTCACATCTCTCAATTCTTCTTTATAACTCTTAAACCTTCTGCTTTGAATTTTAGAAGAAATCCTCGGTTCAGTTTTCCTGACCACTAATTTTCTCAGTCTGATGTGGTTCCTATTTTAATCTCGAGCCCATGTGCCACCCCCAGCCGCCACAGTCTAACATTACAACCTCAGGGTTAACGTCTCCAATTGCCTCCTTTTCTCAACAACTCCTTTCCCTCAACAGCTGCTGCTTTCCAGACTTGTCCTTCTCTTGGATCTGAGATTAGGAATTAGACATTTCCTGTATTAACTTCTCCTTGATCATCCTGCTGATTTCCTCTCGCATGCCTGATGACCCATGGTTGCTTGCTCATCTTTACAAATGGGGGTCTGGACCAATGCAGATTCCCCGCTGCAGACTGTTTCTTGGGCATATATGAAAATAACGGGGAATGAGCAGGAAAGGGAGCTGAGCAAAAAGCGTTCATCTCAAGGCACAAAGTCTAATAATCCTTGGAAGGTAGGGACACAAACCTGGGGTCCTCAATGACAAAAACATCAACTTCTGGCTACAGTCACCTACTGGTATTCTGCCTGGACAAATCTCCCAGCTTATTGAGAACTCCACTAAAGGGCTCTGCTGCAGAGGCGAACCCTACCACCAAGCCCGCTGAGTCAAACTCAACGAGAGCTGGTTCAGGGCTATTCATTCCTGGCCATCACTCTCCTCACCACTTCTGCTGCCACTCCCTGGAGTTTCAATTCTTGGGAATCTTCCAGGATCCTGTGAAGAAAAATTCATTTGCGTAGTTACTCCCTCTTCTATTGGGTTATAAGTTCCCACGCCATGTAGTTTCACCATCAATCCGATCCCATCTGTTTCATTTATTCCACTGCATCCTCAGTGCGCCCGGAGCACTGCATCACCTTTCTCAGTTTTCAGCCCCATTAGTTATGGGCCTGCTCATATTTTCATGTTTCTTCTGTCGTTTCCAACAGAATTTTGGAAGGAAAGGAGAAAAAGTAAACAAGTGTGGTTCAATGGATATCCACTGAGGGGGTTGTAAAAGAGTCATTTCCTAAGAGGGGAGGGCTCCCTTCCTCTCCTGCATCCTCTCTCAGCGCTACATGACTGGGGTCAGGCTTCCTGTCTGGCCCATCCCCGCCCCTCACACAGGGAGGCTAGCCTTTCCCTTTATGTTGCCAAAACCCATAGAAAAATCTCAACCACCTTTCACTTAGCAGAACAGTGACGTTTAATCACAAGGGTACCTGCTTAAAACAATGCCTCATGCGTCCACCAAAGGTAAAGCTCCAGGTGCCCTGTATACAGGCAGATGTCGCTGAGGAAACCCATCCGTGAGTGCTACAGCCATCTGGTTCAGTATCCAACCGCCAAAGGCTGAACAAGGGTGGGGAGTCATGTGGGGGGGAGGGGGTGCCAGAGGGAAGCTGTAATTCTGTTCCCTGACCTGGCCACTAGTAAAAGACAAAAAGCTCAACTGAACAACTTTAAAAGCTCTCGCTGGCTTTATTTGGGCTTCCCTGGTGGCTCAGACGGTAAAGAATCTGCTTGCAGTGAGGTGCTGTGCTTAGTCACTCAGTCCTATAAAACTCTGTGTGACCCCAGGGACTGTAGCCCGCCAGTCTTCTCCGTCCATGGGGATTCTCCAGACAAAAATACTGGAGTGGGTTGCCATGCCCTCTTCCAAGGGACCTTCCCGACCCAGGAATCAAACCAGGGTCTCCTGCATTGCAGGTGGATTCTTTCCCAGTTGAGCTACCAGGCAAGCCCCTGCAGTGCAGGAGACCGAGATCTGATACCCTGAACAGGGATCAAACTTGCGCCCCCTGCAATGAAAGCACGAATTCTTAACCACTGGACTGTCAGGGAAGTCCCTGAATAATTTTTAAAAATTAAACAGCAAGTCAAAGATATCACCAGCTAACGTATTATTATAGGGTCACAATATAATTTATCACCAGACACTTGATGCTTACATTCACATTAATAATTACAGCAAGACAACAGGTGTTAACCCGGGCACATGGTCATCCTTAATACTCAAATGGTTCATTAAATAACCTTTCACGTTTCCAGGCATTTCTATCAAAGATCTGACATTTTAAGGCCTGCTTTTTCTTATAATTATTTCACAATTTTTATTCAGTACTTTTATAAATAAAAGGGTGATCTGGTGGTTCAGATGGTAAAGAATCTGCCTGCAAAACAGGAGACTGGAGTTTGACCACTGGGTCAGCAAGATCCCCTAGAGAAGGGAATTCTATCCACTCCAGTATTTTTGCCTGGAGAATTCCATGGACGGAGGAGGCTAGTGGGTTACAGTCTGTGGGGCTGCCAAGAGCAGACTGAGCAAATTAACACTTCCCCTTTCTTCTACTTAATTCAGTAGTTTTATAAACAGGAAGGAAATCTATTTTTCTGTTTTTGCAGTAAGCAGTAAGTTCGCATGTTATCAAATAGCATTTGGTTAATTAAGAAAAACTAAAGGGTTTTTTTAATGCCAAACTACTGATGAGCTATGGACGGAGGTTCGTGACATTGTACAGGAGACAGGGATGAAGACCATCCCCAAGAAAAAGAAATGCAAAAAAGCAAAATGGCTGTCTGAGGAGGCCTTACAAATAGTTGTGAAAAGAAGGGAAGTGAAAAGCAAAGGAGAAAAGGAAAGATATGCCCATTTGAATGCAGAGTTCCAAAGAATAGCAAGAAGAGATAAGAAAGCCTTCCTCAGTGACCAGAGCAAAGAAATAGAGGAAAACAATAGAATGGGAAAGACTAGAGAACTCTTCAAGAAAATCAGAGATACCAAGGGAACATTGCATGCAAAGATGGGCTCAGTAAAGGACAGAAATGGTATGGACCTAACAGAAGCAGAAGATATTAAGAAGTGGCAAGAATACACAGAAAAACTGTACAAAAAAGATCTTCACGACCCAGATAATCACGATGGTGTGATCACTCACCTAGAGCCAGACATCCTGGAATGTGAAATCAAGTGCGCCTTAGGAAGCATCACTATGAACAAAGCTAGTGGAGGTGGTGGGATTCCAGTTGAGCTATTTCAAATCCTGAAAGATGATGCTGTGAAAGTGCTGCACTCAATATGCCAGCAAATTTGGAAAACTCTGCAATGGCCACAAGACTGGAAAAGGTCAGCTTTCATTCCAATGCCAAAGAAAGGCAATGCCAAAGAATGCTCAAACTACTGCACAATTGCACTCATCTCACGCGCTCAAAATTCTCCAAGCCAGGCTTCAACAATATGTGAACCATGAACCTCCAGATGTTCAAGTTGGTTTTAGAAAAGTCAGAGGAACCAGAGATCAAATTGCCAACATCTGCTGGATCATCAAGAAAGCAAGAGAGTTCCAGAAAAACATCTATTTCTGCTTTATTGACTATGCCAAAGCCTTTGACTGTGCAGATCACCACAAACTGTGGGAAATTCTTAAAGAGATGGGAATACCAGACCACCTGACCTGCCTCTTGAGAAATCTGTATGCAGGTCAGGAAGCAACAGTTAGAACTAGACATGGAACAACAGATTGGCTCCAAATAGGGAAAGGAGTATGTTAAGGATGTATTTGGTCATCCTGCTCATTTAAATTCTATGCAGAGTACATCATGGGAAACGCTGAGCTGGAGGAAGCACAAGCTGGAATCAAGATTGCCAGGAAAAATATCAATAACCTCAGATATGCAGATGACACGACTCTTATGGCAGAAAGCAAAGAACTAAAGAGCCTCTTGATAAAAGTGAAAGAGGAGAGTGAAAAAGTTGGCTTGAAGCTCAATATTCAGAAAACTAAGATCATGGCATCTAGTCCCATCACTTCATGGCAAATAGATCAGGAAAAAGTGGAAAGAGTGAGAAACTTTTTATTTTGGGGGGCTCCAAAATCACTGCAGATGGTGACTTCAGCCATGAAATTAAAAGACACTTACTCCTTGGAAGAAAAGTTTATGACCAACCTATAGAGCATATTAAAAAGCAGAGACATTACTTTGCCAACAAAGGTCCGTCGAGTCAAGGCTATGGTTTTTCCAGTAGTCATGTACAGATGTGAGAGTTGGACTATAAAGAAAGCTGAGCACCAAAGAATTGATGCCTTTGAACTGTGGTGTTGGAGAAGACTCTTGAGAGTCCCTTGGACTGCAAGGAGATCCAACCAGTCCATCCTAAAGGAAATCAGTCCTGGGTGTTCATTGGAAGGACTGATGTTGAAGCTGAAACTCCAATACTTTGGCCACCTGATGTGAAAAACTGACTCATTTGAAAAGACCCTGATGCTGGTAAAGACAGAAGGTGAGAGAAGGGGAAGACAGAGGATGAGATGGTTGGATGGCATCACCGACTTGATGGACATGAGTCTGGGTGAACTCCGGGAGCTGGTGCAGGACAGGGAGGCCTGGCGTGCTGCAGTCCATGGGGTCGCAGAGAGTCAGACACGACTGAGCAACTGAACTGAACTGACTGTTTCCAAAATGCCTAAAATGAAAAACTGCTTATTAAATAATGCTTCATTTTACCTTAGGAACACATTAGCTCAATGAGAAAACAAAGCCTATTTTTCAAGGTGTCTTTAACATCATAAAGAACACTGGACACTTAATATTTACGAATACAATAAAAGCATGCTTATTTGGCATTTTAATCAAATAGAGAGCTTTCTCCTGGGACCAGAATGAGTTTCTTCTAGGATTTTGAGTCTGATTTTTTAAGTTGAAATTCACGATGAACTTACTACGCAATAATCAAGTGTATTTGCGCATCTATTGTGTGCTGGGAGTTACATTAAAGGACACAATAATAGGTCTCAAGGACTAATACAACACATTAATCTTGGTATAAAGTGCTACAAGAGGACTGTATGATTCAAAGAAAATACAGAGTTTAAATGTTGCAGAAACGCAAATGAATAAGGGAAACACTTCTGAATTTTGTTGTTAAATGAGGAGGAATTCAAAGTGCAGACAGGAAGGGGAAAATCCTTTTAAACAGAGATAACCTCTCTGTAATATTTTCTTTTGCTGCATAACAAATTACCACAAACTTAGTGCTTTAAATCAACACCTATTACTTAGCACACAGCTCTGCAGGTCAGAAGCTCAGGCTCAGAGCGTGTGGGTCTTCTGCTCAGGGTGGGAGCTGGCTGCAGAGAACCTGGGTACCTATAGAGGGGATGCCCCTAAGTTAATGAATGGGGTGGAGGGAAGGAGGGAAATGAGTGCACACATCACCCGTGAAATATTCTTGCCAGAGTCATGCTTCAATCTGAGTAGAAAAAAAAGTGATACCTTGTAATTTCCACTTCCCATTGTGAATTTGTGTTCCCTTCCTGTGAATGTGTGCAAATGTCCTTTGACCACTATAACACACTGGTTGTTAAGTGTGAACTCTCAAGTCAGACTGCCTCAGCTCACAGCCTGGCTCCACCTCTTACTGCCCGGGTGACCTCAGGAAAATTAACGAGCTTCTATGCCTCCCCTGCTCAGGCACAGAAGCGAGATCATAATAATAATTACCTCATGAGCGAAGTATGAGAATCAACTAATACAACACAACCCTTAAAAACACTTAGACAGGATCTGGCACACTCAACAAACATTACCGATTATTACTGGCCCACATTTCGAATGGATTATCTGTCTCTTCTAATTTGGAGGAGGTTCTTAATACATGGGAACCAGCAATTTCCAATATGATCTTCCAAAAATTCTTAGGCAGCTGGCCCAAATGCTGGGTGCCAGTCTCTGTTAGAAGATACTTAGAGTTCGGAAACTATTACAAGGAATGAAATCATTATTTCTGACAAGCATAGTGCTTACTGCTAAGTAAAGAATTGTCTAATTCTTTTGGTAAGAAAGACCTCCCTGGAGGTTCAATGGTTAAGAATCTGCATTTTCACTACAGGGGGCATGGGTTTGATCCCTGGGGCAGGGGGTGTCCCTTGTGGCTCAGATGGTAAAGAATACACCAGCAATGCAGGAGACCTGGGTTCAATCCCTTGGTCGGAAGATCCCGGGAGAAGGGAGTATCTACCCACTCCAGTATTCTTGCCTGGAGAATCCCCATGGACAGAGGAGCCTGGCAGGCTACCATCCATGGTGTCGCCAGGAGATGGACACTACCAAGCAACTAAGACTTTCATACTTTGGGGAACAAAGATCCCACATGCCTCAAAAAAAGAAAAGAAATCTCCTAAGACTCTTGTAAAATTCAGAGACACTCTTTCCATGTAGCTGTTGAAACTGTATCAAACAGGAAACAACCTGGGTATATACAAAAAGCCATGTGACCCCAAGATTATAAAACCAAATAATCCAGTCATTAACAGAGTTTTGGGGTTCCGGGGCCATTGGCAAAAAAGGGCATGTGTGCCACCACCTCCCCATCCTGTGCCAGAGCAGGCATCTGAACTGGCTCTTTCCTGATAAGCTCAGGCAACACTCCTGACGGCTGCTCCCAATTCACACATGTTGTCATTCAAGGCATCTATTTACCGCACTGGTCCTACAACAGAAACTCTATCACAGCAATTACAACCTCAACATACTTTTTATAACTGGTGGAGGCATCGTGACCAGGAACTGACCTGCCCATTGAAGGTGACCTGTGTACACAGCCGACAGGGAAGTGCTGTGAAGCAGAATCGGTCAGAACAGTGGCATCAGAGGATGCAAAACAAATACGTGGCGACTGGGCAAAGCAGTAAGGGCGTGGGGGGAGCATGCAGGCAAGAAAAATCATCACGTGATACAAAATCTGCAGCATATCCATACAGTCTGGAAATAAAAGGGAAAATATCCATGTGTCTGTGTATGTATAAAGTCAAAAAAAGCATTTTCACGTTGCTGTAAAAAAAAGTATGCTTCTGAACTTTATGGACACCTTGTACATTCCTGTGATACTCAGAAACTCAGATAAGCAGGCTGGTAGACTAACTGGACTGGGACTTAATAATCTATATTTCTTTAACGGAGGAAAAGAATGAGGATCTACTGAGAGATAGCCAGGGTTCAGTGCTAGAGCTCAAGGATTCAGATCTAACTCAGGGACCAAAAAAAAATCGGCTAACAGGATGAAAGCACAAAGTTCCACGGTGGTTTAGCCCTAGGGAACGAGGGCAGGTCTCAGCCCGCAACTGAGGGGCAATCAGCCTGAGTGGTGAGAAAAGGCATGCGGCCAAATACTAAGGACTGCACAGCCCCAACATCCGCCAAGAAAACAGTCCTGCGCTTAGTTACTATTATAATGCAACAAGCCCCTTCTAATACACAATTTGAGCTTCATCAAATGTACATATGAACTCTGAGGATTTTTTAAAATATCTCAGTAATCTTGAACTTCAGCAGTTAAAGAGACTTAAAGATAACCTAGTTCAAAATCTTATTTTACTCTTCAGGAAAGTGATACCCAGAAAAATTATGATGTGTAAAGGGTCACATTCTACTCGGTAGCAAAGCTAATAGAGCCCCCGAACACTTTGAGTCTTGATGATAATTCCTCTGTTTCCTGCTTTCTGGGCATTTTTGTCAAACATGGAATTGGCGCACCAGCTCCCTGCTTACTCAGGCACAACTCTGACAGGCAGATGTGAGTGCTCCCTGAGAAGTGTGTGTGACGGATTCACGTCCCACGGAGACCCGTCAAAAATGCAGCTACCCCCATGAGGTCATTATTCCTTTCACCTTAACAGGGCAGCAACGCCTGAGGTTGGTCATTTATTACTCGAAGATATCACTCTAGGATAAAATTTTTGATCTCAGGAACACAGGCAAGAGGACTATTTAATAATCAATAATACTACAAGGTAGTCCTAAGTATGACGCTCTGATCATTCCCATAACAACTTGCTGATAGCAAAACGAGACACTACATTTGTCCTTGAGTTACTAGGACACAATAAGTACCGAAGGAGAAGTCTCAGTTATTCCATTTTCCCATGTCAGCCAACTCTAAAGAAATGGTTCAAAGTAAAGAAGTTCCCCATCTCTTTTGTTCTGCAAAGGCTTCCCCTCAACCCCTGCTGCCATTATGAGCATTTAGGTAGTCAGTGACTTTTATGAACAGAACAATAGTGAGAATTACAAGCTTAAAGGCCACATTCCTGGGCCAGAGCCTACACAGCATGTAACCTGAGAGGATCAATTTACCTGTCCACGCTCAGATGGCACACCTGAAAAATGGGGAGAATGCCAAGCTTATGAAGTTATCTTAACAACTAAGATGTGTATGTGGAGCATTTGGCACTGTAGCCGGCACATGATAAATATCGCCATTAGAACTTGAGTTACTAGGACACAGTAAGTACTTAAAGAGAAGTCTCAGTTATTCTATTTCTCCATGAGTCAGCCAGCTCTAGAGAAATCACGGAGTGCTGCAGTCCACGGGGTCGCAAAGAGTCGGACACGACACGACTGAGCAACTGAATTGAACCGACATCAGTTAAGGGCACTGATACCCAATTGAGCCTTGAAAAACATGGCGATTAGGGCACCAACCCTCCACTCAGTGGAAAATCCAACTTATAGTCAGCTCTCACTATATGTGGTTCCTCCACATCTATGAATTCAACCCACCTCAGATCATGTAGTTCTATTGTTGTTGTTCAGTCAGATGTATCCAACTCTTTGCAACCCATGGACAGCAGCACACCAGGCTTCCCTGTTCTTCAGTATCTCCCAGAGTTTGCTAAAACTCAGGTCCATTGGGTCAGTGATGCCATCCAACCATCTCATCCTCTGTCACCCCCTTCTCCTCCTGCCCTCAATCTTTCCAAGCATCAGGGTCTTTTCCAATGAGTTGGCTCTTCGAATCAGGTGGCCAAAGTATTAGAGCTTCAGCATCAGTCCTTCCAGTGAATATTCAGGGTTGATTTCCTTTAGGATAGATCGGTTCAATTTCCTTCCCGTCTGAGGGATCCCCAAGTCTTCTCCAGCACTACAATTTGAAAGCATCAATTCTTTGGAGTTCAGCCTTCTTTATGGTCCAACTCTCACATCCATACATGACTACTGGAAAAACCATACCTTTGATTAGATGAACCTTCATTGGCAAAGTGATGTCTCTGCTTTCTAATACGCTGTCTAGGTTTGTCATAGCTTTTCTCCCAAGGAGCAAGAGTCTTTTAATTTCATGGCTGCAGTCACTGTCCACAGTGGGTTTGGAGCCCAAAAAAATAAAATGTCACTGCTTCCACTTTTTCCCCATCTATCTGCCAAGAAGTGATGAGACCAGATGGCATGATCTTAGTTTTCTGAACGTAGAGTGCTATGTTGTACTATGGTACTTACTGAAAAACTTCCACTCATAAGTGTAACCACAAAGTTCAAATTTTTGTTGTTCAATGGTCAACTATGTAAAGTTCTGGAGGCCAAGGAGTTCTACAGAGTTCTACACCTTAGTTTGTGCTATTCACAGTAGTTTAAGGCAATTATCGAGCTGGTTTTGGGAGAAAGTTGAATTAGCATTAAAACAAAAGTTTTTAACCACCTACATTAGCTACTCAATCATGGATTCTTTACAGCTATATCAGAAGTAGAAACAGCAGGTTTACCAAATTAATCTCAACAGAGCTAAGCTATGACGTTTTCTGAAATCCTATTTCTCCTGAAACAAGAAGGTTCTTCATATTGGCTTTACTATCAACCTCCCAACAGAAAAATAGTTTCTTTCCATTTATAAGCTGGATGGGGTAAGACTACTCACCATCTACTCTAGGATGGGGTAAGACTTAGTGTAAGTAAGACTTAGTGTAGGAGGTCTCCAAAATCCCCCCTCATCTCTGCTCCATGCGGTGACAAGAAAACATCTGCAATTTTTAAAGTTCTATGAAACACTAAAAGGAAAAATAATGGAAACACTAACAAAGCTTAAAAAGGGAAAGTCTGACAAAGTTCCTTACATCATGGCCCCAGTCTGTGGTTGCTAAACTGTTCTAGTTAAGCTGATGGACAAGTTTTTCAACTTTATCCCTGGGGGGAGAACTCAAAGACAGTTCCCCTCCCGCCCCTAGTAAGGATCCCTGAAAAAAAAATCAAGCCATGGCAGACAGTTAACTAGGTTTCTCTAAGTAAGCAATAATCTCAAGTAGACAATCTCTGTTTATGGTGGTTCAGGGTGGACGATACGCATTCCGTAGGGCTTTGCCTTCAAAAAACACCATCCCCTAAGGAGGTATTGCTCTCTGTGGTCATCTTGGCAGGAAACCATGCAGCCAAGCTAGCCACTTCCTCATAGGAGCTGCTGAGCCCAAACCACGTCAAACTGATGAAATTTAATAATTAAGTGAACATGGTAACAGAGGCGGTGACCAGGAGAAGATGACACGTGCAATGGAGGAATGAAAGATCTTTGAGTTTAGGCTAATTTCAGGCACAGCGCAGTGTAGAAACTAGACAATGGACTGAAACTGAAATAAGGTAAGGAAAAGCCAGGCTGAATTCATGTTGCTTTTTAAGAAGCTTAATTGTGAAATAAGAAGAGTAACTACACGGTGCTGCGGCAAGGGTGGTGTGAGGGAGGCGAGATTGTTGTTGTCTGTCTGTTTGAACAGAGGCTATTTGTGCCAAGGAGAAACATCACAAAGGAGGGGAGAAGCGTAAAACACAGCAAAGGTAAGCCACAGTCTCTCAGAAAGAAGAAGGGAAGTGGATCAAGAAAAGGAGAGAAAACAACAAACTAATATGGGTAAGAGAGAAAGGCTCTTCACTATCAAATACAGAGTGGGAGTTTAAGCCTTGACCTTGTAGGTTGGGTACTCCGCTTTCAAGACTCTGAAGCTTATCAGTGATAGATTCATCATCCTGTGTTAAAAATAATGCAAGATTCTTCTTCTAGTTCTACTTGAGGAAGAAAAGAAAAGCAGCGGGGAACACGGGCCTTATTTATACAAAGACTTACTAAGTGTTTATGTGATAGACACCGAGGATACAGAGGTAAATATCACCATCAAGAGTTTACAGTCTGGTGCAGCCACTATGAAAACACTATGGAGGTTCCTCAGAAATAAAAAACAGAACCACAAGATCCAGAAATTTCACAGCTGGGTATACATCTGAAGAAAACAAAGACGCGAATTTAAAAAAATACATGCACCCAATGTTCGTAGCGGCATTATTTACAATTGCCAAGATAGAGAGGCAACCTAAGTGTTCAACAACAGTTGAACAGATGAAGATGTGGCACATATATACAAGAACAGTACTAGGCTACAAAACAGAAGGAAACTCAACAGAGTTGATGGACTTGGGGAATATCATGCTAAGACAAATAAGTCAGACACAGAAAGACAAACACTCGATGTTATCACTCATTGTTGCTCAGTCACTAAGTCGAGTCCCACTCTATGAGACCCCATGGACTGCAGCACGCCAGGCTTCCCTGTCCTTCACCATCTCCCGGAGTTTGCTCAGACTCATGTCCATTGAGTCAGTGATGCCACCCAACCATCTCTTCCTCTGTTGTCCCTTTCTCCTCCTGCCCTCAATCTTTCCTAGCATCAGCGTCTTTTCCAATGAGTCAGCTCTTTGCATCAGGTGCCCAAAGTACAGGAGCTTCGGCATGAGTCCTTCCAATGGATAGTCAGGGTTGATTTCCATTAGGATTGATTGGCTTGATCTCCAAAGGGATAGATGTAACAAAAGAAAAAACAGACTTTCAGATACAGAGAACAAACTAGTGATCACCAATGGGGAGAAGGAATGGGCAGAGGGGCACAATAGGGGTAGGAAATTAAGAGATACAACCCACTATGTATAAAGTAAATATGCCACAAGGATATATTGTACAGCACAGAGAAACAAGGCCATTATTTTGTTATAGATTATACTCCATTTAAGGGCTTCTCAGGTGATGCTAGTGGTAAAGAACCCATGCAGGAGATGTGAGAGATATGAGTCCGATCCCTGGGTTGGGACGATCCCATGGAGGAGGGCGTGGCTATTCACTCCAGTATTCTTGCCTGGAGAAACCCATAGACAGAGGAAATTGGCGGGCTACAGTCCATAAGTTCGCAGAGTTAGACATGACTGAAGTGCCAGTATACACAGGCACACTCCATTTAAAGTTACAAAAATACTGAATCACTATGTTGGACATTTTGAAACTAAACCAACTATATATACATCAGTTTAAAAAAAAGTTCACAAAAAAAATAAAATTAAAAATTAAAAAAAGTTCACAATCTGGTAAGACAGCAAGGATTGTAAATAAATAATTTCAAAGAGTATGACAGCTGCAGTAACGCATGCAAAGGTGAGGCAGGATGTGGGTACAAGGAATGGAGAAGCCGGCCTACCACTGATTACCAACGTGGACTGCAAGTTCCATGGTATTGGAAAGACTTTAGAAATCTAATCAAATCTTCACCAGCAAGGGAGAGTTTACACTTGGGCTTGTTTCAAACAAACAAAAGGAAGGTTAAAAAAAAATTTTAATCTAATAGAAAGCCCATCTGCCTTAAACATGGTACTAGAGATGAATACACCCCTAGTCAATTTCTCTTTGCCTTTTCAAGAGAAAAGAGTTGGGAAGAATTGCACAATAAAACAAAGAATGCTTTTAAGTCTTATCTTGATGGGAAATGAATCAATTTAATTAGACTTAGATTCAAGTAGTCTTAAAGAAAGAGAAGTTTAACAACTGCATTATAGAATCTGTGTTACAGCTGCATCTCCAAAGCCCGCTTTAAGTTTCCTTCAATTAAATCTCAGGAGGGTTTAGACTCAAGTGTCATCCCCAACACAATTTACAACCTGCTTTCTATCCAGCTCACGATAGGAGGCGATCACAGAAATGCCAATGAAAAGCCTACCACTCTTCTCGGTGCGAGAGTGGCAGGAGAGGACAAAAAAGTCTCCAAGCTCCATTATCTAGGGGAGGCAAGATCACATAGATGGAACTATGTATTCTAATTCAGAAATGTCTTCATATAGGGAGTGAATTTAACTCACAATCACCTACTGTATATTATGTCCCATACTGGGAGGATGCAGGGAAGCGGGGTCGGGGTGCAGCTTGGGGAGCTTAGATTACCCACCCACCCCAGCCTGGGTGGCGGACATGCTTGTTTCTATTCTGGGGAAACATCTTGGCCTGCAAGTACCGGAGTCCCTCCTATCCACAGGGGATACCTTCAAGGCCCCCAGGGGATGCCTCCAACTTCAGTATCCTTTATTTACTATTTTTTTTCCAATATATACATTCTCTGATAAAGTTTAGTTTATAAAGAAGGCACAGTAAGAGATTATCAGTAATAAACTAAGACAATTATGACTACACATTGTAATCAAAGTTCCATGCAGATGGTTTCCCTCTCAAAATATCTCATTGCACAAATCAAAAAGGTCTTTTGCATCTAACTAAGCCCTTATCACACACTGTGGCAATAACTTTTGCAGTCTGTGGTGCAACAGCAAAATGAGCACGAACTCTTTTTTCTTCACTATTTCATGGCTAAAGGATTTGTTCTTACTGTAGATCTTAGCAACCTCGGTATATATGATTATTTTTCTTTCCGTGTTAAATCTAGAACTTTCACCTTTCCACTTAAAGAAAGCATTTTACAGATTTCTCTTTGGCACCTTTGAATCGCCAGCATCAATACTCCTACACTTGAGGGGTCGTTATGAAGTAAAATAAGGGTGGCTTGAACAGAAGCGACTGAGCTTCCAGGATAGTCGATCTGATGACTTATAACCCAGATGGCCACTAAGTGACGAACAGGAGGATACTCTGGACAAGAGGATGATTCCCATCCCAGGCAGGAGAGAGCGAGATTTCACTTTGCGACTCAGAACAGCACACAATTTAAAACTTATGAATTGTTTATTTCTGGAATTTTCCATTTAATATTTGTGGCCCATGGTTCACCACGAGTAACTGAAACTGAGTATAAAGGAGGATTACTGTACAATTCTTGACGACTAAGTGGAAGCACTGCTTTTGCTTTTAGAGCTAGCAATCCTGCCAAAAGATTTTCTTCATGCTCAAGCCACTGTCATCCAAAAGAATTTAATAAAAATAGCCTAAGAGGTAGAGAGTGAGGATGACTGACAATTGAGCCTTCTTTGTGTAAGACTGCATTTCACAGGCGTGCCCTCCCCCCCAATACTGATTATTCAGGAAGAAGAGATTTCAAATATGTACAACTCAACCATTACATAATTTAACATAACAAGGCAAAATATGGGAAGGAAAGGAAGGGCAAAAGATATCTTTTATTTACCTAAGAACCAAGAATGTCAGTCATGTGAATTGATAAAGAGCTAAAAGCAACTAGCAAATGCCTGCTATATGAGTGGATTTAGCCTCTCAACAAAATCAAGTGTCCTGCCAGGAAATATCTCTTGTCCTCATCTGCCCAACACGCCTGTCCATCATCAAGTCAAGAACATGACAAAGACACCCACAATCCTGCCTCCTCAGTCCCAGCCAAAGCAGCAGGAAAATAATGAAAGTACTACATTTTCAGATGATGAGTGGTCACTCAAAAAATCTAAGTGTCAACTGGGTGGTGAAAACCACTACTGGAAACTAAAAATGTACAGAGAAGGCGGCCAAATACAAATGACCCTTCCGCAGATGTGTCAAAATATATGAAACTTGACTTATAATGAGGATGTATATTAAAATAAGCTCTTTTAAATAACTTAGACAAGTAAAGACCAAACAAAAAATTCTCAGCAGGTAGATACTTGGGGAATTGGGCCTCTCATGGATTCTCTATACTTTTGTTATATTTAAATTAATAATGGATTATTATCAGAAATAAATATTTTAAATTTGATATACAATAAAGGATTTAAGGCAGACCAAGGCAGGGGCTATTATGTTTTGTTGTCTGCTCCATCTGAGTATCAGGCCCTCAACTACTGGTTTGCTGCCCTTAGACTCTCTCAGTTCATCCTTCCAGTGCCACAACACATCTCCACAACCGTACAGCCCTTAGCCCCACGCTGTTGCTGCTGCTGTTTACGTGCTCAGTTGTGTCCAACTCTTAGCAACCCCACGGACTGTCACCCGTCAGACTCCTCTGTCCATGGGATGTTCCAGGCAAGAATACTGGAGTGGGTTGCCATTTCCTTCTCCAGAGGATCTTCCCAATCCAGGGATCAAACCTGCATCTTCTGCATTGCAGGCGGATTCTTTACCGCTAAACCACCTGGGAAGCCATTAACCCCATGAGTTGATATTAAATCCTAGTTCAACATATCATTCCCCACTTTACATACAGTCATTTTCTCCTCTCTTATGAATAAGGCCCCAACCTAAAGCTCTCAATTCTCAGTCCTAAAAACATCTCCTGATTTCCGTCCATCCTTGCTCCACTTGGAACCGCCCCCTTCCCCTTGGGGCAGTTATCCTCAACCTGCCCCACTGCTCTTAGACCTTCTTTTGTTGTAGCAGATGACACGTGGTGAAGAAAACACCCAGAAAACAGGTTCTTAGCCCAGGTGACAAGAGCATCACCTGCAGAGCTGTGAAAAATACCAACCTCCAGGCCCCATCCTGGAGCAGTCAAATCAGATCCTGAGACCCAGCACCTGAGCTTTTAATCCTCCCAGGTGATTCAAATCAAGGTGAAAAGCCTCAACAGCAAACTCAGCAGCCAGCTTACAGGAAGGTGGAAATAACTGCTCCCCCAAACCCCTCCCCAAGCTGGGCTGGGATGCAGGGTCTGGCTCAGTGGGGCTCCCGCCTGCAGCACCCTCCACACAAACCTTACCTCTGTGTGTGTGTGTGTGTGTGTGTCAACATGAAACTCCTCAGAAAGAACTGTGTGTGTGTGTGTGTGACAACATGAAACTCCTCAGAAAGAACTGTGTGTGTGTGTGTGTGTGTGTGTGTGTGTGTGTGTGTGTGTGTGTGTGTGTGTGTGTGTGTGTGTGTGTGACAACATGAAACTCCTCAGAAAGAACTGCTCTGAGTACTGGAGGTGATTACGTGCTACAGGAAATCAGAGACAGATGAAGTGAAGGAAAGATTCTTTGCCCAGCAGGCAGATGTGAGGGGAAAGCAAAGGTGGTCACTGCCCACCATGGTCTATCAGTCCCATTGGCTACGCTGTTCCTAAAGTCTTGCAGATATATCTTTAGAAACCTCAACGCCTACAATAATTTTTGAAAGTCCACCAGTCCCCCCACCCCAAACCTGTTATCTCCAGTTCTTATTGCAAAGTGTGGCAAAGGAAGAGGATGCCGGTTAAACTGGGTCACAAAGAGGCAGGCCAGGGAGATACTGTGTTTCTGGAAGGCAAGAGGTGGAGCTCCAGAAAGGAATACAAACACACGAGACTAGGATAAAACTGGTCTAACGGCCAAAAACAGTCACACAGGCCCACCTAAATTACGTCGATAACAGGCAGAGCAGGCAGTGAATAACTATTTGCTGAGCGAACACAAAAACAAGCAGTTTTGAAAACTAGGATAGGAATTACGAAGACAGCCACTAGAGAAGAGGGATTACCAAAAGTCTGCTCTTCGGAAGGCCCCTGCTGTGTGTGGGAAAGCAGGTTTACACCTGGGCTTGCAGCCTGCAGACAAAGGGTGCTGGGGGGAAGCTGAGTGGGCACAGGGGAGTGGGCGAAGTCCTAGATGATTCTCATACCAATCCCTTCCGTTTACTCCCTTCAGGCTCTGAGGACAAGAAAAGGTTACCTGAGTGAAATGCCCAATATTTGCAAGGTGCAATGGCACTAAAAGTGGCCAGGACAGACATGTTCCTTCTGTGGGGTGACAGCTACAGCTCTGTTCTGTCCCATCCAACATGCAGGAGTTTCCCTCACCACACATGCAAAAAAAAAAAAAAAGCTTGGGAGAGATTGCTTAATTTAAAACTCCCTCTTCAGACTAAAACTGCGCGTGAACATAAAAACAAGCTAAACCATGCATAAACCATTAAAAATTGTATTAAAATAAATTTAGTTAGGCAACAATTAAAAACTCATTGAGCAAGTCTGCATCTACAGCTTCCTAATTTTTGCAAAAGAAAAACTGACTTAATAAGTTACTAAAATTTTAAGAACCCTGTATCCTATTTTTTGTCTGTTTTTGAGAAAAACGTTGACAACGATGAATTAGATACGTTCTCTGGACTTAAGATTTCTCCATGCGAGGTACTTCCGTGGTGGCCCAGTGGTTAAGAATCCTCCCTGCAATGCAGGGGACTTAGATTTGATCCCTGGCAGGGGAAACAAGATCCCTCAGGCAGCAGAGCAAATGAGTCCCTAACTACTGAAGCCAGTGGTCTGTAACAGAAGATCTGCCTTATGCAGTGAAGATTCTGTGCGCCACAATTAAGACTTAACAAAGCTAAATAGAGCTGCTATAATTTAAAAAAAAAAAAAAAATTCCTCCATAGGAGGACAGCCAATACAGAAAACAACTATTTTCAGAGAAGCAACTAAATAGGAAGGAAAAAAAAGTCCTAAGTACTACTCAAAGAAACTTCACCCTGTGTTATTTTCTGATTACTTTCAGGAGTTTTTACTTCCTTGTTTTTACCTATTTTAAAAAAACCACCTTTATAGGCTTGGAAAGTTCCTATGTCTCTTTCTAGTATTTTATTTCTGATTTACTGCCAAACCCACCATATTCTCATCAAATACCCCCGATGGTAGAAGACTCCAAAGCAGGTAAGAAGCAACAGGATTCAGTGGCTGGGTCATGCAAAACCTCACCAGATTGGAAAAACGCTTCCCTTATAGCTCAGTTAGAAAAGAATCTGCCTGCAATGCAGGAGACCAGGGTTTGATTCCTAGTTAGGAAGATCCCCTGGAGAAGGAAAGGGCAATCCACTCCAGTATTCTTGCCTGGAGAACCCCAGGGACAGAGGAGCCTGGCAGGCTACTGTCCATGGGGTCGCAAGAGTCAGACACAACTCAGCGACTAAACCACCACCACCAAGACTTGCATTCATAGACCAAATGCCTAAGTCTGTCCAAAATTCTTCAGTATTTCTGATCAACCTGCGAAAACACGGTTTTACTTGTGTGCTTCAGTTCAGTTCAGTCACGCAGTCAGTGTCTGACTCTTTGCAACCCCATGGACAGCAGCACACCAGGCTTCCCTGTCCATCAACAACTCCCAGAGCTTGCTCAAACTCATGTCCACTGACTCAAACTCACGTCCATCAAGGTGGTGATGCCATCCAACCACCTCATCTTCTGTTGTCCCCTTCTCCTCCTCCTTCAATCTTTCCCAGCATCGGGGTCTTTCAAATGAGTCAGTTCGTCGCATCAGGTGGCCAAAGTATTGGAGCTTTAGCATCAGTCCTTCCAATGAATATATTCAGGACTGATTTCCTTTAGGACTGAATGATTTAATCTCCTTGCTGTCCAAGGGACTCTCAAGAGTCTTCTCCAACACCATAGTTCAAAAGCATCCATTCTTTGGTGCTCAGCTTTCTTTCCAGTCCAACTCTCACATCCATACATAACTGGAAAAAACATGGCTTTGACTATATGGACCTTTGTCTGCCAAGTAATGTCTTTGCTTTTGAATATGCTGTCTAGGTTGGTCATAGGTTTTCTTCCAAGGAGAAAACGTCTTTTAATTTCATGGCTGCAGTCACCATCTCCAGTGATTTTGGAGCCCAAGAAATTAAAGTCTGTCACTGTTTCCATTGTTTCCCCATCTATTTGCCATGAAGTGATGGGACTGAATGCCATGATCTTCGTTTCCTGAATACTGAGTTTTAAGCCAGCTTTTTCATTCTTCTCTTTCACTTTTATCAAGAGGTTCTTTAGCTCTTCTTCACTTTCTGCCATAAGGGTGGTGTTATCTGCATATCTGAGATTATTGATATTTCTCCAGCAATCTTGATTCCAGCTTGTGCTTCATCCAGTCCGGCATTTTGCATGATGTACTCTGTAGAGAAGTTAAATAAGCAGGGTGACAATATACATCCTTGACATACTCCTTTTCCAATTTGGAACCAGTTCGTTGTTCCATGTCCGGTTCTGTTGCTTTTAGACCTGCATACAGATTTCTCAGAAGGCAGGTAAGGTGGTCTGGTATTCCCATCTCTTTTAAAAATTTTCCACACTTTGTTGTGATCCACAGTCAAAGGCTTTGGTATAGTCAATAAAGCAGAAGCAGATGCTTTTCTGGAACTCTCTTGCTTTTTCTATGATCCAATGGATGTTGGCAATGTGTGCTTACCACACACATAAGATCATGTAGGTCAAATGTAACTGCCCATATTTATATCTGTTCTTGAATCAGGGACCCAACAGCTATGAAATGCTGACCTAAACTAAAGAAATGTTCTCACTGGCCATAAAAGGGTAAAATTTTGAATTCACATCCCTCTGCTTGTCCTGACCTCCCACCACACAGTCCTATCGTTGCTGGCATTACTTTTATCAAAGAGTGATTACATTCCCACCCACTGAGGTCTCAGAGCCCTTCCTTCGGGGACAGGACATGCTTTAAGAAGGCATCAAGTATCCCATAAAGTGACACAAGAGCACAGATAAGAAGCACTTTCCAAGTTTAGAGAAAAGAAGGATCAGAGCGTTGGAAGAGGCACCAAAGAGTCCACAGCAATTGGGCTGGATTAATGAGGACCCAGATTTTTACCAGGAAGGGGGCATCAGGCAAGAGTGGCAAACTTAGCTGAGGCATACAGGACGCAAAATACATAAAAACCTGCTCAGGGGACAATGAGACGCATGCTGTGGTGAAGCAGGGAATTTGAGTGTATTATTGATCCTCGGGTGAAAGAATTATGGCTTATTCTAGCCATCCCTAGCACTCAGAGCCATCCCTGGCACTCAGAGTTGTGCGTACAATATTAATAGTGTCTCAATAGATGTGCATGGGGAAAAAAGGCTGTGCTGAGAATGGGGAAATATGGCTACAGAGACGACCTTTCATTCAAAGATAAAAACCTTGATCCACATGAATTCAGACCACAGCAGCTGTCCGTGATGTTCATTAAAATCTCCCTGCTCCTTCTTGTCCTCTGTTGTCCTCACCTGGCGAAGCAGCCTGGCTAATATCCACTGTTCTCATCTCTAAACTGAAAGCAACTGGAGAGGAAGAAAAAAAAAAAAACATGCTGACCATCTCCCTCTGAATTGGATCACAAGGCAAAAACGGACACCACTCCACCTGGGTGACATTTCTACAATCCCCAGGTCCTTTCCAAAAGGGCCACTTCACTCTTCATTCACTTCCTCTTCACACGATCTCCTCACCCACTTCCCTCACCCTGCCTCTAGGTCTTTGAGAAAATGCACGCCAGGGGTCAGGAAAGCCCTCTTCATCCCACATGCCCTCCTCGGGGGTCTCCCACCCACCATTTTGCCCAAGCTCCCTCCTGTCACCACTTGGGGATGGAACAAGCCCCCTCCATCTAAAAGCCTAACACCCCACCTGGGCTCCAGCTCCCATCATATCTCACTTTCCATCATCCATTTCTCCCCAACTATTCCCAAACATACTCAGCAAGATGCAAAGATTCTCTTTCCTCACACCAAACTTCTTCCTCATCAAGGTACCAGCACCACCATCCTCACACAGTTCTCCCTTTAATCCACCCCGACCTGCCTCCTGCAGCCTCTGGCCCGCCGAGGGCACCAAAGCTGTCAAGTCTAGCTTGTTCTTACTGTTCCCGACCTCGCAGCATCTTTTCACTGGGGCGCCCCCATTCCTGTCTTCAAACCTGAACTCCCCTTCGCTTCTATGACCAAATACTCCCCAGCCGCTGCCCCCCAACCTCACCAGCTGCTCCTTCCTTCTCAGGCCCCTCCACCGCTCCAGGGGACTTCAGCCTGGGCCCCTCCTCCTTCCCATCCGGACACACTCCCCTAACTGACCTTGACCAGACTGGTGCTTGAAACACCACAGACAGACCAATGGTTCTGAAAATGGCCCTCTCTGCTTTTCAGCGGGGCCAGTCCATCACCACGGCAGAGCGCCCTCTCTCCCCTAACTCAAAACCCAAACCTTTCCCTTCCCCTCAGGCCGTGCTCAAGTCTTAACTCCTCCAGGAAAATTTTAATACCTTCCCAGGCCTCCACGGCCCCACAGCTCTCTCCTCTTAACAGGCTTCCTAAAGCATTTAAGCAATCAGCAGTACAGAACTTATTACTTAATTACAGACATTCTGAGATTGTTCCCTAGATGTCTGCTTTGCTTTGGTGCAAATCTTCCCTCTCCAACCAGACTGAAGTTTCCAAACAACACCAGCACTTCTTCTTGTGTACCTGGCACTGAGCTGCATATACCGGTGATGTCCAATTATCAGTCCTCTGACAGCAAAAGAATGTAACATTTTATAAAAGTAAAAACCAAACCCGAGCATTATTTTAGTCTGTTAAACAGTCTGAAAAAAATCTGGATTTTGTCCCAAAGTTACTTAATAAATCATAAATTTTTTTTAAAAGAAACCTTTTATCTAGAATCACCATGTAGCATCACCAGGAAAACACTAACTATGGAATACCAGGACTAAATCTGTGAAACCTTCCACCACTGACATCTTCAGATTTTTTTAAAACTTAACATTGAGCATTTCACATGAAACATAGGAATAAACAGATTCCCAACAAAATTTGTATTCAGTTTGTGCGTAAAAATAATAAATAGAAGGTAATCCTTTAATGCAAAAGGCTACATAAGATACAAGGAACAAAAGTGGTCAAGCTGAGGATTTCTGCCAAACCTCTCTAGAAACACAGCTATGAAAATAAGCGCTGTTCACTAAGATAGTAGAAGGATCTAACGGAGAAGGAAATGGCAACCCACTTCAGTACTCTTGCTTAGAGAATCCCAAGGACAGAGGAGCCTGGTGGGCTGCTGTCCATGGGGTCGCACAGAGTCAGACACAACTGAAGCGACTTAGCATGCATTGGAGAAAGAAATGTCAACCCACTCCAGTGTTCTTGCCTGGAGAATCCCAGGGACAGAGGAGCCTGGTGGGCTGCCGTCTATGGGGTCGCACAGAGTCAGACACAACTGAAGCGACTTAGGAGCAGCAGAAGCAGGATCTGAGCTTTATGCTACACTGAAGTCCAGTTCATCCACTAAGAAGAAATAACCTTATTTTTCACTATTAAAGAAAAAGAAAACTTCAATCCTTGCCATCCTTTCAACCCCCAACTTTCCATTCGGCAGCCACATCACAACTCAGCTGAAAACGCCTGGCCACACCGAAGGAATTAGAGAGCCCGCCTGTCCTTGACTTGTCCCCACAGCGCCCCAAACCCCTACCACCATCACCACCATTCCATGCACTAGACATGTGTCCTTGACACTCCAGCAACTTCAAATGCACAACTCCTCAAGCATCTCCACTACCCTGGGCCTGCCGGGGCCTCCCACCTTTCACCCCCTCATTTCCTCCACAGTATCTTTCTCATACTTCTCAAATTGGGTATGGGTTCTCAGATCCTCGACCCCACCCACTATGCCCCAGAGGAACCCCGGTTGCCCTCTTACGGGTTCCTTTTGCTAATTGTGCTCCCTGATATTAGAGTGTTTACCATACCGTCCTGAGACTTCATGAAACTTTCTCCTCAAATCTCTGTGAGTTCCTGGAGAAGAAAGATGATGTTTTTGTCTATATTCTGTATGAACTGAAAAGTGAGTGTGCCCCAAAACCAAAGGCCCAAGTTCTCACCCCTAGTACCTCTGAAAATAACCCTGCTGGGAAATAGGGTTGGTTTTTGTGGGTTTTTCTGCAGATGGAACTAAGTCATGAATCTTGAGAAAAGAGCATCCTGGACTTCCAGTGGACCCCTAAATTCAAAGACTGGTGTCTCATAAGAGAAAGGAGAGTACTTGAAAGACACCACAGGGAAGACCACTGGAAGACAGAAACAGATTGGAATTGAGCTGCCACAAGCCAAGGAAAGTCAGAAGCGGAAAAGAGGCAAGGATTCTCCAGGGCCTTGGCAGGAACATGGCCCTGCTAAAACCCCTGCTTTTGGACTTCTGGCTTCCAGAATGGTGAGAGAAGAAATTTGCTGTCTTAAGCCATCAAAGCAGTGATTAATCTACCACAGTCCTAGGAAAATAACACCTAGTCCAAACCTCAACATACTGCCAATGATCTAGAAATGATTTAATTAAAAAAAAAAAAAAAACTGCGTTGAACTAAGGAAGACAGGGAGTGAAGATGAAAAAGCATGTGAACTGCAGGGCAAGAATCCAGGGCACGGACCCCCTCACTATAAATTTATCACGGGAACTTGAGCAAGTCACTTACCTACTATGACCCTCTAATTTACTCTCTAGGAAAATGAGGAAACTGGCCCAGAACACTCCCCCACCATTCTGAAACCAACTTCATCCAGATCAACTTGATCTGATCCTTAATTATAATTCTTCCCATTCACTAAATTGTATTATTTTAAAGGGCTTTCAGGTGCAAAAAAAAAAAAAAAGGATTAAAATGACATTTCAAAGGCACATATTTTAATCAGTTCGTTAAAATTCAATGAAATAGTTTGATCATATGCTGAAAAGTTATTTTCTACAATATCAACTTTTTTTCCCCTGCGAAATCAACAATTTACAAGTAGCTGCTTTAATTCTGCTGGGACTGTTGACAATTGAGGAAAAATCGACCTAAACTTGAATCAGCTTAAGTGTCACTGATTCAGAAGCCAAATACATGACTAATTTCTTCAGAGTAACAAGGGATATCTCCAAAACAAAGGTTTCCTCCACTAGACTCCAGGCTGTAATTATGGGCCCATACTCAAGATTTCCACTTCAAAGAATCTAGCTAAGAAATAAATACAGCTGCTGCCACTACCAAGTGGTCAAGTGTCGGTAAAGGAATCAAACAAAACAAAAACTCTTTTACCATTTTCAGGCCTCCATAAACAGAAACACACACAGTTTCCATGTGTTAAACCTTTCCTAATTCAAACAAATGGAAACGAAGAACAAAGGTGTTAGTAATGAAATCTGTACTTACCCATAAATCCTGCTAGGGTTAATTTGGGTTAAATTAAAAACCATATTTCTGGGCTAAATTAAAAACCATATTTTAAGTTCTTTCACAGGTCACGCTGTTCCTCTTGCCTTCATGTTTTTATAGTGGCAGCCTTGATTCTTTTTTAGGAAACCAACCAAAACAACACAAGGCGCCGAGGGACTCATATTTCAGTTCCACAAAATACCCATTAGAAACACTTTTAAACTGTCCCAAACCAATTCATCGTTCAGAAAATAAAATCAAGAGTCACCGGGGCCAAGAGTTCAGCTAGAATTGGCAGAACCACGCTTGCAAAACTGGACAGTGAATCGTAGCACAAACTGAGTTACGAGACCAAAAATTTTTCTTTCCAGGTGGAAACTCAATCCGAAAATCAAGTCCCTTGAGTTGGAAGACTCAACAAACCCAGTTTGCAAATCTGAAGTTCTCGGCTGTAAAGATAAGCTCTCATACCCAAGAACCCGGGGGTGGAAGGTGCACGATTTCATCTCAAATATATTTCTGAGCCCTTAAAAATAACTCTTAATTTACAAGGTGCTCTTTAATGTAATAAAACTCAGCTAGCAAAAGCAAAGCAAACAGTCTGGAAGTTTGGAGATCACACACAGTGGTGTTCAAAGTCCCTGTGTGGCTTTAGTATCCTGCAAACTAGCGTCCAGATAACTTGTGCAAGGAGCTGAAGGGCTGGCCCTTCTAGCCCAGCTCTGTTTTCCTGCCGCCCAAGCACAGGATGAATGAGCTTTAACTCCGCCGCTTGCGTGTTTACTTGCATCCTCACGTGGCACAGCGCAGCTCACAAGCACTGCGCCGGGACCGCGCGGGGGAACCCTGAAACTTTTACTTTGCAAACTAGCGGAGCGACGCGGGCACACACCCGCTCGCCAGCCACAGAAACGCCTCCGGACAGAGCCCCCCACCCCCCACCCCGGGGCTTCCCCAGCATCACCCCCGCCGGCGGCTGCACGCACATAAAGGCGCGGGGGTGGCGGCGGGACCCTCTTCCAAGTAGCGAGAAGGGAGAAGCGGCGCGACGGAAAGCGGCTGGGACAGAGGAGACCTGGCGCCAGGACAGAGGGGCGCCCCGCGGGCTACTCACAGGGTGACCGTGCGGTTCGGCAGCGTGTCCGGGGGCAGGACCTGCGCGAGCTCCAGGCTGCTGCACACCACCTTGCCCTCGGCGGCGCCCGCCGCCCTCCCGGCCCCTCGGGGCCGCCCGTCGTGCTTGCAGCCCGGGGGCAGAGCCACGGCCTCGCCGCCCAGGAGCGCGAGCAGCGCCAGCGGCAGCAGCAGAAAGGGCGGCGGCGGGCGGCCCCGCGGGCGCCGGGGCCGTTCCATGCTGCGGGCCGGGCGGCCGGCCGGGGCCTGCGGGCCGAGCGACGCAGCGCTGGCCTAGCGGGCCGCCCCGGTGGCCCGGAGGACGGGAGCGCAGCGCGGGCCCGGCGGCGCCCGGAGTCTCGTGGCGGCCGGAGGACGCGCCCTCCTCGGCGCCGACATGCTCCTTTGTCCGCAGCTGCCGCGCTCGGCCTCCGGGGAGCCGCGGGGTCACGGCCGCGTGGGTCCCAGCGCCGCTCTACGGCCGGGCGGGAGCGCCCCACCGCCTCCGCAGTCGCCGCCGCCTCCCCCGGCCGCTGCCCGCGGCGGCTCCTCCCCGCCCGCCGCCCCCGCCCCTTCCCCTCGCCGCCTCCTCCTCCTCCTCCTCCTCCTTCTCCTCTACCTCGCCGTCTCCGCTCCCCTCGCCGCCCGCGGCTCCGGGAAGGAGGGGCGTGCTCGGGGACCCGCGCCGCCCGCCGCGGGGCCGGACCACCGGTACCTAGGCGCTCCCGGCTTCCGGGCCGGAGGTGTGGGGCAGCGGGAGTGCCGTAACTCGTGTGGAGGGCGGAAGAAAGTTCTAGTCCAAACTCCAGCCACGGTGGTCACTCTCGCAATTCTCTCCGCAGCCGCCGCCACCCTCCAAGACAAAGGCGCCCCGTGTGTCCCTGGGGCCCGCGCGTTCCTCCCGGCGAGCCCCAGTCCTGGGCTTGGGGAGGGGGAGGAGAGCAGGGCTCAGTTTCTTTGGAGAACCCAAGAAAGAGTGCCCCAAACCAACAGTCTTCAAAGGAATCGCCTTCCCTCCTCTCTGCAGAGATCTCCTCTAGGTACTGCGTAGTCTCATTTGTCCCACATACAGCCGAGCTGGGAACAGGGTCCTGTCCCAGAAAAAGGACCCTCCAAAGCCGTTTCTGGCCTTAGCCAATTCCACTTACAACCTCTGCAAAGGATGCATTGGGCCCTCGATGGACCGGCAGCCTTTGGAAAAGGAAATTTCCCTCTGGTATCCAAAGATACCTCAGATATAACCGTTTAGATCAACTGCGAGCGAACTAGCCAAGAAACTCAAGCGGAATCTATTTTTCTTCTAGGCAGTGCTGCCAACCCCGCGCTAATATTTGCAACACCGGGGCTCACCTACCCTATATTTAAATATTTACAAGGAGTATGTCAAACTTTCAAAAAATATATATTCTGTGTGCCCATCTTGAGAAATACTCCTCAATAACAACCTGGAAAGCCAGGTGTGTGTCCCAAGCTCGCAGATACCTTGGAGTTACACCTCATAAGTGGTAGAGAAGGAAGTACACCCCAGCACTTGGTCTAACACTTAACGTGACTTTAACTTCCTGTGTCCGCTCCATTCATGAACTAGAGGAGCTTTCTGCACGCTTGTGGACACCGCAGCCTCAACAAAGCTCCGTGCACACCCTCAAGCAGCGCGTGCGCACCCTCAAGTGGTATTGGCAGCCCTTCAGGCCTAGGAGTGCAAATACCAGTAGTTTGGCCCTCCCTTAAGAGGAAAATTCTGGAAAGAGGCCTACTCAAGCCCTGATAGAGCTTCCCAGGTGGCGGCAGCGGCTAAGAATCTGCCAACAATGCAGGAGACTGCGAGAGAGGCGGGTTCGATCCCTAGGTGGGGAAGTTCCCCTGTAGGAGGGCATGGCAACCCAACCCAGTATTCTTGCCTGGAGGATGGTTTGGACAGAGGAGCACGACGGGCTATAGTCCATAGGGTCGCAAAGAGTTGGATTAGACTGAAGCGATTTCGCACACAGGCCCTGAACGTAGCATTGGGAATTTTCAGTCACTGAATTCCAGGGGCCTGGGCTCCTTGGACAAGGTCTAGTGACAGAAAGGAGACACGGGCTCTTAGGGAACAAGTCCCTTGGCCCTGGAGATTTTTCACCTTTTGGGGAGGAGAGCTTGGTTGGTGCCCTCTAAAACGCTGACCCAGGGACTTCCCTGGTGGTCCAGCAGTTAAGACTCCTGGCTTCCACTGAAGGAGGCACAGGTTCAATCCCTCGTTGGGGAAGTAAGATCACATATGCTGCCAGGTACAGCCAAAAAATAAAAATAAAGCCAAAAATAAAATAACATGCAGAGCCAGAAAGGGGTTTTTCTTCCCCAAGTCTCAGGTCATTACTGACTAAGGTCCCTACAGAATCTATCTTAGGCACCAGTTCCTAGGAATCTCTTTATATGACTAGAACTTTCTCAACAGTAAATAAATGATGTCTCTTTAACAGACACTGTTGTGTTAAATTGAATAGCGCTTTATTTGATCAACGTTTTTTGAAAACCAACGATGTGAACCCGAAGGTGTCTATTGCTAAGAGTGCATTCTGAAATAAAATATTCTAGATCTGCACTGTCCAGTATGGTGGCTATTTAACACTTGAAATGTAGCTAGTGTGAGGTCAGAAGAGAATTTTTCAGTTTAATTTAATTCAAATTTCAAGTCCAAGGTGCTTAGTGACTACCTTGTTGAACTGTGCAGTTCTTGACACTGATGGATAGAAAAAGTGGGATATCATCATCACCATTAAGTAGCTTTAAACCTATAAATAAGCTTAAGTGGTGAAATTCAATAAATTCTCTTGAATTTATTTAAAGAATTCTTATTCCCTAACACAATCATCATCACTGTCATCTGTTTTCTCTATAAAGATGAAAACTTCTTAGCAAAATGGAAGTTTATTAGCCATATTACTGTTGTCAGAGCTACAATTGTCATGTGAACTCAGAATCGGTAAGTATCTTCACACACTGTACTTCAGCCTATGGTTGAAATAAATTTCCATGTCTGTTTTGAAATTTGTTTACCGTATTAACACCAGTTTGATACATATCCTCTTTTTTACCTCACTGTAGTTGAGAAAGCTGTAGAAAGCACAGAATTATCAAAGAGATAGCTCAAATAATATCCTGAGTCCAAGGAAAAATATGGAGGACATGTTTTATTACATGGATGATTTCAACCATTCTGGCACAGAAATCACTAACTCTGTCTTTGAAATAAATCACTACAAATCACAAAATAATAATACAGTATATTAAAACTGGAAAAGGCTTTAGAAAGTCTATCTTTCAACCCTGTAGTCCTTGGAAAGCACACAACCCTGAGTTACCATTCTGTACCAGCGTGGGTGCACAAGGACTTGGTAAATGGTCCTTTCCCCAGTTATGAAGATCTCTGAGGATGACACTGTCTGAAATTTACCATCATTTACCCTCAGTCACACCACAGTCTTCACTTTAATTAAGCTACCCCAGCCCAGACAGTGTCTTGTCAGACAGGTCTACCTACTGCTGATTCCCCCCTCAGGCATCAAGAACATTATACCTTTTGAAGTCACAGGACTTAATAGGTCCTTTCAAAGTCCTCACTGTGTTGTTAATTATCCCACTTTAGAACATCCTATAGGAACTGTTTGAGAAATCACTCATTAACCTTATTCCTGTACACACAGTCCCGTAAAGTTGTGTTGTGTCAACTGTTGCTTTAAGGATGGTAGATGGACCACATTCCAAGGCTTCTATGCTGCGAATCCTGTCTTGCTATGTTATGTAAAGCTTGTAGGAGATACCAGGAAAACATTCAAAGATGCTTTGTTTATCCTTCTGGTATAGACTCTGTATTAGCTATGTACATGAGTAAATACATATGCATATATATTTATTATGCAATAAATACATGGATTTATATATATATATATATACCACCCTATTTATTAACAATTTAATTTTATATGGCTGTCTTCTTCCTTTTCTACCAGACGATGAGCTTCTTGAGATTTTTCCCACCCCTTCTTAAATTACTCCCTCCCACCTTCAATTACTCCCTGTTACATCACTCTAAAATCTAGACCAGTCATCTAGACTGAATCTAGATAACATGGCTTGTTCCAACCTGAAGATGGCTACCTTTAAAAGTTTGTTTATAGGTTTATGATGTTAGCCTCCCCCATTACAATACCAGCTCTATGACACTTTGTCTTATTTACTTTGTAAGGCAGACTCTGTTAGTTTCTGGGCTCCTCTGGGGGCTCAGATGGTAAAGAATCTGGCTGCACTTCAGTAGACCTGGGTTTGACCCCTGGGTCCAGAAGATCCCCGGGAGAAGGGAATGGCAACCCACTCCAATAGTCTTGCCTGGGGAATTCCATGGACAGAAGAGCCTGGTGGGCTACAGTCTATGGGGTCACAAAGAGTCGGACACAACTCAGTGACTAACACTCACTTTCTTCTGTTAGAAAGGCCAAAGAGCCTTTCCTCAACTTTGTCTCCCTTGGAGGCTGAAAGAGCTACGCAATCATTTTCCCTTGGAGGGAAAGAGTTGGACACAACTGACTAACAGTTTCACTTTCTTCTGTTAGTTGTTGCCAAAGAGCCATTCCCCAACTTTTTCTCCTTTGAAGGCTGAAAAAGCTACTGGTGGCCGTATTGTAGTTCTACCCAAAAAGAGTCAAAGGCAGTGTTGTCCAATATGGTGGATATTAGACACATGTATTTAAATTTAAACTCAAATTAATTAAAATTAAATAAAACTAAAAATTCTATTCTTTAATCACACTAGTCATAATTCAAGTGCTCACTACCCATGCATGGCTGGTGGATACCATTTTGGGCAGCACAAATTATGGAAGAGTTTGAACTCACAGAAAGTTCTACTCTTCAACACCAACCTGAGGGGAGTCTGCTGAGAAACTTCAGGATAGAAATTTTGTGCGTGATAAACAGGGATTTACAAGAGAAGATCTGTCTCACCACCCTCATCCTTCTTGCTTTGGAAATGGTATTGTGAGGACATGAGACATGGAGCTGAAGCAAGTTCTTTGGAAACCACAAGGCAAAAGGAACAAAGGAAAATTCCTAAATAATAAGAAGAAATGGAAAGACAGCAAAAACACTTGGATCCCCGAGGTCATGGTTGAGCTGCCTCTCAAACCTCTGGACTTATTTTTATTGTGAATGTCCTCTGGTTTAAGCCACTGTTGTTTTGGTTTTCTAGTGCCTACAACAGTGCCTGGCACATGAAGGGAGTCTAAAGTGTTGATTCTCATAGTTTATACCTTACTCATTTTTATGTGGCAAACATCTAACACAGTTCTTCATATATATTAACTAGTGAGTGTTGAGAAGATTGACTAATGTCCTGTCTTCCAGAATCAAAGGGAAATGTGTAATGTCATGATTAAACTGACATGGAAAGAATAGCAATTTTTAGCACTTGAAATATCTCAGTGACACCTCTATAAACCCTGTTAATAAACAGACATTCTCTGTTTATTTTTACATCATTTAATGTTAATCTATTAGTTGTGACAGCTGTAGTTTATATTTTTAGTCATTACATGGCATGTGCTGGAATGCATGCTTGGTTATTACCCAGGACCCAGCTAGAAACACCAGGAGCTCAAATGACCCCATAGCCTCTTTAGACAGCGTTGGCTCCTGTTCTTGGCTTACTAGTTACTAGAAATAGTGACCTTCAGCAAGCCACTAAATCTCGTCTTTCTGAAATGAGAATTTGAACTGGAACCAGCTTTAAAGTGCTCTGATTTTATCCTGCTAAACCATGAATTCTATTGTTTGTCTGCTGCAGCCAGACTATTATTGAAATGTATCACTGTGACAGTTAAATGCTCTTTTTAGATGACCAAATATCTTTCTGACATGGTATATTCTCTACCCACTGCAGTGTAATTACCATCAGTTGTAAATATAAAGAAGAAATATGAGGCAAAAATTGGCCAGCAGTGCCATGTGGGGAATTACCTTGATGTAATAGGAGTCTCCAAGTACATGACCAGGCAGGTTAGCACAGAGGTGGTGGAACAGGAAGGCTCACAGTGCAAATTAAGATGCTCAAATCACACAGTTTATTGTATCCATTTAAAACACATGGACCAGTGAGAAGCAGGCAAAGAGTTGGGTTAGGTTAACCCACAAGGATTAGGATGCAAACAGATGAAAGACCTATCACCTCAACATTTACAATGCACATATGAACTGAATTAGTCCATTTGTCTATCTTTCTTCCAACTCAGACACATCAACTTTCCCCACTGCTGGTGTAGTTCCAAGGACCAGAGCTGAAGTCTAAGCAAGGTGACCAAACAGATTTAAGATGTCTGGGACCAGCATCTCACTGCTTTGTTAGAGATGCAGGGGCAGTTATACCTGGCCACGATTATAACTTGCCCGATAAGCAGCTATGGACTTTATTTGTGCTTCCTGGAGAGAGGGAACAGGGGGCCAAATCTGATGTCACAAATGAGCAGCTGTTTTTCAATCCGATAAATATTGTCTCATATGCCATATACATATTTAGTGAATCATAAATATTTATCCTTTCATCCTTTCTAGATAACTGGTTTTCTCTTTTGTCCCATCATTTTTATCTGCTCATCACACATGTACTCTACTTTCTTTTTCTGTATGTACCATGTCTGACACGGTCTTTGCTTCTCTACTTAGTGTCATCAATTCTCCTTCCTTTTTGCCTATTATTTTTATAGCAGAATTATATGTTTTAAAATATTTAAAACATAGTGCACAACATAAAACACAGTACATAATAGAAGGAACAGCAGACTTTGGGGAAATTTAGAAATAAGAGTCCACACCAGAGATGTATATTGCTTTCCCAAATAGCAGTATTTCCTGAATATTTATCTCCCAAATGTGATGTATGTCTTGTTATATCAGCTGTGCTATTATAAATTGTATTCCTATGTGCCAATATAATGATTAAAATCTATCAACCAACTAGTAATTATTAATGATAGACACAATAGCAGATATACCAATCATGAAATTTCCATCTAAAATTTTTTTTAAAAAATAGTAGTCTTCTTCCTTCTTAGGGTCAGTTAACATATTAAAATCCATTCATTGAGCTGAACAGAATGAGAATGTATATTTGAAATTATGCATTTCTCAATCAAGAATTCACTACTTTGACTCAATCTCTGAATCTGTATGTTGATAACACATGGAGTATCTTGCTGTTTGGATTTCTGTAATATGTTTTAAAACACATTCTCATGTCACTCAGAAACCTCAAACACTAGTAAGTCAAGCAATTTGATTATATAAACTCAGTCAAACTTTAAAATTTCAATTTAGATATATTAATTATTTTACTTGTGTGTATTTTGGGTAATAGGAATATTTTAGTTTATATATCAATAAATCAAAGCTCATATACATTTCTCCATAACTGTATATAATGCTAAAATACAGAGGAAAGTGTGAAAGTATAGAGGGAAAAGCATTAATTTTTTTAAGTCAGGAGATAGGATTAATATATTAATCCAGTGGATTTTTATTAATCCAAATTAATAAATTTTAATTAGTTTAATTAATGTATTTTAATTATACTTAAATTAGTTTGCATTGTTTTGATTTAAATTAATCATTATTGATACAAATTAATTCTTTGACTTAAGCAAGCTGCTTAATTTCTTGGGGCCTAGATTTCTTCACCTGTTATAGGATTTAATTTAAAATTTAATATGAATTATTATGATTACATTGAAAGTTCCTAACACACGACTTGCACATAGTAAGTATTTGTTGAAGGTTAGCTGATCCTGAATCTAGCCCATTGCCTCATACTCCAGATGAAGCTGAAATCTAAGCAGATTAAATGAATCTAAGGTCAAACCCTTTGTTCACATGAAAGCCTAAACCAGGGAGCTGGGAAGACTTTGCAGGTGTAGTTGGTGTCCTTTGTAAACATGTAACCAAGCTTTCTTATAAACCTGGTCATGAGTTATGATTTAAACATCACTTGCTAAATATCTGTTTCCCTACCTGCAAAACTGAGAAACTAATAATTGCCCCTCCACACACACACACATTCCAGTATTATTGGAAATGTAAAGAAGTGATGTGTGATGTGTGAAGGAAATCGCTGGGAAAAACATTCTATGTAATTATAGCATATCGTTATAAACAGAAGCTACAAAAGCATTTCATCTTTAATAACACTACAATTATATATGTATCAATTCCTTTCATCTCTGGAGCTCTAAATTCCTCCAAAATAAACGCTGTGAACACTCAGACAATGCTTCTACTAGGAAGACAAAATGGAGAATTGAGGTAATCATACAGAAAATTCAGGAGGAAGCCAGCCAACTTTCTTCATCCTACCCGACTTTTACAGTTCTATTTGTCCAGTAATTACCTCAATCATCCCCATCCCTTTGCAAGTGAATAACTGTCACTGTACAGATTGATGGACTTCCCTGATGGCTCAGCGGAGTCAGCCTGCAATGCAGGAGACTTGAGAGACTGGGTTCAATCCCCTGGAGGAGGAAAGGGCAACCCACACCAGTGTTCTTGCCTGAAAAATTCCATGGACAGAGGAGCCTGTAGGTCTACAGGCCACAGGGTCACAACAAATTGGACATGACTGGGCAACTGAGCACACACACATACAGATTAGTGTATATATATTCTAAGTTCAGTTCAGTATAATCAAGATGCTTCTTTAGGTACTTGCCATGAAGGGAAAGCTTTTGCCTTGTTTATTACTGTATCCTAGCACCTTGAACAGTGCCACACATGCAATAGGCACTCCATAAATATTTGTTGAATGAATAATGAATGAATGAACAAAAGAAGAGATAATATTTTTCCACTCATTAATTTGTCTTTTCATGACCGCCAAATAACCGTAACTTATTTGCTATATGGTAAGTCAAGCAAAACTTATGTTTATGAACTCATCTCTTGGCTCAGCTGGCTGCATTGAAATTTCTCATACTTGCACTTACTCCTTAAGTGAATGTTTGATGATATAGATTATAAATGTTAAAAACCCCCACAGGGACTTGCCTGGTGGTCCAGTGGTTAAGAATCCGCCTGCCAATGCAGAGGACACGGGTTCAATCCCTGGTCTGGGAACTTAGGTCCCACATGCCATGGGGCAACTAAGACCACTCACCACAGCTGCTGAGCCCGCGCCCTAGCAGCTGTGCTCCGCGACAAGAGAAGCCCCCTCGATGAAAAACCCGAGTACCACAACTAGAGAGTAGCCCCCACTTGCCACAACTAGAGAAAAAGGCCACGCGCAGCCACCAAAACCCAGCGCAGCCAAAAAAAAAAAAAAAAAAACCCCACAGTCTGACTCCAGTCTTTCACCATCAGGAAACTTACTCATCTATATGAAGCCTATTTGGCTGTGAAAACTTTGCATATAAATTCTAAATTCACTTAATTAGCTTCTCTAATCTTCATTATATAAAACTCAGCCCCTTCTGATGGGCATATGTAATAAAACAGCTTATCTGGAAAATAATGCAAGACACAAAGAGTCTTAAGGGGAGAGAGTGATTTTGTTCCACACTGTATCTCACCCCACTTGAGCCTTGCAGGGTTACTCATTACTCAGTTGGCTAAGAATATTTCCTGCTTTTATTTCATTTTCTATGCATATTCATTCCCCTCCTTTCCTTCTTGCACTTGAACTCTGAAAGGAGGGAGTCAAGAGTCAGGCATTCATTGGCATGCTTTGCCAAAGCACCATGAAATGCTATCAAAACGAGTCTTATGTTAGTCAAAACCATTTCAGGTGAAAGTGACAGAAACACCATTCCAAATAGTTTATACACAAAAAGAAATATATTCGTTCATGTAGCTAGAATGTTGCTTCAGGCATAGCTGGATCAAGGAGCTGAAATGATGTCCCCAGTTTTCTCTCTTCATTTCTTAGCACTTTATTGGCTTCGTTCTCTGGCAAGAATTACTCATAATTGGAGAGTCACAGGCAGCTTCCCCTTTACATCATCCTCACATTGTAAAATCCTAGCAAAAAGATAAAAATAACAACAAAACAAAAACAGCAATCCCCCCTCCACACACAGGGCTCCCAGTGGGGGATATGACTGGCCTGTCTGTGCCACGCATCCCTGAAGAAGGGGTGGGGACAATGAAGTCCTCTGACTGCCTGGTCTGAATTGAAAACACACCTCCGAAACAGGTGTAGAATCAGCTGAATTCTCCAAATACATTCTTTTTTCTTTTGGCTGTGTCCTGAGGCTTGTGGAGTCTTAGTTCCGCAACCAGGAATAGAACCCACACCGCCAACAGTGGAAACTTGGAGTCCTAAGCACTGGATCGCCAGGGAATTCTCTCCAAATGTGTTATTAAAGGTAGAAAAAACCCATGGAGAAGCAGGTAGCTTAGCTGTGCCTGTACAGAATGTTTGGCTCAGCCTTTACTTAACTCTAATCACCTTTCCCCTCTCCCCACACCTCAGCTTTATCCCAGGAATACCCCAAGACCCTTGCCTTTGAGGAGACAGATTTGAGATGCATTCTTTCTCCTCCATTGATTGCCTCCTGAATAAATCCTCGCTTTGAGGCAAATCTTGGCTTCTCAGTGTCTGGCTTGCTGCATTGTGCAAAAAAGCCTTTGGTAAAACCTTCAAGGCATTTGTTGTCAGATGGGGAGGACAAATATATAATCCTTTAATTACTATTGTAAAGGTCCTTAAATTCCTTCAGCAAAGGATAATTACTATTTAAAACTCACCAGCTATTATTACTCACTGCTTATCACCAAATTCCTCTCTTCTGCAACAAAGATCAAAGGTTTAAATATATAAAAATATAACCACAAAGTGTTTAAAACATTGTATTTATATGCATATATATGATCATATAGATGTATATGTGTGTGTGCAAGACACAAGACACAAAGCTTGAATTGGTAAGTTTTATCTCATAAGGTTACAAATACTGCCTGAACAAATACTATTAAAAAAATTCAAAAGTCAAGCTGCTAAAAAGCTTTGCAATGTATATGGTAGAGGAATAATTTCCTTATTATATTTACAAAGCTTACAAATAAGTAAGAAAACCTTCAATTACTTAAGAAAAATAGAGAAGAGCTAGCTCAGAGAAGGAAAAATAAAAGGTGTAATATGGAAGGATGTTCAGCCTCCCAAAAAAGAAATGCAAGCAAACCAACCCACCAACAAAAATCTAAATACTAATTTTTACCCATCACATTGGAAAAAATTAAATAGCATTTCGTGAAATAAATAAAATAACTTTTCATGACTTCCTTGTGTGGAGAAGCGAACAATTCCCTACATGGTTGGAGGCAATACAAATTGATACAATTTTTGTTGTTTGTTTGTTTTCTGCCAACTTATTGAGATATAATTGACACATAACATTGTGTACATTTGTGTCAACATGTTGATTTGATACATTTATAAATTGCAAAATGATTATTACTAAATATTAGCTACTACCTCTGTCTTTGTCATCACATAGTTACCATTTTTTTTTGTAGTGAGAATGCTAAAGATTTAGTCTCTTGGCTGTATAATCTATGATACATTATTATTAGCTATAATCATTATGCTTTAAATTAGTGATACAACTTGGTGCATTTTTTATAATGGCAAATTGGAAATAATATGTCTATTAATAAGTTGAATGGAAAAAGGGGTTCAATAAATTATAACAAATTACAAATGGGGGGCATGTCACCTTAAGTGAAGACCTGAGGAAAGAGACTAAGATCTCTGTGTGTTGATCTGTGAAAGAAGCTATTGATCCTCATTTCTAGAAATAATGTTTGTATGTGTGTCTATTTGCACTATGAGTACATGGAATACCTCAGAAAGGGACTGTTGGTGAGGAGACTTACATTTCATTATACTTTTTTTATTATTTGATTTTTTAAAAATCTCTACCTGTGTGTGTGTGTGCGTATGTGTGTGTGCGTGTATGTGTGTGCGCGTGCACGCGTTTGCACGCTCAGTCATGTCCCACTGTTTGCGACCCCATGGACTGTAGTCCACCGGGCTGCTCTGTCCATGGGACTGTCCAGGCAACAATACTGGAGTGAGTTGCTGTTTCCTACTCCAGAGACTCTTCCCAACTCAAGGATCAAGTTCACGTCTCTTGCATTTCCTACAGTGGCAGGAGGATTCTTTACCACTTTGCCACCCGTTTACTCTTTAATTAAAAGGCAAGATGATTTTAAAGATTGAGAGCAAAAATTGTAAATATACTTTTCATTCAGTTTTTTTGATATTAGTAGACTGCAAATTATCAAAGTATGTCCTATTTTTTCCAGTAAAAATTTCTTGAAGAAATCCTCTTAATTTTGTAAATGTAAAAAGTATGATTATGTAAGTGTAAACACGATAAAGCAAGCAGGTACCCATTGCCCTAAGGGAGGCCTTTTTCTTATGACCAAAAGGTCTGTTTTAAATATCCCTTCAAATGTAGATCAGGTCACTGGGGAAGGGTGAGTAAATCTGCATAGGAACAAAGAAGATTCCTGGACATCTAGGGATGCAGGCTCTTAAGACCAGCACCTTTCTGAGGCTCAGTGTGTGAAAATGTTAGTCGCTCAGTCCCTTCCAACTCTTTGCAACCCTATATGGACTGTAGCCCGCCAGGCTTCTTTGTCCATGGAATTCCCCAGGCAAGAATACCGAAGTGGGTGGCCATTCCCTTCTCCAGGGTATCTTCCAGACCCTGGGATCAAACCCAGGTCTCTTGCATTGCAGGCAGATTCTTTACCATCTGAGCCACCAGGGAAGCCCCTCTCCAAGGCTCAAAGGCTTTCAGTCTCTGGAGGACTTTGGTACTTTTAGGCATTTAAGTAATATTTAGTGCAACTCAGAGGACAGAGATAGGCAGAGATAACCTCATATATATGCAGATGTGTCACTCTTATGGCAGAAAGCAAAGAAGAACTAAAGAGACTCTTCATGAAAGTGAAAGAGGAGAGTGAAAAAGTTGGCTTAAAACTCAACATTCAGAAAACTAAGATCGTGGCATCTCATCACTTCATGGCAAATAGATGGGGAAACAGTGGAAACAGTGACAGACTTTTTTGGGGGGCTCCAAAATCACTGTAGATGGTGACTGCAGTCATGAAATTAAAAGATGCTTTTCCTTCTAAGGAAAGTTATGATCAACCTAGACAGCACATTAAAAAGCAGAGACATTACTTGCCAACAAAGGTCTGTCTAGTCAAGGTTATGGTTTTTCCAGTAGTCCTGTCTGGATGTAAGAGTTGGACTATAAAGAAAGCTGAGCGCCAAAGAATTGATGCTTTTGAACTGTGGTGTCAGAGAAGACTCTTGAGAATCCCTTGGACTGCAAGGAGATCCAACCAGTCCATTCTAAAGGAAGTCAGTCCTGAATATTCATTGGAAGGGCTGATGCTGAAGCTAAAGCTCCAATACTTGGGCCACCTGATGCGAAGAACTGACTCGTTTGAAAAGACCCTGATGCTGGGAAAGATTGAAGGCGGGAGGAGAAGGGGACAACAGAGGATAACATGGTTGGATGGCATCACCGACTCAATGGACATGAGTTTGAGTAAACTCCGGGAGTTGGTGGTGGACAGGGAGGCCTGGCGTGCTGTGGTCCGTGGAGTCGCAAAGAGTCGGACACGACTGAGTGACTGAACTGAACTAAGAGGGCAGAGACCTGCCTGTGGAAAGCGCCTGCAGCTGGAAAAAAAAATGGAACATTTGGAAAAATTTAAAAGGCAAATCTAGCAGGGCCTCAAATGGAAGGAAGAGAGCCAGCCAATGACACTGGTGAGGTAAGAAAAGGTAAGATCTGGCAGGGACTGAGGCTTTGTTCATTGAGAGAATGTTGTTTTTCACCTTAGTAACATTTGGAAGCCATTGAAGGGTTTAATGCAGAGGGAAGACACCATAAAATTTGCAGTTTTATGTACTTTCTTTGGCTCCTACACCTTGGAGAATGGGGGACTGCAGAAGACTAGATTCTGGGAAATAATTAGGTGCTTTAGTCAGAAGTGAGAGATTATTCTGGTAGCTTAAACCACGATGTTGGGAATGGAGATGAAAAGAGGATACATATGAATGACACTGTAATTAAGAAACCACAGGACTCACTTCTGTGGTTGTTTGGTTCAGGATATGAGGGACAGGGGTGATGTCAAAGATGCCTTCCAGGTTTTGGTTTACCTGAGTGTGTGATGATGCCATTCACCAAGACAAGAAAGCCTGGAGGCAGAGCAGTTTGCCTGAGAGGATCCCGAGTGCTGTTGGGACATGTTGAGACTGAGGTTTGTTTTAATCATTCAGTTGGTGCTTTGAATGTGCACCTGGAGTTTTCAGCAAGGGCTGGAGAGACCAATTATATATACATATATATATATATATATATATATATATATATATATATATATATGCCACAAGAAATGGCTTGTGGGAATCTTAGTTCCCTGACAATGGATTGAACCCTTACCATTAGTAACTAAAGCATAGAGTCCTAACCATTGGACTGCCAGGTCATTCCCACTGATTTTTTTTTTTTTTTAATATAAGGGAAAGTGAAAGTGTAAGTCACTCAGTGGTGTCTGACCTTTTGCAGCCTCATGGACTGTAGCCCTCAAGACACCTCTATCCATGGAATTCTCCAGGCAAGAATGTGTGTGAATGCCAAGTCATGTCTGATTATTTGTGACAACATGGACTGTAGCTCGCCAGGCTCCCCGTCCATGGAATTCTCTGGGCAAGAATATTGAATAGATAATCATGCCCTTCTCCAGGGATCTTCCTGACCCAGGGATGGAACCCAGGACCCCTGCATTGCAGGCAGATTCTTTACCATTGGAGCCACCAAGGAAGTCCATAACTCAAAGCCTATAAATTTTATTAGAGGCATAGGTGAGGATGAGATTTCCTAAATAGAAAAGTCAGAGAGAGAAAAGAATAGGGATTATCAGGCATCTGTCCTAAAGAAAGTCTGCTTTTAAATATTGGGAGAGGAGGAGGCAGCAGCAGATAAGGAATAAGAAAAGCTGGCACCAGAGTAACTAGAGAAAGTCACTTGTACTGAAAAAAAAAAAATGCAAAATCTAAAAGTTGAGAATTATATTTCATTTGGACTTCCCTTGTGACTCAGCTGGTAAAGAATCCACCTGCAATGAGGGAGTCCTGGGTTTGAGGAAGATCCCCCGGAGAAAGGAAAGGCTACTTACTACCCACTCCAGTATTCTGGCCTGGAGAATTCCATGGACTGTATAATACATGGGGTCGCAAAGAGTTGAACAAGGCTGAGCAACTTTCACTTTCATGTTTCATTTGGGACTGTACTGAGAACTATAGCCCAGGAAGAGCTTCCCTGGTAGTTCACACGGTAGTCTGCCTGCAATGTGGGAGACCCAGGTTCAATCCCTGGGATGGGAAGATCCCCTGGAAAAGGAAATGGCAACCCACTTCAGTATTCTTGCCTGGAAGATCCCATGGATGGAGGAGCCTGGTGGGTTACCGTTCATGGGGTTGCAAAGAGTTGGACATGACTGAGCAACTAACAAACACATAGCCCAGGAAGGTGGCCTCTCAACTCTGATGAACTGTTCCAAAAAGGTAAGAGAGGAACCAGGATACAGGAGAGTTTTTGCTGGGAAAACAAATATGTCGTCAAATGTCAAAAGATTACTGGTAATCAGAAAACAGACACCTCAAGTTAATGACTTTAGAGCTTTTCTAAGTATTGGAAGATGCAAGAGTCTGGGCTCATTGAAATTGTTCCTTTGATGTGTATCTTAACCATCTAGGGCCAGTATCCTGTGTTTCCACATCCTGAATTCCCCTGGAGGTACACCATGGAGGGGGAGCTGTGGCTGAAGGCTTAGTGGCTGGAATATCCTTTGTTTACTGAAGTGGTGGGCGTTTCAAAACTGATGGTGTCATAAGTGATTGGTGATAAATCTGTAAGGTCATTTAATTATTGTTCTACTAAGTGATCACTTAGTGACAGATAAGATTTGAAGAAAATTTTATCAGGAGCAAGATCTACTATTTTAATTTAACTCTTCTTAAACTGCCTTCCAGAACACAAAATTAAATACCAAAGAAAAAAAACAACACTAAAAGCAGAAAATCAGCTGTTCTATCTGCCAAACCCAGCAGCACGCTATCCTCCACCCCAGCCCCACCACTGTGCTACATAATTCTTTACTGCTGGTGGTACAACTTTTTGAGATCGCTCTGAGTTTTCCTAGCAAGTATGGAAATTCCAGCTGGCTTCTCTTCAGCTGTTGCAGGAATCAAGAGAATTATTATTTTCTATTCTTTGTGTCTCAACTCCGCTTTTTGGAGACAGAGCTAAAAATTCCATGCCAGATGGTGCTCTAAGGATTCTGTTATCATCAAGCCATAGTGGAAAAATACTTAATCAATCATTCAATCAGGGCCATCTTTTGCCCACTGATGTCTTTTAAAGATGAATATCTAGTCTAGTCCTTTACAAGTCTCCCGCAAAATTTTTCCCTATGGACAAAAGTAGGTAACAATATTAGAGCTGATTTCCAGAAGGAGTCTTTTTCTTCAGCAATATAGAACAAAGGGCTTCCCTGGTGGTTCAGATGGTAAAGAATCTGCCTGCAATGTGGGAGACATGGGTTTGATCCCTGGGACGGGAAGATCCCTGGAGAAGGGAATGGCTAGCCACTCCAGTATTCTTGCCTGGAGAATTCCATGGACAGAGGAGCCTGGTGGGCTACAGTCCATGGAATCACAAAGAGTCAGACACAACTGAGCGACTTAACACTAGAGCAAAAGTCTGCAAACGTTTTCTGTAAGGGCCAGATGGTAAATATCTCAGCCTGGGTCTGCTCTATAGTCTCTGTTACAATTACTGTGGTGAAAAAAAAAAGTGATAAATAACATAAATTAAAGAGCACCATGTTTCAATTAAACTATTTATGGGCACTGAAGTTGGAATTTCATATAATTTTCATGTGTTGTGAAATGTTATCCTTTTTTCCCCATCCATTAAAAAATGCAAAAACTACCTTAGCTTGTGGGCACCATAAATTTGGATGATGCGGTGACCTCTGCTTTAGACGAGGACCATCACAGCAAGTCTTAACTTGAGTTGTCACCACCTCCCTCCCTCTCCACAATAATTAATATAGAAAATTCAAATTCCAGTTGTTGAAAATGGAAATGTTAAACCCAGGGGACAAAAAAAATAAATCTGGCAAATGTTGGAAACAATTCTTCCAACATTTTTATTTAAGACAGTTTTAGTGGTCTGTAACATCCAGGGATGGTCATCTGCTTGGAGTTGATAAGACATAATGGTGACAGCTCAGATAGGTCTCCTAACTACAAGTTCTCACCACTCAAACTGAGGTTGAATCAGAACAATTGTCTGTCAATCCATGTGTTGCAAAAACTAGCTGATTGTTGCAGCAGATGTTTGAAATGTAATTATAAGCACTTAGAGCCATTTTGGAAGGAAGTCTAACCCAGAAAGTTCTTTTGGTATCAGCCTGAAAAATCAACATGAATCTTTGAAATGCATTTTAAATGCTTCCGGAGCCCTCAACCTGAAGGGACCTCAGGCCAATATAATGTCAAGTAGGATAGAATGTGATTCATCTCTTTTTACAGTCTTTTTATGATCTGTGCTTGTTCCAGGCTACCTGACATAAATTTAAGCAATGAGATCATTCAAATTTCCTTTGAACATTTACTCCAAAGGTGATCTGATGATCCTCGTTTAGAAAATCAACATTATTTCTCCATAAAATTCATCCTTTATGTAAAAATAACTTATGAGTTGGGATCAAGTCTTTATTTCTTATTGCCAGTCCTTACCTAATTTGAGATATAGACCAAAATGGGGTCTTCTACAAAAGTAATTCTGTAGTAGGATCAGTCAAAAGACATAAACATTAAGAGGTCCTCAGACTCTGAAGACAAGGGCACAACAAAAATCTGTAATTTCCAGACGTTCTAAGAAAAATGTATAAAATTGAACCTCAGACTAGTAGCCAGGCTCCTGAAGCTAAGGAAAACTCCTTGACTGACAATATGCTAAGGAACTGCTTCCAAGAAAACGCTTCCTCAACATAATTCACCTTGTTCAACCTCCTTTGGTCACAGAAACTCCTTAAATTCCTTAGGGAATTTAAGCGATAACAACTGTCAGTACCTGAAGCTGGAAAGGCTACCTGCAAACAGGATGGATTTTTATCCAGTCAGTGATCTTTGGAGACACCAGCTTGGTCTCTTTATGTCTCTCAGCTGAACTCTAGCCCATAGCCTCTCTAAGACTGAGTGCTTTCAAATTGTGCTGCTGGAGAAGACTCTTGGGAGTCCCTTGGACAGCAAGGAGATCAAATCAGTCAATCCGAAAGGAAATCAACCCTTTGTATTCATTGGAAGGACTGATGCTGAAGCTGAAGTTCCAATACTTTGGCCACCTGATCTAAAGAGCTGACTCATTAGAAAAGACCCTGATGTTGGGAAAGATTAAGGGCAGGAGGAGAAGGGGGCGACAGAGGACGAGATGGTAGGATGGCATCACTGACTCAATGGACATGAGTTTGAGCAAATTCCAGGAGACAGTGAAGGATAGGGAAGACTGGTGTGCTGCAGGCCAAAGGCTAGCAAAGATTCAGACACAGCTTAGTGACTGAACACCAACAACTCTGTAAGACTACATGTTTACTAAGTTGCTCAGTCATGTCCGACTCTTTGTGACCCCATGGACTACACCCTGCCAAGCTCCTCTGTCCGTGGGATTTTCCAGTCGAGAATATTGGAGTGGGTTGCCATTTCCTCCTCCAGGGGATCTACCTGACTCAGGGATCGAACCCACGTCTCTTGTGTGTCCTGCATTGGCAGGTAGATTCTTTACCATTGGAGCCACCTGGGAAACCCCTGTAAGATTACCGTGTATAGCAAAGGAAATCTTAAAGGTCTCCTGCAGAAATCATAATGAGATTGCGTCAGCTCTCATATTGGCAGGTAATCTCAACTTGCGTCATCCACCAAAAACACAATCGTGGTAAACATGTAAAGGAGAAACAAGGATGGGAGCCAGCTCCCTCTGGCAAGTCTCTGTTGGTAAATGGATTGTTTTCAGTTCTCAGTGATTCCTCAGATTCCCGGAGGAACTCAAATTGCCTGGCTCAAAGTGTTGCTATTAGCCCTGATAATCATTTGCTTTTCCTGCTCGGGCCCTTGTGAAGTAATTACAACAGGTCAAGGAAGATCCCTTTCCCACCCTGCAGCTCGGGAGACTCTAGGGTACAGCTGACACTTGAACAACACAGGTTTGAATTCTGAGGTCCACTTATGCACGGAATGGATTTTTCTCAGTTATTTATTTATTTGGCTGTGCTGGGTCTTCCACATGGTGTGCAGGCTGGCTCTTGTTGCAGCGAACAGGGGCAACTCTCGGTGGCTTCTCTAGTTCTGGCACACGGGTTCAGCAGGTTGTAGCCCAAGGGCTTAGTTGCCCCATGACATGTGGGGTCTTCCCATACCAGGGATTGAACCTGTGTCCCCTGCATTGGCAGGTGGATTCTTAACTTCTGGAACCACCAGGGAAATCTGAATTTTTCAATAAACACCTAGTCCAGTACTACATAGTCCAAGATTGGTTGAATCCATATGCGTGAACTGGGGATACGGAGGGCCAAATGTGAAGTTATATGGGGAAATTTTGAGTACACGAAAGTTTGGCACCCCTAACCCCCATATGGTTCAAGGGTCCACTGTACTTCAACACTGCCAAGGTCTTATTACATATATTCATATTTATTCAATACATTCAGGTCAGTTCTGTCTTTCTCCTGGACATCCCACCACAGCTCTTACATGACTTTCAGGTTGGAGACCTAGTCTTCCAGAAAAGATAGCCCTGAAAGATTGAGTCTGAATCCAGGTGGAAGGGACTCACCTTTGTTCTCCTAATTACCGATATTGCTACAAAACTACAAGTATAATCTTGGGCTCATATTTCATAATTTAAAAAATATACAAACCTGTGAAGTGATTGGCCTCCAACTAATAAAAAAAAAAAAGATTTAAATAAAAAAATATATATATATACAAACCAATGACTTTGCTATTCTTTGCTCTGTCCTTTCCCTCCTTTGCATCCTCATCACAGGAACAGCAAACTCCTTTGTTAAGTCGGCTCAGTTCTTTCAAACTATCTCTACATTCTCCACTCATCCCCCACCTGACACCAGGATGAACACCCAGTTGTCATTCCCTTCAACACATCTCAGGGAGACTTCCCCCTTAATGATCATATTGGCATTTCAACTACCCCCATATCACCAACCTCAACCTCTCAGTAGATACTAACTGAAACTTAATTCCCAGTGTAATTAATGCTTCTCTTGAAGTCTCCAAGCTTCACAGCTTTAATTCCTCAGGATGTAGGAAAAAACACACTTTTTTTTATCCCTAATAACCAGTTTTTCCTCCACCACTTTTCAGCCAGGCTTACAAATTTTGCTTGATTCTAAGCAAGACTCTGCCTTCCTGAGGGATATACCCCATGGTTAACCCCAGGTATTATTAATAATTTCTATACTCCCCCAAACTGTCTATGGACACCTCCTCCCCAGATATTACTGTTTGTCAGCAAGACTATCCCTGCCTTTCCCACATATACCAGTTTTTCCTGTGTCATTACCTTATATGGGAACTCTTTTATAGGACTTGCACTTATTCAAAATCACCAGCCCACCTGTTGACCATGTGTCCCTCTGGAGATTTAAATGATTATTTCCAGATGAGGAAACTACAGGGTATTCAGGAAAACTCCTAGGAAACATCATCCATTCTCTCTTTATGTGTGCTGTGAGGGTCATTGTGCCCTTTCTGGGAATTACACAATTTGAAAAGGTGTACAATTTTACACAAAATTACACAATTTGTACACAAAATTGTGTACAAAATTACACAATTTGAAAAGAACTCTCTCCTTAACCCAGATAGGACCACAGGTAGAAGCACTGTAGATAAGTCTAAACTCATTGGCCGGTGTTATAGACAATCACGTAGCACTTGACTTTCTCCCTTCTAGTTTGTGAGGCGCCTGCTTCATAGCCAACACCTCCTGCTGCACTTGGATTAGCGTCACAGACCAAGTAGAGACATCCATTACTAGACTGAATGACAAGGCTACTCAGCTCTCTAAGGTTGAGTCAAATGCCCAATAGAACATGTTCTCCTGGACAGGAAATGGAAAGCAGGATCTTGGCTTTGAGGTATGTTGCAAAGATTATCAGTCCTTTTGATTGTACTCTTATGCCTTGCAGTTGGGTGGTGAATCTTGTTCAGAGTTCTAAGTCCTAATACTATCGCGCAGCCATCATCTTGAAACAAAATTCAGCAGTGTATTATGATCTATCAGAGTTAAAAACAACTCCACTTCCTACTGACTTCTCATGCAGAAGCTGAGAAGTTTTTACACATCAGGATGGAAACTGGACTGACAATGGTATAGAGCTGGACATTCCTCATCTCCTTGTTTCCAGATCTAACTATTTAAGGACAATCTATGGCTGTCTTCAACAAGAGGGGAAAGAAGTGTGGCAAGGCCAAACACAACTTTCCCCTGTTGTCTGAACTTGCTAACAAGGCCAGACACAGACCTTGCCCTCTTTGCTAACTTCCCATTCTTTTTCTCATGAGTGATTAGCCAAGATTAAAACTATGTATCCTCTGCTTCCTTGGTGGTCCAAGGGATAAGATTCTGCATTTCTAATGCAGGGGGCCTGGGTTCAATCCTTGGTTAGGGACCTAGATCCCACATGTTGCCACTAAATATCCTGCGTGCTGCAGTGGAGGTCAAAGATGCTTTGTGCTGCATTTGAGACCCGGCACAGTCAAGTAAACACATTTAAAAACATATTCTAAAAAAAATTGACAATTAAAAAAATATGTATATCCTCTGAAACTAACTAGACAAGAAACATTTCCCTGTTCACCTGATTGACTTTCCTTGACCATAAAACAATTTCAACTGTAAATGACCTTCTGATACTTGATTACTACTCCTGATGAGAAGCTCTGATCTTCAGATCTGGTTGTTCTCCCTGTTGCAATAGTATGAATAAAATCAATCTCCCTGCTTGTCCAGTTTTTGTCTTTGATGGGTCTTAGACAGGTGTGAAGGAGCATTTCACCTTTCTTTGGCTTTGGTCTCCAAAGAATATAGTCATGCATTAGAATTATCTGTCCAAGCAGTAAGAAGAAAATTTGGCTTCCCTTGTAGCTCAGTAGTCAAGAACCTCCTTGCCAATGCAGGAGACACTGGTTCGATCCCTGGGTCAGGAAGATCTCAAGGAGAAGGAAATGGCAAGAATACTCCAGTATTCTTACCCGGGAAATCCCATGGACAGAGGAGCCTGGCGGGCTACAGTCCATGGGGTCGCAAAAGAGTCTGATACAACTTAGTGACTTAACAAGACAAACAAGGAGAAAATTACTTTTGTTCCCTTGATGCAAATCTGGGGCTAGACAGGGACTAGGAATGAATAAAGGACTAATTTCTACAAGAAAGCCCCAGTAGAAAATAGATAGATTATATAGTGGAATATTGATTATTTTGTACCAAGTTAATTTTGGTATTTCTGTACCTGTTTAGTACTTAGTAAATTATTTTTAATCTTTCAACATGGTTCTTGCTGTGCTATGGAGAATTAAGGGATGAGTCTTGTATTCCATCCTGAAAGAAAATGTCAAAGAGGGAGCAGCATTCTCATTAAGTGGCAGGAGAAATTAATGAGAAACCTCCAAGAACAAGACCCAAGTCTCTGAGATATGACTGTCTCGCCCCATCAGATATTATTCCCAAATCAACAGTTTGAGGTGAGCTGAATTTGGATTTTATTACAAATAAAAATGGTTTCCTTACACAAGAAAAGAATAGAGTTGGTGTCTCCTTACATGGAGAATTATTATTTTTTTTTCCTTTTAAGGAAAGTCAAGACCAACCATTCAATCGGTAAGGAAAAGTCACTGATTTGGAAGCATGCTCTGAGTATTAGGGACACTGAGAGGTTGTATAGGATAAATATAGAACACGATAACTGTGAAAGTATGATGTATTAATGGGGGTAAGATTATCAAGCTAGAAGCTGGGTTAGTCAGGTAAGGCAATTGAAAGGGGCTGCTGTGGGAAGCGTTCACAGTAAGCAGTACCTTCCTTTACTGGAGGCTGTAGAGTGAGTTAGTTCAGAAATCAGTAAAAGTCCCACTTCAGGAGTTAGTTCTCTCATGATTGAAGAGACTGAATCCTCCAGCTGAATTGGACTTGAAGCCAATGAATTGGACTTGAAGCCAAAATGCTAACAACTTAAGGAAAGTTTGGAATTTTCTCATTTCAAGGTAGGTGGAATATACATTGCGTGAATCTTGAATAAGGGTGAACATTAACTAAAGGAAGTGACCCTGGAAATTTTTTTTTAATTTTCCCATTCATAACTGATATGCCAAAATGATTTAGGGTCTCTCAAATGTGTCTGTAATTTGTCATCTGTTAATACCAGAAATTCAGTGTAGAAATATGGGCTTAATATTAAATAGAAGTACCGAGGTCTAAGCCTTAAACTGCTGTGTTTATGCACAATGTTTGATAGTGTTAATATCCATGACATCTCAGAAATTCTGTGTAACACAAAGGAATAAAAATATACTTCTGGGTTCTCAGTGCTAGGAGCAAACTTTAGAAGGAAAGAATTAAATTAAAGATCCAAGCTTTTGTTACAGTTGATGATGCATCTCCATTAACATCTGAACTTTGAGCAAGTACAGATGCAGAGACTTGAAAGTTTTCTGTCAATACTGGATGTTCTTCCCAATTGGCAAGAAGCCTCTGATGAAGGATATTAATGGCTACACCCTTGGAGACACACAGACAAAAAATGATTGGCAGAACTCCAAAATAAAGGAGGAAGATGCCTAATGAATCATATTCAAAGTCTCTTTACTGGCATTTTAAACAGGTGGTAGACAGAACACTATATGGACTTCATTATATTAAAACAAATATGTATATATAAAGATTCTTGATGTATCTCTCATTACATAGCTTATCTACTATCTATATCTCCTGTGGCTCAGCTGGCAAAGAATCTGCCTGCCAATGCAGGAGACACAAGAGACATGGGTTCGATCCCTGGGTTGGGAAGATCCCCTGGAGAAGGAAATGGCAACCTGCTCCAGTACTCTTGCCTGGAAAATTCCATTCCCAGAGGAGCCTGGTCGGCTACAGTCCATGGGGCCACAGAGTGGGACATGACTGAGTGTGCACGCATGCGCACTTCTAATTTGGAGATGAAAGTTGAGAACTGGAACTACCAACTCTTACCCACAGTTTGATGTTGAGGAATTAAAATGCTTACTCTATACACTCCCCACAGCTGTTTACTTTAAAATGGCCTTACTATTCTGTTGCCTTCATCAGCACGACCTTCAAAAGACTCATCCATTCTACAATAGAAATTGTCAACAGACCGTTTGTACTCTAAGATGTTCTCAATGTCATACGTTAAAAATCCTTGCCTTCCTGGTTTCAACAATACTGGACTGTTATATCTTACTTCTTACACAGTTCTTGCCAAATCCTCTTGCACTGAAAAACCTAAACTTAAGAACTAAACTTCCAGTTCTCAATTCTTGATTAATTCTGACTTTGTTTGCCTACTGAGACATTACCAAAACTTCATGGAGGCCTGTTCTCTATTAATATGGTAAACAAAATACTCAGCTTTTCCTACTCACAAATTGTATTTGGGGACACTGGAGGAATCAGCATTGACCAAGTTCTTTTCTGTTGTTTTGCACAGAGTAAGATCACACCTGTAGCTTTCAAGAACATTTGTAAATGACTGACTTGTGCTGACCTCTTTAAACAACAGAGTATAGCTTCTCCCTACACACTTAAAAGCAAGCTTCCAACAGCAACAGTTGCATTATTGTAATCTTGAAAATATATAATGAATGGTTTCAGTAACCTTGGTAGAGGATCTTTCAAGAATATATGGCAGGCAGTATATTTATTATTTTTGTTGGCATACCATGACCAGGGTTGACCTCTTTCTTGCCCTGATGTTCATTTATTACATGGACTCTGTCTTATTGATGACCCTCTGAATATTCACTGCTGGGTGAATGACTGCGATCAGCTGAGGCCATATGACATAAACTGCTATCATGGTTCCTGAACTCTTTTCCTTAATGGAGTTTGAATAGCATGTTATCTTGTTTTGACCAAAAAAATGTAGTAAACATCGTGCCTATAAGCAAAGAATTAGTTTAAACTCTGAACTTGAGCAGAATTATAATTACATATATAACCATATAAGGATTATATGGTTCTATGTGCTGGTATCCTATTAGCATACTTTCCCTGCCTCTGTGTTGAAAACCACTTTTAGCATTTGTGGCTGAAATGATAATGATGTCTGCAATTTGTTTCAAATGGTCTGGTGGGAGTTAGGGAGAAGGAAGGATTTATAGGTGAAATAAAATTAGCCTTGAAGATGGTAATTTGAAGCTGGGTGATAGATACAAGGAATGTTAATGTATTGTTCTCTCTACTTTTGTATATAGGTGAAAAATTTTTTTAATATAAAGTAGATAAAACTCTACCTGCTACTTGAAAGCTGTTCCTAACAGCTGTACTGTTTAGGAATGATCTTCGTTTGTTGAAAAGGTCAAATCTAAATCAAGAGATATTGCTAAGAGATTTATTGGGATTTAAGAACAATGCTGAGGCTCTAGGGAGAAAAAGTTAAAACATTATAGGACCATTGCATTTCTTTGTTAAATTAAAATTTCTGAATAGAAAAGTATACCTCAGAGAGTCTCAACTTTAACCTTGTCTCCCATTGTTAAGTGAAGGACCATTCACTTCATGTTTTTGGCATGAGATGGGAACCCTCAAGATTTCAAATTGAAAGAATGTTGCACAACGTTTTTTACTAGAGCAGAAGTGCCAAACTTTTTCTACTAAGGTGCAGATAGTAAATATTTTCTGCTTTACAGGCCATATGCTTTTTGTCACAACTGCTCAACTCTGTCATCATAGTGCAAAAATAGTCATAAACAATCTGTAACAAGTGGTCTTGGCTGAATTGGGCCTGCAGGATATAGGGTTTTGCCAAGCCCTGGATCAGTATTTGAACTCGGGAATTAGATCTGAGTTTGTATCCTTATTTTTCTACTTGTTAACTGCATGACCTTAGACAAATCATTTAACCATTGAACTCTCCTTTCTTCACCTATAAAATGAGGTATAATATTTGCTTCATGTGACTGCAGAGAGGAGTTAGATGGTACATGTGAAGAACTTAGTCCCTAGGGTTCCTTAAGTGCTAAGGAACTATTCTTTATTTTTAATCAATCCTCTTGGTAGGGTAGAATTATTACTTACCTAGTTAACAGACATTTAACAATTTTCTTCATCAAAATGCAGCAGGTGATTTTGTCATTTAAGGAATAGGGATCCAAGTATAAAACCCCTAAGAGTTAGTGTCCCGATTGACTTGTTTTCTCACCATTGTTGTCATCATCTTGTTGAGGTTCTAGTGGGATGATAACTAACACTTTTTTCTTCATCTCCAACCTTAAAAATTTCCCCCAATGACAGAGATACAAGAATCAGACTTAGACGGAGATCAGAATATCAAGTTGATTGTTGGAAAAACTGAACCAAAGAGTGTGTTTTAATCTGCGGCCACCAGGTCTTCTAATCTCTACAATAGGTCATGGTACCCACCTAGTCACAGGCATTGTTGGATAATCACCTGCCTCCCCTTTGTACAAACCAAACCTGCCTGAATAAGCTTTCTTCTTCGCAGAAAAGGCGACCAGAATGCATGTGTCCTTCAATATTCTGATTCCAAAAGAGAAAAAAGAAGTGTCTGAACTGGACAGGCCCACTTCCTTCTCCCATGTATGCAAATAAGGGGAATAAGGACAGGATGAGAGGCAAGGAAAGTTGCTATAGCTGGTCTCTCTCCAGGGAAATAGAGAAGCACAGAAATGGAGGGTTTGCACTAACACATAACACTAAGTCCTCTATGCAAGGTGCAATAGATAGCCTGAAGATCTTCATAATAGCTCTTTGAGGCAGTATTATAAGTAAACAAGACTCAGAGAGAGTGAAGAGAATTCCCCAAGAGATCCCAGGAAGACAGTGGTAGAACCAGCATTTATATCCATGATCAGCTCTCTGCCTCCAAAACTCTTTCTAGCAAACCTGAAACCTCTGAAAAGAAAAAAAAAAAGCAAAACAATAATTCAAATCACTTCAATTTGGATCATGGGTTTATAAACTCTGGCTACAGCACATCTATCGCTGCATTATGTTCTAAAGGTTTAAATGGCTGTACTTAATAAATCCACTCCTGGATTTTGCCCACATTCTGTGTCTCTGTCTACCACTTAAAAAATATATGTCTATACACATATGTGTGTATTTCTCATTTTTCAGAAAACAGAGCAACATAGAGCTGCCTTCAACTGTCTGGCTTCTACCCCTTTCTTCATGTCAAAGAGTGGTCCTGAGATTTCATCTACAAATTCCTTCAGCTTCTGAGAATGTAATTTGCTTGGTCTTAGAAACTTAAATTCACTTTAAGTGCCTATATGCCCTTTCTACTATCTTTTCAACTATCTTGAGCTATAATTTCTTTCTTTAAATTGGACCTTTCCACGTTGAAGGAAACTGAATAGAAATATTTTAGTGTTCTATCACCTGTTAGCATTACATTCTTTAAATAGTAGACCATCCCATCATTTTTTCTTGCTCTCGACAATTGAAAACTTCCTTTCTGTCATTTTTAATGTCTGTAGATACCCTGATTCACTTCGTTTTTTACCTTGCTGAGTATTCTTAGAGGTTCTTCTTACTCTTTTATATTCACCCACCAGCCTTAAAATGTTACACCCTAAAGTAGATGCAATGGTAATTCTACACAGGGCTATATATCATACCTTTTGACCCATTTTCGATATATGGTATTTGTATTGAAGGGCAATTTGAATCAAATTGTTAGTATCCATTAAAAAAAATGAGTAAGATTTTCTGACATTTTGATAAAATGCTGTTCCCTTAAATAGCCATTACATTTTGATGTTCCATCAAAACAACTAGCAAGATTGCCTTGCGTGATTTGTTTTTACACTTTTAATTTGGTTGCTTTCCCAACAGCTACAAATTCTTCCCAGGTTAAAGTTTTGCTAGATAATGTTAGTATTAGCAGAGAATACTTATCAAAATTTTGGTGCATTTAAGGAATTTGGTTTGAATTGCCCTTCAGGTACAAAATTGATGCTAACTGACCTGCCATTAATAGGACACGAAATGTGAGTTATGTCCCCTGTGCTGGTGATGGATGGTGCTGCCTGAACCTCAGGCACTCCCCTTCACATTACCTAATGTGACTAATCGCAGGCATTTGCAAGATGATTAGCCAAGGTTAGGGGTACAGTCTGTGATTGTGGAACCAATTTCTTTTTCTTTTTGTGAAAAATTACTAGCTTGTAATAGCATTAAATTAATGCCTATAGTGGCTCAGAGGTAAAGAATCTGCCTGCAAGGCAGGAGACACAGGTTCGATCCCTGAGTTGGGAATTCCCCTGGAAAAGGGAATGACAACCCACTCCAGTGTTCTTGTCTGGGAAATCCCAGGGACAGAGGAGCCTGGTGGGCTATATAGTCCATGGGATCGCAAAGAGTCAGACACAACTAAGCGACTAACTCTTTCTTTTTGTATCCTAATGAGTGATATATGTTGTTCATAGCAATTCATGTTCCTATGGCTATTTATGTATTGTTTGCTAGGCATTTCCTGAGTAGAGCCCTGAGCCATCCTCGTGTTTCTCCCATTAAACATTTACAACTTTCAAATGTACCAATTCTACTGCAAAAGGACCAGAAGCTTTTTTGACAAACCGAATACTAACTATGCATTAAGCCTAGTTCTAGTGCTGGGGATATGGCAGTGAATAAATCAGTTCTTTTATTCCTGGAGCTTTTATTTTACTAAGGGGAGACAGATGATATATACAAGTAAAGGTGTAGGCAGTTGTTTAGTTGCTAAGGTATCTCCAACTCTTTGCAACCCCATGGACTGTAGCTTGCCAGGCTCCTCTGTCCATGGGATTTCTCAGGCAAGAATACTGGAGTGGCTTGCCATTTCCTTCTCCAGGGGATCTTCCCAAAAGATATAGGTTACATGTTATAAATAGGTAGACAAACAGTATAGGGGTGAGGAGTTGTTAAGGGGAATGGGGACTTGGTGTTTAATGAGGACAGAGTTTCAGTTTAGGAAGGTGAAAAATTCAGGAGATGGATGGTGGTGAGAATTGTACAACAATGTGAATGTACTTAGTACCACTGAAGTGTATAGTTAAATATGGTTAAAATACTATGTTCTATATTATGTGCCCTTAGCACAATAATAATATATTTTTTTTAAGTATGGAAAAAAAGGTAGATCATGTCAGGGGAGGGTAATCAGTGTTGACACTTTGTTGGGTCATCAGGGAAGCCTTTATTGGTAAGGAGACCTTTGAATAAGAGACTGAAAAGACTGAAGGAAAGAAGGATGTGGATATTTGAAAAGCCTTCCAAGCAGATAAAACTACAAATGCAAATACTCTGAATAAATGTGGATGCTTGCATGTTCAAAAATAGCCAGGAGGTCAGTGTGAAGCAGAGACAAGAGGGAGAAAGACTCATAGGAGATTTAGTCACAGACACAGTCAGAGAACTAAGGCTGCTAAGGAAGGAGGGTCTGGTAGGATCAGGCCTAATCGGGTAGGATCATACTGGCTATTGCAGGATGTCGGCTTTTATGCCAAGTGAGATTGGAAGCCATTGAATGATTTAGTTTTTCATGGAGGCTAATTACAATATTGTGGGTTTTGCCATACATGGACATGAATCAGCCACAGGTGTGCATGTATCCCCCCTTCCCAAAGCCCCCTTGCACCTCCCTCCCCATCCCATCCCTCTGGGTTGTCCCAGTGCACCAGCTTTGAGTGCCTTGTTTCATGCATTGTATTTGGACTGGTGATCTATTTCACATATGGTAATATACATGTTTCAATGCTATTCTCTCAAATCATCCCACCCTGGCTTCTTCCACAGAGTCCAAAAGTCTGTTCTTCACATCTGTGTCTCTATTGCTGTCTCGCATATAGGATCATCATTACCATCTTTCTAAATTCCATATATATGCATTAATATACTGTGTTGGTGTTTTTCTTTCTGACTTACTTTGCTCTGTATAATAGGCTCCAGTTTTATCCACCTCATTAGAACTGATTCAAATGCATTCTTTTTAATAGCTGAGTAATATTCCATTATGTATATGTACCACAGCTTTCTTATCCATTAATCTGCCAATGGACATCTAGGTTGCTTCCATGTCCTGGCTATTGTAAACAGCCAGCACCACTTGTTAAAGAGATTGTCTTTTTTCCAGTGTATATTTGTTCCTCCTTGGTCAAAGATAAGGTGTCCGTAGGTGTGTGGATCCATCTCTGGCCATTGAATGATTTTAAGGGGAGGAGTGCGTTGACATGATTTTCACAATAGTCAGTTTGGCTGCTATTTCAGAATTGACTTCATTGAGATTTGTTAGCTGTGTAACAAATTGTCTCAAAATTTAGCAACTTAAAACAACACACATTTGTTATCACATAGATTCTAGGGGTCAAAAATTTAGACACAGCTTAGCTGGGGCCTCTGCTTTAGGGTCTCCCATGCTTGTCGTCGAGGTGTTGCCAGGGTTTCAGTAATCTCAAGGTCAACTGGGTCAGGATATACTTCCAAACTCATTCAGTGGCTATGAGGAGAGTTCAGTATCTTATGGGCTGTTGGAATGAGTGCCTGGGTTACTTACTGGCTGATGGCCAGAGGCCATCCTCATTTCCTTGCCAGGGAGTCCTCTCCATCAGAGCAAGCAAGCACGAAGGGCCAGAGACAGAAATCTCAGCAAGATGGAAGTCAGAGTCTTTGTAACCTAATCACAGAAGGAGCAATCCATCCCATTGCTTATCTATTGTGGTTGGGGCACTCCGGTAGGTCCAGTTCACAATCAAGGGAAGGGGGTTACATGTGGGCATGGCTATCAGGAAGTGGGGTAATTTGGAGCCATACCAGCAGCTGCTGTCATAGGAGAGACAGACACAAGGACTTCAGTTAGGATGCTACTGCTGCATTGTTAATGGCTATTGATATTTCTGCAGTTTATGGTGTGGGGTGCTAAATAGTTCCCAAAGCTCTGCTTCTCATGCAGATTTTGAATTTATTTTGAAATTCAAGCTAATAATATTTACTGAGGCATTGGCTATGGATTGTGAGAGAAAGACAAATCAAGGATGGCTTTTTTTTTTTTTTTTAAGGATGGCTTTTTTAGTATGAGCCGCTGTGAAGATGGACTTATCATTTTCTGAATTATTAATGGAAAAGACTCTGCAAGGAGAAGAGTTTGAAGGAGAAAGGACTCAAGAGGTAGAATTTGAGGACTCAGATTTTGGATATGTTGACTCTGAGATGCCTCTTTGAGATCCATGTGAGGTGTTGATTTGGCAGTGGGATACAGGAGTCTGGAGCTTATGTAGAAGTAGGACTGTAAATAAAAATTTGAAAGTCATCACTGTTTACATTGTATTCAAAGCCATGACACTAGGTGTGATCACTAAGTCAGAGTGTGTGCCCGAAGTTCTATAGACTGTGCTAACCTAGCGAAAAACATTTCTATGATAAATTCACAGATGAAAAAGACCAAAAGTGAAGTGTGAGTCGCTCAGTCATGTCCGACTCCTCATGACCCCATGGACTGGGACTCGCCGCGCTCTTCTGTCCATAGGACTCTCCAGGCAAGAATGCTGGCGCGAATTGCCATTTCCTTCTCCAGGAGATCTTCCCAACCCAGGGATTGAACCTGGGTCTCCTGCATTGCAGTCAGACTCTTCACTGTGTAAGCCACCAGGGAAGCTCTCTCAGAAAATTTCACCAGGTCCTCTAGCTTCTACTCGCAGGACTTTAGATACCGGGCCTTTTGAGTTCTCTGTGATGCCAAATCAGAAGGGTAAGAGAAAATGGCAAATGTGCGTGGAGAAGATTGTATCCAGATATTGGAGGCAACTTGGAAAACTTTAAGATACATTCCTGCTTTCAGGTTAAGAACAGCACACAAAGGAAAGCAAATAGCACCAGAATCTCCTATTCAGAAGTGTGTATTCCTGTTTCATGGAAACATCATTTGGGCCCCTAAGGAACGTATAAAAATAACTATTGCCAAGGAGATAAGAATCTGCATTGAGAGTTTCTGAAGTCTGGAAGGACCAGGTAAGGAGAAAAAGATAAATGATTCCATTCTGCTGCCTGGGGTATTAAGTGACCAAATGGATGTCCATCTTTCAAAATTAAAAATTTAAAAGTTGTATTCTTTTGGTCATTTGTTTTTCCTTGTATCTGGAAAGCAAAAGATTTAACAGTAGATCCTATCCAAAGTATTCAGTATACTTTCCTGTGCTTTTTAGTGGGTGCTTGTTGATTATCTATTTCATGTATCGTTATGTGTATATGTTCATCCCAACCTCTTAAATTAGCCGCCCTGCCCCTGCTTTCACACTCAACCCTATTTTAGACAAAAAGTCATACATTTTATCATCCTACTTATCAGTTCATCCATCCCCATTGAAGTCATCCTTGTTCTCCTTGGAGTCCAATTTTTCCATCGGTTCTGTACACATCATCTAATGACTGAGGGTGATTGGCAGAGTGATGGTTCCAAAGAATTTTGCAAGAGCTTTTGTGAGGGCTCCTAGGATTTGCTCAGTAAAGCGGGTGTCTTGAGCACTGGAGACTGCGGAAGGTATACCCCAAGTGGCAAACACTGTTGCCTTTAGTTGTTGTTGTTGTTGTTGTCTGTTTATCTGGTTTTTAAAGCTTGCAATGAAGGCAGGAAGGCTTCATCCCACCCAGAAAGCATACCTACCATACCAAGAATGTTTGAATGACCCCCTTACTAAATGGCGGTTGAATGAAGTCCAGTGGTCAGGATTCAGAGGGTCCAGAGAAAGAGGAGGTCTGAGGCCTTTGGGGACAAAAATAATCCCCTCCCCACCCCAGGGTTACAGGAATGGCAGGTCAGACTGAAGAAATCTTCCTGGCAACCTCTATTTACAATAAGAGTCACCTTAAAGGCACCATGTCTGGTGAAGGTGAAGGAAGGCAGGGAGGACTGGGTGGCTGGGCGGGGTGAGTTTGGCTGAGAAAAATGGAGACCACTTGAGTGGCTGGCCCAGCAACCATATCGGAACCTCCCATAGCCCCGACCATTTGTTGAATGTTGAATGGACGGAACAGACTTGATGCACGCGCGCACCCTTCCCCCAATAATCATCTTTCAAGAAGCTGTTGTTGCTGCCTTGGCATGAAGGTCAGTTAGGACATCCCCCTGATACTAGCTTCAATCCCTTTCCTGTGAGGCTCAGTTTCACTTGAGCTATATCGGGGACTCTCTGTATCCTATCTCAAAGTGCGTTCTAAGTCAACAAGTCTTCCCACCTTTCATTCGACTTGGGGTGGGGAGGTAGTGTTTCCAAACTATCCAAAAGATTGTAAAGCACTTAGACAGGTCACTGTGAAACAAGACTTCATCGGCCACATCACCTACATCCAGAGATAAGACTTGCTAGGCAAAGAGAGACTCTTCTTCAGTTCAGTGGCATATCAGGCTGTTTGACTATCAAGAGGATTCAGTTGATGAGAAGAGTCCTCCAAGACCAAAAGTGGCCCACTAGGCACTTGCATTCCATGCCCAACTCCACACCAGTGAGCCAGGCTTCTTACCCATTTAAAGTTGGAGAATTGGTTGAGATTGTTTGGGGCCCAAGACCTCTAATCATTCGCTTAATCAGATAAAACTGCATGGTTCTTGCGAGAGCACCAGCTATCCTGAGGGAGACTTCAGGGGGAACCAGCTACTAGATGCTTTGGTTAGTCTTTTGCCACTATATCCAGGTCAGGTGACCTATTTGCGACTTAGGACCACTACAGACCTCCACCAGAGTTTCCTCTGAAGAAAAAGACCATGTGGCACTCTATTTATCTCTGCAGTCATCTCTTTGCACCCAACTAGGACATTTTACATTATGCAGTTCAGTTTGGCTTCTCAAGGGCCTGAACTACCAGAACAGGGCTTTGGCTCTACTTTTGCATTTTTTCTAGCTAGTAGTTACCCAAACTGAGAGTCTGGATTCCCTAAAGGCAAAAGCAAGCCTATGCTAATATAAAATGAAGTTTTGAAGTGACAGACCTTTCTTATGAACTTCACAGATAATTTTTGGAGGGGGTGGGACTCAAGGTCATATAACATAATCTTAGTTCACAAAGTTCTTCTTTATAGCTATTTCTTCTTTCTTTGACCTGCTTCATCCACTACTTCACTTCAAACATTATATACACACTGATAAATTTTAGAAACAGTATTTTAAATCTCACGCTTTCTTTCCCAACTTTATGGCCCATGTTAATAACTATGCCTGGGCACCTCAACCTGGAGTCCTACAGAGAATGGAAATAATTCAGTCTTATTTTCAAGAACTTGTTCCATCACTTTTTAAATTCCCGACCTTATCATTCATTCTTCTGTCAAAAACCTAGAAGGCATCCCAGAATTTCTTTCCCTCTCATACTATGATTAATAATCATAACAAAACTAATGATATGAAGGAGATTTATAAATATTGTATCTAATCGTCACAATAAGCCATTGAGAGGTATGTTTATATCTATCTTATAAGTAATAAGGGTAAAATAATATATGAGGTCAAAAAACAAATTAATGGCAGAACCTGAAGTCAACCCAGGTCTTCTAGGCTGCAAATCTAGTGTTCTTTTTTTCTACTCAATGTTCCTTCTTCATTCATTCACCAAGTATTATTAGCTGTAAATTCAGAAGTATCTCTGCATTCTAATCTCCCTTTGCTGAATTTTGCCATGGACTTAATGCAGAACTGGCTGATCTCTCACCTAAATTTTAAAACTTGGCCCTGGCTAGTCTCCATTCTTACTACAGTTGACAGTCACACTCTACTGAGGTCATCCTTAAAAGCAAAACCAATTGTACCATTTCCTTCTTAAATACTTTATTGACCCTCACTGCATATAAAATCAAGTCTTAAGCCTTAATGTTTTGACACTCGATGTCTTTTTTTTTTTCTTGTACAAAAAAGATCTTCATGACCCAGATAATCACGATAGTATGATCACTCACCTAGAGCCAGACATCCTGGAATGTGAAGTCAAGTGGGCCTTAGGAAGCATCACTACGAACAAAGCTAGTGGAGGTGATGGAATTCCAGTTGAGTTATTTCAAATCCTAAAAGATGATGCTGGAAAGTGCTGTGCTCAATATGCCAGCAAATTTGGAAAACTCAGCAGTGGCCACAACTGGAAAAGGTCAGTTTTCATTCCAATCCCAAAGAAAGGTAATGCAAAAGAATGTTTAAAGTACCACACAGTTGCACTCATCTCATACTCTAGCAAAGTAATGTTCAAAATTCTCCAAGTCAGGCTTCAACAGTACCTGAACCGTGAACTTCCAGATGTTCAAGCTGGATTGAAAAAAGGCAGAGGAACCAGAGATCAAATTGCCAACATCCATTGGATCATTGAAAAAAACAAGAGAGTTCCAGAAAAATATCTACTGCTTTAAAGCCATTCATTGTGTGGATCACAACAAACTCTGGAAAATTCTTAAAGAGATGGGCATACCAGATCACCTGACCTGCCTCCTGAGAAATCTGTATGCAAGTCAGGAAGCAACAGTTAGAACTGGATATGGAACAACAGACTGGTTCCAAATAGGAAAAGGAGTATGTCAAGGCTGTATATTGTCACCCTGCTTATTTAACATCTATGCAGAGTACGTCATGCGAAATGCTGGGCTGGAGGAAGCACAAGCTGGAATCAAGATTGCCGGGAGAAATATCAATAACCTCAGATATGCAGATAACATCACCCTTTTGGCAGAAAGTGAAGAAGAACTAAAGAGCCTCTTGATGAAAGTGAAAGAGGAGAGTAAAGCTGGCTTAAAGCTCAACATTCAGAAAACTAAGATCATGGCATCTGGTCCCATCACTTCATGGGAAATAGGTGGGGAAACAGTGGAAACAGTGGCTGACTTTATTTTGGGGGGCTCCAAAATCACTGCAGATGGTGATTGCAGCCAGGAAATTAAAAGACCTTACTCCTTGGAAGACAAGCTATGACCAACCTAGACAGCATATTCAAAAGCAGAGACATTACTTTGCCAGAAAAGGTCCATCTAGTCAAAGCTAGTCATAATATTCCAGCAGTCATGTATAGATGTGAGAGCTGGTCCATAAAGAAAGCTGAGCGCCAAAGAATTGATGCTTTTGAACTGTGGTGTTGGAGAAGACTCTTCAGAATCCCTTGGACTGCAAGGAGATCAAACCAGTCCATCCTAAAGGAAATCAGTCCTGAATTTTCATAGGAAGGACTCATGCTGAAGCTGAAACTCCAATTCTTTGATCACCTGATGCAAACTGACACTGGAAAAGACCCTGATGCTGGGAAAGATTGAAGGCAGAACAAGGGGATGACAGAGGATGAGACAGTTGGATGGCATCACCGACTCGATGGACCTGAGTTTGAGTAAGATCTGGGAGTTGGTGATGAACAGGAAAGCCTGGTGTGCTGCAGTCCATGGGGTCGCAAAGAGTTGGACACGACTGAGAGACTGAACTGACCTGTCTTTTTCAGACTCCAACATAATTCAGTGTTCAGAAATCTCCAAGGATCCTTTGCTGCAGAAATTCCAGACTTTCCCTTTTCTTTGCCTACGTTTATTGTTCTTCTTAGAATGCCCTGCCTTCCTTCTCCCTTCTTACTGTAAAAGTCTTACCCATACTTTAAGACCTAGTTCAAGTGTTACCTCCTCTGTGTGGCTTTTATAAATTTAGGTAAAACTAGTCTCTTCATCTCCTGGGCTCTTGGGACTAATTTCTACTCACATCTCTGCTTCTAAAAGTAGATTATAAGAATTTAAAACTCAGAAACTGCCTTGTTTATCTTTGTATTCCCAGTGTTACTGCATTGAGATATTTTATAAATATCTGCTTTTACAAATGATAAAATCATTCACATAGCTGATTCAGATTAAAAATATATATATACAGGTGAACCATTGCTATATGAAAGGGGGCTACTTGTTGACAACATTTTTTCAATTTCATTAGGGATGGCATTACTTGTCCTTGTTTATTGACATGTTAGGTATATTTTGAAGCTTTTTGTGAGGTGAAAATCCTTGAATTAGATAGATTGGATAAGAATAATAATTTAGTTATATATTTTATACCGAAGACAACTTAAAATTGGTTAAATGTCATGCCATCAGCATTAACTGGAAGAAGTAGCTAGTAATATCCTTTATTGGAAACTAGATCTACATATGGGGCTTCCCAGGTGGCGCTAGAGGTAAAGAACTCCCTGCCAATGCGGGAGATGCAAGTACTCCGTGTTTAGGGCAAGCTTATAAAGACGTTATGGAGGTCTTGAGGCTCTTCCTTTAATTTTTCTTGCCTTACATATTGCAAACATATCATATGCTACTTATTTTTGTTCAAATCTGTACATAGATTAATCCACATACAATTGACACTGTCATCTATTGAGTATTTCAAGTCATCTCTCATCACCAACTTATTTTTAGCAATGGAAGCAACTGAGATACTTTTGAAGTTGCTATAATCCTATTTACATTAATTTATCCAATAACACTTTAACAATTTAAAGATTTTTTTTTCCCCCCAGAAAGTAATTACAATGATGATGTGCTTTGTAATTTGTTGATGGCAAAGGCATTTTCCTTAAAAAGAGTTTTGATGTACATTACTTTAAATATGGTTCTGAAATAGTGGTTGTGCAAAATGCATTGTACTAATTAAGCAAGCTAGAAGTAGTAAGAGAATTTGTGGTTATTATGCTAATTTCTGGACCAAATTAAAAAGTGCAGTCAATTCTTTATTACCCAATTTATTTGATAGTTGCAGCTGCCTCTCCAGTACCCATTCACCTCTTCTTAGTAACTCCTGATTTCTGTTTGGGATTCCGGGCAGTTTTAGGAAAGATGATAACTCCATCCATCAGCTTTAAGAATAGAGCACATCACCTTGACCAAGACAGATGGAATAATGCACTCCCCTTGCCACCAAGATTGGCTCAGGAGTTGGCATATGATCAAAGCTAGTATAATTAAAGAGAGAGAATGCTGGGAAAACTAAGACTTTCTTTTCCTTTGGGTGGAATGACCCACAGATACAAAGTCTAGAACTCTGGAAGCCATATTGTTTCCTTAGTAAAGATTCTACGCTGATCTGAAGTAAAGAGGGATATACAGAGAAAGAAAGGGTAAAGGAATCACAGTAAGACTGAGATATAGACTGATAACATTTTAAGCAAACCATAACTACTCTAAATGACAGAGCAGAAGCCCAGCTCCTGGTTAAAAATCAGTGTGTGATTTTTCATGCCTGACCATAGCCAATTACAAAGGTCCTACTTAGCGGGTCTCACAGGGGGAGAGCTGCCATCCACGCACCAGACTTGGTGCATGGCCATTGCACTCTGTGAAGGGAGTTGCAGTCAAGAACTCAGTTGTGCTTTTACTCTTAGTTTGTCTGAATTTTTAGTCCAGGCTTGTATGTTCCAGGCTGCAAATCTGATGGTCTGTCATTTAGAGCAGTCAAAAAATGTCCTTTGGTCACTTTTTGTGTGTGTGTGTGTTGTGTGCAGCATGTGGATTGAACTGGCACTCCCTGCAATGGAACATAGATTCTTAACCACTGGACAGTTAGGGAAATCCCTGTGTTTTCTTTTACTTGAGGCCAAAACCATTCTGACATATTCATATTAATGTGTGGGCAGAGAAGGTAAGATTCTGTGACTACAAGAAATATGTCTTGGTATTTATGTTTGAATACAAATGTGTCTGATCCATAGTATTGCAAGATAAGTAATAAAGCCACACTAGGAAATCAACTCCATAGACTATGTGGCCAGGTTTGCTCATCATAAGCTCTTGCTCAGTGTCCATTCTGGTTTCTTTATTAGGAAGAATCACCCTTGACAAACTCAAGTAAAGGATGTTCAAGTTGATTTAATAATGTTGCTTATGTTATATAATAATCTGAATGCCCCAGAGGGATATCAGAAGCTCAGCTGAGCTGGGAAAAAGAGAACTGAGATCGTAGGTATCAGAGTAACCAATTTAAGGCAGAAAGGAAATATAAAAGAATTAAGTCTTTAACCAGTTTCTGAGATAATGTAAGCAAAGAGGCTAAAATCAGAGAAACTGCCAACTTCTCCTGTCCCATTTTCCCTATGAATTGGTGCAATGGTCCAGAGCCGAGTGGAAGGGACGACTGTTAAGGAAGCCCTGAACAAAAAGACTCTATCATTTTTATAGACCTCAGGGGGGAAATTACTGAATACTAACAGTAAACAAAATGTCTTCAAGGCTTGCCTTTTCACTTCATAAGAAGACCTTGGAAGAGGCACCCTAAAAGGACCTCAGCCCAAGGCTTCAAACAAAGAAGCCTAGGAATATAGGAGCCTGGTCTAAGAATGCAGACAAACATAAGAGCATGACCAACCAGAGGGTGCCTGAGTTTTTGACTGTGTCTCCTTCGAAAGATGGCAGTGCACCGAGTCTGGAATGGGGCAGGCAGCGCTCCCCCATGAGACCTGCCAGGTAGGATCGTTATAATAGGCTATGATCAGAACTGAAAAATCACACACTGATTTTTAACCAGGAGTTGGACTCCTCAAGAGGGGAAGCCAGATTGTTTTTTATTCTAAGACCCTAAGTATTTTCATGGACGCTATTTAATGTAGTATTTGAGTACCTAATATATCACATGAATCAGACTTAAATTATACATTGTTTGAATACTCCTGCATTTGTTGGTTTTAATATTCCATGTTGGAAGCCTTTGGGTTCAAAGACTTTTAAGTAGGTTACAATCAGCATGGCAGAAGTGAAACTCAACAGACAACACTCAAGAGAAAATCAGCCACTCTATAATCAAAAAACTTGGTGTCACATATTCTAAAATTTAAAAAACTCAAAGAATAAAGATCCATAATTATTTGCTCCCTGGACAGTCATGCAACTCTTAAATCTTCAATATTTTATTTCAGTGTACAAATACTATAATCCCTTTACAGATCCTGTTTTACTTAATAAGTATTATACAGTTTTCCAAATATATGCCAACACTCCTTTCAAATGGTCTTTTGAAGTTTAAAAGCGCTCATGACAATAAGTTCTTTCCCCATCCCTTGCTGAATGCAACAAAATCTCAACTTTCTGAGGGTCATGAGGTCTCCTCCTCTGCTGATTACAAGGCAGATCTAAAAGGGAGTGGGACTTCTTGAATACACTGGGTATTAGAAAAATCCCCAAAACTAAACAAACAAAAATAATTTAGCTTTGAAGTGTTAAACTGGGATGTAAATTGAGGTACACACATGGTAAGATGCTGTTTCTCTGACACTAAATCAATAGGAAATAAACTGTTTTTAAAACAGTATTCTATTTTTCTCACAGAATTTTAAACTCAAACATGACAAATTTAACTTTTGGCAGCTAAAAATAAACCATACAGTAACTAATGGATAAAAGGTTTGACTGAAAGTCAGGGTCACACAAGGAATGAAAAAATGACGCTTTAAAATCTTGTCTAGATTGAGATGGTAAATTTTATGTTATGTGTGTTTTACCACAAGAAAAAAATGAAAAAAAAAGAGAAAACCATCTTACCTAATAGCAAGAAGTTCAGATTTTAGAATAAAAGGTAGGGAAAGGGGAGTGTTGAATCAAACCAACTTTCTTTTTGGTTAAATGACTCATTTTTGAATCGCTTTTATTTTCTACAACTAGTACTTCAACTTTGGATACTTGGGAAAATATGTTTTATATTAATATTTCAAAATCTGACCTAAAATACTGGGAAATTTATTGGTGCTATAGTGGTAAGTACAGTTACTACAGAATGAGTTTTATCAGCCCAAACAAACCAACACTGAATAATTGAATGAAATGGACACTGATTTATAAATGCTGCCTGGATGTCTGAGGCCAGCTTTGTCTACCTTTCGGATGTCTGGCTATTCCCACGTGGTCTTTCCATGACTTCCCAGACCTTCATTCCTGTCCTCACCCAGGCATTCAAGCTAGTGGCACCCATAGGCAGAGATAAGACAATAGAAGAAAAAGAAGATGATGGATCCAGGCCTGGCTCTTCCGATATGTGTGCATGCTACCCTACTATTGCTGCGTGTAACTCAGAGAGACCAGACCAAAGCTTATGCAGAAACCATTGGAAAGGTAGGTAGGATTCCTTGTCCACCTACAGATTAACTTGACTAATATTCCCTAGTAGGTTGGATACTCCCATGTCCTAGTTATCATGTACCTGTTCTCTGAGTGGCCACAAGAATTTTCCTGTCAAAAAGCAAATGCCTTAGTGTAGGGGGAAAAAAAAACAACTCCAAGAATACATGCTGGAGAGTTTCTTGTAACATAGCACAAGACCAAGATTCTCATTTTAATGGTAAATTTTCCATAACTATGCACATAGACCCAAAAGATAAGTTTAAACTATGAGAATGGTCTCTGTTCGTTTCCAAGGCAAACCATTCAATATCACAGTAATCCAAGTCTATGCCCCAACTAGTAATGCTGAAGAACCTGAAGTTGAACGGTTCTATGAAGACCTACAAGACCTTCTAGAACAAACACCCAAAAAATATGTCCTTTTCATTATAGGGGACTGGAATGCAAAAGTAGGAAGTAAAGAAACACCTGGAGTAACAGGCAAATTTGGCCTTGGAGTATGGAATGAAGCAGGGCAAAGGCGAATAGAGTTCTGCCAAGAGAACGCACTGGTCATAGCAAACACCCTCTTTCAACAGCACAGGAGAGGACTCTATACATGGACATCACCAGATGGTCAACACCAAAATCAGATTGATTATATTCTTTGCAGTAAAAAATGGAGAAGTGCTATACAGTCAGCAAAAACAAGACCGGGAGCTGACTGTGGCTCAGATCATGAACTCCTTATTGCCAAATTCAGACTGAAATTGAAGAAAGTAGGGAAAACCACTAGACCATTCGGGTATGACCTAAATCAAATCCCTTATGACTATACAGTGGAAGTGAGAAATAGATTTAAGGGACTAGATCTGACAGACAGAGTGCCTGATGAACTATGGACAGAAGCTCGTGACATTGTACAGGAGACAGTGATCAAGACCATCCCCAAGAAAAAGAAATGCAAAAAGGCAAAATGGCTGTCTGAGGAGGCCTTATAAATAGCTGTGAAAAGAAGAGAAGTGAAAAGCAAAGGAGAAAAGGAAAGATATACCCATTTGAATGCAGAGTTTGAAAGAAGAGCAAGGAGAGATAAGAAAGCCTTCCTCAGTGGTCAATGCAAAGAAATAGAGGAAAACAACAGAATGGGAAAGACCAGAGATCTCATCAAGAAAATTAGAGATACCAAGGGAACATCTCATGCAAAGATGGGTTCAATAAAGGACAGAAATGATATGGACCTAACAGAAGCAGAAGATATTAAGAAGAGGTGGCAAGAATACACAGAAGAACTGTACAAAAAAGATCTTCATGACCCAGATAATCACGATGGTATGATCACTCACCTAGAGTCAGATATCCTGGAATGTGAAGTCAAGTGGGCCTTAGGAAGCATCACTATGAACAAAGCTAGTGGAGGTGATTCCAGTTGAGCTACTTCAAATTCTGAAAGATGATGCCGTAAAAGTGCTGCACTCAATATGTCAGCAAATATGGAAATCTCAGCAGTGGCCACAGGACTGGAAAAGGTCAGTGTTCATTCCAATCCCAAAGAAAGGCAATGCCAAAGAATGCTCAAACTATCACACAATTGCACTCATCTCACATGCTAGTAAAGTAATGCTCAAAATTCTCCAAGCCAGGCTTCAGCAATATGTGAACCATGAACTTTCAGATGTTCAAGCTGGTTTTAGAAAAGGCAGAGGAAGCAGAGTTCAAATGGCCAATATCTGCTGGATCATTGAAAAAGCAAGAGAGTTCCAGAAAAACATCTATTTCTGCTTTATTGACCATGCCAAAGCCTTTGACTGTGTGGATCACAATAAACTGTGGAAAATTCTGAAAGACATGGGAATACCTGAACTGCCTCTTGAGAAACCTGTATGCAGATCAGGAAGCAACAGAACCAGATGTGGAACAACAGACTGGTTCCAAATAGGAAAAGGAGTATGTCAAGGCTGTATAATGTCACCCTGCTTATTTAACTTATATGCAGAGTACATCATGAGAAATGCTGGGCTGGAAGAAGCACAAGCTGGAATCAAGATTGCCGGGAGAAATATCAATAACCTCAGATATGCAGATGACACCATCCTTATGGCAGAAAGTGAAGAAGAACTTAAGGGCCTCTTGATGAAAGTGAAAAAGGAGAGTGAAAAAGTTGGCTTAAAGCTCAACATTCAGAAAACTAAGATCATGGCATCTGGTCCCATCACTTCATAGCAAATAGATGGGGAAACAGCGGAAGCAGTGTCAGACTTTATTTTTGGGGGCTCCAAAATCACTGCAGATGGTGACTGCAGACATGAAATTAAAAGACGCTTACTCTTTGGAAGGAAAGTTATGACCAACGTATACAGCATATTAAAAAGCAGAGACATCACTTTGTCAACAAAGGTCTGTCTAGTCAAGGCTATGGTTTTTCCAGTGGTCAAGTATGGATGTGAGAGTTGGACTATAAAGAAAGTTGAGTGCCAAAGAATTGATGCTTTTGAACTGTGGTGTTGGAGAAGACTCTTGAGAGTCCCTTGGACTGCAAGGAGATCCAACCAGTCCATCCTAAAGGAGATCAGTCCTGGGTGTTCATTGGAAGGACTGATGTTGAAGCTGAAATTCCAATACTTAGGCAACCTGATGCGAAGAGCCGACTCATTTGAAAAGACCCTGATGCTGGGAAAGATTAAGGGCAGGAGGAGAAGGGGACAGCATAGGATGAGATGGTTGGATGGCATCACCGACTCAATGGACATGGGCTTGGATGGACTCCGGGAGTTGGTGATGGACAGGGAGGCCTGGTGTGCTGTGGTTCATGGGGTCGCACAGAGTCGGAGATGACTGAGCTACTGAACTGAACTGAACCTCATACTACGCTAAAAACTCTGATAAAGCAGAATAAAGAAACAATGATATTAAGAAAGGACTGTGTACTTGTTGTTGGTTAAAAATATTTTCCTCAAAGATATCAGGTCTTGATTTCTTTAATTTATAAATGTTACTTATTATAGCAAAGTCTGTGCCGATGGGATGATATGAAGAATCTTGAGGTGAGGAGAGAATCCTGGATTATCCATGTGGACTGTAAATACAATCATGTGTACCCTTGGAAGAAGGAGGCAGATGGAGATTTTAGTACACACAGAACAAAGCTGTGTGATTAAAGCAGAGAGGGCATTGAAGATGCTGGCCATAAAGCTGGTCATGTGGTTCAAGACAAGGTGTACTGGCAGGTACAGAAACCGAAAGAGACAAGAACAGATTCTCCCCTCTTGCTTCTGGAGGGAAGAGGGCCCTGAAGACACTTTGATTTTGGTCCAGTGCTATTGATTTCTAACTGCTGGCCTTCAGAGCCATGAGAGAGAAATTTCTGCTGTATGACACAGTCTGTTGCAAATTTATGATAGCAACCATAGGAAACAAAGTAACTTTGCAAAAAAAAAACCCACAAAAACCAGACTGTAAAAGGCTTGAAGTACTTCCAACTAACATGGTGAACATGGGAAATGCAATTCAAGGGACGATGGGACTCAGACTATATGAAGTCATCACCAGAGGGGCCTCAGCATGTATTCCCACTATTTTCCCCCAACAATTGGCGGGCAGGTTGTGGCCCCTGTCAGACATGCATTGTCAGTCCAAGTTCATTTTCAGCATGTGAGTGGGTTGGCCAACTCTGAACTCCACATTGACACATGTCTGCAGACAAGGTATATGTCAATAAAAATTCTAGAGATATACCTGCCTTGCCCTGAGTCAGCTGGGACCTATGAACTCCCAGAACTATATAGTGTAGCTGATAATGCCTGTGGATGCATAAATCTCATTGAAAAGTCTGCTCTGTGTAATGAGCAAGAAAGTCATGGAAAGTTAGGCAAATTATGTTACCACTACTGGGTTCCCCTTAATGGCTCAGATGGTAAAGAATCCACCTGCAATATTGGAGACCTGGGTTCAGTCCCTGGGTTGGGAAGATCCCCTGGAGAAGGGTATGGCAACCCACTCCAGTATTCTTGCCTGAAGAATTCCATGGACAGAGGAGTCTGGCGGGCTACAGACCACGGGGTCACAAGGAGTCAGACATGACTGAGCGACTAAACACACACACACATGTTACAACCACCACCAAAACAATGTGCAAATAAAAAGTAACTTTATGACCTCCAAACTTTAGAAGGAAATTGTTTTGCCCCTAACATTTTGGGACCCTGGTCCAGAAGCACAATTTTAGTTCTACTTACCATAGGTTTAAAGATGTAAAAGTCCTAAATTAAGCCAACCAGCTATTATATAAAACATGTTCTAATTGCTTATCTTGCTGCTGCTGCTAAGTCACCTATCTTGACAAATACACTTTTATAATAAGAAGCAAATATATGTGTAAACCTATAGTTTTTATGTGATTTTAGCCAAAGAGTGAAGACAACTCAATTTAACTATTAATTGTGTGCATCTAGGTGTTATGCTGGTTGAATGGTGACTTTGGATGACTGAATAAATTAAAACTTATAAATTATTATATACTTCTTCCATGAAATTTCTTTCTCTTGCCTCCATTTCAGCAATATCAATAATTTGTTATTATAATCATTATTTCTCCCTTGAGTTATAGTCTATTAATAGCAGTTAAATAAAAGATTAAGCAATTCTATTGTACCCTGATAGTTCAGTTGGCAAAGAATCCACCTGCATTGTAGGAGACCCCACTTTGATTCCTGGGTTGGGAAGGTCCGCTGGAGAAGGGATAGGCTACCCACTCAGTATTCTGGCCTGGATACAGTCCATGGGGTCACAAAGAGTCAGACATGACTGAGCGACTTTCACTTTCATTGTATCCAAAATGGATACATTTCAATATATTTTCATATTAATAAAAAAATAAATATCAAATATTTTAAATAATTTTCATAAGTTTTCAAAAAGTTACTTTAGGCTTAGATTATTTAAAACCAAAATACAAATCCAAATAATAATAAGCATCAATATTTTAACTCAAAATTACTAAAGTGGAAGTGTACTAATTTTTGAAAATATATCATGTTAAATACATTTATGAAAATAAAACTATTCACACTCCTTGTGTTCACTGTCCACCAAATTTCTAATGTAAAGTTGTCAAGCTTCACACATTTGAGTCTCAAATTATATAATGTGATTTTGAGAGCAGTATTAATTACTATTATAAAATGTCCATCAGCTGCCTTCTGCAATGTTGCAAATACTACACTAATTAATTCCTGGGTACTTCCTGAAGCACATATTGGAACACTGACTGGAAATGGTACTTTGCTATGGGAGTATCTATGGCATTCACACTGAGAGGAAGAATCTGACAGATTAATTTGATTCCCTGATAGGAAATCCTTCTTGCACACTGAAGCATTGCCTGTCTTCAATATGATCAGCTTTACAATCACAAATTTTCATCCTTATCCCTACCACCAAGAACACAAAGGAGGAAGTACAGAAAAGTGTTTTCCTGGGCCCTGAGCGGCGTTACTCACAAGAGAGGCTGCTGAGCATCTGGCAGTAGTAAGACTCTGGTTCTAAGTGAGGCAGGACCCAGGTTCTCTCTCATTCTTTCATGGGTTGGAGTGTTTTATAGTCATCTGCTAAACCATGAAACACAGGGCAAGGGTCCTACTGCCCTGGCCTAAGGAGAGTGCTGGAAGGGAAATCCCCACATTTTTACCTCTGTGTAGCACATGGCTCTAGCCTTGAAGAAAGGCTGCCAGGTAGTTAGCCCAGCTTTCAAAGACCTACCTGTTGATGAAGCAGAATTAACCTCAGAACTACTTTATTTATTTTTTTAATCTTAATTTAAAAAATTATTTTATTTATCTATGTTTGGCTGTGCTGAGTCTTCTTGGCCTCACGGGCAAAGAAGTTTTCTCTAGTTGTGGAGAGTAGGGGCTCCTCTCTAGTGGAGTGCAGGCTTCCTATTGCAGTGGCTTCCCTTGTTGCAGGGCATGGGCTCTAGATGGGCTTCAGTGGCTGCGGCACATGGGCTCAGAAGTTGCGGCTCCCAGACTCCAGAGCCACAGGTTCAGTAGTTGGGGTGCAAGGGCTTAGTTTTCTGCAGCATGAAGGATCTTTCTGGATCAGGGATCAAACATGTGTCTCCTGCATTGGCAGGTGGATTCCTATCCACTGCACCACCAGAGAAGCCCCCTACAACTACTTTAAAAAATCACTGGAGATGTCATGACGTGTCTTTACCTTGCTTGCATTTGTAGTTTGCTGTTCCCTACAGAAACATTCCCCGCTACCACCTCTTCCCATGTCCAATTTCCTCAAGTTACACTTAAAATGATAGTGAGAAATGACAGTGCTCCGAAAGACATATTTACAGTTAAAGAATATATAGAAAAAAAGAATATATGGTAAAATATGTGTATCTGTACACTTCCAGTGGGGAGACTGACAGGGTTATCAGAACACTCATAAACAACAAAGTTACAAGTAGAATACTTGAAAAGCTCAAATAACAAAAAGAGTAACAATTTTACTCCCCTGGACAAATCCTGTGACTTCTTTCAAATCTATGTTAAAATCGTCCTTTTGAAATCAGACAATTCTTGAGGATATGATTAACTTTCCCTTCCCCTGATAAGCATCAGAGTATCTCAGAGACCCTCTCTCTTGCAGACTACAAGACAGATGTTGAAGAGGGTCTTGGACATACTAAGGTACTGAAAAAAAGTTTATAATTTTGGTGTGTTCAAAAATTAGGAGATGGTCCTGGATGAGCACTTTCCTTCTTCAATGCTATTCTTGGAAATGGACAAATCAATCTCAAATGTCTTAAAATTTTACTTTAATTTTTAACAACTTTATTGAGATATAATTTACAGATCATACAATTCACTCATTTAATGTGCAAAACTAAGTCACTTTTATTATGTTCACAGAGTTGGGAAACCATTCCCGGAATCAATTTTGGAACGTTTTTGTCTTCCTAGAAAGAAATTCCTTCCCTATAGCAATCACTTCCCATTCCTTTACAACCCACCTCTGCCCTAGGCAATCATTGGTCTACTTTCTGTCTATAGATTTGCCTTTTCTGAACATCTCATATAAATTGAATTGTGCAATAAGTGTCTTTTGAGACTGATTCTTTTCACTTAACATATGTTTTCAAGATTCCTCTGTTGTAGCATGTGTCAGTATCCTGGTCCTTTTTATTTTTGAATAGTCTTTTATCATATAGATGTATTTATTTCATTTATCCATTCATCAGTTGATGTAAATTGGAGTTGTTTCCATTTAATGCTCTTACGAATAATGCTGCCAGAGACATTTGTGTGAATGGATTTAGGAATGGAATTTCTGGGTCACCTGGTGTAACTCTATATTTAAATTTTAAGGAATGCCAAACTGCATCATTTTGCACTACCTGATGGCTTTCATTGTGGCTCAGCTGGTAAAGAGTCTGCCTGCAATGTGGGAGATCTGGGTTCGATCCCTGGGTTGGGAAGATCCTCTGGAGAAGAGAAAGGCTACCCTCTCCAGTATTCTGACCTGGGAGAATTCCATGGACTGTATGGTTTGGGGTCGCAAGGAGTTGGACACAACTGAGCAAATTTCTCTTTCATAGCAATTTATGAAAGTTCCAAATTCTTCACATCCTCTCCAACTCTTGTTATTGTTTTCCTTTTATTTTTTTTATAGCCATCCCAGCAGGTGTAAATGGTTCAGTGGTAAAGAACCCACTTGCCAATGCAGGTGACGCGGGTTTGATTTCTGGGTCAGGAAGATGCCTTGGAGAAGGCACCCCACTCTAGTATTCTTGCATGAGGAATCCCATGGACAGAGGAACCTGCCATGGGGTCACAAAAGTGATGGACATGACTTAGCAACTGAACAATAGCAAAAGTAGCTATAATATATCACACTGTAGTTTTGATTTGCATTTTCCCTAATGGCTAATGTTGTTGATCATCTTTTCATGTGCTAACTGGATACTTGTATATCTTATTTGGTAAACTATCTGTTCAGATACTTTGCCTATTTTTAATTTTGTTTTTATTATTGCATTAATAGAGTTAATTAACATGGATTTAAAGACCTTTATCAGAGATATGATTTGCAAATATTTTCTCTAATTTTCTTTCATTTCTCTCATCTTTTACTTCCTTAATTTAATGTTTATAGCACAAAAATTTTAAATTTCAATAAAGTCTATGTGATGGTTAATACCATATCAACTTAACTAGGTCATGGTGGAGGGGTTGCCCAGATATTTGGTCAAACATTCTGAGACTGATCAAAGCAGATTACCTTCTTTACTGTGAGTGAAAGTGAAAGTCACTCAGTCACATCCGACTCTTTGTGACCCCATGGATAGTCCACGGAATTCTCCAGGCCAGAATAGTGGAGTGGGTAGCCTTTCCCTTCTCCAGGGGACCTTCCCACCCCAGGGATCAAGCCCAGATCTCCCACATTTGCAGGTGGATTCTTTACCAGCTGAGCCACAAGGGAAGCCCAAGAATACTGGAGTGGGTAGCCTATCCCTTCTCCAGCAGATCTTGCTGACCCAGGAATCAAACCAGGGTCTCCTGCATTGCAGTCAGATTCTTTACCAACTGAGCTATCAGGGAAAAGCTTTACTGTGAGTGGGCCTCATCTAATCAGTTGAAGACCTAAACAGAACAAAAAAACCTGACCCTCCTTTGAGTAAAAGGAACTCCTCTTGCCTAACTGTTTGTGCTGGCCCATTAATCTTTCTCTGCCTTTGGACTCAAACCAAAACAGCAATGTTCTGGGGTCTCAAGCGTATGAGCTATTGGAACTTAAAACATCTATTCTCCAGATTCTCTGGTTTGCTGACTGAAGATCTTGAGATTACTTAGTCTTTATAATTTCATGAGCCCATTTCTTTCTCTTTCTATATATGTATAGATATCTCTTTCCATATGTGTATATATCTTGTCAGTTATATTTCTCCAGAGAATCCTGAGTAATGCAGTCTAATTTATTTCTTTTTTCATTGCTTGTGATTTTGATGTCATATCTAAGAAGGCTCTCCCTAACCCAAGGTCACAACCCAAGGTCCTACATTATAGTTTGGTACTTTTATAGTTTTAGCTCTTATATTTAGGACTGTGATCCATTTTGAGTTAATTTTTATATTTGGTGTGAGGAATGGTTCCAACCTCATTCATTTACATTTGGGTATCCAATTCACTGTCCACTGAATTGTCTTGGCACACTTATTAAAAATCAATTGACCACTAATATGGGTGTTCATTTATTTTGACATTCTATTCTGTTCTAAGAACGTACATGTCTACTCTCACATTGTCACATTGTCTTGATCACTGTAGTTTCATAATAAGTTTGAAATTAGGAATTGTGAGTGTGATGATTCTATATACCATCATTAAGTATGATGTTAGTTGTGATTTTATTGTAGGTAGCCTTTATTTAGTTAAGGGAGTTACCCTCTATTCCTAGTTTGTTGGTTGTCCTTATGAGAAATTGCTGATTTTTGTCAAATGACTTTTCTATGTCTATGGAGATGTCTGCTTGGTTTTTGTCCTTAATTATATTGATAGGCTTATTACATTAACTAACTTTTGGATGTTACATCAACCTTGCAACCTGGGGTAAGTCTTGTTTTAAAGTTCTGAACCTGTGTTTTTTTGACACTGCAGTGCTGAATCATCAGTAATACTAGTTGCTGTAATAATGTAGTAGAACTTTTTCTATACGCATGGGTTGTTGAGCCTTTCCAGTCTGAATGTAGGATATATTTGATAATCCAACTGTGAATTGAGATTCACTTGTTGGTGAAGAATTTGCCTGCAACCCAGGTTCAACCCCTGGGTTAGGAAGGTCCCCTAGAGGAGGGCATGGCAACCCACTCCAGTGTTCTTGCCTGGAGAATTCCATGGATAGAGGAGCCTGGCAGGCTACAGTCCATGGGGTCACAAAGAGTCAGACACAACTGAGGGACTAACACTTTCACTTTTCCTATCATTCTGATTTTTTTCTTTTCTGGTATCAATGAGTCTTCAACGCAAATGAAAACATTATCAAAATTAGAAGCCACAAAGCTACCAAGTGGAAATAACAAAAGTTAGATACTATGTTAGTTTTCTAAGGCCATCATGACAAAATACCACAAACTGAGGCTTAAATAACAGACATTTATTGTCTCATGGTTCTGTAGGCCAGAATCTCAAGATCAAGGCTTTGGCAAGGTTTTACCTTCTGGGAGTTTTGAGGAAGAATCAGTTCCGTATCTGTCCTCGAGTTTCTGGTGGTTTGCTTGGCAATCTCTAGGGTTCTTTAGCTTATAGGTGCATCACCTGATCTCTGTGTTGATATCATAGGGGTTCCCTGTGAATGTGGTGTCTGTCTCCAAGTTTCCCCCTTTTTATCAGTTATGTTAGAATAGGGCTCATCCTAATGTCATTTAACTTGAGCACCTCTATAAAGACCCTATCTTCAGATAAGGTCACATTCTGAGGGACTGTGAGTTAGGACTTCAATATATGAATGTGGGAGGACACAACTGACTCCATAATAGCTATCTTCTGAGAAGTGAATCAAACTGTTTTCTAAAGCTTTCATGTAGAGCCTTAAAATGGACCCTAAAAATGACATCTCCATATTTTCAGTATTTAATCCTTATTCATGAAATAAAGTTGAAATATGACCAATTCTGTTATTTGATTATTCTTATTGGATGCTAGGAACATTCTAGATTAGAACTACCATATGTTCTAAGACACATTCTTTCTATGTCGATAAAGCTTTTAATTATGGAATTCTAGGAGGTCACGCATAGTAGCTGTGGCTTAATTAAATAAGATTTTTTGGCATTAGGAAAGAAAAGGATAAAAAGAAAGTGGAAAGTAAGAGAGGAGGAGAAAGAATAATAGCAGCAGATAGAGGAGAGAAAGAAGAGAAACAGACAGCAACTCAGATAGATTAATTCTTCCCTGGTGATATGACTGTCAGAGACAAATGATATAGAATTACCATAGATTTTAAAGTCAGATTCAAACAAAACTGTAATAAGTCTGTGTTCGGCATGGATAAGCCTTTTAAAATGATATGTATATATGTGTATATATATATATTTTCCTTTTTATATTTTAGGGTGCTGTCAGAAAGAAGTCAAATCTTTTGCATCTATTTCTAAAATTTACATATTCAGCTATACTGACATTTACCTAAATGTTTTATCTTCTTCACTCCATTAAACAAATTATATTTGAACTTGCCAAGTAGAAACTCAAGTTTAGCAATAAAACATAAGCTAAATAAATACCAAATAATGATGAGACAATTTGTTTGAAAATTTAAAAACTAGGGCAGTAATTTAATATTCTAATTATGAACAATTATATAACTCAGAACATTTTATTGTTTCAATCATGTGTATGTAAACTAATTATCTGAACTAATATGCTAAATAAGATTGTGATTTATGGAACATTAATTTAAATGATTGTTCAAAGCGTGACATTTTCCAAAGAGTCAATTTCTTTGTATAACTCTTTTAAAGAGGGAAAATGTGTTAGACTATGTAAATTTACTTAATTTTAGAATTGCAGTTACTAGCTACTTGAAATGACTTTGAAATGACATATTCTCAGACTTGGCTTTAAATAGATGCATTGAGTTTTTTTCTTCTTGTCATTTTTGGACATTGGCATTACTTGTTCATAATAGAAAATCATGCTTTTATTTAAAATAAAATCTCTATTGAAAATGATACATTCAGAGGTTCACAAGATCAAAGTGTTAAGGTCAGCCCTTAGGGCAAGCACATTTTGGAATGTATAAATGACTAATTTACAAATCAATGGGTAAAGTTAGGATATGTACAGTATACATATTTAAAAATTATAAACAAAGTAAGATTATTCCTAAAAATATTCCTCATATCTCACAGATTTTTAAAAAATAAAATTTGAGGCTCAGGGCAATAACTCAGGATAATAATAGGGTTATGAACCTTATTATAATTTTGTAAGCTTACAATTTGACTCAAATTTTCTGTGCAATAAATCTTGTAGACCATGAAATTAATTTTTCTTTCTTTTTTTTCTCCCTTCTTATAGGCACAGAAGAATGTCCAGTTACAAATTAGTGCTTCTTGCTGGAGTATGGGGGATAAAGGAAGACATACAATGTTAGATGTGTTTTGTGTGTGTGTGTGCTGAGTCGTTCAGTCCTGTCCAACACTGTGACTCCATGGACTGTAGCCTGCCAGGCTCCTCTGTCCACAGGTTTCTCCAAGTAAGAATACTGGAGTGAGTAGCCATTCACTTCTCCAGGGGATCCTCCCAACCCAGGGATCAAACCCTAGTCTCCTGCATTGCAGGCAGACTCTTTACCATCTGAGCCACCATTAGCTAATTATTCTTCATCTTCACAAAAATATGTTGATGTAAATAGAGCAAGGATGCTTTTCTAGGTTATAGGTTCTGAAAGATCCTCAATCCACTTTTAAGTTATTAGAGCATACATAGTGGATGCTTATTGTCTTACCTTTTATATAACTAAAATTATCTACTCTGACATCTGAATCAGGGTATTTGTGTGTGAGGGTGTGTGTCTTCTATTAGTTTCTGCATTTCTTTTTGAGACTTATGTTTTATTTGGCAGACATACTAAGCAGGAGACTGCCTGCGATGCAGGAGACATGAATTCAATCCCTGGGTCGCAAAGATCCTTGGTAGAAGGAAATGGCAACCCACTCTAGTATTCTTACATGGAAAATCACATGGACAGAGAAGCCTGGAGGGCTACAGTCTACGGGGTCGCAGAGAGTTGGATACAAATTAGTGAGTAAACCATCACCACCACTGAGGACTTCAAGCCCAGGAAGCAGCATTTCAAGTAACCCCCGAGAAAACTGCTTTGAGGAGGCAAGAGGAGACCTAGAATATACAGGAGTTCTGCAATCAAGCGCAGGTAGTAGGAACAAAAGATTATTTTGATAAAAGAAAACAATATCTCAGCTAAAGGAATTCAGCGCTTTTCTATGTGTGGGAAGATGCGAGTCTGGGCTCACTCCAATCATTCCTTTGATATGTGCCTCAGCTCTACAGGGCTGTATCCTGTGTCTTCAAACCCTGAGTTTCCTCAAGACTCACTATTGAGAGTGGTTGTAGTCTGACGGCTGCCAAATGGCAGGTCTTCTTGGATTCCTTCAAGAGTTCCCTCAGGGCTCACCAGCTGAGCCCTGGAGGGCTGCAATTGCTGACTGTACCATCCTTTGCTTACTGATATGCTGGGCAATATTTTATTTCTCAGTTCCTCTTCTTGGTCCAAAATTCGACCGGTGTTTGGGAGATATTTCATGACTAATTTTTGTCCCTCGGTGCTGACAGTCTCTTCCCAGATCAAGCAAAAATTCTTAATATGCCACTCCAGGTGCCAATTTCTGGATCAAGCCCTGTTGCTAATTAAAGGTTCTCTGGACCCTCTCTCTTATTAGTCAATTATGACCCAGCAGGTATTTTCCCTTTTTGCTCCTTCTCATACCTAGAACCATATTATTGCAATCATTCTGTAAAAATCATAAATGTGATCTATTTCCTCAAGATGTTTAGCCATCACCAGTCTTTTGGAGGTCTGATTACACATTGGGTACTATAAGAGCAAACATTCTTGTAAAATAGCCAGGACATAAGTAGTACAGCTAGTAACACTGACAAAGTTATAGGGCAGCAGAGAAACACGAAGCATAAACAATTTGGAAACGAACAGCAAATTAAAACGATGATTAGCATAACTAGTTGTAGTTCAGTTGCAATAAACCGTCAGGTCTACAGGTAAGCCGGGTGCATTTGTTTTACCCAAGTGATTTACTCTGGCATTGTGAACCCAGCTTTCCAAGGTTTGGTTTCCATCTGAAGATTTAAAGACTGCTATGGACTGAATTGGGCTTCCCAGGTGGCGCTAGTGGTAAAGAACCCACTTACCAGTGCAGGAGATGTAAGAGACCTGAGTTCAATCCCTGGGTCAGGAAGATCCCCTGGAGAAGGGCATGGCAAACCCACTCCAGTATTCTTGCCTGGAGAATCCCATGGACAGAGGAGCCTGGTGGGCTCCAGTCCACAGGGTTGCAGAATAGTACACAACTGAAACAACTTATCATGCAGGCACACACGCATGGACTGAATTGTGTCCCTAAATTTGGAATCCCAAATATGACTATCTTTGGAGATAGAGCCTTTAAAGAGATAATAAAGGTCAAATGAGATAATAAAGGTCAAAATAATGGGGCCCTAGTTCAATGTGACTGCTTTCTGTGGTGGCTCAGATGGTAAATAATTTGCCTCCAATGCAGGAGACCCGTGTTCGATCCCTGGGTTGGGAAGATCCCTTGGAGAAGGGGATGGCTACCCACTCCAGTTTTCTTGCCTGGAGAAATCCATGGACAGAGGAGCCTGGAAAGAGACTCCAGGTACACATGGGCACAGAATAAAAGCTATATGGAGCCATAGTAAAAAGATGTCTCTCTGCAAGGCAAGGAGAAGTTTCCAAAGAAACCAAATCTGCTGACACTTTGTTCTTGGACATCTTGTCTCCTTCAGAACTGTAAGGAATACCTTTCTGTTGTTTAAGCCACCTGGTCTGTGGTGTTTTGTTATGGCAGTCTTAGCAAATGAATATAGCGATATTTGCAGAAAGTGACTATAATGTGATTAGAAATGTAGATAACAGATGATTTATTGCCTGAATTAAAATGTCCACTTCATTTCTTACTATGTGAACTTAGGCAAATTACTTAACCTGTCTGTGCTCTCCTTCATGTCCTGAATGGTGAATAAAATGATAATATCTATCTCATGTCACATTGTTTAAGGATATGTCCAAGTTATTATATAGAAAGAGGTTAGAGTGGAGCTTGGTACATAGTAAGCCCATGCTAGTATTAGCTTTTTTATCTCTCTTTCTTTCCCTCCTCTTTCTTTTCCTCTTATTCTTCCCCTTCCTTCTTCATTTTTTGAGGAACACAAATGTACGCAAATAACCTCGAGTAAAAGTGGGAGTTACTGCAGGAACACAGATCTTACCAGTTCAGCTCAGTTGCCCAGTCGTGTTCGACTCTGTGACCCCATGGACTGCAGCACACCAGGCTTCCCTGTTCATCAGCAACTCCTGGAGCTTGCTCAAACTCATGTCCATCAAGTCGGTGATGGCATCCAACCATCTCATCCTCTGTCGTCCCCTTCTCCTGCCGCCTTCAATCTTTCCCAGCATCAGGGTCTTTTCAAATGAGTCAGCCCTTCACATCAGGTGGCCAAAGTATTGGAGTTTCAGCTTCAGCATCAGTCCTTCCAATAAATATTCAGGACTGATTTCCCTTAGGATGGACTGATTGGATCTCCTTGCAGTCCAAGGGACTCTCAAGAGTCTTCTCCAACACCACAGTTCAAAAGCATCAATTCTTCGGCACTCAGCTTTCTTTATGGCCCAACTCTCACATCTATACATGACTACTGGAAAAAACATAGCTTTGACTAGACGAACCTTTGTTGGCAAAGTAATGTCTCTGCTTTTGAATATGCTGTCTAGGTTGGTCATGGCTTTTCTTCCAAGGAACAAGCATCTTTTAATTTCACAGCTGCAGTCACCATCTGCAGTGATTTTGGAGCCCAAGAAAATAATATCTGTCACCATTTCCATTGTTTCCCCATCTGTTTTCCATGAAGTGATGGGACTGGATGCCATGATCTTAGTTTTTTGAATGTGGAGTTTTAAGCCAACTATTTCACTCTCCTCTTTCACTTTCATCAAGAGGCTCTTTAGCTCCTCTTCACTTTCTGCCATAGGGTGGTGTCATTTGCATATCTGAGATTATTGATATTTCTCCTGGCAATCTTGATTCCAGCTTGTGCTTCATCCAGCCCGGCATTTCTCATGATGTACTCTGCATATAAGTTAAATAAGCAGGGTGACAATATACAGCCCTGACATACTCCTTTTTGAAATTGGAACCAGTCCATTGTTCCATGTCTGGTTCTAACTGTCTCTTCTTGACCTGCATACAGATTTTTCAGCAGGCAGGTCAGGTGGTCTGCTATTCCCATCTCTTTAAGAATCCCATTAGATGAGATTAACAGAAAAAACTGTAGAAAGATCGGTGAATTTAAGATTAGGAAAAATAAATTGCTAAAAAATAAAGCACACAGAGAAAAAATAAACTAAAAAAGGAAATGAACAATGTCTCAGCGGCCAGTGAAAAAATACCAAGCCATCTAATTAATTGGACTCTTTAAAGAGAGGTGTGTGTGACAGAAAACACTGGAAAAAATGATGGCTGAAAATTCCAAATATGATGAATCATATAAACACACAGCTAAAAAAGCTCAGTGAACCTAAGGAAAGGTAAAACAACCTATCACCTCACTTATATCAAGGTACGTCAAAATCAAATTGCTGAACACTTGTGAAAAAGAGAAAATTTTAAAAGCAGTCTGAGCAAAAGAGAACCAGACAGTACAGTAGAAGAAAGATAAGAGCTAACAGAAACTTTTGTCAGACAGAAGACAAGGGCGTTTTTAAACACTGACAGATTTTGAACCCACAAGTTTATATTCAGTGAATATCTCCTTCAAAGGGAAGGCTAAATAAGAAATTTTTGGTTAAACAAAATGTGAAAAAAATGCATTGTAGACAGACCTGCACTATAGGAAATGTTAAGTGACATTATTTGGATGGAAGATAAATAGTATCTTATAGAAATCTGAAAAACACAAGGAAATGAAAACCATTAAAGTGATATTTATGTGGGCAAATAATAATAAAAAACATACAGAAAAACCCTAAATATATGGAAATTCAGCCTATGCATCAAAGACTAAATCATGAAAGAAATTAGAAAATATTTTGAATGGAATGAAAAAGAAAAAAGCATACCAAAATTGATGACATGTAGTCAGTACAGTACTCATAGTGATACGTATAGTTATTAAGAAAATAGAAAGTTTTAAAATCAATGTTTTAAGCATCCTCTTAGCAACCAAGAAAAAGAACAAGTTAAACCCAAAGTAGAAAGAAATAAATACTAAAGATAAGAGTAAAAGTTAATTAAAAAAGTTAAAACCGAATGAAGCCAAAAGTTGGTTCTTAAAAAAAAAACACAACTGATATAATTGATAAACCTCTAGCTAGACTAACCAAGGGTAAAAGAGATAAAGAACAAGATACCAATACAAGGATAAAGACACTGAAACAAAAATAAAGGAATATTATGAATAATTTTTTGCCAATAAACTGAACAACCCAGGGAAAATAGACAAATTCCATATTACCACAGGTTCCAGTTCCAGACGGCTTCATTGGCAAATGTGATCAAGGGTTTAAGAAATAAATCCAACCTTATAAAAAAACCTTTCAGTAAAAAAAAAAAAAAAAACAAAAACCTTTCAGTAAAGAAAATGAGGGAGTACTTCCTTCAGTTAAGTCAGTTCAGTTGCTCAGTCGTGTCTGACTCTCTGTGACCCCATGGACTGCAGCACACCAGGCTTCCCTGTTCATTACCGACTCCCGGAGCTTGCTCAAACTCATGTCTATTGAGTCAGTGTTCCCATCCAACCATCTCTGCCTCTGTCATCTGCTTCTCCTTCTGCCTTCAATATTTCCCAGCATCAGGGTCTTTACTAATGAGTCAGTTTGTCGCACCATGTGGCCAAAGTATTGGAGCTTCAACATCGGCATCAGTCCCCGCAGTGAGTATTCAGGACTGATTTCCTTTAAAATGGGCTGGTTGGATCTCCTTCCTGTCCAAAGGACTCTCAAGAGTCTTCTCCAACACCACAGTTCAAAAGCATAAAGTCTCGGCTCTCAGCTTTCTTTATAGTCCAACTCTCACATCCATACATGACCACTGGAAAAAACATAGCTTTGACTAGATGAACCTTTGTTGGTAAAGTAATGTCTCTGCTTTTGAATATGCTGTCTAGGTTGGTCATAGCGTTTCTTCCAAGGAGCATGTGTCTTTTAATTTCATGGTTGCAGTCACCATCTGTAGTGATTTTGGAGCCCAAGAAAATAAAATGTCACTGCTTCCACTTTTTCCCTACCTATCTGCCATGAAGTGATGGGACCAGATGCCATGATCTTAGTTTTTTGAATGTTGAGTTTTAAGGCAACTTTTTCACTCTCCTCTTTCACTTTCATTAAGAGGCTCTTTAGTTCTTCACTTTCTGCCATAAAGGTGGTGTCATCTGTGTATCTGAGGTTATTGATATTTCTCCTGGCAATCTTGATTCCAGCTTGGGCTTCGTCAACTTTTTTTTTTAATAAGTGAGCCACTTCATCAGCACAAAGCTAGATAAAGTCCCCATAAACATGAGTTATTAGAAATATCACAACAAACCACAAATAGGAATGAGTAGGAAACAGCACAATTCAACTCCTAAATGCTGAATTGGCTCACTTATTCTTCCTTACTCATTTTATTAAATCAGCATTACCATGATGTCAAACCTGCACAAAGTCATTATGAAAAAGAAAATTATTTGCCAGTGTTTATCATGCACCCCTGGAGGAGGAAACGGCAACCCACTTTAGTATTCTTGCCTGGAGAATCCCCATGGACAGAGGAAACTGGCGGGCTACACTCCAGGGGGTGGCAAAGAGTCAGACACAACTGAGCAACTAAGCATACCTATCATGTACAAAGACAGGAAAATCCTCAACAAATCACTAGCAAATTGAATCTAACAATATATAAAAGTACAAGATAGTATGATGCAAGAGTACATGATTGATTTAACACTAAAAAAATCTATCAATTAAATTCATCATATTAGCAAAAGAGAAAAGCTGTATAATCAAGTCCTTAGGTATAGGGAAAAATTTAATGAAAATCGTACCCTTTCATTCTAAACCTATCTCAGAAAATTTGGAATGAACGTCCTCAACCCGATAGAAGGCAATCTACAACAAAACCTCTTGACATCACTAATAGTAGAAGAATAAATACACATATGCATCATCTTAAGACTGGGAATAAGATGAGAATATCTACTTACTATTTTGATTCAACATTGTACTGAAAGTATTAGTCTAAAAGGAAAGGCATATAAATCAGAAAAGAAATTTGTCTCATGTCATAATCATGTAGGTGGTAACTTAAAAGTGCAAAGTCCAAAGAATCTATCAAGAAGTTTCTAGAGCTAGTAAATAAGTTCAGCAAATTCTCAAGATACGGTTTAATTTGTAAAAGTCATATCTTTATATCATACTAAAAAAGATTGGCAATCACAATAAATATACTTCACAAAGATACCTGAAACCTTTTTAAAATCTGTTAATCACTTTTTATAATCTTTCATTTTTTGCCTATGTTTGTGAATCTCTTTGCTGTAAGCATCCAAAAGACTCTTATTTTGTATTTCCTATCTTACAGTTCAATCATATGAAGCTTTCAGGAGCTGAATTGTGCCGCTTTCTACTGATTCCTGTTTGTGGTTTGTTGTGATATTTCTAATAACTCATGTTTATGGAGCTTTTATCTAGTTTTGTGCTGATGAAGTGGCACACTTTTAAAAAAAAAAAGAAAAAAGCCCCAATTTGTGGTGTTTGCTAATTTCTGTGGTATGAATAATCCCCACACCCCTAGCCAATTTCAGGCTATCAACCTGGTACTGTTGAATGCAGAGTTTGGAAGTAATGCACACACTTGGCTTTTGTGAGTTGGCACAAGTCAGCTCCAAGCCCATTACTTTCCTTATCTATAGAAATTCAAACTTGATCATGACAGGAATCTATTCTTCAGAGGAGACTAGCCTGTATTTTAATTAGATACCTAGGACTGTTTCCAATTTCAGACCATTTTAATTTTTTAGCTCTTTTGGAACATGCAGGTAGTTTTGAATTGGAATCCCAAATCCGTTTGAGGACTGCTTTTGTTAGCAGATTCTCAGAATAAATATCTTCTTAGTTTCTTCCTTCCCTGAAGGCCAAAAATAGTTTCCCAATAATATCCCTTTGCAGGACTGACATTTTTCTATTCAGTCTCTTATTCAAGGCGCAACCTGTTGGACTCTTGGCTTAATCAGCCTCTCTGCTATAATTCCCCATTTTGTGATGGCCCAAAACTTTCTCTCAGCCATTAAAACCCAAGGTTCTTACTTTTTAGAACCACTTTCCTTGGGCAGTTGCCAACTTTAGTGTTACTTACTAGTCCAGATCCGTTGTGGACGCCTTCACTTATGAATGTGTATTCTCTTGTGAGCTTAGCTATGCATTTAAAATACTTTTAGAAAAGTTTTAGCCAAACCTCTTGCAACAAGAGGTTTTATAAGATATGTAGCTTGCACAGTACAAGCAGACTTCCCATTTTAAATACCTAAGACTATCTACTTTTCCTCCTCATCTATTTCTGTGCAACAAGTATTCCAAACTTGTTGGTTTGTAAAAACAATCAGTTTATTATGCTCATGATCTGTGGGTCAGGAGTTTGGACAGGGTTCAGCTGAGTAATTCTACTCTGTATGGTCCCAACTGGGCTCACTTGGAGGCTAGTCTGGTCTGGATAAGACGGTCCAAGGAGGGTTTTACTCACATGCCTGGTGCCTTGTTAAGGACAGCTGGAAGTCTGGGCTCAGCTGATTTGCTCTGTCCATGGAGCCTCAGGGCCTACCTTCATAATTTTTCCATTAGAGGCATCAGGCTTCTTGCATGGTAGCTCAAGGCTATACAAATGAGAGTTCTAAGAGACCAGGAAGTAGAAACTGCTAAGTTCTAGGTCTACAAATCAGCATATTGTCACTTTCCTCATATTTTATTGGTCAAACAGCCTTTAGCCACCAGGACTGGACTATCTATGGGAAGGGTATCAAAGAATCAGTGCCTTGATTTAGTTTACCACATTACTGGATTAAATCTTTAAGCCTTCTCTCTCTTTCTCTTTTAAAATATTTATTTATTTGGCTGTCCCAGGTCTTAACCGTGGCATATGGGATCTAGTTCCCTGATCAGGGATCAAACCCAGGCCCCTGCTTTGGGAGTGCAGAGTCCCAGACACCAGAATTGCCAGGGAAATTCCTAAGCCTTTCTTGATTTATTTCTTTTTAGACTTACTTTTGTTGCTGCAGAAACAGAATTAGATTGAAATGGCATTTTTAAGGCTCCTAGGGAATTGATGTACTCAGTCACCAATTTCCATTGTCATATCTTGGCATTGTTGCTTTTTTTACTTGTATAATATATTTAGTTTGTGAAATGGCTCACCAATTTACATGGAAATGATAGGCTATAAAAGTTTTCTAAATAATTGACATTATATTACCCATATAAAGCCAATTAAAAAAAATTATTGTTTTGGTCAACATGAAATTTTAAAATATTTTTTAGTTTTGCTGGTTTCAATAGGTATGAAAGCAATCCATTTTGTGACAGATCTCTGCAGTTGATACTTAATTTCCACTAAGCTGAAAAGAGTTTGAACATTATCTAAGGGACATTCCAATAAACATTTCAGAAAAGTAGACTTTGGTTTAGTAAAAGAAGTATAAATTAAAGCATTTCAGAAATATTTACTTACCTTTATTTTCATACTATTAGAACAATATTTGGATATAGTATTTCCCCACTTAAAGAATCATTTATTTTAAATTTAAGAAAAGTTACATAGTAGCTATGATTTCACTCATGATTGTTCAGATGCTTGGACTGTGGCAGAGACTTTTAGCTGTCCACAAAAGTCTGTCCTTTTCATCCATGGTGAAAGGCATGAATTTGTATTAATCTTTCTAATGGCATAGAATTCCTATTTAAACTATTCATTTTATTTATGCATTCATCCATCAGTGGACATTTGTTTGTATATCTTGGCTATTGTGTGTATTGAGGCAATGAATATGGGAATGCAAATATTTATATACCTTTCTATGTACAATGTAATATTATACAGCTTTAAAAAAAGGAGAAAATCCTGCCATTTGCATCAACATCGATGAACTTGGAGGACATTATGTTAATTGAAATAAGTCCAACACAGAAAGACAAATACTTGCATAATCAGACTTACTTGTTACATCCAAAATAGTTTCATGGAAGCAGAGAGTAGAGTGATGGTGGCCAGGGGTGAGGTGAAAGGGAAAAGAGGGAGATTATTGTTCAAAGGTTATGGAGTTTCAGTTACTCAGGATGAATAAATTCTGGAGATCTAACGTATGACATAGTGATTAGATACAGTTAACAATACTGCATTGTGCGCTGGAAATTTGTTAACAGGTCACCTCTATAAAGCTGGAAAAAAGAACTCATGCCATTCTATGGGGGAAATGTCATTTTGAGCCCTGTCCACTGACATGGCCCAGAAACAAGGTCATTCTGTGATGTGCTCTAGTGCCAAGGAACGTGGGGCCTTTTGGAATAAAAGGTTGATTCCACGTCTGTGCTGGAGGGTTCTGTGAGAAGCTCATGCACCTAGTTGTGCCAGAAAGCTAGGAAGCCTTTGAAGATTAATGGTGTTATGTCAAAAGACCACAGGAACCAATTTAAAGTGTACTTGAGACAATTTGAGCACCAAAAAGAGGATAATGGCTTTGGTCAACTGACACCCATTAAATCTGAAAAACCATTAGTATATAATTTTGTACAAAAGAGAAAATTTAACTTAAAGTGTTGAGTCTTATTATTCAATCATGTTGGTGTTATTGACTAATTTGTTATACTGTTCAAGAGGATAGAACATTACAAAAAATGCAAATGCTTCAGATAAATGTATTTTCTGAATCAAAGGAAATATGAGTAAAGTTGTGACCTTAAAGCAGACATAAAATACTCAAATTAAATTGTGTATGTATATGTTTATATCAGCAATACATAATATACAATCATATAATGTATAAGTAACATGCTTAGTCGCTCAGTCGTGTCTGACTCTTTGTGACCCAAATGGACTGTAGCCCTCAAGGCTCCTCTGTCCAAGGGGATTCTCCAAGCAAGAATACTGGGGTGGGTTGCCTTTCCCTTCTCCAGGGGATCTTTCCAACCCAGGGATCAAATCCAGGTCTCCCGCATTGCAGGCAAAATCTTTACCACTTGAGCCACCAGGGAAGCCCAAGAATACTGGAGTGGGTAGCCTAGCCTTTCAGGGCATCTTCCTGACCCCGAATGGAACGAGGGTCTCCTGCATTGCAGGCGGATTCTTTACCAGCTGAGCTACCAGGGAATATATGTATATTTACACTTCAAAGAATTTTATGGTTCTAAGAATGAAAAAATGCAAGCGCCATCAGATCCAAAATATTTAAAGTTCGACTTCTCAGGATCCCATCAAGTGCAAAGTCTCTAAGGTTGGAAGAAGACAGACATTTTACTTAACTTGAAATCTACCAATTCAAATACAGGAACTTTTGGTAGGCTGAAGAATTAGATCATGTATATTATTTGAATCTGTGAAAGTGAGCTAACTGTTCATAGAGTTATGAAATCATTGATGTAACAAGTAAAAGTTGTGCTTAGCAAATCCCATCAGAGTAACAAATAACATCCTCTGGCATAAATCTCTTTTAGTAATGTCAGTGATCACTGTTTTACTTAGTATGACCACTGTTTTCTGTAGTGAAATAATGTTTTTCCAACTTGAGAAGATTCAGAGTTCCAAGGTGCTGCTAGTGGTAAAGAACTGTGAAGTTGCTCAGTCGTGTCTGACTCTTTACAATCCCATGGACTACCTACCAGGCTCCTCTGTCCATGAAATTTTCCAGGCAAGAGTACTGGAGTGGGTTGCCATTTCCTTCTCCAGGGGATCTTCCCAACCCAGGAATTGAACCCAGGTGTCCCCGCATTGCAGGCAGACGCTTTACCGTCTGAGCTACCAGGGAAGCCCTTGAACTCTCCTGCAAATGCAGGAGACTTAACAGACACAGGTTCAATCCCTGGATTGGGATGAGGAGGACGTGACAACTCAGTCCGGTATTCCTGCCTGGAGAATGCCATGGACAGAGGAGCCTGGTGCGCTACAGTTCACAGGGTTGCAATGAGTCCGACACGACAGAAGCAACTTAGCACGCATGCACAGAAGTGTTGAAGAATATCAGACTTTTAAGATTAGTATTAGTATATTCATGTAGAGATGGAAGCTGTGCCTATTTGATATTGCATATACTAATAATAAATGGGAGAATCTGGCCCAGCAGAGTGACAATCTTTTAACTAATTTGAAATGGCTATTTAAATACTACAGTTTTATGATTTTAAGAAATAATCATGTACAGTTATGTCTCATCTAAGATATTAGGTTCACAGCATTAAAGTTTAAGTAATGAGAATTATATAACACCCAGGAAGCTTGTATTTCTTGAATAAGCCAACTGTAGTATTTAAAAGGGACAAGCTTGAAGAGAGCTAGCCTCAAATATTCTTCCATCCCAGAAAATCATCCTTCTACACTATCACCTTTATCTTGTTCTCTGACACCTACATGCCTAATCTACAAATTGGGGCCCCAAGTCTTCAAAGGCTACGTTCACACAGCAGGCCATGTAGTCCTCCCTGTTCATAAACTCTATCTATACCCAGATAAGCTTCCCAAGGTCTCATTCCCTGCTCCTTGTCCTCATCCAGTTATTCCACTAAGCGACTCACTAGGGGATAATAGAACAACAACAACAGACTGCTCTATTTTCCCCAAAGTATGACCTTATTGTGTGCTCTGTCCCATTTCTACCACTTAAAATACTGATAAGGCAGGGAAGTCAATACAGGTTCAGCAAGGGGTCCCATTGGGTGTGGTGGGGAGATCCCTACTCAGAAAATGTCTATGATTTTTCTATCCTAGGGGTTACGTTCATGTCCTGCTTGTTCTATATCTCCTTTGTGGATTGGCCAGAACTTTCCAAATGATATTAGTATAAAAAATAACTTGCTCTACCACAGGGATAGACCTACCTAGAGACTGTCATACTGAATGAAGTAAGTTAGATCAAGAAAGACAAATATCACTTGATATCACTTAGATTAGGAATCTAAAAAGAATGGTACAAATGAAATTATTTATAAAACAGATCTGATAGAGTGCCTGAAGAGCTATGGATGGAGTTTCGTGACATTGTACAGGAGACAGTGATCAAGACCATAGCCAAGAAAAAAAAATGTAGGAAGGCAAAATGGTTGTCTGAGTAGGCCTTACAAATAGCTGAGAAAAGAAAAGACTCAAAAGGCAAAGGAGAAAAGGAAAGATATACCCATTTGAATGCAGAGTTCCAAAGAATAGCAAGGAGAGATAAGAAAGCCTTCCTCAGTGATGAGTGCAAAGAAATAGAGGAGAACAGTAGAATGGGAAAGACTAGAGATCTCTTCAAGAAAATTAGGGGCACCAAGGGAACATTTCATGCAAAGATGGGCTCAATAAAGGACAGAAATGGTATGGACCTAACAGAAGCAGAAGATATTAAGAAGTGGCAAGAATACACAGAAGAACTGTATGAAAAAGATCTTCATGACCCAGATCATCATGATGGTGTGATCACTCACCTAGAGCCAGAAGTAGAAATCAAGTGGGCCTTAGGAAGTATCATTACAAACGAAGCTAGTGGAAGTGATAGAATTCCAGTTGAGCTGTTTCAAATCCTAAAAGATGATGCTATGAAGCTGCTACACTCAATATGTCAGCAAATTTGGAAAACTCAGTAGTGGCCACAGGACTGGAAAAGGTCAGTTTTCATTCCAATCCCAAAGAATGCTCAAACTACCACACAATTGCACTCATCTCACACACTAGGAAAGTAATTCTCAAAATTCTCCAAGCCAGGCTTCAACAGTACATGAACCGTGAACTTCTAGAGTTCAAGCTGGATTTAGAAAAGGCAGAGGAACCAAAGATCAAACTGTCAACATCCATTGGATCATCAAAAAAGTGAGAGAGTTCCAGAAAAACATTTACTTCTGCTTAATTGACTACGCCAAAGCCTTTGACTGTGTGAATCACAACAAACTGTGGAAAATTCTGAAAGAGATGGGAATACCAGGCCACCTGACCTGACTCCTGAGAAATCTGTATGCAGGTCAAAAAGCAGCAGTTAGAACCAGACTGGTTCCATATCAGGGAAGGAGTACGTCAAGGCTATATATTGTCACCCTGCTTATTTAACTTATATGTAGAGTACATCATGAAAAATGCTGGGCTGGATGAAGCACAAACTGGAATCAAGATTGCAGGAGAAATATCAATAAGCTCATAAATGCAGATGACACCACACTTTTGGCAGAAAGTGAAGAACTAAAGAGCCTCTTGATGAAAGTGAAAGAGGAGAGTGAAAAAGTTGGTTTAAAGCTCAAAATTCAGAAAACTAAGATCATGGCATCTGGTCCCATCACTTCATGGCAAATAGATGGGGAAACAGTGGAAATAGTGAGAGACTTTATTTTCTTGGACTCCAAAATCACACAGATGATGACTACAGCCATGAAATTAAAAGACACTTGCTCCTTGGAAGAAAAGCTATGACCAACCTAGACACCATATTCAAAAGCAGAGACATTACTTTGCTGACAAAGGTCAAAGCTATGTTTTTTCCAGTAGTCATGTATGGATGTGAGAGTTGGACTATAAAGAAAGCTGAGCACCCAAGAATTGATGCTTTTGAACTGTGGTGTTGAGAAGTCTCTTGAGAGTCCTTTGGACAGCAAGGAGATCCAACCAGTCCATCCTACAGGAAATCAGTCCTGAATATTCACTGGAAGGACTAATGCTGATGCTAAAACTCGAATACTTTGGCCACCTGATGAGAAGAACTGACTCATTTAAAAAGAACGTGATGCTGGGAAAGATTGAAGACAGGAGGACAAGGGGATGACAGAGGATGAGATGGTTGGATGGCATCACCGACTTGATGGACATGAGTTTGAGCAAGTTCCGGGAGTTGGTGATCGACAGGGAGACCTGGCCTTCTGCAGTCCATGGGGTCGCAAAGAGTCGGACATGACTGAGTGACTGAACTGAACTGAACTGATAAAAGAGAAATAGAGTCACAGATGCAGAAAACAAATTTATGGTTACCAGAGGGGAGAGAGGGAGGGATAAATTGGGAGACTGGAATTGACGTATATACCCTACTGTGTGTAAAGTAAGTAACTAGTAAAAACCTACTATATAGCATAGGGAATTCTTCTCAATGCTCTGTGTTGACCTATGTGGGAAAAAAATCTAAAAAAGAGTGGTTTTTAGTGGTTTCTTAAAAAGAAGCAGTTATGTATAACTGATTCACTTTACTGTACACATGAATCTAATATGATGTTGTATTAATAAGTCAACTATATACCAATAAAAATGAAAAAATATAACTTGCTCTAGAAGTAGGTTCATCCCTGGGGATTGTAAACTTCGTTCAAGGTTCTCATATTATAGGATATGGTTTCTGTATGTATCGGAAATCCTAAATATATAAAATATCAAGCTAATTTTTTCCCTACCCACAGCACTCTGACAAAGTAGAGAAAGGAAACTGAGAAAGACCAAGTGATTTCTCAGTGAATATAGATGGAAGTGGCCTGCAAATTTGCCCTGATCAGGATGGATGTGTGAGCTGCAATTCTGCCTTCTGGGGTACTCAGCTTGCTGAAATCATCCTGAATGATACATAAGTTTCCACCTCATATTCTGACTGTTTCTCACCAAGGGGGAGACCATGGAAGAGTCATTTACAAAGCCTTGTTCTGAGTGTGATCCTTTCTGCATGGATGTATGCTCTCAAGTCAACCATGTGTTCCACAGCAATAGAGTCTTTTCAGTTGGAGACTGGATCTGTGTTATGGAATTCTGGAGTAAAAGTGCTTTGCACCTGGATGGACTGTGTATCCATATATCTCATAAATCTCTCAAACACTGTGACCCGGAGACCTGTGAACTCGAAGTCTTTACTATGTCAAAATGACCACAAAAAAGAGGTGAATCTCTTTAAATTACAGATAGCACTTAAGATTTGGAAAGTCCAGAAAAGGACTCTGAATTTTTAAACACTTGGTGCTGGCCTTGGATTTAAAATGGGAAAAGGTGAGCGTCTTGCAGCCTTTGCCTCTGACCGAGGGGAGGCCACAACATAGTCTCAAAGATTCAGGAGATGATGGGCAAATAACCTCAGGATTACTGCTGCAAATTAGGAATCCATTTGGTTATTCTGCAGCCTCCAGGAAGAAGGTCTTCCTTTCTTGGCTCTACTGTGTTCACCACCCTCAAGGGACATTTAGAGATAATGAGTAATTACAAGCTTTGGAAAGGCAGATTTATAGCCCGATAAACATCCAAGTAAAAACTGGCAGGTTTGTTTATCCCGAGAGGGTGTGGGATGTGGAATTTACCCCCTCCACAGTCAACAGGAATTCTTGCCACATGCTCTAACAGTTAAAAGCAAAATCTCAGGTATCAAAAAAATCCTTGATTTTATACATCTCTGCACAAGCACTGTGAACCCTTGATGCTCAGCTGTGTCTGACTCTTTGTGACCCCAGGGACTGTAACCCGCCAGGCTTCTCTGTTCACGGGGTTTTTCCTTAGGAAGCCTAAATATTTTACCAGATAAATACTTTAGCAGATAAAGACCTTTCAAAGTCCATCTTTATCTCCCTTGCTGGACATCAAAGTGTCTCATCTGCTGTGTCTGACCAGCAAGAGGCTCTTCCCCTCCCTGCTGACCCCAGGGCAATGTTGGAAGGGGTTTTCAGATGTAAATGAAATGTTGAGCCATAGGCATGTGGTAGTTTCTAGTCATAGAGTGATGAGACCTCTTCTTCCTTCTAGTAATATAATTCTTAAGTGTAGTTGCATCTTATATTAAAATTCTTAGTCTGTGATTTTCTTTTCTATAGCACTTGTCTCCAACAATAGTTAATAACCCCCCTTTTCCAACTCCCATCTATTGCTATCACACTTCCGTCTCAGACGCTTGTAGATTTCACCTTTCCAATTCTCCCTTTTGGACTCTTCTTCTTTTATCTCTGGCTCATGTAAATTTTTTCTTCTCCTTCCAGATTTCCTTTCTAGCCTTTGGTTATGGAAATCACCATGAAGTCCTTTCCCTCTAACACCATGTCAGCCCCCTTCTGTCCTTTTCCAGGTAGATTTTAAACAAAACTCTTGGGACTTCCCTGGTGGTCCAGAGATTGAGACTTTGCCTTCCATTGTGGGTGGGGTGCTAAGATCCCACATGCCTTGTGGCCAAAAAAGCTGAACATAAACAACAGAAGTGATTTTGTAACAAATTGAGTAAAGACATTTGAAATGGTGCACTTCAAAAAAAATCTTAAAATAATAAGTAAGTAAAATAAACAAGCAAAACACTCGGCTTGAGGATTTTTGGACTGCCCATTTATAAACACCTTGGGATGCAGACCAATGTAAGAACTGGTTATAGTTAAACCTGTCAGGAGTGTATTCCCCCTTTAGAGGTAGACTTCAGACAGGCAGTTTTTCTTATAGATCCCTAAGGATATGGAATGAAAGTTTTATTTCTAGCTTATCCTTCAAGATGAGGCCTTTTGGGCTTCCAGCTTTGGGAGAGAGTATTTCTTACCATTCTTACTTTGGGTGGCCCTTGGGCCTTGTTTCCTACACTTGCAAGGCTGTGATAAATCAAGGATTCATTTTCTAGGATTAAGGGAATGCTCTCAGATGTAAGGCTAGCTCAAGTTCCATTGCTCTGTGGGTGTCCACCTTCTCTTAGTTTCTGGTCAGAGTGTTAGTTTCCATCTAGTCCTTTGATGCTTGGAAGATGATTTTTAAAATCTGTTATCTTGAATTTTCAGTTGGTTTCAGAGGAAGCCTCAGTTGGTGACCCTTATTACCTGCCTACCTGCCCAGCCCGCCACTTCATCAGAAACAATTCCTGACAAGATTTTCTGAAATTCAACCAAACTCTTGTCCAAAAGAAACCCACCTTGGTCATGATGTCTTTTTTCTTTTTTTCAATTCATTGCTATATTTGATTTGCCGTCATTTTGTTTGGGATTTTTGCATATGTGTTCATATGTGAGATTTGGCTATAATTTACGTTTCTTGAATTGTCCATGCCTAGAATTTGTGTCAGTCATTTAGCCTCACAAAATGATTTGGAAATTGCTCCCACTTCTTTCATTCTTTCACAGATTTTGTGTAAGATTGAAGTAAAAATTTGATAGATGGTAACTATAAAACTGACATAGTACTTCTTTGTGAAAAGGTTTTAAATGAGTGATTTTATTTATTGATTTAGGATCATTTAGATCTTCTATTTCTTTTTCAGTCAGCTCTGTCTGATAATTCAATATTTTCTAAAATTTATCTTCTCACTTAAGTCTTAAAATTTCTTAGTCAAGAATTTTTAAAACCTTGTGGTGTTTTCATTCATAATGCATCTGTGGTTGTGTACCCTTTTAAATTTCTAGAATTATTTATCCTTTCTCTTTTTCCTGGACAATCTTTCCAGTGGTTTATCCTTTTAATTAATTTTTTCATGTAGCTTACTTTTGGCTGAGTTGAGTGCCACTATTACATATTTTTCTATTTTACTAATTCCTTCTGCTATCTTTGATATTTTCTTTTCTTTTTAACTTTTTTTTTTAATTGGCATATAGTTGATTTAAAACATTGTGTTAGTTTTAGGTGTACAGCATATTTTCTTTTTTTAAAAATCCTTTTGGGTTTATTATAGTTCTGTCTTTCTTTTCTTATTTTAGATGCTTAAAACCTACTTTTCAAGTTCTTCGTTTTTCTACTAGACTTGCAGTTGGGCTATAAATTCCCTCTAAAAACCACTTTTGCTATATACTTCAACTTTTAATCATTGGAAGCAGTATGTTTGAATGTTTATTCATTTCCACTTTTATTTCATTTTGTTATTGTGGGTTTTATCTTAATTACATTTTTGTCAACTAATGTATCTTGTATGGTGCTATTCATTAAAAAATATTTTATATTTGCTTTATGATTTGGTACCTCAGAATTTGTATAAGCATTTCATGTCTTCTCCAATTGTTAAGTACAAAGTTTTACATGTGTCCATCAGATCAAGCTTGCTAATTGTGTTGCTTAAATGTGCTCTACTCACGCAATTTTTCATTTTGTTCTGTTTTGTTTTGCCTACTTCAGGTATTGTGGGGGAGGACATAGTCTTTTCCTTCTACCCATCTTGGTTCATTGGCTGAGGCTCTGTAAATTAGACTAACAAAAAACACAGATTAACAAGAGAAAAAGAAATTAATTAACATGTACATTATACATGTTCTCTGATAGCTCAGTGGTAAATAATCCGCCTGTCAATGCAGAAGACACAAGAGATGACAGTTGATCCTTGGTTTGGGAGAATCCTCTGGAGGAGGAAATAGCAACCCATTCTAGTATTTTTGCCTAGAGAATTCCATGGACAGAGAAGTCTGGTGGGCTATCATCCTTGGGTCACAAAGAGTTGGGCATGACTGAGCTTGTACCACTACATTACACATATTTGGGAGCTTTCAGAGATGAATAGGGACTTCCCTGTGGCTCAGACGATAAAGCGTCTGCCTACAATGCAGGAGACTGGGTTCAATCCCTGGGTTGGGAAGATCCTCTGGAGAAGGAAATGGCAACCCACTCCAGTACTCTTGCCTGGAAAATCTCATGGACGGAGGAGCCTGTTGGGCTACAGTCCATGGGGTCACAAAGAGTCGGACACAACTGAACGACTTCGCTTCAGAGATGAATAGCTTCAAAGGGTGAATAAAATTTGGGGTCTACGTACACAACTTAGTAGGGGAAAAGAAAGAGGGAGAAAGGGCACTTATGGAGAGGCAAATGATTTTTTGGCAGGATAAATGGGCCCTGGAAAATGAATAGAAATATGATAGTTTGTAACATGTCTGTCTGGGTGTGGTTGTCACTTTCTCTCTCTAAGGAGAGATGACTAAGAGTTACTCTAGGAAGGGTGTTTATGACACTTGAGCTCTTTTGGGAAGCTCTGCTTTTAGACATACAAGCGATTGAAGAAACTCAAAAGCCTTCAGAACAAAATAATTCTTATGTCAAAGTGTCATATTTTGAGGTGACAAATCCTGATTCTCTTTACAATCAATCATTGAAAGAGATATTTTAAAATCATTCACTGTGATGGTGTACTTGCCAATTTTGTAAGGTAGCTGTGTCTTCTTTTACAAAAAGATTTTATAAATCTTTATTTTTCCAACTACAATAGCAATACATAATTGTTATAAGAACTTCAAACAATACAGAAATATATAAAAGTTGAGACTGAATATCTCCAGTATCTTCACGCAATCATTTTAACCATTTGGTGTATAATTTTTCTGTAATGTTTTCAAGGTGTGTGTGTGTGTGTGTGTGTGTGTGTGTTTTCCTGGCAAGTGCGATTATTATTTTTCAATTGAAAGGCTACATGGGGAAGATGTTTTAAAAGGTCATGGCTAGTGCCATTATTTCATAGAGAAAGGTAATTTTATTTTTAAATTAATTTTTATTGAAATTTAGTTGCCGTACAACACTGTGTTAGTTTCCATTATACAGCAAAGTGGATCAGCTGTACATATATTAACACATATAGCCCCTCTTTCTTGCATTTTCTTCCCATTTAGGTCACCACATAGCAATGAATAGAGTCTCCGGAGCTGTACATGCCCGACCGTAACACTCTCGTCCCCACGCCATGGTTCTCCTGTATCAGCCCCTTTCCTGTCTCTTGGCCTCATAATTTCCACTCCTGGCTTGCATTGCAGATGCGTTGTGAAGGGGCTGTTGACGTCTCTGATAGTCTCTCACGTTCTATGTCTGGTATAGGCCTTTTTGTTTCTTGGTATCTGGGACCCTTTGACATCTAGTGCTCTTTGGAAGTGACATACAACGGAAAATTCCTTTTCCTATTCTCAAAGGACAGGGCTTCCCATTCCATCCGTGGAGTCTCATGGTGACTTTAATTCTGAGTCACAGAACAATTTGTTCCAGAACACATAGTTTTGCTCAGTCATGTCTTTTTACTAAGTTTGGTGGTGGACAGCACTCTGTCCTAGAAGGGGAAGGTGAGCTTAAAATTGTGCTATTGGAAAGAACTGATGAGGGGTTTTCAAGTGAGAATAATATGTGACATAGCAACAATATGAGGCCAGAAAATTGCTGTATAAGAAAATGTACAAACTCTACAATAAAGATTAGGTACTAACGTATACCTACAAAGTGGTTTCAAATGCATTATCTAATTCAATTTTCCAAATGTAAGAGTGTATTGTGTGGAGAATTTGTTTTGTGTTAAATTGGCTAAGTTGGAGCTACGTTTCCAGAATTTCCATCCTGGTATGTGGCCCTGTATGGGTCACAATAGATTTACATTTTAATTTTATCTTATCTTTAATTGTGAGTATAAACACATAACATTAAATTAACCATCTTAAATTTTTTTTTTTTTTTTTTTTACTGCAAAAAGCTTTATTGTTTCCATTTGCTCCAAGGCTTGAGAGAGGTTTCCAGTGTGTTAAAAAGCTGCCCAGTGGCTTCAGAGAGGGGTTCAGGCACAAGCTCTGATGTTAGGGGGGCTCCTCAAAGGCCACTGGGCCCCAGGGGCTCCTGGTTGTGCTTGAGGGTGCTTGCAAAGAGATGTTCACCCAGTCCCGCCTGGGGAGCAGCCAGCCTGTGGAGGTTGGCCAGGTGGTTGCTCATCAGTTTCACCTCCTCGTCTAGGAAGTGGCTCTCCAGAAAGTCACAGAGGTGGGGGTCTGTGCAGGCAGAACATGCGCCATGCAGATTCAAAAGGCCTGGTTCGGGGTCTTCTCCATGAGAAGGATGGCTTCCATAGTGTCCTGGGTTTTACCCCACTTCTCTTGAGATAGCTTTTGCATGTCCAGAAAGAGGGCACAGTTGCTGTGCTGGTCTTGCATTTTCAAGAGAAGCTCCATGCCCTTGAACTTCTCCTTGGCCAGTTTGCGCAAAAAAGTGGTCCACACCCTCCAGAGTCACATCGTCATTGTCGAAATAGAAGCCCAGAGAGAGGTAGGTATAGAAGGCCCTCAAATGAATGTTGACAGCAGCCTCACCTCGTGGAATAATCCTGACGAATTTGGGAGCTCATGGTTGATCAGTAATAAGGAATTAGGTTCAAAAAATGGTGTTGGCTGGTCCCAGTGATCTTGGACAGCTGAGTGGATGATTCCAAAGGTTGAGGCTAGAAAAAAGTTGGAGGGTGGTGGGAGGCTGGAGAAGGGGGCATCCCTGAGTCTGTTCTGACCAAGCACTGTTGAAGCAAGATATGAAGCAAGAGACAGACCTCCGAGTGCACTGCCCATCTTAAACTTTTTAAAGTGTACAGTTCAGCAGTGGTAAGTACAGATCTTCCCCCACTTATGATGGGTTTAACATCCCCGTAAACCCTATTGTAAGTTGAAAATGCATTTAATACACCTAACCTAATGAACATTCTATTATTAGCTTAGCCTAGTCTGCTTTAAAAGTGCTCAGACACTTATCTTAGACTATAGTTGGACAAAATCATCTAACACAAAGCCTATTTTATAATAATAATGTGTTGAATATCTCATGTACTTTATTGAAACTGTTATTGTACTGAAAGTGGAAAACAATGATCGTATGGATACAGTATGGTTGTAAGCGTATCGGTTGTTTATTCTCATGATCCAGTGGTTGCTGCTGCGGGGCATTGTGAGATAGGAATGTAGTGCATATTGCCAGTCCAGGGGAAAGATCAAAGTCCAAATTTGGAATATGGTTTCTGTTGGATGCATATCACTTTGGCACCATCGTAAAGTTGAGAAATCGTAAGTCAAACCATCATTAAGTTGGGGAACGTCTGTACATTCATCTTGTTGTACAACAGCTCTCTAGAACTTCCTCATCTTGTGAAACTGAAATTCCATTCCTTTTAAACACTAACCCTCCTCTCCTCCCCCAGTCCTTGGCAATTACTTTTCTACTTTTTATGTATATGACTTTGACTACTTTAGACATCTTATATGAGTGGACTCAAACAGTATTTGTTCTTCTGTGACCAAGTGTATCATGTAGCTTAATGTCCTCAAGGTTCATCCATGTTGTAGTATGTGATAGAATCTCCTTTTTAAGGCTGCATAATGTTCCATTGTGTGTATATAAGACACGTTATCCACTCATATATCAAAGGACACTTGAGTTGCTTGTCTACCTCTTGGCTCTTGTGAGTAGTACTGCAACGAACACAAATGTGCAGACGTTTCTTTGAGAACTTGTTTTTGATTTTTTTGTTATATATCTAAAAGTAGGATTGCTAGATCATATGGTAGTTCTATTTTTAATTTTTTTGAGGAATCTCTGTACTGCTTCTGTAGTAGTTTGTACCATTCTACATTCCTAGCAGAGTTTGAGGATTCCAATTTCTCTTTATCATTATCAATATTTGTTGTTTTCTGTCCTCTTGATGGTGGCCATCCTAATTGGTTTGGGGTGATGTGCTTATTTTGGTTTTGATTTGCCAAAAGAGAATTTTTATGCGTAATTTGGAAGGTAAAAGTATAGTAGCAGTCATAATATTTTTATATTCTGGCAGCCAGCACAGGTAGAGTTACCAGTAAAATACAGGATGCCAAATTAAGTTTGAATTTCAGATAAACAGAAATAATTTTTAGTATAAATATGTCCCCATGCTGCATGGAACATATTTATATTAAAAAGGGATTTGTGTGTCACATTTGTCACATATTTATACCTAAAAAATTTGCTATTATTTGCTATTTATCTGAACTCAAATTCAACTGGGCACTCTGTATATTTTACTTACTAAATCTGGCAACACTATATTCAAGGCACCCAGTACTGTGTGGGTCATGCACACTGCTGAGGTTATGTGGGTTTATTCCTTGGTGTGGGAATAGGCCAAATTTGCAGAACCTCTAACAACTGCCATATCACTTCCTTCAGTTTTGCTGATAAGTGTGTACTTAGCTCACGTGTTGAAAATGTCTTTCAGCTTCTCAGTTTGTGGGTATGGCTAATATGACATATTTGGGAGAAACTCTGTAAGTTCTTTCATATACGAGGTGTAAGATATCAAGTTTTTTGGGCAGAGAGCAGTTTAAATACCCTCACATTCTTCAGGGGCAGTTGTAATACCACATACTCATATGACAGTGTAACTTCCAATCCTACACTGTCTTATCTCTACTTTGTATGAGTCAGAATGGTGGGAAATCAGAGTATTTTGGTGGTCATTCTTTCATTGGTTTGGCAGTGGGAGCTTGTTGTTTGTTATTGTTCAGTCTCTAAGTCATGTTGGACTCTTTTTAGATCCCATGGACTGTAGCCCACCAGGCTCCTGCGTCCATGGGATTACCTAGGCAAGGATACTGGAGTGGGTTGCCATTTCCTTCTCCAGGGGATCTTTCCCACCCAGGGATCAAGCCCCCCGTATCCGGCATTGGCAGGTAAGTTCTTTACCACTGAGCCATCTGGGAAGCCCCTGCTGCCCCCGGCGAGGAGGCAGTGCTAGCAACAGCTTAACTCTGCATGGAAGGACAGACAGTCTCTGACATATGTATCCATTAATGGATGAATGGAGAAAGAACATGTATAGTCAGTGGAATATCGAAGCAACATTTTAAAAAGTGATAAAGGAGGTGGTTTATCCAGCAGGATATTCCTATCACTGGTGCTGGAGGCTTGGAGACAGTGAAAGACCAATGTTGGTTCCAGAAGGTCTTGGGGATTTCCCTCAGCCTCAATTGTTCCTATCTGTCCTTATTTCCCAATTTCACACTTATCTCCTCTTCTAAATGGCTGACCTTGCAGACTTTAGGCTACAGCAGCAGGCACAAAAGCAACAGACCCACTTGGATAGTCTAATCAGCTCCCACAACTGTATAAGATCAAATCTCTGGAATAAATCATCTATCTGTATATCTATATCTACATCTCTATCTCTGTCTCCCTCTGGTAATTCTGCTTCTTTGAACAAAACCTGAATGGTACAGGCTGCAATGTGTTTGTATACATTTTTATATGAAGACACTGATCTTAAGATGGTAAGTATCTTGTTCAAGGTTATATAAGTAGCGAGTGACAGAAAGAAGCAATATCTGATCTGGGTCTCTCTATCTCTAAAAACCATGGTCAGGCTAATCTATTTTAGGGAATACAGCGGGGCAATGACACATATGTGGAATATTAATTGATTGATGAATGTCACATTCCAAACAAGCAAGGTAATTAATCTAATTCAGCACTAGTGATTAGGTCTCGTTAATACTATATTTAGTAAGTGAGCATCTAATTTCTTTTAAGAGACATAGATAAATTGGAGAAATTTTTAGAAGACCAACCAGAGAGGGCTTTAGAAGGAAGAAATGTTAATGAAATAATGCAAGCAATGAAGTATACAGCAAAGAATAGAAGTCCTGGTTGGAGCAAAAGGATCACAAGACAGTTCACAGAACTGGCAGAGAAAAGATTTAAATCCCACAGCACTAATAAAGGATTTTCAGAGGATCAGCCTCCTTACACAACATCTGCCATTCTAGAGAGCTACAAAAGGTGGCTACCTTGTGCAAATTACCGGTTGAATTACTCAAGTGCCTTAAATTATTTCAAACAAGTAAAATGGCCAGCCCCAAGACCTGGCCCCACCACTTCCTTATTTTATCAGTTCTAAGATGCATTCCTTCTTTATCATGTTTTTTTTTTTAAATAGACTAATTTTGAGAGCAATTTTAGGGTCACAGAAAAATTGAGGGGAAGGTATAGGAGGTTCCCATATGCCCTCTCCCCCTACAAGTGATAAGCCTACATTGTCACATGATAATCACCTGAATACCATAATCTACATTAGTGTTTATTCTTGGTGTCGTACATCTTCTAGAGCAGCTTCAGTGCCCTCAACTCCTCTGTATTTTATCTGCTCATTCTTCTTAGAAACCACCAAAACATGAAACCATGAAAACTTTTTACATGTTTTGACATCTTGGAAACTAGAATGTGTCTTATTTTAAATTGTACTCCACGTTTCTCAGTGGAATATGAAATAATGGTGCCTCTTGCAATTGGTGATGTCTTATGTTAAGTATAGTTGTTTCATGATCTTGGCCAAATTAAACCATCTGTGCCTAAATTTCCTTCTCTCTCTCATAAAAGGCTATTGTGAAGAGTAAATGAGAAAATCAGATGAAGTGTTTACAGCAGAGTAAATTGTCTATTGTCACAACGATGCTGTAAGACAGACCACACCAAAAATTGGTGGCCTAAAGGAATAACCTATTATTATTTCAGCGTAGTGGTTGTGGAGAGCCAGACTCCTCAGGGCTCACTCCTGCATCTGTGGTGATTCATGGGTGAGTTAGGAAATGCTGCTAACATCAGCTGGCCTATCTCACATTTTGAGCCTTGACTAGGACAGCTCTCTGCTTCATGTGTTCATTCATCTTCTGGCCGGTAACCTGGGCTTGTTCTCCTGGTGGCAGTGGAGAGCCAAGGGTAAGCACAGAAGTCGAGGCTCAGAGCTGGCAGGTCACTACACCCCTTGCAGTCTGTGGGGTAAAGTATGTCTCACAGCAAACCCAGATTCTGAGGGGGAGGAGATAGACGCTGCCTTGTGACCAGAGCTCCAAGGAGCTCCACCGTCACATCACAAAGAGCGTGGATATGGGGTGGGGTAGAGAAACTGGGGCTGTTAGGGGGAACAATCTATAACAGTCAGAGCCTGGCACATAGTGAGTGCTGAATAAATCATACCTGTCATTACCATCGTCTTCATTAATGAAGGACATCAATAACTATAAATTGAGTTGAACTGATTTAGTCCAAGTTGGTCAAAGGGGAGAGCACAAGTTACCGCATGATGAGTGCTGGATGCAGCCCAGGCTGTTGATGTGCCCATCAGAGTCTCAGAAGCATGTTGTTGTTGTCTAGTTGCTTAGTGGAGTTGACTCTTTGTGACCCCATGGACTATAGTCTCCCGAACTCCTCTGTCCATGGGATTCTCCAGGCAAGAATACTGGAGTGGGTTGCCATTTCCTTCTCCAGGGGATCTTCCTAACCTGGGGATTGAACCCGTGTCTCCTGCATTGCAGGTGAATTCTTTACCACTGAGCCACCTGGGAAGCCCCTCAGAAGCATGAGATCTTGGAATATAAAAGATGGAAAGATATTCAATTCAACTACTCTCTCTTTACTTCATTGTCAGTAAAAACGAGCTCAAAGGAGATAATACTCTTCGAGATGGCACAGCAGAAAAGCATGGATGTCCAAGTCCCATGCCAATTCTCTTTATCATAAAATGCTGCTTCTTTTCCAAGTATAATGGTGAGAAAGAGTTCTACTTGTTTTTAAATCTACAACAAAGTAAAATGAGATGAATACAAAATGTAATAAAATAAGCTCTTAAACATACAATCACAAGTATATATTTGTTCTTTTTACCATTTGCAATGTTAGCTTTTAGCTTGTTAGAAATTGTGTTCTTTTTAATGATGTCTAAATATCATATAAATATAAAAATAATTTTCAATTTTAATGACAGTTATTTCCTGTTTCAAATATATACAATAAGTAGATTTTTTATTGGACTTCAATAAGAGTGGGTAGCACATGAAATTCAGACACACTTTTAATGGAGGAGGCAAGGATAAATTTTTCTTAGTTTAGAGACAATGAAATGAACCATTTAGTATTTAAATACTTAGCAAATCTGATTTACCATTTCAAAGAACAAAGTCTATAAGTACACTTGAAATGATTGGTCATCAAAGACATTCTGAAAATATTTTTTGTTTAAAATAAATTGGTTTAAAATTCACAAACCCAAGGTAATGCTAAAATGCTCAGCAAAACGCATTTACTGCTTTGTCCCCTAATAAAAACCACACACACCAGACTTGTATTTCTATTACTGTGTATATTTTATTTCCTTTACATATTCTCAAGTGTACACTTGAGAGTTAATGGATAGAATATTGGATTTGAATTCAAGAGACTCTGATGTAAAGTTGGAAGTTATAAAGCCCTGGTAGTCACATAAATTAGAGAAGCAAGTATTTTAAAGATTTCTGCGAAGGAGTTGTGTGCACAGAGACAAACAGAAGTTCCTTGTCTTTCTATAAGATGTGTTTTGTTTTCGTTTTATTCTTAAATTTTTTAAATTGTGGTAAAATAAACATGATAGAAAAAGTATCATCTTAACTACTTTTAAGTGCACTGTTCAGTGATATTAAGTACTTTGTTGGGCTGCCATCGCCATGATCCAAGCATAGAACTCGTCAACTAGCAAAACTGGAATTCTGTACCCATTAAACAAGAATTCCCCTTTCCTGTTCTCATAGGTCCTAGCAACTGCCAGTTTGCTTTTTATCTCTATAAATCTGACTTTTCATATAGATGGAATCATACAGTATTTGTCCTTTTGTGACTGGTTTATTTCTTTTAGCGTAATGTCCTCAAGGTTCCTCCATGTGGCGTGTGTCAAAAATTCCTTCTTTTTAAGGCTGAATAATAGTCTATTGTGTATATTTACCATATTTTGTTTATCCATTTGTGGACACTTGGGTTGTTTCCATCTTTCGGCTATTGAGAATACTAAATATTTTTATTTGTGACATATTAAGAGTATTCAAACTGATGTTATTCTTAAGTTAATATACCCATTTTTCAATTCATTGTGATGAAACTTCCAATTCATTTTAGCAAATCTAGAGAGGCTTACAGACAGAAAACCATAGTCACAGAAAACTAACCAATCTAATCACATGGACCACAGCCTTATCTAACTCATTGAAACTATGAGCCTTGTCATGTAGGGCCACCCAAGACAGACGGGTCATGGTGGAGAGTTCTGACAAAATGTGGTCCACTGGAGAAGGGAATGGCAAAACCACTTCAGTATCCTTGCCTTGAGAACCTCATGAACAGTATGAAAAGGCACAAAGATAGGACACTGAAAGATGAACTCCCCAGGTTGGTAGGTGAAAGGTTGAAGGCGGGAGGAGAAGGGGACGGCAGAGGATGAGATGGTTGGATGGCATCACCGACTCAATGGATGTGAGTTTGAGTAAATTCCAGGAGTCGGTGATGGACAGGGAGGCCTGGCGTGCTGCAGTCCTGGGATTGCAAGAGTTGGACACGACTGAGCGACTGAACTGACTGAACTGAGAGAGGCTTAGATATATCTTGAAATGAACTCATTCCCCCGAGGAGGGGTCATTATAATTTATAGAGCACAAACTCCCACACATAAAAAATATACTTTTAAATGAAGAAATAACTATGTGTAAATGCTATCCTGAATGGGTCACACTCGATGAAGAAAACTTCCTGTAGTTCCTCACTGTTGTTGCCAGTAACAGCTCAAGGTGCTCACTCAAGATCTGCTGTCCCCTGACGGACAGTCTCTTTGGGTTTGCTGTTCCTTCCCACATGTTTCTCTTATCTCACAAGATCAAGAAACACTTCTGGAAGCTTTCACACGCTCCCCAGAGCTGAAGAAATCTCTGAGGGCTGACTTAGGTCTTCTCTACCAAGAAATAGCCTGCCACCTTCTCGGATGCTGCTTTACCACACAGGTGCTGCCCCTGGGTGTGGGGGTGACATCTTTATAAGTATCATCGCCAAAGTGTGCTGCACTGGCTGAGGTCCTCTTACCCTCGTGAAAAGTGAAGGGGTCAGTTATTCAGTCAGGTCCCACTCTTTGTGACCTCATGGACTGTAGCCTGCCAGGTTCCTCTCTCCATGGGATTCTCCAGGTAAGAATACTGGAGTAGGTAGCCATTCCCCGTGGTTCTCACTAAACCCACCCGTGATTTCTGTCATGCCTCCTTTCTACTTTCCCAGCCGTGAAAGTGAAAGTCACTCAGTCGTGTCCGACTCTTTATGACCCCATGGGCTATACAGTCCATGGAATTCTCCAGGCCAGAATACTGGCATGGGTAGCCTTTGCCTTCTCCAGGGGATCTTCCCAACTCAGGGATTGAACCCAGGTCTCCTGCATCACAGGCAGATTCTTTACCAGTTGAACTCTCAGGGCAGCCCCTTATCTGCCCCAATTTCTAACAGACATATACCAACAGTTGAGAGTATTTTCTTCTCTCAGAAGGACCCCCCACCTGCTTATCCAGATTGGATTCTGGTTCTTCCACTACCTGTCTTCCAATCTAGTGCTAGACATATAATCTGTGACTCAATCTTTATGAAGTGCAACTTTCTATACATAAAATCAAATTTCTGTGGGGTTTTTTTTGGAGAGAGAGAAGAAAAAATCCTGGGACTCATAAATTAAAAGAATATAATTTCAAGTGTATTATTTAAACTATGAGGTTCAGGAGCAAATTCTGAAACTCCAAAACCAGGATAATTTTTTGTTCTCTGTTTTCTTGTAATCCTCCCCCTCAGACAATGCATATGGTTGACTGCATAGGGGCAAGGTCAAAGGGAAAAAGAAAAATGGACCCAAGGTTTTCACTCAGACCAGAAAGACCTATAGGTAGCTACAGAAGGCAGAGATGATGAGAAATTGCGCAGCTGGGAATTTGAACTGGGTGACTGGGACTGAAGGTCGGGAAAGGCTGACTAATGCAGCACTTGGATGCAGCACTCGTCTCTTCAGCGCAGTGAGGAAGGAAGTGGGAAGGAGAGCTGATGAATGTATGTGTGGAGGGGGAAGGAGGCTGACTAATAGTCATGTGAGTCTATGTCCATGCACACTGGATAAATGAGTTGAGTAATCCTCATAACTACACAAAGCAGTATGAAAGCTGATGTCTGATTTCAAATAAGGGGAATAAAAGGATTTTGAGTTAGAATCTTAAAACCCTAATTAAGGATTCTTACTTTGAAGCAGCTTAAGTATCCATTGACAAATGAATGGTTAAAGAAGATGTGGTACATATATACTATGGAATACTACTCAGTCATAAAAAATGAAACAATGCCATTTGCAGCAACATGGATGGACTTGGACCTACTGTATAGCACAGGAAACTATATTCAATATCTTATAACAACATAATGGAAAAGAATATAAAAATGAATATATATATGTATATGTATAAATGAATTACTTTGCCATATACCTGAAACTAACATAATATTGTAAATCAACTATATTTCAATAAAAAATTTAAAAAATAAAGATAAAAGAAGAAAAGAATTCCTGTTTTTTATTCACAGAAGACAGTTCCAACACAGGGTTGTTCAGGAATAAAATAAATCAAGAAGAAGGATGGATATTACTGATTCTTTAAAATGTGTTTATGGCTTCCTTATATTTACATCTCTATTTATTCAGAGGATAAACCAAGAGACAGGGAGGGCTGAAGGAAAAGACTTGCAACCTTTCTTTGGGCTAACTGGTGATCACCTGGTTTTACCTCATGATGCCGCTGCCCAACACAGGTTCCTACGGAGCTAGAGACCAAAATCTGCACTCTGGGTCCCAGCTCTGCTCCTATAGTCAGCGTGGACTCCCATCTGCCTCCTTCTTCCAACTTCTTGGTTCTCTGTATCCCTACCTTGATAAATGGTTTTAGGGATGAACTTATTTTCTGACAATTAGTTCAATAACTAACATATGCTTGATATTTTAAACTAACATTATTATTTAGCTATCTATAATTCACAGTAATGAAATAGAATATTTATACACATAAGTCTATAAATTCTTACTAGTGTAATTATCTTTCTACTTAATAATTGTTACTCAGACTGGTATTTGTTAAAAATATTTTCAAACTACCTTGGAAAAAGAATTCAAGTCAGATCGTTGTATTAAAATTGTGAGAGGATGAGAGGAGGAAGAACAATAATGAGTTTGAATAAAACCTCTCAGTTAAAAATCTAAGGTCCAGTTACTTAGTGGTAGATGCTTGGTCTGTCTGTCCACATTTGTGCCCAAAGACCATGTGTTCTCATAGTAGTCCTGTGAGTTCCTAAGATACTATATATTGGCCCAGTGGTCCTTGAGCTAATTGCTTAATCAGAATTTCTCAGCTGGTAAAACATAGATAAAATAGTACCTAACACATAGAGTGTAAATAAGAAAATCTACATCAATTGCTTAAATAGTAAATGTTTTCATAAAGAACAGGACATGAAGAATATGGATCCTGTGACTAGATTGTCCATATTCAAGTTCTGGAAACACTACTTACCCTCTGGAAAGACACCTTCTTGTAAGAATTTACAGTGATTAAATTAGCCAGTCTATGTAAAATGCTTAGACAATGGCTGACCTGTAGTAAATATTTAGTAAATGTGAGCTACAACTATTCATACTACTAGCATTATAATCTGCCCCCCAGGATGTTTTTGGATTATTTTTAACACCTATAATCTCTATTACATCATCAACACAATATTCATAAGGTTCCATTACCAGAAAATCTTGCAACCTTCCCCGTGCAGTGAAAAGATACAATTAGAGAATAGAAAATAATTTGAAGAATTCTTGGTATGCCCATATGTTAATTTCTCATTATTTAGCTCATTACTTGCAATTAACAGCAATTTAATCACAAGTCTCTCAGTTTCAAGCTTGTCCTTTTGCATTTGGTAAATGTCTGTTATTTCTAATAGATATTTGTATTATTTCATTATTTTTTCCCTTTTTAATTTATTAATGTTCTTCACAAAACTGGTTCATTTCATAGAAGTCTCCTTAGAGTTTTATTAGTTGATGATTTCTTTGTTTTTGATAGTTGTTTTTTCATCCTTGGAGAAAGTTTCTACACTATTAATGGGAATCTAAATTGATCTTCTAACCTTCCTAGATGTCTAGGAACAAGCTTTTTGTAGAAAGATAGTGATGATAGAACCTTTCTCAATTTTGCTAGTCAGACACCTTGAAGAAATCAATTAGTAGGCAAATTATTAACTAATTGAGCATTTAGAGTGTTCTTACTTTTGAAAAATCAATTAGGCCTTTGCCCTTAGTTTTCCAGCATTACTTCATTATTAATTGTTTTAAACAGCAGTTCATCAGCAACGGACCCATATCAGCTGACAGTTGTTTTTTGTTTATATTCTGTGCTTAATTGATTAATACAATGAGCTGAAAACCTTTAACATCATTGATCATGTCACGGAATGCTGAGTAATTGGCTGGCAAAATGCAATTTTTTAAAATTAATGATTCGATGGTTCAAAGGTTCAATTCAACAGCAGATTGCAGTCAGCAAAAAGAGAAGATTTTCAGTATTTCTTCAACGTGGATGATCTGAATGATAGGCCCACCTCATTCTTGGAGCCAATACTATTTTTCTGTCTTCATTAGTGATAATTTCTTGTTCTATATAAAGCCTAGGAGGTTGCATTTATTATCTTAATGACACTATTTTATTATTACAGGGTAAACAGAGCTTTCAATTCAAATTTTGTAGAAATTGCCATTGCTGTCAGAGGTACATAGAAAGAGATAAATTTGTAGAATGCAATTCCATGCTTTATAAGATCTTCAAACAAAGGCAGTAGTTGGAAGTGGGTCTCAATTCAGTAATCTACTCTTCTAGAAAGTCTTTCATGGAGCAAATATCTTCAAACTTCTGCATCCCTTATCTCTGCTCCCATGGCTATCTAGACACACCGTTCCCTTGTTATCATCATATTGGGCTTATTTGCCTGGCTGCCACACCAAAGACTACAAACCCTCAGAGGTCATGGACTAACCTAAGTGTTTTTGTATGTTTAGTGTTACTGCTGTTTTGGGAATAGAATTGGCATAGAAATGGTTGATCAATTGAAAGGAAAACACACACACATACACACGTTTTTTCATACAGTTAGTGAAATATATTTTGGTTATGTATGTAAAATTCATTATCATCATTATAAAAATATATCTATCTTTCCAAGACATATAAAAACAAAGTCTTTTGATCCGCCTGCAATGCAGGAGACCCTGGCTCAGTTCCTGGGTTGGGAAGATCTGCTGAAGAAGGTTACCCAGTCCAGTATTCTTGGCCTTCCCTGGTGCTCAGCTGGTAAAGAATCTGCCTGCAACATGGGAGACCTGGATTCGATCCCTGGGTTGGGAAGATCCCCTGAGAAGGGAAAGGCTACCCACTTTGGTATTCTGGCCTGGAGAATTCCATGGACTGTATAGTGCATGGGGTTGCAAAGAGTCGGACACGGCTGAGTGACTTTCACTTTCACTTTTTGATTTCCAAATTGTCCCTGACTCAGTCAGGGTCTTAGGTCGACTCTAAAACCATTTTAATCACCACCCTCTTCATGTTGTCAAACACTTTCTAAGCTAAAAATTTAAACAAGTGTTCTCCAAAGTATATTTGGTATAAAAATGCCCCTAAGATATTTCTAATAAAAAATGGTCAAACAAATTTGGTGAAACACAGCAAATTCATCTCTTTTGCGGAGAAGGCAATGGCAACCCACTCCAGTACTCTTGCCTGGAAAATCCCATGGACGGAGGAGCCTGGTAGGCTGCAGTCCATGGGGCCGCTAACAGTCAGACATGACTGAGCGCCTTCACTTTCACTTTTCACTTTTTGCTTTCATGCGTTGGAGAAGGAAATGGCAACCCACTCCATTGTTCTTGCCTGGAGAATCCCAGGGACGGTGGAGCCTGGTGGGCTGGCGTCTATGGCGTTGCACAGAGTCAGACACAAATGAAGTGACTTAGCAGCAGCAGCATCTCTTTTGGGAATGTACAATGTGTGTTAGAATAGTAAAGGTTCTGAGAAGTTCAATCACAACTTTATAGAGCCTAAGTTTTTTGACCCTAAAGCTTTTTTTTTTTTTTTTTTGTGGAGCATTCATTCACTTATCTGGAAACTAATGGTGTATAGAACATGCTTTGAGAAGTGCCACTTTAAACAATAACGTGAGTCAGAGAATGTGATTGTGGTTGTGCTTCAAAGTGGAAAAAATGTGGTGAGGAAAGTCAGGATCTCAGTGACTGCTCGTAGGCATTCTACACCACCAGCGTGGCAACTTTAATTATTTCACTTTCTACGCATTTGTTGTTTTCTTTTCTACTAACAGTTTCTGATTGCAGAAAACTCAGAAAACAGATAAAATTAAAATAAGAAAAGTCTTTATGGCTGTTTTGTTTAAAATATTTCATGCCCAAATAAATTTGGAAAGCAGTGTGGAGTTTCCTCAAAAATCTAAAAACAAAGCTGTATGATCCAGCAATTCAACTTCAAGATATTTATCAAAAAAAAAAGAGAAAAAGATGAAAAAACTAATTTGATAAGCTCTATGTACCCTTATGTTCATTGCAGCACTATTTACTAGAACCAAGTTATGGAAGCAAACTATACAAATCTCTCTCTCTCTCTCTCACACACACACAATGGAATATTACTTAGCCATAAAGAAGAATGGAATTTTGCCATTTACCATAGCATGGATGAACCTGGTGAGTATTTTGCTAAGTGAAATAAGTCAGATAGAGAAAAATGGAATACCATATGATTTCACTTGTATGTGGAAACCAAACAGAACAAAGGAGCAAACAAAACCGAAACAGACTCTTAGATGTGTCACCACATGGGGTGGAATGGGGGTGGAGACAGAGGAAATAGGTGAAGGGGATTATGAAGTATAAACTTCTATATATAAAATAAATGAGTCAGGGATGGAACACACACTTAGGGAATATAGTTAGCAACACTCTTAACAGCTCTGTATTGTGACTGGTGGTAACTAGACTTTCTGTAGTGGTCATTTCACAATGTATAAAAATATCAAGTCACTATATTGTACACCTGAAGCTAATATAATATTTTATGTTAATCATGACTCAAAAAAAATAACATACCTAAAAATAATGGGGGAAACTTTGGTTTAAACAAAGTTAGACCTTTTCATGCCTTCTCAGAGCCTTACTATGACCCATAATACGAAAGGTGAACCTATTTACAAAACAGAAATAGAGTCACAGAGATAGAAAACAAATTTATGGTTACCAATAAGTTTGGGGGGGACTGCTAAATTGGGAGACTGTGATTGCCATATACACACTACTGTATACAATGTAGATAACAAATAAGAACCTACTATATAGAACCTACACAGTTTTCTTTTCTATATGGTGAGAGAATTTAAAAAAGAGTGGATGTGTATATACGTAAAACTGATCCACATTGCTCTACACCCGAAACTAAAACAACCTTGAAAGTCAACTCTGCGCGCCTGTTCAGTTGCTTCAGCCGTGTCCAACTGTTTGAGACCTTACGGACTGTAGTCCACCAGGCTCCTCTGTCTGTGGGATCCTCCAGGCAAGAATACGGGATTGGGTTGCCATTCCCTCCTCCAGGAGATCTTCCTGACCCAGTGTTTGAACCCATGTCTCCTGCTTTGCTGGCAGATTCTTTACCACTGAGCCTCTCGGGAAGCCCAAATCAACTATACTGCAATAAAAATTGATTTTAATAAAGTTAGCTCTCCATTGGAGTTGTAGTTGAAGTAGTTCTTCCTAAAGAGCTAAATTGGACCACTAATTTTTCATCATTTGGGGGCTAGTGTTGGTTGGGATTTACTGCCGATAGTGAGGAGACACATGGAAAGCCCTCATTGCTTGCTGCCCAGTATCCCTCACTGACTGGAAGAGGCTAGCCCAGCGTGGTCAAGGTCTCCGAGAGTTACCCACTTCCTCTTGGAATCCATCTCTCAACTTCCCGTAACTTATTAGCTGTCTTTATCCAAGGGCTCAGGGCACAAAGACCTAGGGAGATTAGAGCTAAAAATAACAAAAATACAATTAATATGCATTTGGGAAACAATTGCTCAGGCAAACCAGCACACAGAGATAATGGATTCTGTCTGAAACTTCATTTTCCAAACTAAGGAACAATAATATGCATATTAACCCAGGTGAATGTCTAAACAGATTCTTGGCAGCCTATGATTAGATAAAGGAGCTCATGTATCCTGAATGCAATTTACGTAGTCAAAATTAAGCACTATCACAAAGGGAGGCATTTAAGTTCAACCTGAACAAATTGTTGCTTTTATGATATGTTTTCTCCATCCTTTTACTTTTAATCTAAATATATTTTAAATTACATGTGTCTTTATATTTGGGCTTCCACAGTGGTGATAGTGGAACCTGTCTGCCAATGCAGGAGACGTAAGAGACGCAGGTTTGAGCCCTGGATTGGGAAGATTCCCCTGGAGGAGGGCATGGCCACCCACTCCAGTAGTCTTCCTGGCGAATCCCATGGACAGAAGAGCCTGGCAGGCTACAATCCACAGGGTGGCATAGAGCCAGACAAAACTGAAATGACTTAGCATGCATCCACACATCTTTATATTTAAGGTGGTCTCTTCTTGTAGAAAACAGAGTTGGGAAGTGTTTGTTACTTAGTTAAATTGTTACTTAGAATTTTTCCTACTCACTTTCTTAATTCCAACTGACTTTGAAGTTTAGACATAATTTCATTTTCTTTCCAAAATGTTTATTAAATCTGAGTTTTAACTAAATTGTTCATGGGCTTCTCTAGTTGTAGAGCACTGGCCCTAGTGTCAGAGCTCAGTAGTTGTAGGGTGCCCTGTTACATGTGGAGTCTTAGTTCCCTGACCAGGGATGGAACCCCCATCCCCTGCACTGGAAGGAGGATTCTTAACCACTGGACTACCAGGGAAGTCCCTTAATTGTTGATTGTTCAGGAGGCTTAGGGCAATCAATGCTTTTAATTTCTTCGAAACAAAATTGAGGAATCTGCAAAGAAAATTAAATCACATAACCTTATGTTCTCATGAATTCACAGTTTAGGAAAACTGCTACTGCCATTTGTAGATGCAGTAGTTTCTAGCAACATAAAACTACAAAGATCTTCCTTAAACAAAAACAGTTGTGCATATGATGAAAAATTATGTTTAAAGGAGAGGAACTTGGTTTCAAAACATGTTTAGTGAATAAATAAAAATCTGAACACATAATTTTGGAATGGAAAGAAAAGAGTGCTTCTTATGATTATAAATTTAAAAGCAAATGATAGTAAAATTAAAAGGAATTATGGAAAAATGACAATAAATATTTTATTAAGGTAATGTATATTGTTAGCATTTTGCAGATGGGAGCAAGGTATAAGTTTTCAAGAGAAGGACATCTCTTGTGAGAGATGGTCAAAAAGTTATTTTTTAAAACCTGATTTTTAAATAGGAATTATCATTTGCTAAGCACTCACTAAGTAACAAGCATTAGCTAAATATTTCATGTGAATTTTTTCACTGAGAACTGTCATCAATATGGAAAAAAGTATTTTCTTCATTTTATTTTTAACATGAAACATGAGTTAAAGAAGGCACAGCACAATAGAGAGAATTAGGATTTAACACAGTTAGAGTGACTGGGTCTCATCCATTTTGCAACAAAATGATCACAGTATTACCATATCACACTGTATTCTTCCTTTTGCATCAAAGAGTGAATCAGAATGCTGTGTTTGATTCTTTTCAAGGAAGAATTTTCCTTGCCACTGACATAATTCAAGACTTTTAATTCTTCATTTCTTAAAAAAGACATACTTTATCACTTAGAGTTCCCTTCTTTATGTCATCAATAAAGAACAGGATAGATTAAAGCTTTTTTATCATGTGAAATTACAATAATTCAAATCATAATCAATCACTCCATTCTCTACTTAATGTAGCCTGGATAAATGAAGTTGAAAAGTATTTTGTGTATAAAATTGCTGTGAAGAATGCTGCCTTCTGGGAACACAAGTCCATACCTGGAGGGTGGTATGGTCCAGGTGTAGTAGCTTCCATGATGGTAGTGGGCAGATGGGAAAGAGTCTGTATATTTTATTTTCTTCTTCTAATTCGTAAGTAAGGAAAAAAAAATTTAAAAAAGAAACTAACTCAAATACAAAAAGCAGCATTTCTTTTATGCAGTTGTGTTTAATATATTATCTCTCAATATCATTGTAATTTGAGGGGAAACCTTTCCCCCATAGAACCAGAAAAGTGTGTGTATACACACACACACACAGACATGAAAGTAAGTACACAAGAGAGCTAGAATATAATTATAGATGACCTTCATTTAAAACTCACATTTTATATTCACGTTTATGCAGGTGAGGTTTAAAAACACAAAAAAGCCATTCAATTCAGAATTATGGTTTCCTCAGAAATTGCAGTATAATTCTAACTCACATTTATTCACATGTGGATAAAACATATGACCATTTCCAAAACCTCTGGGTACCATAACATATTTAAAAATACCAGCACAATTGCCAGGCTGAAAAAGACTACTAACCAGGCATTTTCCCCATAGAAAACTGTTTCGCACACCTACTTAGAATTATATACGTAGCCAAGGATTTAATATTGTAAATATGTAAAGGAATGAGTTATCCTTTCTTTGGGAGTCGTAACTTTGGGTTTTAGACTCCTATTTATTTATTATTTCCAACGTGGCATCTCATTTATGTAATGTTGGGGTGGTACTGAACGTAAGCTTTGACCATAAACTGGCTCGCCTTCACTCCCTTGAAACCCTCACAGAAGTGTGTACCTGTTTTAATGTGTGTTGTCTTTTCTGCATGCAAATGAAGCATTACTGAACAATTCCAACTTTGTTTTTAAAAAATCACCACAGTTCAATGTTTCCCTCATTCTCTGAGTCTGGAGAACATAAACAATCATTCTAATTCCCAGGTAGACACCGAGTTACATATTCCATCAAGACTAAGGAAATTCTATTTTTTAAAATTTGCATATTCCTTTTATATGAAGAACCTGAGCTATGAATAAACTCAAAATGGTATTTAAAGTTTTGACTAAAATTAACTGTAGCACTTAAATCTTAATATTTTAAGGAAAAAGCTTTTGAGGCCATTTGAAAAAAGGGTTATATTGAAGAAGAGAAAAGCAGAGAGAAAGAAAGATAATTAATAGGATATTTGAGAGTTGAATAACTAAATGAAAATATACAGATCTGCCAGAACCCAATGCGGTCAGAATAATATTAATCAAATCTTACCGACTCTTCATTGGAATAATGAGAAAACATTCTTAGCCTGCTTGATCATGTTGGCATTTTAATTAAACTTTCTTGGATCCTAGAGAAAACAATAGTTTTTTTGTTGGAACTCTTTTAAACTGTTATCAAAAATACTTTTGAAGGCATTAACCAAGTAGTATAATTGGGGTCTTTATGTATAAAAACAAGGCAGAACGTGATGCCATTGATTCTTAACTTTTATTTTTTTTTAAGCTGTCTATAAATCTGTAGGGCTTCCCTGTGGCTCAGACGGTAAAGAATCTGCCTGTAATGCAGGAGATTTGGGTTTGATCCCTGGGTCAGAAAGACCCCCTGGAGAAGAAAACAGCAACCTACTCCAGTATTCTTGTCTGGAGAATTCCACGGACTGAGGAACCTGGTGGGCTACAGTCCATGGGGTCACAGAGTCGGACAAGACTGAATGACTAATACTTCCACTTTCCTCATAAATCTATAACTACAAGAAATCCGAACAATGAAATGTAGCCTTAATCAGAACAAACTTCTTCCATTTTCAGAGATGATGTTACGGTTATTCTTCTGTAGCTTGTACCTAATAGAACAGTTCTGGTCTAGTGGAATAAAGATTTTCAGTAAATAAATAGTTGACAATTTAATATACTTAGATAGCACACTTTGTGCCAAAGGTATCATTCTGAGTGCTTTGGAAATATTATCTCATTTAATCTTTATATCTATTTTATAATACAGGTACCATTTTTATTTCCATGTTAATGATGAGGACATGGAGATACAGAAAGGGAAAACATTTTGTCCTGAATCATACAGGTAAATAGCTGCCGAGCTAAGATTTAAATCAGGTAATCTGATTTCAGAGTCTGTGTGCTCACCCCCTACACCAAATCCCCAACACTTTTCTAGATGCCTTTTGTAGCCTTAGTCCCATGATTCAGTGTTACATGCATCTCCTCTTATTTCATCCTCAGTGTAATTCTGCAAAGTATTATTAGCCTCATTTTACAGATGAGGAAAATGAGGCCCAAGGGTATTGAATAACTTGTTCGAGTTTAAATTGCTAAAAGGAAGGGTATAAACTCATTTCTATCTGAATCTGAAGTCTATGCTCTCCTGCAAAACTTTCTGATAATACGAAGTGGTATTTAGAGATTGAGGAATTTAATTCACCACCTTAACTTGAAGTTTTTTAATAAAATTGAGCACCAAACCTTTACTGAATTTTTATGAAGAACATATCTGAATTTTATGGGGTCAGAACCTTATATAATTTTGGATCTCTTTTTCTTAAAATATAATTTTATTTATTTTTGGCTGTGCTGGGTCTTTATCACTGTGTGAGCTTTTCTCTAGCTGTCGCGAGTAGGGGCTACTCTCCAGTTGCAGTGTGAAGCCTTCTCATTGTAGTGGCTTCTCTTGTTGTGGATCACGAGCTCTAGGAAGCAAAGGCTTCGGTAGTTGTGACTTGTGGACTCAATAGTTGGAGCTCCTGGGCTCTAGAGCACAGGCTCAATAGTTGTAGTGCATGGGTTTTGTGGCTCCACATCATATGAGATCTTCCTGGACCAGGGATTGAACCCCTGTCTCCTGCATTGGCAGGCAAATTCTTTATCACTGAGCTATCCAGGATGCCCTGGGAGATTTTCTCAAGGATAAAGAATACAAAGAATACAAATTCATACATGTAAAATTAGGTATGTAAATAACTACTCATCATGAGTGAGAAAAAAACCATCACAAATGATAATAACATCATTCTTCCATGCAGTCTCTTACTCTGACCTTTGTATGGATGTGCTGGGTGAGTTTGCATAGGGAGTGAAAAGAGAATTTGTTCACTGGAAAGCTAGTAAGAGACTGATTGTAGATGGAGATGATTGCAAATCATGCAATTATATCCCACCAAATACAAACTAGAAGGAGCCCAAGTCAGATTTTCCCTAGCTAGATTTTTTTTTCTTTCTTAAAGCCCATAGTCATTTCAACATCACCCTGTGTTAACAAGAGTATGAGTAATGGGAGAAGTCAAATTGGAGGGGTGGGGCCTCCCTTTTGCAAATTTCAGAAAAGCACAGAACCATGAGAACATGTTGCTAGGGCCCCTTCCAGGGTTTCGTAGTGGATGTGTGCAAGTGAGGGCTTCTGAAGCAAGTTTCCTTAGCTTCACAGTAAATCCAACATCTTCTGGCACCCACTCAGTCATGCCTCTCAAGAGATGTTGAACTTGCCAGCTTAAAGTGTTACTATTAAGCCAGCAGCATAAATGTGTGGGCACAGTGGTGTAGGAATGTAGGTAACAAGAGAGAGAAAACTGTTCCTCATTCTTGGTCAGGTTATACAGTTGTAGAAATTCGGAGAAAATTCACAATGAGTTACACTTAAAATTGAGAAAATAAGTCTTTGTATTGTGCTTTTCCACCAGTTCATAAAGAACATTGGTAGGTAGAAAGCCTGCTCAAGAATTTGATCTACATTAAGATAGAAGATAACAATATTCCAAGCTTTTCTGAAAGCCTTCTAGAATTAAGAATGGTAAGTAAGGATAAACCAGAAGTGACGGTAAAGGTCCCGATTTCTTATGAACAGGAAAAACCCCATGGAACTTTTCAGCAAAATCACTAATTACATTGTTGTAATCAAAGTTATACATAATTTATGTTCTCTTTAGACGGTGATGGTGATGGTTTAGACGGTGATGGTCTAAAGTAACTTTCTCTTACTAAACTAAATATTTAAGCCTCAAAAACTTTAATCATATAATGAACCAGCTACTTCTTTTGTTGGCTTCTGTGTGTACATGAAAAAATATTTTTCTGTTAATCTATCTTTTGTCTAATTTGCAGGCCTCATAGACAAAACATAAGATGGTAGAGGAAGAGTTTTTTCTCCTAGATATGTGTTTACTTTGTCAGTGCTGAGCACCAATTACTGAGTGGTAGACATACTCATCATCCCAAATGGAGTAAAATCTGGATTTTGATAATTTTTTCTTAGACTTAATTTTTTTATATAAACTCATTCAATAATGCACAACTTGGTATAATAAAATGTAAGATTTAGGTATTAAATTAGATGACTTTTGACAAATGTGTACTTTTATTTAACCACTATCTCACTCAAGATATTAAAAATTTCATCATCACAGGACACATTTTCTGTCTCTTTGTTTAGTTGATCCTTAGAAAACCAGAGGTAATCACCATTTCAATTTCTGTTTCTGTTGATTCATTTTATGTTTTAGTGCTTCATGTAAATGGTGTGTACTATTTCATGTCTTTTTTTTTTTTTTGTTAGATGTAATAATGTTTTTGATATTAAATCATTTTACTTTGTATAGTTTGTAGTTGTTTATATTGCTGAAAAACAATATATTAAAATATATTGATTGTAGTTATTTAACCTTTCTCTTCTTGCTGAATATTTGGTTGCTTCCAGTTTGGGGCTATTATGAATAAAGCTGCTGTAAGCATTCCCATGCAATTCATTGTATGGACATGTGTTTCCATTTTTCTATGGTAAATACCTAGGAGTGGAATTATTTGGTCATAGGGTTGGACCCATAGGTTTAACTTTATAAGAAACTTCCAAACAGTGTCCCAAAGTGATATTTTATATGAGAATCCAGTTGCTCCTCATCTTTGCCAACACTTGGAATTTCTATCTGCTTTATTTTTGCCATTCTTCTGGGTGTAAATTAGTATTATATTTTGGTTTTAATGTTCATTTCCTTGATGATAAATGACATTGAGCTCCTTATCATGTGCTAATTGGCACTGTCTATTTTCTTTTATGATGTGCTTTTTGTAGGTCTTTTGCCCACTTAAAAACAATTGAGCTAGTTATCTTTTATTCAGTACTAATCTATACAAATTCTTAAAATATTCTTGTATATAAGGCTTTGTCTGATATAAGTATTGTGCATATTTTCTCCCAGTCTCTGACTCGTCTTTTTGTTTTCATAACGACATCTTTTAACAAAGAGAACTTTTACATTCTGCTGACCTATGTGTTCTTTCAGACACTGTTGTGAGGATGAGTTTATGCTATAAGGGGCTCTTGAAAGTGGAGGGCCAGGTTAGCGATCTCTTTTGCCCACATCTAAGCCTGTCCTGGCTCCTTTATTTATTGACAGTTCTCAGAGGAGACTCATCATGCTGTTGGAGCATCTCTAAACTCTATTCTTGCTGATAACATGCTTTTCATACTAATAAAAGGCTCTGTGTGTGTGTGTGTGTGTGTGTGTTAGTCACTCAGTTGTGTCTGACTCTGTAGCCCTATGGACTGTAGCCTGCCAGGGTCCTCTGTCCATGGAATTCTCCAGACAAGAATACTGGAATGGGTAGCCATTCCTTCCTCCAGAGGATCTTCCCAACCCAGAGATTGAACCTGGGGCTCCTGCACTGCAGGCAGATTCTTTACCGTCTGAGTTACTAGGGAAGCCCAATAAAAGCCACATATTAATGTTATTTGATTGGCCAGAATGAGACTGGGGAAGAAGGAAGAGTATTTCTTGCTGTGATGGCTCCCTCTGGATATCCTGTGTATGGGGGCGGGGAGGGGGTGGGGCGGGGGAAGCAGTGGGCAGCCAAGGTATTTGAGCTCTTGTACCTGGAGTATCCTTTCTTTACAAAGACCTGCAGTATGTTTGGGGGCCCCATATCTGAATCCTTTTAGTAAACAATTTCTTAGTTTCCTCTGGAGCTGTTCTTCCAGAAGTCTCAGGCATGAACAATTTGAGGGTGATTGGCTATCATTATTATCATTAATCTGGAGGCTAAGACCATTGGCAAAGAAGATAATGGTGACCTCCTTCAAAAGATCCCATGCATGTACTGCTACACTCAGCGCCCCCAGCCCTGCAGCAGGCCACCACCAACCCACGCCTCCGCTGGAGACTCCAGGACACTCACAGGTCTGGGTCAGTCTCTTGTGGGGTCACTGCTCCTTTCTCCTGGGTCCTGGTGCACAAGGTTCTGTTTGTGCCCTCCAAGAGTTTATTTCCCAGTGCTGGCAGCTCTATGGTGGGGTTAATGGCGACCTCCCCCAAGAGGGCTTATGCCATACCCAAGTCTGCTGCACCCAGAGCCCCCGTCCCTTTGGCAGGCAACTGATGACCCATACCTCCACAGGAGATGCTCAAACACAGTTCTGTCTCAGTCTCTGTGGGGTCCATTCAGGTATGACCTAAATCAAATCCCTTACGATTATATAGTGGAAGTGAGAAATAGATTTAAGGGACTAGATCTGATAGAATGCCTGATGAACTATGGTGGGAGGTTTGTGACATTGTACAGGAGACAGGGATCAAGACCATCCCCAAGAAAAAGAAATGCAAAAAAGTGAAATGGCTGTCTAGAGGCCTTACAAATAGTCGTGAAAAGAAGATAAGCAAAAAGCAAAGGAGAAAAGGAAAGATATTCCCATTTGAATGCAGAGTTCCAAAGAATAACAAGGAGAGATAAGAAAGCCTTCCCCAGTGATCAGTGCAAAGAAATACAGGAAAACAATAGAAAGAAATAGAGGAAAACAATGGGAAAACTAGAGATCTCTTCAAGAAAATTAGAGATACCAAGGGAACATTTCATACAAAGATGGGCTCAATAAAGGACAGACATGGTATGGACCTAACAGAAGCTGAAGATATTAAGAAGAGGTGGCAAGAATACACAGAAGAACTGTACAAAAAAGATCTTCATGATCCAGATAATCACGATGCTATGATCACTCACCTAGAGCCAGACATCCTGGAATGTGAAGTCATGTGGGCCTTAGGAAGCATCACTACGAACAAAGCTAGTGGAGGTGATGGAATTCCAGTTGAGCTGTTTCAAATCCTAAAAGATGATGCTGTGAAAGTGCTGTGCTCAATATGCCAGCAAATTTGGAAAACTCACCAATAGCCACAGGACTGGAAAAGATCAATTTTCATTCCAATCCCTAAGAAAAGCAATGCCAAAGAGTGCTCAAACTACCACACAATTGCACTCATCTCACATGCTAGTAAAGTATTGCTCAAAATTCTCCAAGTCAGGCTTCAACAATATGTGAATTGTGAACTTCCAGATGTGCAAGATAGTTTTAGAAAAGGCAGAGGAACCAGAGATCAAATTGCCAACATCCGTTGGATCACTGAAAAAGCAAGAGAGTTCCAGAAAAACATCTATTTCTGCTTTATTGACTATGCCAAAGCCTTTGACTGTATGGATCACAATAAACTGTGGAAAATTCTGAAAGAGACGGGAATACCAGACCACCTGACCCGCCTCTTGAGAAATCTGTATGCAGGTCAGGAGCAACAGTTAGAACTGGACATGGAACAACAGACTAGTTCCAAATAGGAAAAGGAGTACGTCAAGGCTGTATATTGTCACCCTGCTTATTTAACTTACATGCAGAATACATCATGAGAAAGGCTGGGCTGGAGGAAGCACAAGCTGGAATCAAGATTGCCGGGAGAAATGTCAATAACCTCAGATGTGCAGATGACACAACCCTTACGGCAGAAAGTGAAGAAGAACTAAAGAACCGCTTGATGAAAGTGAAGGAGGACAGTGAAAAATTTGGCTTAAAGTTCAACATTCAGAAAACTAACATTATGGCATCCGGACCCATCACTCCATGGGAAATAGATGGGGAAACAGTGGCAACAGTGGCTGACTTTATTTTTGGGGGCTCCAAAATCACTGCAGATGGTGATTGCAGCCATGAAATTAAAAGACACTTACTCCTTGGAAGGAAAGTTATGACCAACCTAGATAGCATATTAAAAAGCAGACACATTATTTTGTCAGCAAAGGTCCATCTAGTCAAGGTTATGGTTTTTCCAATAGTTATCTATGGATGTGAGAGTAGGACTATAAAGAAAGCTGAGTGCCTAAGAATTGATGCTTTTGAACTGTGGTGTTGGCGAAGACTTGAGAGTCCCTTGGACTGTAAGGATCCAACCAGTCCATCCTAAAAGAGATCAGTCCTGGGTTTTCATTGGAAGGCCTGATGTTGAAGCTGAAGCTCCAATACTTTGGTCACCTGATGCGAAGAGCTGACTCATTTGAAAAGACCCTGATGCTGGGAAAGATTGAGGGCAGGAGGAGAAGGGGATGACAGAGGATGAGATGGTTGGATGGCATCACTGACTCAATGGACATGAGTTTGGGTAAACTCCCAAACGACAGGGAGGCCTGGCATGCTGCAGTCCATGGGGTTGCAAAGAGTTAGACACAACTGAGTGACTGAACTGAACTGAAGACCCTTGGAGGCATGAAATCTCTCGATTAGATGAGGGCAGGGCTGGAAAATGGAAGGATGAGTTGGCAAGGTAGGACTCTTTTGAATAACTTTCTATCCCAGAACACTGTCAGTGTGTGTGTGTGTGTGTATGTTTTGGTGGGAGTTGAAGAGAGCAGCTGCACTTGCCTCCCCTACCCTCCTTCTGACTTGGGTGCTGAGAAGTCCAGTGTATTAGACTGGGGCCTTGGAAACCTTGCTGAAATGCCTCCCTATTCTGCTAGGATACTGTGGTCTCTCCTGGGTGGACAAGAAGCAGTCTCCTTGCTTTTTGCTTCTCTTTACTGCATCTTAGCCCTGATCACAGACAGGGGTATACCTTCTTTGTATTCCCAACTTACAGTCATCAGAGCAGGAAAGGCAGTGTGGGCAGTGTGCAACACAAAGCAATATTACAAAACTTCGACAGGAGAAAAAAGGGGGAAAAATGTCTTGTATCACAAACCATAACAGGCAAAAGGAAAACTCACTGGGCAAAGCTAATGGCATGTTGTTGCTCATCTAAGCATCTCAGATATTTGGGAGAAATGAACACATGCATGCAAGCTCCAACATGCATGAAAGGAGATTCCATTCCTCATTAGTGATGTTTTCTAGCTTTAATCTCTCATTTCACTTCAGATTCCTTTATTCTCATAGCTCCACTTTCCAGCAACCAACTAATATTTTTTTCCGATAAATGTTCCTTTTTAAGAGTAATTTGGTTTTGATGTTTAAGCTCAACAGTCTTCTAACTTCTAAGAGAAAAGAAGCTGTGTAAGAGTAAGGAGCTGGGGAGAAAAATATGGCGTTTCCTGCCTGGATCCTGAAATGTCAGCACCAGCTAGTTGGATTTAAACTCTTCTAATTTTTTTTCTTTTATTTATGACAGTCCCTCACAAAGTTAGTCTGAATTTTAATGTATGCCCATATAGGGTAAAACAGAAAGGACATAATTTGGAATCCACGTTCATACATGGTTTTGCCTAGAGAGTGAAGAATGTTTAGCTATGCTCACTGTTCTCCAGGAAAATTTAAATAGAAATATAAAAAGAGATGTGAGAGGACACAGAATAAATCTGTGTGTTGTGCTGATTAAAATTAGTGCATGTTGCAGGGCAAACAGTGGGCTATAATACATCTAGCATTTAAAATAACTTATGGTTTTGTTAATTTTTGGAGACAGAGCTTGGTCTCACCATACTTCAGCCTCGAATTCAGAAAAGAGTTGTGAAAATCATTCCCAAATGAATTGTGAGATTTTCTGTTCTTTTCTATTTAAAGGAGGATGCCACTGCTTTGTTTGATTTTCTCTGCAAAGCAGGCACTGTTAGCCACGGGACTAGCCTGTTTATTGAAGATGTTGGGTAAGATGAATAACTTTGTTCTGCTCTCATTATGAGAATTTTAGTGGGTTACATCATTAGAGATAATGGTAACTCTGCTTAATCCACTGTAGTACAGATTACAGACCAGGACTGCATTCATTATTTTGTTTAATGATACGCTGTAGGAGTTATATCACAACTACTTTGTAAAACCCTCTGCTCTTATCTGCTTTTTGTTAAAATGCTTCTAGAATTAATTTTGCAGTTTATATACAGTCTCAACTTAGAAAACTGTGGAGTTAGACACGTTTTCCAGGCTATGAGACAATCAGGATGTGTCCCAATGATCTTGATATAGATCTATTTAGATTTTCCAGGACACTTTATCATTTGCATCTCATCAGAGACTTCTGATATCTACTTTCAATTATTCTCAATGGACTCAAGAATAAAATCCTCCAATATTGGAGTACATAAGGTGAGTCCCCTCTATCATTTGGCCTCTGTGAGGTTCTTCACACATTTTAAAAATAAGATGCAAGTGTTTGTATATTTCAGAGCTAAGAAGGAAAAAAATTAGACCTTCTTATCTTCTCTTTCATTCCTTTGACTTTCTATTCTGTGGGCCCAAATTAAATTCTGTTTTTATATCTTTAATGATACAAGCATTCAGGGCACAGTGAAAAATAAAGGCCTTATTACTTCATAATATGTTTGGAATTCTGCATAATTATGTTTAGTTGATTAGTTGGCTACAGTAATTGCAGGACCATAGAGTGACTGAAATTAGAAATGAAAAAGACCCATTGGGTGTCATTATCCTTCTTCCTGTCAAGACAAGATTGTTTTCTGACATGCAGTATGTGTGTGTGTCTATGTGTGTGTGTGTATGTGTGCACGTGCATGCCTGAGAATTCTCTTGGCTACACAAATACACTATGTGATACACTTGTTTAGCAAAAATTTTTACAGGAACTGAGCACCAGACCAAATAAAATAGAATTGATAAAGTGCTGAGTTAAAGAATAGAAAATGACCATAATAGTTGTAGTAGTAGCAGGAAGGGGAGTAGTAAATATTTATATAACAACTATATACCACTGCTAATATAAATATCAATTATTCCAGTGTAATATTTATCATTCCATTTTATACATAAAAAATGGCATAAATAAGAATACATGATTTAAATCAGCACAGGGAATTCCTTGATGGCTGGGACTTAGCTCTCACTGTTGGGGCCTCAAGTTCGATCCCTGATTGGGGAACTAAAATCCTATAAGTTGTGAGGTGCAGCCAAAAAATTAAATTAAATAAACCAGGACAGATGATTTGCAAAAGATCCTAGAGCTGTTAGTAGCACAACCCATATTCAAACTCTGGTCAGCCAGCCTCCAAGCTCTGTGCTTCACCCCCCACAATGGAAGTGAGGGGAAAGGAATGACTTTGGCACCAATAGCTCCTGGGTAGGTCCACTACCTAAGTCAGGAGGGAGAGTGAGAAACAGAATGAAGTTGGATGACGTCACCGAGATGGCAGAGTAGGAGACCCCAGCCCCTGTCTCCGCACAAAGAACAACAATTAGGCAGCTACCCATGAATGAAAGTATCTCTGGGGGAAGTCTGGAGTCCACTTAAGAACCTTCAGTGTCACAATGGAGCAAAACACCCGGGAATAGCCACGCACATGGAGAAGGAAACGCCAACCCACTCCAGTATTTTTGCCTGGGGATTCCCATGGACAGAGGAGCCTGGTGGGGTACAGTCCATGGGGTTGCAAAGAGCTGGACATGACTGAGTGACCAAGCAACTACAACAACGGCCACACAAAAAAGGTAGAGAGAAAAGGTCCTCTTTGCCCGCACCATCCCATACCCAGACCGGCACGGTCCAGTGCCAAGAGGAAACTCCCTGCACAGACAGACGTCCCCTCACCAGCGTGAGCGTCCAGCCTCCCCAGTTATTTGGGCACTGCCTTGGACCTGCTTTGGTTTTACCATCCTCAAAGACCGGCAGACCGAGACATCTAGAGATGGATAGGAACCAGGACGAAGGTCACCGTTCACCAGTGGGTGTGAGTGACTGCAGCTCGCGGGGGCCCGCTCTGCAGGGCACCTGGCAGCCTTCACCACGGAGCACTTCAGCAGCCCCTGTGGATGCTGAGGGCCCCTTGCAGATTTCACCCCTGAGGGCTCCATGGGTTTTTGCACTTGTAGACTTCAGCTGCCTGAGTCCCTCTCTGCCCTCACCTCCTGCTAGAGCCCCCTGTCAGCCAGTCCTGCCAGAGGGGCCCCTGGCTCTGGATCCTGGTATTCACTCTGCCGCAGCTAGCCAGCCACGCCTCTGCAGCGGTGTGTGTATGCACAGCGCCAGGCCAGGCTCGCTGCAGCCAACCCTCACCATAACACGTGTGCCTGTGGCTAACCCCTACAGCCGCACAGGTGCACATCAAGAGCCAGGCCCCCACGGCTGCTCATGAATCAGAAGCTGGCCCTGACTCCTGACGTAAGCCTTCCCTGCTGCGTGCCTGAAGCTAGCTCCTATAGCCAGAGACATGCATGCTTTTGGCCCTGGCTACCATTTGATCCCATTTCTGGGTATACATCCAAAGGAAATAAAATCATGGAAAGATATCTGTCCTCCTATATTTATTGCTGCATTATTTATGGTACACAAGATATGGAAACAATGTTAGTTTCCATTGACAGATGAGTGCATAAATAATATATATGTTCAGTTCAGTTTCTCAGTTGTGTCCGACTCTTTGCGACCCCATGAATTGCAGCACCCCAGGCCTCCCTGTCCATCACCAACTCCCGGAGTTTACCCAAACTCATGTCCATTGAGTTGGTGATGCCATCCAACCATCTCATCCTCTGTCATCCCCTTCTCCTCCTGCCCTCAATCTTTCCCAGCATCAGGGGCTTTCCCAATGAGTCAGCCCTTTGCATCAGGTGGCTAAAGTATTAGAGTTTCAGCTTCAACATCGGTCCTTCCAATGAACACCCAGGACTGATCTCCTTTAGGATGGACTGGTTGAATCTCCTTGCAGTCCAAGGGACTCTCAAGAGTCTTCTCCAACACCACAGTTCAAAAGCATCAATTCTTCGGCACTCAGCTTTCTTTATAGTCCTACTCTCACATCCATACATGACCACTGGAAAAACCATAGCCTTGACTAGATGGACCTTTGTTGACAAAGTAATGTCTCTACTTTTTGTATGCTCTCTAGGTTGGTCATAACTTTCCTTCCAAAGAGTAAGCGTCTTTTAATTTCATGGCTGCAATCACCATCTGCAGTGATTTTGGAGCCCCCCAAAATAAAGTCAGCCACTGTTGCCACTGTTTCCCCATCTATTTCCCATGAACTGATGGGACTGGATGCCATGATCTTAGTTTTCTGAATGTTGAACTTTAAGCCAACTTTTTCACTCTCCTCTTTCACTTTCATCAAGCGGTTCTTTAGTTCTTCTTCACTTTCTGCCATAAGGGTAGTGTCATCTGCATATCTGAGGTTATTGACATTTCTCCCTGTAGCTCAGATGGTAAAGAATCTGCCTGCAATCTGCAGGAGAACTGGGTTCAATCCCTGGGTCAGGAAGATCCAGGGGAGAAGGGAATGGCAATCTACTCCAATATTCTCGCCTGGAGAATCCCATGGATAGAGGAGCCTGATGGGCTACTGCTCGTGGGGTCGCAAAGAGTCAGACACGACTGAGTGACTAAGCCACCCACACATATATATGCAGTATTATTCAGTCTTTAAAACGTAGGAAATCTTGGCAATTGCATCAACATGCATGAAACTGGAAGACATTATGTTAAATAAGAACAGAAAGACAAATGTTGCATGAATTTGCTTATATGTGGAATAAAAAAATGGTCAAACTCGTAGTAACAGAGAATAGACAGGGAGATGTTGGTCAAAGGCTATAAACTTTCAGGTAGAAGTTAAATAAGTTCTGGAGACCTACAGTATGGTGACTATAGAGTTAATAATAATACATTGTATCCTGAAATTTGCTAAGAGCAGGGATTTCAGATCTTCACCACACACACACAATAATAAGTATGGAATGATGGATATGTTGATTAGTTTGACTATGTTAATTATTTCACAACATATACTAGTATCAAAATGTCACATCATGTGCCTTAAATATATATACTCTTCATCAAAATAAATACATAGAAATTAGAAGAAATAAAAAGGAGAGTGAGGAGTACTTAACAGAGACTCATTTTTAAACAAAGTTGAGTCAGGCCCTTTCAGTAATCTTGTTGACTTGGCTTTGTCCTGGGGATATGTCCTTATCCTGCTTAGTCTTGTTTTAGCAAGTTCTCCTAGGTTGGTTTAGCAAAAAATTCCCCACCTTTGATAACTGATCACATTTCTTATTCCCCACCCTCAATATCTTATTACCTTGGCTTACCTTCTCCAAGGGTCCTGTCAAGTTGGACTAGCCTTAATGTTTCTTCTCATAAGTATCTGTCCACTGCCCTCCACTCCGCATGTTGGGCTGTCTCTGGCTGGTCCTAGGTTGGAAGCAGGGGAAACATTTGGGAAGACATCAGTTATTAATCAAGTCCTGGCCACTTGGGGCTGATTGTTACAGATGTTTTTGTTTAGCTTCTTGGATTGTCATTGGAGATAACCATTTGACTTTCTCCAAGTCTGACTTACAGCAGGCTGGCTTCCTGGGCTGTTTATTGTATTAATAGATAAGGGGATTGATCTCCTGGACTGATTGCTGAGGTGTGTGGGGTCAGAATTCTATTTTTATAGCTGGTCTGGCTGTTGTCCATTGGTATGTTCAGTCTCTCAGTAGTAGGTCTAAGGGGAAGGGAAGCAAGGGGTGGCTATTTGTGGGGGTGTAGATGGAGCTGGAATGTGTCGGCTATGGTGTCTACGCACATTAGCATGAAATTTTCTTGGTCTGGGATGAAGCTAGAGGTGGAAAGAAAATGAGATCACATCACAGCTGGGAACTGGGGACCAGGGTTGGCAAACCTTATACCTTCACATACCAGAACAGAATTCTAAGATGTCTTAGACTCACCTTTCAGTTGTAATAAAGGAGTATTTTTTTTTTTTTCAAGGCTAGAGGGTAGAACATATTTTATTTAAGAATTTGTTAACCTTTTCAACAACTTTTAATACTCAGCCATGTCATATATCGTCCTCCACTTCTCCTCTTGTCCTGTACTCTGCAAATATAGGGAGTGGAACTGTGCATAAGTCTCAGCCAGGGTCTTTGGTAAAAATCATGATATTGAGGCCCCTCCCATGTTGTCAGTAACTGATCTCTCTTGTCATACCTGAGCAACACTGTCCTATTCAGAATGGTACCTTCAGGTTAGGGCCAGGTCCATAATTTAGGGAGTCAAATGCAAAATGAAAATACAAAGTCTTTGTTGAAAAAGCTAGAAAAAATGTTAAAGGTGATAAAATAGGAAGTTTTCCCCTCACTTCCAGAGACTTTCTCTTGAATCTTTATAATGCTTTTTATTTTCCATTTTATGTCATTTTAAGTAAGGGAAAATTGAAAATTTTAAAGTTCTTAGCATAGATTTTGCCATTCATATTGTGCAATACCATTTATATTGTACAATATCAATTTTAAAAGTAGCTATAAGAGCATTAATCTCATGTGTAGAACCACTAAAATGACATCACATTTTTATTGAAGTATAGTTGATTTCCAATATCGTGTTGGTTTCAGGTGTACAACAAAGTGATTCAGTTATACATGCATATATATATATTCAGATCCTTTCCCATTATAGGTTATCATAAGATATTGGATATAGTTCCCTGTGCTACACAGTAGACTCTTGTTATGTATCTATTTTATACACAGTAGTGTGTATCTGTTAATCCCATACTCCTAGTTTATCCCTCCTTCCCTGTTTACCCCTATGGTAACAATAAGGTTGTTTTCTATGTCTGTGAGTCTATTTCTATTTTGTAAATAAGTCCATCTGTATTATTTTTTTAGATTCCATATATAAGTGATATGGAAGCGGGCATGCTGCAGTCCATGGGGTCAGGAAGAGTTGGACATGACTGAGAGATTGGACAACAATGACAATAAGTGATATATATAATATTTGTCTTTCCTTCCTGACTGACTTCACTTAGTATGGTAATCTCTAGGCCCATCCATATTGCTGCAAATGGCTATATTTAATTCTTTTTATGGCTGAATAATATTCCATTTGTGTATATATATATACCACATTTTCTTTATCCATTCATTTATTGACAGACTCAGGTTCATTCCATGTCTCATGATTTGCTTCATAGGTAATACATGGATGTTAACAAAAGGAGCTAAACAACAAGAAGAACACTGTCTTCTCAATGATCCCATGAGATAATTCTGTTTGAGAGTTTAGTTTATGATGTCACTGAGAGACTTGTCTGGACTTCTTGAATTAACTATGGAAGACTGCAGAAAGTAGGAAACCCCATAGGAAGTGATAGTTCTAAAATTAGAAACAGTGTGCCATCTTTTAGTATGATGTCCCTTTTACTCAAGGGGATATGAAGACTAAGGGAATTTTGAATAAATGTGAACAAAAAAGTCAGATAATAACCACTTCTTTATATTAATATTTGTTTCTAGATTCATTGCTAAAGATGTCATGCTAGATGTCACATTTCACTTTTGTTCACTTATTTAATATGCTTTTTGGTCTCCTTATGTTTTAACAGCCTTATTGAAGAATAATTTACATATCATAAAATTTACCCATTATAACTACAATTCATTGATTTTTTAATAAATTTATAGAGTTAGGCAACCATCACTACAATCTAGCTTTTGAACATTTTAATCACCCCAAATATGTCCCTTGTGTCCAATTGCACTGCTACAATCCAGTCCCAGGGAACCATTTATCTGCTTTCTGTCTCTATGACAGAATGCTAGACATTTGTGTCTAGCATTTTTCACTAAGCACACTCTTCTTGCAGCTCATTCACATTGTAGTATGTAAAAATAATCCATTCTTTACCCACTCCAGTGTTCTTGCCTGGAGAATCCCAGGGATGGGGGAGCCTGGTGGGCTGCCGTCCATGGGGTCGCACAGAGTCGGACACAACTGAAGCGACTTAGTAGCAGCAGTGTTTGATCATATGGATATACCACATCTTATTTGTCTATTTATAAATGGATTTGTGTTTGAACTGTTTCCAGCTTTTTGGCTATTAAAAGTAATGCTGCTATGGTTATTTAAATCTTTGAGTGGATATAAGTTTTCACTTCTCTCAAGTAAATACCTAGGGATAGAAGCACATCACATTGGTTTCCAAAGTTTCCAGATTGTTTTTCCACCAATGAAGCATAGGAAATCCAGATTTTTTTTGTATCTTGGCTAATATTCAGTAGTATTTTTGATTATAGTCAATCTATTTGCTCTGTATTAGTAGCTCATGTATTAGTACATGATGATTACTAGTACATGATGATTTGCTTTTCCCTCATGATTACTGACGTTGAGCATCTTTTCATGTGCTTATCAATCATATATATATTTTTCTTTGTGTCCATTCAAATAGTTTGTCTAGTTTTTTGGTGGATTATTTGGCATCTTGTTGAGTTTCAAAAATCCTTTTCATAACCTGAATAAAGGTCCTTCATCATGTATGTGTTACAAATATTTTACCCCAGTCTGTGTGTTTCCTTTTCATTATTTAGCTGCATATTTTGAATACAAAAAGGTTTTAATTTTGGTGAAATTTATTAAAAAAATACTCAATTTATCAGTTTTTTATTTTATAGATTCTACTTCTGGTGTCATATCTAATCCAAAGTCATAAAGATTACCTTCTGTGCTTTCCTCTAGAGCCTTTGTAGTTTAAGTGCTAACATTTAGGTCTGTATTGCTTTCCTGGTGGCTCAGCAGTAAAGAATCTGCCTGTAAGGCAGGAGATACGAGCTTGATTCCTGGGTTGGGAAGATCCCCCAGTGTAGGAAACGACAATCCATTCCAGTATTCCTGCCTGGAAAATTCTGTGAACAGAAGATCCTAGCAGGTTATAGTCCATGGGATCACAGAGTCCAATATGACTGAGTATGCATACACATTTATGTCTGGGATCCATTCTGAGGTAGTTTTTATGTATGGTATGAATATGAATCAAAGCTTATATTTTTAGCATGTGAATATCCAATTGTCTTAATACTTTTCTTTTTCCACTGATTTGCCCTGATAGCTTTGCCAAAAAATTACTTGACCATAAATACGAGTATGAGAGTTCAGCTCCTTCTATATTACATTTAGTCTCCTTTCTTCTGCATTAAGAATTCTAGTTCTCAAGGACACAGAAGATAGCTGAATATCCCACAGTACACTCATGCTTTATCCCATATTATACCAACAGTTTCATAATAACAATACTTTTAAATTGACGTATAGTTGATGTACAATAAATAAGGTACAGGTATACAATATAGTGATTCACAATTTTTAAAGGTTATACTTCACTTATAGTCATTATAAAACATTGGCTATATTCCCTGTGCTGCGCATATATCCTTTTAGCTATTTTATACCTAGTAATTCATACATCTTAATCACCTGTCCCTATATCAACTCCTTTCCTTCCCTCTGCCCACTGGTAACCACTAGTTTGCTCTTTGTATCTTCGAGTCTATTTCTTTTTTGTTATATTCACTAGTTTGTTGTATTTTAGATTCCACATGTAAGTGATATTATACAGTGTTTGTCTTTCTCTGTCTGACTTATTTCGCTTAGCATAGTACTTAGCACAAAAATAATAATAGTAATATTAATATACCAACACCAATATGATTTTATGTTTATTTTTTAAAGTGATGCACTGAAATGCTGACTGAAGGCTCTGGGGCAAGAGGGGAGCATCTTGATTAAGGGCTTCACTTTGGTGTGATGTGGTTGCTGTGTTTCACTGAGAAACTCCTCAAATGCCCTGTCTAGTGATCTTTCTGCTTGAGTTTCAGTTGACTCATAAAGGATTCTCCCATCTCCAGCCAAGAGGAAAAAGGTGCTGTAGCATAAAAAACATGCCCACATAGCCCTCCTTTTGAGTGCTGGGCTTCCTTCCTATCTGAGCCTCAAGTCTCTGAGTCCTAGGTCTCTCTGGAATGTCTCCATAGAATAGCTGCCCAAAAAGAAGGCTAACACCTCTACTGCTTAATTGGTTCTTTTTCTCTTTTTTTTTTTTGCTTAATTGGTTCTAACCAGAGGTGTGCTGGAGCCTGCTTGAATCATCTCTCTAGAGATGGTGGGTTCATCTCAACCAAGTCTGTGTTTGGTAACATTATAGTAGAAGCTTGAAATTACCTATGGTGGGAGTATTTATGACATGGGCTGGCTTCTATGTTCCTCTGTTTTGCGAAGTCTGTTACGACCTGTCCATTTGCTCTCCTCTTAAAATTTGTTGCTGCCATCACTTTCCCCATTCCTTTTGACATTGTGAGCTTATCCCCACATTGTTATTCCATAGGATATTGAAAAGAAGCATGCATTGAGCACAAAGTAAATAAGTATTCACTGCGCCATATTTAAAGTCTCTTTTAATTTTAAAATGTACTGTTGGACTCTCTGCACACACGCAATTGCGTATGGGTACTGGGTCCTGTGTTTTTGCTCCCTTAGATCTACTCTGTAGTTATTAAAGGGAAGTTTAAAAAAAGTCATTTTATATTTTATGGAAGAACACTGTGGAGAAAGATGTGAGGAAAAGGGCCTCTTAGGTTTAAATGAACAAAACTATGACGCTGAGGGATGGGCTGTATTTTGAGAGGTTAAATGTTAACTACCTCTAGAAGTGGGATTGTTCTCTTCTTATTTCTATTTCTCTATTCTTTCTAATATATCTACAATAATTCTTTTTTTTTCTAGAAATAAGAAAAAAGTAAAAGTTATTTTAAGTTAGATAGCATCACAGACTCGATGGACATGAATCTGAGCAAAATCCAGGAGACAGTGAAGGATAAGGAAGCCTGGCCTGCTGTAGTCCATGGGGTCACAAAGAGTCAGACACGACTGAGCGACTGAGCAACAGCAACAAAATTTTAAGTTCATAAACTCACACACACACGCAGAAGAAACAGACAAATGTTAACTTAGAATTACTTGGGGGTTTTTTGAGCTCAGAAAGGCAGATGTAACATTAGAACATAATGTGATTCTAGAAGGTTTAATTCCTTATTTCTGGCCTGACCCTCTTTCCTCACACATACATACTTCTGGGAGTTTCTAAAAGTAGAATATTATAACTCGGATGGTGGTGGTAAGTGACAAGTTACACACTGTTGTCGCTTTGAGTTTCACATCTCTCAGAGTAAATAGAAGACATTATTTCTCTTCCTTGCTGTTGTTTGGTTGCTAAGTTGTGTCCGGCTTTTTTGCAACCCTGTAGATTGTAGCTGGCCAGGCTCCTCTGTCCAAGGGGTTTCGCAGGCAAGAATATTGGAGTGAGTTGCCATTTCCTTCTCCAGGGGATCTTTCCAACCCAGGGATCGAACCTGCATCTCCTGCATTGGCAGATGGTTTCTTTACCTGCTAAGCCACCTGAGATGCCCCATTTCTCTTATCAGGTTAAAATTCCATGAACATTGAACACACTTTTATATGTGACACAAAAACTTTCCATGTGTTATTATAAACCCTTAGGGTAGCAATATCATTATCTCTTTTTTCCTGTAGAAATGTGGGGTTTTGAAACTCAAGACTTCTTGTTCTGAGGAAAATTAGGAGGGAAAAAAAAGCTGAAAGGGACCATTTAGTTTCCTGCTAATTCCAACTTTCTAGTCCCCGTCCCTTCTAGGGATGCCTAGTGTTTTAATTGTAGTAGAATTTTCTAAGCATTTGCTATTGGCTATAGTTCTACTAATGACTAGGCTGACAGCTTTCTCCTTACTTGTTAGTGTTAAGAGCACATAAAAGGACATTTGAACTGACCAAGAATGAGTAGCCAGAGTCTATTTTGAGTGACAGCTTTTAAATGCTGACAAAGATATAAAACAGACACAGAAGCATGTAGGATTTGTAGAAGTCAGGGAGCATGGATCTATATGTCATTTGTCCCCAGAGGACCCATCCCTGACATCTCCCCAGAGGAACAGTCTTGGCATCCTTTCTAGATTATACTACTGAGACCAAAAGACAGACCATCAGCTCCCGGGCATCACTGGCCAGAAGCATGTTGTGTTTAGAGGAATCTGGACAGTCAGCCAAGAATGCCACCAACAAGGAGCTTGACATAGAGTAGGTTAAGAATAATAATTCTCGTTTAAATGAAGTGGTTTGGGTGGCTACTTGTTCTCAGCAAATCTCCGAGAGAAAAAATTAATTCACAGGGTTGAAGGAGTGGGACGAGGTGCTACTACTCCAAGTCCTGAGTGGGCCAGCGCAAGGCAAGGGAAGCAGGGGGCTGGGTGATTCCGCTGAGGACCTGCAGGCTCCGCAGAGGCTCCACGTTCATTAAAATCACAGCTAACATGGGCATGCTTGGCCTCGGGCAGGCTGACAACGCACACTGGTGTTGTGATTGCTATGATTAAAGGCATTGTCGGTATAAAGGTCTTGCACTCTGTGCCAATGAGCAGCTGCTATCTGCTTTTCCGGTGTCTTTGGGTTCCCTTTAATGGCTCCCAATCTGAATCTTTTCTTTTTCCTCTGAGCTTTTAATTTTTCTTTAAAGTCAATCTTAATCTAACTTCTTAATCAGGCTAGCTTCTCTTCTTTGAAATTACTTCCCTTTGACAGTATCTTAATAGGAACTAAGGCATCCATGCAGAAAATTAGAAATTCGTTGCCCACCCACTTCCCATATTCATCCCCCATGTAGTGGGTGGGTACTCTTGGCTGGTGCCTAAGGTTTTGAGAGAAGCATAGGGGATGCCTTCAAGAAAGAAGAAACTGTATCACAGTCACTGTATCACTTTTGGAGTCCATTTCCCCCTCTCCTCCCTCTGCTGTCTCCTCTTCATCTTCCTCTTCCTCTGCTCCTCCTCCTCCTTCTTCTTCTGAAGTTATTAAGCAGCTACTAGGCAAGGGCTTCTATGCTGGGTATTAGAAGGAGATACAGAAATCAGAACAATGTATTTGCTTCTGTTCTAAAGAAAGACTCAATCTGGTAAGAAAGCTGCTGACACATAGGAATGAAAGATTTATGATTTGGAGTCAGAGAAACCAAGTCCCGATCTTGCTCTTGTACTTCCTGGCTATAGGTCCTTGGGAAAATTACATGCTGTAATAAACCTGTTTTCTCAGTTGTCAGATGGGACACATTCTTATATGGTTGCTGTGTGAAGTTACATGATATAGAGTGGTGTCTTATACATATTAAGCACTTAAAAATGCTGGTTGTTTTTAGGGAGATAGGTTAAAGGTATAAATCATTTAAATAATATAAAATTAACATTATGTAAGTGAAAAATAATAGCAATGAAAGAGCGACAATGTATCAGTTATTTAAGGAAAATTTCAGGAAGGCACACAGTAACATACATTTTTAAAAAACTGGTAATTTAGAGTTTAAAAATTCAAAACTAAATTAAGTGTCCTAAAAGCTCTCCTTGCAAGAGTCAATAATAAAAATAATAATATGATTCTTCGTTTTCTTTTTAACTCTAAAACTCACTGTTACTTTTAGTGTTGCCATATTTGAAGCACGTGAACAGAGAAGTGTCCAAGACAATGTGGATGCAGGGAAAAAACACTAAAATCTACAAAAGTGAAATATGGCAGAAGGTGACACCCTCTGGTAGGCTCTGTCTTACTTATCTCATGTATGAGAAAGCCCATGGAAAACATCTTTCCTGTAAAACTTGGTGTTGAAATTGAATACTTGATATTGCAATACACAGTGTTCCAGAGAAGCGAAAGTTTCTGGTCATAATGAAAAACTGGCCCATAGTAAGTATATGAAATGTTTCCAGTCTTAAACTGAAAACCAGTGGACTAATTCTAATGAGCAACTCCTCTTTATTCCCTATTTAACAATATTAGCTCTGAGGATGTACTCTTTGAAGGAAGGGTACGGGCCTCATACTTTGTCATCTCTCCATGGAACCCAGTCAGGTGCTGGGCACCTTGAAATCCTAGAAGGACTCTTAGAGAAGAGTTAGTCAAAAGGTCTTGCTTTTCAAATGCCAGACTTGAGACTTTCAACAAATATCTTGGTTGATTGTAGCCCTGAAAAGGGTACTTAGAAAAAAAAGAGTCTCCAGAAGAATATTAGATGCAACATTTTTTGTTCTGGCCCATCGGAAGATTGCTGATATAAAATCTGATAGATTATCTCACTGCATATCAATACATTTTGACTATCGGTCCAGCTATATTTTCCAGCACATTTTGAAAAAAAGCTAGAATCTTTTTTATCTGCATCCTGGATCTTGTTCACAACAACTGGAGTAAATGATGGAATAAGACTTCCTACTCAAAGCTGAGAACGGGTTCTTTGAGCTGAAATAACCTCAGTAAATCAATAGAATAATTGTTAATATCTGCTTAGTACTTTATAGACTACTCATTTCTTCACTTTATTAAAGTAAATGTTTATTTAGCATCTGCTATGTTCTATATTTTTTGTGTATAGAAATTATATGTTCTGTATTTTTGAGTTTCCCTGGTAGCTCAGTAGGTAAAGAATCTGCCTGCAATGCAGGAGATTCGGGTTCGATCCCTGGGTCAGGAAGATCCCCTGGAGAAGGAAACAGCAACCCACTCCAGTATTCTTGCCTGGAGAATGCTATGGACTGAGGAGCCTGGTGGGCTACAGTCTACGGGGTCGCAAGAGTTGGACACAACTTAGTGACTGAACCACCATGTTCTATATTTGGACTTCCTAGGTGGCTCAGTGGTAAAGAATCTGCCTGCTGATGCATTAGCCACAAGAGACTGGGGTTCAATTCCGGTTCAATTCCTGGTGAGGAAGATCCTCTGGAGAAAGAAATGGCAACTCACTCCAGTATTCTTGCTTGGAAAATCCCATGGACAGACGAGCCTGGCAGACTACAGTCCACGGGGTCTCAAAAGAGTCAGACATGACTTAGCGACTAAACAAGAACAACAATGTTCTATATTTAGCTACTATATACTATACTTATTTGTATCAGAGAAATAATAACTTCAGTGTGTTGAGAAGTCCCTATGTCCTATATTTTTTTCTGAGCGTCTTATTTCTACTCAGTGGATCCTTAAGACACCCCTCCCACATAGCTAATATTACCTGCATGTTATAGGTAGTAAAATTGAGGCATAATGAGATGAGGCATCTTGCTCAGTGACCACAGCTCATAAGTAATGGAGCTGATACTTAAACCCAGGTGTATATTTGTCAGGCTCTAAGACTCTTTTGCTCCATGATAGCTCCCTTCCAGGGGCTCATAATAGAGGGAAACATCAATCAAAAAAGCAATTCTGCTGTATTATGATAGGAGCTAACACAGAGTTATGTGAAAATATATATGATTTATTTATTCCTTAAATGTGCATGTGCTTTATTCACAATGCTGAAAATTCTCATGACTTTGTAAATTATTTTAGTAGTTGTTCCCCCAAATTAATATTCTCTTTTCAATCTCTTGCTATATTTTTGGGGGAGGAAACAAGTTTAGAGCAGGTTTAATTGACAAAGTTATCAGAGTAATAAGTGAATGAGCTGGGATTCAAACACAGCGTTGTCAGTGTCAAAAACTACCTTCTATGGCTTTGTGAAGGGCTCAGGGTCTTAGGTGCTATGAGATGGTAGAAAGGGTTTACTCAGTCCTGTCTGGGGGAGTCCTGGCTGACAAAGTAGCTCTTGGATTAAGGTTCTCAGGCTTAGAAACCTAGTTAGTGAATGAGCAGATGGAAGGAATCTCAGATTGTAGAGTCAGCATGCATAGACTCTCCCAGGAGAGAAAAGCAGAGTTGATTTGGGGAAAAGCATGTCATTTGCTACAGCTGTTGACATGCAGTGGCTTTGATTTCCTGCGACATCACACGTAAAGAAACAGCATAGTTCAGAGAAGTAAGAAAGGAATGTTGACTCTAGAAGAATTATATAAGATCTCATAAGAGTGACATTTGAACTTGGAGGATGAGTAAAAATTGGACAGATGGAGATGGAGACGAAAAAGCATGCCACATGTCAGGAATAACATTAGAGAGGAAATAAATAAATATTCGGTCTGTGAACTGAAATCCTGACTAACCACTCAGTTTGACCAGACTTGGGGAAATAAGACTGAGAAGGATGGTTTGCCAGGGAAAGCCTTGACTGTGGGAGCAGGAATTTTATTTTACTTGTAGAAACCACTGGCAGAGAGACATGATCAAAACAGCTTTCAGATGTTGGAAGTTAAAAAAAAAAAAGGTGTTGGAGTTGATATGTTATTAATTTATAACACCCTTTAATATAAAAACCATTGTCAGAATAATTTTGGTAAAAATTAACACTAAGACAAATAACAAAACTGTCTTTGTTTTCCGTTTTTTCCATTTTCTGACCAGCTTCGACTAAGGATTCATTTGATCCGTAAGCAATTTTGGATGCAGGCAGATAGGGAATCTCGAAAAAAAAATTTAGGAGATGTTCCTAAGCTCACTGTGTTGTTACAGAGTGTATTTGGATCTTCTGACCCCAAGTTCACGATCTCCTGAGTATCGTCATGGTAGGGACTGGCATTTTACAATTCTTTGCCTTCTTTAAATCATCTTGTTCTTCCCACAAAGAAATTGATACAAGTCAGCAAGGTCTGATTCAGCATAGACGATAAAAGCTAATATAGGCATTATTACAGCACAGTGAAATACGTTCTCTGTGAATGAGGTAAATTAATCCCAACAACGGCAAAAAGTAGGTATCTTTTCCATTTTCAGTTCAGTTCAGTCGCCCAGTTGTGTTTGACTCTTTGTGACCCCATGAATCGCTGTACGCCAGGCCTCCCTGGCCAAAACCAGCTCCTGGAGTCTACCCAAACACATGTCCATTGAGTCAGTGATGCCATCCAGCCATCTCATCCTCTGTCGTCCCCTTCTCCTGCTCCCAATCCCTCCCAGCATTAGAGTCTTTTCCAATGAGTCAACTCTTTGCACGAGGTGGCCAAAGTATTAGAGTTTCAGCTTCAACATTAGTCCTTCCAATGAACACCCAGGACTGATCTCTTTTAGGATGGACTGGTTGGATCTCCTTGCAGTCCAAGGGACTCTCAAGAGTCTTCTCCAACACCACAGTTCAAAAGCATCAATTCTTTGGTGCTCAGCTTTCTTTATAGTCCAACTCTCACATCCATACATGACTAATGGAAAAACCATAGCCTTGACTAGATGGACCTTTGCTGGCAAAGTAATGTCTCTGCTTTTAAATATGCTATCCAGGTTGGTCATAACTTTCCTTCCAAGGAATAAGCGTCTTTTAATTTCATGGCTGCAGTCACCATCTGCAGTGAATTTGGAACCCCCCAAAATAAAGTCTGACACTGTTTCTGCTGTCTCCCCATCTATTTCCCATGAAGTGATGGGACCAGATGCCATGATCTTAGTTTTCCGAATGTTGAACTCTAAGCCAACTTTTTCACTGTCCTCCTTCACTTTCATTAAGAGGCTTTTTAGTTCCTCTTCACTTTCTGCCGTAAGAGTGGTGTCGTCAGCATATCTGAGGTTATTGATATTTCTCCCGGCAATCTTGATTCCAGCTTGTGCTTCTTCCAGCCCAGCGTTTCTCATGATGTACTCTGCATATAAGTTAAATAAGCAGGGTGATAATATACAGCCTTGACGTACTCTTTTTCCTATTTGGAACTAGTTTGTTGTTCCATGTCCAGTTCTAACTGTTGCTTCCTGACCTGCATACAGATTTCTCAAGAGGCAGGTCAGGTGGTCTGGTATTCCCATCTCTTTCAGAATCTTCCACAGTTTATTGTGATCCTCACAGTCAAAGGCTTTGGCATAGTCAATGAAGCAGAAATAGATATTTTTCTGGAACTCTCTTGCTTTTTCAATGATCCAGCGGATGTTGGCAATTTGATCTCTGGTTCCTCTGCCTTTTCTAAAACTATCTTGAATATCTGGAAGTTCATGGTTCACGTACTGCTGAAGCCTGGCTTGGAAAATTTTGAGCAATACTTTACTAGCATGTGAGATGAGTGCAGTTGTGCAGTAGTTTGAGCATTCTTTGGCATTGCCTTTCTTTGGGATTGGAATGAAAACTGAACTTTTCCAGTCCTGTGGCTATTGCTGAGTTTTCCCAATTTGCTGGCATATTGAGTGCAGCACTTTCACAGCATCATCTTTCAGGATTTGAAATAGCTCAACCGGAATTCCACTGGAGAAGGAAATGGCAACCCACTCCAGTATTCATCACCTCCACTAGCTTTGTTCGTAGTGATGCTTTCTAAGGCCCCCTTGACTTCACATTCCAGGATGTCTGGCTCTAGATGAGTGATTATCTGGGTCGTGAAGATATTTTTTGTACAGTTCTTCTGTGTATTCTTGACACTTCTTCTTAATATCTTCTGCTTCTGTTAGGTCCATACCATTTCTGTCCTTTATCAAGCCCATTTTGCATGAAATGTTCCCTTGGTATCTCTGATTTTCTTGAAGAGATCTGTAGTCTTTCCCATTCTGTTGTTTTCCTCTATTTCTTTGCATTGATCGCTGAGGAAGGCTTTTTTATCTCTCTTTGCTATTCTTTGGAACTCTGCATTCAGATGGGAATATCTTTCCTTTTCTCCTTTGCTTTTCACTTCTCTTCTTTTCACAGTTATTTGTAAAGCTATTTTCCATTTTACAGATAGGGAAATTGAAGCACAGTCCCACGTACTTGCTGCTATTAAGTGACAGAGCCTGGATTTGAACTCATGGTGCAGGGCTTGGGTGTGTAAATTTGTATCACCATGCCTAGCTATTTTTCTAAGAGCAAGAGTTTTTTAGTGGGGGATCGTTAATATAAATGTAAATGCAAAATAAACAACATTTTAAAGATAAGAGAATTATTTCTGGGTTTGACAGAACATATATAACAATACTTTGCAATAACAATCATAATGTAAATCTACACAGTGATGTATTTGAAAGTAACAGTTTAGATTTACAGGTTTTCCATGGGCTGTTAAGATAATCTTTGTAGCATCCTGGTCCTTTTATGAGTACCTTCTAGCTAACCTTGAGTTGTTCATGGTAAGAGGAAATAGAAGGCAATGGTTATAAGATCTATTCCTACTGATCTTAGCAGTTGGTAGCAAGTGTCTTAAATGCCTTCTTTACAAAATAAGGAGAGCAGAATAATTTCTATCTGACTGTAAATAAAAGCAAGCATAGTCTCTCTTTCTCTGATTTCTCTTTACATATTATATCAACAGGTACTCACTGCTATGATATTTGCCACAGGCATCAGATCCAGCTTGTGGGACTATTTTCCCAAAGTGACTGACATAATCATGAGCAGGTCACAAATCATGAGGTCTTAGGGTTTGGGCTTGTCCACTAACAGAAAATTTAATTTTGCTGATGGAGTACATTTGAGCCACATCTGAGTAATTGTCTGTCTAATTTACGGTTTTGGAAAGATAAAAGGAGGCATCAAGATGAGAAAGAGAACAACTAAGATGATTCATGGAAAATGAATTTGAAAACATGTGGCAGAGCTCAGAAAGCTGGGAAAAGCAGTAGCTTTTCTTTTTGCATTAGCCAAACCTTGTCTCTTTCCTTCTAATCCTCTCTCCTCTCCTTGTCTACCTTTTTCAAGAGAATCATCTGAGTGCAAATTCGGGTTCTCTGTAGATGTCAAGATAGTTAATACAGGGCCCAAGTTCTTAATGAGCTTAAAATCTACCTTCAGAAAGAGACTGCAAATCTCTGTTATATATAGAAAGGTAGAGCTTTTTTTTATAAAGGAAGGTGTTCATAGTCGAGGAAGTCAGAAGCTCCAAACAAAATGATCTCTGTAATAGCTCGTATCCAATAAAAAGGGAGGATGGAAAATGCCATTGGAATTCTGATAGGAATTACATTGAATCTCTAGATTGCTTTGGGTAGTATGGATATCTTAACAATATTAATTTCCCAATCCATGAGCAACAAATATCTTTTCATCTATCTATGTACTTCTTCAATTTCTTTTATCACCGTTGGTGGGCATGTAAATTATTGCAGTCACTATAGAAAACAGTATGGAGGTCCCTCAAAAAGTTAAAAATTAACCCACCATGTGATCCAGCAATTCCTCTTTGGGGTATCAATCTGAAGAAAATAAAAATACTAATTTGAAAAGATATTTGCACTCCTATGCTTATTGCAGCATTATTTACAGTAGTTAAAATATGGAAACAACAAATAAGTGCTCATTGATGGATGGGTGGATAAAGAAGATGTGGTATACGTAAACAATAGAATACTACTCAGCCATTAAGAAACTGAAATTTTGCCATTTACAACATGGATGGAACTTGAAGGTATTAAGCTCAGTGAAATCAGTCAGACAGAGAAAGACAAATACCACATGATTTTACTTTATATGTAGAATCTAAAAATCAAAACAAAAAAAAATTAAAAAACCAGGATTCACAGATGCAGAAGACAGATCGGTGGTTGCCAGAGGGAAGGGAGGTGGGGGTGGGGTGAAATGGGTAAAGGGGGTAAGTACAGGCTTCCAGTTATAAAGGTAACGGGAATGTAGAGTACAACATGAGGAATATAGTCAATAATGTTGTAATCACTTTGTGTGGTGACAGACAGTAAATAGACTTAATTCAGTGATCCTTTCACAATGTCTACAAGTGTTGAGTCACTATGTTGTACATCTGAAACTAATAACACTATATGTTAATATATAAAGGTATATGACATACTATATATATATAGGGCTTCCCAGTTGGTGCTAGTGGTAAAGGTTCCACCTGCCAATGCAGGAGATGTAAGTGATGTGCATAAGATGTGTGATCCCTGGGTTGGGAAGATCCCCTGGAGTAGGAAATAGCAACCCACTCCAGTGTTCTTGCCTGGAAAACTCTATGGACAGAGGAGCCTGGTGGGCTACAGTCCATGGGGCTGCAAAGAGTTGGACCTGACTGAGTGTTCACACACACACATATTCACACACATACATATATACGGGAAAGTGACTTCCTTAGGTTTTTGGCTCAGTGTTTCCTACTATGGAAATCAGGTAGAGTCCCCCCACTGCACAGGGTTTTTTTTTTCCACCCATCAATGTGAATACACAATCCTACCCCAGGGGCTTAGCCTTCTCCTTCCCAGCCATCATTTGTTTAGAAGAGTCTGGATTTTTCCAAGATGAAAAATATTGATATTCTAAGAATTCAGATTCACAGAAAGAACAAGTATGGGCCCGAGGCTTGTCCTCCTGCCTAGGGGTGAAGAGTTAAAAATCACACACTCTTCACACATGGAAGATAAGCTTCAAGTGTCACGATTTGGGGCAAAGCCAACAGGTCTTGTTTTCAAAGAAATCCCTATGACACTCATCTTCAACTTTGAATTGAGCAAGTTGCTAAACCTTGCTAGCCTTTAATTTCTAAGTCTTTAAAAAGGCAATAAGACTTGTTGGTCTTCAGGATTGTTGGGAAAAGGAACTAAGCCTGCTTGGCAAAGTGGGTAAGATGAAGCCTGGTCTACACTGGGTGGTTCTATTCACCTTTCCTCATAAATACCTCACTTCATCATGAAGAATGAGAAGAACTTTAGAACAGAGTGAAGAGGTTAAAGTTGTTATAGGCCTGGTTGTTGTGAACCCACGTCCCATACACATCACCAATGGTCATTGAAAGAATATCTCTATTTTTCCACATTCTTCTCCTTCCCCCAACTCTTCATGGTTTATGAACTTTTTGCACTTGTGTTAGGTATTTGTGAAGAGAGAAAGAAAAAGGAAGGTAAATGGTCAATTCTTGATTTAGGAAACCTACTGTAGTCATATCCAAAACTGATCTGGAGCTTCTAGATTCAGTCTGTGTTTTGGAACATGAGGTCCAAATTGAAAGGGGAAACAAGGGCTAGAACCAATCTGATTTTACTCAGAGAACTATGACTTTTTCCTCTCTGTTCAAGTATTATTCTCATCTACTTAAAGCGCTTCTCAGTCTCCCCCTAAATCCCCGTCTCATCCAGGCTGGCACATAATATTGAACAGAGTTCCATGTACTATACAGTAGGTTTTTGTTGGCTATACATCTTAAATATAGCAGCATATATATATCTATATCTCTGAGTCCCTTCACTGTTCACTTGAAACCATCACAACATTGTTAATCGGCTATACCCCAATACAAAATGTTTTTGGTGTTAAAAAAAAAAAGGCTTCCCAGGTGGCTTAGTGGTAAAGAACCCACATGCCAATGCAGGAGACTTGGGTTTGATCCCTGGATTGGGAAAATCCCCTGGAGGGGAAATGGCAACCCATTCCAGTATTCTTGCTTGGAAACTCCCATGGACAGAGGAGCCTGGTGGGCTACAGTTCATGGGGTTTGCAAAAAAGTTGGACATGACTGAGTGATTGAGCATGCACACACAATCTACTTAAATTTGCCCAAGTATGGATTCCTTGTCTCTTTATAGGATCATTTAAATCATGGGAAATATTTTAAGCATTTTTTTTTTTTTTAAAGCATAGTGTTGATCCAACAAAATGGAGTGCCAGAACAATGGTTGTATATTGACCCTGGCAAGAGGTACTTGTTCAAAATGCGCTGATGTTTGGAAATCTCCATTCTGGCTTGGAAACCCAGCTCCCCATTTTTCAGTCAGGGTGCTGCCAGTTCATTTCAAGTACACTGCGATCTCAAGAGTTTCCTTTACTCCAGTGTATGTAACCCAGTGCCAGACGTATATCAACACGTAAATTCAGATTTCTTTCTCTCTTTGCCATTTTTACTTTTGTACAATGGAGAGAGAGGGGAAAAGTAGGAGAGATGATTTTAAAGAAAAGCCTCGAGGGGAAAGACTTTGGCCAGAAGTGGAATTTTCATGCTCCTTTGCATAAGCTTTAGGTATACGCCTATTGGAAAATCCAATGAAGATAAATGCCTGTAAAAGGCTTAAAAATTAGAGAAATTTTGGGAAAAGCTTTTCTATTACAGGGGCGCTGTGGTGGAAATGAGTTGTATCTTCTAGAGTAGTAATCAGCTGCATCTCCATATGGAATGGGAGTGCTGGAAAGGAACAGTACTTGGAGTGGAAACACCTGGACTGGAGTTCTGGCTTTGCTGACTTCTAGGGGTGCTTTTCCAGGCAAGTCTCTGGCCGCTTCTTTGTTTATAAATGATTGCATCTTCCTAAATGGCCTTTAATATCATTTCTAGCTCAGAAGACTCTAGGACCCTAACTGAGGCTTTCTCCAAACTCCATGAATAGGGCCTTTTGAGTTCTCTGCTTTGTGATTCTGAATGGTCTCACTTCAGCTTGACCACTGTGTGGAAAGAGAGAAGAAAGCTCTGGAAAGGAACTCTGGGTAGTTAACTGTGACACCATCTGGCACAAAGAATAGTTGTACTACCAGCATTTCTGCTTCCTAAAAAAAATATGATGTGTGGAAGTGGACAAAGGCAGAATAAGGGCGGGAGCCTCTGGAATGTTCACTTTATTTAGCTCCCCATGATTGGCAGCCAGCCCTGACATTAAGACTCAGCGCATCTATGTTGCCATTCAAAACAGTTGTTGCAACTGCTCAACAGAGAACTGTGAGCCTGTGGAGCCCTGTCTTTCTCTCCTAGCGGCTGGGGAGGATGTTCATACAACTTGCTTTGAGCAGTATTAGTGGTTAGAATCAAGGTCTGGTGACGGTACAATTTCTCTAACCCCTTATGTGGTCTCATTTTAAGAAAAATGCTTTCCTTCTTCTGATCTATATAGTCTATACATGTTGCCTGACAGATCATAACCTCAACACCAAGATATGACCACATTTTGAAAATGGATCTTGTAAGAAATATACCACTAAGTAACCAAAAAGGGGTGAGAGATAGGAAATACATACATCCACACAGGGAAATAAACCTGGAGAAGCAAAGTAACCTTTGCGACTGGTGCAGACTGTTATGTTGCACTGCACCTCTTCTGGGGCTCAGCTAAATGTTTCAGAAGAGTGAAAGCATTGTTGAAAATGAAAAGCTACAGTAAGGAATCGGGATAAGGCAATTTTGTTCTCTAGTTCTCAGAGAAGAAAAGAATTCACTGCACACTAGGAAAATAATTTTGGAAACTCACTTAATTGTGAAGGTGATGCTGAGCCAGCTTGTGGCTAGAGACAAAGGAATTATTGTTCGCTTCCCATAAATGCTTTCCCATATGTATAGTTAGGCTGATCCTAGCAGGTGACTTCAGAGATGTGGAAATATTTAACCACCAATGAATAAATCTTGAAAATGCTTAAAAAAAATGCAAAGTGTAACCTTTAAAATAAAATTGTGGCTGTTACATTTTGAGACTGAAAGCTCAAAAAGTAGAGCTTGTTTATACCAACCACAAAGGCCAAGGACCTGTGGTTTTATTGGATTTCTCATCCCAAGAAAATATTTACACTTGGAGGAGATGATGTGTTTTTAACTATAAAAGCCATACATAGAATATTTGTGGAGAATGTTGCAAATAAAAATGTTTTTTTCCCCCTTAGCTTGGCAAAATTGACAGTTCTGCTTAAGGCATCAAAAAATGGGTAAAATAAAGAATCGTGCTCCTTTTAAATGGGTGAAGCTTTAAAATTCTTAGTGGGGACGTATGTGGGTGATTGCCCTGAAGGAAAAAAGATCTTTGGTGAGAGTCCTACTTTTCACTACCACAAAATTCCAGTCACTAGAATTTTTGGAAGCTCAGATAACATGAGAGGGAGAGAAAAGAAAACAAGACAGAATAAGAAAAGAAGTGTAGGCATAGCTCAACAGACCACAGGCAAAATGGAATAAATGAACATCGTAGGGAAATTAAGGCAATTTTGGGGAATTTAACAGCGTTTGCCATTCAATCATTGACAATCCAATTAAAAAGAAACTATTAAAACAATTATTGATTTAGGGATCAATTGGTTTGGGGAAAGAAAAATATCCCAGACTAAATGTTTGCCTTTTGCATGAGCAATTATGCCATAAAATGAGGCATTTTAAACAGAAGCTTCCAGGCTTCTAAATAACAGAGGCAGACATAAAACAAAAGCTGTGAACTGGAGAAAGTGATCCAGAAAAGGATGTGGCAGCACATGCTGGTATTTTGTCCTAACAAAAGTGATATCCAAACACATGAAAATAGAAGGGGCCAGGCCTCAGCCTTAATAGTTCCTGATGCTTTTCTCACTTTTATAGTTTCTGAATGCCTCTCTAAAGAACATAAGGCCAACCCCATGAGAACTACATAAAGAACTTCTTAAACTGTATTATTGGATTGATATTTAATTGTAGAAAATGTAGCAAATATTGCTTGGAGCATAGGTGAATGATCCAGAGAATTCAGTGGGGTTTTTTTTGATTACCCTGATGTGAATTAAAAAAAATTACTGATTAAAAAATATCACTGATGTGATCGTATACACACACACCTGATCCAGTTCCTGGCACAGAGCTCCTAAAGCCCTTGTAATTTCCTGAGTTTCAGGAGCATCTTTTATTCTAAAGGAATGACTCTTGGGGGGCTTCTGGGTGGGGGTTGATCATAAGAAAGACCCAATCATCAGTAGCAGCTTGGAATTTTCAGCCCCACCTCCCATTCTCTGAAGAGGAAATGGCCTGGAAGTGGAGATAATTATTGATCATGCTGGTGAGATGAAGCTTCCACAGAATCCCAACAAGTTTGGGGGCTTCCCTGGTGGCTCAGAAAATGAATCTTCCCGCAATGCGGGAGACCCAGGTTTAATCCCTGGGTTGGGAAGATCCCCTGGAGAAGGGAATGGCAATCCACTCCAGTATTCTTGTTCGGAGAATTCTGTGGACAGAGATGCCTGGTGGGCTACGGTCCATGAGGTCACACAGAGTCAGACATGACTGAGCAACTAACATGAAGTTTAGAGAGCTCCCAGGTTGGTGAGCACGTCCAAGCTGGGGTGGCGACACCCCAAACTCCATGGGGACAGAAATTCCTGTACTCAAGACCCTTCTGGACCTCACTCTACTTATCTGTTCATCTGGCTGCTCATCTCTACCCTTGATCATACTCTTTATTATAGAGTACACTGACATAAAGTTTCTCTGAGTCTGTCACCTGCCCTAATAAACAATCGAGCGCAAGGAAGAGGGTGTGGGAACCCCAACTTAGGAGTATGGGTAACAACTTGGGGCTTGCAACTGGCCTCTGAGGTGGAGGTGGTCGGTGGGACTAAGCACTTGACTCATGGGGTCTGATGTTAACTGTAGGCAGATTGTCAGAACTGATTCATGTTGGCAGACACCCAGCTGGCATCAGAGAATTAGTCAATGAGGGAAAACCTCACTTCTGATGTCAGAAGTCTTGTAAGAATCAAGCAAAAGTGCATTTTTCCTAGACAAGTGAGACATTCATTTTCATAGTGTTTGTCGGACTACACGGGGAATTGATTGGAATAACAAGTGGCAAAAGGCCACAAGTCCAGTGAGAGGGGAGCACTTAAGGTCCCATGCTAACTGGAGTTAGGGGAGGACATTTTTCCATATGCCCTCGTGACTTCGGTTCTGGCTCAATTCTTTGGTTGAATTTGTATAAACAAGAGCAGGTACTTGTAAAAGTGGGAGAATCCATTTCAGAGAGGCCGTGACTAATGAGAGAAGCCATTCATTCATAAGTGTGAGCTGTGGAAACAAAATGCTCCTATGCATCTCATAATTGTGCATCTTCACACTTTCTTTAAGTCTGGAGGCTGGCCCCACCTCTCAGCCCCCTCCCACTGCCAAGTTGAATTGACAGAGGGAATTAGCTTCTTTAATATATTATATCTGAAAAGATCCCTGCCCAACCCAGCTTGTGGCTATCAGCTTGGCCTTCGGAATGTCAAACTGTTACCTTTTCTTTCTTTAATGTTTTATTTTGAAATAGTTGTTAAGATCCATAGGAAGTTGCTCAGAGATGGACAAGTCAGTCCTGTGCCCCCTTCCCCAAGTATCCTCCGATGTTAATGTCTTACATCAGACATTATGGTGCAATATTAAAACTAGGGAACTGACATTGTACAAATTCCATGTCACCAGGTAACAGACGTGCGCTTCCTGAGTATGCGTGTAATTCTGTGCAGTGAACACCACCGTAATTAGCTACTTTACCTTTACCCCAAAGATCCCATCTGCTGTCCCTTTATAGCCAGCCTCCCATCCCTAATTCCAGGCAGCTCCTAGTCTGTACTGCATTTTATAATTGTTATTTCACAGATGTGAAATAAGAATGGAATCATATACTATTCAAATTGCTACCTTGAATACCTAGCAACGTGTTACCCATGACTGTTCTTGATGAAGCATCAGCTGTGGGCCTGGCAGTTTCCTTAGTGCTTCACATATGTTGTCTCACAAATGCTCTCCCCCCACAACAGGGTTAAACTAAGAACCATCACTAGTCTACAGATGAGGACAGTGTTATTCAGAGAGGTAAGTACATCCAAGCCTACACACCTATGAAACAGCCATGCCATCCTCACATGGGGCCCTTTGGTTGACACCCAAACTCACATACCTCTGCTACTCACTGTTCTAGAAAAGAGGGGTCTGCTATGGTTTGAAAATACTCAATATTCCAATTTCCTTCCCAATAAAAACCACCAAAGGGAAAGCTAATAAGCATCTTCCTTATTGTCAGAGGTAAAATTATTGTTTGGGCCTGGGTTTAAAATGGATGAAAATAATGGCCTAAGACAGAGCTACACAAATTTCAGACCTTTGGATACCACTTTTAACACTATTTCATTGATTTGCTATAGCTTTGTGATTCTTGAGTTATCACTTAATTTATATGGATGCTTTTTTTTTTTACTTAAAATTTTTATTAAGTTTATAATTTATAAAGAAAAACTTATATCATGGTTGTATATAGAAAACTAGTGCCATGTGTTATAAGGAGCATCATGTAGAAGGCAGCTAGAAAAGTATGTATTGAAAGCATGGTGATTTAAGTTTTAGCTCCCTCCTTTTTCAGATTTCCTCTCTTCCAGCCCCTCTTCTCCCTCAAGCTCTCTCCCATCAAGCTGCAAGGACAGAGAGGTTTTTTGCTTGTTTTCCGAGGAGGGTCCTCAGGGTAAACAACTTGAGGAAAGAATAGCACTGTTTCACTTCTGTCTTTCACAGTTTGAATCCTCCCCAGTTCCCACCTGGAGAAGGAAATGGCAACCCACTCCAGTGTTCTTGCCTGGAGAGTCCCAGGGACGGCGGAGCCTGGTGGGCTGCCGTCCATGGGGTCACACAGAGTCAGACACGACTGAAGTGACTTAGCAGCAGCAGCAGCAGCAGTTTCCACCCACTTTTGCATCATCTTCAGTTTCCTTAAAAAGTTGTCTCTGGTATTGTGTTAAGACGTTGCAACTGGAATTTGCAAAAGGATAATTCTGACAAATGCTACTCTGGCATGATCGGAAGCTAGAATTTTTGTTTTATCACAGTTAGAAATAGACTTTTGTGTTTTTGCTTGCTGGTTTGTTTCTTGTTTGTTTGTTTGTTTCTTCCATGAATCTCTAAGTACAGGAAATGAATGTTATAAAAAGGGGTCCCCAGAAAAAATTCTCATTTGTCACAAGCTCCTTCTCACTGACCTTAATTGTTTTGGCATGTTTTAACAGCCTCACCTTGATTTCAAGAGTATTATTAATATATTGCTCATACTTTATGCATTTTGATTATATATGAAGGTTACAATGCAAGAAATCATTAGAATGAAACAACATAAAACACAGGAAATGAGAATAGAATAATAATATTTTATAATAATTTAAAATGAGCAGAGTACACTTTAGCTCTAAACGTTATGAACAGAAATGTAAGTTGAGGGCTGGTATTGCCCAAGGAAGGGAATCCCAAATAAAAGGAATGTGGATGCTGTATAATGTTGCCTTCTGGAAGGCAGTGAGGAGGGCTCCCTGACTTAGTAGAGACTGAGATGCCCCATACTGTTAGTATACCACACTGGCTGGTGGATCTTTGTGCCAGCTACTCTAAGACCCTGAAGTTTCACAGACAACTTTTTGGATGGAGTTCTCTAAGGAGTAGCCTTACTGTCTGCTCCTTGAACCTAAATCCTAAACCCACTTCAGCCAATGGTACCAGAGGACCCCTTCCTTTCACCCTTGGTGACCTCACAGGCAAACAAAGCAAAAGTGTCAGCTTATATTCTTTCCTCCTCCGTATCCATCTCCTTTCTCTATTCTGAATCTTTAAGGCATGCGGGTGGGGTTTGGGGTGAGTGTGTGTGTGGAAGTCACTCAATTGTGTCTGACTCTTTGTGATTCCATGAACTGTAGCCCGCCAGGCTCCTCTGTCCATGGGATTTTCCAGGCAAGAATACTGGAGTGGGTTGCCATTCCCTTCTCCAGAATAATACACCAAGGGAAACTACAAGTTACTCTCTACTTACTTTTTGATTCTTTGAGTAATGCGGGATCAAAATTGGATGCTGTTACAATAAGTTGGGAGCTTTAATTACTAGATTGAAAGATGATTCAAACTCTGATGGCATATTCAGGAACTGATTTGGTTGGACTGGTTCACTGCTTTCCGCATAGGGTTTAGCATGGTTCATGGCTCACTGTAAATAATGACTCTACATTTGGTGAAGAGTCATTGAGCTTAGGGGAAAATTACACCAAATGAGCTTTGGTATATTAGCTTGTCTGGTTAAGGCAATTCCTGCTCTCAGAAAAGTTATAAATTGATGGAGAAGCCAGGCAGCTAAACACATTTTACAATGAAATAACCATGAGTGTTATGATTAAGAGGTGCACAAAGTATTAGGAACACAGGGCAGGCAGACCTAGCTTATTCTGGGGAATGTAAATTTCAACTTGCCAATTGAAGAGGAGTAAGAGGTGGTTTTCATATAAAGGGAGAAAAAGTTCCAGCAGAGAAAGCATTGTTTTCCAAGAATCACTGTGGAGAAAGAGCAAGAAGCATGGTAGATTTGGAAAGCTGAACAAAGTTAAAAGAGCTTATGTGTGGACAGTGATGTAACTGAATGGGAAAGGGAGGTGGGGAGAGGTCATGTGGGCTTTGCATAGGTCAACAAGTTTGTACTTCTGGGGCAGAGCACAATCTCCGAACAATTAATGTTTTAGAAAGATGGCTCAGGCCGCAGTAGAATCTGTTGGTAGGGAGCCCATTTGGAGGTTTCCAGGCTAGAGAGGATTTCCACTGACTTTGCACAAAGAGACTGGAGGGATGAAGGGAATTTGACACATGTCAGACATGTCAAGGCATTAGAGTCAACAATGTTTGGATGTGGGCAGCATGTGACAGAAAGGAGGAGGACAAGAGGAAAGAATAATGTCCAGGCTCTGCAGAGGTGCTTGGTTGAGGATCCAAGAGAGAGGTCTGGGCAGGTTCCTTTTGACCATCCTTCACATGCCACAGAGAAAGCTGTACTTGCTCTCCAGCATAGCTTGTCTAAAATAAAGTGATGATCACTGAAATTGTTGTTTCCACTCTGATTTTACATTTTATTTGGCTACATTCCACCCTTTGATGCCTCCTTTCCAGACTGTGGGCCTCCAATGCATCATTCTTTTCACTTTGGGAAGAAAATCCTTTTGAAGTTCCAAACCAATCCCTGAAGCAAGATAAACAATCAAAGATGCTCCTAAACATGCAAACACTCATGGGATTTAGGTGGATTAGCTACAGTCTCGTCCTGAGGCATATGACACACCTGGGCATTGCCACAGACAGTTTAGAAATAAAGCCTGTTCGTGATCATGAGGCTTCCCAGGTGGCTCAGTGGTAAAGTTATCCGCCTGCCAATGCAGGAAATGCAGGAGACACTGGTTCGCTTCCTTGGTCAGAAAGATCCTCTGGAGGAGGAAATGGTTACCCACTCCAGTATTCTTGCCTGGAGAATCCCATGGACAGAGGAGCCTGGTGGGTATAGTCCATGAGGTCGCAGAGTCGAACACGATTGAGCACACACTGCACGCACACATGCATGTGATCTTGAGCATGGCTTTACAACCCGAATGTTCTCTTTCTGGTACTTAACGCCAGGGCCAAGTCTGAGAGAGAGCACCTTCTTGAATTTTGCTTCCTGGGCACTTCACTTGCTTCATGCTAATTTCAGCTTTAACACGTCTCCAAATAGTCCCTAAGAAGGTAAGTGGAGTTTAGATTATTTTGATGGAGGGGTGTTTTTAGGAAGATAATCTGACTGGCTAAATCCAAGCTGGTGGAATAACAATTCTGGTGAATTTAAATCATGTTGATGGACAGACAGACTCCTTGGCAGCTGGGCTATGAATGATGTCCCGAGAAGCGCTGCTAATAGAATCTGACACCACAGCTGTGGGTGTGCGCTGGAAGGCTCCCAAAAGGCCTTCTAAGAGCTCTGCCTCTACTGACTGTCTTTTGTTCTTAGTGCTTCTAAGCTCAGTGGTTGAGCTCTGAGTGATATTGAGTGGTTCCTGTGATTACTGGTATGCCATTGCTAGCACCAGCCTGTCAACACCTTGACGGACAGACCATTTTTTTTTGTTTTGTTTTGAAAATTACTCAATAGTAAATCCTTAATTATATAGCAGTATGGCTTTTTGAAATATTGAGTGATACACTGCTGTTGTTTTATATTGCTTTCATGCTAAAACTTATGGCGTGTATGGCCTTCAATAAATAAATGCAGATGATGTAATTGAATCCCATTTGAGCCTGCCATTAATTATCTCAGATCTCTTCACTGCAGCACTGGTGATATGGGCCAACATTAAAGACAGGTGGAAAAAAATATCCAGCAAAGTTCCCTTATTTGGAGGGGATTTATGATATATAAGAGGCACAAATGAATTGTATATATAATTAAGGACATGATATATATATATATCATGTCCCTGTATATAGAGACTTTCATGTCCCTATGTCTATATTAACTTATACACATCTACATAAAACCACACATGTGGATAGACATAAACATGAAAATAAATATTATAGATATGGACACACATGCATATATAGATACAGATACATGTACACACAGTGCAAATATATACACATACTGTACATGAATCTTTTGGTTGCAAGTAACAGGAAACTCAACCCAATAGCCTAAACCATAAAGGGAATTTTTTAGTTCTCAAAGGTTCAGTTTCTTCCATCTTTCCGCCAGATCCCAAAGCTAGCCCTCTTTATGTTGTTGAAATGGTTTCTAAGGCCTTCCAAATTAGCAGGAAGAGCATGCCTTTTTAGATAGCTTCTATGAAAGAGTGAGAAGTGTCTTTCTCAGAAACCCTAACATACATTTTCTTATGTCTCATTGTTTGATTGGATTTCAAGCCCAACTCAGATCTAATCCCTGTAACCAATGAGATGTGAAGATGGCCTTAAATTAATCCCTGGAAATGGTGGGTTGTTGGGTGGGGTGCAGCGTCAGTGTCTCCACAAGCAGATTGGCTGCATAGGGGAAAGGCAGATACCCACAGGAAAATCAGACTCAGTTACTGAGAGAACCCTGAGAACTGGCTGAGTTCTAGGTGGCCCAGATCAACAAACTGCCTCAACTGCAGGCACACACACACACACACACACACACACACACACACACACACACACATCATAATTGTCAGACTCTTCACAATTGAAGATTTCTTTTATAACTGATTTGCTTTCTGTACTTCATGTTTTGACAGATTCTATCTGTGAAGAAACTGAGAGCATTGTTATAACTAATTCATTTTTGCATTTTCATGCATGAGAAGCTGGTATTACCACAATGAGTTTATGCAATTCCAGCCTAAAGCAATAAAATGGATGTTTTAGATAGCCTGAGAGACCCGCTAGAAAGTAAACGTACAATTGCAATTAGACATACTGAAATATTAAAATAGCTTGCTGACTCTCAGGAGTCCAGGGCCCTGTTTAGGATGCACTTTTGTAAAATATGCACCCTTGGATCAAGATTTGAGGAGCTCTTTCTTGGCAAAGGCAGAAAATCAAGGCATAATCCACTGCACACACAACTGCACGTACGATTGCCCTGTGGTGTGTCTCATTCCACCCTGTCTCCCTTCACTTTCTGTCTCAACATCTTTTTCCTCTGGTGATAGGATATCACAACAGGATGCCCTGCTGGAAAAGAGTATTTTGAAGTCACCAAACTTTTTCCTTGGGCTTTTTTTGTTGTTGGTGTTGTTTAAAACATCGTCATTATTCAGTATTCAGAGATTGTATTTATCAGTTTGTGTCTGATCTCAGTGGTTTAGCAAACATTTATTTCTAATTCACACCATAGTGCAAAGTGGGTTGTTTGTGGGGTTGGTATTGGGACCTGCTTCACTTGGTGATAAAGTGAACTAGGCGTCTTCTATCGAAGGAATACCTAGGACATTGAAGTTTTCCAGTGGAGCCTCTATATCCGGTGGCTGGATGAAGGATGATAATGACATATGGATAAACGTGGATGGTTGTTTGGGCAGATTTCTTCCACCTAGCTTGGAAGCGATGCATGTTCTTTCTGCCCACATTCCACTGGCCAGGACATGGTCATATAGCCACATTTAACTGCAACGGAGCTGACAAATGTGGTCTAATTGTGTGCCCAGATGGAAAAGGAACCAGGATTCAGCTAACCCATAGCAATCTCTGCTGCAGAGAGAAAAATGCTTATGTAGACCCTCACTTTTCTCTTGACAAAGCTACACAGGAACATGGTGAATGCCAGGGTTTTTGAATCTTGCTATTTCAGGTTGGGAGGGTCAAAGTCTGACTGATGGTGCTGAATCTCTACTGAGTAACAGCTTGTCAGCAAAGAAGAGTTTCTGTGAGATATACTTTTACCTCAGAGGGTACAGCATTTATAGTCTTTGAGCACTCCAGGATTTCTAGAAAAAGCACGGCTGCAACTGTTTACAATAGCCCGGACATGGAAGCAACCTAGATGTCCATTGGCAGATGAATGGATAAGATATCTGTGGTATATATACACAATGGAATATTACTCAGCCATTAAAAAGAATACATTTGAGTCAGTTCTAATGAGGTGGATGAAACTGGAGTCTATTATACAGAGTGAAGTAAGCCAGAAAGAAAAACACCAATACAGTATACTAATGCATATATATGGAATTGAGAAAGATGGTAACAATGACTCTATACGTGAGACAGCAAAAGAGACACAGATTTATAGAACAGTCTTTTGGACTCTGTGGGAGAGGGCGAGGGTGGGATGATTTGAGAGAATAGCATTGAAACATGTATATTATCATATGTGAAACAGATCACCAGCCCAGGTTGGATGCATAAGACAGGGTGCTCAGGGCTGGTGCACTGGGATGACCCTGAGGGATGGGATGGGGAGGGAGGTGGGAGGGGGTTCAGGATGGGGAATACATGTACACCCATGGCTGATTCATGTCAATGTATGGCAAAATCACTACAATATTGTAAAGTAAGCAGCCTCCAATTAAAATAAATACATTAATTACAAAAAAAAAAAAAGAAAAGAAAAAGAAAGCGCATGGCTCCAGCCAAACCCATAATGCAAGTCATATATTCATTTCCCTTCAGTTTTGAATGTGGACAGAGGTCAGTGGCTGTCCTGAATGGCAGGATTTGGTGTGCTGTCCTGAAGCAGGACGCTGGGAAGGTGGTAAGATCTCAAAGGCATTATTGTGTGGTTTTGAAAGTGAGTTGAACCTGAGGGTTCAGATGTACACCCTTAAAGGGTTCCTCTGTCTCAAAAGCTGAGAGTTAGTGGACTGCAGGGGGCAATGGCAGGTGTAGAGACTAGATAATGGACGAATTAGCATGAACTAGTAGGGACTAAAATTGGGAAGTGGGAGGAAGGGGACATCAAGCATTTAAACCATCATCTTCAAAAGACCTGAATTTTCTTATTTGGCCCTAAAATGAAGTGGAGGGGACTCAGTAACAAATTAAATTACCAGACAGTCTTGCTAGACGGGGCCATGAAATCAGTGTTCTTTTGTATAAAGAAAACTAAGAAACAACTTTTTTTCTTACTGAAGATGGGGGCTGCAAATTCACAGGTCTTCTAGCCAAGAGGGTTTTAGTGTGGGGAGTGTTAGTGGAATGAGCTCTCTCTAAGGCGAGAATAGAGAGACTGTGGGAAGCAAAGGGAGGTATTGGAGATGGTGCCGGTGGAGCAAAGTTACCCCTGGGGCCTGAAGACCCTTTGGGGGGCCCATACTTACCCTGAGACATGATTTGTCTTTTCCACTCTCAACTCTCTTTCCTCCATGAGTGTACAGAGGAGTTTTCCAGAGGCAACGGATCAAATGAAAGCAGATATAAACATCCAGCTGTCTTCTCTTAAGCCAGGCATAAAAGAGATTTGCAAAGATGCAAAACACTCTTCTCACTAAATATTCTTTGTTTATGATTATATGATTACTTTTCATAAAATATTTATGCTCACACGCTTTTTATTGCTATTTAGATGAATTCATCAGTAAATATTTTAAAAATCTCAGTGTTAATTTCAAATAGAATAAATATTGATAAATACAAATCATATTTTAAAAAAGCTCTTTAGGGCTTCAGTTCTTTTTAAGGATGTAAAGAGGTCCTGACACCAAGATGCTTAAGAATGCTAGATTGCAGAACGCCACCAGAGCTGAGAAAAATTAGATCCTGCCATTTGTGGTCTAATAATTTCAGAGAATGTGAAGCACTGAGAAGGTAGATTTTTCTTTCTGGAGAAAAATCATTAGAAGCTAGGGGTTACGGTGTAGATGGCCATTGGTGGGATAAGGAAATGTTAGTAACACTTCACACAGCAATTTGTAAACCTAAAAAATTACAATACTGCCATCTAGTGTTCCATAGTGAAAATATTTTAATATTTATTTATTTTTCATTCAGTTTATGACTGCTTCAGAACTGAAAGACTAGAGGGACTTTAATATCATGCCTTGTGTTTTTTATGTTTATGTCACCAAACACATACCCTTTAAATGTCTTCCCTCATTTCCTTTGATAGTTAACCTCTTCTTTTTTCCTAGGATTAGGATTACTAGAGAGGGTAGGATTTCAACCTAGCTATACTTTGATTCAATCTTATGTTCCTGTCTTACACAGTGTAGGATGTATTATTGCTGTCTTAGAGGAACTGGGGGCTTCCCTGGTGATTCAGATGGTAAAGAATCTGCCTGCAATGCGGGAGACCCAGGTTTGATCCCTGGTTTGGGAAGATCTCCTGGAGAAGGGAATGGCTACCTACTCCAGTATTCTTGCCTGGAGAATCCCATGGATAGAGGAGCCTGGCGGCCTACAGTACTTGGGGTGGCAAAGAGTCAGACATAACTGTGCGACTAACACACTTGAACTGAAGAAATAACTTTTCTTACTTTGATTTTTCCTAACTCCTCTCTCCCCAGGCATTAAAAAAGCCAACTTAATTTTGGATCAGTTTTAGATGTATAGGAAAGGTGCATAGATAGTGGAGAATGTCCCTGTGTACCCTCCACCCGGCTTCCCCTATAGTCAGCATCCTCATGACTATGGTCCACACGCTGTGTCTGGCACAGTGGATGAGAAGGTCCACATGAGGCACACGACTGAAATTTCAGAAAGAGAAGGTCGGGGAGCAATGAGAGTGAGCTGAGGCACGAAACGGGCAACATATGAAAGATGAGGCTTGGCTTGTCATCAGACTTCTCAATCGCCACACCAGAAGCTAGAAAGCCATAAACCAATGCTTTCAAAATTCTGAGTGAAAATTATCTGTGTCATAAAATTCCAGAGTAGCCAAACTACATATCAAGTGTGACATTAGAATAAAGATAATTGTAGAACTATATGGTTTCAAAAAATATGCCTCCTATGCCCTTTGTTGGAGAAGGAAATGGCCACCCACTCCAGTGTTCTTGCCTGGAGAATCCCAGGGACAGAGGAGCCTGGTGGGCTGTCGTCTGTGGGGTCGCACAGAGTCGGACATGACTGAAGCGACTTAGCAGCAGCAGCAGCAGCATGCCCTTTGTATCAGAAAGTTATTCAAGGGCTTGCTTCTCTAAAAAGGGAAAGGAAACAAAGAGGGAGAAATCCTAGAGCTGATGCAGGAGGCTGCAGACCAGGTACATCTGTGGCTGCCTGAGAAATAAGCAGTGCAGCGTGGAGCAGGAAAACAGAAGTGTCTGAACATAGATTCATAGCCCAGGCAGACTGTGTGGGGATAAATTAGTGACAAGTATACAGGAAATTAAATATTAAAACCAGACAGTTGATGAACCCTAGAGAAAATAAAAAGCTTCACATAAGTGTGGTATGCTACATGGTTCAGCTTTGAGCCGTACTTGGTCAAATTCATGTAAATAGTGAATATTTATTTAAACAGAAATAGTAATCTAACCACATTGTGGGGAACGGAGGAAGGGGAGAGAAAGGGAGAACACACACATGCTGGGATCTTCCACCCTTCTATCCAGAAGTCAATAGTTACTATGGAAAATTGAAAAACAAATTAAGAAGCACCAGTATCAGCCTATTGCTTAGACATACATACCTATACCGAGCAGGCTTCAGTCGTGTCCAACTCTTTGGACCCTATGGAGTGTAGCCCTCCACACTCTTCTGTCCATGGGATTCTCCAGGCTAGAATACTGGAGTGGGTTGCCATGCTTCCTTCAGGGGATCATTCACTCCCAGGGATCAGACCTGCCTTTCTTATGCCTCCTGCATTGGCAGGCAGCTTCTTTACCACTAGCGCCACCTGGGAAGCAACATGAAAATAAAAACCAGCAGAAACAGCTGAGGATAGTTACCTCTAGGGCATGGGGATAAGGAATTGGGAGGAATTGGTCAAGGGAAAGTTCTAGGAGGATTAAAGAAAGAAAGTGAAGTTGCTCAGTCGTGTCCGACTCTTTGTGACCCCAAGGACTGTAGCCTACCAGGTTCCTCCGTCCATGGCATTCTCCAGGCAAGAGTACCGGAGTGGGTTGACATTTCCTTCTTTAGGGGATCTTCTGAACTCGGGGATCGAACCTGGGTCTGAACCTGGGTCTCCTGCATTGCAGGCAGACGCTTTACCATCTGAGCCACCAGGGGAGCCCAAAGTGAAAGTGAAAGTCACTCAGTCCTGTCTGACTCTTTGTGACCCCATGGACTATACAGTCCATGGAATTCTCTAGGCCAGAATATTGGAGTGGGTAGCCTTTCCCTTCTCCAGGGGATCTTCCCAACCCAGGGATCAAACCCAGGTCGCTCACATTGCAGGCAGATTCTTTACCAGCTGAGCCACAAGGGTTTACGTGACTTTTAAAAGCAATGTCCATATATTTCATAAGATTAGAAGGACGGGTGCCCTGCAGGGACTAGGTCTGTGCCCAGGCTGGCCCAACTCTGTTAAGAATCAGGGAGTGTCCGGGGAAGAAACTATAGACACCCGCCCCCACCCCCGGACACAGTGATTTGGCTTCCTATCAGGGCTGTGGCCATTCAAGCAGAGTCGTTTAATCAGGCTCCCTTCTTATTTGCCTATTCTCTCACGATCCGAGACTTCAGCCGGGTGAGAGTTCACTTACTGTTTGCGCACCTGCGGGCCTCGGCCTGAAAGGTGCCGCTCCGTTGCTCAAGTGTCCGGGTCCGCTGTCTCTGAAACACATGGCTTTCCCTGCAGGGTTTGGATGGGGGGCAGCCACCTCAGCTTATCAAGTGGAAGGTAGGAGAAACTCCTTGCCCTCCTCTAGGGCTGGGCTGGATGCCTTGTCATGGATTCTGTATGTCTGCGGAAGAAGGTGGGGATGAGGAGGCAAAGGAAAAAAAAAAAAGAAGGAAAAGCACTGTGCCTGCGTGCCAAGTCGCTTCAGCCGTGTCCGACTCTGTGCGACCCCATGGACTGTAGCCCGCCAGCTCCTCTGTCCATGGGGATTCTCCAGGCCAGAATACTGGAGTGGGTTGCCATGCCCTCCTCCAGAGGATCTTCCCGACTCAGGGATCGAACCTGCGTCTGGTAGGCCTCGTGCATTGGCAGGTGGGTTCTTACCACTAGCGCCACCTGGGAAGTCCCTGAAAAGCACTGAAGAGCCCATAATTGTATAAATGAAACTACCCCTTTTCTTATAGAAGAGGCTCGCTTCCCATGTCCCTTTCCTTAGGCACAAGGGTGGTGGTGGTGAGCGGCTGAAGACCCAGCAACAGCTGTTATTTTTGGTCGGTTTCAGCTTATCTGAGACATCAGTGTACATTGAGCGAGTTGCTTTCATCATTTGTTTCTTGAACACATTGGCCATGACCTCCCTAAAAATGAAAACAGTTGCTCCTGTTGGTTGGAAAATACTAAGTACCTTCAAAGATTTTAAGAGACATCATTAAGGGATGTTCTTCAGTTGGGAGAGGTGCCCTGTTCTATTTCTATTAAGCACCAGCCCCCCCTATTTCCTGGGTGGCTGAGAAGTAAAGGTGAGCAACTAACAGAGGTCAGAGGATCCAGATGAAGTTGGTCTCCGTTCACCTCCCTGGAACTGCCAGGTAGAAGCCATCTTCCACAGGGACTGCTGGCTCAGATGGTAAAGAATCAGCGTGCCTTGTGGGAGACACGGCTTTGACCCCTGGGTGGGAAGATCCCCTGGAGGAGAGCGTGGCAACTGACTGCACTGTTCTTGCCTGGAGAATCCCATGGACAGAGGAGCCTGGCGGGGCTGCAGTGCATGGGGTCGCAAAGAGTTGGGCATGACTGAGCAGCCAGTACTTTCATACTTTCATGCTCCGATACAAGGCATGCTCAAAAGGTCTGGGAATGTCCAGTTTAGCAAGATCCCACATCACTTTTCTCTCTCTCTGTAGTACCGTCTTCATCTTTCCCAGATAATCTCCACTTGGTCAGCGTGGGTGACTTAACAGAGATGACCCTCTAGGAGTAAAAATGAGAGATATTGCGTTGGCTAGTTTCCTTCTGGGAAGAGAGTTCAGACAGAACTGAGAGGGGGTTGCAGAGTGCTGGAATGGAGTGAACAGAATCAGGTTCTAGAAGGAACATAGTATGGAGACTAGGAAATTAGGCTGTGGAGTCAGACTCCCTGGACCTGGGGTCCACCTCTACCTTTTCCTAACTCTGTGTGATTTTGGGCAAGATACTCGACTTCTCTGTGCCTTCTTATGCAAATGGGGATAATGATGGTATTATCAACCTTATATTGTTGCTGTGAGGTTTAAATAAGATGATATAAGTCAAACGCTGAATGATTAGTAAGTGATTCCTGAATGGTACTTATATTTAGATGGGGGTCAGTCACAAAGGGTTTACTGAGAATGACTCACTTTAGAACTCTACAGTAAACTTGGCTGAAATATGCAACCAGTTATCCAAGACAAGACAGTGGGTTTCAGTACCCAGCTCCAGATCCTGCTCACTCAGGTGCAGGGGGTAAGCATACGGCTCCCTTCTGGGCTTCTCTCTTCACAGGGCTTCCGCATGGCTAGCCCTTTTCTGTCTACACCCAGCTTGCTGCTGCCTTACTGTAAGCTCTTTATTTGTGATCCCTAGCCCACTATTGTGCTGTTCACTGTCTCATAACTGCTTTCAGAAGGGAAATTGATCTTCCTTTCTGTCAATGCACAGATGCCTTTTATATGTCCGCTTTCTTTTCTTTTCATACTGTTCATGGTGACCTGCCTCTTTAGAAACCTGTCTGTAGATCAGGAAGCAACAGTTAGAACTGGACATGGAACAACAGACTGGTTCCAAATAGGAAAAGGAGTATGTCAAGGCTGTATATTGTCACCCTGCTTATTTAACTTATATGCAGAGTACATCATGAGAAACGCTGGGCTGGAAGAAGCACAAGCTGGAATCAAGATTGCCAGGAGAAATATCAATAACCTCAGATATAAAGATGACACCACCTTTATGGCAGAAAGTGAAGAAGAACTGAAGAGCCTCTTGATGAAAGTGAAAGAGGAGAGTGAAAAAGTTGGCTTAAAGCTCAACATTCAATATGGAATTTAGAAAGATGGTAACGATAACCCTATATGCAAAACAGAAAAAGAGACACAGATGTACAGAACAGACTTTTGGAATCTGTGGGAGAAGGCAAGGGTGGGATGTTTCGAGAGAACAGCATCGAAACATGTATATTATCTATAGTGAAACAGATCACCAGCCCAGATTGGATGCATGAGACAAGTGCTCGGGCCTGGTGCACTGGGAAGACCCAGAGGGATTGGGTGGAGAGGGAGGTGGGAGGGGGGATCGGGATGGGGAATACATGTAAATCCATGGCTGATTCATGTCAATGTATGACAAAAACCATTACAATATTGTAAAGTAATTAGCCTCCAACTAATAAATGGAAAAAAAAAAAAAAGAAAGTTAAAAAAAAAAAAAAAGCTCAACATTCAGAAAACTTAGATCATGGCATCCGGTCCCATCACTTCATGGCAAATAGATGGGGAAACAGTGGCAACAGTGTCAGACTTTATTTTTTTGGGCTCCAAAATCACTGCAGATGGTGATTTCAGCCATGAAATTAAAAGACGCTTACTCCTTGGAAGGAAAGTTATGACCAGCCTAGACAGCATATTAAAAAGCAGAAACGTTACTTTGCCAACAAAGGTCCGTCTAGTCAAGGCTGTGGTTTTTCCAGTGGTCATGTATGGATGTGAGAGTTGGACTATAAAGAAAGCTGAGCACCGAAGAGTTGATGCTTTTGAACTGTGGTGTTGGAGAAGACTCTTGAATGTCTCTTGGACAGCAAGGGGATCCAACCAGTCCATCCTAAAGGAAATCAGTCCTGAATATTCATTGGAAGGACTGATGTTGAAGCTGAAACTCCAATACTTTGGCCACCTGATGCAAAGAGCTGACTCATTTGAAAGACCCTGATGCTGGGAAAGATTGAGGGCAGGAGGAGAAGGGGATGACAGAGGATGAGATGATTGGATGGCATCACCGACTCAATGGACATGAGTTTGGGTGGACTCCAGGAGCTGGTGATGGACAGGGAGGCCTGGCGTGCTGTGGTTTAGGGGGTCACAAAGAGTTGGACATGACTGAGCGACTGAACTGACTGACTTTCTTTTCTTACCTATCCTTTTATGCTGGGTTTGAATCCTAGCTCGAGCACTTACTAGCTGAGTGACTTTGGACAAATAACTTGTTTAAGTCTCAGGTTCCTTATTTGTAAAATTAAGAAAATGGTCATACCCACCCTGTAGCTTTGTTCTGAGAATTAAAGAGGTCTGCATATATAACTGAAGCACAAGAATGCTGGTGCATGTGAAAGTGAAGTCGCTCAGTCGTGTCCGACTCTTTGCGACCCCATGGACTGCAGCCTACCAGGCTCCTCCGTCCATGGGATTTTCCAGGCAGAGTACTGGAGTGGGTTGCCATTTCCTTCTCCAGGGGATCTTCCTGACTTAGGGATTGAAGCCAGGTCTCCTGCATTGTAGACAGACGCTTTACCGTCTGAGCCACCAATGCCTGGTGCATAGTATCCACTAAATAAAAATAACACTACTATACTACCACTTCTAGTAATGATGATGAATGTTATTCTTTCTCCTGGTTTGATTCTGTCCCACTGCGTCATCTGCTCCATTTACTGGGAATGGTCCTTTCTTCTTTGGACCCTAAATAAGAATATACTCTGTTCTTGCTCATTCTTGTCCAGTTACTCGGAGTTACTGTTTAACTACCCCTTCTACCATTGTAGGGATCACACATGCAGGATGTCAACACATGGCTTTGTCAGATCAATGTGGCCTGGAATTTAAAAGCTGAAGTCACCTTGTCACTTTCTAATTTTGATAATCTTTGAACTTTTGAGCTTCCCTGGCTTCTGAAAGTTCACAGAATCTTTGGAAGTCATAGACACTTAGCAGAACTGAGGACTGAGCAGCTGACTGTATTTATAAAAAAAAAAAGATCTATCTTGGTCATTTATTCTAAAACATCATGATGTATCTTTTTATATTGATTTTCAAAACACATTGTCTGTGTAGGTATCTTTGTTTTCAGACACCCTCTCCTGAGTCTGGAGAGAGAGCTATCATACTCCATGGCCCCTGCCCTCCGCTACAGATCCATGCCCACCACCACCCAGAATCTGTGATATTTTGGCTCTGTTACTTGGAATGGAAGTCACTGTCAGGGTCTTTGCAAGCAGAGTGACCAGAAAGGGCAAAACAGGCCTTTCAGTCACTGGGCTTCCTAACGTGCTATTTGCTTGTGTATTTCACCAGACCTCTGGCTCTTTCTTCTTTCTGTCCTTGTCCATGTCTCATTCACCTTCATGCTGGCCACTTCCTTGGCTATGGTTTTTAAGAAGAGTTTAATGTTTATTATACCAGAGTTGGTTTCATGGTGCCTAGAGCTTTTCGGAGGAAAGCACCATATAAATCTGATAAATAAATAATAAGTGATATAAGCAGGAGGAAAATTATGTGTTTTAGGTGAGTTGTAAAGAACCCTGTAAAACCTGTAAAAATGTATTCGTTAGACAAAGAGGCAGGGAAGAAAATGAAGATAAACATCATTCATACAGAAGTGACTCTCATGCAATATTTTAAAGCACGAAAAAAATCCCCATGATTTTTAACCCTTTATGAAACTCTTTGCCTGTGTCTCTGGCTGCAGGGAACATGAGGCACAAAACAGCAGATAGTTCAGGGCCATTGTTTACTTCCTTGGTAAGCCACGGAGGGCCTATGAAAATAACTTTTAGGACCTGATTGTACAGCTCTTATGAGCTTGTAACTCCCAGTAATTTCAGGGAAGGCTCTAAAGGGGTGAATGTACTCTGCAAAAATCCTACGGGTCCTAAGTAAAGTATAAAACTACTCCACTAAGGCCTCCTGGTAGAATCCAAGTTTGTGGTTTTTAAGGAGATAAAGCCCTCAGTTTTATGAATGTGATTACCAACCCTCCATGATGCACTGGATATCAGTGTAATGTTTGGAATATGATTTAACTTGGATTTTGACTTTATGTTGGCAGATATTGAGGCTGGCCTCAAAATTGGGCCTTCTATTTGCCTTGGTGTATCAAAGATGAACTCCTGTAGTTGAGAAACTTGGGGTTCTTTTGTGCTTACAAAAGTGGGAGAATGAACAAATTCTTTGCTTTTAGGTCCAATTTTAAGTGATTCTTTTTTTTTTTTTTTTAAATTAATCCATTTTTGACTGCTCTGGGTCTTCATTGCTGCGAGCAGGCTTTCTCTAGTTACAGTGAGCTGAGCGGGGGCTACTCTAGTTTGCAGTGCATGGGCTTTTCATTGCGGTGACTTCTCTTGTTGCAGAGTATGGCTCTGTGGTACAGGGGCTTCAGTAGTTGCAGCTCTCTGACTCTAGAGTGGGGGCTCAGTAGTTTCAATGCAACAGCTTAGTTGTTCCCAGGCCTGTGGGATCTTCCTGGAGCAGGAATCAAACCCATGTTTCCTGCAATGACAGGTGGATTCTTAAACACTGGGCCACCAGGGAAGGCCTATAGTGATTCTATCCAGGTTGTTTCTTCTCTGTACCTTTTAAAAACTGAATTCAATGATACAACCTGAGCTAGAGGCCCATTTTATCTACCTGCTGTAGATGTCAGCACAGGCCCCATATTTCTTTAGACCGCTTCCTGTTTGCTTCCTCCACTCAACCAGTTTTGGCTGTGTATCTGGCTTCCTAATTTCTACTAAACTCCTTGGAGCAAACATTTCAGCTGGGGATTTATCTTTTGGCTATCCTTGGTAGTCTTCTGGTACAGTGTTCACCAAACTGATCTGCCCTTTGTATGAACCATCTAAGAAAGGAGTGGAAGCAGACTTAAAAGCATGGACATTTATAAAAAGGAGGAAGAGGGGTAAGAATTTATCCATGAAATTTCTCATACCTTGAAGTTGAGGTGAGAGAAACCACCCTTATTTCTTTCCCCCAGTTTCAAATTTGAGATCCACAAAAACTCAGTAGTTGCCCCCATTTTTGATTGTATGATGAAATTATGTAGGCATCATCAAACAAGTATGGGCTTTGGCCAGGATGGCATTCAGATATTCATCAGCTGATACACTGACCAATCAAATGCTAACTGTAAAAAAAATTGTCATAGACTGAACTCGCACCTACATTGACTAATGAGAGGAAATTCCAACCATCAGCCGCTGGTATGGGACAGACTACTGGCAGCATCTTCATTGACTATTAAGTGTAGAGGCCAGATGTCAACAACTGACTTGACTAGCCTGGCACTCACTTAACTAATCAGAGTGGGTACCAGCTGTAATCAACTGCTGAGGCCACAATTTCATGTACTGATTGAATTTTCGCTTTAGGCTTATGAGTGGGACATATGAAGACTATATCAGACTATTTGTGAACTAGTGGAGAGTTAAATCTCTTAATTTCTCCAAGCTTCAGATTTTTCACCTGCAAAATCCCTGATGCTCATCTCTCTTTCTCTCTTTTTTAATTAAATTTCATTGGGTAAGTATTGGAGAACTTTTTCTTACATTGTGTGCTTCTCTGGATCTGGGTTGATTTCCCCAACTTTTTCTTTCAGACTACTAATTTGGGCATTAGCTTTGTTCATTCTATCTTTCAACCTCTCTATGAAGTATTTAATTATGGCAATCATATTTTTAAGTTTTAGGAACACATTTTTATTCTTTGATTGTCTAATTTCTAGGAAGTCAAGTCATGTTTTGTTTTTTGGATGTAGTCATTCTTTAAATCTTTTAAAGAATGCTAGTTTAAAAATTGTCTCCCCCCCCCCCCCCTTTTTTGTATCACTTTGAAATCTTTGGGTTATTTGTTTATTTGGGTCCTCATCTTTCATGCTGTTTGTCTTTGTCAAGTGGTTGGTGATCCTGGAATACCCATTGATGATTTTGATTGAAAGAATACATTGATATGAGTAACTGAGTTAGGCTTCTTTTGAAGTTAAGTGGTTTTGTTCAACTGAAACAGTCCTGATCCTGTAAGAAGCAGGGTTTTGTGTAATTGAGTGGGACCCATTGACGGTCAGTCTACTCATAAAGGACTATGTATGAAAGGGAAGGAAGCCAAGGTTTAGATCTCAATAATTGCCAGATAACGAGGACTTTAAAAAAGAATGTTTTTGTTTGCCTTTTAAAAGTGTTTTTATCAAGTCTTTCTTTTTTCATCAGTTTAACTGAGGTATAATTGTCATGTCTCACCCCCCATCTGTAGAGGATATGGATCTGATTATTTTTTCTCTATGAGTTGGTTTTTTTTCTGTTTCCTTAGATTCCACTGTGAGATCATACCATATTCATCTTTCTCTGTCTCATTGTTCACTTTTGACTTTTGTTTCCCATCTGTACTACCCTTCAAATTCATATTTAGTTCTAGAGTTTATTCTGCCTTTCTGGACTGTCTCAGTACCCTTGATAGCCATCTTTTCCTGTCACATATCTCACTTTTATTAAGCATATCTTGTAACTTCGAGGTAGGGGTGAAGGCAGCACCAACTGCTCTGTTTGAAGGGTGGGAGAGGAACCAGTCAGGCTGGCAGCATGTTAAATAATCCTTTAGTTAATTACTCTTGATGATCGCTCTGAGTCTGTTCTGCTCTCTGCAGTGGCTGACCCATAGATTCTCCAGGGCAACCCCTCTTAATCCTTACCAGCCGTTTTGTGTGTGTGTGTGTGTGTCCGTGTGCATTGTAATCCTTTGCTTTAGTTTCTCAGACAATTCCATTCTAGTTACTTTCTGTTTGCCACAAATACTTTAGTCAATGTGGCATTCTTTAGGGGCTTTTTTGGTTTTCAGTTATGTCATGGATTTAAAAAAAAAAAAATTGTCATTTCAGTGGGGTTGTGAGAGGGAGAGGAATTAAATATGTCCATTCCACTCCCCATCTTGAACTGGAAGTCCTTATTAACATGCATTTATAGAACAAAAGTGTCTTATAAACCATACAGTATTATTCAAAGTTTAGCAAATGAATCCCCCCATCTTCTTCTTACCCTTATCTTCCTTCTCTCTATCACTAACACATCCAAACTCTGGGAATTTTCTAGTCTTATGCTTTTCAGAAAGAGGATGCGATAACATGGAATTGATGGCATTTCAGGCAATGAGAGAAAGTGAAATATTGAGAGAGTCTGAGAAAAGCCACGGTGGAGGATGGGTGCTATGATCAAGAAAAGTGCCAGCCTCGGGGTCAGCGGCTCTAAGCCATTTGTACTTTTCATCCTTTCTTACATCCCTTTATTCTGGACACAGATTTGTCAGGAAGCATTTTACAGGAAGCTTCCTGTGTGCTGTTTTGGATCTGTCAGGAATCCTTTGGTCCTTATTAATTCCTAAATATTCAGGAATTAAGAGGAGAGGCACGCCTTTCCCTGGGCTGAGGAATCCAGGCATTTCCTTTGTTAGCTTCTCATTATGGTGATAAGTACCCTCTTCTCTCTTTAATAGGGATCACCTTGTGTTTTGTAAGTCTGGAATTTTAATCTTTATCTTTGCTGAGAATAACTACCTTGTAATACAGTATATATGCCCACACCATGTTGATTAAAACACCTTTGCTCCATCAGAGCTTTGGTCCCCGTGTCTTTCTTTCTCTTCCTCTCTTTATCTTTCTATTTCTGGCTGATTCCCTGGAACGTGAAAGCCGGCTGCTTAACCCAGGGAATATTAGCCTTTTTCCTTCTTTCACTTTCTCATTGTTGACTCTGGACCACCAGGTTCCGGTCCAGTAAAGGACCAATACAGATTCTCCATGTACCAAGTTTCCTGATAACGAGTTGGCTTCCTGGGCAATGATGAAAGGTATCTGCTGCCATCACTGTTGGTACATGTTGGGTATTTGCCGACAGCAGTCTGCCTGCTTATATAGTCTTTGCTGTTAGCAAAGTTCTTGATACTGAATGAATGCTTATCACATATGTTTAGGAAAAAGCATTTTTACCTGTATGATGGAATTACTACAAAATAATTGTAGAGCATTTAAAATATACAAACAAGCAAACAAATAAAAAATCAGCCAGAGAGGTGTCTTCAAATTTTGAGTCCATACTTCAGTCTCCTTGTATACATTCACAGATTTTCATGCACTCATCCACTTTTGTTTATCCTAATAGGAATGTTCTATAGATGGTTTTGATTTCTGTAAGATACTTAAGTATATCCTGATAGACTATAACACATTTGCCTCTTTTTCTCTCTTCTCTATCTTTCTATATACATGGATGTTGCATAGAAAGCAAATGTGATATGCATGTCTTTTTCAATTATGGTTTCCTCAGGGTATATGCCCAATAGTGGGATTGCTGGATCATATTGTAGTTTTATTCCTAATTTTTTCAGGACTCTCCGTATTGTTCTCCATAGTGGCTATTTCAATTTGCATTCCTACCAACAGTGCAAGAGGGTCCCCTTTTCTCCACACCTTCCTCAGCATTTACTGTTTGTATACTTTTTGATGGTGGCCATTCTGACTGGTGTGAGAAGATACCTCATTGTGGTTTTGATGTGCATTTCTCTAATAAGGAGCAATGGTGAGCATCTTTTCATGTGTTTATTACCCATCTGTATGTCTTATTTGGAGAAATGTCTGTTTAGGTCTTCTGCCCACTTTTTGATTGGGTTGTTTGTTTTTCTGCTGTTAAACTGCATGAGCTGCTTATATTGTAGAAACCATCACAATATTGTAATTATCCCCTAATTAAAAATAAAAAGAAGCAAAAAAGGGAAACAAAACAAATGTGAATCAATATGCATCTTTGAAGCTAAGAGAAAATTTGCTGCATCTCAGTAAATTTGCTACGTCTCCTGTATGGAGTAGAGTTCTATATCGTGTCCTACATATCTGTACATAAATTAATTTGTCACCAGCAAATTCATCAGTTAAGCTGGGACATTTGTTTATTTGGATAAATGTGTGCCAGCATTGCACTGAAAAAAAGACTGTTCTTTCCTGGGCCTGCCCATCTGGCAGGGGTTGCTTTCCAGGTAAGTTCACTGGTGCAAAGCTTAAATGATTCTTCAAGAATTATTGGGTCATCACATAGTGTCCCAGACAGAAATATGGGACTCATGCTAGACTGTTCCTCTTACCCTTCTTTATTTAATCAATTATTTTTTTGTTCTGTCTCTTTTAAACCCCTTGATTACACCCATCTTCCCCATTACTGCTTCCTTTTTTTTAGTTCCAAAACTCACCATCTTTTGTCATAAATTCTCTTGCCTCCCCTCCGCTTTCCTCTAATCTCTCTAACACTCTGCTTCTAGCATGGTCTTTTAAAATTCTGACCACTTCGTTCCATTTCTTTTTTTTTAATGATTTTTTTTTTTTGTAAGAGACGCTAAATGATCCTCAGTTTTTAGTTTTTACTTTTTGGCTGCCTCGTGCAGCATATAGGGTCTTAGTTCCCCAACCAGGGATCAAACCTGAGTCCTCTGCATTGGAAGTGTAGAGTCTTAACCACTGGACCTCCAGGGGAATCCTTCCATTTCTTGAGAGATAGTAGGAGCTGTGAAATCAAACAGACCAAGTTTGAACTATAACTTCACCTCTTACCAGTTGTGTGATCTTTGGAGACAACCAAGCTTTGTACCTCATTTCCTCATGTGTAAAATGGGAATAGTAGGGGTACCTGTCTTGGTTGTTGTAAATACATTTATGAACATCAGCTGTTTAGATTTGCACTGGGCAAACTACATGTGTTCAGTACAATTTAACAATTATTTAATTGTCTTCTTGCCTTCTACAGAATTATTTCTGAATCCGTGCATGGCATAAAAAAAAAAAAAAAAAAAAACTCTTTGTAATTTTACCTCTGACTATATCCCCAGTTTCATCTCTTGTTTCCTTTTCATTTGTATCTTATTCTTTGACCAAAATGAAGCACAAGTAATTCTTTAAATGTGCCATGACCTTCATGTACTGTTGCACGCACTGTTCCCTCTGCTTGAATGCATACCCGACTTCTGGCATGCGCAGAGACGAACAGAAGACAAAGATCCAGGCTTCTTAACTTCCAGGCTGGGTCTCCTTTCCTACTGCAGCATACTGCCTCTTTTGCCTTCATCCTTTATGCTACTCATCTGAGTATATTATGGGAGCTTGGTAGAGATAGTAAGGAGCTGGGAGTGGGATATGCAAAGGAAGCCACCCAAAGACATTTTTAATACCTATAACAGTCTATTGTATTAACTCTTTGGAACGATATGGATAATATGGCTTTTTCCCTGAGAGCATTTGGACATAACTCCATGCTTTTAATAACGATTAATATCATGAGAGGGGCTTCTCCAGTGGCTCAGGGGTAAAGAATTCACCTGCAATGCAGAAGCTGCAGGAGACGCGGGTTCCATCCCTGGGTGGGGAAGATCCCCTGGAGGGGGACATGGCAGCCCACTCCAGTATTCTTGCCTGGAGGATCCCGTGGACAGAGGAGCCTGGTGGGCAGCAGTCCAAAGGGTCGCCAAGAGTCAGACATGACTTGAAGCAAGTTAGCATGCGTGCAATATCATGAGAAATATTGATATGGATTGATACGATATTAGCATGGCTATTACACTGAGGGCTGGTATTTCCGATGGCAAGGGAGCAGCTGCAGCTGCTGTTATTTTCCTTCTCCTCTGCTGTGTGGGACACTGCCTTGAGCTGAGCAGATCTGTATTGGCTTTGGATCTTTCTCAAGGTGCCTGTTCTTCCTTTCATTAGTGTGGATAATCAGAATTTGATTGTAAAGTATGCCTAGGCCAAGTGCAAGGGCTTTTAAAATTGTCTGCTGTTTTAGATTATCCAGGCCACTGATCCTCCTTCCTTAGCATGGATAATTGAGAGTGGACTGGACTGAAGAGTGCTAAGCAGAACCAGTTGACAAAATAAATGAGATTTTAAAAATCCTTTACATTTTAATAATAGAAAAAAAAACCAAGCTAGATTTTCTTCTCCTTTTTTTAATCAAAAAGAGACTATTTTATATTTTGAAACAGTAAATGTTGATATATTTGGCTTTAAATTGATTCAAAATAGGAGACTATTTCCTGTGATGGACCAGTTTAAAATGTATGCTAATCATAATAGGTACTTAATGGAGTTAGGGATCAAATTGAAAATATAGGCAAGAGTTTGGATGGTTTCGTATTCAATGTCAGATTCTCTTATAACCATGTTTATGTTTCAACTAGGTAGCAAGGAGTGGGTGGGAGTTACTTCAGATTCTGAAAAGCTCTCTCTTGAAAGTGGAGGCTATAATTCTTTGTCCCTAATGAGCAGTAACCATGTGGAGAAAGGCATTTCATGAATGTTTGTGTAAGATTAACAGGATTCTGTTTTCTGGAAGTATCTGATCTCATTTGCTTCTCATTTTCATCCTTTCATCTTTCCCCATGCATGTCCACATGCAGAGAGAAATGTTTTTACATGTCACTTGACTGGGAATTTAGAGGACATGTTCGCAAAGGAATGGTGTTGTAAATAGGGATTGGTGTCACTGAATGCCCTTCAGGTGTGTAATGAGATAAATAGATTTTGGGGGTTGACCTGGGAATTTGGAAAGTAATGTAAGAGGCAATGGTGAGTTTCTGGGCAGGTGACTCATAAAGATGGTTTTTGAAACATGACCCATTTTTATGTTGGGAATTGCCCAGCTAAGGCTTAAAGACTCCCATAACACCCATGAATAATCATTTAAATGCAGGCTTTGAGACTTGGGGAAAGAAGTGCATTATTTACTCTAAAGACAATAATCTTCCTTTGGAGTTATTGTAGTCCATCATACAGATGCATACTGGGGGATCTTTGAAAGAGCAACATTTTCTCTTGATGGTCCATTCCTTCATATATCTTACAAATTATTATCCAGGTTTGGGTGGCAGGCTCTGGTTAGGGATGCACGGCAGCCATTCTGCCCCAGAGGGTAAGAGACTAAGGCTCTTTCACAGACTGAAATATTACAAAGGGCCTTTGGTCACTGTTTATTGTGTTTGTGTGAATGGGGATGGAGGTGCTGTATCCTCTGGTTCTTTTTTTTTTAAAAACACAACATGATTATATTTTAATATACAAGCAAAATACAAAACACCATAGTAAATTACTGACAATAAAATACAGTATTTCATTTGCATTGCATGACAAACAGTTAACATCCTTAGCCATAAATGAGTTCTTAGATATTAGTAACAAAGACAAAGACATTGCTATATCAAGGGAAATTGGAAAAAAAAAACAAAAAACAAAAAACAACAGAAGACATGAAATAACAGAAGTGACTCATAAGGGTTAAGCATATTTAAAAATGACCGAGCTGAACAATAACAGAAGAAAAACAATTTCTGTGTAATATCGTATTACCAAAAATTAAAAATCTAACATTTGTACAGTTTTAGGAAACATACCCACTTAAACACTAGGGAACAAGATTGATGAAGTCCCATCTATGTAATAGGGGAAAATCTGGTTTGGACTCAAACTATAAATTTTGGATACTCTTAGTCCTATCAGTTCCAGTTCATTGGAATTATTTCAACAAAGTAGCTGGCTAAATTTACAATGTACATATAAACCAGGTTTACTGCATAGAAAATTTGTAACTAGTACATAGACCCTGCCGCCCCCCCCCCCCCCCCCCCCCCCCCCCGCAACAAAATCCTCTGATTCTTTGTGGTGCCAAGAGCCTGTCAGACATAGGCACACAATACACTCTTGTGGCTCAACTGATAAGATGAAGGGAAAAGAGAAGAGTTCTCAGCATAGAAACTATACAGCTGGGCCAAACGTCCTCTAGGGGCATGCTAGCACGTGCTCTGTGGCTCAAAGAAAGATCAGGTACAGCTCTACTAAGCCTACAATATGATTGACTTAGATGATGATTTCTCTCTTGGTTGTAGAGAAGTTATGCAAGAAGATTCTGAAGAGGTCTATCTCCAGGTTGCACTTGGACGGTTCCTGGGGATGAATTAGTAATTAAAGTAAATTGAATGAATGTTTATTTGAATTACTACTGCATAGTTCTTCCTAGATGTTTATTTACTGTGGGTACTGGAGGTTTAAAAGGTCAGTAGAATGATCATTTGAATCCAAGAGTCTAGTGAGGTAGAGGCAAACACATGACTATGATATCATGTGACAACTTAAAGTAGAAGAAAGAAAACGCTAATACTTTAGAATGTACTAGCAACACCTGAAGTTCTTGTTTCAAGATTTGGGGGCCTATACCTGGTTATTTAATAGTGATATTTATAGATGGGGCCCAGGAATTTATATTTTTTAAAAATAAATGCCCTGTGTGATTGTATTGTGGATGGCTGATGATTTGAGAAATTCTGCCATAGGTTATGTTTTCTGATGACAAGGTGAATGGCAGGACCTAAAGCCAGAGAGATAGGTAGGGCCTTGTCATGATGTACATAAGGTGCCAAGCTAAGGAGTTGGTGTCAGGATCTTGTGCTCTGGGTTCTTGGGACCCACAAAATATTAAGCACAGGAAGTGCTACAGTCAAGTCCATATACTAGAAGAGTTTTGTCATCAGAGTGGAGGAGGAACTGAAGGAAGAAGACATGGAAACAAAGGAACAGTTATTAGGCTATTGCAATAGATGAGGAAGATGGTGATAAAGGCCTGAGTTTGGGTTTTTTTGGAGAAAAAACCAGAAAGAGGCATCATTGAGAGAGAACCAAAAGGAAATATTCGTGAACATAATGGAGTGAAAGTCACTCAGTTGTGTCCAACTCTTTGTGACCCCATGGTCTATACAGTCCATGGAATTCTCCAGGCCAGAATACCGAAGTGGGTAGCCTTTCCCTTCTCCAGGGGATCTTCCCAAACCAGGGATTGAATACAGGTCTCCCTCATTGCAGGCGACTCTTTACCAGCTGAGCCACAAGGGAAGCCCCAGAATACTGGAGTGGGTAGCCTATCCCTTCTCCAGCAGATCTTCCTGACCCAGGAATTGAATTGGGGTCTCTTGCATTGCAGGCAGATTCTTTACCGACTGAGCTATCAGAGAAGCCCATGAGTATAATGTAGGGTGTGAAGGAAATAGGAGGAAGACTAAGGTGACTCTTGTGATAACAGTTTAGGGAACTTTCTGGCTGATGAGTCTATGAATAGAAATACAATACACTGGAGAAGGAGCAGTATTGGAATTTGCTTGGTAGATATATAATTTGGTAGATTCAATTTGGGGTTGAAGTTTCCTTAAGGTATTTAAATGGAAATGCCTAGGAAGTGACTGGAAATTCATATCTCCATTTTGGATTGGATTTGCTGGCAGTTATCAGTGTTTAGCTGATAGTTCAAGTCATGAAAGAGGAGAATCCTTGAGATAGGGTTATAGAGGGAAACAGAAAAGAAGCAGGTTGCAAAGTCTGGATTAAGTGCTATAAAAGAATTCAAAAGATTCAGAATTGCCCACAAGGATGTGGCATTTTTCCAGAAGATGAGAATGATTAGAAAGAACTTGAGGCATCTTCTAGACAAGTGATTTTATAACAGTTTTTAATGCAGCAGAACTCGGTTTTCAAGGAAAATCTAACTTAGAACTTTAATAAAACAGATCCAGATAGAGCATCTCTGGTTGAAGAGAAGAGAGGGAGAATGTGTGCCTATCCACCCAGTGTTCCTTCCTTTACTGCTTCTTCCCCACTTGGCAACTCCTGACTCCTCTCCAGAGAAGAGGGCTTTTAAAACATCAATGTGCATTCCTTATTTTATAGAGGCTGGGTGATGGATTACGTGATCGTTGTCATGAAACTCATTGGAAACTCATTTGTGACTGGGGGAGAACATGATGTGATAAAGCCCACAAGAAACAAAGCAGCCAAAGGCAGCATGGAACTTGGAGCCAGCCCAGTGGTGAAGACAACGCACACAGGGTTTTAAGGAACAGATGAGGGAACATACTAAGTTGTAACATTCCAGGAAGGAGTTGCAAAGGTGGTAGATTTGTGAGTCCAAGAAGACATTCAGGTATTCCAGTTTCTTGCCCATTTAAGAGTCAGAGCGAAAGGTTTGTGCTGGGTTGGAGAAACAAAGAGTCTTTCCAGTTTCTATGAAATTGAGGCAGTTGTCATGGACATTGCATTGCAATTATAGTCCAGACTCCATTCAAATTCTGGTAGAAGTGGAACTTTAGTGATAAGATGAGCTAGAGAGCCAGTGAAGGGCAGCAGTGGCTTTCCTTTCATGTAAGAGGGTCTTTGGGAGAGACAGTCTAGTTGAGCGGTGAAATCTTGATAATTTGTCAGAGTGAAATCTTGATGACTTGTCTTAAAATTCTATTTGCAAGACAAGTGTGCTTCCCTTATTAAAATGCATTTTTATTTAAGAAGACCCCTTTGGAAGGTTACTGATGAAACACCACTTTCTGCTGCCAACTGGCATATGGTAGAAACTATTTATAGCAACTACAATCATTCTTTCACATGGAAACTCCAGAATACTTGGTATGAAGGGAGTTATTTTGAGGTATCCATGGAAATCTGCCAAGACTGAAGACTGACCTAGTGATTCCTGGGAGACCTTGAGGAAATTCAATTAGTTTATGAGTCAGAGGAACCTCAAATTATTCTAGGTGGCATCTGCCGCCATTGGAAAGTTCTGTTCTGGAATTGGCAACCTGCAACAAGTTCCACACTGGTCTCTCTTCTTAGTAAGACACTTATGGGATATAAATCCTCTTAAGTACATTTTATTGTACCAATTGTTTTGTTTAGAAAAAGCCTATTAGTTTGTTATTTAAAGTGGTCTATTTGATAGTGTCAATAAATTCTAAAGTTGGAGACTGGGTATTGTTATTTTGGATGTTCTAACAGTCTTGGTTGTCTAAGTTACTTGACCTTGGCTTGTTTGTTTGACCTTTGTTTTCATAATTTGGGGAAAATTCCTCCACTGCACAGAGTTGATACACTGGTTCTACATGTATGTGGTACAAATATGTATTTAATGATAAGATGGAAAATATATGAATATGTTAACAGTATTTGAATATTTGGATCAGGTTTATGTAACCCAGTAAAATAGATTAACTGAAAATTTCAGGTGGATCAGAAAGTTCAAGTGGAAATTCAATTTCTTATAAAAAAGACTTAACTTCTTACATTTATTATTTTGAGTATAATTATAACTGTGTAATAACTATCCGGAAGAAGGCCTGGAAGATTGTACTGCAAAATTTTAATACAGAGAAGTAATATAATGTAGTAGTTACTGGCAACAGTGCTTCTATACTTCACTAGCTTAGGAAAAACAAAGAGTTCAAATTTAGTTTTCTTAAGAAATGTGGTGTTTGTTATTTAACCTTTTTAAGATTTACTTCCCCCAGGTGGGTAATATCTATGTTTTGGAGGTTATTGGAAGTAGTACATGAAATAATTTAGGCAATTTATTGGGCACAGGACCTGATATTTTTAAAATGGCTCACTAAATGTTGATAATTGTCATCATCATCTGCACTACCATCATGACTACCACCACCATCATCACCTTTATCATCATCATCACCATCAGATGATGGGTTAGTCTGGGTCCTCCAAGAAGCAGGTGCCAGGATGGTACTGAACATGCAAGAAATTGACTAGGGGAAATGCCCATGAGAGAAACTGGAGTGGGAGCCTGGAGAGTCTGGGATGCAGGAGTGAAGGAGTAAGGGAAGAAAGAAAGGAAGATTGTGTGAATCACTTAAACGTAAGTGCAGCTCAAAGAAAGTTCGCCAGGATCTTTGGGAGTCTTTGATCCAAAGTCGCCTGTCAGAAGATTCCCAGATCTTCTGTGTAGGTGAGCTAAGTCGCTTTAGTCGTGTCCAACTCTTTGTGATCCCTTGGACTATAGCCTGCCAGGCTCCTCTGTCCATGGGGATTCTCCAGGTACGAATCCTGGAGTGGGTTGCCACGCCCTCCTCCAGGGGACCTTCCCAACCAGGGATGGAACTTGTGTCTCCTGCACTGCAGGTGGATTCTTTACTGCCGAGCCACCAGGGAAGCCCTCCCACATCTTCCGAGTCCAGGATTTTCTTAACAGCCTTTGATGCTCATCACTGGCTGGGACCAACCTGGGCAAGAGTGCCTCAGTGCCAATTCCAGCACAGATGATAGATTTCAGAGCTCAGTCCTCAGTCAATTATACTCCCTGAAGTTAGGGGTTTGTAAAATGTGTTCTTATGGCAGTCAGTGTGGTGATTGATGAAAAAAATTTTCCCATTTTTTGGTATTTTATTTTTAATATTTAGCCTGCATTACTTAACATTTGGGAGAAGAAGTAAAAAAGATTTTAAATTATTTCCTTTTGCTTGGGTAACCTGAACTCTTTGAGATTTGCCTGGATCTCACAGTAACCCACCTTTTCACTTTGCTTGACTATTTTGGTACAGTTATGTTATTACTTCAACTGGATCTTTTCATGAAAAGTTTTATTTTCGTGCTCCAACTTTAATTTCTGTTTAGAAAACTGATTTGATTAAAGGGTTAAAGTTTAAGTGTTTGTAACAGGATTCAATTAAAATAGGTCATTCTTGGGGCTCTGAAAATGGTAACTGGCCTTGGGCAAATTGGAAGAAAAGTTATAAAATTCAGTTGGATGGATCACAACATTTAACATCTTTAAGGAGGATGTTTTTGCCTAATAGATTCAATTTGGAAATATTTAGTGTAGGTCATCAGCTTAAGCATCTAAAAAATGTGTTTTTTTTTTTTTTTTTCCTTTTAGTTATGGGTAGGAACAGGATACCTGGACTCTATAAAATAAACAATTTCTGGTGGGACCTTGAAGAAAGTCAATTCGTTTCTGTGACTTTACCAGTAGGTTAAAAAGGAGATTGTAATATTGGTGAATAATGTGCTTAGAGATGTTTGCATAAAAGATGCTTTGTCATTGTAAAGTATTATTGAATATTTATGTTCTACCAGACTGAGCCAAATGGCCCAGAGGAAAAAACAGTCAGATTTATGTAAACCTTGTTCAGTGTCCCAGATACTTCAGGATGGGTGCTCTATATATGAATGAATAAGTAAATGGTATAAACATTATTTTAAATTTTGAAAGTACATCAATATTATCTGCGGTTTTAGCCAATGTGCCTGACCTTTGACATTGAAATGAAATGTCTGTCTCCAGGTAACTATTTCAATCTCATAAATATTTTTAAAGCCAGAGGAATTGACAGCAAGTAATGTTTTCTTAGAATTTTGTGTCTGCAAATAAAGGTAAATTATATCTTTACCTAAAACCTACAAGAAATGATTGTCTCTCACCCACAGAGTTGCTCTGAGAATTCCCAGACTGAAATTGCATATCTTATACTTCTTTTCTTTCCTTTCTTTTAAAAAGTGGTGTACTCACTGTCTGCACTGTAGATTTCTATCACTTTATTGTGATAAATTTGAGCCTCAAAGAAATAATAAAGAAAAAATTAGCCGTAAACACTGCCCAAGGACTTAATGGATCTTACTGAGCTACGCAATGCAGATGTATTGGGACATAAATAGGTAATAGGAGATAAGAGGCACAGAAGCAATTTGTTTGGATTGGGTCACTGCTTAATCCAAATGGGTTCAGCACAAGAATTCATGAAACGTGACAGTGGGCCAAAAGGAACTTGCTGTGACATTTCAGATTCTCCTACCTTTCCTAATTAACCATTTCAAGTATAACAAAACTTAGATCACATAAAGATTTAGTAAGACTCACCAGTACCAAGTATAGACCTGTCTGTGGGGGATGAATGGTTTTACTCATCTCAGGCAATGGACTATAACTCAATCATACCTCAAGCTGGGCTTTTAATTTCTATGATACATTGACTCTGAACAGCATTTTTCTAAAAGACAGAAACCACAGCAGAGTTACCTTATGACATAGTCTGTCATTAAATGCATCTGAATATATTGCATGGATCTAAATATAACTTTGCAAGTTTAATGAGATATTTGAAAACATAAAAATCCCTGTAGAAAAAGCTTCCTAGGATGGGAATGATAATAATAATAATAGATGCCTTTTTAAAATAACTGTTATTTGTCACCATGCCAGACATTTTGCATGTTTCCTATATAATCAATTGCTTTTTAAAGATGAGGACACAGATTCAAAGAAATTGAATTGTCCAGGGTGAATTATTATGTGGGAATTTGATAATTTTTTAAAAAAAATTGTAGACAAAAAATAATAAACCCACATTCCTATTTAGACAGATTGGCAAGAATTCTTGCCTCTTGTGTTTGTGGGCTTGGCATTCTTTAGGTGGTACTATCTGGGTATGACCTACCTCTCTTTGCGTTAAGCTCTCCAAGACTATGTACCCCCAGCTCTTCTCTCTTCTTCTGGGAAATGGGAACTAGGATTGAAACCCCAGAGTCATGTCTCAGCATTTACAACATTGTACGACTCATAAATATTTGTTAATATAGTGAAAGAAAGATGCGGCTGACTCCGAAGCTTGTGACTTTTTTTTCACTAGTTAAAAAAGGATACCCATAGCCTATTTTCATGAATGCCAGGTTTACATAGGTATTCTTAAAACATATATCAAAATGGAATTCATTGAAATAATACATTTGAATTTAACTGACAAGCAGAATTGATTTACCTGCCCCAATTCATGAAATAGATTTAAGGAGCCCATTATTTTGATTAGTTATGTTGTACAATGAAACCCTTTAATTCATGGTTGATAAGAAAATAATGAAAATCAAATAAGTGTTTCTACAATCCTTGGGTTGATTTGCTTCTGGAATTCGGCCAGAATTCCCAGGAGTTGAGGCTTCTTGGGGTATTTTATGTCTCCCTTGATGTCATTAGGAAACCACGGATAAAGACACAGTGCTTTTCATAATTTTCATGCATCAGAGGCAGGTAAGAGTTAAAGGGTTTATTTAAGTCTTGCAAAGGGTGTTTCTTCTGGGCAACAGTGGTTTGAATGTAGGGCACTTTTTGCATTTTAAGCACTGTCTGATCCCTTGTCCCATAGTTATGTAATAAGAGAACTTTATTACTTTTAAAGGGAAACAGAAAAAGGGCCACTGGAAAAAAAATGCTTCCCTCTAGGGGAACAGCTTTTATAGTGCCTTGTGTCCAGGAGCCATTCAGCTCTGTAGTTGTCAAGGTGGGCAGGAAGTCAAGGTGGGTTCCTAAAAGGACTAGTTACTCTGAGATCTTTTCTTAGGAGAGAGTGTAGCCTGGAGCCTTAGGTATGCTGCTGCTGCTAAGTCGCTTCAGTCGTGTCCGACTCTGTGCGACCCCATAGACGGCAGCCTACGAGGCTCCCCCGTCCCTGGGATTCTCCAGGCAAGAACACTGGAGTGGGTTGCCATTTCCTTCTGCAGTGCATGGAAGTGAAAAGGGAAAGTGAAGTCGCTTATACTGCTTATCAATAGCAGCAGGAAACACTGCCTCCCAACAAGTTTAAATGCCTCAACTCCCATAAGACATCCAAGAAATTTTCTCAACAGTGTTGTCAAACAGGAAGACCCAAGGTGTTATTATCATTCTTATTTTGATTTAGAAAACTGGGCGTAGAGGGGCAAAGAGGTTGAATGAGTTCTCTAAGGTCACAAAGATAGCAAGGTTTTGTTGTTGTTTAGTTGCTTCAGTCACGTTCAGCTGTGTGTGCCCCATGGACTGTAGCCCGCCAGGCTCCTCTGTCCATGGGATTCTCCAGGCAAAAATACTGGAGTGGGTTGCCCTTTCCTTCTGCAGGGGATCTTCCTGATCCACGGATCGAACCCGAAGCTCTTTCTTGGCAGGCAGATTCTTTACCACTGAGCCAACTGGGGTGAGGTGTAGAGATGAATTAATATATAGAAAATATGAATTGAAAAGCCATCGAATGTAGCCAGAGCACAGTCTTGAATTGAGTTTATGCTGGCTTACAGTTTTAGTTTCACTCAGTCCCAGCTCTCTGATCGTCTCCAAATCCTTAAACTCAAGGAAACCTCAGATTCTTCATGTCTAAAAGGGGTAGAATCAGAAGGTAGAGAGGATGCGATGGGGCTCAGGACACGTTCTCACTCTCCCAAAACATGGCAGCTTGGAAACGGAAGCAGTTGAGAAATTGGCAGAAACAAGAAGGTTTCTCTGATCGTCTGCTCCTGAAACAGGTCATAAAAGCTTCATGTGAGAGGTGCTCTCCCCATACATGGAGGAAAGGAACACCCTTATCTCAGAAGACAGAGGGACACTGAGAAGAATCTGAATAAGCAGACCTTGCTAAGTTTCCCCCAACTTAGCTCATACCCATTGACTTATTTTATTCCTCCGCAACTGTCCACTCTTCATCGATCCAGCATAAAAATGCTCAGGTTTAACCATTTCATCTGGTCTTCATTTCCTTATGGTGGATCCCATGTCGTGTCAGACTTAGATCAGATAAATTTGTATGCTTTTCTCCTGTTAATCTGTCTTTGTCAGTTTAATTTTCAGGCCCCGCCAGGGAACCTTAGAGGGTCAAGGAAGATCTTTTTCCTTCCCTGCACATGTCAAGTGCTTAGCAGAGTGCCTACCCCCTGTGAGGTCTTAATACATGATAGCTATTATTATCATCACGATGCTTTCTCCAGTACACCATTCCTGTCCTCCCAAATGGGGCTCAGATTAGCATAGTGACAATCAGAAGCTGAAGTCAGCCTAGATGAATGCAGTACTCTGATGGATGAAAAGAAGGGGAGAGGTTTTCTTTCAAAGACTGAGAAAAGTGTCTTTGACTAGATGGAAGAGTTTTGTGCATAAGTGGCTGAATGCAAAGAGACTTAATTGAAAGATAAAAGAGTAATTGCAGTAGAATAGCAGAGGCAAAGGCAGTTAAGACAAAAAGCACATGTGTTAAACATGACTACAGTGAATGAAGAGGGTGTCAGGAGTCTTTACAGCTGAAGACATTGTGATCATCAGAAAACGAGCAACACAAGCCCAGGGTTGGAGCCCAGAAGATCGAGGCCCAGAGCCAGGATTAAATTTCCTCTCACTCTTTGTTCCTAGTAGAATTTATCACTTTCCTGAATTAGTAAGTCAGAAATTAACTTATAATCATGTTCTGTTATACATTATATTTGTGTCGCCTGCAAGTACATCTCTCAGGGCACAGTCATAAAAGTGACTTCTTTTTTCCCCTCACTGTCCTTTACACTTACCATAGTGGGGGTGTTCTTCTTTTCGCTTTAGAGGAAAGCACAGGTGGTCTCCATTTGTCTGGTGGTCTTGTTTTTTTTTTTTTTTTTACCGTGCCACACAACACTTGGGATCCTAGCTCCCTGACTAAGAGCTTCCCCTGCAGTGGAAGCATAGAGTCTTAAGCCCTGGACCACCATGGACTTCCTTTAAATCTTATTGTGTACCAGAAATTTTCATTTTTTCAAAATTGAAGTATAGTTAGTTTACAATGTTGTATTAGTTTCTGGTGCATAGCAAAGTGATTCGGTTCTACATGTGCATACAGGCATTCCCTTTCATATTCTTTTCCATTAGCATTTATTATAGGATCTTGAAGCCGTTGCTGTTTATCTCTTGCACTGGACATTTTCTAGGTGTCCATTGAGATCTACTCCTCACCTTTCCCTGCTCTTGGCTCTGGAACTAACCTATATGCAAGGCATTGTCCTTTGGCTTCAGTTTGGACTTGATCAACAAGAAGCATTAGCAGGGAATGGTAGAGTCTGTAGGGGAGGAAGGAGAAGACAAAATATTTATTTTTCCTGTTCCCCCTTTGCTGTGTTGCATTGAGTTGGCTGTACCAAAGGCCTCCTCTCTGGCCAGCGGCCCTCAGCAAATCACTACTCTGCAGGCTTTGGAGGCCCGTTCTGCCCCCAGGTCCTTCCGGGGTGCTGACAATAGAGAGAGCCTGGAGGTGCTGCTCCCTCCCTGTCGCTTTCCCCAAACAATGCTCCCAGGGAACAGCCCTTGTAGGAAACTCTCCTCTCTTACCCAGTTTGAGAGCCATCTGGTTCTTGCTAGGACCTTGGCTGATTGCTGTGCCCACTTCATTTGCAATACATAGTCTCATTTTGGTATTCAGCATAACTAATCTATGAAATAGGTAAAACTCCAAATGAGACTTTAAGGTTAAGTCTCTCCCTTAGCTCTGTTGGAAGAGAGGATGTGGTCACCTACTTTTTTTGCCTGCTTCTTTTCTCAATCAAACAATTGATTTCCAATTGTTTACCAAAGCTTCTGACCGGGTTGAGCCCGGTTGACCTGGTTGAAGGCAAGGCAATGAAAAGGAAAGTTCTTACGTTGGTTTCACAACATCTGATTTTGGCAGATATTTAGAACTGAGTCTTTTTCTCATGGATTCATCTGTGGCTTCCAGAGACCCCCTTGCCCGGCAGTATCTGAGCACCCCAGATGCATGTGAAGCTGTCTCCCCAGCCCATCACTTTCTCTATTCAGCCTCAGCTCCCATCTGTTGAGGAAAAGTCTGTTCAAAAGCACTTAGCTACATTAAAGATGTTTGTTTTCAGGTTTCTCGCTTTTCTTAAGATAATTTTAATAACACATTTTCCCTCAAAAATCATTCTGCTTTATTTTCTGTTTACTTCAAGATTTAGTTAGAATTTTAAATAAAGTCCAAGTGGATAGATTGGCTTATTCTTTGGTTGTTAAAAATCTTCCTCCCTTCCTTCCTCTCTTCCTCCCTCCCTCCCTCCCTTCCTTCCGTCCTTTCCTTTTTTTTTTTTTAATTGTCAGAGAATGTAGTCTTCATGAATTCTATTATTTGTGAGTACTTCAAGGGTATTTGAACATATTTTCTATTGTTGAGTATCAGTCTTTGCTTCTCTTGTTCACGTGTGTGTGTATTATATGTATATATACATATAATATATGCCTATATGTGTAAGGTCATATATAGACTTCTATCCATAAGAGAATAAGCTTATAAACTATGTTAACCAAATTCTAGCTTTGTCAATTTCTGAGGGAGTTTCTCACTCTCTTAATTAAGTTTTCAGCATATCCTTGCATTTGTTGTATATTTTTTCTTGTATATTTAAAAAAAATCTACATTAGATGCACAGAGGTTCATAATTGCTATACAGTTTTGATGGGTTACATAAGTTTTATAAACATGAGCTTATTATTCTTAGTCTTATTTGATTTTTTAATTTGTATTCATTTTTATTATGTTAATATTACTATATATGTTTTATTTTTATCAGTACTTACATGTAAATATGCTTTTCCTCTTAATCTTTACATTTGTTGAAACAGGACTATTTAATGGATGTATAATTTTTACAAATCCCTGCTATTGAAAATCCTAAAAGATGATGCTGTTAAAGTGCTGCACTCAATATGTCAGCAAATTTGGAAAACTCAGCAGGGGCCATAGGACTGGAAAAGGTCAGTTTTTCTTCCAGTCCCAAAGAAAGGCAAGATTTGTTGGCTCATGGAAAAAGCAAATGTGTTCCAGAAAAATATCTACTTCTGCTTCACTGACTATACTAAAGCCCTTGATTTTGTGGATCACAACAAACTGTGGAAAATTCTTGAAGAGATGGGACTACCAGACCCATCTTACCTGTCTCCTGAGAAACCTGTGTGTGGGTCAAGAAGCAACAGTTGGAACTGGACATGGAACAATGGACTGGTTCAAAATTGGGAAAGGAGTATGACAAGGCTATGTATTGTCACCCTGCTCTTTAACTGATTTGCAGAGTACATCATGTGAAATGCCAGACTGGATGAACCACAAGCTGGAATGAAGATTGCTGGGAGAAATATCAAGCACCTCAGATATGCACACAATACCACTCTAAAGGTAGAAGGTGAAGAGGAGCTAAAGAGACTCTTGATGAAGGTGAAAGAAGAGAGTGGAAAAACTAGCTTGAAACTCAACATTCAGAAAACTAACATCATGGGATCCAGTACCATTACTGCATGGCAAATAGAAGGGGAAAAATTGGAAACAGTGACAGGTTTTCTTTTCGTGGCCACCAAAATCACTGTGGATAGTGACTGCAGCCATGAAATTAAAAGATGCTTGCTTCTTGGAGGGAAACCCCTGGCAAACCTAGACAGCATATTAAAAAGCAGAGATATCACTTTTCTGACCAAGGTCCGTATAGTGAAAGCTATGGGTGGTCTTTCTAGCAGTCATGTATGGATGTGAGGATTGAACAATTGCCAATACATTTCAACTTTTTTCTGCCATTTTATTATTTTATATATTCTAATGTGATAGTTTCTTTTTGCTCTGTACTCCCTCTCTTCTGTCCTTCTTCCCTTCTCAGTGTGATTTTCTTCACTATTTTTCCCATTTGTGTGTGTGTGGGTGTGTGTGCACGCTCAATTGCTTAGGCGTCATGACTCTTTGAGGCCCTCATGAAGTGTAGCCTGCCAGACTCCTCTGCCCATGGAATTTTCCAGGCAAGAATGCTAGACTGGGGTGCCATTTCCTACTCCAGTGGATCTTCCCGACCCAGGGACTGAACCTGCATCTCTTGTGTCTCCTGTGTTAGCAGGCAGGTTCTTGATCACTAGTGCCATCTGGGAAGCCCCTTTCCCATCTACTGCAGTGTATCCCAGTGGAGGTGCTGTTGGCTGTTGATCTGGCCATTCCTTGGCATGTGTGGCTACTCTGTACTTGGCAGACCCTCTCACTGGTCTTGTCAGTAAATATTAGCAGCATCCTAGTCCCTGGGACAGTCAAAAACACGTGTGCCTGTTTCTGCCTGACTCCTTCTGTTGTACGTCCTCTTACGTGTGAACCAGTGCTGACTAGTTTGGGACCTAGGTCTACTGTTCTCCTTCTCTTGTGGTTATCTTTATTTCTAACATCACTTTTAGATTTATCTTAGTAAAATATATGCATAGTACAAAAACAATACTGTGAGAGTTATAATGTGCTTGTGCTTAGACCCTCCATCATGTCTGACTCTTTGTGACCCCATGGACTGTAGCTTGCCAGGCTCCTCTGTCTATGGAGTTCTCCAGGCAAGAATACTGGAGTGGGTTGCCATGCCCTCCTCCAGGGGATCTTCCCGACCCAGGGATGGAACCCACGTATCCTGCAACTCCTTCATTGGCAGACTGATTCTTTACCACTGAGCCACATGGAAAGCCTGAAGAGTTATAATACTCAACAACAAAAAAGGTGTTTTATATCACTTCTCTTTGCTTCTTGTTTCTTGTTGTTCACACACTAAGTTGTGTTTAACTCTTTGCAACCCTGTGAGATGCATCATGCCAGGCTTCTCTGTCCCTTACTATCTCCCTGAATTTGCTCAAATGCATGCCCATTGAGTCAGTGATGCTATCCAACCATTAAATCCTCTGTTGCCCCCTTCTTTTGCTCTCAATCTTTCCCAACATCAGGGTCTTTTCCAATGAGTCAGCTCTTCACAGCAGGTGGCCAAAGTATTGGAACTTCAGCTTCAGCATCAGTCCTTCCAATGAATTTCAGGGTTGATTTCCTTTAGCATTGACTGGTTTGATCTCCTTGCTGTCCAAGGGACCCGCAAGAGTCTTCTCTGACAACACATTTTGAGAGCATCAATTCTTTGGTGTTCAGCCTTCTTTATGGTCCAACTCTAACATCCATACATGACTACTAGAAAAACTGTAGCTTTGACTAGACAGACCTTAGTTGGCAAAGTGATGTCTCTGCTTTTTAATATGTTATCTAGGTTTGTCATAGCTTTTCTTCCAAGGAGGAAATGTCTTACGCTGCAGTCACCGTCTGCATTGATTTTGGAGCCCAAGAAAATGAAATCTGACACTGTTTTCACATTTCCCCCATCTATTTGCCATGAAGTGATAGGACCAGATGTCATGATCTTAGTTTTTTGAATCTTGAGTTTCTAAGTTGGGTTTTTCACTCTCCTCTTTCACCTTCATCAAGAGGTTCTTTAGTTCCTCTTCACTTTCAGCCATTAAAGTGGTATCATCTGCATATCTGAGGTTGTTGATATTTCTCCCAGCAATCTTGATTCTAGCTTGTGCTTCAACCAGCCCAGCATTTCACATGATCTACTCTGCATGTAAGTTCAATCAGCAGGGTGACAATAAACACCTTGACGTACTCATTTCCAAATTTTGAACCAGTCTGTTGTTCTGTGTCCACTTCTAACTGTTGCTTCTTGTCCTGCATATAGGTTTCTCAGGAGGCAGGTAATGTGGTCTGTATTTCCATCTCTTTAAGAATATTCCACAGTTTGTTGTGATCCACACAGTCAAAGGCTTTAGTGTAGTCAATGAAGCAGAAATAGATTTTTTAAAAAAAATTCTCTTGCTTTTCCTATGATCCAGTGTATGTTGGCAATTTGATCTCTGATTCCTCTGCCTTTTCTAAATCCAGCTTGTACATCTGAAAGTTCTTGGTTCACATATTCCTGAAGCCTAGCTTGAAGGATTTTGAGCACAATCTTACTGACATGTGAAATGAATACAATTGTATAGTAATTTGAACATTCCTTGGTATTACCTATCTTTGAGATTGGAATGAAAACTGACCTTTTCCAGTCCTATGACCACTGCTGAGTTTTCCAAATTTGATGGCATAATGAATGCAGCACTTTAACAGCATCATCTTTTAAGATTTTAAATAGCTCAGCTAGAATTCCACCACCTCCACTAGCTTTGTTCGTAGTGATGCTTCCTAAGGCCCACTTGACTTCTCACTCTAGGATGTCTGGCTCTAGGTGAATGATTACAGCATTGTGGTCATTTGGGTTATTAAGAGCTTTTTTGTACAGTTCTTCTATGTATTCTTGCCACCTTTTCTTAATCTTTTCTGTTTCTTTTGGGCCCTTGCCATTTTTGTTCTTTGTTGTGCCCATCTTTGCATGAAATGTTCCCTTTGTATCTCTAATTTTCTTGAAGACATCTCTATTCCTTCCCATTCTATTTTTTCTTCTGTTCCTTTGGATTGGTCTCTTAAGAAGGCTTTCTTATCTCTCCTTGCTATTCTCTGTAACTCTGCATTCAATTGGGTATATCTTTCCCTTTCTCCTTTGCCTTTCGCTTCTCTTCTTTTTTCAGTTATTTGTAAGGCCTCTTCAAACAACCACTTTGCCTCCTTGCACTCCTTTTTCTTGGGTATGGTTTTGGTCATCACCTCCTGTACAATGTTATGAACCTCCATCCATAGTTCTTCAGGCACTGTGTCTACCAGATCTAATCCCTTGAATCTATTTATCACCTCTATTGTATAATCATAATGGGTTTGATTTAGGTCATACCTGAATGACTTACTTAACTTATATGCAGAGTGCATCATGTGAAATGCCAGGCTGGATGAAGCACAAGCTGGAATTAAGATTGCTGGGAGAAATATCAATAACCTCAGATATGCAGATGACACCACCCTTATGGCAGAAAGTGAAGAAGAACTAAAGAGCCTCTTGATGAAAGTGAAAGAGGAGAGTGAAAAAGTTGGCTTAAAACTCAACATTCAGAAAACTAAGATCTGGCATCAGGTCCCATCACTTCATGACAAATAGATGGGGAAACAGTGGAAACAGTGGCTGACTTTATTTTTGGGGGCTCCAAAATCACTGCAGATGGTGACTGCAGCCATGAAATTAAAAGACGCTTGCTCCTTGGAAGAAAAGCTGTGACCCACCTAGACAGCATATTAAAAAGCAGAGACATTACTTTGCCAACAAAAGTCCATCTAGTCAAAGCTATGGTTTTTCCAGTAGTCATGTATGGATGTGAGAGTTGGACTATAAAAAAAGCTGAGCGCTGAAGAATTGATGCTTTTGAACTGTGGTGTTGGTGAAGACTCTTGAGAGTCCCTTGGACTGCACGGAGATGCACCCAGTCAATCCTAAAGGAAATCAGTCCTGAATATTCATTGGAAGGACTGATGTTGAAGCTGAAACTCCAATACTTTGCCCACCTGATGCAAAGAACTGACTCCTTGGAAAAGACCCTGATGCTGGGAATTATTAAAGGCGGGAGGAGAAGGGATCAACAGAAGATGAGATGGTTGGATGGCATCACCGACTCAATGGACATGAGTTTGAGCAAGCTCTGGGAGTTGGTGATGGACAGGAAAGTCTGGTGTGCTGCAGTCCATGGGGTCACAAAGAGTCAAACACGATTGAGTGACTGAACTGAACTGAATGGCCTACTGGTTTTCTCTACTTTCTTCAATTTGAGCCTGAGTTTTGCAATAAGGAGCTGATGATCTGAGCCACAGTCAGCTCCAGGTCTTGTTTTTGTTGACTGTAGAGAGCTTCTCCATCTTTGGCTGCAAAGAATATAATCAATCTGACTTTGGTACTGACCATCTGGTGATGGCCATGTATAGAGGAAGAGGGTGTTTGCTTCGACCAGTGTGTTCTCTTGGAAAAACTCTGTTAGCCTTTGCCTTGCTTCATTTTGTATTCCAAGGCCAAACTTGCCTATTATTCCAGGTATCTCTTGACTTCCTGCTTTTGCATTCCAGTCCCCTGTGATGGAAAGGACATCTTTTTTTGGTGTTAGTTCTAGGAGATCTTGTTCATTTTACCCAAATCCAACACTTTTGAGACTTTTTACTCTTTCTAGGATTTACTTCTATATTTCTCAAGAGCATGTCCATATGGCTTTTATTTGATGTTCTAGTTGAAAATATAACATATTGACATCCTGTTATGTTAGATTAGATTTTTTTTTTTCAGTCTTCCTTATGGTATCTGCTCACAAAGCAAACTTTCTCTTCCCCATTTTCCAATGTGGGTATTTGGATATTTAATCAATTTTGTTTAAATTATCATATAGTTTTTGCATCACAAAAAATATTTACGCAGTTTTATGTAAATATTGTGCACAAGTGAGTCTAACGTCTTATGATTGTCTTTTTTTACTTGGTTTTTATTTTGCTTGAGAGTTAATACTTGTCTTTGTTGTCGTTGGCTTCCTTTTTGTGATTCTTTCACTAATTCATCTTCACACTCTCTACTAAAAATGTAAATTACTTCTTGATGTGTTCAAGCACATCATATACTTCTCCATTTCTTTTGTTTTTGTTTTCTTGAAGACATCCCTTCTGGATCGCTCCATCCTCCTGTGCTATGATAGTGAAATGTGGCATGGTGGTTTTTCTTATCGCTTTTGGGGCCCTCATCCCTTCTGAATTAGCTTCTGGCACAGGGCACTGTTTCTAGATCAAGGAATCCTTGTTCTTCACAACCTCAGTGTTTCACATAGAATAGTTACATCTAAGATGTTTAATGAATGTTGGCTGTAAAAATAAATGTTTTCATTTGAAAACACATCAGATCATAATTTATAAATGGCAATTGCTTGAATTTTTTCCTCTTTCAAGTAAAGAATTTGCAGTCATTTACAAACATGGAGACAGCTTTTCTGTATTTCTGTGAAGCAATGACACAGCAGACATCAGGATTCCTATTTTATGTTACCCATGCCACACAGAATCATTTTACTCCATACATACTGTTTCCATATGCCATTCTTGCTACCCAAGAAGCACAGATAAGTGAGTGAAACCTGGACTCTGCCTTGACAGAGCTCAAAGTACAAAGGATGCAAAAGATTTTTATTTTTTTAATTTTTAAATTGGAGGATAATTTCTTTACAACGTTGTGTTGGTTTCTGCCATACACCAATGTGAATCAAACATGAGTATACATATGCCCCCTCCCTCTTGAGCCTCCTTTCCCCCTCCCACCCCACCCCGTTAAGTCATTACTGGGTACCAGGCTGGGCTTCATGTGCTATATAGCTGCTTCCCACTAGCTATCTGTTTTATACATGCTAGTGTGTATATGTCTAGTATTACTTTCTCAATTCATCCTTCCCTCTCCTTCCCCTGCTGTGTCCACAAGTCCATTTTCTATGTCTGCGTCTCCATTCCTTCCCTACAAATAGGTTCAGCAGTACCATTTTTCTAGATTCCATATATATGCATATACTGGAAGCAACCTAGATGTCCATCAACATATGAATGGATAAAGATGTGGTTCATATATACAATGGAATATCAGCCAGAAAGAGAAAAAATACTTTTAATGACTCTATGCTATGTGTTATTTGTCCAGGGTGTACACTGAGGAGGGTGTGGTCATGGTGGAGAGTTAGAGAGTGCTACTGGAGAAGAGGTTGTAAAGTAACATCATTTGGGGGTTTTGAAGGAAAAGTATATATACACACACATTCACACTCTTGCTTAGTGTTTACTTGACATGATTGCCTTTGTGCAGAAACTGAGGCCTATAGATCTGTGCCCTCACAAAGGGCATTGTCATGGTGAAAGTGAATGTGACATGATACTGTTTATGATGTTAACTTCTAAACCAGGAAGCTGAAGACCCCATAGGCCCAAGCATGTAGGTCGAGACACTGAATCTTCATCACAGGCAAGTTTACAAATATTATGAGTTAGAGTGCTTCCTACATGTGCACTCTGGCATCAAGAGATGGTCACAGAAAGAAGAAAAGAGAGCAACTGGTCACTTTTTGTGTACATTTTTAGTTAGTATTTTTGGTTTCTCTGGTGGCTCAGTGGTAAAGAATCTGCCTGCAATGCAGGAGACCCAGGATTGATTCCTGGGTCAGGAAGAACCTCTGGAGAAGGGAGTAGTTACCTACTCTAGTATTCTTGCCTGGAAAATTCCATGGGCAGAGGAACCTGGAGGGCTACAGTCCATGGGGTTGCAAAGAGTTAGACTCTATCACTTTGTCAGACTAATACTTTCACTCTTTATTCCCCCACTATTGCATTGAGCCTAGAAGAGGAGAAAACTAACACTCACTGGATACATACTGTCTGCCGCATGCCCTGCTAAACATGTTTGCTTTGGCTCAGTTGACTTTGTGAGAACCCTACAAAGTGGATATTATCCTTTAATTTTTACATACAGAGAAGTCAAGTAATGGGTAGAGATGGAACTGAAACTCTCTCATGCCAGCTTTAGAATCTGTGCTCTTTCCATAATCCTTTGCAGCCTTAGAAGTGTTTGATGTTTAGTTTTTGTAGGTAATATCAGTATTTTACATTTTTATGGGATTCTCTTCTATGTCCTCATATGGTAAGAATTTCAGAAACATTGTTATTTTCTTCCAAATTACTAAAAAAAAACACAGGAGTTTATAATTTCTTGCCAAGAACGTTGCAGTAAACTGCTAACTGGTTTATGGGCTTCTGGTGCCTTCTGTCTTCAGTTCACCCTGGCAATTCCACAGAATTATGCATTTGCTTTTCCCTTATCAGAACCACTGTCATAACTTCTACTCATCTTTCAACACCTGCCTTAAAAATGTTTTCTCATGGGCAAGTCTATCTGCCTCCCAGTGATGGAGAAACTCTTGAGTGCTTGCTTCTTGGTTCTCCTTTAGTGTTTTTCCATGATTTTAATGCAGTGCTTACCTTAACATAGTCTAAAACTTTACCTATCTGATATCACTTAGACTGTGAGGTCCTCAAAGGAAAGTGGATATTGCAATTATTATTTGAGAAATTACAGAGGTGAAATGAAACATGAATTCATAAAAAAAGATTTCCTTTTGCACAAGACTCACCTAAGTTGATTTTAATAAGGGTAGGACTGGGGTATCATGTTTGATAGTCACAGTTATTAGTTAAATGATCTTGGAAAGTTATTCAATCTTTATACATTTATTCTTATTAGTAATCATAGTACACCTAAGGGTTATTGTGAGAGTAAGAATACGTTGGTTGATGTAAGTTGCTGGTATAGGAGAGAGACAGAGAGCTAATGTTCAGTAAATGGCCTTTACTATGAACAATAAAATGTATTACAAACTTTAAAAGCAATAGATAAAACATTTATAATTACATATAGAATAAAAATAAAAATAGCTCTATACTCACCATGTTTCTAGGACCCCTTTCCAGTACTGTCTCCTTATCTCTTTTCCCAAAGATACCTGCTAAGATGAATTTTGCATTTGTTCATTTCCTGCTTTTCTTTATGATTTTAGCACGTGGCACTATATAGCTAAACAGTTTCTTACTTAACTTTACATATTTTGGGCATTATATAAATAGAAATAACATTGTGTGTATTTTCTTTTTTTACAATTCGCTTCTTCTTTCTCACTGTTATATTTGGGAAATTTATGCATGTGGGTCCGTACAGAATTAGTTCATTTGTTTTTACTCCTGTGTAGTCTTTCATTGTATGACTATTCTGTGGTTTATTTTATTCCTTCCTTGATTTATTATCCTGACAAAGGAAATTTAGGCTGTTTCCAGTGAGAGTTTTTATTTTTGCAATCATGATTATATATGTGTCCAGGTCTGTGTTTGTAGAAACAGGGTATATGATGGTATGTGAATTATGGGGTTTTGATATATGTACTTATTCAGCTTTGCTAGATATTTCCTTATTGTTCTCCTACCAGCAGTGTTTAAACATTCCTGCTTTGCAACAATTTTTCTGATGCTTGATATTATCCAGCTTTTAAATTTGTGCCAACTGTGTGGCTGTAGAATGGTATCTCATTGTGGTTTTTATTTGCATTTCCCTATTTTTTTAACATGATCTCCTATGTATTTTTAAATGTTTACTAGCACTGTTTCTCCTGTGAATGAACTATTCAGGTATTTTGTCCATTTTTTGTAGTCTTGTTGGTCTTTTGTGAATAATTGAAATATCCAAAAACAAATGTGGATTTGTCTATTTTTTGCAATTTTTTGCCCACTTTTTGCAGTCTATGTTCTATCAGTTTTTGCTACATGTATTTTGAATCTGTTATTATGTAAATAAATATTTACAGTTATAAATCCTCTGGATAGATTGGCCCCCTTTTATATAGGAAATGTCTTTCCTTATACTTGGTAATGTTCTTGCTCTGAAATCTACAGAGTTATTCATATAGCTACTCTGGTTTTCTTTGATTAGTGTTAGCATGGTACCTCTTTTCCATTCTGTCACTTTTAAGCTTCTTTATCTTTATATTTAAAAAGGGTTTCTTTTAGGTACTATATAGCTGAGTCTGGTGTTTTTACCATTCTGATAATCTCTGCCGTTCAACTGGGTCATTTAAACTCATTTACATTTAATGATATTGATATAGTTAGGTTTAAATCTACCATTGTGCTGTTTGTTTTCTCTTTGTTCCATCTGTCTTTATTCTCTTTCCCCTCTTTTTCTTTTTCAGATTAATTATTTTAAAAATAATTCTATCATATATTCTTTTGGCTTATTAGCTATAAGTCTTATATTAATTTATTAGCTGTAACTCTTACTTTTTCTTCATTAAGGCTTTTTCTCTAAATACCACTTAAGCTAGATATCAATGTTTTGATTTTTTTGTTACTTAGTTTTTAATATTTTCTGGTGACCACTATTATGCCTTCGTTACTCCCAAACTATTCAGATGTTCCTTTTCAGATTTCTGAAAGAATGAACTAATATACTGTAGTTCAATCATTCTAACATGATTGATCAGGGATTTCCATCTGTATTTCTCCAATCCTTTGGAATTTATGGTCACTTTATTTATGAACCAATTTGTGCTCAACTTTCATGTTTCTGTCTGCATGAAAAGAATGTATATTTTTAAAATTGGAGCATTTATTATCATGCAATGTCAAATATATCAATCAGATCAAGCTTGTTAATATCTGCTTTCCTTACTTTCTCTTGTTTCAATTGCTGAGAGAGGTTTTAGTGTCAAAGTTATTCTAGGCACATAAAATGAGTTGAGGAATTTTTTCTTATTTTTTTTTGAATAATTCCTATGTGTGGAGTTTTTTGGTTTTATTTTTTAAATGTTTGATAAAACTTGGGTAATTAAAATCTTTCATTATGGAGGTGGTTTTGTCAACTTTACATTTCAGTTGTATCAATTTTTGCTTCACATATTTTGAAACTAGATTCTTAGATGCATGCAACAGTGTTGTCACTGTGTGGTGACCCATGTTATCTCAAGTAATGCTATTTTTCCCTCCTTGAAATCCTCTGTTGTTTTTTTTTTAGGGGAAGGAGGAATCTCTCCCTCTATATTTTGACTTTCTATTTTTAACGTAGTCTTAGGTGTATTGGTAAACAGTGTATCCCAGGATTTTTAAAAAAAATACAGTTTGACGGTCTTTATCTTTTATCTGGGGAATTTAGTCCATTGACATATTGTTATAAGTGATCATTTATATCTTGTCATGCCACTTAACTTTATGCTTTTTTCCCTTATCACTTCTATGTATTTTAAAAAATTGTTTTCTTGCACCCCCCTTTTAAATTTATTTAGTTTTTCCTATTTAGCATGATGATTAAGAGCATGGGCTCTGGAATTCATCTCTCAGCTTTAGTACAAACTGAAATGGGCAAGTTAATTAACCTCTTCATTTCTCAGTTTCCTTTCCTGAAAATGAGGCTAATAATGGCAGTTACTTAATAATATTGTTGTGAAGAGTTAATATATATAAACTGATTAGAGTAGAGCCTGGCACAGACTTGCAATAGATGTGTTGGACTCATCTTTAAAACTATAAATTACATTTTTTCCTAAAGTGCTTAGCTTAGAAATTTTAATTTGAATACAAAATACAACAAAGTAAAATGTTAAGATCCCCTTCTAAATAGTATAAAAACCTGAGAACACTTTAACTCTGATTTCTTACCTTGTTGCTTTCATATATGTATATATGTAGATATATGTATATCCATATATGTATATGTATATATATATATGTATGGTGGTGGTTTAGTTGCTAAGTTGTGTCTGACTCTTGCGACCCCATGGACGGCCAGGCTCCTCTGTCCATGGGGTTTTCCAGGCAAGAATACTAGAGTGGGTTGCCATTTCCTTCTCCAATACGTATCTATACATAGATATATTTATAGTTTTTGGTCCAGGATTTTAATTCTATCTAGTTAGTCTTTTTAATTCTCATAAAACAGACATTTTGTTATTGTTCTGCATGTTAATAGCTTGTTCAGATTATCCACATAATCTATATTTAATATATCCATATTTAATAGTATATTTGCAATGCCATTTTTCTTATGTTTAATAGTACTTAAATTCATTTTCAAGCTAATCAAAGTTAATAAAATAATTTAAAGAGTCAAAACAAAACTGTTTTAGAAACTATCGACTCCTGTTCTCTTCCATGTACTTCTTTAGAGGAAACCTCTTTTAATTCTGTTGGTTAATCCTTTTGGCATTGACATCTGTGTCTTAAATGGCATGCTTATATTCCTAGGTTTTGAGTTTTTTGCCTGTTGTAGGTGTAATCTATTGAATTCTCCCTGTGAAAGATGATTTACCCATTTGTCCACCTTCTCTCCCTCTCCCTTCTCAATTTCACCACCTCTCCTCCCCACCAACCCGCACCACACACAATTCCAGTACTGTGGAGAATGGGAATCATTGCTGAGCTGGTACAAAGTTTCACTTCGGCACAGTAAAGGGAGTTCTGGAGATGGATGTTAATGATTACACAACGATGTGCTTGCACTCTGTGTCACTGAACTGTACTCCTTAAACCTAGTTAGGGTGGCAAGCTTTATATTATGTGTATTTGACCCCAGTTAAAAATATTGTCAGAGAGTATATGGAAATGTTTACAGATTAAATGAAAAAGCATGGGTGGGATAGATAAGAAACAAGATTTGCAAAAGGTGGGAAACTGTGAAGCCCCATGTACATGTGTGGGACTTTGATGTACAATTCTGCCTACTTTTGTGCATGTTGGCAATTCAGTAGGAAATATTTTAAAATTTGAGGAATATCAAAGTAAATATTCTAGTAGATTACACTCTTAAAGAAGTATTTCCTGTAGCCTATGACATGCGCAAATTGTCCAGTTACTCCTGGAATTTGCTGCACAGCTACATCATTCTGGAGATTTATCCTGCTGAATTTTTCATTTCCTGGATCCTAGATCTTTCTCTTTCTTGGTTAACATCATTGTTTTGGAGAAATTTATCCTCCAGTAATATCCAATGAGAGAGAAAAATTTTCCAATATCCTGTGAGAGCTTATATGTCTGCTAAATCTTTCTCCATTCTCACTCTTAATTAATGGAGAGATGAGTTGTGGTTACATATGTGCTCATGTTCAGCCACTCAACTGAGGAGTAATTTCTCTCCCACAGGCCAGTTGTTTTGTTGTCTCTTTCTTAGGCAGAACTTGTTTCTTGTTTATTCTGGCCCAGTGTGTGGAGTCCTTGCATCACCAGACTTGTGTGAACATCTTATCATCAGTTTCCCATCTTTGGTGAGCTTTAGAATTGTTTTACTCCCTTGTCCCACAGGCCATTAAAATGGAAGCTCACAACATCTGGGCTTCTCAGATGCTCTGAAGACAAAATCCTGCATCACTACTCATTTATGCTTCAGAATTTCTCTTACTTTGATTTTGTGTTGCCTAACATCTTGCAAGATGGATGGCACATTTAACAATACAATGCCAAATTTTCCATATTCTATCAGGCACTTGTTGTTTGAAGGAGAGCTCAATATGTAATCTGCCTGGAAGCAGTAGTCTTGTTCCTCATAAAGAGTGGTCAGAACTTTTAAAGAGTAGGCATAATCACATCTTGAGAAAATGCCTGATGAAGAAATGAATTATTAATATCATTCATTCAGGAAAATTTACATTCAAGTACTAGTGAGTGGGCTTCCCAGGTGGTTCAGTGGTAAAGAGTCCACCTGCCAATGCAGGAGATGTGACTTTGATCCTTGGGTTGGGAAGGTCCCCTGGAGTAGAAAATGGCAACCCACTCTAATATTCTTGCCTGGAAAATTCCACGGACACAGGAACCTAGTGAGCTATGGTCCATGGGGTAACAAAGAGTTGGACATGACTGAGTGACATATGAATACTGGCTACTATATATATATATATTTTTCTTTTTAATTTATTTTTTAATTGAAGGATAATTGCTTTACAGAATTTTGTTGTTTTCTGTCAAACCTCAGCATGAATCAGCCATAGGTATACATATATCCCCTCCTGTTTGAATCTTCCTCCCATCTCCCTCCCCATCCCACCCCTCAAGATTGATACAGTGCCCCTGTTTGAGTTTCCTGAGCCATACAGCAAATTCCTGTTGGTGATCTATTTTACATATGGTAATGTAAGTTTCCATGTTACTCTTTCCATACATCTCACCCTCTCCTCTCCTCTCCCCATGTCCTTAAGTCTGTTCTCTATGTCTGTTTCTCCATTGCAGTCCTGTAAAGAAATTCTTCAGTACCATTTTTCTAGATTCTGTGTACATGCATTAGAATACAATGCTTATCTTTCTATTTCTAACTCCCTTCACTCTGTATAATAGGTTCTAGGTTCATCCACCTCATCAGACCTACTCAAATGCATTCCTTTTTATGGCTGAGTAATATTCCATTGTGTACATGTACCACAACTTCTTTATCGATTCATCTGTCTATGGACATCCAGGTTGCTTCCATGTTCTGGCTATTGTAAATAGTGCTGCAGTGAACAATTGGATACGTGTATCTTTTTTAATTTTGGTTTCCCCGAGGGTATATGCCTAGGAGTGGGATTGTTGGGTCATATGGTGGTTTTATTCCTAGTTTTTTAAGGAGTCTCCACACCGTCTTCCAAGGGGCTGTATCAGTTTACATTCCCACCAACAGTGCAAGAGTGTTCCCTTTTCTCCACACCCTCTCCAGCATTTATTGTTTATAGACTTTTTGATGATGGCCATTCTGACTGGTGTGAGGTGATATCTCATTATAGTTTTGATTTGCATTTCTTTAATAATGAGCGATGTTGAGCATCTTTTAATGTGTTTGTTAGCCATCTGTGTGTCTTTGTTGGAGAAATGTCCATTTAGGTCTTTTCCCCAATTTTTGATTGAGTTGTTCGTTTTTCTGACATTGAGTTGTATGAGCTGCTTGTATATTTTGGAAATTAATCCTTTGTCAGTTGTTTCATTTGCTATTATTTTCTCCCATTTTGATGGTTGTCTTTTCCCCTTGCTTGTAGTTTCCTTTGCTGTGCAAAAGCTTTTAAGTTTAATCAGGCCCCACTTGTCTACTTCAGTTTTTATTTCCATTACTCTTTGGAGGTGGGTCATAGAGGATCTTGCTTTGATTTATGTCATTGAGTGTTTTGCATATGTTTGCCTCTAAGAGTTTTATAGTTTCTGGTCTTATGTTTAGTCATCCATTTTGAGTTTATCTTTGTGTATGATGTTAGGAAGTGTTCTAATTTCATTCTTTTACATATAGTTGTCCCGTTTTCCCAGCACCATTTATTGAAGAGGCTGCCTTTCCCCCATTGTATATTTTGCCTCCTTTGTCAAAAATAAGGTACCCATAGGTGCATGGGTTTATTTCTGGGCTTTCTATCTTGTTCCATTGGTCTATAGTTCTGTTTTTGTGCCAGTACCATACTGTCTTGATGACTGTAGTATACTCTGAAGTCAGGAAGGTTGATTCCTCCAGCTCCTTTCTTCTTTCTCAAGACTGCTTTGGCTATTTGGGGTCTTTTGTGTTTCCATATGAATTGTGAATTTTTTTGTTCTAGTTCTGTGAAAAACGCCGTTGGTAGTTTGATAGGGATCACATTGAATCTGTAGATTGCATTTGGTAGTATAGTCATTTTCACAGTATTGATTCTTCCTACCCAGGAACATGGAATATCTCTTCATCTGTTTATGTTGTCTTTGATTTCTTTCATCAGTGTCTTATAATTTTCTGTGTACAGTTCTTTTGTCTCCTTAGGTAAGCTTATTCCTAGATATTTAATTCTTTTTGTTGCAATGATGAATGGAAAGTGAAAGAAAGTGAAGTCGCTCAGTCATGTCTGACTCTTTGTGACTGCAAGGACTGTAGCCTACCAGGCTCCTCCGTCCATGGAATTTTCTAGGCAAGAGTACTGGAGTGGGTTGCCATTTTCTTCACCAGGGGATCTTCTGGATCCGGGGATTGAACCTGGGTGTCCCGCATTGCAGGCAGATGCATGGTGAATGGAATTGATTCCTTAATTTCTCTTTATGATTTTTCATTGTTAGTATACTATATATATTTTCAAAAGGCCACTATATATATTTTCTTTTATCAAAATTTCAACTATAATGGTTAATTTTTGATTCATGTGCTGGTTCTCATAGAAACAATGTTGCTTATATGTGTTTCATCTAATATACACCTAGAATAAACTACTCCACATAAGTGAATTTTCTTGCTGACATTGGCATATTGAAATTGTCAAACTTATTGTAAGCACTTAAGAAGGACTGTCTTCCAAAATGCATGTCAAGTTATTCATTTCTAATGCTTCATATATTGAGTAGCATGGGCATAAGTTGACTCATCAGTCAGGCTTTATTACTAAGAGCAGTGTGGTCCAGTGGAAGGACTTGAACTTCAGTATCAGACAAATCTGGAAACACATCTTGGGTTCAGTGCATGCCAAGTTGCATCAGTCATGTCCAACTCTTTGCAACCCTGTGTACTGTAGCCTGCCAGGCTCCGCTGTCTATGGGATTCTCCAGGCAAGAATACTGGGGTGGATTGTCATGCCCTCCTCTAGGAGATCTTCCCAACCTAGGGATCAAACCTGCATTTCCTGTGGCTACTGTGTTGCAGGTGGATTCTTTATCGCTGAGCCACCAGAGAAGTCCCCATATCTTGGTTCTACTACTTAATGAAAAGTGTTGTCTTGGGTAAGTACTTATTGGTGATATGTGAGGCCAGCTTGTACTGGCTCACCAGTGCCCACTGTTAAATTTTCATTAATTTTACAAGCTGATTCTTTTTAATTTAATTAATTAAATTAAATTAAATTTATTTGGCTGCATGAGGTCTTAGTTACAGCACATAGGATTTTTGTTGTGGCATGTAGGATCTTTTGTTGCAGCATATGGGTTCTTTACTGCAGTGTTTGGGCTTTTCTGCGGTGGCTCTGGGCCTCTAGAATACACAGGCTAAGCAGTTGCAGTGCTCAGGTTTAGTTGCCCTGCGGCATGTGGAATCTTATTTCCCTGACCAAGGATTGAACCCATGTCCCTTACGTTGAAAGGTGGATTCTTAACCACTGGACAACCAGGAAAATCCCTTATGAGCTGATTCTTAAATATATAGCCAATATTAAAGATTCAATTACATAAACATAAATAAATAATTTATATTAAAAACAAAGATAATAAATATTCAAATCCTTATCTCCTAATTATTTTAACACATTTTATTATTAGCTATGCCCTTGAGGCTACTTGTACCTGTATAGAAGGAATACTGTCTAATGATATGTCATTGTTCATCTTGCAACTCTGCCTTCAGTGCTATCCTATGGGGGTGAAATTGGTCATGTGTAATTATTTACACCACAGAAATTGGCAAGTGCTACAAGTCAGCATTTGATTTACTGTTTTGTTGGTTGCCTGGACTCAAGAAAGTGACAGATAAAATATAAATAATGCAAAGTAAATGAATGTGTCATATGCCTATAACTGTTACATTGTGAGTAGGACAAAAAAAAATATTCTTCCAGTGTTTGAAAACTATTACCAGTTTAGCAAGAAAATTGCTCATGTCACTGATGAACAAGTGAAATTCTGATGTATTATTGTTTTCCTTTTACTGTACCCATTAATTTAAGCAAAGATACCAGTCAAAAGTCACATGAGAACTACTCACATTTGTCAGGTTGTATATTGTAGATTGGCTCCCCATATAAGAGTCTGGCAAAAATCTAAACAAGTATTCTATGAGAATCAATTGACTATAAGGAATATACAGTAAAGAGCATTGCATATTGTTATTTGGAAATTGTGTATTATACGTCCTTTATCCCAATATACCTCTATACCAATATAATTTATAATAAATATGTATACCTAATGGTATATACATTTTTAAATATACAACCAGTTATTAAATATTTACCAGCACACAACTGCCTAAACTCTCTGAGGTTAAGCTTCTTCATTTATTGTAAATCAATTATTCAAACTATGAATACCATGCTTGACTGAAGTTGTATTTTAGTATTCATACCTATTTCATTCTAAGATTGAATATCAGTATTCTTTTTCTTTTTCCCTCTAAACCCCATGTATAGAAATAACTTGAGAGCCATTGGGATGTATAAAACTTTTTGCCTCTATATGATATGGCTCCAAAGTATAATAATTTGTTATATTCATAATTTCTTTGTATAGATCTTTAATACCCTGCCTTGATATCAACTGTCATTTTTGCTATTGTCAGAGCTCCTTCTTTTAGCAGTCTTCCTGTGTCCCCACGGTTCTCTCCTATAAATTATAGCGCATGTTGTCTTTTTGTTGGTCTGGAGACTATGTCCAATCCTATCAGAATTGTGCACAAAATATGAGAAAGTTAGTGCTAAATGTAGACCTAAAAAACTTTCCTATAATTGTTTTAGTCTCTTTACTCTAGCTTTGACTTCCTTTCTTGTGTGAAAGTCATTTTGAACTATTTTAGGTATATAAAAATGGTTGTGGATAATGTAATCAACAGCCTCTTAGATACCTCTTAGCCAGCTTAAGGAGTGAAACATAAGAGATGCCAAGGGCCCTCAGGCTCCTGCTTGTTTCCATTTCCCTCCCTTTTCTACCCAAAGGCAGCCACCAGCTTGAGCTGATCATCTCCAGGCATGCTGTTGTGTGTTTACCTCATATGTATATGTTCACGAAATCCATCTTTGGTTTTATATATTTTGTATAAAACATGATGCAGTACTGTATATAATCTTTTAAAAATTAATAACCTTTATGTTTTAGAGCAATTTTAGAGTGACAGAAAAATTGAGCACAAAGTACAGAATTCTCATGTATCCCATTCCCCCAATTTCCCCTACCTGGCATTAGTGTGGGTCGTTGGTTCCAAATGATGGGTGAATATTGATACATTATTATTCAATGAAGTTCACAGTGTGTGGGTTTTGACAAATGTATAATGTCATGTATCCACTATTATAGTATCATACAGAATATAGTCCACCCTTGAACAACATGGGGTTAGGGGAACAGACCCACTGCCCAGAGGAAAAGGCAGGTAACAATTTTCGTAGTTTCACTGCCATAAAAATCTCCTGTGCTGCATGTATTCATTCCTGTACATGTATTTCAAATCTTGATTTTTTTTCTTTAGCTTAACATTATAGTTTTGAGGGTGTCTTAGCCCATTTGGACTGTTCTAACAAAAGACCGTGAACTAGGGGGTTTGTAAGCAACGAACGTTTATTCCTCACGGTTCTGGATGCTGTAAGTTGGGGTGAGGGTGCCAGCATGGCCAGGTGAAGACCCTCTTCCTCATCACAGGCTTCTTGTATCCTCACGGGGCAGAAGGAGGTAGGGAGTGCTGTGGGGCCTCCTTTTAGAAGCAGCAATCTCATTCACGAACGCTCTACTCTCCTGACTTAAGCTCCTCCCCAAATCATCACATTGGGTGTTAGGATTTCCACCTCTGAATTTGGGGGGACACAAACAGTCAGAGCAGAGCAGAGGGTTGTCTATGCTCTGATTCATTCACTGTAACAACTTATTTGTGTTTCCTCTCTGTGAATATACCTAAAGTTAATTATCTGTTCTGTTGGTAGGACATAGGTTGTTTCCAGGATTTTGCTGTGACAGAAAACCCTTCCTCAATAATCTCATATAATCTTTTTGTGAAAATATATGAGCATACTTTCAGGGTATGCCCTTAGAAGTGGAATTAAAGAGTCATGAGATTTTAAAAAATCAATCGTTTGTACCGTAAAATGGATTCTAACTTCCATTTTAGACAAAATTTCTGTGTGAACAGATATTTCAAATCTAATGTAATTTTTGCTTTCTGTCCCTCTAATGTGTGATGTTCTCTCTTACCTCTGGGCTTATTCTGTTCCTAGGTCCTCTTTTTTTTCTATTTTCTCTCACCCCTACCTCCTAGCATTTCACTTTGATGAGTCAACATCTCCTCTAGATTTCAGTCTAGGAGTGTCTTCTCCAAGAATTTTCTGACTCTTGCCCACATCTGGATGAACACCTCTCCCTGGCTTTCTTGCAGGAACCATTACGTTGGCTGTTTTATAATTTCATGTAATTGACAAGGACAAGAATTGCAGCGGAGTTCACCCTGGTATCCACTAAGCTTAGCTTGGAGCCTGATACAGAGCATGTGTTGAATTAAGGGAGGTGTGAATGAATGAATGTAGGATACTTTTATCATCTCAACAATGGCAGGAACTAACACCCTTCCCACAATAGCTGACTGGACCATCTCAGGCTCCAGGGCTAGATGACAGGAAGATAGGATTCAGGTGTCAAGGGTCAAAGATAGAGTCCCAAGACTGCTTTACGCACAATGAGGACAAGGTGTGTCTGTCAGGGCCAGGAGAAATGTTCACAAGAAGGAGATGTTTTCAACTCAGAGGCTCATAAACTGAGCCCTGCCTCTGTCTACCAGCTGGGAGATCTTCAGATAATGAACCGTGAAAGCCTGCTATGCTGCGGCATTATGCAATAATTTTTCATTTGCCACCAGTCAGCTTCAGGGATCAAGGACAGCTGAACACATAACCCACTCATGCATGTTATTTTAAAGGCATATTTTAAAGTTATCAATATGGTACATTGAGTTAATGAGGGATGTTCTTTTGGTGACAAATATTTACATTCCACATATGCCTCTTGATGTCAAGAGTGTAACGGTTTCATTTTCTTCTTTTTCTCAGGAGGCTGGGATGCAGATGGAAAAGGCCCTTGTGTCTGGGACACATTCACCCATCAGGGAGGAGAGAGAGTTTTCAAGAACCAGACTGGCGATGTAGCTTGTGGCAGCTACACTCTGTGGGAGGAAGATTTGAAATGTATCAAACAGCTTGGATTGACTCATTACCGCTTCTCTCTTTCCTGGTCACGTCTGTTACCTGATGGGACGACAGGTTTCATCAACCAGAAAGGCAAGTGTTTCTTAAAAATAGAAGGTTGCAGCTTTAATTCAAGGTTATTGCTGCAGTCTGGCATAATTAATCCAGGATGCTATTCTTCAGCGTAGCTTTGAGATTGCAAGTTTTTAGAGTGATTATAGGATAAATTTTTTGAAATGGGTTTCCATTAGCTTTTCCAGTATTATTCTGGTTTCCCTCAACTGGAGATCTTTGTTCGGAGGGGTGGAAATAGATGCGCAGGAAGTGGGTTGGAATAAGTGTTTTACTTATGTAAAATGTTACTTGAGTATTGACCTGAAGGTGAATTTCCAAAGGTTGTGTATAATCTATTTTCAGTTGTGTTATGCTGTGATAAGTCATGAAAAGCCCTGCAGAACTTGAGAAGATTCCGAGCATTTCAACTGGAGCTGAATTAGTGGAGTTAATTAGCTAGCACAGAGGTTAGCCCCAGAGGGCCTGGAGTCTGTTCACTTTAGATTAAGTGCCAGAGATTTCACTTACTATCTTTGTGAGCATCTCGTGGACCTCGCTTGGTGCCTCAGTTTCCCCATGAGGAGAAGGGGATACTGTAATAGCTCCTACTTTCAAGTGTTGTTGGAAGAGTAAATGAAACAGTCTTTTAAAGTGCTTTACACAGTAGTTGGTATAGCAGAGAAGCATTCAATAAGTGTTAGTTATTATTTGTCTTATGCCTTGTAATGAAAAAGACTATTGCCCTATTTGAAAGCCTATTATTTATGGAGCATTTTGCATACATTTTCTCTAAACCCCACAAATCAACGAGGAAGGTATAAGTACCACATTTTACAGAGTTGCATGTTCAAATCCAGATATTTTGTTAACTTTGTATTTTTGGGTGGGTCTGGAATTTAAGCCTAAGGTTTGGCTAACTCCTTCCACACAACGGGGGTTGGCAAACTATGACCTGAGACCCAAACTTGACCTGATCCCATTTATAAATAAAGTTTTATTTGTAGTACAACTGTACCCCTTCATTATGTGTAGTCTGTGGTTGCTTTCCCACTACTATGGTAGCGTTGAATAGTTGGAGCAAAGACTGTACAGCCTGCAAAGCCGGAAATGTTTACCACATGGTCCTTTATAGAAAAAAAGCTTTGTAACCCCTGCATGACAATGAAATGACTTCTTCATAAAGAACTTGTATTGCTCCTTCGTTCTGGATAAGATTTCCCACGACTCCTAGGGTTGGGATGGGGTGAGGCAAGGAGGTGCTTAATGTGCAGGACTTGGGAGGAATGTTCTCTCAGCATCTCACAACTGCCAGGTTGCCTCACCACACTTGCACTTCAAAGAGACAGCATTGAAGCAGAGGTTCTTCTTGATTAAGTTATCTGCTTTCCTGGATACAACAGCAAGAACAAACGAGAACAGTCTGTGATAACAGCTTCTAGGTGGACCTGTGTACTTGCTTTCTGTGTAGCGGTGGGGGGAAACCTCTGCGTTGTGAAATGGAAGCCCAGCTTACGGATGCACCACACCATGGCTTTCAAGTCGCTTCCCCCAGATAAGGAACATACAAGTTTAGCAGGCCCATGACTGGATTCTAAAGACATTAGGCCCTGTTTTTAACTGCTCTTGGTTAAAGGTCTCCTTTCTTGGCATCAGCGGCCAGTTTTATTTTTTGACTTTGAACAGGAGATAATTTGTTGCTCAGTTTAAAAATTAACTTGTAATCTCCCACCGTCTTAATCTATCATCTGTACCCCCTCTTTTGTTTGCCACCCTCATAACCTTCAAGGATTAAAAGCTAAGAGTAATCTTTGAGTCTTCTTTTTTCTTTTCTTCTTACATCTAACTTGTTGCCAAATGTGATCCATTCTTCTTATGCCTCTTTAACTTCTTCTCCTTGCCCGCTCCAGTCATCTTCTCTCTCCCTGCCCTGGTTTAGATGTTTATCATCCTCATCAAGGGCTTTTTGATATGCCCTTGACGGATATACCTACACTCACTCTCTTTCTTTGTCCTTTAATCCTTCGTGCAAAATGCCACCACAGCAATTTTCCGAAAGCTTGGCCCAAGACATGCTGGCTTGCATCATCTCCTGCTAAAACAAAGCAACATAAAAGTTTTTTAGTCATCTAAACTCCTTCATATATCATTTCAGGTTTTACCTGACTTAGTCTTGACTCACCTCTGAGGCATTCCAGGCTGAAATTCCCCCATGCATATGGTCTATGCAATTCCTCCACACAATGCCCCAAGCACATAACCCACTACTTATTAAACATGCTATGTAATTTTCCACTTTTGAAGAAAAACTTTTAAGTTCTTCCTCCTGCCTGGAATGGCTTTTTTTTAAAAAAATTCCCAACTATATCTGTGAAATGTTTTGTATACGTTTAAGGTCTAGCACAGGTGGTTCAGATGATAAAGAATCTGCCTGCAGTATGGGAGACCTGGGTTCGATCCCTGAGTAGGGAAGATCCCCTAGAGGCAGGCATGACAGCCCACTCCAATATTCTTGCCTGGAGAATCCCCATGGACAGAGGAGCCTGGTGGGCTACAGTCCATGGAGTTACAAAGAGTCAGACATGACTAAAGGACTAGGCACAGCGCACAGTGCAAGGTCTAGCACAAACGTGTTCTCTTCTTTAGAGTCCCTATTTCAGGACAAAAAATATTTTTTTTTTCTTTAAATTCTCATAGTGCTTTGAGAAACTCTTAGAATATTTCTTACACTCTTCACTCTTGGCATTATTAAATCCCCTGCTTGATTGTGAGCACTTTGTGTTTAATTCAACCTAGGAAATGTATAGTAAGTGTCTACTTTGTGTCAAGGACAGTGCTCCATACTCTTAACAGAAATATGAGAATCCCTGAAACTGTTTACAGGGTAATGGGCAGATATGTCTGCCTTGTTCACCCCTGTGACCTAGTACAGTGCCCTGCAGGGAGGAATTCAGTAAACACTTAACTGAATTAGATCAATAACCATCATAGAGATCACTCTAAGGGTAGTTAGTTAGTTGCACAGTTGTGTCTGACTCTTTGTGATCCCATGGACTATAGCCCACCAGGCTCCTCTGTCCTTGGAATTCTCCAGGCAAGAGTACTGGAGAGGGTTGCCATTGCAGTGGTTGACTTTTATTGAGTGTTTAGTATGTGCCGCTCCCTGTGCCAAGCACTGAATCTGCTTTTGCTGAGTCAATGCTCCTAACAGCCCTGTGAGTGAGGAGGGCTTTCCCTAACAGAGGGAATCATGGTAATCTGGGGTGTAAGGCTGGGCATAAATTTGCCAAGACAGCACATTTAGTTAGAGCTGACTTCAACCTAGTTCTGTCTCACGTCAAAAATGTAAGGTTCCAGAGACATTTACAACATCATGAAACCACTTGTATGCTTGTGCTGGGCTTCCCTGGTGGCCGAGATGGTAAAGAATCTGCCTGCAATGCAGGAGAACTGGGTTCAATCCCTGGGTCAGGACGGTCCCCTGGAGAAGGGAATGGCAACCCACTCTAGTATTCTTGCCTGGAGAATCCCATGGGCAGAGGAACGTGGAAGACTGCAGTCCATGGGGTCGCAAACAGCCGGATACGACTGAGTGCCTAACACACACACACACACACACACACACACACACACACACACACACGCTTTGTGCTACAGCCAGATACGACTGAGTGCCTAACACACACACACACACACACACACACACACACACACACACGCTTTGTGCTACAGCCAGATACGACTGAGTGCCTAACACACACACACACACACACACACACACACACACACACACACACGCTTTGTGCTACAGCCGGATACGACTGAGTGCCTAACACACACACACACACACACACACACACACGCTTTGTGCTACAGCCGGATACGACTGAGTGCCTAACACACACACACACACACACACACACACACACACACACGCTTTGTGCTACAATTCCCTGATAGTAACACGAGGTGGAGGCACTACATTACTAAAACTCATGCTGCTCTTCTAGCCTATGATTCTAGGAGTTTGGAGTTTTTACTGTTTCCATTTGGGGATAAACAACAACACCACCTTGTAATGTAGGTCCATGATTATTTCTCTGAAATTCTAAAATCCAAAAGTTTCTGAATATTGAATCCTTTTTTACTAAGTTTAATTCTAAAACAAAGTAGGCAACAAAAGCTGACCTGAGTTGATGGCAGAGTTTTAATATCATCTCAGTTCATTTTGCTTAGTGAGAATATTTATCTGTTTTACTGCAGAAATATTAAGGGATACTGACCCACCCCCATTGGGGATGCTAAACTTAATATATAGTATTTACTGTGTTTCTTTTCTAAAAATCCTCAACTTCTGAAAACATGGCTGCCAGGATTAAAGGATTATGGACCTGTGGCAATACCTCAACATGTCTAGTTACTTAACACCAACTCCAGATACACAGAAGTTCATGGAGCTCCCTGTAGATTAGACATCCAAGATCAGGGCAGCAGAGAAGGTAGAGAGTGTTGGTGGAAGGGGCTTGGAGTCACTGGGGCCACCCAGACAATGTGAGGGATTCACTGGTGCAATTCTCACATGGGGATCACATTGTCTCAGCCCTGAACTTTTTATGTTTGGCACTAGCTTTTGTAAAGCCAAAGCTGATTAATATTACAGACTTTTCCATGAGCAAGAGGGCACTGGAGGTGCTTCCAGTAGGCAGAATTTCAATAAGTGGTTGCTCATTCTTGTGCAGTGATCTGTTGAAGCAGTTGGAACTGTTTTAACTCAGAAAGGCCATCATTTGTTTTTTCTGTTTAAACATTTTCTCAAAGAGCATGTAAAGAATTAGAGAATCTTTGTCACTGTCCTTTCCAAGAAACTCAAGTTTTTGTATTTGACTTCCTATTTTAAAGCTTGATGAGGGGACATTTGGAAACTTGTAAATAAAATCCCATGTCCCCAAACTGGAAGAATATTTTACAAAGTGTTATTATTACATGGCTTTTCTCTTTCAAATGTCAAGTTTTTGAGGCTTAACAAAAAGAGATTGAGCTGGCAACTGAAATCACATATTTCTGTATTTCTCAACTGTTCAAGTGCGTTTTCATATCTGCCACAAATGTAAGTTTCAAGTGATTAGCAAAAGACCCAATTATTGGAAATAGAAAGGGAAAAGGAAAAGGAATGGTTATGCAGAATTTCTTTCACGCTTTGATTTAAAATATTAGCACACTTAGAGGAATGGTAGTTAAGTAAACTAAAGGAGAATTTATTAATCTCCTACTCTGTATTGGGCAGCGTGGAAGACTGAATAATACCCCCTCAAAGATGTCCGTGTCTTCATTCTTAGAAACTGAATATATTATCTTACATGATAAAAGGGACTTTATAGATGTGCTTAAGTTAAGGATCTTTAGATGGGGAGATTATCCTGGTTTATCTGGATAGATGTCATCACACAGATCCTTAAAAAAGGTAAGTAAGAGGATCACAGTCAGAGAGAGAAGGTATAAGAACTGAGGCAGAGGTCAGACAGGAGACAAGGAGTTTCAGTGCTGGCTCTGATGATGGAGGAAGGGGTCATGAGCCTCTAGAAGCTGGAAGAGGCAAGGAAATGGATTCTCTTTGGGAACTCTCAGAAGGAATGAAGCTCTGCTGACATCTTGATTTTAGCTCAGTGAGAACCATTTTGGACATCTGATGCCTAGAACTGTAAGATAATAACTCGGTGTTGGTTTAAGCCACTAAGTTTGTCGTAATTTGTTACAGCAGCTATAGGAAACTAACACAGAGAGTATGCCAAGATAAATTGGTGGTTGGGCCTAATGAGGAGTGAACCTAGAGAGTTACATGTTTGACACAGGTAGGCACTAGGTCAAAGTTCATTCTTCATTAAGGCATTTACAGTTTGACTAGAAGAATTCCAGTATAGTTATTTTATGAACTGAGACATCATCTTTGAAAGTTTCAGCCGCATGCTCTTTTAAGGGAATTTTCCCATTTCTTTGTTCTATATGACTCTGCTCCGCTCTTGGCCACAGCTGACTGAACGGGGGAAAAACTTATTTCCCTGTGACATATAAATTTTGTAACTTCATTAGAAAGGATAATCCTGTCCAACTGCCTCCCTGTCTCACGGATGTTTGGGATTGAGGAGTTGAAGCCTGATTTGGTGGGTGGTTGACTCTAGGGTTATGAAGTAGTCTTATCAGATAGGATGCCCATTTTGAGACTATAACAAATTGGCTACATAAAGGAAACTAGTTTTTTGAGCAGGAGAGGGACAGAGTAGATGTGTTGAGGGAAGTTAGGGTAGGAGACATTAGTCTTTTCTGAGAGGTTAAGATTTTCTCAGCTTCCAGCTTTAAGTTCCAGTTGTGATTATTTCCTGTCATTTGGTATCTGATATCTCTCTGTCATTTCAAATAATGCTCACTGCATTCCCTATCAGTCAGCCTCCTACCTCTAATGCCACCTTTACATTTGAGTTAATCTGATTGGGCTTGTTTTCCCTATTTCCAAAGACCTTCGACTTAAACATGCTTCATATTTTCAAAGATCAAATAAGAAGGAATGGGTTTAATTAAAACAAAGGTGATGATAGTAACTGTGATAGAAGGCTATGAAAGTTTTAATACTTACAATAATCCTGCCCTAAATATCAAGATGTAGAACAGAGTCCATATGACTTCCTGGGGTTTCAGGCTCCCTAGGTTGGTAACTGATGATCATTTAAAAATACATATTTATGGGGACTTCCCTGGCAATGCAGTGGTTAAGACTTCTGCTCTCAATGCAGAGGGTTCAATTCCTGGTTTGGGAACTAAGAACCTATATGCCATGTGACCAAGAAATAAAAAAATAAAGAAACAAAAATACATATTTATGGATAGAATGAGTTACCCTGAATTGTATGAGTTTGGTAAAGCTAGAGAACTCTGACTATTTGTTCTCAATGCTTAAATACTCCTGAGGTGACACTATTACCATTCCTCTTTTAGAGATGAGGAAATGTGGGTATAGAGAGGCAGTCCTGTGATTTGTCCATGATCCCTTGTCCGAATTGTCTGACTCTGGAGCTCTGCTCTTCAATGCCTCACTCCATTGCATCATGGAAAGGTTTCACTGGAGTACTAAATAAACTGAATAAACTAGAAGTAAAGTTCTGGGATGATAAATATTAAGTATGCAATGCTTTGTGGCTCTGCCATGTTGATGAGTTAGAAAAAGTTTTACTTAAATTTTTAAAATCTTCAATTCAATTGCACATCATCATGTTGTTTGAATTATATTGATTGCCATCATTAATGATTGCATCATGTTAAATGATGCTTATAAATCATTGATTCCTCCAGAAATAAGAAAAACCATGATATTATGAATCAGATCCAAAGTAGGTGATTATTAAGGTTAGGAAAACAGTATCACTCTGGTTTTGGTTCTGAAACATTAGTGTAAGAAGGGGAATGTCACAGTGGGAACAGCTCAGTCTATCATGAGACAGACTGGCTTTAAATGTTGGCTTTGCTCTCTGAAAACATTGTCACTTGAAGTCTGGAGCTCACTTTCTGAATCTCAGTTTTTTCATAGGTTTATTGAGACTAAAAATGCCTACCTCTTGGACTTAGTGCAGGGATTAAACAAAATGTGTGACATCATGTACGTATAGTATGAATACAAAACATGAAAGCTGATACTACTTTTATATTCAAAGCCAGTGGAAGGCATTGACTATGAAAACCTTAACACAGTCCAATATCAAGATGATTCTATCATACAAATCTTTGGATATTCCATTTTACAAAGGAGGAGATATGGGCTTACAGAGGCCCAGAGATGGAATGGTGGAATGATCTTTTACAGAGAGAGGAAAGCTTTATAAACTTTGGTGAGTGTATTAGTATTCCATGACTGCTACAACAAATTATTACAAGCTTACTTGCTTAAAATCGCACAAATTTACTACCTTAGAATTACGTGGGTTAGAAGTCTGACACAGGTCTCTCCAGAATAAAAACCTCTGTGCTTACAGGGCTGCATTTCTTTTACAAAGATCTAAGGGAGACTTTGTTTCTTGGTTCATTCAGGTTGTTAGCAGAATTTAGTTTCTTGTGGTTGTAGGACTGGAGTCTCCTTTTCTTTGATGACTGTGAACTGAGAACCGTTCTCAGCCTCTATAGGCCACCTGCATTCTTCAGCTGCTGGTTCCCTTCTTCCATCTTCAAAACCAGCAATAGTTGGCTGAATCCCTCTCAGGCTGCCTCCTCTTGTGCCTCTTTTTTTCTGTTGTTGCATCTTTTTGACCCACTCTTCTGCCATCCTCTTTCACTTCTAAGGACTCACGTGGCAGAGTGGGTCCACCTGAACAATCTAGAAACATCTTCCCAACTCAGGATCCTTAATCAGAATGATATCTGCAAAGTCCCTTTGAAGTAACACAAGAAGTAAAGTAACATAGTCACATGACCTGTGGATTAAAACTTGGACATCTTCTGAGTGATGTAACTTATTATGTCCACCCAGTGAGTAATGGCATGCAAAAGGGGCTTCCAAATATGGAGTTGCTATGCATGATCCACATGATGTTCATGCTTGCAAAATAAGTGAGCTGTTGTTAAAAATTACCCATTCTTACAGACAGACAGATAACCCATGACCTTGCATAATTTGGCTTCTGCTTCTGCTGCTTACCTCTCACTATTCTTATTCCCCTTCTGCTGAGCTATACATTCTCCTTATTGTGAGCTTTCAGTTACCAGAAAGAGCCATATTGTTCTAAGAGAATGAATTTACAAATAATGGCCATGCCATATATGATGGTAAAACTCTGACCCTCATAAAAAATCCAGGCAGCCAAACCACAATTTCTGTAGCAGTTGACCCAGAAAAGTCAGAATATGGTCAACAACTGCCCCTTCTTTGTTTTTGCTCCTCTGTCCTCTTCTCTGAACTTAGGACCAATCAGAAAAAGGCAAATTTGCCCCCCAACCCAATTGACCAAGAGGCCCCGGTTCCATTTAGCCCACGTCCAGCCTCCCTGTGCCAACAGCTTTCAATCAGAAGGTACCTGGATCCTCCCCTCGTTGTTTTTATTGTGAAACTTTCCTGCCTCCCTGATGGCCTTTGAGTATCTGCCAGATGCTAGTGATAATGGCTGGCTCCTTGCTGCAAACTTGGAATAAGCAGACTGTTCACATTTGGGAGGTCTTTGTTTATTTCCATTCTTCTTTTGGCCTTTTGCACATTTGTTTCCTTTTTTTCTCTTCCTGGGTCTCTCCTCCTTGCCTTATGTGGGTCATTTGTATCCATCTTTTAAGGATCAGTTTAGATGTCACTCATCACAACAATAACAATAATAATCATTATTAGAATCATAGTTAACTGTGCCAAGAACTGTTCTAAGCATGTTCAATTTATCAGCTCATTAAACTCTCAGAACAATTATTGAAATAGGTTTCTATTATTGCCTACATTTTACAGACAAGAAAAGATAACCCGGAGAGATAAAGTAACTCTCCTGAGGTAACTGAACTAGTAGGTGAAGGTTTTGGGATAGAACTTAGGTAACCTGTCACCATAGTTCACTTTTGAGACCATGCTGCTACTCTGCTTTCAGAGTAGATTTTCATATGCCCTCATTTTGGGATGGGGACTTACCTTTAATAATAATACTGTATGATAATTATTTGTGAATTTATTTGTAGTCCCTACTAACATTTAAGGGGCTTCCCTGGTGGCTCAGTGAGTGAAGAATCTCCCTGCAATGCAGAAGGCACAGGAGATGCAGGTTTTATCCCTGGGTTGGGAAGATCCCTGGAGAAGCAAATGGCAACCCACTCCCGTATTCTTGCCTGGGAAATCCCACAGAGAAAAGGAGCCTTGGCAGGCTACAGTCCAAAGAGTCATAAAGGGTCGGGCACTACTGAGCAACTAAGCATGCCTGGTTACTATTATAATTAAAGTTTTCTTAGTACAAGGAGAGTGTTTATAATGTTTGTAATCAAGCATAGAGTAGTGTCTCTCTAAATGCATATTTGAGGAATGAACAAATTAATGATTGAATAAATGAAATGTACACAAATGTCTCAATTATTATGTAAAATTGGAAGGTAATAACCTTAAAAAGAGATAAAGGGACCCTGCTTCTATGCAAACTTTGAATGCAGCACAAGTCTGCATATGAATTTACAATTATTATTCAGGAAATCATCTCTTAAAGCAGGAATGCCTCTCTCCTCTTTGCTTTGTTTCTTTCCAAACTCTTATTTTTTTTAATTAAAAGTTTTTTTAAATTGTTTTAAGTATTTACTGGAGTGTAAGTGTGAAAGCATTAGTTGCTCAGTCGTGTGTGACTCTTTGTGACCCCATGGACTGTAGCCCAACAGGCTCCTCTGTCCATTGGTATTCTCCAGGCAAGTATGCGGGAGTAGGTAGCCTTCTCCAGGGGGTCTTCGCAACCCAGTCATTGAACCTGAATCTCCTGCATTGCAGGCACAGTCATCAGGAAACAGTTGCCTTGCAATGCTTTCTTGGTTTGAACTGTGCAGGAAGGTGAATCAGCTATACGTATACATATATCTCCTCTTTTCCCCTCCATACTCTTCGACATAATCATGTGCTGTGCTGTGCTTAGTCACTCAGTCATGTCTGACTCTTTGTGACCCCGTGGACTGTAGCCACCAGTCTCTGTGCATGGAATTCTCCAGGCAAGAATATTGGAGTGGGTTGCCATTCTCTTCTCCAGGGGATCCTCCCAACCCAAGGATCGAACCTGGATGTCCTGCATTGCAGCCAGATTCCTTACCATCTGAGCCAACAGGGAAGCCCAGGTATTCCTATGGATTATGTCAGGAATTTAGAGCAAACTCTCCAGTGGAAAGTTCTTTAATGTGTCAAGTCCCTAGCTTTCTGTCTTTGTAACTCACACCCTGGGACTGATGCTCACATCACTGTCCATGCTCAGTGAGTCTCTTTTCTTAGACTGGTAAGACTGACCTGTCTGGAGAAGCACTAAGGCAGTCATTGTGTTCAACTTCTTGACTTTATGTTGAATATTGTTGAAATCTATTCATTCACTCAAGAGCTATTTATTGGGTCTCTACTAGGTTTCTGCTATTGTCCCAGGATTTGGGGGACCCAGAGGTAAATTAGGCAAGGCTCATGACCTAACCAAAGCAGAAGATATTAAGAAGAGGTGGCAAGAATACACAGAAGAACTATACAAAAAAGATTTTAATGACCCAGATAATGATGGGTCATATGATCACACAATAGTGTGACCACTCACCTAGAGCCAGACATCTTGGAGTGCTAAGTCAAGTGGGCCTTAGGAAGCATCACTACCAACAAAGCTAGTGGAGGAGATGGAATTCCAGCCGAGCTATTTAAAATCCTAAAAAATGATGCTGTTAAAGTGCTGTACTCAATAGGCCAGCAAATTTGGAAAACATAGCAGTGGCCACAGGACTGGGAAAGGTGTTTTTATTCCAGCCCCAAAGAAAGGCAATGCCAAAGAATGTTTGAAATATCACACAATTGCACTCATTTCACATGGTAGCAAAGTAATGCTCAAAAATTTTCCAAGCTAGGCTTCAATAAGTGTGTGAACTGAGAATTTCCAGATGTTCAAGCTGGATTTAGAAAAGGTAGAGGGACCAGATATCAAATTGCCAACATCTGTTGGATCATTGAAAAAGCAAGAGAGTTCCAGAAAAACATCTACTTTTGCTTCGTTGACTATGCTAAAGCCTTTGACTATGTGGATCACAACAAACTGTGGAATGCCAGACCACCTTACCTGTTTCCTGAGAAACCTGTATGCAGATCAAGAAACAACAGTTAGAACAGTACATGGAACAATGGCCTGGTTCAAAATTGGGAAAGGAGTATGTCAAGGCTGTTTATTGTAACCCTACTTATTTAACTTTAATGCAGAGTACATCGTGTGAAATGCTGGGCTGCGTAAAGCACAAGCCAGAATCAAGATTGCTGGGAGAAGTATCAATAACCTTAGATATGCAGATGACACTGCTTTTATGGCAGAAAGCTAAGAGGAACTAAAGAGCCTCTTGATGAAAGTGAAAGAGAAGAGGAGAAAGCTAGTTTAAAACTCAACATTCAAAAAATGAAGATCACAGCATCTGGTCCTATTGCTTCATGGCAAATAGATGGGGAAACAATGGAAACAGTGACAGACTTTATTTTTTTGGGCTCCAAAATAACTGCAGATGGTGACTGCAGTCATGAAATTAAAAGATGCTTGCTCCTTGGAAGAAAAACTATGACCAACCTAGACAGCGTATTAAAAAGCAGAGACATCACTTTGCCGACTAAGGCTCATCTAGTCAAAACTATGGCTTTTCCAGTAGTCATGTATGGATGTGAGAGTTGGACCATAAAGAAGGTTGAGTACCACTGAAGAATTGATGCTTTCAAACAGTGGTGTTGGAGAAGACTCTTGAGAGTCCCTTGTACTGCAAGGAGATCAAACCAGTCAATCCTAAAGGAAATCAATCCTGAATATTCATTTTAAGGAGTGAGACTGGAGCTGAAGCCCCAATACTTTGGCCACCTGATGCAAAGAGCTGACTCATTCGAATAGACTCTGATGCTGGGAAAGATTGAAGGTAGAAGGAGAAGGGGATGACGGAGGATGAGATGGTTGGATGGTATCACAGACTTGATGGACAAGAGTTTGAGCAAGCTCCAGGAGATGGTGAAGGACATGGAAGCCTGGCGTGCTGCAGTCCATGTGGTGGCAAAGAGTTGGACACGACTGAGCAACTGAACAACAACAATAACAACAATTCTAGTGGAATTGAGTGACAAGTCGAACATGCAAACAAGCAAAGAAAATAATTTTTTTAAAAATATGAACATGTAAATTTAAAATTTTAATTGAAGTATAATTGAGTTACAATGCAATGTTAGTTTCAGATGTATGGCAAAGTGATTCAGTTACATATACATATATATGTATATTATATATATGTGTTATATATATTTATAAGAATATATATATGTGTGTTATATATATATATATAAGAATATATATATTCTTTTTCATACTCTTTTTCCTTAGAGACTATTGTTCCCTGGACTATACAGTAGGTCCTTTTTGGTTATCTATTTTATATAGAGTAGTATGTATATGTTAATCCCAAACTCCAAATTTATCCCCCCACCCAACAAATAAAATAATTAAAAAAAAATAATTTCAGTAAGTGTCCCATTGGCACAAAGTGATAGCAACCTGTCCAAATGAATCCCTTTCAGAATGTAATAGCTTCCATAATTGTGTCACCCCATCACATTCTCTTGTCTCTGATCAGCCAGTCTTCCTTGGACTTCATGTTTCCTTCCAAATGGTAGGAAGTTATAAACCTTATTTTGGATTAAAGTTTTTTAGGAAATTATTATTCCCGATCCTCTCCCAATCCTTATTTATTGTCAGCATAATGAAGATGACTTTTCTTCTCACAATTTCTTTTATTTTTCTTCTAGGAATTGACTATTATAACAAGATCATTGATGATTTGTTAACAAATGGGGTCACACCCATCGTGACCCTCTACCACTTTGATTTGCCTCAGGCCTTGGAAGACCAAGGAGGTTGGCTCTCAGAGGCGATCATCGAATCCTTCGACAAATATGCTCGGTTTTGCTTCAGTACATTTGGGGATCGAGTCAAGCAGTGGATCACCATAAATGAGCCTAATATTTTTGCCGTGATGGCATATGAATTTGGTGTATTTCCTCCTGGTGTGCCTCACGTTGGAACTAAAGCTTATCAGGCAGCTCATAATTTGATTAAAGCGCATGCCAGATCCTGGCACAGCTATGACTCCTTATTCCGAAAAGAGCAGAAGGGCATGGTATCGCTATCAGTTTTTGCTGGCTGGGTGGAACCAGCAGACCCCTCCTCAGTGTCTGACCAGGAAGCAGTTAAAAGGGCCATGGCATTCCAGTTGGACTTCTTTGCTAAACCCATATTTATTGATGGCGATTATCCTGAAGTTGTCAAGTCTCAGGTTGCCCTCATGAGTAAAAAGCAGGGCTACTCATCGTCACGGCTTCCAGAATTTACAGGAGAAGAGAAGAGGATGATCAAAGGCACTGCTGATTTCTTTGCTGTGCAGTATTACACAACTCGCTTAGTCAAGAACCAGGAGAACAAGAAAGGAGAGCTGGGCTTACTCCAGGATGTGGAGGTTGAAGTTTTTCCAGACCCATCTTGGAGAAGTTTGAATTGGGTCTGTGTGGTGCCGTGGGGAATACGTAAGCTACTGAAATACATTAAGGTAAATGCAGTATTTGTTTGCATCCATGTGTACCCAAACCTGGAAAGATGGGAAGATGGGCATGTATCTATGTGTATAAAGACCTGAAAAATGAATGCTTTAGGCAACAGCATATACATTTGTTGGCCTGGGAAGAGGTGATTAGGGTTTAAGTCAATGAAGGATAATTAGCTGATAGTAGTGTTAGTTGCTCAGTTGTGTCCAACTCTGTGACCCCATGGACTGTAGCCTGCCGGGCTCCTCTGTCCATGGGATTCTCCAGGCAAGAATACTGGAGTGGGGTTGCCATTCCCTTCTCCAGGGCTTCTTCCTCAGCCAGGGATCAAACCTGGGTCTCCTGCATTACAGGCAGATTCTTTACCATCTGAGCCACCAGGGATAAAGGGCTTCAAAGCCATGATTAAACTTAGGATTTGCTGTTAAATTCAGTTGTAGCTACAGTAGTACCTTGGACATGTTTTTCAGGCTGGGGTCACAATTGAGTTACTAAAAGGCATAATAGGGGTTTGAAATAGCTGGATCCTTTTTGGGTCTCTGTTACACTGGATGGCATCTAGGTAGCTGAAATGAAAGTTTTAAGTTATCAGTGTTTTAGGATTCCTGCTATTGGGAGGATAGAGAATATAGCTGCTGGGGAGAGGGGGACTAAGGGGTTAAGGAGCAATGACAATCAGCAGATGCTGATGGAAGAAAGATATTTCTGTCTTCTCATTATAACAAGAGTCATTTGACTGTCTTCATGGATATTTGCACAGTTTTTCTTTTCCATTGTTAGTTATAAAAGGTCAGTGCGCGGAAAATTAAGTTAATAGGGTCAGTGCAATTTGATGAAAACTAGTTTTGGGGTTGTAGCTTAGAGAAGATAGAGGGTAATGCACCTGATTTTATGAGATTTTTTTTTTTACACATCTGTTTGGAATAAAACTTCTGCTTTCTCGTTCCAGGATACGTATAATAACCCTGTAATTTACATCACTGAGAATGGGTTTCCCCAGGGTGACCCCACATCCTTTGATGACACTCAGCGCTGGGAGTATTTCAGACAGACATTTCAGGAACTGTTCAAAGGTACCATTTGAAATGATGAAAGATCAATTGTGCAAACTTAATATGATTTTCCCATGTGCCTATTTGCATTCAGCAAAGACCAATGATGTTGAAAGCTGAAATTCATGTAAATCAGTGTAAAGCTATGTAATTAACAGAGGGGGAAGAAAAAAGTATTTAGGAAAGAGGAAGTTGAGAATTTTGGCCTAGCTTCAACCTGCTGAAATTTAATCAAGTAAAAAGCGACAGTCTTCAGCTTTTTGTGACTCCTGGGTGAAGGTGACGTGAGAAGGCGTGGTGGCTGTTGGGGAGAGAGCCTTAGTTATTACACATAGATCAGCGCTGACCAACTAGAGCCTGCTTATTGGCATAGTTTAATATCCTAACTATCAAGAAATGAATTGGCAGAATTCTTAAAGGACCAAAATCAAGCATTTGTGTAATAAACTTTCAAGTGGTATGTGTCTTCAATCAATGCATATTTCATTTAAAGTGTAACCAAACAGCAGACATTTCTTTTTGCCATATAGAATCTGTGAATTTTATTTCAAGACAATATTGTTATTCTGGTAACTCCTTTTACCCAATGGAATTCTTTTCATATTTGAAAACAAATGTGAAGGAATAATCTTTAACTGGTAACACACATTTCTGCCTTAGTTAATTTCTCCCTTTTAGCTTCCACTTGGAACACTGTTGCTTCATAAATTTAATTTCTCCTCCCTATAAAGAAATCATATCATAGCAACAAAATTCAATGAAAATGAGACTTTCAATTTCCTTTTTTTTTTAAACCATGATAGGCAGTTATTTCTCCTCACTCTGTTTGAGAGGTCCTGGAATTATTCTTTCCAAACTAAATCAGTAATACACTGGAATCAGTGAGAAGGAATTCTGGAAAGTGACACAAAGTGGTTTCTTTCCAAAACCTCAAATATATTGACTCAATTCCTCACCCAGCCCTGGGGTTTATTGACAGAGGGCAATTGGATTTCTACAATTTTACACAAGCAAAATCATTCTTTTGTGTTACAAAAAAGATTCATCCTCTGTGTGGGAATTCACCTTCTGATAAGAAAAGGAAATCTCTAGTTTTCTGAGATTCTTCCCCACTTCTCCCTATAAATGACCCTGCTGCTGCTATTTAATCATTAAGTGATGTCTGACTCTTTGCGACCCCATGGACTATAGCGCGCCAAGTTCCTCTGTTCATGGGATTTCCCAGGCAAGAATACTGGAGTGGGTTATAAATGACCCTGCTCATAGCTAATACACCAATGTTCCCAACTTCACCTCAAGAGACAAGTAGGCTAGTTATGATCATCAGATTTATGGATGCCCTAGGGACGACAAAGGACTTGTTCAACACTGTTCTGTGTATTTTAGGGAAAAAAGAGAAAAAGTAGAAATTGTCTTTCTTCATTCCCATCTTGGTGCTCTGTTTAGTGCTAACACATAAGGACATTTCTTTGTTCTCTGAAGTCATTTTTAGTTGTTTCTACAGTGCCTTAGATCTTTAACACTAAAAACTCACCGGTGGACCCTCAAACTAAGATAACTTAAAGACAGAACAGTAACTGAAGGCAAGAGAAGAAAATGTGAGAAGATTTGGGTTTGTGAGGGATAGGAGAGAAGATAAGGTTAGGAACAAAATCCTGCTTTCGAACTTATTGAATTCCTATTGTATTGTTGAATTAATGGAAAAAGTGTGAACCTAAACTGTTAATTATTCACAGCATCTACATTCTCTTCTGATTCTTAACATTATGATTTCAATTATTTGCAAGTAACAAATAATATTGTATTTTTTGAAAATGTAGTTTTTCAAAATGTGTAGAAATCTACACATTGACCAAAAACACTATATTAAGTGTATCTATTCTGGATTGGATATAGTGATAGCTATTTTCATATGTTGTTGTAGTGAACACCAGTTCTCTCTTCTGCAGTGAAACTCTTTTCCAATAACTAGTCCCTTTTCTTTCTAGAAAATACCCACCTTGCCCCTGTTCTTAGACTTACCACAGGGATAGCTATGTAAGCAGAATAAATGACTGCTCTTTGTCAACAGATAATTGATTGATCTAGATGTAGGCACATGGCGTGAGGTGGATCAATCCCAATTCTTCCCTGGGATTTAGAAATTTGGACCAATCAGTTTGCTTGTCTCATAGCATGGATTGACAAGGTGATGTAACTTTGTGGGCTATTGGTGGCTGTGCTTTTCCATGTAAAGCTTAGGGGTAGTGAGAAGGTGGGTGGGGAACAGCTACCAGCACACCCAGGGAAATGGAGACAAGAAGCCAGGGAGAGATCAGGGGGACAGTTGTGCTTCTAATTCCAGTTTTTCTCAGACTCAGCTGCAAACATGTTTTTGAGAGACATTACTTTTACTTAAGTGCTCCTTCTGGTTCACCTGATTCTGATTGGATTTCTATCACTTGGAACAAAAAGGGTCTTAATTGATGCCATCACATTATTTTATTTTCAAGACAGTGAGATGAGGTCATTGCTCCTATCTTACAGATGAGAAAACTGAGTTTCAAAGAGGCTAAGTCATTTGCTTGAGATCAAAAAGTTATAAGTAATATTTGCTGGAACAAGGCAGAATGTGTAAAGTATTGTTATTACTGCCACTACTTTGGTGTTTGATAGGATTTGAGTCCAGGGCTTTCTGACTGAGAGCACTTGCTTTTCCCACCACACTTCTAGAAACTTTGCCTCACCATTGGGTGCCCTGGGCTTGCGTAAATTCTTTGAGTGTTTCAAGCTGCCTTGGCAGGAGCCAGCAGGTCCTATGACCTTGGACAGAGCTCAGATGCCCCATATCCTGCCTCTCATCAGAGGAAGGGAGCTGAAGCAACTGATCAATTTCCTGAGACTCCTCCAAGGTAATGCTGATGATCTTGACTGGTGAGCACTTTACTGGGAAGAACCACCCTGTGAGCGATTAAAAGCAATAACAAGCCGAGGAAGGTATTTGTGGGAAGCACGGCAGGTGAGAGGCCGCCAGAACCCAGGGAGTCAGATGGATGATGGCTTTGTGATTCTCAGGAACAAAGCCTTCCCTCCCACATCATGCATATGGACAGGCACATAATGACACTGTAGTTGGATCAATGGCGTCTGCCTGAAGGCCTTACTAATCTCCTCAGGTAAAATCCCACAGCAATTAATTGAGCTGTAAAAAGAAAGCTAATGTTTCTATTTCCTTATGAGAAAAGGAGAAAAAAAAAAAAAAAAAGAGGAAAATGTCATTTCAGGAAAAAAAAGGGAGAAATCAGCGAATGCCTTTTTAATCACTGCATTATTTGAATGCCTTTAAACAGGTTTTGTTTTAATTAATGTAGATATGGATAAGAGAAAAGCAACACAGTGGAGACACAAGAACTTGAAATAATATATAACTGGGCTTGTATTCCAGCTCCAGTTATTCAACTAAGGACACATGATTCAACCTCCCAAACTCACAGTTTGTTCCTCTATAAAAATGGGGTAATGCTTTCCCTGGCAGAGTTGTAAAAATTTCATTTAATAAGCTATTGTGCTAAACACCCCAAGCAATTGCCTGGCACATAGTAAGCCCTCAACCAATGGTAATAACTATTATCATTGCCAAATGTGCACTTTTAAGAATATATCTATCACCTCAAGTTATTTTCCTTATTATTTAAAAAATAGAATCCCAGGACATTAAAAAAAAATTTCTATCCCCCTTCATGTCTCTAAGTTATGACAGAACGTCCCCTGCCGTGTCTGCAATTTTTCCATCATTTTTTTCTGGGAAACTTCCTAATGAATGCTGGTAGCATTGGCCCTCTGGCTATTTACGATTGAATCCTATGGAGGACCTAGCAGCCAGGACTTCCCTCCATTCATTACTTCATTTGGAGAGGTTGCCACATTAAGTGAAATATCAAATAATTGGCAGCAGAAACAACTATCAAATAACTGGGTAGCTGGAATTGTTCGGTCACAGGGATTTTTGTAAATACTCAAGAAGCAGTGATTTTCTCACATGATTTGAATCTTTATTATATTCCTAAAATTTACACCAGTCTTGGCTGCTTTGGTGCCAGCAGGCAAGTTTGTCTATATATTGTGGTTGTTCAGTTACTCAGTTGTGTCTTTGTGACCCCATGGACTGCAGCACGCCAGCCTTCCATGTCCTTCACTATCTCCCAGAGTTTGCTCAGACTCATGTCCATTGAGTCAGTGATGCCATCCAACCATCTCATCCTCCATTGTACCCTTCTCTTCCTGCCTTCAATCTTTCCCATCAGGGTCTTTTCCAATGAGTTGGCTCTTTGCATCAGGTGGCCAAAGTATTAGAGCTTCAGCTTCAGCACCAATCCTTCCAGTGAATATTCAGGGTTAATTTCCTTTAGGATTGACTAGTTTGATCTCCTTGCAGTCCAAGGGACTCTCAAGAGTCTTCTCCAATACCATAGTTCAAAAGCATCAATTCTTCGGCGGCACTCAGCTTTCTTTATGGTCCAACTGTCACATTTATACCTGACTACTGGAAAAATCATAGCTTTGACTATATGGACCTTTATTGGCAAAGTGATATCTCTGATTTTTAATACATTGTCTAGGTTTGTCATAGCTTTTTTTCTAAGGAGCAAGTGTCTTTTAATTTCTTATATATAAAGTCTACATATAAGCACATGTAAATGAAAGTGAAAGTCCCTCAGTTGTGTCCGACTCTTTGTGACCCCATGGACCATACAGTCCATGGAATTCTCCAGGCCAGAATACTGGAGTGGGTAGCCTTTGCCTTCTCCAGGGGATTTTCCTAACCCAGGGATTGAACCCAGGTCTCCTGCCTTGCAGGCGGATTCTTTACCAACTCAGCCACAAGGGAAGCCCAAGAACACATAAAGGGATACCTTAATAATCTAGATGTTGAGGAGGTAAGAAAGTGTGAGAAACCAGGCAAGTTATTCTCAGTGGGTGATACTTGACCCATGACGTAAACTCTCGTAAAAGCAGATTTCAGTTGGGTTCAACCTGTTCCTCACACCTACTGAACATGTGTCTCCCCGTGGTGTGGCTCTCAGTCTTTCCTCAACTGAAATGTCATGGTCTTCACCTTCTTCCTGACCCAATCCTGTTGTTTGGAGAAGATCAGCTAGCTTGAAGTCAGGCAAGATACAGGTTTGAAACTTGGTTCTTCCACTTCATGTTCAGTGATTTTGGGGGGAATTCTTAAACAAACAACACTTTAGTCATTTAATCTTTAAATGGGGATAATAAAAATATCTGTTTTCTAAAGCATGGTGAAAAATAAACACGATAATGCTTATAAAGCCTAAATACAGAGTCTGGCATGTTATGAAAGATTCCATAAATGACAGTTAATTTTGGGAGGGGGATATCTCTGAACCCTTTGAGAGTTGGAGCTGTGTCTTTTTTATAATTATATCTTCAGCCCCGAGCACTGTTTCTGTCATGAAGTAGCTTTCTACACATGTTTGTTGAATTTGATTGTGTCTTTCAGAGAAGAGTTAGTCAATGGATAATGAGAAATAAATGATGAAATGAAATGATTGGGAACTGTATTTCCTTTTCTTAAAGAAATATACCCCACATGGGAAAAAAAACGCAGCCTTCTGGAAAGTTTCTGAGCCAGCCCAACTTTCCAGTGAGATCCATGCCTGAGTTAGCACAGCGGTAGATGATTGCAGAGAAGGTTTGTTAATGACCAGCTTTAGGCTTTTAATGACAAAACCCCTCAGCAAGATGTCATCGAAGTTATTGAAGACTTCACTGAAAGTGTTGAAGCTGATGCATTGTAACAAGAAGGTTATAAATCTTGCAGCTTGGCTGTACCACTAAGATAGGATGCTGAGCTCAGAATCACCCTGCTGTTGTCTGTCCGCATTCTCCCTCCTTCCCTTCCAGTGGAGATCCGGGAAGGGAGAAATACATCCATTTCCTAAAGTGGTGCAGACCTGGCAGCCACCTGCCTATGTCAATTTCAGATTGCAGAGGCCCATTTAACTGGACAAAATGTGTTAAGCACCTGTGTTTTTCTAAATGTGTGTTAGAAAATATCCTAAGAATTAAGGAAAAGGCTCAAAGTTTGACACATTGACCTTTTGGAAAAACGAACCAATTAAAAATCCATTGCAAGCTCAGAATAGAGACTCAATTACCTGAATGTAGAGTCCCACTCCATGTTTATTGTTTTGTTGCTTCTCAAGATAAACCTTTGTCAACTCAGCCCCATGGAGCAGTTCATCTCATAGCTCATGGAGAACTCACAGCTTTGGGTATGTGGAGGCTGGGATGTCAGATGCACTTGATACTGTTGCTCCCTGCAGGACTGAATGGAGCCTGTGAAGAGGAGTCAAGGTCAGAATAGAGAAGGAAGAACAAGATTCAAAGGCTGTTCACAGAATTATTCAAGCATGCTAGTGTATAGACTTGTGGAATTTGAAAAGTCACGAAGAAAACAATTTCCAATGTATTTGTATCCCACCAACCTACAAGGCTACAGGGCTTCCCTGGTGGGGCTCAGCGGTAAAGAATCTGCCTGCAATGCAGAAGATGCAGGTTTGCTACTTGGACTGGGAAGATCCCCTGGAGAAGGAAATGACAACCCACTCCAGTGTTCTTGCCTGGAAAATCCCATGGACAAAGGAGCCTGGAAGGCTGCAGTCCATGGGATTTCAAGAGTTGGATATGACTTAACGACTAAACCACCACAAACCTACATACTCAGACCACACATCAACTCAGACAACCAGAGATTATAGAGTAAACTTTGAAGAGAAACATGGCAGATGATTGTCCTCTATTGCTTCTCCCCTACTTCTGCTCAGCAGCATGCTTGTCGTCCCTCTCCCACATGAAGGGTAGAAAAGTAGGAAGTCTGCAGAGTCTGAAGAGAGAAGGCTAAGTCTTGTGTTCTAGGGGTGTGCCTTTGGGGAAGTCCTCATTAGGACTCTGAATGTCAGCCTCCTCATCTGTTCAATGAGACTGATGCTAACTGCCATTCTGCCTAACCGAAAGTCAGTTGTAAAAATAAATTTATGTATTCGTATGCCCAGAACACCTTAAAACGTTAGATATTAGTTTCATATTTGATATAGTTACTTTATACCTCTAAGGATATCAACCACTCTGGCCAGAATACACAATCTGGACCTTAGTGCTCTCCACTGCAAAGGGGAGGTTTGGTGCTCATTATCCGCATCCTGTCTCAGAATTTATGGTTTTTATTTTCTTGCATGTTTCTGAAGGGCTATGATAGTGGGATCAGTTTAGGGGTTTGAGAGAATGTGTTCTGTGACCAAGTGACTGGTGTGGTGCTTGGCAGAGTTCAAAATCACTCACACACACACACACACACACACACACACACACACACACACACACACACACACACTGCCGTTGTTGAGCTACTTCATCAGACTTAACCTAAGTGAGGCCATAATGATATGATGAGGTACATACATGACTTAGCAGGCACACCCTCTTTGAGACATAGAGCCTGGTGCATCTGCTTCCTGGGAGCAGGTTTCAAGGAGTTTCCCTGTGAGCAGCAGCTCAGTCACATATCAGAGAATCTGCCCTTGTGCTTCCTGATTAGAAACCATTCTTTATCTTCTATTTCCATAGCATTCTCTGCCCCTACAGAGAAGTCCCTTGGACTTCTTTTTAATTCAGTTCCAACTGCTTCAAGGGGATGATTACTTAAGGTCCTCCACTGCCATACCCTGTGAAATTTATACTACTATACAGTCTTTAAAAATTTTTATTTAGATGATTCTAAACCTATCCTCCATTGTCAGGGCAGTCTGTCCAGTAGTTTTTGTATTGAGGTAGCAGCAAACAAGTGCAGTTACATTTTTATAACTGTAAAAGATCTGTAAAATATAATTTGTCTGAAGAAGACTTATATTTCCAATATAAGGAATAGAGTCAACAGAATCTCAAAAGGGGGGCAAAAGGAAGGATTTGGTAATACTTTTAAAATGAAAACCCAGTGGCTCAAGCAGTAAAGAATCTGCTGGCAATGCAGGAGACACAGGAGATGTGGATTCTATCCCTGAGTTGGGAAGATCCCCTGGAGTGGGATATGGCAAGCCACTCTAGTGTTCTTGCCTGGAGAATCCTGTGGACAGAGGAGTCTGGCGGGCTACTACAGTCTATAGGGTCTCAGAGTCAGACATGACTGATCACACACTTGCTTTAAATGAAACATAATTGAGATATAACATTGTTTAAGGTGTCTACCACGTTGATTTGATATTTATATATTATAGTATCATTACAACCTTAGTGTTAGCTAACACCTCTATTATGTTACAGAATTATCATTTTCTTTTTTTGGTAGTAGAAACAATTAAGATCTAGTCTCTTAACTTTAAGGTTTATAATACTGTATTGTTGACTATAGCTATTATACTGTGCATTAGTTCCTCAGAACTTATTTATCTTTTAGTTCGCAGTTTGTACCCTTAAACAACATCTCTCTTAACTCCCAAACTCTGGTAACCACCAGTCTACTCTTTCTTTTTACAAGTCTGGCTTTTTAGATTCCATAAGAAAGTGATTTTATACAATATTTGTATTTTTCTAACTTTTCACTTAGCATAATGCCCTCAAATTTCATCCATGTTGTTAAAAATGGCAGGATTTCTTTTCTTTCTTCTCATAGTTCATTGTGTATGTGTGTGCATGTGTGTGTGTGTATACCACAACTTCACTGTTATTCATTCATCTGTTGATCAATTTTTGATAGACATTTAGGTTGTTTGCATATCTTGGTTATTGTGAATAATGCTGCAACAAATGAATAAACATAGGAGTTCGTATATCTCTTGGCTGTTGTCAAGAAAACAAGAGATAAGTATTGGGGAGGATGTGGGGATAAGAGAACTCTTGTACACTGTTGGTAGGAATGTAAATTGATTCAGCCACCATGGAAAACAGTCGGGAGATTCCTGAAAAAGTTAAAAATAGAACTTCCATATGATCCAGCAAAATCCACTTCGGAGTATATATCCAAAGGGAACAGAAATGAGTTTGAAGAGATGATGATTTTTTTCATCTGTTCAGGGAGAGAGCAATGCTGGAATATCCAGGTGCTCAGCGGGGTCTTGGAAGTGGGAGAAGGTGCAAGTCTTAGGTTTTCCCCGGGGGCCCAGGTGATGTGGGGCTCCATGTGTCTGCCTGCATTAGCTCTTGTTTCCTGATCTGCAAAATAACCTGATTACCACCTGGCTTCTTGGTTATCTAAAAACTTACTTTGGAACATGGTAAGTAATTTCTTAGTGTGACTGGCAGGGGTTGTCTTGGTAACTGTGTTAAGACGCATTCCGTTGGACAGCTGTAGGTTCTTGGAAAGGAGAGAGAGAAGGGCATGGCCAGGTGTTAGCCATTCCTACTCAGGGAACTTTTGGAGCTTTCCAAATCTTGGAAGAGGATATTCCTCACTATGAATTATTATTCTGACATTTTGTCTTGTAAATCAAAGTCTTGTGAGTTCAGCAGTGGATATTAACTCTGGGTACACTGAGAAAATGGGTCTCTGGATTTGCAGCATTGCTAATTAGACCTTAAGCAGTGTTAATCTCACCTATGGTCTGGTCTTATCTGTTTACAACTTCAACATATGCTGGACTGTTGCTCGATATTTATTTATTTATTTTTTGCTCGATATTTATTATATAACTTTGAGATTGCTTATGCTGGACATTTGCTCTATAGTGACATAAATATGGTTTCTGACAGCTTTCCCAGGCTTGTTATTGGATAAACTATTGGTTAACTGCATCATATATATATATATTCCGATATAGAGAGCTTGACACTGTAAGAAAATCAACAATATTATGAAAGAAACATTAAACATTGATACTGTAACTGATTCATAGGATCCTTGCACAACCGTAGCCCTGTAACAATTAAATATTTGTTAAATAAGATGATTGAATAGATAGAACTTGAGAAACACTTTGATTCTTGAAGACAGTGCCTACTATAATTCTTCAAAAGAAGGAAGAAAGCCATTTTTAGAAGGAAATGGAAGTTTTTAAAAGGTATAAACACTCAGAGGCAGGAATAGTATGTAGTAAACTTTTAATCACCATTTTTTTTTACAGACAAATTTCTGACCAGAATACAGTTTTGGAGTTTTGAGCTCCATACTTAGCATTCTGTAAATGCTCAGTAAACATTTAATGAGTGACTAGGAGATTGAGTCTAGATTAGTAGGAGAAATGAATTACTCCTGGGAATTGCAATGAAGTATTAGATTTATTCTACCATTTTGCTTTTTAAGAAAATTTTAAAGAAATGATAGATTGTTTTTACTGTTATTAAGACAGTTTTCATGCATTGGTATTATGCATGGGTGCTAATTATACCCCTTTGATATTAAACTTGAGTTTGTTCTGACAGTAATTGAAATCTATGCTAAAATTTTTTGACCTTTCTTTTCTGTAAGTACACTTCATCTCACTGTGCCTCAGTTTCTTCATTTGAAGAACAAAAGGGGTGAACTAGCTATTCATTTGAGATCCTTTCAGTTTAAGAATTATGTGACCCTCCAAATATTCTTTCTAGGCGTGTATGTCAAGGATCATATTTTATAAGAACTCTCGGTAATTTCTTAGGCTATAAAATTAAGTCTAAGGAATTATAATTAATAGTCTTTTAAAAAGAACTTTCTTCATTCTTCTTATCCAGCTACTTAATTTGAAATGTGAGCACCTTTTTTATCTGGACATAAAATTAGCCCTTGCTCTTCAATGAACTGTTTCTATTGATATTGATTCAGTTCCAGGTAACATTTTCTTGACCTTCAGTCTGGGTGTTTCCTCTTTTATTCATTCATATTGAAAATGAACCTTACTTTTCTTCCCCTGAGAAAGTTATCCCTTGGAGTTCAGAATCAGAAGGGTCACCTCAGATTCAAGTTTAACAAAGTTACTGTGGAGGGTATAAAACTCAGAGAGGAAATTGAATGAACAAATCAGTTCAAAGCATTAGAGTAAAATTCCCAACTGAACAGCTCCTCGGCAGTTACAATCACGAGCAGTGAAATCACCTTTCAAAACACGATCATGGCAAGCACCACCTAATCTATCAAGTTTTAAGACAGTTAAGTATGATTTTCAAGCTTCACTATAAATGCGTAATTTAATTCAGTTAGGCAGTGCAGTAATTTTAACTTTCTTTAAATTTTACTTGAGCATGAAACTTTTGTCTCTGGGCAAGATCCTGAATTAGAAGGAAGGATCAAATTTCAGAATTACCTTCCCACCATAATTCTGTGTAGCGACTTCATATATGTGAAGTCTGTTTTTCTGTTCTGAATTTTTGAGCAAAGGGGTAACTCCAGTCAGGGATCCTCTGACCCCAAGTTACTATTTAGGTAGGATTTTCTTCAACATGATGGAAATATCAGTGTGGTGCTAGAGATGAAAATAGTTTCTTTTGGAATAGAAAGTAATTCTTAAGGCTTATCTGGAAATGCTATGTGCAGAGGAGGGAAGGCCAGCCTCTTTGATGAGGGTCATCTCAGAACTGCCAAGTCTCCTGGGTGTGAATGAGATTAGCTAATGAAACAGTATCATGGCCAGAGATGATTCCCCACCTTCCAAAGTTCAGCCACTTCCCCCCTTGTTTGTGAAATTCCATTATGGGAATTACTGCCTGTTTTAGAGATAAGTGAAACCATTATAGGTGAAGGAACAGAAGGCATTTGAACCCAGAAGAATTTTAATTGGTGCTTGTGAATACAGGTGAAGAAGAAGCCATAAATGTCTCAGGTGAAACTGTGAATGTTTGGGACGCAAAAGTAGATGATGGGGGAAGGGATGTATCACATCTGTTGATGAAATAACTCTTTTCTTCCATCACAAATTGAATTCATTTCCTTTATAGATATAAATTCAGCCTAAAGTCTATAATTTTAAATGTTCTTTTATGAAAGTGAAAGTTACTCAGTCGTGTCTGACTCTTTGTGACCCCATGGACTGTAGCCTGCCAGGCTCCTCTGTCCATGGAATTCTCCAGGCAAGAATACTGGAGTGGGTAGCCATACCCTTCTGCAGGGAATCTTCCCAACCCAGGGATCGAACCCAGGTCTCTCACATTGCAGGTGGATTCTTTACCATCTGAGTCAAGTCAAATATGTTGCACAGTTAAATATGAGTGGATTAACACAGAAATTAGGTCATTGCATAAAATGTGAGTAAATGAATGTATATTAAGTATATACATTTATTGGTAAATCATTTTGTTTTGTGGCTGAGGCTGTGCTAATTTAGTCCAAAGATTGAGCTATATTCTTGAGCCTTTGAATGAGCAGTTGGCCTTTTATTTAAAAAAAAAAATCTATAAAAATATTTCATGCCCAAAGTTTCTGCCACTATGAATACATGGTAGCAATCTCAAGAATGGTTCAGAAAAATTCTTCAGCATGTCTGGAAAAATGAACAATCCAACCCACTGACTATGCTTAAGTTTATGCATACAAGCAATAAATTTTATGAATACTTTTACGCAATACCTTGTTTGAAATAGTGAAAGAGCATATTCCTTAAAGACACAGTTCTGCCCTCAAAACCTGGCTCTGACAACTCTTTCCTGTTGTGTACCCTTGGACAAGTTATTCTAACTCTTATGAATTTCAGTTCATCATCTGAGAAATTTTATTTTTGGTGAGGATTAATGACATACTTCATATCCTAGAAAAATGCTTGGCACATAACTCCCCCAAATGATAACGAATGCAGTGAATTCTTTTTACCCAGCATCTATTAACCAGGATTTTAGAAAAACTGTGACTTCCTGCACAGTCATCAAGCACTGATAATTTATGCTTTTCTTGATGACCCTGAAATGCATTCTGAATAATTAGAGAAAGATTAAATTATAATCAGTTTAGTTTCAGTGTTAAGTGTATTTTAATTTATTCTTATTCTTTAAAAATTTGTAATCCTTCTGCATGTGGTAACAATTAACGGAAAATATTTGATTAGCTGGAGCACTCTATTTCCTGACTATCTAACTAATAAAGAATTTATTGTATGTTGCTGGAACCCAAACTATTTATGGATCAACTGGGCATTTGCTGTGTGTGTTCACTTTGCACAGGCCTTATATCCATTCTCAAAGTCAATGTGTTGACGTTACTCCCTGGTAGAAATTCTAGAACTAACCTTTAAATGTTCTCAAACAATAGTCTGAGTCTACACAAGGCCCTTTGTGTGTTTTTGATCACAAGCTCATAATACTGGTCATCCAATCTGATTTTGTGCAGATGAGTAACTAAATCTTCTCACCTGGAGGACTGTCCATTCTTTTTCTATGGATTTCTAGAGATGGGCACCTCAACTGACAGTATTCAACCTGTCTTGGTGTTTCATCAGCCTTTACTTTTATCCAATTATGTTTTAGACTTATCTTCACCTGACTTTTTTAGGCTACATAACCTTCCTGATGCAAACTTTACTATGCATTTAATCATTTTTTGTGGTTCTTTGAATTTTTCACATTTCTTCCATTTATCTCTTCCCCCATGTAATGTCATGTGCTGCTTTAAAAGATGGCCTAATAACTGTCTTAAAGAATTTATCAGTGTATTGTTTCTTTGTGATCTTGGTAAGGTAGATTTTCAGGCAAGCAGATTGATTTTAGAGGTTTAGTTGATCACCATAGAACACAATATTCATTTGTCGTCCTCTGTCTGGCCTCATACTGCCTTCCTTTAAATATCTGCCTTGCCCTGAAATTCCCCCTTCCAGTTGACAGTCTTTTTTTCCCCCACAGTATCCTCCACATCCCAGCTGACCATCCCAGGGCTAGGTGAGTACAGTGGTGGCTGCAGAAAGAGGTAGATTGTTTCCTTTAAATGAGGAACAAGGACAGGGTAGCTGGTGAAGAGAGAATTTTGTTTGCCAAGATCAGGCAACTCTTGGCCCTGGTGGAAAGCCAGGATTGGTGAGGGTGCTCCTGTCAAAGTATGGGGTCTTCCTTGATGATGTCTGGGTACATGCTCGGGGAAGACAGGGAGCTGGGTGCATAACCAGGAAGCAGCAGTTAGCTCTCTGATGCTGCGCTGTCTCTGAGACTGCTCTCACTAGGTGACATTTTTTCCTTGTTATATAGGCATGTGTTAAAAGCAGGCCATTTGAGGGGGGATTGTTTCCCTAGCCACAGCAGTTTTATCTGTTTGACTGTTGCAAACATGTTTCATGTTTGACCAACCATACTTACATGATTGGGCTATGTAGAATCTTCTGGGAGTGATAATTTTGTACTTTGGTATATTAGAATGGTCAACCACAATGTTTTGTTGAGGAGACTTCTTTCAGAAAATGTGACATCTTCAGAAGAACAGTATCAGATCTCCTTGTCAGAACAAATAAATGTACCTTAATATAAAAAGTTAAAGCCAAAGAAATATCTTCACTAGCTTTTTGTATCCATAAATGTAGTATTGAGTATCTGTATATTGGTCAGTAGTTGAGGGAAATTTATATTATGTTTCTTATTCTTTAATTTTTAAAAATATTCTGTTCAAGTATAATTGACATATAACATAATATAATATAACATTAGTCCCAGGTATACAATATAATGATTCAATATTTGTATATATTGTGAAAATGAGTCTATTATTTTTTAACTTTTGATATTCCTAATGCTGGATTCTCTTATAAATGTGGATAATTGCATTCAATCTGAGTCATTTATTGCTTTCATTTTATTTAAGGGAGATTTGCTTCTTTAAAAAATCATCTTCTTTTCGTATTTCTATTTTAAAAAGTATTTTTGAATAACATAAACACTGCTAAATCTTGGTTATTCAGAGAATAACAGTAGGGAGGACAGTTAGATGTCAGTTTAACTTGTTGAGAGGTATTAATTTTTGTCAATTATTGAAGATAGGCCATTTTATTACATTCAGGTTCTTGATGAAAAGAAATGCCAGCTAGCAAGTCAGAAACAGGAGAGAAAGGGAGACTACAAATGTTCTGAACATAGATGTTTACTAGAAAGCTTGAAAACTGGCCCATAGCTTTCTCACATCAGGGTTAAAGGGGATTCACCATTCATTATAAAAGTAGTGTTCAGATTGTGTGCTCTGGAGCCTTGGGTTCTGTGGAGATATCTTTGGGGACTCTGTTAGGTCACATTGAGAGAAGGTGAGAAATTAGGGCTCTGGGGCACCTCAGCTTTCATTGGGTGTATATATTAGAAATCCATAAAAATTTTCATTTGAAAGGAAGACTGTTGCTAAAAAAAGAAAAAGTGGAAAGCCACTGACTAATAGGGATCTCATTATCAGAGGGGAAGAAGCATAGTAACTCCTTTGGGGAAATGAAGCTTCACTTCTTTTCTTTTTCACTTAAAAAAAAAAGGTATTTCAAGCATACAGAAAAAAATACAAGTATCCATACAACTATGACCTAGATTTAACAAATATTAATATTTTGCCACATATATTTTATGTGAAAAAAATATCATTGACCCAGGTGAGGCCCTTCTGTGCCCTTCCTAAATTGCCTTTCTTCCATCCCTCACCTGGGATAACCCTGATCCTGAAAATGATAGACATCAAATTGCACATTAGATAAACATTTTGCTACAAAATGCATGGACCCATTACCTATTTGTACATTGTTTGTGCAGCTTAGTATTTATATAAATGGTGTCACAATAACTGCTTTCAACATTACATTCTATAAGGTTTATCCATGTTGATACTTTTAGCTTGAATTCATCTTTTAAATGGCACTATGATATTCTGATATGTGATCAGACCATATTTAATATCCATTTGCTTGCTGATAGATCTTTGGGGTCAAAATGATGGATTTTTTTCTCACTTTCATAAACAGTGCTGCACTGAATGTCATTGAGTGGCTCATATTTTTTTAAAATTAATTTATTTTTGGAGTAGCTCATATGTTTGAAAGGCATTTCCTACATGAGGGTTTATGAAGCAGTCCCACATTTAGCCCGTGTGGTATCTTTGTACCATATAGAATGAGGCTCCCTTCCCTCAAAATATTTTTTGGAAAACTCTGATCACAAAGACTAAACAAATCTAGAGTGGCTTTCTAGGGTGTTTTCTAGAGCTGTGCAGAGTACAACCTGCATCATCCTAAGCAGCAGTCTTGAATGTTGGGGATGCTCTAGGTATGAATATCTGTAAGGTATACAGAGTTTGGGTGAATTCATGTGTTTGACAGGTTAGCAACTGGAATCTAAATAGATTCATGCTTAATATTTACTCAAGGTAATTCTAACTAAAGGTAGGGGCTGGGGGAATTGTACTTTCTTTGGAGATTTTTGTTGTTCTTGTTCAGTCACCCAGTCGTGTCTGACTCTTCATGACCATGGACTGCTGCACGCCAGGCTTCCCGGTCCCTCACCATCTCCTGGAGTTTGCCCAAGTTCATGACCATTGAATTGGTGATGCCATCCAACCATCTCATCCTCTATCACCCTCTTCTCCTTGGAGACAATGTGTTGCAAATGGAGAACACCAGGAAGATGTGCAAGGCTTTTGCTTTCTCCAGTTCACAGAGGAATGGTGATTCGGCCAAGCGGTAATATGAGGAGTCATTATCCATATTTCCCCCTTTCCAGAATAATGCCCTCAGGCCCCTTCTGTGTAAACACATTATACATACAGTGCAGGCTTCATCTGCCAAGTCAACTGTATGCCACTAAGGAAGGCAAGTTGTGCAGGGAAGGTGTATCTGTGATTGCTCCTGGAAAGGAAGTTTGACTTGTATTGGGCTGAAGTACCAAGCTGTGAACCTCCCACTGGGGCTGGTGCTACAAGTATCAATACATTGCAATGCGTTCATCTAAAGTCCCTTTGGTTCTCACTAGGTAGCTTTGCCTGGAGAGGAAAACAGCCCCACAACAGGCAGTGTGATGTCCCCTCTGTTATTGATGGGAGTTTAGTAGGGGAGGAATTCTACCCAGCTTTGGAAACCTTGCAAGTGTATTATTTGCTTTGCAAAGTCCTTGTAATTATTCTTTTTTAAAAAAATTTAAGTAGAGGCTAATTAACAATAGTGTGATGGTTTTTGCCATACATCAACATGAATCAGCCATAGGTATACATGTATCTTCTCCCTCTTGAAGCCCCCTCCCACCTCCCTCCCATCCCAGCCCTCTGCGTTGTCACAGAGCACTGGTTTTGGGTCCCCTATGTCTGACATCAGATTCCCACTGGCTATCCATTTTACGTATGGTTATGTATATGTTTCAGCTCTATTCTCTCAAATCATCCCACCCTCTCCTTCCCACACTGTGTCCAAAAGCCTCTATGTCTGTGTCTCCTTTGCTGCCCTGCAAATAGGTTCATCAGTACCGTCTTTCTAGATTCCATATATTTGCATTAATATATGATATTTATCTTTCTCTTGATGACTTACTTCACTCTGTGGAGAAAAGGGAACCCTCCTACACTGTTGGTGGGAATGCAAATTGATGCAGCCACTAGGGAGAACAGATTCCTTAAAAAACAAGAAATAAAACTACCATATAAGCCAGCAATCCCACTACTGGGCATATACCCTGAGGAAACCACAAATGAAAAAGACACAAATACGCCAGTGCTCATTGCACACTATTTACGATAGCTAGGCATGGAAGCAACCTAGGATGTTCATCGACAGATGAATGGATATGGAAGTTGTGGGACATAGACACAATGGAATATTACTCGCTAAAAAAGCTAATGTATTTGAGTCAGGTCTAATGAGGTGGTTGAACCTAGAGCCTATTATATAAAGTCTTTGTAATTAGATGTTGCTACAAGAAGGTCTAGCAGGAAGCTTCTAGGTGCCTAAAGTTTGTCTGCTTGTGACCCTGCCCTAGGTAACATTTTAACCAATGATCTGGGTAAAAAGCTGAGTGAGTTCATTTCAAATGTCATCAAAAAGGTGACAAAAATCTCCTTAGGAGAGAACAAGAACATGCTGCTGCTTTTGTGATGGTTTGTTTCTTTTTATCAAGTAGGTCTTAGCTTAAATTTTACCTTCTCACAGAGGTTTTCCCTGTGCATCTAATATATGGCCTCCCATTTCCAATCAATTTTTACCTGTTTTCTTCATCTGAAATTGTATTTCTTAGTTGTTTACTGGTTTCTTGACTCATCGTCCTAGACTTTGAGCTGAATGGCAGAAGGAGAGGGCTTCTCTGTTCATTTCTGGCACCCCAGGACATAGGATGGTTCTTGGTACATAACAGAATTGGAGAAGGAAATGGCAACCCACTTTAGTATTCTTGCCTGGAAAATTCCATGGACAGAGGAGCCTGATGGACTGTAGTCCATGGGGTCTCAAAGAGTTGGGCATGAGTGAATGACTGAGCACATATACACATAATAGAAGCTTAATAAATTTCTGTTGATTGAAAGAAAGTTGTGGGAACCATTAAAGAATATTAGGCAATACAATGACATGATCAGATTTCTGACTTAGAAATGAAACTTGGAACAAGTCAAGCTAGAAGCTTGATAGAAATTGTTGAATATACTCCATGGAAGCAAACATATATATTTTAGTCATTTAAAACTTTGCTTTGCTTACATCCATAGTGTCAGATTGCCTGATTATAAAATATAAGAGCATCACACTCAGTTTATATCTGGAATATTGTCTTTTATCCAAGTCACCATTAAGCATTAACATTAATAATCTAAATCATACCCAGAAAAGAACACCCAAGATAATCTCATATAGGGAGAGGCCTGTAATTTTTGTTAAAGTTGTTGAAGAGTTATCATGCAAAAGACTAAAAAGACTCATTTTGTGTTGTTGGGGAGGGCAGAGCTCAGGCCAATGGGGACCCATTACAAGAAAGCAAGTTTCAATTCAAAATAAACCAGAGTTTTCTAATAATTAGTGGGGCTGAGGAAGGGAATGGATGGCCTCAGGAGGTCATTAGATACCTGTCAATAGATGGCATGGAAGCAGACGCCAGATGCTCATCTGTCAAAGACACGGTTCAGAGGATGTCTGCCCATGTGGGATGGTCATTCCACAAGTGTGTGCAATCACCTAATATTTATTGAGTACCCACCGTGTGCCTGTTTCTGTGGGGATTCAGAAATATATAAGGCACAGCTGCTGTCTGGACGTGATCACCTTCCAGTCCTGAATTCCATGAGTCTCAGGGAGTTTTAGCCAAAGCTCTGATGTATTTCTCACAAATTCCACATTAGAGCAGTCTGAAGTTATGAGGTCTCAAAACACTGCCAACCTACCAGTGACACTTAACTTTATGCCCAGCAGGGAAGAACATGGTTTAGAAAACCACTTCATAGCCAATTCCTACTTTTGTACCCCAGGTGAAGGAAATTGAAGTCTATGTGACATATAACATTGTGTAAATTTAATGTGTACAACATGTTGATTTGATACATTTGTATATTGTATTATGGTTGCCATGGTAGTGATAATTAGCACCTCTATCATCTCACATAACTATTTCTTTTTAGTGTTTGGAAAAATTAAGATCTAGTAGCTTTGCTTTCATGACATGAAAGATTATCACATATAAAAAAAGAGTTTCTTTTCTTTGGTTCACATCTCTTCTGGTCTTTAAAGTTAATATGAATTCCGAGCTCAGGATGATGTGTGTTGGCTTTATTTAATCAAACTCTGTCGAGATAAATATTTTTGCATTAGAATTGGATCTTAGGAATTCTCATTGATGGTAAAAACATGAATTATAAAGTAGAGACCTTGCAGAATTATAAGTAAGCACACTTAATTCTTTGAAGTAAAGTCTTCCCCAATCAATCACAATGTGTTTGACTTGGAAACCTCCTTCACTTCACTAGAGAACATTAATAAGTAAATGTCTGGATGGAATAGTGTGGTGGGTTAGATTTGTATATCACATTATGAATCTAACATTTTGGTCTGAATTCTCTGGACTGTGCCAAAGACATGACCTTGGCCATTGTGTGGATCCAGCCTTTCGGTCCTTCATACACTTCCGAAAGGAGTGTTAGAATATCATTAACATATTTCCTGTAGTCACTGGTCCTCATGGTATCACAGTGACCTAAGAGATGAACATACTTCCTCAGGGTACTTATAACAATGGATGCCACTTTGACCCTAAGTAGATTACAGGCCCAGATTTTTAATGTTTGCTTTCATTTCTGCATTAGTAAATACACAAGATACTTGGGCACTCTTTAAAAATATTCCTTTGCCATATAGTTTGGGGACCTCATTAATTCCTCTGCTGGCCCATGTCCTTTTCTATGTGTCTCCTTTCCACTTGTTGACCTTGAAATTAATCCAATTTTAAGATATGTTTTCCAAATGTAGTTTAGATTAATGTGCTGTGAATAAGGGCTATAGTTCTGAGGGACTGAGTGATGGAGACAACTTTCCCAAGTGTTTGTTTTGGAGCCACTGAGAATGTTCAGTCAACAGGGCCTAAAGTTTCCATTGATGCTGACATGCCAGTATTTTGAAAGGATCTTAGATGGAAAAGCAAAAGAGTCTGGGAAATTGAAAATATTAATATGGAAGTTTGTGTATTCTGACATTGAGTGAAGTGAAGTCGCTCAGTCGTGTCTGACTCTTTGCAACCCCATGGACTATGGCCTAATAGGCTCCTCCATCCATTGGATTTTCCAGGCAAGAATACTGGAGTGGGTTGCCATTTCCTTACTCTTCCTTCAATACTCTAATTTTTGTTGTATACAGAGCAAGCATTTGGAGTACTACTTCTCAATCTTGGCTGCATGTTGAAATAGCCTGGCAGGTTTGAAAAATACTTTGTTCTATCTGGGCTCTCCCCTGTCCTCCCCTAGTGATTACAATTTATTTTTTCCATGTTTTTTGAGATATAATTGACATATAATGTTGTGTAATTTTAAAGTGTACAAGGTGATATTTATATGTATGTATATATTCAGTAAAATGATTACCACAAGAGTTAATTAACACTTCCATCACCTCATATAATTGTCTTTTTTGTCTGTTTGTGGTGAGAACATTTAAGATATACTGTCGTAGCAATGTTCAAATATACAATATAGTGTTATTAACTATAGTCACCTTGCTATACATTAAATCCCCAGAACTTATTCATCTTATAACAGGAAGTTTGTGCCCTTTGACCAAACTTCCTTTCCCCATCCTGCCCCACCCTCTTCTTGGCCTCTGGCAGCTAACATTGTATTCTGTTTCTATGAGTTAGGCTTTTTTTAGATTGCACAGGTAACTGAGAGCTTGACAGTAATTATCTTTCTTTGTTTTTCTTGTTCCACTTAGCATAATGGCCTCAAGGTCCATTCATGTTGTTGCAAATGGCAGGATTTTCTTCTTTCTCATGGTTGAATATTATATTGTATGTATATATAAATAATAGTGTGTGTATATATGTATACTGTCTATATATACATGCTCAGTAGCTCAGTCATGTCCGACTCTTTGCAACTGAACAAACCGTGGCAAGCCAGGCTCCTCTGTCCCTGGTGTCCTCCAGGTAAGAACACTGGAGTGGGTTGCCGCGCCTTCCTCCAGGGGATCTTCCCAACCCAGGGGTCAAACCCATGTCTGTTAGTCTCCTGCATTGGTGGGAATGCACTAGCACCACGTGGGAGGCATATATATATATATGCTGCAATAATATATATATATATTAGTATGTGTATGTCAGGCGAGTGTATGCTCCTCGGTTCTGTCTTGTCACAAAGATTTGGAGTGATGGACATTAAAGCCCTCGGCGTGTCACAGCTCTTGGGTCTTGGACAGACCGTGTTATAGCTCTCAGGTCTCGAACGGACCGTGTTATAGCTCTTAGACAAATCAGTGTCACAGCTCCGTGTTACAGCTCTATTTTACTTAGATAATAGCAGGAAAATCCATCCTCGAGGCATGAGGGCATGTCGACCCAAAGACACGAAGAGAATGCCCCAGCATGCGGGAGGGAGGGAGGGAGGGAGGGAGCACTTGGGTCTTCCTTTTATATGTTTTTCCCTCCCCCTGGGCCTGCCCTATGTAAATTGGGTTAGCCAGGAGTGCTGTTTGTTCTACCTGAGGTCCTCAGTCTGGTCCTCAGACCTTTCTTTGACCTTCCTTTGTTCTATTTTCGCGGGCTTTTCCCTTCCTTGTCTTTTAATCACCGCCACTTTGGACTCCTGTTTTCTATTCTAACTACCTAACATGTATACATGTATACTCAATATGTGAGCAAGTTCAGTCGCTCAGTTGTATCCTACCCTTTGTGACCCGATGGACTGTAGTCAGGCCTCTGTTCATGGGGTTTCCCAGGCAAGAATACTGGAGTGGGTTACCGTTTTCTCCTCCAGGGGATCTTCCTGACCCAGGGATTGAACTTGTGTCTCCTGAGTATCCTATTTTGGCAGGAGGATTCCTTACCACTGAGCCACCTGGGAAGCCCCACACTCTATATATACTGTACACATACATACACATATGCACGTATGTTATCTGTAGCTTTATCACATATTCTTAATCTACTCAATGTTGTAGACAGGTTGTTTCCATTTCTAGGCTACTGTGAATAGTGCTGCAATAAACTCGAGAGGGCAGAAACAGAGTCTAATTTAAATGCAGGGGGTGTGACCTGGGCATTAGGGATTTTGCAAGTTCCCCAGGAGACTCTAATGTGCAGATAATGCTGAGAATCACTGATTTAGGGGCTTTGATCTCCTAATATTAAAGAGAAATCTAAAAATTTCCATGTTATTATTTGTGGAGCATCGTTTGCATAGAACATAGACTCTCTGCGGATCTGAGAATGTAAAAAGACCTAGTTTCTAAGAGACACTTTAGCCCAGTGTTCTCATTTATGCTGAGCTATTGTGAAATGGTAGGATTTTGTGAAAACTACTCAGGAAGAGTTTTATACAGGTGTAATGTTTTCAGAGCCTTCCTGACAGGTACTGTTTGAAAGTGCATTTCTGTTGCCCTTGCACGTAAGTAGCAGTGTGAGTGCCTCTAAAACTCTCCTCATCCTCCTCTTCTTTTCCTTTAAATTATGGTTTTTTAAAAAAATTTTGCTTATGTATTTTTGGCTGTGCCGGGTCTTCATTGCTACATGGGCTTTTCTGTAGTTGCAGTGAAGAGGGGCTACCCTCCAGGTGTGGTGTGAGTGCTTCTCCTTGCCGTGGTTTCTCTTGTTGAAAAGCACAGGCTTTAGGGCTCTTGGGCTTCAGTATGCTGTGCTGTTAGGCCCATGGGCTCTGTGGTTGTGGTTCCTGGGCTCCAGAGCACAGGCTCAGTAGCTGTGGCGCATGAGCTTAGTTGCTCCATGGCAAGTGGGATTCTTCCTGGATTAGGGATCAAACCTGTGTCTCCTGCATTGGCAAGCAGATTCTTTACCACTGAGCCACCAGAGAAGACCCTCTTTTTGAAATTAAGAGTTTGGTCTGTATTCTTCTGGATGTTACTGTTGTGGAAGTGAAGTCTCTGTTTCTTTGTAGGTGATCAAGCATCCACAAGAATGCTTATGAGAATAGCTGTTTATCTTGAGTTATGTAATCCATGCTTCCTGTCTTTTCTTCATTTAGCCTGCCAAGAAGCTATTTGCAACAACTGTTTCATTTTTTCTTAAGCTCACAAAAACTTTACGCTGTTATATCTTTGAGAGTTAGGTGTGTCTCATCTGTATTGTAGCCTCTGAGTATTCTAATTTTTACAGAATCTGTTCTCCATATCTTTAATTTTTCTCTTATAGTTAAATCTTCTTGCCCTTCTGTGAGATTTGAACAGATTTCCGATCATGTCTTCCACTGTACTAATTTGATTTGTGATTATGCTTGGTTACGTGATTTCTACCACCATGGTGATTTTTGGTTTAGTAATTTCTTGTATTCTTTCCTGATCTCATGACTACTTACTTTAGTTTCACAGATACAATAAACCCTCATATAATTTTGAGACAAAAGGGCAGAGACGTTTTAATCATGCCTACTTTTCTTAAAATAAGCCTCTTTTAGATAAGACATTTTCTCTAGTTTTTAGGAGTGTTTCTTATGAGAGGCAGTAGCTTTTCAAGGATCTAATTGTTTTCCTCCTCATTTGGGTGGAATCCAGTCTGTGGTCTTCATGCTGGGTGTCCGTCTTCCACAGGGGTGTTCTGTATTTACTTCTCATTTACCCCTGTCTACCTTCTGTTCTTCCTTCAGTCTGGTGCCATCTGCCCCCTCTCTACAGCAGACAAACTAGAAACCTTACATTTTTTGGCAAATCCTTTATGGTTTCCAGAATTAATGCAGGTTTTATATATTGTATATTTTGAAATGTTTATAGGAATATGGAAATTGAGAGAATTGGATACTTGGGCTTACATTGACCCCTTACCTAAAATCACGATAAATCATTGGGAAATAATTTTTTGATTCAGCCTCTGTTTATGTCCTTAAAATATAATTCTAGATGGAAAATTGAGTTAAAAAATATCCACTTTTAAAAGTATTTAAATATATATTTTCAAATTGACTTCTAGAAATTAAATTATTTCTTGATACTTATTAGGATTCCCATTTTGCCACATGTTCACCAATAGTAGATATTGTGTTTAAAGTGCACACATACCCACAACATACAGCTTGCTAAGTTGATATGATGTTTACATTTGCATGTATGGTTCTCTTGTTTTCACATACATTCATTTAATTTTAGAGAAGATAATGTTTTATGTACTTATCTGAATTTCTTCTGTAAGGCGTCTGTTCAAGTCTTCTAAAAGTTCTATTGTGGTTTTCACGTTTAACATATGTTTTAAGAAAATACTAGCCATTATAATAGCTGATTGTCATTTCCAGTAACAATCCCCAGAAAGTACATAGAGAAGGAAGATTTTAAAATATGGGATAGTGTTCAATTTTCTTTATTTTAAACATTCATTATATTCCATTCATTCCATTCCATCCATTCCTTATATTCTTAGATGCAATGTTACATGCTTTTTAAAGCTTAAAATGAGATTTTAAAATGTAATTATATTAGTGACATCCTATGAAAGTGTCCAAAAGAGGGTAAAGTGAGGGAGAGAGAGAAGGAGAAGGAGAGGTTTACCCATGGACTATGATACCATAGTTCCACAAAGCATATGTTACAAAGCAGAGTTTAGAACTTTTCCTTTTCTGTTTATGCTAATCGGACACGTTGGTATCATTTTACTGTAACTTCTTTTGCCTTCAGTGTTAGCAAATCAAGTGATATAACCCTTTAGCCTCCTTGTGCTGCAAAGATTCCTACATTATGGATGCCCATCGTAAACTTGGTGATGATGATGAAGAAAAACATGCTGCTTGTTACATTCCAGTTAAACCCAAAGTTAATTTTATGATTCCTTAAATCTAGGCAAAATTTTAGTTTAATCTCACAGACATATCTCATATTGAAGGCAAACTTAAATATATTGCATTATCTTTTTCTGGCTTTTTATGATTTATGTCCCTTCTGAGTAAAAATATGCTTATATGATTTTGCTATTGTGATAAATTGAAGATGTGATACTACAGACTAGGATTTGGCACAACAAACACTCTGAAAATTAAAGTTTCTGTTAGCACTCAAGATACTTCTTTAGTTGTCACTGAACTTTTTAGTCAACAATCAAGATGTCTCACTATAAAAGATGTAAAAGTCCTTCAGTTTTCTGGAAAACAATAATTTTCCAGGCCTCATTTTTATTTCTCTTGCTTATTTTATGACAAGGCCTTTATTTCCGTGATGTGCCTTGTCCTTTTCCTCATTTACCCTTCTGTGTTCACTGCTATTCTTCCACCCTTAATGGTCTTTCTATTTCAAAATAGGCAAGCTGTAAGGCTTGAGGCTCAGTTCAGCCCAGCTTGGAATAGCTTTGTATAAATAAGAGAATTATGTTATATGCTGTTCAATCTTAAGGAATAAAAATGACTTTCACTTGACTGAAAAGAAGCATCACCGTGTTTTAAAATTACAGGCTTTTAGAGCTGAGAGGAACCATGGAAATCGTTGAGTCCAACCTTCTTGTTTTATGGATTAAAAGCAATTGTGCAGTCATTCTGTCATAGGTAAACTGCTACCTCTTCTCGTGGACTTGCTTCATATAGCCAGCCTATCTTATTTTCTCAGATTAGGTGGAGTCAGAATTAGGCTCAGGTATATAAGAGGTACATAAGAGGCTCCCCAGGAGGAGCTTGTTGTAAAGAACCCGCCTGTCATCGCAGGAGATGACATAAGAGATGCAGGTTTGATCCCTGGGTCAAGAAGATCCCCTGGAGGAGGGCATGGCAGCCCAGTCCAATATACTTGTCTGGAGAATCCCATGGACAGAGGAGCCTGGTGGGCTACAGTCCATCAGGTCACAAAGATTCAGACATGACTGAAGTGACTTAGCACACATGCATAGTACATAAGTTTGAGGTTAAGCAGATATGGTTTTAAACCAATTCTTCACCTTTCAGCTCTGAACTCATTGCACTCTGCTGAGTTTCAGTTTTCTCATCTATAAAATAAGGCAATTACATCAACCACATGAAGTCATTACAAGGACTGAATTTTGTCATATTTATAGAATGTTTACTTCAGTGCCCAGTACAAAGTAAGTTGTAAGAGATGGGATTACTTTTATTGACATCTTTTTTTTTTTTTTTTTTTGCCCATCTCCTCATTTAGACTGTGGATTCTCAATACCACTGTGTCTTGTTCATCTCTACATCCCCAGTGCCTTGGCACAGCATTTCATTCAGTGGCAACTCCTAGCTTCCCATGACTTAAGCCCCAAATCATGGAGCCATTTTTGTCTCCTCTCCTTTTTCTGTGCCCTGTCAGCCAATAAATCTCCTGACATCTAGTTTTAAGCCACTGTCTCTCTGCCTGAACTAATGAACCAGACTCTTACCTGGTTTCCCATTTCTCAATCTTACAGAAGCCAGAGTTATCCTTTTAAAGTATAAGTCCGGTTATATAAATAATCTGCTTAGAGCTCTTCAGTGGCTTTCCACACCACACAGAATAACGGTGAAAACACTTATCTGATTGACAGTCTCCTACACAGCCACCTTATTCAGACTGTTGGATCTCATCTCCCATTACTCTCTCTGCCTCATTCTACTCCAGCCACACTTGCCTTCTTCCTATTTTTCAACACTCCAGACTCATGACTGCCCAAGTTAGGTTCTGCATCATATTTTTAAAGAAAGAGGGTTGCTAACATATCCACATATAGTGTGTGCATTACCAGTTAGCTCCTGTGGGGCTTCCCCAGTGGCTCAGTGATGAAGAACCTGCCTGCAATGCAGGAGATGCAGGAGACAAGGCTTGGATCCTTGGGTCAGGAAGGTCCCCTGAAGGAGGGTGTGGCAACCCACTCCAGTATTCTTGCTCGGAGAATTCCATGGACAGAGGAGCCTAGCGGGTTACAGTCCATAGGGTTGCAAACAGATATGACTGAAGTGACTGATTGTCACACACACACACACACACACACACACACACACACACACACACACACAGAGTTAGTTTCTGTAACCATCAGAGGTATTTTAAATGGGTAATTTACTTTGGCTCCTTGCTTTCATACAGGAATGGATAGAATTTAAAACAAAATTAACATATACAATTAGATTAGTAACGAAAGTGTAAAACTAAAGGAAGCTAGCTCTTGAGAAATCTAAGCTGGGCTGGGAAACCAATCAACATAATCACAAGGAAGATGGGAGCATGCTTGTGATGAAGTCATGAGAGTTGTGCTCTGACTAGGTTGTTTCTTCTCTGGATGTAGCCACACTTTCATTATGGCTTTGGTCAGCCTTGTTCTGTACCAGGGTTGGGGAGAGACCTAATGGGAGGAAAGAAGATAGGCAGGCGCTATGAAGTGGGTCCTTGAGTCCATGACAGGATGATTGCACGGTCGCTTTTAATCCATAAAACAAGAACATTTCCGCAGCTGTCTTTGCTCACCCGTGTTTACCCAGTGGTGCTTTTCTAGCTCACCGAGCACTGGGCATGCTTTCTGTTCCCCCTGTGTTCTGCCCACCTCATGCTGTGTGGTTCTCCCTTCAGTCTATTTTGGCAGTAACAAGAGGAATTCTCTCCAGGATCTGCATTCCCACGGCATGAGATGTCTCTAGGCCTAAATGCGAGGGGAGGGGCAGGAAAATTAGATGGAAGGGGGTGGTGGGAAGGATGAGGGGAGGAGTGGAGACTGCCACTCAAAGCCAGATAATTTGGCTTCGCTTTGTCCTTGCTGGGCTCCAGCCCTGCAGTTCGAGCACTTGGTACTTGTTCACACTCACAGTCATAAGGAACTCTCTTTTTGCAGACCTTGAATATTTCCCCCCCTCAGGGAAAACTGGATTCTCAAGAGTAAAATGAATTATCTACTTGGCTAATTAGCTGGGACATAACAGAATTCTCGGGAGGATTATCCCAACTGAGAATTTCTGTAACGTATGCTTGTTTTTGCAGAGTCAATTTCTTCTCCTTTGGTAGCCTGCCTGTCCAATAGTTCATGCCTCACAGAGAGGGAAAAAATTGTCAAGTAGGCAAAACTTCATTTTCTTTCCTGCACCTATCTGCCTTCCTGTTCTTGCTCTGCCTCGTAGCTTCTGGTGCTCACTGCTAACCTAAGGCACTCCATCCTCTCAGCAAGACTTGGGTCTTGCATTTGCTTGCTCTGCCAGTTTCCTGCTGCAGGAGATGAAATGCATTGTACCCCCCACCTCAGCCCTTAACTCCCACACAGGCTGACACCCCCTGCACACTCTTCTTTCCATGTACCAGGCAAGGTGCCACAATTGACAATCAGTGAATATACCAATATTCTGATTAAGTATTAACAGCTTAAAATGGTTTTATAGCTTACTCTTTCCTGGTGGGGGTTTCCCAGGAGGCTCAGTGGTAAGAATCTGTCTGCCAATGCAGGAGACGCGGGTTCAATCTCTGCCTCAGGAAGATCCCCTGGAGTAGGAAATGAACCCAGTCCAGTATTCTTGCCTGGGAAATGCCATGGGCAAAGGAGCCTGGTGGGCTATAGTCCATGGGGTCGCAAAAGAGTCAGACATGACTGAGCAACTGAGCATGCATACACACACTTTCTTAGTGGACATAGGCTACATCTTCTGATATTGTCCCACATTTTCTCTGAGCAATTCATTTGGTTCCCATTACAACTCTCTAGTTTCGGGAAGAATGGTTCCACCCTAGCTTCAGTTAAGAGCAAGAGCTCTAATTAGTTAAATTCTCTATAAGAGAATCCCGTTCCTGAGACACTCTGATTGGACCATGGAAAAGGATGTTACCCAAACAGAGATAAAGGGATGCAGGAAGATATTGATTGGCGTTTCTAAAAGATGGTTTCAGTCCCTTCCATTGGAGTAGTTAAAGGAGCAGCTTCATCTTTCTCTTGTGGTATGAGAAGAGGAGGCCTGAAGTTCTGGCTGTTGTATTACATTCACAAGGGTAGAGCCTGGAGCTCTGGGGCCACCAAGGGAATCCTGAATTTGAAACAGGTATCATGGATGTCAGAACAGACAGATAGAGAGAACCCAGATCCTTGGAGCATAGAATAGTAGAGATAAAGATTTTGGAGAGTAGACTGGAATTCTCATTTTCTGTGCTACCCAATGTCTCCTAAAAAGTCTTTCCCAGAGTTCAATGAATGGGACCATGCTGACTTCACAGAACTGTTTGGCAATTAAATGAGATAATGTGCCAAAGGTGTGCACTGGGCTGTGGGCTGTGCCTGTAGCATGGCCCACTCAGAAAGCAGGGTTTCCTGTGGTCATCATATTGTAATATGTAGATATATCATATCATTACACTGTACATCTTAAAGTTATGCCATGGTCTATATCAACTATATCTCAATAAAGCTGGGAAAACATGGCATTTCTTTCCCTCCTCCAAAACAGCTAGAGACAGTCTAATTGGGTGATTAAGGGTTTAGAATTAGGGAAGACTGCTTGGCTTCAAATTCTGTGGTCTCTCCACTTTGAGAATTCATGGGAAGGGCAAAGTAATGAAACCAACTGTTTCTCAGTTTCTTCATCTGTAAAATGGGGGTAATAAAAGCATGTACTTCATGGGGTTCCTGAGAGGATCAATGAAGTAAAGCAGGGGCAGGGGGACCAGACATACTGGGACTAGAAGTTGGGGTGTTTTGTGTGTTAATTTCCCTTCCGTTGTGTTTGACTCTTTGTGACCCAGTGGACAGTAGTCTGCCAGGCTCCTGTGTCCACGGGATTCTCCAGGCAAGAATACTGGAGTGAGTTGCCATGTCCTCCTCCAGGGGATCTTCCCAACCCAGGAATCAAACCTGCATCTCTCATGGCTCCTGCATTGGCAGACAGGCTCTTTACCACTAGTGCTACCTGGGAAGCTACCTGCGAAGAGGGTGGGAAGTGGAGGTCAAAGGCTGGTTGCAGTCTATGCCTCATTGAGGAAGAGTCTTGTGAGGGCTGGCTTGGAGGAGATGAGCGTAGAAACAGCTGCCAGGCAGCAGGGATATCCAGCATAGAATCTCAGAGCTGGGATCTGGCCTGCCACAGCCCAGGGGCAGAAAGGGGGGTGCCAAAGGGGTTGGAACGACATGGCTGAGGGTAAAGAAGTCACTGAGGGAGAGAGGAAACCTCCATGAACAGGTTAAGTCTTTAGTGGCATTGGCTTCTCCTTTGATGGAAATCGGAGTCCTGTAAGGTTTTGCGCAGAACATGGACAGAATTTGATGTCTGTTCTCTTTGCGTCTCTGACTCCTCCAAGTCCCAACCCGAATTGCATGGCTTCAGAACAACTTCCATAGCTGTCTGACTTTGTGCAAGTATTGGCAGCCCTACTACCTGTTTTAGAACACCTTAGAAAAACAGATGCAGTAGGATGTGTGTGTGTTGGAAGGAAGGGAGGATGTAGAGAGACAGATTTATTGTGAGGAGGACCTGGCTGACATGACTGTGGGGACTTGAACCCAACCAAAATCCAGATTGGGGCTTGAACCAATGATCGGTTAACTGAGATCACACACCTGGTCTTAGGACCTCATGAAGCTCAGATTGTTGATGTCTTATCACAGAAAGAATTCAGTGAGAGAAAATGATAGGTGAGAAGTAGATTTATTCAGAGAGAAACACCCTCCACAGACAGAGTGTGGGCCATCTCAGAAGGTGAGTGCGGCCCCAGGGTTTGCAGCTATCAGTTTTTCTGCTGCTGCTGCTGCTAAGTCGCTTCAGTCATGTCCGACTCTCTGTGACCCCATAGATGGCAGCCCACCAGGTTCCCCCGTCCCTGGGATTCTCCAGGCAAGAACAATGGAGTGGGTTGCCATTTCCTTCTCCAGTGCATGAAAGTGAAAAGTGAAAGTGAAGTAGCTCAGTCATGGCCGACTCTTTGCGACCCCGTGAACTGCAGCCCACCAGGCTCCTCTGTCCATGGGATTCTCCAGGCAAGAGTACTGGAGTGGGGTGCCATTCAGTTTTTCTAGGGATGGGTAATTTCAAAGGCTAATGAGTGGGAGGAGTATTCCAGCTATTTGGGGGAAGGGGTGGGGATTTCTAGGAATTGGGCGCCACCCACTTTTTGACCTTAAAGGTTGGCTTGGTGGATGTGTCATTTAGCTTGCTGACATGTTACAATGAGTGTCTATCCAGGCTGAATGTCTAGTGGAAGTCACCTCGTCAGCCATCTTGGATCCGTTTGGTTCTCACAGTTTGTTATGACCTGTGGCTGTGTCACTCTTTTGAAGACTATACCCTGCCCCTTCCCTCCTGTTTCAGTTCATCTAGACCAGGGTCAAGTTAGATATCTTACAAGACTATACTGAGTTAATACGTATGGTTTCTTATGTAAGATAATATATCTAGATTTGGATTAATTATTATAATATGTAATTATATAAATATGATGTTGCAATATGCATATCACATTATAGTCTGGGATATTTACATCTGCTATGGAAAATATTTTATAATGTTCGTACTATATCACACAAAAGAACTAGGATTCCCAACATGAGAAAAACAGTGGTGCATTTTATCACGGATGGCATGTACAGGCTTAAAGATATTTTGTTTTGAAACTTGTCCCATCTGGGAGGTTTTCAAGTAGACTATGCTTATAGCTGAGCACTATGTAGTGAGCTCATAGTAGGTGCTCAATACATATCACATAATATTATGCATAAATGTGAGATCAAATGCTGGTTAGAAATGAATCTCAGGGTTACTGAGAGCTATTGATGATGTCTCCTTGGCCCATTGCGTGTGGTCTCTTCAGGATAGGTAGGAGGTCTGGTCTGTTTTATTGTTTTTGGGTCCCCACGGCACACCATTGAACCACTCTCTAATCCCTGTATTCATAGCAAGTTTATTCTTCAAGTAACTGTTTCAAATCCTCATAGCTTAATTTTTTTCAGGTAGGAGAGACTGTCCCAGCTCAATTATTCTTACCAATGAGAACTTGGACAAGTAGTTTCCCCTCTTCTAAGACTGGATTTTCTTTTTTTGAAGTAGGGCTGATATAGAGATAGATGAAGATTGGTGAATGCCAGGGGCTGGGAGGAAGAGGTGAAGGGGAGAAACTGCTTAATGAATGTGGAGTTTCCCTTTGGAGTGATGAAACTATTTTGAGACTAAAGAGAGGTGGTGGTTGTTCAACATTGTAAATGTACTAAATGCTTCTTCACTTTAAAATGGTTAATTTTGCATTATGTGAAACTCACTTCAGTAGAAAACACTGGAGATGAAAGTAATATACCCCTCATGGGGTTATAATGAGACTATAGATACTTAGTACAATAGCTGGTACTCAGCATGTGGTAACCAACTGAAGAATGTCAGCCTCTTCCTCCTCTTCCTTTTCATGTTCTTTTCTATCATCATTGTTGTTCTCATCATCATAGCCCTTCTAGAACCAATTCCTTCTCAGACAAAAATGCTCATTTGTGTCCAAGTCACTCAAAGGGGAATACTGAGAGATAAGCCTAGAAGATTAGGATGTCTAATCTTGGTGCCCACCTGCGATATCCAGAATGTATTTCATAGGCATCTGGGAGCCATTGAAGATCCTCGAGTTGGAGGGTGAAATGAATCAGACTGTGCTTTGAGTCCATCAGCCTGGGAGCCACATCTATAATGATTTGGAAGGATGAGGCTTAAAGAGTGGGACACAGTTAGCAGGTTACTCTCAACAGGGTCCTTAGACTTCACATCCTTATTTCCTCCTCAATCACATTGGACTTGGCTGGCTACATAGCAAACACTTAATAAATACTTGTAGATTAGTTATTTTACACTTGTTTAATGCCTTCCTTTGAAGTACTTCCAGTGGAGATTACTTCTACAAATCACATAATGCAAGATAAAATACCCCATATATCTGTCAGTTTTCTCTAAGACTGTTTTCTAAGTATTATATGTGCACAGTTCATGGACTGGGTGTTCAGTTGCTGGAAAAATAGAAATCACCCCATTAGTCATACCTCTGCAAATTTCACATTTTATATTCCAGGTTTTGTGGTGAGTGATATTTAAAGCCTTATTTTTTGCTGGCTATTGTATCACTACAACTGTATATAGCTTGTGGACATTTTGTGATCTGAGATCTAAGGGAAATGATGATGTTCCATTTGTTATCACTTTGAGGGAAGCACAAAAAGACCTTAAAGTGAGAAACACAGCTTAATTAGCACATTGGTGATTTATATTACCCAGTGTGAAATCTCCACTGGCACCAAAAGAAAGATCAAAACAAAAGGCATCTTTTTGGATTTAAACAATTTTTTGGTCTTACTCAGGATCCACAACCTTATTTCCATATGTCTAATCAGCAAAACCCACAATGTAACATCATTGTCTCAAAGTTTTCACATGTCACATTAACAGGAAAGGTGCTTATTGATTAATCTCTGAGTACTAATGTCCTGTATCATTTTATGAACATTTATACTTTGGCTTATGTAATGCAAAGACTTCTAAATATTATAGGGTTTTAGAACCCAAAAGGACTGTTGAAGTTTTCTGATGGTAGCTTTACTATGTATTAATTGAGAAAGTGGTAATAAAACATGTAGAAAGTGATTCTTATGCTGATTTATATTTTGTTTGGTTCATAATCTATGTATATTATAAAATATCTGTATACCACTAAATTAGAATGGATAAATAATTCAACTTATAGACTATGTACATCAGATATGTCTCTTTCAGTTACAGAGAGATATTGGTTTCAGTTACAAAAAAACTTAATAGAAATAAGGGGATTTACTTGCTCAAGTGACTGAAAGGTCCAAGGATAGTTTTTCAAATTAATTGGACTTAGAGGCTTAAAGAAATCTGTTTCTTCTCCACCTCTTGGCTCTTCAACTCCCAGGGTCTCTCCATGTGGTGGTTGCTAGCAGACTCAGGTTTGCATCCTATAGGTTCAAGATCAAAGGGAGGAGAAGGACATCTTCCTGTTTCTCTAGCCAATGCTTAGCTTATCTCTGATCACAGAACTGGAGTCAGGAGTTCATCTGTGGGCCAGAATCACTATGACTTCAGTTTGAGAAAATGTTGACTGGCCAGAAATAGATCTTGTGTTCCGACCTGGATCTAGGAGATAGGACCAGTCCCATCTGAAGCATGTGCACTGAATATCAACAGTATTTCTCCAGAAAAAGTGAGGTTTTCTTACCAGTGGCTGGTGGGTGATAGATGAAAGGTAGTCTCGGTGAAACTAGCAGGTACTGTGAGAAGTTCATGGTGGATTCCTGGCTACCTTGCAGTAAGAACAGGATGGGAGGTAAGAGATATCAGGAGGAACCCTCCCCAAAGGGCTGAAAATGTACACAATCAGAACACTTTCTATATACCAACTCTTTAAAGAGGATGTCATCTCTGCAAAAGGAAGTGACTTGTCCATAAAATCACAATTTCAAAGGTAGAGTCAGGCTGACACCATTCTAATGCTGTACCTGCAGACCAGGCTACTTCTTAATCATACACATGATTTAAAAAGTCAGTTTTTGAAAATGATTTTTTTACTTAATTTCAAAAATTTGGAAAACTCAAGAGCTAGTGAATACTACTTTCAGTTCAGTTCAGTTCAGTCGCTCAGTGGTGTCCGACTCTTTGCGACCCCATAAATTGCAGCACGCCAGACCTCCCTGTCCATCACCAGCTTCCAAAGTTTACTCAAATTCATGCCCATCGAGTCGGTGATGCCATCTAGCCATCTCATCCACTGTCGTCCCCTTCTCCTCCTGTCACCAATCCCTCCCAGCATCAGGGTCTTTTCCAATGAGTCAACTCTTCGCGTGAGGTGGCCAAAGTATTGGAGTTTCAGCTTTAGCATCAGTCCTTCCAATGAACACCCAGGACTGATCACCACTTCACTTTAGGAGAGAACTATTAAACTTTTCTGTGTTAAATTGTTTTGAATTTAATTCTGTAAAAGGAGACTATATGTATAAGCTCTATTTAATCAGTCTCTTGTGATGGAATTTTTTTAATATGGAAAATTTTCACTGGAATGTTTCCAAAATTTAAACTATATGCATTTGCAAATTCCTCAATGAGTTATCACCGGAATTACATTATTATCACACAAAAGGCAACAGTTTGAGGGCAAGGGGCTTTTCAGGCTTCCTTAGAGTCCTTTAGTCTGCTTTCCTTTGTCAACTGGCTTTCACTCTCCTGTGTGACAGTTTTCCCATGAGTTACCTCGTTTGGGTGCTCATGGGAGACCTCTTGTCATACTTGTCATACTCTCCACAGTCACCTGGCCCAGGAGACCTTTTTTAATTTTGATGTCTTCCTGCCAGTTTCAGTCCAGACCATGGGCAGGCCACTCACCCCATTAACTCTTGCACAGGGTGCCCTCATTTAATGAGTGGCCCTTTCAGAAGTGCTTAAATTCCTCTATCTGCTGGCATCTGGTCTACCCATAGGAGTTTTCTGTGTTTAGCTTTGGTGAACTGTGGTGATGCAGGCTGCTCCCCAACCAGCAGCCTTGTCTTTCTTACCTCTGCCATCCTGCTCTTGCCTTTGCCTTTAGTCCTGAGCAAAGAAACGGTCACCAGTTCCTGACTTACCAGGGATGAGGGAGGACATTTGGATCCCATCAGTATCATACAAAGGGATGATAGAGAGGTATAAGAGAGGATGCTTGCTTCTCTATGAACTGTAATAAGATGACCTCTTTCCCTTTTGGTTCTACTCGTATCTACTGGGTTTGGTGGAGTGATGGCAGTGATTGTGGTCATGGGTGATGAACTGAAGTCCTGAATGAAGCCAGCTCCATGGGGAAGGGGCTGGTAATGCTTACAGGCATTCTTTAAACTGCTCTATCCTTGCTTTCTAGTAGTCTGTGTTTCAGATAACAGCCAGGTCTTATAATGTCACTTCTTTCCTCAAAGCACTGATGACTTTCCATCTCACTTAGGAGTAGACCCAGTGTCCTTGTTGTGGCCTCTAAGACCCCACCTGACAGTCTTCACTTCTCTCCCTCCTGCTCCACTCTTCCTCTGCACATTCCAGTCTAGCCTGGTCTTCTTGTTCCTTGTATGTGTTGATGCCTTCACCTGAGAACCTTGTACTTGCTGTTTCACTAGTCTGGAATGCTCTTACTACATGCTCTCAGATTTGTTCCTTTCTTTTGTAAATCTTGTCTCAAATAGCACCTTATTAGTAAGGTTTTCCTTGACCATTCTATATCCTGATATCATTTTCCTTATATCACCTATCACCAGTTGATGTATACATGCCTGTACTAGTTTATTGACAGTTCTTTCCCAGGGACTTTCTCTGCTCGGTTCATTGTTCCACCCCTGCAACCAGGGCAGTGATACTTGGGAGCTCTCAGTAAATATTTGTTGACTTAGTAAGTGGATGCCTAATGAATTAATTAGGATATATAAGATAAGATTGAGGCAAAATAAAGAAACGTACTTTGATGTTTCAGCTGACTGGTTTTAACTAAATGCAAATTTCAAATCCCTAGCTGAAAAGCCAACTCCTCTCTTAATTTTGACACGATAGTTTTGACTGTTTCCATTTTTGTGAAGAATAACTAGGTACCTGTACAAATGTGGAGAAGCCCTATGGGCATTTGGCACTTTATGTTCATTTCTTCTTTGCCAGTGGGGAAAGTTTTTGCATTCCACATTTTCACTCCCACACTCTCATGTGATAGAAGTTATAACACCAGACTAGGTAATGGGGAAGCCATCTTTCTGCTCTAAAATATACACCTTTTGCCTTTCTTTTCCTTCTTTTCCATTCTGCATACACTTTAGAGTGGCTGCTATTCCTCCACTCATAGCTTCCAAGTGAGGCTGTTCTGGTCCATGATTTGGAAGATGAGTCCTGACTCTGTCTTTCAAATGTGAGCTCATCAGTGGCTGTGAAGGATGCTAATTTAGGAATATTATTCAGATAATGTGGATATGCAGTTATTGTTCGGAGTAGGGCTCTGCTTGAGGCTATCCATTTCCATCTGTAGCACTATGTAGAGTGTAGCATTTTAAAGGCCATTAAAAATGGCTTCTCTCTCATTAGTCAGGTAGATTGGCTAGTGTGATTTTATACTTAGTTTCTGAAGCTGTTGACGAGAAACATTTCTTTTTCTATAAAGATTTCTCACCAGAATTTTCAAACTCATTCTTGGCATAGGATTTGAGTCCACTTTTGCCTGAAATCAATACAGTTAAAATTTTCTGGTTCTAGTAGGATTATATGTCTGTGTGTGTATGTGTGTGTGTGTGTGTGTGTGTGTGTGTGTGTGTGTGTTTTCTCCATTTAATTCATGCAGGTGGGAGAGAAAGGATTTTGTGGTGAGATTGACAGAATGTGTTGTGTACATTCCCAGCAAAGAAAAGAATGTAAAACAAAAGCCCAACTTGGAAGGAGAAAGTTTGTTTAGAACTGGAATTAACCTGTCTTGAACATGATGAATGCCATACTTTACAACAGTTTGTTATAGAATTGATTTCTTTCCATATGTTTCTGGTGGTTTAATTTGATTGGCATAGCAAAATATTGCTATTTGACATGAGAGAAGTTATTTTTAATGCATAAGACTGTAGGTGTAAATTTTATTTGTGTTAATAATGTTGAATAAACTGCATTTATGTGTTGGGTTTATTTCTGGCTACTGTGCTACTACATAATTTGATTGTCCAATGTTCAGACATGGATTTAAAGCTTTAAACAGCTGGGAATTAGTTGGTCACATTGTATTTGCTTCTGCTTGTGGGATCAGGAAAATGACCATACTAAAGAAAAGAAGCTATTTCAGGGTTTTCTTCTCTTTTTTAGAGTACAAAGTTATTTCCATAGAAACTTGATAATTAAGAGCAATTTAACTCTTTACCTAAGTCTGAATGACAATTTTGCAGGTAAATAGTTCTTACTTTTCCACTCAGGAGCTAAGTATATTTATCAAAAGATGTGACATACTTTTTCTTATTTTTCCTTTAAACAAATCGGCATAGTATTTTTATGCTTTTAAAAGAGATTAAATTCCATGTCCTGGCTATTATAAACAGTGCTCTGATGAACATTGGGGTGCACGTGTCTCTTTCAGATCTGGTTTCCTCAGTGTGTATGCCCAGAAGTGGTATTGCTGGGTCATATGGCAGTTCTATTTCCAGTTTTTTAAGAAATCTCCACACTGTTTTCCATACCCACTGAAATGTTGTGAAGTGATTAGCCTCCAACTAATAAAAAAACTAAAAAATAAATAAATTTAAAAAAAGAGATTAAATTAAAAACATAAAAGACACTGAATACCAATAATTGGCTTTTATCACATTATGAAGTTATTATTTTTAATGCTTACCTTGACGACTATAATTTTCAATAAGTAATAATCAAGTATTCAAGCCATAAAATGGTTACTGGGGTAATGTTCAATAGTACCAAGCATATTGTTTTCATATATACTAAAATGGACTTCAGATTTTGCCGACAATAAAATTATTTGATCAGCTTTACACAGCTTCAGTGACAATTACAGTTAATTCATGCAGAACTTCAATTTACTTTTTAGTTTTCTACTTCTTAGGCTAACAGTTGTCCAGCTCCAGTGGCATTAAGATCATGAACACTTTTGCATTCATCTACTTGAACTTTAATATGAAGTCTTCATAAAGTAAACTACCTATGACTCAGAAATATAAGTTCTTGCCCTGGCTTATTTTATTACCATTTTATTCTTTGGGTCTTATTATATGCATGTCTAATTTGACACCAAAACATGGTGGTTTGGTTAAATAGAATAGAGGTTAAATTGATTAGAATCTTTCAATCTTAAAGAATTAAATATTCATGGTAATAAAGCAAACATACCAGTGTTCGATTTTTTATAAGGAATGACAGAAATTTACTCAAGAACATAAATCAGCAAGCAAATATCTATTGAATATTTGAATGATACTGGCAGATATGAAAGTATATGGAACCCGTCTTCAAGGAGCATAAAATCAAATTGATGAGATAATTAATACTTAGGTAGAAGAAAAGTCACTTAGCAACACAGTGATACAAACTTAATAATCAAGTATATTTTACTGCCAAATGGGGGCTGTAGCAAACACCACGCTTTGCCTTGGTAATTTTACTTACCCAAATCTGAGTAATCAAACTGAAATGAATTTATCCTTTCTCCTATCACTTTTTTAATATTGCATCCTTTGGAATAAAGTGGGCTTTTCCCACATAAATAAATGAGTACAATAAACAATATCAGCTGACATTGATTGAAATGGTTTTTATGTGTTGAGCACAAGTGCATCATCACATTTGAGAGCTCCAGATCCACTGAAATGGGTCCTAAGATCCTCATTTTACAAATGGGGAAACTGAGACCAGAATACCTTGCTGGACAGCACAGCTGGGCCAGACCTGGGATTTGACTCTGGGCAGCCCAGGCTGAGCTGCTTCCCCAATAGCTCAGCAGTAAAGAACCTGCCTGCAATGCAGGCAACACAGGAGATGAGGGTTCCATCCCTGGGTTGGAAAGATTCCCCTGGAGTGGAGGCAGCCCACTCCAGTACTCTTGCCTGGAGAATCCTATGGACAGAGGAGTCTGGTTGGGCTACAGTCCATGGGGTTGCAAAGAGCTGGACATGACTGAGCGCACAACACAGCCCAGGCTGAGAGTGTGTGGCTGCGGCACTACACCATCTGCTCTCCAGGACCCCCGAATCTGGGGTGCACCGAGAGTGATCTTGCTACAGAGAGCTAGCTTCTCATTGCAGGTTCGCTGTCACGGTGCTCCGGTTAGTCCACAGAAAGCTCATTTACTAAACCGGCTCTGAGTAATTGGCTAATGGGTTTTTGGTGAGCAGTGTCCTCCAGAGGACTGTTTCCACAGCCTGACGCATGGGGCAGTCAAGCTGGGGTTGTTAATCCCGCTCCAGGAGAGCATAGCCCAGTGCACTAAAGCTGCTGGAAAATTGTTCCCTGCTGAAGATGCCAACTGCATCAATAGAGCCTGGCCCTGGCTTCTGAAAGGCAATGTTGGCAGCCTGGCAAGGAAGACCTGGATATTTGTGCTGGCCGACTCAAGAAATTGGTGGCAGAGGGAGTGGGGCGATGGCTGTCAACTTTCATATGTGGATTTAAACAATGAGGACCTGTGTCTGGATTTTCTCCTAGTTCACAGGCTTTGAGAAAACCATGGCTTCTGCTGAGGAACACGAAGATGGTCGCTGACTTACTGCTGTCTAGTTCTGTTCGCTGTGGCACGAGACCCGTCCATGGGGGAGATGGCAACAGGCAGATTTTGGTCCCAATTGATACCACTTGTTGCTGACACTTCTTCGTGCCTTATTTGCTTCAGCTATAAAATGGAGTAGCACATGGACTCTGCTCAGTGTTATGTGGCAGTCTGGATGGGTGGGAAGTTTAGGGAGAATGCATAAGTGTGACTAAGTCCCTTCACTGTTGATCTGAAACTATCATAACATTGTGAATTGGCTATATACCAATACAAACTAAAAATTGAAAAAAATAAAAATAAAATGGAGCTAACAGTAATACCTACTGGGTGGAATTGTCATGGGAATTAAATGAGTTATGAAGTTAAATATTAAATATGAAGTTAAAAAAATTTAAAAATTAAATATGAAATTCTCAGAAGAAGGCCTGGGCATTCAACATACATTCCCTATTGTCATTATTATTTTGCTACTATTATTGCATGAATCAGACTTCGTAGTGGAGAGAAAATGAGATTTAGAAAGGGTTAAACTTCTAGTTCTTCCCTCTGCTATTTGTGGGAACTTGAGCAAGTCACTTGATCTCTCTGTTCAGAGCTCTCATCTGAGATGAGGATGGATAAGACCAACCTCATAGGGTTGTTTAAAGAAATGATAAAACACTATCGTCAGTTTTATTTTATACTGTAGAGCCTCAGGTGCATTATAATGTTTAATTCTCCAAACCTGATTCTTCTCTTAAATTCTTTCTTTTTAAAAAAATTGAGTTATAATTCATATACCATACAATTCACTTGCTTTACTTGCAAGGTTCAGTGCATATAGAATCTTAGTTCCCCGACCAGGGGTTGAATCCATCCGCCCTGCATTGGAAGCGAGGAGTCTTAACAGCTGGACCATCAGGGAAGTCCCAAATTCTCTTTCTTTCTTAAATCCAATTGACAGAGCTATAGAACTGGGAGTCATATTAAACCCTTCATCTTAATGAATTGACTGAAAGATTTGATTCTTTCTTAATATCTCTAGTATCGTGCCCCTCCCTCTGAGCCATTGCAATTTCCTCAAATAGAAGGCTTTAGCAGCCGCCTCCCTGGCCTCCCAGACTCCCGTCTTTGGTCTACTACCAGAATGATTGTCCTAAAGTGCAATTCATTCTTCCCATTCTCCTACTTTAAAATCCCTGGTGGTTTCTCATTGCTTTCAGCATAAAATTCCAATTTGTTAGCATGGCGAGCAAGTGCTCTCAAGACATGGCTTTTTACATACTTTTTACATACTCCCCCGGGTCACTCTTGCCCTTTTGTCTTTATTGATGCCTTGTGCCACATCGAATTAGATACAGTTCCCCAGAATGTGTCCTTGTCTTTTTCTTGTGCTTTCTGGCCTTTTCCTCCCCATTATATTCTATCTGCCCTTCAAGGTTATTCATTCTAGCATCAGCTAGTCTAAAGAAACCTTATCTGACATCGTGTTGCTGATGCCTTGAGTTAACAGTTCCTCTTTTGTGCCCCCACCATGCCCAGTGTTTGCCCTGATTGCGTCTATCCCAATTACTCCTTTACGTATTTCTCTTCCTTCAAAGAAAGAGAAACACTTGAGGATTAGTATTTCATCGTATTTGTTTCTGTATTCCATTGGCTTGAGAAAAACAACAACAACAATAAATTGAAAGAATTTGAATGAAAGAATAAATATTATGCCCAATGAAAATAAGATGATGTAGTTGTCCTTCAAGAATCATCTCCAAGTTGCTATCCACTTCACTCTGCCAGAGATTTACAAAGGTCATCCTTGACGTGTATTATCAGATGCATGACCTTGGGGCAAATGACACAGCATCCTTACGTCATTTTTCTTGTTTTGTAAAGTGGGAATAACGAGTGTCCACCTTATATAATGGTGTTGTTGGGAAGAGTAAATTAAATATGCATATAAAACTTTAAAAGTGTGCTCAGTATTCAGTAAGCGGGAATTCAGTTCAGTTCAGTCGCTCAGTCGTGTCCGACTCTTTGCGACCCCATGAACTGCAGCACGCCAGGCCTCCCTGTCCATCACCAACTCCCAGAGTTTACTCAAACTCATGCCCATCGAGTTGGTGATGCCATCCAGCCATCTCATCCTCCGTCGTCCCCTTCTCCTCCTGCCCCCAATCCCTCCCAGCATCAGGGTCTTTTCCAATGAGTCAACTCTTCGCATGAGGTGGCCAAAGTAGTGGAGTTTCAGCTTCAGCGAGAATTACTACTGTCTTATTAGCTCCAAATGCAAGTGAATTCACCCCATCCTTCATTCAAGAAAATTTCTCTTAGAGGTAGTCAATGAAAGTTTAGGTGAAAGAGATGGTCTATAGGTTTTCTTGATCTCAGGGAAGTAGCTAATATAAGAGTGGACTTATTATCATCTAAACAAAAGCATCATCAAGAGAAAAAATGGAGTTAAAATACTTGTAGAATTCTGGCATAAGCTTGAGAAAAACAAAAATCTGTTGACCCCATCTCTCTTGGTTTGATGATTTTCTTTGCCATGCAGTTCACAGTAAAATTAAAGGTTTTCCATTCCCAGTGCACATGCTCTACTCTCTCTGTTTCTGCTGATGTTTCTTAGGACTATTTTTTTTTTAAATACTCAGAACCAGAGAAGTTTAACTGATACTCGAGAGACAGCAAGGTCAAATGAAGAGATACTGGTTAGACTGGTCCTTGCCAGTCACATGCTTGGTATCAGGCACCTGTCCAGAGTTCCTTTGACACTTCATCTGTTATGGCCACCTACACGGCTTTGATCAGCAGTCTTTCAAAGCATAGGTAAAATGGAGAAAAAATGGATACCTTCCTAAGCAGGGATGTGAATGTTCATTAAGATGAATCAGGAAGAAGGCAGGACAGGATATGGGGAAGAACATGAATTTTGGAGGCAGATAGCTGGGTTTTAATCCTTTCTCTGTTACCCGTTGTCTTGATCACCTTGAACATGTTTACTTTCTTTGAGATTCATTTTCTGTGTCCATATAATGGACAGAATAGCATCAGTCTTTAAGAATTGTTGTGAACGGGATGGTTTTTAGCAATAAATCATAGCTGTTCCTTTTCGTGTGTGTCTAGACAGTATCAGGTGTCATCTTTGGTAATCCTTTGCTCTTCTCCTTGATTCTGAAAAGGCTTGAAAGCTAATGTCCTGGCTACATATTTGTGAATCATTCTTGAGAGTCTGGAGATAAAAGCAGTTTAGAGATGTTATTGATTGTAGAAAGTAAATGTTTATTACTGCCCTCCTGACTCCTTCCCTCTTTCCCTCCCTTCCTCTTGTCTCTTCCTTTTCTCTTTGCCTCCTTTATCCTTTATTCTCATCCTCCCTCCCTTCCTCCTTTTGTGTATTTCTCTCACCAGGAGCTCCTGCATTGCAGGCGGATTCTTTACCAATTGAGCTATGAGGGAAGTTCATGAAGTAATAACCCCTGATCCAAGAAGCTCATGTACTGATGGCATCATCACACCTCTAGGAAGACACAGTTACTTCTTTTCATATGTCTCCAGGTCTACCACACAATCTTATAGTGAAGTATTTGTATCATCTACCACTATTGGTCCTACATTCTTCACACTGATGTTTGTATGATATAATACTTCTATGATGTAAATCCAGTGATATAATTCCCCATGGGTTCAAGGGGAATAAGATACGATCTTAGAAAGATGCAGCCATGCTAACACTCTGCAAAATGATTAGGCTAAGCCATCTTACATGAAATCCATTTCTAAAATCCTAAAATGTCTCAAGTGTACTATTTTAGGGTAGAGGAATAAGAAAGTTCTGAATTTCATGTGGATTTTTGGTTTATCCTACCAGTGTTTCTTCATATTCTCTAGCCAGTTCTTTTTGGATCTCTCTTCCCAATAATACCACATTTCTTTCTTTTTTTTTTTTAATTTATGTATTTATTTCTGGCTGTGCTGGGTCTTCACTGCTGAGCATGGGCTTCCTCCAGTTGTGGTGAGCAGGGGCTACTGTCTTGTGGTGCCTTGGCTTCTCATTGCAGTGGCTTCTCTTGTTGCAGAGCTAAGGCTCTGGAGTATAGGCTCAGTAGTTATGGCACATGGGCTTAGTCTCTCGATGGCATGTGGAATCTTCCCAGACCAGGGATCGAACCTGTGTCCCATGCATTGGCAGGCAGATTCTTAATCACTGGACCACCAGGGAAGCCCCATTATTTCTTGAGGGCAGAAACTATGTACTGTTGATCTTTGAATCTCTATACCTGACCTGGATTCTGACACATAAGAGCTGCTCAGTCGATATTTGTTGAGTGAATAATGAACAAGCTGGACTTCTCAAATGTTTGGATCCAATGTGGAATCACAGGGCTCATTTTGTGAAGAGAAACTGTTCATGTCTCCTCTGCCCTGGCCATTGCTGGTGAAGGAAGCCCCACCTCAATTCATGTCATATGCTCTCCTGTGCATGATTAAACTGCTGCTTTTCTTTTCAGGCAGACTAGAGGGCTCTATGGACAGTAATGTTGCAGTCCCCAAAATTTAAAGAGAGATATTTCAAGGCTCTCACTCCGAGCTCTATAAGAAGTTTTATTTTCTGAATAAGTATTGATCACAGCTTATAAAATACTGCAAACCTATATAATTAAAAAGAATGAGACCAGTCATTGGTGGGCAGTACATGGCTAGGTGCAAGAGAAGACAAATTCTTCAGGTTCCTGGGTTTTATAATTGTACTTGCGAGGGAAGCTTATTAAAGCCTTGCAGGTGCAATGTTTCATCACAGAGTAGTGAACCTTTGAAAGATATGCATAATAAACAGAGTTTGAAATATGTTTTTATTCCAGGCCATATGGTCCTGTCTGGAGCTTTCCTGGATCTTTGGGTCAGTTCATTGTTGAAAGATGGGCTCGCAAGCACCCACCTCTCGGAGCAGCTGTCAGAGCCCTATCAGAACGAATCTGCTTTTGCATGATTATTTATTTTATGTGGCTCTCTGAAATGAACCCAGCCCTGCTCAGGAGCTGAAATGTGCTGACCAAAGTCTCTTCCCTGAACAGCTTGTGGCCACATCACCAAGCAGTGTCCTTCCTTGTCCTTAAAAAGCAGACTAGCGAGACTTGTGCAGTAGGCCACGGCAGGCAGTCTGGGTGAGGTGTACCCACCTGAGCTTGAACTTGATGCCAATATGAAAACGTACATGGTAGTATTTTAAAGACATGTCACTGTTCTGTCTTCCCAACTCTCTGTTGCTCACTTTCCTGTATCTCTCAACTCTGTGCAATTACAGGGGTCAGCAAATGCAAGCACTTGAAATGTTTTTGTAGTATTATTGTGGTGAGGAGATGGCTAATGCTTACTTTCTTTTCTTTTGTCATTAACAAAAGGAGATATTAACTCCTCTGAGAATGGCATTTTAAGGAGTTGTTGTTTAGTTGCTAAGCTGTATTTGACTCTTTAGCGACCCCATGGACTATAGCATGCTAGACTCCTCTGTCCATGGAGTTCTTCAGGCAAGAATACTGGAGTGACTTGCCATTTCCTCCTCCAGAGGATGCTCCTGACCCAGGGATTGAAATCGCATCTCCTGCATTGGCAGGTGGATTCTTTACAACTGAGCCCCAGGGAAGCCCTTTTAAAGGGTACTTAGTATAATTTGACTTCCCTGGTGGCTCAGACGGTAAAGCATCTGCCTACAATGCGGGAGACCCGGGTTTGACCCCTGGGTAGGGAAGATCCCTTGGAGAAGGAAATGACAACCCACTCCAGTACTCTTGCCTGGAAAACCCATGGACGGAAGATCCTTGTAGGCTACCGTCCATGGGGTCACAAAGAGTCGGACACAACTGAGCGACTTCACTTAAGTATAATTTATTCAACGTGTATTGTATAGGTATAGGAATACCAGTAACTGACAAGAGACATGTTCCTGAAGTCAAGTGATCATAGAAAAATATTTCAGCATATAAAATGCCCAATGAGTTGATCAGATTGTAAGGAGATATGTCTTCCTCTTTATTTGGACAAGTTGAATTTGGAGTTGAAATTTGTCATCTTGGTCAAGAAGATACTCTTGCCCTCTTGAGAATGACCTTTTGTCTACTCTTACCTTGCAAACATTTTGTTCAGTGTTCTATATCTATTTGTAGTCATTCACTCATTTAAGTGATACTCACTAGAAGATGATCCTTCGCCAGCCACTGTGCTAGGTTTTGGGAATATAAAATCTATGTGCTGCCTGCCCTCATGGAGCTCTGAGTCTGCAGTAGAAGACAGCACTGAACAAATAGTTATATCCGTGTCTTATTCATGTTATAAAAGGGAAATGAATGGTGTTGAGTGAATGCACATAGCAGAGAGATTAATGGGGTCTTTGCTCTTCTACTTCACCTCCAGGGCGAAGGTCTGCATTAGATTCCTCCTCCCAACCCCCAGTGAGAATCACTCTGCCTAAAATAGTAACTTGTATAGAGTAGATGCTCTATATTTTGTGGATTTAAGAAAGGATTGACAAATTATAATTCTAAAGCCCTGAATCCGTTTTAGAGCAAAATGATACATTTTTTCTTTTGCTGTCACAGTCAGTTTTATCATTTTTTATTTACCTATTTTTCTACCTCTAGAGCCACAGGTTTGCCTTGGAAATGAACAGAGATCATTCTGTCATTTTTGAGATTGCATCCAAGTACTGCATTTCGGACTCTTTTGTTGACTATAATGGCTACTCCATTTCTTCTAAGGGATTCCTGCCCACAGTAGTAGATAAAATGGTCATCTGAGTTAAATTCACCCATTCCAGTCCATTTTAGTTCGCTGATTCCTATAATGTCCATATTCACTCTTGCCATCTCCTGTTTGACCACTTCCAATTTGCCTTGATTCATGGACCTGACATTCCAGGTTTTTATGCAATATTGCTCTTTACAGCATAGGACTTTGCTTCTATCACCAGTCACATCCACAACTGGGTGTTATTTTTGCTTTGGCTCCATCCTTTCATTCTTTCTGGAGTTATTTCTCCACTGATCTCCAGTAGCATATTGGGCACCTACTGACCTGGGGAGTTCATCTTTCAGTGTCCTATCTTTTTGCCTTTTCATACTGTTGATGGGGTTCTCAAGGCAAGAATACTGAAGTGGTTTGCCAGTCCCTTCTCCAGTGGACCACATTCTGTCAGACCTCTGCCCCATGACCCATCCGTCCTGGGTGGCCCCACATGGCATGGCTTAGTTTCATTGAGTTAGACAAGACTGTGGTCCTGTGATCAGATTGGCTAGTTTTCTGTCTGCCCTCTGATGCCCTCTCTCAGGGCCTACCATCTTCCTTGGGTTTCTCGTACCTTAGATGTGGGGTATCTCTTCACAGCTGCTCCAGGAAAACGAAGCTGCTGCTCTTACCTTGGACGTGGGGTGTGTCCTCTCGGCCGCCACTCCTAAGCCGCTCAACTGCCGCTTCACCTCTTTCTTGCTTTGTCAGTCAAGGTCAGCTTCTCTTACTTACGAGTAAGAAAGAACCTGGCTGGTAGCATTTGATAAGTCTGGCTAGTCTTTGAGCTCTCAGCTCTAGTTCATTCCAAGAAACTGTTTCCATTTCCCTCTGTCCTTTTCTCCCACCCTTCCTGACTAAGATCTTTCCACTATAGCATATTGTCAAGACTTAGGATAGTAGTTCTATGTTTAGTTTTCTGAGAAACCTCCATACTGTTTTCCACAGTGGCTGCACCATGATACATTCCCTCAAACAGTGAAAGAGTGTTCCCTTCTATCTACATTCTTGCTGCCATATGACCCAGCAATTCCACTCCTGGGTATATATCACAAAAAACCAAAATCACTCATTTGAAAAGATACACGCACCCCAATGGTCATAGCAACATTATTTACAATTGTCAAAGAATTACCAAAGGATGGAATCAATCTAGTGTCCATTAATTGATGAATGGATAGAGAGGAATGGATAGAGAAGATGTGGTAGATAATACACACACACACACATACACAATGGAATACTACTTAGCCATAAGAAAGAATGAAATTTTGCCATTTACAGCAATGTGGATAGACTTGGAGGGCATTATACTAAGTGAAATAATTCAGACAGAGACAAATACTATATACTACTATTTATATGTAGAATCTAATACTGCAACAAGCCAATGAATATAACAAAAAAGAAACAAGACTCACAGAAATATAGGGAACAAATTAGTGCTGAGCTGTGGTGAGGGGTGGGCAGTATAAGAGTGGGGGAGTGGGAGGTACAAACTACTGGGTGTGAGATAGGCTCCAGGAGGTATTGTACAACGTGGGGAATAGAGCCAGTATTTTGTAACATCTGTAAATGGAAAGTAACCTTTAAACTGTATATACAAATTTAAAAATTTTAAAAAAAGAAACTTGGAATTTTAAACAAAACAAGCAAAGACTCAGTACAGTGTCATGGCTCCATCAGTAGACCTGCCTGAGCTCCAGTCTTAACTCCCCTAGTTACTTGATATTTGAATTTTGCAAAGGTTACCAAACATCTCTGTGCATGACTTCCCTTCTCTGTAAAATGAAGAAAATGGTGATATCCATCTAACTCACAGGTTTACTGTAAAGATTAAGTGAATTAATGCAGACCCGAAACCCTTACAGTGGTACCCAAGTGCTCAATAAATGTTAGCTAATATGCTGTTCTTTCCCGTAGTTCCCACGTCTTTCCTTTCATAATGCTTTTCACAGATTGTAATTAAAGGCTCACAGGGTGGTAATTTGATTAAGATATGTCTTCCATATAGGCTGTTAAGCTCTTTAAAAAGAGAGGCTGATTATTTTGTTCACACTTATGGTCCCAATTCCTAACACAATATATATTTATTGAATAAATGTGGGATGGATGTGTTGTTGCTGTTTAATCACTAAGTTGGGTCTGACTCTTAGAGCCCCACAGACTGCAGCCCACTAGGCTCCTCTGTCCATGGGATTGTCCAGGCAAGAATACTGGAGTGGGTTGCCATTTCCGACTCCATGGGATCTTCCCAACCCAGGATCGAACCCGCATCTCCTGTGGCTCCTGCATTGGCAGGTGGGTTCTTTACCACTGAGCCACTGAGGAAGCCCCAAGGATGGATGTGGATCCCTGAAACCTAAAGTGATGCTGTTCCCACCTCCAAGTGTACTGATGCAGGGAGGCTTCAGCAACATCCAGTGTTTCTGGCAGCCTCACCCTAAGGCCCCTGTCTTCAGTGATTTATTTTTCTTGACCCACAACTGACCCTTTCCACCAGGCACAAGCCCTGCCCCAGATGCCGCACTTCCCTTGATGCCCTGCTTTCTCTGGTTCTCAGCATTGAACAGTTTTGTGCTGACTCTACATGCTCTGAAAGCTGTTTGGAGACAGATGGAAGGAAGAGAAAAAACAGATTTCATTCATTGCCTTTCCAGACTCTGAGAGAAATAACAAGAATAACAGTACCAAAAAGTAGTCTATATTGAGTATTTACTATAAACTAGGCATTATACATAGAGCTTTATATTGATTTAATACCCACCACAATCCTTGGAAGAAAATGCTATAAATAATCCTCATTTTACAGAAAGGGAAAGTAAGTCCCAGAAGGAAAGAAAAGAAGGAAGGAAGAGAGAAAGGGAGGGAGTCGGACATGGAAGGCAGCTTTTCTGATAGAAGACAGTTTTATGTGCTGAGAACTTTGGTTCTTATAAGAATTTACGTAGTGTAGCGGAGGTAACTGTAAAAGTAATATTGATGGAGGAACTACAGAAGGTGACTCCAAATGTGCACCTATCCGCCCATCAACTTTATAATTAAATAAAAATACAGCTTTATAAGATACCTTTCATCTGCTTGCTATTTACTTCCACCCCCCACCCTAATCTAATCGAAGTGATAGGAGCAATGCAGATAATTAAGAAATCTTTAAGCTCATTTCTGGTTAACTGTCATCTTCCTATAAAATATTTATAAATTAGCCTTTGCTTTTCAAAGACTGTTTTTTCAGAGAGTCATAGTTTTTGCTTTGAAGAGTTCCCATGTGTAGGTGGGGCCTCCAGCTTCAGGATTATTTGGGCATTTTCACAGATGCTGTCTGGCCACTGGTACTCACCTGGAGTTGTCAGGGGTGGGAGGGGAGGGCTTATTATGCATTTTCTATGTTTAGATCTTCCTGATGTTGTTTTATTTTATTTTTTTTAAAGAAAGGGGAAACGGCTGGCGTGCCAGTTCTCTCAGGAACTGTTTAACAGCTAAAGCTGTCCACCAGTTGTAGAGCTGTGGTGCATATCCACCAGACTCTGAGAGACACATTTTCAAAGTTCGTGTATGGGACAAATGCCAGAAAATCTGCTTTGAATTGTGTCCCGGGAAGGCTTACTCTCTCCAGTTTTGTGGGCCTTGAGAGGGATTCTCACAAGCACTCAGCAGAATCAGGTGGGTGGTTTGGGACTTGGAATCCAGTTGGCATCTACCCCAGAGAGTCTGGTGTGTCTGTTTGCTGTGGCTGCTGAAACAAATTACTACAAACTTGGTGGCTTAAACAGCGTAAATGTCTTCTCTCAGAGGTCTGGAGGCCAGAAGTCTGAAGCGAAGGTTTATCAGTAAGATCAGCAACTTCTGGAGGTTCTGAGGGAGAATCCGTACCATACTTCTGCATTGGCAGGCAGATTCGTTACCACCAGTGCCACCTGGGAAAGCCCTGGGTACAAGCCGCTCTACCAGCTTCTCTACTGGTGGCTGCCTTGGCGTTCCTTGGCTTGCAGGAGATCCCTCCAGTCTCTGCCTCTCTTCACCTTGCCTTTTTCCTTGTATAACTCCTCTCTTTCTCTTTTAAGGGCACTTGTCACTGTATTTAGGACTCACCATTATGCATGATAGAGGCTTCCCAGGTGGCTCAGTGGAAGGAATCCACCTGCAAATACAGGAGAGTCAGGAGACACGGGTTCGATCCCTGAGTTGGCAAGATCTCCTGGAATAGGAAGTGGCAACCCACGTCCGTATTCTTGCCTGGAAAATTCCATGGACAGAGGCGCCTGGCAGGGCACAATCCATGGGGTTGCAGAGTCAGACATGACTGAGCATGCACAGACACATTATGCATGATGATCTCATCTTGAGCTCCTTCATTTACATTTGCAAAGGCCCTTTTTTCCAAATAAAGACACACTCATGGGCTTTGGATGCACACATCTTTTGTATGAGCATCCAATCAGCCCATCCCATGTGGTGAATTGAGATGGTTTCCCACGATCTGCTGGGATAAGGTTCGGTATGGACTAAGCAGTGGGATGAAAAGGCATCTGATGCTCCTAAGCATGCTGCATCTTCCCCTCAGTCTCACAGTGGTCCTCCATGTCTGAAAGCTATGGCCCTCACATGGTTGTGTCTCTGTATAGAGCTCCTGCAGCTATGACTGTTGAGGAGAGGGGCTGATGGAGATTGTCCAACACTTATTTGCCTCTAGAGAATGGCTCTGGGGTTGGGAGCTGGGTTTCAAAAATTATAGTTGCCCATCAGAGCTTATCCTAGGTTTATGAGCCTCAAACTTGATTAAATATAAAAATCACTCAGGGAATTTATTAAGAACAGAAATTCTCCATCCTCAACCTATATTAGTTTGCTAAGGGCTGCTGTAACAAAATGCTACAGACTGGGTGCCTTAAACAACAGAAATTTGTTTTCACACAGTTCTGGAAGCTGGAAGTCCAAAATTCAGATATCAGCAGGTTTGACTTTTCTTGAGTTCTCTGTTTGGCTTTTGGATAAGTGCTTTCTCACCGTGTCCTCTCTGGTTTTTCCTTTGTGGTCATGCACCCCGGTGACTCTCTCTTCTTATAAGGACATCAGTCATATTGCTTGACATTTTCTGAACCACCAGGTGACTTGTGATTTTCCAGTGATCAGTTTCCTTCTGGCTCACCCTTATCCTGAAGTTTTAGTCTTTTGGGATCTTTGCTTTCTGTGTGTGAGTTCTCAAACTACAGTTCTTTGACACCTATTCTCACTCCAGAAAAGAGAAAAAGTTTCTGATTTTCTAAGATTGGAAAATTTCATCATGGAAAAGTAGCTGCCATGCCCACCAATCTCAGTTCTCACTTCCTGCTTTGTCCTGCTAAGTCCCTGTGAAACTGTCAGCTTTCCACTGTTTGGAAGATTTGTTTAAAAAAATTTATCCAGCATGTTTAGTTATTTTCACTACTTTATTGGGTAGCGTGGTCTTCTGTTACTTGACACATGAAAATTTAGAAGCCTATAATTTTTTCTTCTCATCCATTTTTGGGCTTTATCTCTCTTCTTTTTCCCTGTGAAGTTGCTGTCTTTTGCACTGTTGTGGACCTGTCCACGATTCTTTTCCTGGCAGCTTGGGTCTGTCGATTGGTTTGTTTTGTAGCTTAATAGCTGTGTCACATTCATGGATGTCTTATAGAAGTCTTTGGCAATCTTGAAAACAAAGATTATCTCTTTATAAACTGTGGGGAACTAAATCCCATTGATTCTGAGTGCCTGCTTTCTAGCCCTTTGTAACATGAGATACACAAGCATGGGCTTCCCAGGTGGCCCAGCAGGTAGAAGAGCCTGCCTTGCCAACGCAGGAGACCCAGGTTCTATCCCTGCATTGGGAAGATCCTCTGCAGAAGGAAATGGCAACCCACTCCAGTATTCTTGTCTGGGAAATCCCCTGGACAGAGGAGCCTGGCGAGCTACAGCCCATGGGGTCGCAAAGAGTTGGACACGATTTAGCGACTCAACGGCAACAGCAGCAGTTCAGTTCAGTCGCTCAGTCGTGTCTGACTCTTTGCGACCCCATGAATGGCAGCACGCCAGGCCTCCCTGTCCATCACCAACTCCCGGAGTTTACTCAGACTCATGTCCATCGAGTTGGTGATGCCATCCAACCATCTCATCCTCTGTCGTCCTCTTCTCCTCTTGCCTTCAATCTTTCCCAGCATCAGGGTCTTTTCCAGTGAGCTAGTTCTTCCCATCAGGTGGCCAAAGTATTGGAGTTTCAGCTTCAGCAACAGTCCTGCCAATGAACACCCAGGACTGATCTTCTTTAGGATGGACTGGTTGGATCTCCTTGCAGTCCAAGGGACTCTCAAGAGTCTTCTCCAACACCAGTTCAAAAGCATCCATTCTTTGGTGCTCAGCTTTCTTTATAGTCCAACTCTCACATCCATTCATGACTACCGGAAAAACCATAGCTTTGTCTAGATGGACCTTTGTTGGTAAAGTAATGTCTCTGCTTTTTAATATGCTGTCTAGGTCGGTCATAACTTTTCTTCCAAGGAGCAAGCGTCTTTTAATTTCATGGCTGCAATCACCATCTGCAGTGATTTTGGAGCCCTCCAAAATAGTCTGTCACTGTTTCCACTGTTTCCCCATCTGTTTGCCATGAAGTGATGGGACCAGATGCCATGATCTTAGTTTTTTGGATGTTGAGTTTTTAGCCAACTTTTTCACTCTCCTCTTTCACTTTCATCAAGAGGCTTTTAGTTCTTCTTCACTTTCTGCCATAAAAGTGATATCATCTGCACATCTGAGGTTATTGATATTTCTCCCGGCAATCTTGATTCCAGATTGTGCTTCATCCAGCCCAGCATTTCTCATAATGTATTCTGCATATAAGTTAAATTAGCAGGCTGACAGCATACATCCTTGACGTACTCCTTTCCTGATTTGGAACTGGTCTGTTGTTCCATGTCCAGTTCTAACTGTTGCTTCCTGACCTGCAAACAGGTTTCTCAAGAGGCAGGTCAGGTGGTCTGGTATTCCCATCTCTTTCAGAATTTTCCACAGTTCGTTGTGATCCACACAGTCAAAGGCTTTGGCGTAGTCAATAAAGCAGAAATAGATGTTTTTCTGAAACTCTCTTGCTTTCTCAATGATCCAGCAGATGTTGGCAGTTTGATCTTTGGTTTCTCTGCCTTTTCTAAATTCAGCTTGCACATCTGGAAGTTCACAGTTCATGTACTGTTGAAGCCTGGCTTGGAGAATTTTGAACATTACTTTACTAGCATGTGAGATGAGTACAACTGTGTGGTAGTTTGAGCATTCTTTGGCATTGCCTTTCTTTGGGATTGGAAAGAAAACTGACCTTTTCCAGTCCTGTGGCCACTGCTGCGTTTTCCAATTTTGCTGGCATATTGAGTGCAGCACTTTACCAGCATCATCATTTAGGATTTGAAATAGCTCAACTGGAATTCCATCACCTCCACTAGCTTTATTGGTAGGATGCTTCCTAAGGCCCACTTGACTTCGCATTCCAGAATATCTGGTTCTAGGTTGGTGACCACACCATTGTGATTATCTGGGTCATGAAGATCGTTTTTGTGTAGTTCTTCTGTGTATTCTTGCCACCTCTTCTTAATATCTCCTGCTTCTGTTAGGTCCCTACCATTTCTGCCCTTTATTGTGCCCATCTTTGCATGAAATGTTCCCTTGGTATCTCTAATTTTTTTGAAGAGATCTCCAGACTTTCCCATTCTGTTGTTTAACTCTATTTCTTTGCACTCATCACTGAGGAAGGCTTTCTTATCTCTCCTTGCTATTCTCCCTGCTTTGTACAGCAGTAATACATAGGCATAATCATGACACCACTTAGGTCAGTAAATTGAGAAGAATCTGCACAATACCATGAAATGGTCAGCTTCTAAAATAGGTGTGTGTCTGAGGAAACCAGATCTGAAAGAGACAAGTGCACCCCAATGTTCATTGCAGCACTGTTTATAATAGCCAGGACACGGAAGCAACCTAGATGCCCATCAGCAGATGAATGGATAAGGAAGCTGTGGTACATATACACTATGGAATATTACTCAGCCATTAAAAAGAATTCGTTTGAATCAGTTCTAATGAGATGGATGAAACTGGAGCCCATTATACAGAGTGAAGTAAGCCAGAAAGATAAAGACCATTACAGTATACTAACACATTTGTATGGAATTTAGAAAGATGGTAACGATAACCCTATATGCAAAACAGAAAAAGAGACACAGATGTACAAACAGACTTTTGGACTCTGTGGGAGAAGGCAAGGGTGGGATGTTTCGAGAGAACAGCATCGAAACATGTATATTATCTAGGGTGAAACAGATCACCAGCCCAGGTTGGATGCATGAGACAAGTGCTCGGGCCTGGTGCACTGGGAAGACCCAGAGGGATCGGGTAGAGAGGGAGGTGAGAGGGGGGATTGGGATGGGGAATACATGTAAATCCATGGCTGATTCATGTCAATGTATGACAAAAACCACTACAATATTGTAAAATAATTAGCCTCCAACTAATAAAAATAAATGGAAAAAAAATAAATAAAATAGGTGTGTGTGTGTAGTAAAGAATTTGATTTTTGGCAAAGAGTAGATTGCCTTTTGTCCTCAGCTTCTGGGTGAAAAATCTATTGCTATATGACAGAATGTCTTTGTTTAGGGTGAGGGCTAGTCACGCTAGAAGACCGACTCTGGGCCTGAGTGGGGGGCTTTGGGTCACACAGTGTCACTCGACCTGGGTACTGAGTTCATTTGCATGAACAATCAGTCGATCATGTCAATATGTTAACACTGTTACAATGAAAACTCTGGACACTGAAGCTCAGGTGAGCCTCTGGTTGGCAATGCTGTGTGTATGGTCACATGTGAGCACCAAGAGGGCGAGTTGTCCTTACTCCTAGGGAAAAAGACAATGAAAACTTTCTGTTTGAAGCCCATCGGTTTCTGATCTGTGTGCCTCTTCCTTTGCCTTATTTTATATGGATCCTTTGCTGAATAAACCATAACCTTGACTATAAGAGGTTTCTGTGAGTTCTAGAGAGTTCTTGTAGCAAATTACTGAAACTGAGCAGGGTTTTGGGAACACTTTGAACTTGAAGTTGTGTCAGCAGAGAGAGCAGTCTGGTGAAGGACTGCCTCCTCAACCTTTTCATTTTGGCCAACACTGGGCAGTGAGTGTATGTGTGCATGTGTGTGCGCGCGCGTGTGTGTATGCATGTTATAATACTGGAGTTGTAATGAGAACAGCCGGAGGCTATAATATATTAATCAACCTTAGATATTTTTCTTCCTTGCACCTTTTTTTAATTGGGGTATAGTTATTTTACAATATTGTGTTGGTTTCTGCTGTACAATGAAGTGAATCAGCTACATGTATACGTATATCCCTTACGTCTTGAGCCTCCCCCACATCGCACCCATCTAGCTCATCACAGAGCATCGAGCGGAGCTCCCTGCGCTATGCAGCAGGTTCCCATTAGCTGTCTGTTTTATACATGGCAGTGCATATACGTCAACCCCAATCTCCCAACTCATCCCCCCACCACCGGTGTCCACCTATCATTCTCTACATCTGTGTCTCTTTTCCTGCCCTGCAAATAGGTCCACCTGTACCATTTTTCTAGCTTCTATATATATGTGTGTTAATATATGATATTTGTTTTTCTTTTTCTGACTTCCTTCGCTCTGTATGACACATTCCCCGTCCATCCACATCTCTGTAAATGACTCAACAGCATTCCAATGCTATGAGATTAGAAATCCTTTCATTTTTATATTCAACCTGCTGACCGTGACACCTTTCCTACTGGTCTTTTAGTTCAAAACCAAACTCTGGTTATTCCAGGGTGGGTGTCCTGTTCACACCCCCATGTGCGTGGTACTCATTTGCAGTTCTTGTTGGTCTGTGTTTACTTGGCCTGAAACTCTGCTTAAAGAAAGAGAGTGGATTCACAGGAGTGTTATTTTTCCTGCATAGATTTGGGACTTCATAAATCACAGTGACAAGAAATGCGAGGATGGTTTCTTTCTGTTCTTGAGAAGATTGGAACAGGAGAGGCATGCAGGTTCCAGTACGGTTTTGTAATTTTTCCCAGTGGTAGCACCATGAGAAGGATTCCAGCAGGGTGGCTCCTCAGCCCTAAGTAGGTAATTCTCTAGCTGAGCGTTCCTGCAATGAAAACGCAGCGACATCCCCCAGTGTCACTTGGGCCGTTTAGTGCCTGCTGCGGAACTCCTGGCAGATAATGATGAAATTGTCAAGATTTCCTTTTTGTTCCCGTCCAAGCAGGCAGGGCATCATTTTTATCCCCCAGTTTACTACATGAATCAATCCTTTTGTACGTGATTGGTGGGACTGTGCATGCTTTCAGAAACTGTCTGGATTCATACCTGGCAGACTGGCTTGTTGAGCAGTAGTTCTGCAAGTGAGAAAGAAAAAGTGATGATTTTCACATGTCCCCACATTGAATTATAAAGCAGTCAAAAAAGATTGCTATATTCTTGCCTAGTGTTTGGTTTTGATCATTTTAATTCTTAGATATATGCCATCCAGAAATTAAATATAAGAAGAATATTTAAAAATTTGGTATTTTGCAGATTGTGGCTGATAGGGGAGGAGACACATGTGGCAAGGTGGACAGGTAGAAGGAAAAGGAATACCTAGTAAATGTTTTAATTCCTGTAAAGCTTGATGTGCTTGAATGGTACATATTTCATTTTCCTACAATGCTTCATTGCAAAAGAATCTGTCCAGTTTGGTTTAATTCCTGCCTTGAGGCCATTCACAGGGCACTCTCTAGGTAAAGCCCCATGCATGCCTCCATGCATAAAGGACAAGGGGTTATGCATCAATTAACCTGTCAGAAAATTTTTGTCAAAGGAATATCTATAGTAAAAACAATTCCATTTGTCTATGGAATATCCACAGTGAAAAAAATTCTAAGATTTGGAGATCAACACATGTTCATGGGTATAGTACTTTCGAGAGACCAGAAAAATACAGAAATACGACAGGAAAAATTAGAGGTAGATCTTACTTTGCTGAAGTTAGAGGAGTCATTTGCGTTGAAAGCAATCCCTGGTAAAATTAAAATTTGATTTATTGTATAAATACTCATTTTCATCTAACATATTTAGGAAGAAATTGTGTTAGTAGTTCAATCGTCTCCAACTTGTTGCAACCCCATAGACTGGCGCCTGCCAGGCTCCTCTGTCTGTGGGATTCTCCAGGCAAGAACACTGGGAGTGGGTTGCCATTTCCTTCTCCAGACTTATTTAGGAATATGTCTATCTTAAAAAGAAAACCTGCCCTTTAATTTCTGCACCATAAAACAAATATTAGTGAATCCCACAGATAAGGTTTATTTGTTATTGTGTTAAGAAAGGGAAATGCTCAATGCAAAGATTCATATAACCTAAGAGGATGCCAATTAAAAATGAGCTTAATTCTCTGACTAAAAGATAGAAATTAGTGTACTTAGAATGTTCTCCACACTTTGGTATCTTACTACGGAGTCCATGGATGGGCTCTGGTGCATCCGCAGATGAAATTATGTAGGATATTGTGCTTGGACATATGTGCATTTGGAGCGGAGGTGGTCTACTTCTTTGGCACCACTCTGAGTTTAGACATGGGGCAGAGAGAATGCCCTAACATTTCTGTACCTTCTTAGTCTGGGATAAAAGCACGGCCAGAACCCTGTGCTGGTCCTTTTCATTTTGGAGGTTCTACTTCCAGAATTTTAAAATATACGTTAATTTGGTCATAAGGACACAAAGTAAGACCTGGGGCCTCCTCAGCTATGTTATCACTTTTTTCCAGTTTATCAGTGAGCTTTCTAGATTATCTTGGAGTTGAATTTAGAAGCTAGTAGTGTTTTTACTGAGTGCAGTTCTAGGGTACTAAGGAGAAACTCTGTATATGTGTGTTTCATATCTGAAAAATAGTAGGTATTGAAAAGACATGTACTGAGTAAATGGATGAATGAATAAAATGCATTTCAAAATGAATGAATCACCAAATATTTATTTTAATTTTTTAAAGTTACTATATATTTTTTTAAATTATTTAATTTTATTTATTTATTTATTTATTTATTGCTACACTGGGTCTTCGTTGCTTTATCCAGGCCCTGTCCAGCTGCAGCAAGCAGGCTCGAAGGCAGGCTCAGTAGTTGTGGCACACGGGCTTATTAATCGTTGCTTCCCAGCATGCGGAATCCTCCTGTGCCAGGGATGGAACCTGCGCCCGCTGCATTGGCAGGTGGTCTCTTATCCACTGTGCTACCAGGGAAGTCCCCAAATGTTTAGAATTATGTAATTAAACTTTTTTTAGTGTCACAATTTCTTTATTCATTTATTTACACTTTTAATAAAAATTGGATCTTTTATATACTCGGACTTGGCTGAAATTCAGAGATTAAAGAGCTCCCCCATATAATGAAGGGGAGCTGACAAATAACAAGGCATTGTAATCTAACTTCTTAAATGAAGCCCATGCTTGTTTAAAACAGGGAATTGGAAAAGAGGATTGAAACAAGGCTTCTTCTGTTTCCCCTGTGATCTTCAGCAGGAGAAGGCTACCCACCCATACTGGTCATCAATGATTTTGTCTATGTTTCCATAAAATCTTTGAGTAATTGGTACATTTTTGTTTGTGTAATTTTAGCTATCCAACTTGACAAAGTCAATCTTCAAGTGTACTGTGCCTGGTCTCTCCTGGATAACTTTGAGTGGAACCAGGGATATAGCAGCCGGTTTGGTCTCTTCCACGTTGATTCTGAAGATCCAGCAAGACCCCGAGTCCCTTACACATCAGCCAAGGAGTATGCTAAGATCATCCGAAACAATGGCCTGGAGGGACCTCCGTAGAAAACACAGCTGGGTAATTTCACCTGGAGAAGGACTCTCTGCCCTCGGAAATGGAGTCTGCTTTGGTGATCCTGAAGACATCCTCAAGTTGCGTTGGTAACCAGTGTGTTACCAGCTGATCTGTGATCATGAAGTCTGAATATGTAGTGCCTGGAAATTATTTAATGATGGCTTTTACTCTATTTGTATTTGATCAATGAGGCTTTTGAAAAAGTAGAAAACCACTGCAATGGATTTTTGTATTAAGAAATCAGATGGACTTGGTAGCTTCAATTTAAATCCTTAGACTTTTTTTTCTAGAAAAAGTAATGCAAAATTTATAAACAGGGTGTGCTCATGATTTGCAGCTCTAACAGATCGCTTAATTTAAGAAGGCTTGTTTATGAATCTATTTTTTTGTTTACATGAACTGTTATTTGCCTTAGCAGGTCCACTGTCCATAACTTTCTACTATTTAATCTAGTATAGATATCAAAATTAAAAGTTAGTCACATTATCAGAGAACTTCAGGAGAGAGCTCTGCAGAGCTGAAAAGAAAAAGAACTGGCAGAGTATCTGAAATTGTATTTGAACATTTGGAAAACTTATGAATAGACTTGATAGAACTGATGATGCATTTAAAAAATTAATAAAGGGCACATTAAAAAAGTCACATTATATCTTTATACATTCTATTCACCAAAGGAGTTAATTAATAACCTACTTAATAAAATTGATTGATTCATGTGTTTGGCACATAGCTATGCATGAGCAAGTACATGTCTCTCTTGCCTGATAAACTTTTGGAAAATAGTAAATTAATAACACAAACCAGAATGCGAATAGCAAAAGAAGTATTTGAGCATTGTCATTTAACAACAATTGGATTTCTACACTATTAGTTAGTTAGTTCAGTCACTCAGTCGTGTCCGACTCTGCGACGCCATGGACTGCAACATGCTAGGCTTCCCTGTATATCACCAACTCCCTGAGCTTGCTCAAACTCATGTTCCGCAAGTCGTTGATGCCATCCAACCATCTCATCCTCTGTTGTCCTCTTCCCCTCCTGCCTTCAATCTTTCTCAGGATCAGGGTCTTTCCCAATGAGTCAGTTCTTCATATCAGGTGGCCAAAGTATTGGAGTTTCAGCTTCAGCATCAGTCCTTCCAATGAATATTCAGGACTGATTTCCTTTAGGATGGACTGGTTTAATCTCTTTTCAGTCCAAAGTACTCTCAAGAGTCTTCTCCAACACCATAGTTCAAAAGCATCAATTCTTCGGCACTCAGCTTTCTTTATAGTCCAACTCTCACATCCATACATGACCACTGGAAAAACCATAGCTTTGACTAGATGGACCTTTTTTGGTAACGTAATGTCTCTGCTTTTTAATATGCTGTCTATATTGGTCATAGCTTTTCTTCCAAGGAGCAAGCGTCTTTTAATTTCATGGCTGCAGTCACTATCTGCAGTGATTTTGGAACCCAAAAAATAAAGTCTGTCACAGTTTCCATTGTTCCCCATATGTTTGCCATGAAGTGATGGGACCGGATGCTATGATCTTAGTTTTTTGAATGTTGAGCTTTAAGCCAACTTTTTCACTCTCCTTTCACTTTCATCAAGAGGCTCTTTAGTTCCTCTTAGCTTTCTACCATAACGGTGGTGTCATCTATATATGAGGTTATTGATATTTCTCCCAGCAATCTTGATTCCAACTTGTGCTTCATCCAGCCTGGCATTTTGCATGATGTACTCTGAATATAGGTTAAATAAGCAGGGTGACAATGTACAGGCTTGACGTACTCCTTTCCCAATTTGGAACCAGTCTGTTGTTCCATGTCCGGTTCTAACTGTTGCTTTTTGACCTACATACAGATTTCTCAGGAGGCAGGTAAGGTGATCTGGTATTCCTATCTCTTTCAGAATTTTCCACAGTTTGTTGTGACCTACACGGTCAAAGGCTTTGGCATAATAGTGACACCACATTAAAAACAAAAGAATGAGCAGGGTATAGTCTCTACTTTTGGGTATTTTTAAAAATTAAGGATCCATTAGAACATTGATGACAACCAGGAAATAAACGTGAGTTAACTGACTGACATGAGCAGAAGCAAAGGAGGGTATAGTTTGTACCTTGGTGTTTGAAATGTCTAAGATTTATGTGAGGGTGGTTGGACTTGGATATTTTACTGAGCTTCCTCAGTAAAGCCTGAAGGAGATGTAGGGCCCCCTCTGGACTTCATGGCTTCACTCCAGTGAATCTTTTACATATGTACAGTTTGTGCCTTCACATACATATTCAAGTAATACTTACTAAACATTCATGTATCAGGCTTGAAGTGGTGAGATAAGTGTTATCACCCCATTTTGCAGACTGAGAAACTGAGGCCACACCAATGATCTTCTTCCTTAAGCCACTTCAATATTTACTGGCCATGGCTCTTCCCTAGCATCAGCCCTGTTTCTGTCTAGCACAGTCTAGATCGGTTCAGTTCAGTTCAGTCACTCAGTCATGTCCAACTCTTTATGACCCCATGGACTAGAGCATGCCAGGCCTCCCTGTCCATCACCAACTCGCGGAGTTTACTCAAACTCATGTCCATTGAGCCGGTGATGCCATCCAACCATCTCATCCTCTGTTGTCCCCTTCTCCTCCCGCCTTCAGTCTTTCCCAGCATCAGGGTCTTTTCACATGAATCAGTTCTTCGCATAAGGTGGCCATCAGTCTAGATCAGGGTGTCATGGAAGTCGTCTCTGCATTTTTTTTTTTTTAAGTAAAAAAGAAACAAATGTATGGAGTTACTTTATGCAGGAGGAAATGGGGAAGTTGGTTTTCTGTACTCTCCTTCTGCTTTCTTGAGGAAATGGCAGATGTTTTGTGATTCTCCTAAGGCTTCAGGCCTGAGCAGACGTCCTGTCATTTTTAAAAAACACTATGGTCACTGCTATATTTAAAATGTATAACCAACAAGGACCTACTACTGTATACCACATGGAACTCTGCTCTCCCTTATGTGGTAGCCTGGATGCAAGGGAGGGTTTGGGGGAGAATGGATGCATGTATATGTATGGTTGAGTCCCTTTGCTATTCGTCTGAAACTACCACAACGTTGTTAAGTGGCTATACTCCAATACAAAATAAAAAGTTAATAACAACAAAACACTGTGGTCAATTTCTGGACTGTTTTCATGTTCATAATCAGGAAATTATTTGTATCAAAGTACATTCTCTCAGCAACTTTTGTCAGAGTGAGAAAGAAATGGTCGTAGTAGTTCAATAAATGTGGATGCACTAGGGAAAATTATATTAAGATTAAAATGGTGTACATAGGAAATTCTATTACATCTTTGCCACTGGTTTGTTATTTTTATTGTTCAGTGAGACATAATCTCACAATTTGTGTTCATTTAGACAGCAGGTTTCCAAATCTTATTTTATTCCTCTCCTATCCAGCCTGTCTTTTTCATTTTTACCGTGTATCTTGTTTACAATGTATGTGCCTTTCCTTATATTATCTTGCAAGATAACTGAGCTTTCCTTTTAATTAGAACGTTGCTTTGAATATTACTTAACCTACAGGACATATTTATAAGTTTTACAACAATACAAATGAGCATTGTATTTTCGTTACCAAAACCAGAAAATTGTTACTTGCACTGTGATAAAATGATCTGTCACTTTTGGTCTGCCAGGTGAAACAAACAATCTAGCTGCAATGGCCATGCAGCCTGGCAGTGTGGTGGCCTCCACAGACTTCTGCTGTGTTTGAAAGGCCAGCTCTTTGTCCCAGTGATGGATCAACCAAAGCGCTTCCCTCGTTAGCCCTGTAAATAATAATTAAAATAGGTTAAAGAGAGGGGTAAAAAATCCACCAGCACAAACCCTAACAGCCTTGGTAGGATTTTAATTAATGTTATTTTTAAATTGCTTGTATTGGCATTTGGGAACAAAATTGATTGGCTTTTGCCTGTCAGAGAAACAGAACTTGGATTCTTTAGACGGAAAAACAGGAGTTGTTAATTATACTTAAAAATCCATAGATACTGGACTTCAGATGTCTTGAAGGTCATCAGAGGCTTGTAAAGCACATGTTTTATGTCTGTTTTATCTAAGGAGAAACTTGAATATCACAGTGATGGATTGGATCCACTTGTATTTCTCTTTACCCTCCTACTTTGATTTTTTTTTTTTTTAAAGAGATGTGAACACATTATTAGCATCCTGGGGATCACTTTTAGAGTTTTGTTTTTGATAGTTTTAATTTTAGGGTAATTCATTTCTGAGTTCCTAAAAACATGCTGAAAGTAAGAGTATTCCCTTTTCATTTTGTTATGTGGGGCTGGTTTTAAAATTCCTGTGAACACCAGGAAATGTCCGCTTAAGTCCTTTATTGAATGAATAGTACAAGTTCTCATTAAGAAACCCATAAACTAAGACACTTGCAACCTTGGTATTTGGCAGCAGAGTGCCAGTCAGGCTTTTGTGGTCTGGGAATTTGTGTTTGACCTGTAGGTTTTAATTATTTTTGTGAATGAGAGAATAATGAATACATTTGTAATATATTGAAAAAATTCCCCAGCACTGGCTGACCAAAAAGTAGATTTATATGGTAATCCTTAGACACCAACTCTATTGCTCAGTGCTAGGCAGAAAGAAAACAGAAGATTGAGCTTCATTATTGAGAGAACAGAATAAATCAAAGCTGATGGAATTAATACTGTTTAATTACTAGCAGTGTTCCCTACCTGGAGAGCACATACTCATCACTGATCATGATATTTTAGGCCCTAGTTGTCCTGGGAGGGATATAGTACACAGCACAAAGCATGATGAGCCTCAAAGAATGAAATTAGAAGACGTTTTGATATAGAGGCACTCATGGTGGCCTTATAGTGATGGGCTGTGGCAGCAGGAAGGGAGAAGAAACCTCATAGATGGTGGCAGTAGGTGAGAGCATTACTTTGCTAGCGTGTGAGATGAGTGCGATTGTGCAGTAGTTTGAACATTCTTTGGCACAAACTACTGCACAATTACACTCATCTCACACGCTAGCAAAGTAATGCTCAAAATTCTCCAAGCCAGGCTTTAACAGTACGTGAACTGTGAATTTCCAGATGTTCAAGCTGGATTTAAGGCAGAGGAACCAGAGATCAAATTGCCAACATCCGCTGGCTCATTGAAAAAGCAAGAGAGTTCTAGAAAAACATCTACTTTTGCTTTATTGACTATGCCAAAGCCTTTGACTGTGTGGATTACTACAAACTGTGGAAAATTCTGAAAGAGATGAGACTACCAGACCACCTGACCTACCTCCTGAGAAACCTGTATGCAGGTCAGGAAGCAACAGTTAAAACTGTACATGAAACAACAGGCTGGTTCCAAATAGGGAAAGGAGTATGTTAAGGCTGTATATTGTCACCCTGCTTATTTAACTTATATGCAGAGTACATCATGAGAAATGCTGGGCTGGAAGAAGCACAAGCTGGAATCAAGATTACCGGGAGAAATATCAATAACCTCAGATATGCACCACCCTTATGGTAGAAAGCCAAGAGGGACTAAAGAGCCTCTTGATGAAAGTGAAAGGAGAGTGAAAAAGTTGGCTTAAAGCTCAACATTCAAAAAACTAAGGTCATGCATCCAGTCCCATCACTTCATGGCAAATAGATAGAGAAACAATGGAAACAGTGACAGACTTTATTTTTTGGGGCTCCAAAATCACTGCAGATGGTGACTGCAGCCATGAAATTAAAAGACGCTTGCTCCTTGGAAGAAAAGCTATGACCAACCTAGACAGCATATTAAAAAGCAGAGACATTACTTTGTCAAAAAAGGTCCATCTGGTCAAAGTTATGATTTTTCCAGTAGTCATGTATGGATGCGAGAGTTGGGACTATAAAGAAAGCTGAGCGACGAAGAATTGATGCTTTTGAACTGTTGTGTTGGTGAAGGACTGCAAGGAGATCCAACCAGTCAGTCCTAAAGGAAGTCAGTCCTGAATATTCATTGGAAGGACTGATGCTGAAGCTGAAACTCCAATACTTTGGCCACCTGATGCAAAGAACCGATTCATTGGAAAAGAACCTGATGCTGGGAAAGATTGAAGGCAGAAGGAGAAGGGGATGATAGAGGATGAGATGGTTGGATGGCATCATTGACATGATGTACACGAGTTTGTGTAGGCTCTGGTAGTTGGTGATAGACAGGGAAGCGTGGCATGCTGCAGATCATGGGATCTCAAAGAGTAGGACATGACTGAGCAATTGAACTGAACTGAACTGAGTAGGTGAGATGGGGAGATGGCAGAAGCTCTGGGTTAGATTCCCAATTGTGAGAGTTAATGCCTCTTGTGGAGGATAAATGGAGCCCAGTTTTCCAGGATTTCGCAAGGTCTCTAAGTATCACCTGACCCATAACTGGTTTATGTGACCTTGCTTGAGTGGTGGTGTTGGTCCCTGATACCAGGCCCATAAGGGCTTATCGGGTGGCTCAGTGGTAAAGAACTCACCTGCCAATGCAAAAGATGTGAGTTTGATCCCTAGATTGGGAAGATACCCTGGAGTAGGAAATTGCAACCTGCTCCAGTATTCTTGCCTAGACAATTCCAGGGACAGAGGAGCCTGGCAGCCTACTGTCCATGGGGTCACAAAAAGCCAAACATGACTCAGAGAATGAGCACACACAGAAACACCAGGTCAATAGAGTGTAATCATTAAGAATCTTTAAGTACCAATTCCCCTGCATTTAAATCATATCTCTGACATGGGAGACCTCGGTTCGATCCCTAGATAGGGAAGATCCCCTGACGAAGGGGATGACAACCCACTCTAGCTAGTATTCCTGTCTGAAAAATTCTACAGACAAAGGAGCCTGGTGGGCTACAGTCCATATTGTTGCAAAGAGTTGGACACGACTGAGTGACTAGCACTTTCACTTTCTGATATGTGACATGAAGTACCTTACTGAGTGTCCCTGAGCCTCAGTTTCCCTACCTGTAAAATGGGCTCCTCATAAGGCTGTTGTGAGGGTTAAACAAGCTGATAGATGTCACATGTTCAGAGATGTTGGACATGATAAGTGTGAGCCATTATTTTTACTTCTTCTGGTTCCTGCAAAGGTTTTTGCTCTGGAAACTTGTGATTCACTGTCTCTCCAATTTTTGTGACAGCATTTTTCTCCTGTGACCTCAATTCTCTGAAAGATCTATGAAGAACTGTTCGTTTTCAGTTTGTTTGGCTTTCTTCTTGTCCTTAGGACAGGAGCAATGACTTACAAGCTCCTTACACATTGGACTGGCAACTGAAAGTTGCCATTACTTTTATAGTAATTTGAAGTGGTTTCCAGCAGCCTAATCAGTACATATTTATCAAACTAAACTGTGCAATGCATTGTAGAGATGCAAGACTCAGACAACTCATGGTCTGGTTTGGGAACTAGAAGAGAGACACGAAATGATGATAAATGATGCTGGGTGAATTTTCCAGATGCTAAGAGGGGGAGGAAATCAACCCTGAGTATTCATTGGAAGGACTGATGCTTAAGCTGAAGCTCCAGTACTTTAGCCACCTGATGCAAAGAGCTGACTCATTGGAAAAGACCCTGATGCTAGGCATGATTGAGGGCAGGAGGAGAAGGGGGTGACAGAGGATGAGATGATTGTATGGCATCATCGACTCAATGGGCATGAGTTTGAACAAACTCTGGGAGATAGTGAAGGGCAGGGAAGCCTGGTATACTGCTGTCCATGGGGTCACAAAGAGTTGGACATGACTGAGCAACTGAACACCACCACCAAAGAGGGGAGAGAGTTCTCTGCTCGGTAGGGTGGTCAGATATGACTCCATAGGTAAGGAAAAACAATGTAATGTAAAAATAGTATATTAAAAATATGAAAGTGGAAAGCATACATTTTGCTGGGGTAGGAGGCAGGGTCTAGGCCAGTTCTCCTTAGGAGAGCAGATGGGCAGTTTGGGACCAATTTATTATCTCTGTCACAATAATGTTTTTTGTTTGCCCTTCTTGATGGCAATCAGCTTTGAGGTCTTAATATTTCTAGTCTGTAGTGTGATATCTGGCGTAACTAAGCAACTTATAACTGGTATTAAATATTTGACCTCTGATTTTTCTTCCCCTCATCTGTATTTAAGAATTAAAATAAAACTACCTATTGGGAATTCCCTGGCAGCCCAGTGGTTAGGACTCCAACAGTCTACTGCAGGGGGCACTCTTTCTATCTCTGGTAGAGGAACCAAGATCCCAAGCACAAAAAAACCACCATAAAACAACACAAAAAAGTCCTACTTTGTAGGACTATAGTGAGAATTTATTTATTTATTTATTTAGCCACCCTGCATGGTATGGGGATTTTAATTCCCTGACCAGGGATTGAACTTGTATCCCTCATATTTCAAGTGCTCAGTCTTAACCACTGGGCTGCCAGGGAAATCCTCATAGTGAAAATTTAGATGAGATGGTACAGTTAACATAACTTAGAACACTCTCCCCTCAGTGATAATTACAGTGTCCTTTAAAGGGTAGCTAGTACTGTTTTTTCTATTAATATTAGTGAAAAGACTCAAAAATTAGGGAATTCATTTCAGGCAGTCACCTCTTGCTACATGCTCACTTTGCTTCCTTATCCCTTTCATTGGTACTAAAGCAGTGATTTGGTGAAGGGCATTCATTAGCAGATCTAAGAAAGCAGCAGCTCATCCTTTTGGCCATGGAGGGTTATTCTTCTCTGGGCTAGAGTTCCAATTCAGTGCTTCATTCCTCCATTACTTTTCTAGATCCACCCTGCCCAGGGGATGGAGGGCTGCCTTCCAGAGAGTGACTTGCCTTTCTAAAGCTGCTGCCTGCTGAATAAAGATTTGGGAACCACCCTGCTTCCCAGAATCACTGCAGATGGTGATTGCAACAATGAAATTAAAAGACGCTTATTCCTTAGAAGGAAAGTTATGACCAATCTACACAGCATTTTAAAAAGCAGAGGCATTACTTTGCCAACAAAGGTCCGTCTAGTCAAGGCTATGGTTTTTCCAGTGGTCATGTATGGATGTGAGAGTTGGACTATAAAGAAAGCTGAGTGCAGAAGAATTGATGCTTTTGAACTGTAGTGTTGGAGAAGACTCTTGAGAGTCCCTTGGACTGCAAGGAGATCCAACCAGTCCATCCTAAGGGAGATCAGTCCTGGGTGTTCATTGGAAGGACTGATGTTGAAGCTGAAACTCCAGTACTTTGGCCACCTGATGCGAAGAGTTGACTCATTTGAAAAGACCCTGATGCTGGGAAAGATTGAGGGCAGGAGGAGAAGGGGAACGACAGAGGATGAGATGGTTGGATGGCGTCATAGACTCGATGGACCTGCGTTTGGGTGGACTCTGGGAGTTGGTGATGGACAGGGAGGCCTGAAATGCTGTGGTTCATGGGGTTGCAAAGAGTTGGACACGACTGAGTGACTGAACTGAACTGAACTGCTTCCCAGGTAGCTCAGCTGGTAAAGAATCCGCCTGCAATATGGGAGACCTGGGTTCGGTCCCTGGAGAAGGGAACAGCTACCCACTCCAATAGCCTGACCTGGAGAATTCCATAGATGGAAGAGCCTGGTGGGCTACAATCCATGGGGTCACAAAAAGTCAGACACAACTGAGCAATTAACACTTTCACTGCTTCAAATATGATTCTTTGTTGGGCTCCATGACTCTTTTGTGGGTTCAGTTCACATGTCAGGCAGAACCGAAAACATTTTATTTGCATAGCCACAGAGAAGACTGGTGTAGAAATCACACTTGTTTTCTACTCTCTCTCTCTTTTTCCTCCCCATAAATGACAATACATGGCTCTTAGCACTTTAATAGACTGCGAATTGATTTGTGTGCAAGATGGAATTAGTGAAAGGGTTTGACTGAGAATAATTTTTTTTTCTCTTTTCTGTGTTCCATTTTACAGTAGAATGGGCTCTGAACACCTTCCAGATTCTCTTCCTTCTGATCACACTGTCTATTATAATTCCGCCCGATGGCAAACTTCTCCTTATTGACTCTAAATTACATTTAATCCTGTTAGGATCACTTTTTATTGAAAGGCATGCATTGTGATGGCGTTGACAGGAGTCCAGAAGCCAAGATGCCCAGCTAGAGGAAAATAAACTCTTGGAGTTTCCTAATGCTTGTCATTTTCATGCTGGGCCCAGCTGTGTAGCCTCTTGAAGGATGTAGAGGATTGGGGTGTTCAGTGCCGATAATGGTGGGCTCCTGGGTGGTGTGGAAAACTCTCCACCACAAGGAAGTAATCTTTTGAGCCCAGTGGACTAAGAACCAAAGGCCATTTTGTGCTAAGATAGTATAATTCTATTAGTGAAAGGCCCTTGCAGGGGGAAATTGCCTGTGCTAAAATCTGTGCACAAATTAAAATAACTGGGCTAAGGGGGGAAATATCTCTATAAAAGGCTTTATAACTCTATTGGATAATAATATCCTTGTCACATTCGGAGTTGGGGACCTAAAGATACAGGAGCTATTTTTAAACAACATATGGGCCTTCTCTACTAAACTTTAGATTAGACAATACATCCATTCTTGGGTACTTATTTGACAAATTTGAATGCTATGCCAAAGCATACTTTTGTTCTTATCAAGAAGAAGGGAGAACAGAAATCTGTGAATATTATTGCGGTGTGTTGACACCTTATAAGATTTATGTAATCTAAAAGCCCTATTTTGGCTAAATGTTTTGTGTCTGTAAGTTCCCTGTAATTTGCATGGGATTTTTTTTTTTTTTTGGCAAGGAGTATTGTTAATATTTCTGTTTGATATGGCTTGTAAAATTTATTTAAATGCACACCTCTGTTTGGAATCGCTTCATTAGGAAGGGGTGTAATGGGAAAAAGAAAAAGCTGTCAGCACAAATGCTGCTCCTCTTCCAGGGTGACAGAAGTCGAAAGTCCAAAGGACTATAGCAGCTGAATAGCTAACTCCATGTATCACAGGGCTGACTGCATGGCAGCCCCTCCTCACTGATTGGATGACAGCTGCGGATTTAAAGTTTACACTACATTTCTCTAATTCTATGACAAAGACAACGTGAGCAACAGACTGGCACATATTTGAAAATTATGTCATGGAAGTAAATACACAGTTTATAATTCTATAAAAGAAGGAAGGCAACATTTATTCTGGAATTAACCTATAACAAAACAGGTAATTCTTTGAACTCTCACAATGGACTAGAGTATCTAGTCCTGGTACATCTTTCTCCTAAATTATAGCAAAATTAAGATAATAACCAACTGGTTTTACTTCCTCCTGCCCTTCTGTCTCCTTTCATTCTCTTCCTCCTCCCGACCTCCCTGTTTTCCTTCCCTCCTTTTCTCCCTTTCATTTTTTTTCCCTATCTCATTCTCTTCCTAACTCTCCATCTACTCACTTATTTGTTCACCCACTTGTTCACTTAGTCCTGCTCTTATCCTTTCATGAGACATGTATTAAGAACCTATTTTAGCTCAGGCATGGTATGACTACATTTTGATCAAGACACACACAGCTTTGGTCCTCATGAAGCTTACAATTTGTGTGGAAATGGTGCCGGATTCCCCAAAGAAAGACCTACCTGCTCAGGCACCCGCCAGAGATGTGCCCTCCCCTTCCTATTTAAAAATTAAGCTTGGTATATGATACTTGGAGTAAAGCGTTGGAGCAGTCCTCATGGGAAATAAAATCTTGCTGGACATCTTAAACTTAGTTAAAAGTTTTGATTTTCTTCTTAATTTCAAAATCCATATGGTGTTGGAAGAGACACCATTATCCTGTCAGAGCTTAGGGCCTCTAGAAATCTTAATTGAGAACATGTGGGGAACAAGTAATTAGATAGTGACATTGAACAAGTAATTAGAAGTGTGATGAGGACGGTAGAGGAGAAGCAGAGTGCTAAGGAGCATGTGACGGGGGGCCTAACCTCCCTTCTTTTTTCTTGATGAAATCCAAGACATGCACATTTCAAACTACAACGGCATTAAGCCCTTGAAAGGGTTTATATTTACAATTAGCCTGCAGTGCGTAAGGGTTGGAGAGAAGTGATCACTCTTACGGACTGCCTATGAATTGGATAAAAGCACAGTTCTGGGCAGACTAAGAAGGAATTGAAGACCCTTGAGAAAGGATTTGCAGGGCTAGAATAAAGATTTTTTTACCCTGATAAAATTGAATGGTTGAACGATCTTGACTTCAAAAAGTAAAAATCATTTTCTTCATCTCCAAATGGTAAGGAAAAAGGTAAAGTGAAGGTACATGTAACGGACACATCACTGGCGCTGCATAGATAAACTTTAAACATTCTGCTCCTCGTGGCTTTGAGGTCTTCTGGAAGCATAATAGAAAATCTGTTGACATGAAGACTAGTTCCTGGGGTGGCTTTACCATAAACTGAAAGTAGGAACGTATTACATGGTCCTTACGATGTCTGATGGAAAATTGTATGGGAATCATAGGAAGAATGCAGTGCAGTCTGTTGATAGGCTACAAATCAGACATTACAGAATAATTGGGTGACAGCAATTCTGTGGTGTTTCTGGAAGTTCCTGTTTCTGTGCTTTTTGGCAATCTGTCATTTTTGGGGGGGAATCCGAGCTGCCGGTTTTCTCAGTTCCAGTTCTGGCTGGCTGGATGAAATCTTTTGGTCAGGAGTGGCTGTACCTCCTTCAAGAGTAGTGGAGTCTGAGGGGAAAATGCTATAGTTTAAGTATTTAATGCTGTAAAAAACAAAAGAGAAACAGGAAACGAAATATCTTCCTATGAAGCAACCCATTCCTGTTAGGGAATCCCACTCATCATTTTTATTTTCTGGCATATTTCCCCACTGTACAGTTCTTATGATTCAAATTTATTAAGGCTTAACAAATTTAGACCTTAAACAAAAAAACCTTTCTGTCCCCATAAGCTTAAAACCGAGGACGCGTATTACATTGATTGTTCACTTCCTAAGATGCTTTATCTTTAGTCTCATCTGAGCTCCGCCAGTGTGAGCTGTTCTAAGAGAAATAGACTATGCTGAGCCCTGGTGGAAATTTGAACGTCGATGTGTCCTCGAAGCATACCTATAAGATATACTGAGAGCACAGCAAAATTGAGAATCCCCACTGTGGGGTATCCAGAAATCCTTTATTTGGCCGCTAAACTGTTCATAGAGCTTATCACTTTCAAGTGGCGACAGAAAATCATTGAGAAAGGTCCTTCCAGTCCAGCAATGACAAAGAAAACATCCCTGAGCATCAGTTGTCCTGGTGGTGGTTGTTCTGAGCTCTGGGCACATGCAAAGTAGCTTGCTAGGCAGCCCTGAAGGTTTTACTTGAAAATATGATTTTCCCTAAAGTTTTGGGGGTATGGGTTTACTTGTGTTTTAATAATTATTATTGGGAGATTTCCCTTATGAGGCTGAATTGTCCTTCTATAATGCTTCTAAGGGAGAATAATAGATAAGGGGAGGAAGCATACTAAAAAAGAGGCCACAACTGAAGGACTAGCAGATCACTGAGGGCATTCCTTAGCTCTCAGAAGTGTGAAGTAGCAGCAGCTGAAAGATGCAAATCCTAGTTAATAGCCTGGCTTCCAGAGCCAGACAGACAGAGCTGAATTCCTTGCTCCACACTTTCTGGTTAGCTTGGCTGGGCAAATTAACTTTTCAGAACCTGTTTCCTCATTTACAAAATTAGCTAAAAAATATTTCCTTCCTTACAGATAATATGAATATTAAAATGTTAGAATGTCTGTTAATCCCAATTAGATTGTATGTTTCTTTAGGTAAAAGAATAAGGACTTTACAGAGCTAGTTTAAAAATAGTATGAGCAACTACTACTATATGCTGGTCATGTCTTTCTCCAGTGTGTTACCCCATCTCATTGTGGTCAGTTTCATGTTCACAATGCAGTTAACACTTAAATATACTTTCTGAATTTATTGAATAAAAGTGACCTATTTAGTGTGAGTCAACCTTTCTTCACCTCTCACACCCTCCTTAAAATACATGGGAATTTTAATTTGGACAACCTATTATTAAAAAGATGGAATGGTAAAATGTCTTTGCAGTCCCCCATGTCATAGTTTTTCCTAGGGACATGCTTGATTAAAATTTGACACAAGAGAGGTTTTTTTTTTTTTTTTTTTTTTTATACAGGATGAAATATATGCAAAAGACCATGACTATGTTACTATCATAGTCTGTATTCTTGAAGTTTGGATCTAATTTTTGATTCAGGCGTTTTGCCCCCAATGAAATATTATATGTTATAATGTAGCAGCTAATAAGATCTGATACAGTGACTTTAAATTGAATTTCATTAAAAAAATAAGAGCATAAAATGTCTTCCTAATAGTCTTAATTAGGGAAAATGGAAGATCATAGTATTTCTATATTAATGCACCAACTTAGATAATTGGGATAATATGAAATGTGCAGTGAGAAAAATAGGAAGTTTGGAAGCCAAGGGAAAAATAACCCCCTACTTTCCAGTTTCTAGGGTTTTTTGTTTTGGACCAAGGAAGCTCACCAGATGTCAAACACAATGTCTGAAAGTAATTATTCTTTTTCATGCATACGAGTCAGTATCGTACTACCGCAGCCCTTGTTTCGTAGTGACTTCTTTCCTGGGAAAGGCATTGTTCCCAGCTCACTGCTTCACAACTGCTTCTCGTCTCTTGATTAGGACATTGTATGAAAACAGTGCATTCGTTGCAGGGTTCTCACTAATCTCTCTCCTTTCATCCAGAGCCTTCCCATTTTTCAGAGAGCTCTGCCTTTGCATTTTTAATTGAATGCTCCTAAAAGTTGATATTCATGAATTCTGCTCTCCTGAAATCTTTGTTCACACCTCACTATGAAGGTCTTATCTGTCTCTTTTATATTTCAGTCTGGTTGGAGAGTAAAATTAGTTGTGATTTCCTAATTGGAAGCTACATGGGGCATCCACATGATGATAACTGTACTGAGAACTCAATCTACCCAAGCACTCTGAAACAGAAGGTCGCCATTTTGTAAAACCATAGAAAATGCTACCAGGCATTTTACAGAATTGTCAATCAGGATAGAATGGACACTAATTGCTTCTCCCACAGCTGTTAACATTCCTCTTCAGTGGCCAAGCAACCCTTAAGACAGGAACAAACTCTTTTAGATGTCTGAAAATTTCCTACAAACTGAAGTACAGGTTTCCAAGGTGACTTCTGTGCCCAGCTGTCCATTGATTAACATGAATGAAGAGCTAACATTTCTGAACAAATAAAGTATTTTAGAGAGAATGATCTGATTCTCCTGAAAGGATGTAGTGATCAGACAGATAAATTTCTAGTTTATAATTTTGGGGAGTGTTTGTGTTATTATGGTATTATATTTTACTTTTAACAGTGTTCTACAAAGTAGATATAAAAAGTAAGCATATCAAAGGATGGATAAATCAATCCAATAGGGTCCATACTCATAACGAGTTATTAAGACTTTCTTCTATATTTTTACCTAAAAATTTGAAAAATGTAAGCTTTGCTAGTATTTAAAGTAAAAATTTGCGGTAGGACATGTTTATAGTTCATATATATATATATGAACTCTGTCTAAAGAATTCAGTGAGTAAGTGATTCATCCAATTTTTTGAGCAAACCCGTTCTATCATAGTTCAGTTCGGTTCAGTTCAGTCACTTGGTCACGTCCGACTCTTTGCGACCCCATGGACTGCAGCATGCCAGGCTTTCCTGTCCATCTATCATTGGATAGCTTTAATCATTAGAAATCTTGAGTTTTGAGCCAAAAATCTACCTCAAAGTCTACTAGAGTACATCCTAGCAAACAATAGTCAGAAGGAATAATCTGCCCCATGGTCTAAATATAAAATTTATATATAAATTTTATATATATATATATATATATATAGTGATTGAATGCTCTGAAAATTTTTACTAATGAGAGTGTATGTTAGTTATCTGTATTGGTGTATAACAATTATTCCAGAATATAACATCTTAAAACAGCAAGCATTTACAATCTCACAGTTTTTATGGGTCAGGAATCTGGGTGTAATTTAGCTGGCTGCCTGTAGCTCAAGGTCTCTTATGAATTTGAAATAAAGCTGTTGACTAGGGCTGTGGTCATGTTTTAGGCAGAACCAGAGGAGATTCTGTTTTAGGTTCACTCACCTATTTTATTGGTAAAATTCAGCCCCTGTCAGACTGTTTGAAGGCTGAAGTCCTTCACTGGCTGTTGGCTGGAGGCCCTTCTCCTTCCCTTGCCGTTTTATAGGGTAGCTCACAATATGGCAGCTGACTTTCCTTAGAGAAGATGAATGAGAGCGGTAGAGAACGTATCCAAGTCAGAAGCAAACTCTTCTACAACTTAATCTGAGAAGAAGCATTCCATCCATTTCTCCATGTCCTATTTAGTGAAGTTCCAAGTTCTAGTCAGTGTTCTGTGCTTAGTCTACCGCTCAGTCATGTCTGACTCTCTGTGACTCTTTCGACTGTAACCCGCCAGGCTCCTCTGTTCATGGGATTCTCCAGGCAAGAAAACTGGAGTGGGTCGCCATGCCCTCCTGCAGGGGATCTTCCCAACCCTGGGATTGCACCCGTGTCTCCTGTATCTTCTGCACTGGCAGGTAGGTTCTTTACCACTGTTCAGTAGGATAGAATAGGATGGAATCAAGTCAAACAGAAATGAGTTGCTGAATCTAGCCACTCAACAGGAGCAGGTTATTTGCTTGCTTTACTTCAGTTGTATCTGACTCTTTGCAAGCCCATGGACTGTAGCCCGCCAGGCTCCTCTCTCCATGGGATTTCCCAGGCAAGAACACTGGAGTGGGTTGCTATACAAGGATTTAAATACCAGGCGGTAGAGATTTGGCAGAACTGCCTTAGAGACTACTTACCACAGAGCCCATGATCAAAAATGCTGGAGACTTTTATTTAGAATACAGGTCTGTAGTCTCTTGTAAAAATTCAGATTGCAGATAGTTTAGGTGGCATCGGCCAAATATGATCAGCCCTGTATATTCATCTTCTTTTTACTATTTAAAAATATAAAATTTTTCTTAGCTTGAGGGTCATACAAAAGCAGACCATGGGGCAGGTTATTCCTTCTGACTATTGTTTGCTAGGATGTACTCTAGTAGACTTTGAGGTAGATTTTGGCTCAAAACTCAAGATTTCTAATGATTAAAGCTATCCAATGATAGATGGACAGGAAAGCCTGGCATGCTGCAGTCCATGGGGTCGCAAAGAGTCGGACGTGACCAAGTGACTGAACTGAACCGAACTGAACTATGATAGAACGGGTTTGCTCAAAAAAATTGGATGAATCACTTACTCACTGAATTCTTTAGACAGAGTTAAACAGTTGTGTCTCACTGGGTTAAGAGAGGTTGGGATTGGGAGGGAAAGCAAGGAAAATGGATCAGTTCAGCCCTTACCAAAGTCAGAACATTAGTTTAATAATAAAAGAGCCCCTGAATGAATAAAGTTGGAAATGGTATGTGTTCTTTGCAATTTTAAGAGAAATACAAAATTTTAGCACATCAAAGACTCTGGGAAGTAAAGTGACTTGTTTTTTTCTGTTTCCTTTGAAATTATTTGACCCAAGAATCTCCTATCCCCTTTAATTTTAATAATATTTGTTACTTTTATTCCATAGAACAAACCTAGGAAACATAAGATTAAATTACTTATACTATGTCTTCCAACTTTTCAGTTTTATTTTTTTATTTTCATTTATCTTTATTTTTATTGAAGTATAGTTGATGTACAATATTGTATATATTACAATATACCTGTATATATTGTATACCTGTATATACCTGTATATATTACAGGTATACTATATAGTGATTCACAATTTTTACAGGTTTTATTACATTTATAGTTATTATAAAATATTGGATATTATAAATAAACATTGTATAATATAGTCTTATAGCTTATTTTATACCTAATAGTTATTATTTTATACCTAATAATTTTGTACCTCTTAATCCCCTACCCCCACATTGCTCCTCCTCTCTTCCTTCTCCCCACTGGTAACCACTACTTTATTCTATATCTGTGAATCTGCTTCTTTACTGTTATATTCATTAGTTACATTCACCAGTTTTATTATATTCACTATATTTGCTTGTTTTGTATGTCTTAGACTTTGCATGTAAGTGATATTATACAGTGTTAGTCTTTATCTGTCTTATTTCTGTCTTACTTATTTGACTTATCTCACTTAGTGTAATGTTTTCCAAGTCTGTCCATGTTGCTGCAAATGACAAAGTTTCCTTCTTTTTATACTTTAGTAGTATTCCATTGTGTGTGTGTGTGTATCTGTATTGATATCTACCTATCTATGTACCACATCTTCTTTATCCATTCACCTGTTGATGCTCACTTAGGTTGCTTTCATATCTTCCTCCAACTTTTTTAGTTCATGATTATATACATTGTTAAGATATTATTCATTTTTTTTAGCTTATAGTTTTATGTATATCTGACTTCCTAAAAGGTTTAGGTCATTTTAACATTTATCAACTACTTATAGCAGGCCTGGTCCTCTTGTTAGGCTTGGAAAGGTAAAAATAGCATATCGCTTACACTCAAAAAACATTAATTTCTTCTAAGCTCTGAACTTTAGCACAGTGCTTTTCACACAGAAGCTACTTCCGAAAGGTTTGCTAAATGGATGAAGACTGAATAAAACAGTGCCTTTTGAGCCATCTGGAATTATGGACATAGAAAAACTCAACAAATGTATACAAAATAAATCAATGAATTCTGGTCGAAAAGTAACAGTGCATTCAATTATCCTGATGTTGCCATACATCTGCCATATATGTTCCTGAGCAATCAAACTATGTTTATCACCATTATGAATTAAGATGCTTAAAGGAAACTTGGACTCCAGAAATTTGGATTCATATTAGAAACTGCCACTTTAAAAATAACTCTTGTAGATTCAGTTGACGTCTTTTCTCCTAGATGGTTTGATAAGACTGTGGCTTTCATCTTTGTATAATAGAGTATTATCTGGTTACAACACATAATTCAATTAACATTATCCTTTAAATTTCTCTGTCCTTTGTCGATATGCTTAAATTTATTCCTCTTTATCCTTGCCTCTCCCATTTCAACCTTAGAAACTACTGTCATTAATCTGTATCTTTTGAGGTTATCATTCCACTTTAGCTAGGAACCATTTCATTCTTATCATCCACAGTGCATCATCTGGGCTCTTCTTCTCTATCCTGCATATTGCATTCAATATTCCACCCTTATATATTTTTAATCTCAGCCAAGAATATTGTATCATCTTCAATTCTGGTCAGATAAAATAAATGTTCCATTGGATATGTAAATGATCCTTTAAGCCAGATAAATTAGGAGGTTTTGCTTTCAGTGTTGAAAAAAGATCTTTATCCTTAAATCAGACATTAGGGAAACAAACGGAATGTTACATGCTGGCATATTTTAAATGCTAATTTTTTTACTTCCCCATGAAGGAAAAAAAAAATGACATTTGCAACTCAGGATTTGCTCTGGAAAATAAAATTTTTTTCATTTATTTACCAAGAAATGAAAAAAGGAAGGTCAGGAGCATTTAGGGAAACTTATTCTTTGCCTCTCTCTCCAGCTGTCAGTTGTAACAGCATTGGCCTCTGTTGCTGGGCTGGAAGCAAATGGATGCCCCTCAAATTAGCCTGGGAAATCAAATTCCATAATGTTTTAACTGGAAGTAATCTAAAATTATACCTGATCCAACTCTGTTTTTATAGTTGAGGAAGCTGGGAGGAAATATAGTTGAGGAAGCTAGAGGAAATTACTTGTGCTATTAAAGGCCACATAATTCTCAAGACTAGACGGGAGGCCAAGTTTTGTGGCTCCCAACTCAGTGCTCTTTCTCCACTTTGCACACTGGCTAAAACAAAGCAGAATGATGAGTTTGTTGCAAACCTTTCCATCAGCAAGTCAGAAAACTTAAGATGAAGGGAGCAATGTCTTCCAAGTTGCTCACAGACTGGGGGATTTTTATGGGGTAAATGCAGAAGTCATTTTTTTTTTTTTTTCAGTTTATTGGCTGCCTAGGGGTCTTCTTCCCTGTTGGATCAAGGACTCTGAGTCAGGGGAACAGGGAAGTCCCCCGAGATGCCATGGACATACCTGGCGTGTGGGGAGTGGCTGACATCCTCTGCTGATTTTGAGAAGAGCTGTAAGTTCCTGCGCCTGTGTCCTCGGTTGAGACCGCATGAACTGTACCTCCCCAGGCTTCTCTGTGTCTGGCATTTTCCAGGCAAGAATACTGGAGTGAGTTGCCATTTCCTACTCTAGGGCATCTTCCCTACCCAGGGATCGAACCCAGGTCTCCTGTGTCTCCTGCATTTGGCTGGCGGATTCTTTACCACTGAGCCACCTGGGAAGCCCATTTGACAGTAAAGAATCCTCCTGCAATGTGGGATACCTGGGTTCTATCCCTGGGTTGGGAAGATCCCCTGGAGGAGGGCATGGCAGCCCACTCCAGTATTCTTGCCCGGAGAATCCCCAAGGACAGAGGAGCCTGGTGGGCTGCAGTTCATGGGGTCGCATAGAGTTGGACCCAACTGGGTGACTAAGAACAACTCACAGGGTTAGTTTAAACTTCTATGATACACCTGCACTGACCATCTCCATAATTGACTTCGTTAGTTTGGCTCTGTATACTTCATCACATCATACTTCATCAACTTTGATGAATATTTAAGTGAAGACTTCATGGGCAAACCCGAGCCCTGAACAATAGGAAATATTTTTATAGTCTTGTCCCTGCATTTCTCACTAGCCTTCTCTCTGGTCCTTCTCGTAGAATGCACAAAAGATTTTCTTTGTTTAGGGATTTTTACAGTCCTCCCCACAGCCCCGCTTTTATAACTCTGTGTCTCTGTGTGAAATGCCCTTCTGCTTTTTTTCCTGTCTGGCTAATTATTTCTATGTTCAGCTTGGGATATAGACGAAAAAGTAATATATATCTCACTGGATTTTCCAGTTTTCAACAGTTCCTGAAGAAAATGGTATGCAGTACCATGTACCTACAGAATTACCTTCCAATACAGCAATTGGTTGCATTAAAATAGCCCCTCTTAGCCCTAAGAGGAGACTGCACAAGTATTTCAAAGACAGGGTCTGTAGTTGGTAGGCAATACAGTGCAAGCCAGCTCTTCTTTTTAAACGTTATGCCCAGAAGAGATCTTTGAAATTTATAAACAGATGGATTCTTTTTGCTTGATTCACTAATGTTTTACAATTAACTAATTAACAGGTTTATTGCCAAAATTAGCAATAAAAAGTGTTCGGGAGCTTCGACCAAAGCAGTCTTTTGCAATTACATAGATACCAAAACAATCTGCATGATAGTTTGAGGCTAAACGTTGCTCAAATCAGAATTTCACCTGCTGTTTTCAAATAAAAGTTGACAAATACAAAAATGAACCCTGCAGATTTCCACACTCCTTTCATATACACCAGGCTCTGCCTTAATTAATAATAATTACAGGTAACACAAACTATAGTTGGAAGGTCTAAATGGACCCAGATTGCTTTCAAGTGTGCAAAATTGCTTAAGCAACACAGTGCTGCAGGACTATTAGGAAGCATTTTTATGCGAAGTCCATCTGCTCTCCTCTAGCTGGCAGGACCTTCTTTGACCTATTCATCTTCATCTCCTACTGGTCCTCACCACCAGCCAGGTCAGTGTCCTGTGCTGTGAGTCATCACTGCATGGCTCCCCAGATCCCGCCCCTCATCACTCTCCAGCACGTCCCAAGCTTTGGCTATATTGAAATCCTTGCATTTCCTTGAACATGCCACGCTCTGTCTTTTGCTTGGTGTGAGCTATTTTTCTGCCTTGGGTCCCTTCTGGACTCTTTGTGATTTAGTTTGGGCATCACCTCTTTGGGGAGGTATTCCCTATCAACCCCTTATTCCTGACTTTGAAAGATGGAATTAGATTTAGGAGGGGAAGGAGGGCAGGCTATTGATCTCGTTTATTGATGTCCGTTCACTGAACTGTAAGCAATTTACAGCAAAGAAATACTGGAAATTTTTAAAATTTGATTTTTAAAATAATTCTAGATTAGATAAATATCTATTGGAAGAAGGAAAGAAAGAAAGGAGAAAAGAGTGAGGGGGGAATAAAGGGTCGGAGGAAAGGAAGTGGGGAAGGAAAGAAAGAAGAAAAGGAAGGAAGGAAGAAAGGAAAACGAGAAAGCCATGTTTTTGTTTATTCCCAGGCATTGTGTTTAGAATACTCCCTGTCTGGAATTTCTCAGTTCATCTCTTAGAACCCCCATGAAAGCTTCAGTTTGTACCATACCACTTCTTCCTACATGTTTGTAAGCTTTGTTTTAGACTGTTATTTTTTCTGGCATGAAAAAAATCTGCTTCATCAGTTAGGTTATAAACGTCATGGTGGCAGAAATGTAACCTCAGTATTCAAAGGAACTTAGTGAAATGTGACCTATTCTAAAGTCACATTCTAAATGTGATCAAGTCTTTCCCATTGCAAGAATCCCATTGGTCACAGTTCTGGTACTTCTGAAAATTCTCCTGAAGCTTTTTTAGTGCATAACTCTTGATAAACACTCTCTGTGCATGATTAATCAATGAAACATTCTTTGTGCTTAATAAGATTAAATAGTGCCCTTATTATTTTATTGATTTATTACATTAATTTCTTTTATATTTATACCCTGCCATGTTCCCCCAAATACACACGATGGGATAATAATCAGTTATAGTGTCTTAACCTTATGGTATGCTGAGCAGTGAGTTAAAGTACAGCTTATGTGCCTTTATTTTCTGATTTTCTAGCCTCAGCTCAGCTGACACTTCCTCCTGGAAGCCTTCCCTGACTTCACCATGAGACAGGTAGTCCTGGATAATCCAAAGCACCACTGTGGATAAATTCATCATAGCGCTTAGCCTTTGAATAGCAATTATCTTGTCCCCTGATTTTACCTACCTTGTCCACTAGGCATCCACCACCTGGTAGGCAATGACAGCATCTTCTTTTTTTTTTTCCATTTATTTTTATTAGTTGGAGGCTAATTACTTTACAATATTGTAGTGGTTTTTGCCATACATTGACATGAATTAGCCATGGATTTACATGTGTTCCCCGTCCCGATCCCCCCTCCCACCGTCTCCCCACCCCATCCCTCTGGGTCTTCCCAGTGCACCAGGCCCGAGCACTTGTCTCATGCATCCAGCCTGGGCTGGTGATCTGTTTCACCCTTGACAGTATCCTTGTTTCAATGCTGTTCTCTCTGAACATCCCACCCTTACCTTCTCCCACAGAGTCTAAAAGTCTGTTCTGTACATCTTTGTCTCTTTTTCTGTTTTGCATATAGGGTTATCGTTACCATCTTTTTAAATTCCATATATATGCGTTAGTATACTGTATTGGTCTTTATCTTTCTGGCTTACTTCGTTCTGTATAATGGGCTCCAGTTTCATCCATCTCATTAGGACTGATTCAAATGAATTCTTTTTAATGGCTGAGTAATATTCCATTGTGTATGTACCACAGCTTCCTTATCCATTCATCTGCTGATGGGCGTCTAGGTTGCTTCCATGTCCTGGCTATTATAAACAGTGCTGCGATGAACATTGGGGTGCACGTGACAGCATCTTCTTTATCCTCATGTGGTCACTAACACAGGGCCTAGGACATGGCATTCCTCTCCTGACCCATCCTCTGTTATGCATTAGGAGATCTCTTTATTGGGACAAGTCTGCATGTACACTCCCCTGCAGAAAAGCCTCTGAAGTCTCCTTTTTTGCAGGAGAAAGTGCAAGCTTTTTAAATGTCATTTTTTTATATGGCTCAGTCTACCTCCCTATCTCATCTATACCTTTATGCTTCTGTTCCAGGCTCCCTCTGAATCTTTCAGGGCTTACATGTCCATTTACGCCTGCATTACTTACATTTTGAATGGAAAAAGCAACCTTTCTTTCCATTGAGCTCTTCCATCTGGATATTTATCTTCTTAGAAATGCCCTGTCCTTTCTTAAAGATTCAGCTCCAACGTCACCTACTCTTTGGTATACTGAAACCACTTTGACCCAATGTACTACATAGCCATCATTCAAATAATATTTCAATAGGCACCTACTAGGAGATGGAGAATGGGGAGCCAGAGATTTACCACGCGAGCGTGGAATCTCTCGACTTGTTCGCTTCATTCAGCCCCTTAGGCAGGAATCCTGATTGTTTTGGTTTTGTATTTCTAACAAAGCACAGTCTCTGGCCAGTGATGACAGTTTGGATGAATTCATTTTCAGGCATTTCTTGGTTGTTGATTCTTTATCAATCTAAAGTCAATATTACATTTTACATATCATTTATGAAAATGTAAATGACTGTAGGTAGAACTTCCAGGAGTAATTTTTTTCAGAGTGCTACATTAGAAAACTTTATGTCTTAATTCTAGAAGCTGAGACATCTTAATGCTACTATCTCTTTAATCTGTTCATTTAGAATTCTGTTCTTTCGCTTTTGTGCTTTCCTGTAGTTAATTTTTGCATTAACGTCTTTGACATTGTGTTAAATATAATGCTTTAATTTTTTGGTATAATGTATGGAGAATTAGGTATACAGCTTCTCTACTGATAATGGTAATACTGATAACGACAGTTTTAATGTTCAAACTCCTTGCATATTTTATTAAAATGTATTTTATTGTTTCATCCCAGTTTCTTCAGGAAGCTGAGCAGGCATTATTTAAGCAACTTTATAAGAAATACAAACCTTATTAACTATCATCTTTTTGTTGTTGTTGAACAGTAACCTATTGCTGTGCTTTTCATGGAGGAAAAATACGCCGTGTAGAAAGATAAAGCCCATTAAGAAGTGAAATTCAGTCTGTACATGATAAAATGCAGTTAACACATATAGAGTCTTACCAAAGCAAGCATCACAGTCAGTTAAATCCACATCCAAGATCCAGAACAATTTCCAAGAAATCAAACCAGGAACAATGAATTCTGCTAGATTTTCTCTCCTCTCCTCTTCTCCCCTGGGAGTGCACATCCAAACAGCTGTATTTACCCAGAGTGGAATCACTCTTATCTGATCTCTGCTTAATCATATTGCTGGATTAGTGCTTTTCCGGATTGATTTATTGCTTTAATTGGCACTCCCCATTCCTTCTCTAAAACGTATGTGCTGACAGCTCATACTGACTAAAAGCTCATGGCACTTTGAATACTCAGAGTCAGTACTCCACATTTTCTAACGTATTTAATTTTTGATGAGATATACATGTAGAAGACTATTTGAAACACTTACAACTCTTTTGGAAAAGGATAATAAGATAAATACCTGGGTACCCATCCTCTGGTTTAAAAAACCAAAATGCATGTGCCCCTCGCTCACAGCTTCCCTCTTCTACTCTTCTTCCCCTTGCACTCTCTAAACTGTAGTCAACCTTTGAATTTTCTCTGACTCTAAATTTCCTCTCTGATTTTATATGTACCCCTGAAAATATATTGTTTTATTTTTATCTATATGTAAGTAAAACAATATGATTCTATATTGATATATCTTCTTCTGTGACATACTTATTTGGCTAAATATTTTTTCTTTTCTCTTGTTTTATTTTTTTTTCCTTTTGCATGTTTGGATGCTATGTGCTCAATGTATTTTTTGTTTTGTTACCCAAACACTTTTTAACACATTTATTTAACCACCCCCACCACTTTATTGTCCTACAAGATATTCAAGGGCCTTAAATATTTTAAATTTAATCACCTCTCTTTCCAATTTAAATCTTAATATTATTCTGTATTTTAATTCTCTCCTATTTCCCCCAACATTTAACATGTCTTATACTGTTCTGGACGGTCAGTGTTGATTTAAATTTACCCACATTTACCATCTTTTTTTAATCTTTGTGTCTCAGATACTCTATCTGTGATTGTTTTTCTTCTCTTTAAACTATATACCATAGATTTTACTCCAAGGAGAAGCTAGGTTGAGCTTCTCATATATTATTTGTCTGAGAATGTCATTACCTTCTTTCTTGAACAATAGTTCAGTTTTTTTTTTCATAACATTGAAGATATTCCAATAATATCTGGCTTTCATTGTTGTTGTCGATAAATCATAAATTGGTCTAATATCCATTTCTTTGTAGGTAATTTATATTTTAAGATGTTCTCTTTTCATTTTTTGTGTTCTTCAGGATTATTATTATGATTGAGGTACCTATTTCCTCTTACTTATTCCCCTTGGGATTTATTGTAGTTCCTAGTCCTGAATGTTGATATCTTTAAATAGTTCTGGAAAATTCTCACCAATTTTTGAACATTATCTTTTCTTTATTTTCTGTTGTCTCCGTGGCAAGAGACAAAGCTTTGAACATTCCAGACATAGAATAGTCTTAGCTTGTCTAGCTGTCTTTAAATCTGGTAAAGACTATATGGTGGAGATGTGGACAGTGGAATGTGGGTGGAAGGGATGCTGGTTCCTCTCAAGTTTGGCAGGTATATAAGTGGTACACCTGGTTATCAACTTGTGTGGCCAGAGGAGTGACCTCCTCGGGATAAAATATGTATCATGGGAAGACGTGAATATTCTAAACAGGTGATCAGACTTCTGTAAGGAAAAAGATTAGAAGACTAGTGATGAGGTGATCCGGCATAGAGACACATAGGTTAATACATGGGAATAGATGCTAAGTGTAAAGATCTTTATAAGACATTAATGTAATGTCTTACATTACTATTGATACGTACAATAGGTAATAGACTATCCTCCATGAAAGAGGTACTGACTTAGATGGTTGTCCTTGGGCACCTAGCTTATATCTAATGACTGATTAAAACAGATATATGAACATCCAATCATTTTAGCCCAGCATGTGAAAAGTTTCCTGGGCCATCTTAATTCCAGAGTTCCATGTGGGATGGACTGAGGCTTTCATGGGACTCCATCATAGCTCATTTTTTCCTCTGTTTAACTCTCCTGTCTTTCCTTTTCTTTCACAATTGCCGACTCAAAGAACATTCCTCAATAACCATCTTGTATATTAAACTCCCATTGAAATCCCTTTCTAGAGAACCCAGCCTGTGACAATGTTATAAAAATGGGATGTGTTCAAGAGAGGTTGGGTGAGTTTATAAGCACAATAGCAGAGAATACCAAGAATCTAGAAATTCAAAAACTTGCAGAATTGGGAAAGCCAAAATATCTAAAAGTGGCAACTAGCAAAACCTATCAACAGATAAAATGACCCAGGATAAATACACATTATAGCTTTTTCCCCTTTAACTCCTTATTACAAAAGCCTTAAAATACCTGCCATTAAACTGAAAGAGAAAAAGAAGTATATGGGACATATGGGACAAGAAAACAAAGAGATAAATCATATCTGAAAAAATGTCTCTAAGGGTACTTCTGATACCATTACTGGCATGTGTAACTGACTGAAAGTTATATCAGAAACGTAATAATTTTTTAGGAAACCTACATAGACAGAGAAACTATTAGCTTGATTTTTTAGAAAGCATATGACCTTTCCAATTTAAAGCAACCTTTGGGTTCCAACTTTCCATGAACAGAAAATGGGTTGTGAAATCTGTATAGACCACAAGAGTTATTGACCCCCAAAGCCCACTTTAGATGTGGCAAAGGATAGTAAGTAAAAAGGAATAACTTTATAGAGTAATACCAGCGGGGCATAAAACCCATAGAAAAGGATTCTTCCAAAAGAAAAAATCAGGGCTTAATTGAGGAAAATCTCTCTTAAGTAAGGAGCATGCATGTGGTCTGCCCACTAGACTTCAGTGAATATTATATTATGTTATATTACATTATATGTCTTCCCTTCATTTCCTTTCAGAATGGGAATGTTTATTGCAATTATTTTTTCCTCTTTCACCATTATTGATTTGTTTTGGATGAGACATAATGCTGACTTTTTAGTTCACAGATCTCATGAAAAGAGAGGCCAGGTTTAGAGACATTAATATGATTATAAAAATCCAAGGATTTTGAGGTAAAGATAGTAACTAGGTGGGACTTCAGGTTGAGGCTGAGTGTATTCTCTGTGTGGGCAGAAGAATGGAATGGTTTGATGACTAAAGGGCAAACAGAGGCGGAGATAATGCTGTGCATTTACCTTATAGTTGTTGATTATTTTGTGTCCTTCTAGTGTTCTCTTTTCCTTTGGCAGAAACTGTGGAGACCACTCATGGAGATGGAAGATCCACAGTACCCCTGGGTCTCTGCAGGGGAGAATGTTTCCCTGAACAGTTGCCTGAATCACACTGGACTTTATGTGAATGAGACATACACTTGTTTGTTAAGCCACTAAAAGGTGGCTATGTCATAGACTAGACTATTTTGACAAATGCATCCTCTTTCTGGACCACTAATTAGGTTTATACTGGACATTTTCCCTCTATTCTCTATGACTCTTAGCCCTTTTTAAGTTTCCAATCATTTTTTCCTCTGGACGTACTCTAGATAGCTTATTTGGATGTGTCTTTCAGCTCATTAACACTCATGTCAGTTGTCTCCAATTTGCTGTTGAATTTACCCATTGTATTTTTTATTTTAATTAATTTATTTTCATGTCTAGGAGTGTAATTTAGGTCTTTCCAAATTGATTTAGTTGCTCTTTATAACCTCTTTTCTGTTTTACTTTCAAGCTTTTCTTTTGTTTCTTTAAACATACTGAATTTGTGTATTTTATATTCGGCATCTGATATTAGAATTACTGAACACTTCCATTTCTAATTTGCCATCTCTTTGTTCCTGCTGGCTGTCACTTTTGCATTTTGTGATTTTTGTCTATGGTCTGCTCGTTTCCCTTGGCACTTTATCTGTGAGAATTTCTTGAGGCCTAAGTTATAGTTGGATTCCTCCAAACTACATTTTTGTTTGTTTAGGCTATTCAGTAGCATTACTGACACGGGATGACTTTACTGTTTTGGGAATTTATTATTATTTAGTGGGAGCATGGATTTGGATTGTAAACTTCTATGATGATGGCCTATTGGCAACAAATTCTTGAATGAGATTTATTTTTTTCTTTCTTGACTCAGCATAGAATCAATAAATGCAATGAATCAATAAATGAAATTTTCCTTGTGTCCCTTTTTATCTTGAGTAGGCAGTCCTTGGAAGCTAAACCTAGTGAAGTTTGTCTTCACAGTTTCCATCCTTGGGTAAATCCTAGGTTTTAACTCCAGTCCCCTGTACCTTTTATAGCATAAAAGTGGAGCTCAGGAACTCCAGTTTACCAGAAACCTCTACATGTAATCTGATTTTGTTATCTTTTATCTTTCAAGGTTCCTGTTTCCACTTTTACTTTGACCTCTGTGAGTTACTTCCTTTATGCCAACTCGGCAGTTCTTTGTAAAAGACTGAATATATATATACCTTATCCAACACTTTAGCTATTTTAGTCAGGAAGGTTGTTCAGAAAGATCTAGTCTACTATACTGCTAAAATAGAAACCATTATAGGCTATCCTCTAGAACTACACTCATGCACAGGCACTTGTCAGGTGGTATGCTTATGCTTAGTAATATTAGAGATGTCTGTTAACAAACTGGTTTACTACAGACATTTTTTAGTATAACTAATTAATTTATAGAAATATTATCCTAACTGAATAAAAAATTAAGTAAAAGCTTTTGTCCATTATGAAATAATAATGACAAGTCTCAATAAAGATGAGCTATTTAAAAATAGTTAAATTAAACCTGGGAAAAATAACAGTAAAAGATTTGGAAAAAAATTGGAAGACTCCAGAAAGATTCTGTACTCAGATTATTTCACAAGTGTCTTTAAGTTCTTGTTCCACTTTCACAAAATAAAAATGGAAATTAATGCTGTATTATAGGTATGATTTATGCAAGAAAGATGGCTGGGAAGCCAGCTGAGAGAATTTTACTTGAACAGAAGGTATTAGATTCACACGCAAAAATTAGTGGATAAAAATATTTTAGGTATATATGTAACATCTTTTGTAATTCCCGTATCTAATATACTTTTTCCATAAACAGGTCCTGAGTGTGGGAGAAAGGAGAGCTGCTAGCAATCTTAAATCCTCATATGCATATTAATGAACACACTTTGGTACTAGACTATGTGTGTAGCAAAATTTTTTGGAGGTATATTTTTTATTCCCCAACTTTGCCTGTTTAGTTTTCAGTCGTGTCTGACTCTTTGCAACTGCATGAACTGTATGTAACTTGCCAGGCTCCTCTGTCCATGGGATTCTCCAGGCAAGAATACTGGAGTGGAATACCTAAAGCAATTATTAGATAAAATAATTTAACAGATCTTATTGCCAAAATTCAAAGATTGATGACATCCAATTTTAGTGAGTAGAAAAGTCACTTTTCCCCCCACTTCATTGAAGTATAATTGATTATAAACATTATATATATTTAAGATGAATAATATAATGATCTGATGCACATATACATTGTGCAATGATTGCCACAGTCAATTTAATTAACACATCCATCATCTCAATAGTTCCTTTTTTTGTGTATGAGTGTTGAGAACACAGAAGACTCTCAGCAAATTTCATTACACTCTTAGCAAATTTCAAGTATTATGAACTGTAGCCACCAGACAACAAACGATTTTTAATTGGTTGTTTCATATCCTTCATTGTTAAAAAAGTTGTTGAGACAGTTTCTGTTTATTTCTCAGCACTTGTTTTTTGGTTACTACTTTTTACTTTCCTCATAGTTTTTATCTTCTAGAGCCTTTCCTTCATTTTTATTCTCTTGTTTTAGGTCTATCTTTTCACAGTTAAATGTGACATTGATGTATTTTACATGACAAAATATACTTCTTATCCTCAGAGGAATTTTGTCTTTGACTTTAAAGAAACATTAACTTTTTTTGCTTTATGATTTTTATCAGTTTTCTGCTTTGTACCATTGAGTTTGTTAGAGTATTCCATACCCTGTTTAATTTAAAGTCAGATAACAACTGTTTTCTTATAATATCATATTATTATTTATTTTAGTTGGTATCACTTGAGCTTAATCCAGTTATGTCTAGTTCTAAACCACTGACTTTGTTTATTTTCTTTCATAGTCAAACAAAATGCAGTCCAAACAACGTACTTTTCTTAATCTAAAATGTGACAATTTGGAACTAGTTTTTCTCTTTCCAGTCAAGCCATTGTCTAGGATGACTTTAGTTCAGTCATTCAGTTTCCCCTTTAGCATGGTCACTAGAGTATTAGCTCCAAGATGACATTTTCTATCTTTTTCATCTTTGTATCTTCAATATTTTCTAATGTGCCAGCATGTAGTAGGCACCATATTTATTTAATTGAAATGTTCCTTTTTCCTCTTCTTCCAACTCAAAACTTCTCATAGATCTCCTCTCCAACCTCATTAACCTAATGGTCATCTCCTAGGGTGATCTGGCTTGTGGTGTAGGGTATATCTAACAGAATTTCATAAAATTCCAAACAGTCTTGTTCTTCCATAAGACACAATTTCCAAAAGATGAAATACTACAAATAAAAGAAATGCAAATTAAAATAAAATATGTTCTACTTCCCAAATTACCAGAAATACAAGTGAAGATAATATTCAGTGCTGGCAAGGTTGCCATGAAAGAACAAGTTCATAAGACTATAATTTTCAGACAGAAACTGGCCAATATGGTCTAAAACTTAAAAAAAAGATTCTTATCTTTGAATCACCAATTCCATTTCTTAAATGAAGATAAAGCTTTACATGTGAAAACTGACATAGTTTTATTTGTAAGATTAAAAGGGACAAACTACCTCAAAGTCCAATAATATTAAAATTATTATATATCTGTAGTAATTCATGTTAGTAGAATATTATACAGCCATTAAAATAGTTTTAAATAATTTATAATAATGTATAAAAGTTATGTTTTTCTTAGGCTGACTTCCCATGATGCAGAATTTGAGATGAAGGCTTTTTGAATCTTTAGGATGGGTTTCCCTGGGGGTGGCTTGCAGAGCAAAAGAGAAGGAAGAAGGGAGAACCAGAACAAGAATGTGTTTTCATGTTGTCCTTGGCTGATGAACTCAAACCCATCTGGACCTTCAGAGGAGTTTGTGAAAGACATCTCAGAATCATCTTCTTCAGGGATAAGAAGCGGATTTATCCACTGGCTCCTGACTGTCATCGATCAAGGGTGGCCTCATGGGCACACCTCCAGCTGTGCATAGGGTTCCCATGAGTGTCTCTAGGGAATGAGAAACACCTTCAGGCTGGAAGCAAAAGTCTGTGGGAGGCATTCACCAGCTGCATTAGGGCATACAGGTATCTGCCTCTTTGGTAGTACTTGGATAAATAGATTGGAGGGATTGTGTCATAATGTACAAGATGTGCTTATTACTCTCTTGTAGTGTTGGGAGAGAAATATAAGACCTAAAGTTACATGTTCAGTAGGATCTCAATGAATTGGTACATTCACTAATCAGTTGGGTGTATTCACTAATCAGTTGGGTGCATTCACTAATCTGTTGGGTGCATTCACTAATCTATTGGGCCCGAGAGATCCTGGGTTCTGTGAAAGCAAAGAACAGGACAAAATTCTTTTCCTTTCAGAAGCATACTTTTCAGGGCAGAAGGAACATTTCAGGGTTGGGGGGTGACAGACAATAAACAAACTTTGGAATTAGGTCAAGGTTAGAAATGAAGAGGTATAAAACAAATAGACAATGCAATATAAAAAAAATGCTTATAAAGATTCAGTTAAAAATGTACCAAAATCATATTAGTGGCAGTCCCCGAGAGGTAGAACTTATTCCATAGCATTTCTGTATTTTCCAAATTTCCTATAGTGGGCATAGATTTCTCTCGATTACTGCAAAAAAACACAGTAAAGTACTATTCATCATGCGAAATGCTGGATGAATCACAAGCTGGAATCAAGATTGCCAGGAGAAATATCAGTGACCTCAGATATGCAGATGACACCACCCTTATGGCAGAGAGTAAAGAAGAACTAAAGAGTCTCTTGATAAAGGTAAAAGAAGAGAGTGAACAGGCTGGCTTAAAACTCAACATTCAAAAAAAAAAGATCAAGGCATCCAGTTCCAACACTTCATGCAAATAGATGGGGAAATAATGGAAACAGTGACAGACTTAATTTTCTTGAGCTCCAAAATCACTGCAGATAGTGATTGCAGTCACGAAGTTAAAAGACGCTTGCTCCTTGGAAGAAAAACTATGACCAACCTAGACAGCATATTAAAAAGCAGAGACATTACTTTACCAAAAAAGGTCCATCTAGTCAAAGCTATGTTTTTTCCAGTAGTCATGTATGGATGTGAGAGTTGGACTATAAAGAAAGCTGAGCGACGAAGAATTGATGCTTTTGAACTGTGGTATTGGAGAAGACTTTTGAGAGTCCCTTGGACTGCAAGGAGATCAAACCAGTCAATCCTAAAGGAAATCAGTCCTGAATATTCATTGGAAGGATTGATGCTGAAGCTGAAACTCCAATACTTTAGCCACCTGATGTGAAAAACCGACATATTGGAAAAGACCCTGATGCTGGGAAAGATTGAAGGCAGGAGGAGAAGGGGACGACAGAGGATGAGATGGCTGGATGGCGTCACTGACTCAATGGATATGAGTTTGAGCAATCTCTGGGAGATGGAGAAGGACAGGGAAGCTTGGCGTGCTGCAGTTCATGCAAAGAGTCAGACATGACTGAGAGACTGAACAACAATAACAAAAATACTATTAAAAATTATTAACAAAATAAAGTCATCCCCCATCACCTAGGTGGTTCCTGGAAGTCACCCATAGCCCATTGTGTAGTTGGTCTTCCTTCTGATAGCTTTGGGCTTTGGATGCCCTTTCCGCTTATTTTTCACAGCCTTTCTGAAATTCCACATAGGGGAAACAGATGTATGGGTCTGTGTGGGTGGGTATGTGTGTAAATGAAAAGAAAATTGCTGAAAACAAGGACATTTCCAAAACTGCCATGCCCTTAACGAGAATTCGGTGAGCCAGTACCCCCGAAATATAACTTAGCCACTCGCTACTTGTTAACAAGGCCAGCCATCCATGAAGTTGATTTCTTTTTTGGGGTTTGGGTGTCTGAGCATTTTAATGGATGGATTGGGAGTAAAGTCTAATACTGTAGGCAACATAGCCAGCAATTGTTTAAGTTCGGAATAAACTATGGCAGACATAGGTTTTCAATTTTCAAGGTGCCTACTTAACATTGTGATGGGCAACTAACTCAATGTTGCTTTCCTGTTCCCCATTACACGATATCGCCAGAAACACAAATCTATAAGGGGCTGTGCCGCTGACCATCTGCTTGGTACTCAGGTCTCCAAATGGCCCCAAAAGGTGGTGGCTGTTTGCAAAGCTCAGGCGTTTGAATTGCATTAAGTATCCATCTGAATTTTGTTTGGCTGACCTCTAAAGAATGGCAGAGGAGACCAATGCAGACGTCAAGTGCCCGGCAAAGGTACCTTCTGGGACAGTCTTGCTCCCGTCCCGGATGCCAGTGTGACCAATTCAGCAGTTGTGCCTTTCCCCAGGATAAAATGAATATTATGTCAGTGAAGCCAGAATCAGAGAGTGATGATCTGAGAATCAGTGAGAAGGAAGACGCTGACCTTGGAGAGGTTTAAGAATGCCTTACGAATAGCTATCCGGAACATAATTAAAGGCATTTTAACATCATAAGCCTTGAAGAATGCGAACCATCACCACTGCACACTGGGGAGTAAAAGATATTGCTTTTATAGCTGCAGAGCTTATGGTCAGAAGTGATATGAAATATTAGAAATGTGACAGTTTTATAATAATTTTATTCTTGCTCATTGTGATAATTTTCATTTGCAGCTTTTTACCTTTGAATATCTTGAATTGCATTAAGCCTTTCTCACTCCATCCTTGTCCTGTAATATTAGAAGCTGAGGTTTTCATCTGAGGAATTACAGTAAATGCTACAGGCACAAGCAAACAGATAATGGTGTTTATGATGCCTGTTATTTGAAGAATTAAAAGTTCTGAGTGAATCTGTCTCACAGTTAATAAAAGCAATAGAGCCCTGAGTGAAATATTGCCTCTTCGTTCTTTTTATAGTGTCACTATCTCTTCTTGTATCCTCTTCCTTCTCTCAGCTGCTTTTATTTTGGGTGTGAGAAGGGGAGGCAGGATGCTTTCTGTCAAATAATTTACTCTGCTTGCTTGCTTTTTTCTTTGTCTATATTTTTCTTTCCATTACCTTGTGCATTTTCTTTTCTGAAAAGAAGAATATGAATAATGTGAATATGAATCACTCAGGTTAGAATTAGCACTAGAGAGCATTTGGTTTAAATACTTAAATATTTCCGTTTCTCAGACAAGGAAATGGAATCAAAGGGCGCAATCGAAGCAGAGCTAGGACTACCCTCTCTTGACACCACAAAAACAATAGCTAGTATTCACTGAGCATTGGCTAGAGAGCAGGAAAACTCTAAGCATTCATATGCATTAACTCTTGTGTGTGTTCCAATAAAACTTTATTTATAAAAAGGCAGTAAGCCAGTTTCAGCTATGGGTGGGTTTCTGTGTGCTGAGCTAAGTTGCTTCAGTAGTGTCTGACTCTTGTGACCCGATGGACTATAGTCCACCAGGATCCTCTGTCCATGGGGTTCTCCAGACAGGAATACTGGAGTGGGTTGCTATGCCCTCCTCCGGGGGATCTCCCTGACCCAGGGATCAAACCCCGTCTCTTACATCTCCTTCACTGGCAGGCATGTTCTTTACCCCTAGGGCCACCTGGAAAGCTCCATGGGTGTTAGTTTGCCAACCTCTAATTCCTTTGAGCTTCAGACTGATTGTGTAGGATCGGGCCTGCTATTCTTGTCACCCCCATTTTACAGATGAGTAAACTGAGGCACAGAATGACTAGGCAATGTACCCAAAGGTGAATACTCAATGAGTGCTTCCATGTGAAGAAAGTTGTTTGACCTGGACCTACATCCTCTGCTGCACACAAGTATCTGAAATCCCCACATTCTTTCCTTTCCTTTCCTTCCCTGGGATATTTTCTTGGAGGAAAAATATCCATGTTAGTGTGTAGAATCTTACACACAAGGATGTACTGTGGACTTACTTTGGATGGTGAGTTTTAAAATTTGTTCTCTTTCTATGGTTGGCAGTGCTGTTTAGCGACATGTTTGGTCTTTTGTGGTGAATGCAAAAGAAGCAGCTGATACGGTGCTTGCCTTTGAAAAGGTTAAAAATTTAGTTGTGAAGCCAAAGAAATTAAAATCAGATAAAAATTTACTGAATAATTACTACATGCCAGTCCAAAATCTTCTTTAACTTATGATCAAGTCAAGATTCAAAAGGCTGTTCATTAGCTTATTTGTTCAGAAGTCCCAGGATACCCGACAAGAAATCTCTGTCAGCATATTTATGTCAAGTTTTGTAAAAGAACTGTGATTATTTGACAGTTACAATTTTTAAAAACTTCTTAAACATTTCCCCCCAATATGCTTGCATTTTTATTTTTTTAAATAAAAAATAAGTTGATAGCACAGTACTGCTTCAGACATGCCATTAATTAATGAAAGACTCGATCCCCACATCTCAAGGGACGATGCCCAACCATCTGTTGATGGCCAGCAGATTGCTTCCTTTTCACCCGAGTGAAAATCTTTGTTACAATGCAAGTTCGTAAATTGACTGTTCTTAAGTGAGGAGACTTCTAGATTATACATTACAGGTGATACAAAAGATGACAAAAATATTTGAAACAAAAATTCTATGTTTCAGGAATAGAGAATCTAGTTACAGAGAGGAGACATGATCACATTTCTGAGACTCCTCCCAATTATTCTGTGAATTCATACAAGGGTTAGCTTACTTTCTTATAAGTGAAGTCATTCACAATCTGTCCATAAGTGAGATGATATGGATGTGCGCCATTTGATTGCAGAGAAAGAGTTACCTGCTTGGGTGTCAGGCAGAAGAATGTATTTGAGCTGAACCCTAAAAGTTGAGTAAGATTTAGAAAGGTCGGTAGGACTGAGGAAACAGATTGGCTCATCCATTTCAAGGTCAAAACCAATTATGGAGTGAATCACAGCTGGAGCGAACTCGGACTTTCCTCCCACTGCCCCTGCCCCATCCCTCTGTATTTGCTATGAGGTGGTGGCTGTTCAATTGCTCAGTCATGTCTGATTCTTTGCGACCCCATGGACTGCAGCACGCCAGGCTTCCCTGTCTTTCACCATCTCCTGGAGTGTGCTTAAACTCATACTCACTGAGTCGATGATGCCATCCAACAATATCGTCCTCTGTTGCCCGCTTCTCCTCCTGCGCTCAATCTGTCCCAGCATCAGGGTCTTTTTTTGATGAGTTGGCTCTTCACATCAAGGGGCCCAAGTATTGGAGCTTCAGCTTCAGCATCAGTCCTTCCAGTGAATATTCAGGGTTGGTTTCCTTTAGGATGGACTGGTTTGATCTCCTTGCAGTCCGAGGGACTCTCAAGAGTCTTCTCCAGGACCCATGGGAAAGGAGCAGTGACCCCACAAGAGTCTGAGCCAGACTTGCTAATATGATTGGTCAGATAAAAGCAGACCTTAGAGCCACACCACTGTTACAGGCAGGCTTATGGTCCTTACACGTGGGAGTGGCTTCTTTCCTTTGTCCTTTGGATGTCTCTTCCTTTGATAAGCAGATCTCGGCGGGCCTGCCATTCTAGTGACTCCTGGTTTCCTGGTTAATTATTTTTCAATCTCTCAGTGTGTTATAGGTAGGCGACATCAGGCCCAGGCCCACCCTCTGGATTTCCTCTTCATTCCTGGCCTCATTCTCTCTTCTCCGTATCCTGCCACCTCTCTTCCATCCCTCTCCACATAGATTTGACAGCATATAATTGCCCCAGAATTCAGACTTACAGGAAGAGAGCAGGAGTCTTAGACCCTGCCTATGTCTTGAGACAAAAGCAAACTTGCTCCAGTTCTGCCATGTAACAGAGTAAAATAGTAGGAGGATCTGTGCTTTATTAATTTAGTGGTTCTTTTATTCTAAACATCCTGCTTCTGTATTTTGCATAAATATCTCTTGGGAACCTAATGGGGAAATAAGGATATTTGTTAGACTAAGATTTAATGTGTCTTAATTCCTTGACTATCAAATCTTTACTCTTACTCCCTAAAATTAATAACTGTTTATCCTGGAAGAGGACACCTCAAGTTGAACCTTGTGCCAATAGATTTAAAACTATTAGATAACTTAATTATAGCAGTTTGTGGTAGTCTTAAAATAATTATGTTCTTTACATTCTATTTCTGATAAATTTGATAGTTTATTTCCTAAGTGATGGAGATTAGATGTTTTAATAGCTCTGATTCTGTTAGTCACTGGACTATCCATGTGTGTACGTACATACAAATCTCACCCAGTGAACGTGGTAATGCCATGTTGATTTTTATGATGTCTAGTCATCACACAACTTGACCTGTGTGATTTCAGTTTTAAAGGGATCCTACTTTAGGTCAAATTCATAAAGACTAAATTGTATAACTCAAAGTTGGCATAGTAGATGCTAACCAAACAGCAGCTAGACCATGTTTCTCAAATTATGATCTGTGATCTGGTCTGCCAGTGTATCAGAGCCACCTAGAACTCATGTCAAATAAGCAGATTCACCTACTTTAGCCCAGAGCCACTCACACAGTTTGGGATAAGATATAAGAATCTATGGGCTTCCCCAGTGTTTCAGCAGTAAAGAAGTCTGCCTGCTATGCGGGAGATGGGGGTTCGGTCCCTGGGTCAGGAAGATCCCCTGGAGGTCCTCCTCCAGGGGAGGTCAACAATAGAGATCAATAATGGCAACCAGTGCCGGTATTCTTGCCTGGAGAATCCCATGGACAGAGGAGCCTGGCGGGCTATAGTCCATAGGGTTGCAAAAAGTTGGACACGACTCAGGTGACTTAGCACATAGAATCTATATTTTAATACACTCCTTAATGTGATTATTGTGACCACACAAATTTGAGAACCAATTGTTCTAGGCTCTGTATGTGTTGATGCTGCACATATAGAAGTCTAGATGTTGTCCAGATGTGAGATTCTGCACAGCTCACTAAACCACAGTCCTGACTCCACCCTCGAGCTATGCTCTCTGATGAGGAATCTGTCTAGTCTAGTCTCATTGGACAATTCTTTCTACAAGTTTCTTCACTGCATCTACTGTATCTGCAATCTGACCATTTGTGTGAAGGTGATGGGATGTGAGAGTGGCAGTTTTAATAAAGTCTCCAAGCATTAATTTCTTAAATTCAGCAGATTTAAAGGCAAGTCCATAGTCTACATGAGAATGTGTAGCAATTTATGCATTGCAAGTAACTAGCAGAGTGCACAACTGTGGCAAGTATTTAAGCAAATTAGAAGAACTTTGAGACTTTTTGATAAGTCCTGGAATAACCCTGGTGAGTCAATCTAAATTCTTGACCAATGTCTCATTTCCCAGGGAGTGGTTGGTTTATTTGACAGGAAAATGCCAGATATGTTTTAGTTTTTCACTATGTTTTCTGTCACCATTATCAGAATCGATTTGAAACCATAGCTAAAAGCTAAGCCAACACTTTATGTAGTTTGGCCAAGATAATAAGATGTCTGCTTTCTGCAATGTTGATTCTTGAGCATATTGAAAATTGATTCACAGTACCTTCTATCATCCAGCTTTATTTTATTCATACAAAAATGCAGTGCTTTGGAAGGTAACAAGCAGATGACCAGCAATTTTCAGAAACCACACTTTATTAAATGATATAATGTGTTTCAAGTATTCAACACAAAGCCTGATGCATGGCATAATTGAATTATATAATAGTACAGATAAAAATTTAGATTAGTTAACCCTACTTTATTTTCTCTATAATATAAGGTGGCAACTCAATAAGACAATAAGGTATAAATAAACACTTTTGGCGAAGAATTTCAGCACTAAGCTATCCACATGAAAGTTACAAAAAGCAAAGAATGGTTCCTAAAAAGATTGATGCCTAACAATACTATTAGCCTGCTTCTTCCTTTCCTGAGGAGTCCACTTTCCAAAGCCTCTAAAAAGATTGATGCCTAACAATACTCTGAGCCTACTTCTTCCTTTCCTGAGAAGCCCAACTTCCAAAGCCTGTAAAAGCTAAGAATGTCAGTTCCTTGCTGGCCTGGCCTCCCTAGCTGTTATGGCATTGGACTGTGTTCCAATACTAACCAGTGAAACCTGAGACCAAAACTGATAAGGACATTTGTTAAAGACTTTCCATTCTGATGGAAGAGAAGGACAAACAGGGACCATTTTTCTTGTTTTACGTATTTTTGTGTGTGAGGTTGTGATGTTTGGTGCTATAGCAGCTATCTTTACACCATGAGGATAGGTCCAAGAGCCTTGCAGAGAAGCTGACCCAGAATCCTGTTATTGGTGAGCTACTGAATGCACCCCAGAGCCACTCGAATTCCTTTTTCTGTGAGACAAACCTTTATTTCAAAACCTCCTAGGTTCTGATTATTCTGTTTCTTGAAATCAAATATATACTCTCGGTTACACGTTTATAACAGCTACACTTTTCTTTTAGAATGAAAGCTCCATGAAGACAGGAATCAAGTCTACTTCACTCCAGATTACAGTGACTTTAACACAATGGAAGTTTACTTCTCTCTTACACAAAGTCTGAGCTACTATGATGGTTGTATGATGTTGTCATGGAACAGTCTCCTTTTATGTTGTTGCTCTGCCTTCCCTAAGGTGCTGCCTTCATCCAAAAAGTCAAGAGGGCTCCTTGGGATGTCTACATTCCAGCCAGCAGTAAGGCAGGAAGGAGAGAGGAGAGTGCCCTATTCTTTTAAAGACAGCACTCAGAAGTTCCACCATGACTTGGCTTATTATCCTGTTGGTCAGAACTTAACCTACGAGGCACAGATACAGAGATAGCTGAGAAAGAAGTCGTTACTCTGTGTAGCCAGGTGCCCAGATAAAAATTCCACTAATATGCTGAAATAAAAAGTGAGTATTGGGACACAAAGAGCAGTTTCTTTCATAACATCACAAAAGAGAATAGCAAGTATGAATAGATTTGAAATATGTTAAAAAAAAAGCTACACAAAACAATGAGATCTTGGTTTATGCCATTCACTCTATTAAGCCCTTTTACAAAATTATCTCAACCACCATTCATAATAACATTACAACATAGCTACTGTTATTATCCTTACTTTGCAGATGTAGACAAAGAAACTCAGAGTTTGAGCAAGTTGCCCAGGGTCCTACATTGAATAACTGATGTAACTTGTATTTAAATCAGAGTTCATGCTCTGATGTTAAGATCTGTCTGGCTCACTGCCTCCAGTCCCTGCCTAACAGCCTTGCCCTAACCTTACATTCTGTGTTATGTTTACTCCCTCTTTATATTTTTCTTGTGAACTACAAAGGCTTACATTTTCTACTGATTACTTTTGTTCCAGTTTTTTGCTTCTCTCGTCTTACTCTCTACCCTTTGTCTTTATAGCACCAACCCCCAAATGGTACATATCTCTTTCTCTCTTTATTTATTCCCTAAGGCCAGTTATTAAGGAATTGTCTTCCCACTCCAAACTGACCCTTCTCTTGTCCCTTGTGTGATGCAGGCAGTGGGACCCTACAACCACCTATCTGCTTTGCCCACTGCTCTCTGTTAAGTCTTGCCGAAAGGAAACACTAGAGGGACACTGTGAGCAAGACGGCAGGGGAGAAGGTACCTGTTCCTGTTTTTTCCTTCTTGCTTTATTCAATCTCCAGTTCCTGTCCTTATTACTTAGGGGGTGCTTCTTCACCCCAGCAGCTGAAAGCACGTTGAAGTTTTTCAAAGTCTTGTAGGACCAGTCCCATCACATCCCCTGAGAAACACAAGCTTCAGCCATGCAGCACTCCCTCCTCGGAAGTCCGAGTTGAGTTTCAGCCTTTTGGGCGTCTTTGTTGTGTTTTAATGGTGCTTATCTGTCGCCTTGGTTTTCTCAGCCCTATGGGTGGTAGCTATGTGGTGCAATGGCTGTCTTCCTAACACGTCACAGTTGTCAAGTTATGCTCAGTCAGTTTTGGTTTAACTTTTTTTCCTTCTCGGTCATTTATTGGCTTAGTTTAATTTTTCTGATTAGACCGATGTTTCCATTTTTAGGAAAAAGAAGCAGCTTCACAGACAGTCCTTGATTGAGGGCAGGATCCCATCCGTGTGTCTCCGTGCAGAGGTGGGGCCACTCTCGGGAACAGAGTGGGAAGTGGAACATGGGGGGTGAATCGTGTCCTTTTTGTACATTCCTGAGACCGGAGTGGGGCTTCCCAGGTGGTGCAGTGGTAAAGAACCCGCCTGCCAATGCAGGAGGCGTGGGTTCAATCCCTGCATTGGGAAGATCCCCTGGAGGAGGAAATGGCGACCCACTCCAGTATTCTTGCCTGGAAAATTCCATGGCCAGCGGACCCTGGAAGGCTACAGTCCATGGGGTTGCAATGAGTCGGACATGGCTGAGCACACAGGCACATAGAAGCAAGCCCGGTTTTTTCTGACTGAGTTGCTCTCACACTTATGCTCCGGTGAACTCAGAAGCACTTCAAACCTGAAAGCACCTTTGTTTTCAAGTATTTCTCTGAGGAAGAAAAATCTGACTGACTCGACTCACTCAATGGAAAGGAAAACCGAGGTGGAGCAAGGAAGCTGGGCAAGCTTTCCGATTAGACTGAAGCCAGGACAAGAATCCTCTGATATTTGGACAGTTTTCTTCTAACTCCTCCTAGGTAGGAGGGGGTGGTGGTGGCAGGAAAATTGACCACTGAGAGCAAGCTTGTTCCTCTTCTTTGACCTTTCTCACTGGCAAATACAGCCCTTCACTTTCCTGGCCTGCTCGTCTGGTACTTTCCACAGGCAAAAAAAAAAAAAAAAAAAAAAAAATTCACTTCAGAGAAAGAAAATAAAGGGAGATCAAAGGCTTGTATAATTTCACTTCTCAGGGAGGAGAGAGAACCTCGCCTAGCAGCCTGCTTCTCAGGAGTTATCCAAACCGCCCCGTCTCTGTGGCCCGCAGTGGTTTGGAAGCAGCAGCGTGGTGTTGACTCTTCTTTCCACAGTCGCGAATGACACCAGCGGAGGCTTAGGCAGACAAGATAAACACCCACTTGGAGGATCCGGACGGCGAGAGTAAGCCCTGGGACTCCCACCAAGACCACGGGGACTGCACATCTACGTTCTTTGATGTTGTGGAGGATCGGAGCCCCGTGTTCATCTGGTGCAAAGGACTGATTTGGATATTGGTGACCCAATGGCTGTATTTGAGCGTGTCAGCAGGTGATGTTTCTTTGACGATGTCCAGCACTATGGCCTCCATGGCTCAAGAACTGACTGATTGCGTCTCTAAGCAACTACGTTTTCTTTTTCTTTTCTCTTTTGATAAGAGCTGATCTTGCGCGAAAGAGGCTGGATGATATGATAAGTTGCTTTGAAGATGGAGTGATATTTAATATTTTGAGTGACTGCTTCTTGTTGAAGCAATTGGGTTCCTCAAGGACATGCTATACATGTTTAAAATGAGATGACTGGGGCTGCCACTGGATAATCGACTGTGAAATAAGCCTGTAGGAAAGGACAATTACTCCTGGGGCCTCAAATGCAAGAAAGCCCTCCTGAGGTCCTGTGGGGTTCTAGTCAGGAGTGAAAATGACAGTTGCTTCACTGCTCAGCATGGGCTGGAGTCTGCACTGTAAACCCACTCCCTGGGGTTACAGAGATGTAGGTACAGCCCAGTCAACAACCAGTTGTTCATGGTCTGAGTGACCTTTGTGAACAACCCACTTGTCCATCCTAACATTAACTAATTATCCAGAAACCAGTTGTCAAGAACCTACTATGTACCAGGTATATACATAGGTACTAGAAACAAGGGAACACACAGTATTACACTCTTTAAACACAGTTAGGCATCAAACGAGAGAAAGAGAATGCACTGATATTTATTAAAGCTATAACTATACTTATATAGTATATAAACTATGTCTGCATGCCTGCTAAGTCCCTTCAGTTGTGTGACCCTATGGTTACATAGGTTCTTTGTGACCCTACGGACCATAGCTCGCCAGGCTTCTCTGTCCATGGGGATTCTCCAGGCGAGAATACTGGAATGAATGGCCACGCCCTTCTCCAGGAGATCTTCCCAATCCAGGGATCGAACCCGCGTTTCTCATGTCTCCCGCATTGGCAGGTGGGTTCTTTACCCACTAGCACCACCTGGGAAGCCCACACTATGTATTGTAGGCCAGAAATGACTATCTTTTTAATCTCCTCAACCATTTTATAAAATAAGTGTCATGTCCATTTTACAGAAGATAAACCTGAGACTTGGAGCGGTGAAATAACTAGCTGGCAGAGCATAACGTTGAGATTCAGCCCAGGCTGCCTACACGTGTCCCCAGTGCCCCATGATGCAGTGGAGAGTAGCTTGGAAGGTAGCTGTGACCGGGGCTTTGTTCTCTCACAGCCACAAATCTCCAAAGCCTCATGACTAATGTGGCCGTTTTTATTTCTTTCTTTTAATGGAGAAACTTTTATTTTCTTCTTTTCCTAAACTAATCAAGGATTCTAAAAGCTGCTCAGGAGGTTTTAGTGAGAGGTACATACTGAAGTCACATCAAATTAAATGCACAATTACAATGACAGTTAGCCAATACCCAAACCCGAGGCACCATATTGAACAAACCCCATAGAAATTTAAGCCAACGCTTGACCTAAAACTGCAGCTGATATTTGAAATGCCAGATGAATTCAAGAGATCCCGTGGATGGCTCCAGGATTCAGCAGGCTACAGTGTAAGATGACAACAGTAGGCAGTCCTTCTGAGCTGAGGGACGCTTTTTCCTTATCAGTATTTCATTGTTCCCTACTGATAAATGCCCTTATCAGTCATAAAACAGTTTCCTTAAAACACACACACACACTCACGCATGCATGCACGTCAACACACATACACACATACTCTAAAGCAGGAAAGATATTTTCTTTAAAAAGATTTTTGCCATCAATAAAATCTCTGAGTAATATTTAGGACATGTTATAAAATAAATTTTTCATTTGTTTCTGTTAGTTTCTCTGTGTTTAGACTCTGTTTAATTCATCCTGGAAAAATTTCTCGAACCATCACTTTTATCATCAGCACTTTAATCCTGTAACAGGTTTTCTGAATGCTGTGGTTTGGATCACTCAAACCACCAACTTCCTTCTAGTTGAAGAAGTTAAAAAGGTGAAAACTACATTAAAACTACATTTCCTAGAATTCTTTATGGATGTTGTTGTTGTTCATTTGCTAAGTTGTGTCTGAATCTTTGCAACCCCATGGACTGCAGCATGCCAGGCTTCCCTGTCCTTCACTATCTCTCAGAGTTTGCTCAAACTCATGTCCACTGAGTCAGTAATGCCATCCAACCATTTCATCCTCTGTCAGCCCTTCTCCTCCTACCCTCAATCTTTCCCAGCATTGGGGTCTTTTCCAATGAGTGGTGGCTCAGATGGTAAAGAATTTGCCTGCAATGCAGGAGACCTGGGTTCCATCCCTGGGTTAGGAAGATCCCCTGGAGAAGGGAATGACTACCCACTCCAGAATCCCATGGACAGAGGAAACTGGGAGGCTAATAGTCCATGAGGTCACAAAGAGTCGGACACGACTGAATGACTAACACATCCTATGGATAGGGCTTTGGGTTTGAATTAGGGGCTACCAGTGAGTGATTTCAGAGAAGGCAATGGCACCCCACTCCAATACTCTTGCCTGGAAAATCCCATGGACGGAGGAGCCTGGTAGGCTGCAGTACATGGGGGCGTGAAGAGTCAGACATGACTGAGTGACTTTACTTTCACTTCTCACTTTCATGCATTGGAGAAGGAAATGGCAACCCACTCCAGTGTTCTTGCCTGGACAATCCCAGGGATGGCGGATCCTGGTGGGCTGCCATCTATGGGGTTGCACAGAGTCGGACACTACTGAAGTGACTTAGCAGCAGCAGCAGCAGCAGCAATGAGTGATTTTGTGTGGTATTTGTCTTCCTGACCTTCTTGGACAAGAGCCTGGATTGGTGGGTATTTCTGCAGAAGCTTTCCATTGGCCACCACCAGCTTCTGGGGGCATTTGAAGGCAATCATGGTGGAGCATGAGAGGCAGTTCCAGCTTCCTGATTCTGGCATAGCTCCAGGGGTCTCAGAAATACTAGCTTTCCTGATGGTTCATTCTGTGTAGATTGGGAGATGTTCCTGGAGGTACAGTCTAGCAGCTCCAAGAATCCTATAGACTCCCAATTCTCTGTGTTAAACCACTTCCTGACTAAGACACCTAGGGTGGTTTGTGTTTCTGGATTGAACCCCAGCTGATACTGAAGTCTGGAAAGATAGTCTGGGATCACTTGCATGTGGCCACTGTATGTCTCCAGCTAATTTTTTGGTCTTAACTTCAAATTTACCATCTACCAATTGTCACATCATGATTTCCTCCTTCCGTGCCTTTGTTTATCTCATTTTCTCTGCTTGGAATGTCCTTTTATTCTTTCTTCAAACCTCAGTTCAAAGGTCATGTTCCCCAGGAGCTTTCTCTCCTAGAATTAGGGCTAAGTGAGATATTTGTATGTTAGGTAAATTCGTTCTTTGAGTTTTGATTAGACACTGGTCCAGGCATTTGGAAATGAAAGACATCCCTGGCTTTTAGGGGACTTTCAGTCTAGAGTGGGAGATAAATGGGTAAATATATAACATAGAGACATACAACTACACTAGCATATTGAATCTCTCTCAGAGGTTGGTACAGTGTTGGTGCTTCTAAATGTCTGCTAATGTGGTTTGATATGACATATGTGGGTGAATTATATATAGTGAAATTCACATGACAGTACTTGATGCCGTGGAAGAAACACTGTCGGTTCCACTTTATGGATTCAAAGTGCACATTTCATCTCACGAGCACTAGTATAATGATTTGCCTGCAGCTTTGATCCCCGAAAGCCACTATGATTTCTTGTGGAAAGAGAATATTCCAGTTCTTTCCTTTCTACACAAAATTCGACATTCCTTGAATTAATTTCTTTCAGAAGACATCCCATGGAGCTCCATTTGAATATTTCTTAATGTACCCAGTTAATTCCAGAATTAAAGCCTCTCCCCCAGCTGAGAAAGGAAAAATATTAATAAGTTGAGATTATTGCTTACTTTCTCTGTTTACTGGAATTAAGCATATATTCACGAACAGTTTAAAATTAAACATTAAAACAAAAATCAAAAAGGAAACTGGTAAGGGACAATTTTAAAAAATTCTGTCTTGTCTGCCTAGGAACATGGCTACCTGCCAGACTGAGCCACCATCTAACACATATACAGTTCAGAGTGACTTACAGTCTAATTTCTTTAGGGCTTCCACCTGTGCTCAATTAATGACCTGCAGAACTTGAAACCTACTTTCTTCGAATCATTCTCTTTGTTTCTTATTGGGTAACACTCTTTGCCTGAAAAAATGGAATGCTTTGGCCAGGTCCCTTGTGTCTGGCAACTGTCTCCTCCACCCCAGTTGTACCAGTTTAACTCTTTCTTTTCCCATAACAATGCTGGCTTATTCTCTAGTCCCTCTTTTCCTTAGTTCTTCCACCTTGACAACCCTCCTTAGGGCCACCAGATGGCTCCAGCTTAATTTTTAAACATAACATCAAGCATCCCATTTTATCCCGTCTGCTCATGGTCCTATATCCTGGATTCCTAATTTTGCCTTTTTGCAAAGCTATGTCCTGCAACTCTAAACTGGACATTACTGTCTTGTTTAGCAAGATACCATGATGGTTCAAATCTGCACATTTTCTTTTTTGTGTTCCTTGGAGTGATACATTAAAGTCCCAATCTCTGCAACCTGGTCCCTTTGTTTAAAAATAGGGTATTTGCAGACATAACCAAGTTAAAGATGCAGTGATATTTGATTAAAGTGGGCCCTAATCTAATATGACTATGTCCTTAGAAGAAGAGAAAACAGCAACATGGGGAGGACGCCTTGTGAAGACAGAGATACGCAGACATGTAGGAGAGAGGCCATGTGAAGATGGAGGCAAAGATTGGAGTAAAGGTGCTACAAGCCATAGAACACCATAGAAGTTTAAAGAGGCAAGGAAGGGCACTTCCCTAGAGTCTTTCGAGAGAGCATGGCCGTGCCAGCACCTTGCTTTTGGATTTCTAGTTTCTGGAACTGTGAGAGAATACATTTGTCTTATCTTAAGCCACCCAGTTTGTGTTAATTTGTTACTGCAGGCGTAGGAAACTAATATAGAAACTCAAACAAGATGCGGCCCAGTTGGCCCTGTGGTTGGGCAGTGAACATCAAGAAAAGCAGAAACCATCTGTTCCAGCTCTCTGTTTGGAAATACTTTCTTACATTTTAATACCACATTAAAGTTCACGGAACAGTTTCTACATATATTATCCTCACCAGTCCACGAGTTTGGAATTCCCCCTCATTTTGCAGATGAGGCAACAGCTGAGGCTGGATGTTGACTATCTTGATCAAAGTAACACATCTGGTAGGTGGTAGAGTCCAGCTCATTCTTGGCTTGTTTGACAAAACCCCACGGCACTTTCTACTACCCCATCCTGCCTACTTGGTGTAGTGAAAAAGTCCCTTGAATACACCTTCTTCCAACCCTCTTCACTGTCTATGTGACTGCTGCTGGACAGGTGATCTCAGGACTGAAGTTCAGAAACTCAGCTTCATCAGATCAGTGAAAGTAAGCAAGTGTCAGGCTGATGGACGTGGCTGTACTGGAATATAGCTCAAATACCATCCACCTCTCTCCATCTTGCTCCTTCCACCAATGAGGTCACAGCACCAGTCTGCTATCAGCCTGCTCCTGCTTAAGCTCATGACAGTGTTCCCCAGGCAGCCAGAGTGAGCATTTAAACGTGAAAAATTACATGACTCTAGTTACTCACAGAACCTTTCACAGTGTACAAAAGAATACTTACCTTGAACTACAGGGTCCTGCCAGGTCCTCTGATTTCATCTCACATCTCTCTCATCCCTTGTTCACTGTGTTTCAGCCTCACTGGTCTCCTTTTTCCTCTTGAACATGTCAGGGTCATTCCCACTACTGACCTTCGCCCTAGCTCTTTTCTATGCCTATGCTTTCAAGTTGTGATTCAGATATTTCCTCTTTAGGGAAGTGAAAGTGAAAGGGAAAGTGTTAGTCACTCAGTCGTGTCCAACTCTTTGTGACCCCATGGACTGAATGAAGCCCGTCAGGCTCTTCTGTCCATGGGATTTCCCAGGCGAGAATACTGGAGTGGGTTGCCATTTCCTCCTCCAGGGGCATCTTCCTGACCCAGGGATTGAACCCAGGTCTCCTGCATTGCAGGCAGATTCTTTACTGTCTGAGCCATCAAGGAAGCTCCCCTGTTTAGGGAGGCTTTTCCTAAATTCTATCCAAGCTTATAGTCCCTTCTCTTAGTCTTTCTCTACTTCTCTTGTTTTCTTTTCTTTTTTTTTTGAAGTACAGTTGATTTACAGCCTCATGTTAGTTTCAGTTATACAGCATAGTGATTCAGTTATATATGCTCTTTTTTAACTTTTTTTCCTTTATAGGTTATTACAAAATATTCAGTATAGTTCCCTGTGGCTTCCCTTCTGGCTCAGCTGGTAAAGAATCTGCCTGCAATGCGGGAGACCTGGGTTTGATCCCTGGGTTGGGAAGACCCCCTGGAGAAGGGAAAGGCTACTCACTTCCAGTATTCTTGCCTGGATAATTCCACGGACAGAGGATCCTGGTGAGCTACAGTCCATGGGGTCACAAAAAGTTGGACACAACTGAGTGACTAAGCACAGCACAGCACCATGTCTTCTTTATTCATTCATCTGTCAATGGACATTTAGGTTGTTTTATTGTCATCATAGAAATTGTTACTATTTCAAACAGTCTCATTTGCTAATTTATTTCCTTGCTTTATTGCCTGCCTCCCTTACAAGTCTCTAAGATTCATGATGACCAAACATTGTTTTTTTCTATGTTGTATATCCAGAACATAAAAGAGTGCCTGATTGATAGCAAATACTCCGTACAGGTTTGTTGAATGAACACCAAATGTAATAAGTAGTCATAACCAAGTGTTTCAGAGCTTACTATGCTTCAGACACTGATGTAGCGCTTACATGAACCATCTCATTCACAGCAACCCAATGAGTTAGAAATGATTCTTCATCCCCATATTAGAGATGAGACCCCGAGGCTGAGATGAAAGGACGTACACAAGGTCATTCAGCTTGTGAGTATTAAGACTCAAATCCAGGTGTGCGAATGACTAGTTTATTCTCTCATACTCCCTGCTTGGATTATGTACAGACTTGCAAGGCTTATTTCATGGTGTCAAGGACTATTTCAGAAAGCAAATGTTAGGTATTAAGGCAATGGTTTTTTCTTTTTTATGGAAGTCGTCCGGCTCACTACTCACATCCAGAACCACAGTTCAGTACATGGAGTCAGGTAAATAGCCCTATTCCTGGTAGTACCATTGTTTTTAGGGCTCCATCCTGATGTCATTTACTTTGTGCTTTATGGATTGGGGGGGGGACAATTTCCAGACTAATCAATGGCTCCCTTGACAGCAAAGAATTCTTAGAAACAAAGAGGTCACGGTAGAATATTGTTCCATGCTTCCCCTCCTCTTCATATGGCTCCCATTAATTTCTCCTCCTGCGTTAGCAAAGCTGGCTGGGACACAGGCTCCATTTAGCAAAACGATGAAACACAAACGTTTATTGAGCCTGTGCTTCGAATCAACAGGGTTTTCCTCAGATTGAGTTGCCGCCAATTATCCTCCATGCAATTATGGCGATCCCAGAAGCAAGCAGATGGGGAAGAGTTTTGTTTTCAAATGGAGGAGAAACCAATATGTAGGAAGAAAAGGCAGCTTGTTCATTTGAACAGACTCCAGGTGGCTGGTCGCCAAAAGGCAGAGAGCTGGGGAGCCAGGTCTGGCCCTGGATCAGTCCGGCTGCCCACAGACCAGAGGAACCAGCGAGGTGACAGGCTCTGCCCCCCACATCACACTTGTCTGCCGGCGGCCAGCTTGGCTGGGAGAGTGGAGGCCGAGGGAGAGGCAGCCCACAGAGGTCCTCGCAGGTCAGACATCCGACCTTGATGCCACTGGAACATCAAGTCCTGCTATTTTGTTGTCGTTCAACAGTAACATGTTGATGTGTTTTATTAGAGAAGAAAATTCAAGAAAAGACATGCAAAAGCTCAAGCCATATGGCAGACCTCCTGGGACAGCTTTGATCATTTGGAGTTTCACAAAACCTAGAAGATATTTCCCCTTTCTGAAAGATCACATTGTCCTAAACTTCTTGCTGGACTCTGCCTCTTGAGGGTACCATTCACAAGAGAACCAAGGACACTGTTGAGTGATTGCTGTAATTATTTCCATCTGGGTTTTTATTTACAATTACATAGGGTGCCTAGGGCTACATTAAAAAGAGTCAACATCGTCAGTTCCATGATCATCAATGCTTAGAGGGGATTTGTTCCCCCTTTGAGGCGAAGGGACTACATTCACACTGAAACAAATCCAAGTCACATGACATGAAGTGTAGGAACGATTTACTCAGTACATTAATTAAGGTGAAAAAAAGTATAATTAAATGAGGGGAAAATCCCTACATCAGCCCAACCTATCAGCCATATAAAGGTAGTTTGAATTTTAGTTATCATCCACATAGCAAATAAGGACTTGTGATCCTGTTTCAAAAGAATCTGCTTCCCAGGTGGCACAGTAGTAAAGAATCTGCCTGCCAATGCAGGAGACTCAGGTTCGATCCCTGGATCGGGAAGATACCCTGGAGGAGGAAATGGCAACAAACTCCAATATTCTTGCCTGGAGAATTCCAGGGACAGAAGAGTTTGGCAGGTACAGTCCATGAGGCTGCAAAGAGTTAGACATGAGTGAGCACACAAGAAAAATAATAAGATTCTGTTTTAAAGAATAGCTTATTTTTCTAGATTAAATAGGTAAGAAAACATTTTATATGACCTCAGTTTTAATCCCTGTTCAGCCACATATAGCTGCGTAGCTTTGGTCAAGTCATTTATATTGTCTGGGACTCAGTTTCTCCCTCTAGATGAAGTTAGCACTCTCAAATTTTGGGGTGAGTTTCACTCATGGATCCTGACATGTGCATTTTTGACTAGAGGAAAAAAAATAGCCTGATAAACTTTGAGCTTTTTAAAAGGGGGATTCAGTCTGTAAGCACCTAAATAATAATACCGGAGAGCATGCTGATGGTTTCACAAATGATCACAACAATTGCACGTCTTTCACCTGACTGAATATCATGGCGAAATGCAGGGGTATGCGAAACCAATTCTGCCCATACAACATGTACGAGATGGATGGTGTCTATTTTGAGGGTAAGGGGAAAAAAGCCCAGGAAACCTCTTAGAGGCAGGAAGCAATTTTGGAAGTGCTGCAAAAGACAGTGATATTGTTCTTGGTTTAATAGGTGATCTGCCCCATGAAATAAAGCTGCAGGGCCACGTTTGTCTTGGTTAATAATGTCAGCGGAATGAGGAGGTTTAGCTGTAATAACAGTAATAACTGTGTCGATGTAACTGCTTGGGCTGAATTTCCATCTGCAGCCTCATAATATATGACCTTTGTTATGCCTCTACCTGTTGATTTTTTAAAGCAAAATTGGCTTGTCTGTTCTGCTCAGGGAATGGAGGCTGAAATAGTCCATTTTCCCTGGATAAATCAAGGTCTTGTGGGTGGTGATTTAATCTCACAAGTGTCTTTTCGGGCTTGATTAAAATTGCAGAGAAAAGAAGTCGGACATTAACAAATACATTGTTACTCTGGTAGTGAATCAGGTGGGTTTAAAGCTAGACTGGACATTTTTATTTACTTCTTGTCTTTCCTTTCATTACCTTCCATTTTTTATTCCCATAAAACAAATATTGATACCTGTATTTTCTTCTATGATGTCTTCCCTGCCCTCCCCTGATAGAGTTAACCATTCCCCACTCTTGGGACATGTTTTATTACACTTGTCATGTGTGTGCTCAGTCGTTTAGTTGTGTCCTACTCTTTGCGGTCCCATGAACTGTAGCCTGCCAGGCTCCTTGGCCCATGGAGTTTTCAAGGCAAGGATACTGGAGTGGGTTGCCATTTCCTTCTCCAGGGGATCCTCTCCACCCAGGGATCGAACCCATGTCTCTGGTGTCTTCTGCATTGGCAGGTGAGTTCTTTGCCACTAGTGCCATCTGGGAAGCCCTATGCTTGTCATGAAAGTGAAAGTCACTCAGTCATGCCCGACTCTTTTTGACCCCATGGACTGTAGCCTGACAGGCTTCTCTGTGCATGGAATTCTCCAGGCCAGAATACTGGAGTGGGTAGCCATTCCCTTCTCCAGTGGATCGTCCCAACCCAGCGGTCGAACCCAGGTCCTGCATTGCAGGTGGATTCTTACTATCTGAGCCACCAGAGAAGCCCAAAAGAAAGGCAGCTACCAGGTGTAACTCTAATGCCATCCTCAAATTGTAAGTGCAGTCTTAACCACCGCACCACCAGGGAAGTCCCAACACTTACCATACTATTTTGTAATTCATTTGTTAATCCATCTCATCTCCATCCCTGCCCTGGGGGTTCTTTGAAGGTGAGGTGAGGTCTTGCTCATCTCTGGATCTCTAACATTCATCATGAAGCCTTCTACAACATTTTCTGGAAGTGCAATGTAATATTCTGCCACATACCTTTTCCCCCCGAAGTGTTTTCACACAATGTGAAGTCACTTAGTTCTTCCAGTCATCTCATGCAGTGGTCAGGGGAGGTAATGGAGTAGAAGCAGCTGAGATTAAGTGAAGTGTGTTGATTGGAAACTGGCTGAATGGTTCAAGATTTTCCAACTAATTAGTAGTGAACACAGGGTCAGAGCTCTTGTTTTCTAATGACTAGCCTTGAGCTTGGGCTAGCCCGTGCAAGATGGGTAACCCATGGGATATACATGGTAACAGACACCTTTCTCATTGTTTTCTAACATACCCAGGCTAATACACCACTTGTATTTATTTTTCTTTCTAACCCATCTTCCTTTCCCACTACTAACTTTATTATTGTTATTTTTCAAAATCTTTTTCCATTTTTTTCCTCTTACTACCATTTTCTTTTATACTCTTATATCTCTTTTCCCTCACTGGAGGCCTTCAAGCTGTGACACAGGCTGAAGACTATTGATTGTTGTTCAGTTGCTAAGTCATGTCCCGCTCTTTGTGATCCCATGGACTGCAGCATGCCAGGCTTCCCTGTCCTTCACTATCTCCTGGAGTTTGCTCAAACTCATACTGTCCATTGAGTCAGTGATGTTATCTAACCATCTCATCCTCTGCCACCCCCCTTCTCCTCCTGCCCTCAATCTTTCCTAGCATCAGGGTGTTTTCCAATGAGTCAGCTCTTCAAATCAGGTGGCCAAAGTACTGGAGCTTTAGCTTCAGCAACAGTCCTTCCAATGAATATTCAGGGTTGACTTCCTTTAAGATTGGCTGGTTTGATCTCTGTGCCATCCAAGGGACTCTGAAGAGTCTTCTCCAGCAGCACAATTCAAAAGCATCAGTTCTTTGGTGCTCAACCTTCTTTATGGTCCATCTCTCACATCCATACATGACTACTGGAAAACTGTTACTTAGCTTAGACAATGTTAAGACTTCCTCTGACAGGTCTAATCATGTAGATCTGTCCTTCCCAAACTTAAGTTCTTGAGACTGGGAGTTCTAGAAGCCCCAGTGTGAGCACATTGTAATAAATATGAATGACAATATACCTGATACCCTAAGGAGGATATGATTACTGAAGGGGTTGGATGGTAAATGCCATGACTTCAGAGGACACTTAGCTCATAACAGGGCGCATGGAGAGATGGGTACAGAAGAAGGCTCTTTGGATGGTTCTTGAAGGATCCAACTGAGCTCTGGAGTCAACCAGCTTGGGTTTCAATCTTGCCTCCAGCACTGATTGGTTGAATGCACTTGGGCAAAGTATTCTTTCCAAGGCTTAGTTTTTCCATCTGTAAAAGGGGGATTATGGCAATATAATCATACTGTTGAATATTAAAAAAAAGATAATGAAAGTAAAGGGCATAGATCACTGCCTGACTCATGATCAGTGTTCATATAGATTAATGACTATTCTTAAAATGTTTATTTATGTTAATTTTTGTTGCACATATAGGTGCAGGTCCATTATAGAGTGGAACACAAAATTTGCCCAAGTCTGAATTTCTGTGATAAAACACAGACCCTCAGAGAAGCTTTGAACCTTGATGATAGGCAGCTTCAGGCAATCTCCAGACCTGGACGTTCCTCTGATTTGATGGGCACTGGCTCCATGGGATGGTTTAGAAGCAGAGACCAGGATGGGCAAATGACAGCTAAAGATGCTGAAAAGGACTCTGCGGAGTTCCTGAGCCCTAACTGGAGAGTTAACTAAGTTTTCAGGAAGAAGGCAGTCACGCTGAATAATTCCTATTGGCTGTAACAGACGCTTTCCACAAAGCTACGTACAGAGGTCCTTCTTTTCAAGACAAAATAGTGAGCAGAAGAAGCTTGAGCTCAATGGTCCCCTCCTTGGTTCCTTTTAGAGTCTCTCATATTGGGACTCTCAAACACCCACTTCTCTCTAGCTACTGTAACTGATGCCATCTTCCTCACTATTGTGCTAATCCACCTGTGCTTGTCCTAGTTCTAAATCCTCTCTGTCCTTCCTATCCTACACCTCTGTCCCTGCCTCCAACTTTACTTCTCATTCCCAAGAGGGGTGAGCAAATCCAATAAATGAATTTGTGATATGTAACCAATGAGCGATACTGCAAGCCACAGGCTGTGTTTTCAAGGAAATAGACTTGATTCCTGTTATTTGTGGTAGTTACGTTCCATAAAGTTGCTGTGAACATTGAGTTAGAGGATATTGAACCATTACTCCCAGGGGAAAAACAGAGTTAGGTCCTTGTGAGTCTCAGGTCACAATTTTGTCAACCGTTCAGTACATAAACTTGTTTTATGTGTGTTTCTGTCTAAAGACCCCCTTATTTAGTATCTATTGTTGATTCATTAACATTGAACTCAAGGCCAACAGCACCATAACTCATGCATGAGTGAAGCTGGTCTAACATGTTCTTTCCCACATCATAGCTTTCTTGCGCTTCAGAACACTGGACAGAACTTTAGTACTACACTCTGGGGCCATTTCAGTGGCGAAATCACCAACTAAAAGCACAAAAAATGTGAAAAGGATGGCACTAAATAGATTCTGAGAAGGACTCATTTATAGGAAGAGAGCTAAAGCAGAAAGCAAAGCATTGCCTTGTTGGACCTCAGCTGGGAGCATGTGTGTCCAGTAGCTCAAAAATTTTTTGTCACTCTGTCCATGTCTGCAAATGACCACAAAAGCTCTGCAAGTATTGATTTTGTTCAACAAACTTTAGCAAGTAGGTAAATTCACAAATATGGAGTCTGCAAGTACTCAAGGTTGGTTCTATTTGCATTTTCACAGAGCTCAGACTACAAAAGAGCATCCTTTCTAGAATGTCAAGGCTAAACATCCCCCAAGGGTTCAAGGACATCTTACTGTCAAGTGAATAATGGTCTTCAGTTTCCAAACTGTGTGCACATCTACTTTACAGTGTGGTTAAGAGTACAGGGTTTGGTGTCAGTCATACTGGCCTCCCCATGATTAACTATGCAGTTTCAGGCAACTCAAAATTTTGGAATCCTGGTTCATCTGTGAGATAGATGGAAACTTACTGGAAACTTATACTAATATTTACTTTAATCCCTCAGAAAGTTTTTGGAAAGTCTTTATTTTTTTGGGCTCCAAAATCACTGCAGATGGTGATTGCAGCCATGAAATTAAAAGACGCTTACTCCTTGGAAGGAAAGTTATGACCAACCTAGATAGCATATTAAAAAGCAGAGACATTACTTTGCCAACAAAGGTCCATCTAGTCAAGGCTATGGTTTTTCCAGTGGTCATGTATGGATGTGAGAGTTGGACTGTGAAGAAAGCTGAGTGCCAAAAAATTGATGCTTTTGAACTGTGGTGTTGGAGAAGACTCTTGAGAGTCCCTTGGACTGCAAGGAGATCCAACCAGTCCATCCTAAAGGGGATCAGTCCTGGGTGTTCATTGGAAGGACTGATGCTGAAGTTGAAACTCCAATACTTTGGCCACCTGATGTGAAGAGTTGACTCATTGGAAAAGACCCTGATGCTGGGAGGGATTGGGGGTAGGAGGAGAAGGGGACAACAGAGGATGAGATGGCTGGATGGCATCACCGACTCGATGGGCATGAGTTTGAGTAAACTCCAGGAGTTGGTGATGGACAGGGAGGCCTGGCGTGCTGCAACTCATGGGGTCGCAAAGAGTCGGACACAACTGGGCGACTGAACTGAACTGAAGAGTACAACTAAAGGGCTACCAGACCATCATATCTGGATGTGTTATAAGAATTGGATTAATTTGCCAATTATATTTTTCTCCTACCTTTGGATATCTTTCCTTCAATAGTTATCTAAATCTGATCTATACTTCAAAACTCAACTAAAGTTTCTTCTCAATAATTTTACTCCAGAATCCTTCTGGCAAGTCCCATATCCTCTGAAATTATAGCATTGACTATTCATACCCCTGGCTCTCATATGCCTAATACCTTGTGGAATTATATTATCATTTATGTTATTGTGTATTTTTACCTTATTTTCTCTGTGAGGTATACATAAAACACATTTGAATATCCACAATGTGCAATGCTCCATGCAATGGTTTCTGGGGTCTTCAAAGACCTCCCAACCTAGAAATCTTTCTGATTGGTTTCATATTTGCTTAGGGCTTTCTCATGGCTTTCTTATGCATCTTTGTCTCATTTCTTTTTCCATATTTATTTCTCTTTACAAGGTGGGCAGGGCCATGTTCAATGTTTCCATTTTATAGATGGACAGGCTGATCTTAGAGAAGTGAAATAAGTCCTCAGTCACACGGCAACCCAAGTGAAGTGTTGTTGTTGATGATGGTGATTACACATTACTTCCAGGGTGATTCTTGTTGATACCCTGATGTTCTTGTGAATTCCTTTGATCAGTGAACTTCAATTTCCCTGAGAAAGAGTTTGAAACATTCTTCTCTGTTCCAGGTTAGCCACCAGCTGATATGTTGGTTCTAGTTTATCACCACCCCCTGATATGACAGTGATCACTCCAGAAGGAGGATCTGCCAAAGATGCCAGCCAAAACCTGATGGTAACTGTTTGAAATTCCAATTCTGATGCTGATTTTAGCCGTAAAACAACTTCAACAGCATTGACCATTGCACATAAAGAAAGAAGGAGGCTAGAGAAAGAGAGCAGAGAGCAGGAGACACAGCAGGAAACAGTTATGATATAAAATACTTGTATCTGATGCTTCTGGTCATCCCTTTTGGAGTTCACATTGACAGGGCTTTCTCTGTCTCAGTGTTCAGAGTTTTGTACTCTTCTAATATCAGACATTTAAACCTTTGTTCCAATTTAGGTCAGAATCACTCAAGCAGAGCCCTGAGTTAATGTGTAAATTTCTCCCTAGGGTAGCCTTCATTTTGGAATAAAAGGCTTAGTCCCATCTTTAAAGAATTTTAGGTTTTAGTGAGCAGGTTTGGGGGTATGAGTTAGCAAGGAGAATTTTCCAAATATTATTCCAAGAAAATATCATGAATATCCATAGACTATGCTCTGGTTTGTCCTTTTTGGGCCTCAATGTTTGTGATATTCTGTATTATTATTCAACCAGCTGTCTCTTGGTCTGCTGTTTGTAAAGGATGTGAGTGGGGAAAAGACCATTCTCCTGGGTCTCTTTTAGTCCTGACATTCTAGGATTCTGGGCTCCTCTTTCCTGCTCATTATTCTTTTCAAACTCTTAACACCTTTGTGTTTATATTATTATTAATTTTAAGTCATTATACAGACGGGTTGAATAAAAAAAGACAATTCTCTCTCCTTGCCCCTTCAATCCTTCCCCCACGTCTACTCCTTGTATCCATTGTTGATCAATGTCTTGAACTATCAATCTGGAGCAATATCTCTTGATGTCCCCTTCCCAGCACCTTTGGAAAGGTGAGACATTAGTTCATTATCCACTCCCTCTGCATTTCTCTTCCCAGTTTTAATTTGTAAGATATTAAATCTCCAGTTTGTCTATTGGTTACCTTTGTAAATTTACGTGTGTGCGTGCTAAGTCACTTCAGTCCTGTCTGGCTCTTTGAGACCCTAGAACTGTAGCCTGCCAGGCTCCTCTGTCCATGGGATTCTCCAGGCAAGAATACCAGAGTGGGTTGACATGCCCTTCTCCAGGGATCTTCCTGACCCAGGGATTGAACCTGTGTCTCCTGAGGGTCCTGACCTGCAGGATTCTTTACTGCTGAGCCACCAAGGAAGCCCAGATTTACATAATGTGCTTAATTTTTTACTTCTTGGTCCATCCACTCTAGTGAGATAGAGATCTTATTTTTTTTTAGATGCCACTGGAAGAGACTTGTCCCTACTGGGGTCTTCTTGGTAAAAGATTAAGCCTCGTTTTTGCACCTTAAGAGCAGCACGTCCAGAAAAACTACCTGCCACCAGGTTGCAGATAAAAACTTTGGGACCAAGACACATTGGAATCCAATATCATAGAAGGTTTAGTAAAGTTAAAACTGATAAACTCAGTGTAAAAAAAATCAACATGATAAACAGTAATTGGGAAAATCGCTCACTTAAAAAAGAAACACTATCCAACAATTAGCCGAATTAGCACCTCTATTGATTCTCGGAAGTATTTTCTCCCATTTAACCTACTCAGATCAATTAGCTTGGCATCTGCCTCCAACTTCATATATCAATATAACTGTTTTCTCCCCAGCCTAACTGCTACTTAGGAGATAATGGGAGGGATGGACCATTTTACAAGACAATAACACAGTTCCTGGAGAAATAAATCGAGAGGCTGAAGAAATGAGATTTATTTCCAAAGAAAGTGGTACATCCCTCCCATGGTGCCTAATACACCAGTGGTTAAACAATTAAGTTTATTTTTGGATACAAAGTTAATTACTTTGAAAAGTCAGTGAGACTACCATTGACAAATACTACCTGTAAAACCCTCAGAAATAACAAGGCAGTCACTCAGAACTGCTAAAATGGCAGCATTTGACATTTGTTATTGCAGGAATTATGGTCTTCCTGTGAAGTTACCTGATCGTTCTCATCTTAATTGAACCTCAGCAGGGCAGGCTTTCGAAGTTACCTGGAGGTGGAGACTGAGAACCCCTCTATTTTCCTTGTTAGACCCAGTGAGTATTCCCCAAATGCCTCCATTAGCTGTCAAGCACCATTCTCTCAATTCTTAAATCCTTTGATTTTAAATTCTATTTAGGATTGAGGCTGGCCCTAAATGTCAAAGAACACCATCATGATGGCCAAAGAGTGAATTGAAACTTGGTTTGCTTTCTGAAAAATATAGCTCAGAATGTAGTTAGAAGCCAAGGATCACAAACAATAGGGAAGTAGTTGAACACATGTTCTATACAGTGTAAGGCTTATATGGGCTTTAAAAAAAAACTCTGTGAATAATATTTAATACTAATGGAACTGCTGCAAAATATAATTAAGTGTAAAAAGGCAGAAAATCAAACTGTCCTATTTCTTTAAAACATTTGCATAAAGCTATTTTTTTTTAAAATAGCTCCCCTTAGTTCCCCTGGTGAGGTGGAGGCAGAGAAGACTTGGGTTACATTTATCTCAGGAAAGTGGATTTATGAATGGCTTTAATTTTTTCCTTGTATTTTTATTTGATATCCATATCTTTTAGACTATTTTATCTACTAGACTATTTTAAAATAATTAAATAAACACTGAGGTTTAGAAATTCAAGGGCACCAGACTCTTGCCCCCACTTGTTTCTACCTACTATCTCATGACCTACCACAGGCAAGGAGCTGGCTACCTCCATATTCCTCTTCTCTTTGCAGTTACAAAGGCTGACATGTACTTAGCTTTGCCATAGAGGGACACAATGAAGATGATAAAATGATGTCTCTTGAAATGTTCACCACTTTAGAGAACAGAAGTTTACATACTATTTTTTCACTTAAAAATTGAAGTGTAAGTTGACTTAAAATATATTCAGTTTTATATATATATATATATATATATATATATATATATTCTTTTTCAGATTTCTTTCCCTTTGGGGTTATTATAAAATATTGAGTATAGTTCCCTGTGCTGTGCAGTAAGTCCTGTTGTTCATCTGTCTTATACATTGTAATGTGTGTCTGTTAATCCCAAACTTCTAAGTTACTCCCCCCTCCCACCTTTCCACTTAGGTAACCATAAATTTGTTTTCTACATCAGTGAGTCTGCTTTTCTTTTGTAAATAAGTTCATTTGTATCATTCTTTTTTAGATTCCACACATAAGTGATATAATATGACATTCGTTTTTCTCTGACTTTCTTCACTTAGGATGGTAATCTCTAGGTCCATCCATGTTGCTGTAACTTCATTATTTCATTCTTTTTTACGGCCAAGTAATATTCCATTGCGTATATGTACCACATCCTCTTTATCCACTCATCTGTCAAAGGACATCTAAGTTGCTTTCATGTCTTGCCTATTATAAACAGTGCTGGAATGAACGTTGTATATACTCTTTTCCTATTGTGTTTTCTAAGTGATGTTGGGGCAGTTAGAGGCCCAGCAGGAGACAGAGGGTGGACATGATCGTCCACAGGGGATCATGATGACAGTGCCATGAGGGAGCTCTTTACAAAAATGGTGAAAGACTTAAGGGAAACCAACAGGGATGGTGGAACTAGGGAAAATGTCAGTTGTAGGAGGGCCTGTGGAGAAGGCAGTGGCACCCCACTCCAGTACTCTTGCCTGGAAAATCCCATGGATGGAGGAGCCTGGTGGGCTACAGTCCATGGGGTCGCTAGGAGTCAGACACGACTGAGTGACTTCACTTTTTACTTTCATTCGTTGGAGAAGGAAATGGCAACCCACTCCAGTGTTCTTGCCTGGAGAATCCCAGGGATGGGGGAGCCTGGTGGGCTGCCATCTATGGGGTCGCACAGAGTCGGACACGACTGAAGCGACTTAGCAGCAGCAGCAGGAGAGCCTTTAAAAAAGTAGCCACTGTCTGTCTTTGTCCATGGGATTTTCTAGGAAAGAATGCTGGAGTGGGTTGCGGTGCCCTCCTCCAGGGGATCTTCCCAACCCAGGGATCAAACCCAGGTCTCCCACACTGCAGAAGGATTCTTTACTGTCTGAGCCACCAGGGCAGCCTATGTTCTAGGTGCAGGGAAGTACTATGTTCCAGGGACTGCTGTGGAAGTACTACATTCCTGTGATAGGCCTGCCATAGAATATTACAGTGCAGTAGTCTGTGGTGAGCTATGGATAAACTCAACAGCAGAGACGAACCTCAAAATAGTTAAATCGAACAAAAGAATTCATACCCTGTGATTCCATTTGTATTAAATTCTAGTCAAGGTAAAACTACTGTATACTGACAAAGTCAGATCTGTGGTGGCCTGGGGCTGGGAAGGCAAGGGTGGACTGCAAGTGTGTGCATGTGTGCGAAGTCACCTCAGTCATGTCTAACTCTGTGCGACCCTATGGACTGTAGCCCACCAGGGGCCTCTGTCACATAACCTTCTGCGGTGATGGAATGCTTTCTGAACTCTTGATTGTGGTACTGGTTACACAAGTGTATACATTTAAAAAAATGCATTCAACAATAATAGTAAAAGTGGTTTTAGGACAGGCAAATAAAGTTGATAAAAAGAAGGAGAGAGACAGGGAAAGATCAAAGAAAAAGAAAAAAGAGAGGAAGAGAGAGTGAAGAAGGAAGGAAGGAAGCCACATCTAAAATTGGTCCAGCAGAAAGGAAACTAGGGGAGTAAAATGCAATTTTCTCCCTTCCTACTGTCTCTCATAGATACGGTAGCTACCCGGAAGCCAGAGAACCAGGGGCTCTGTCAGGCAGGCCTTAGAGGTCAGCCTTTTGGGGCCCAGAGCAGAATGGGGAGAGACAGATCATAGGAGCAACTGGAGAATATAGAGCACAGAACATTGTCACTCCATGTGAGGTCCTCAAAGAACCACAGGGGAGAAAAATGTTAGGTAGGAAAATAGCTCTTGGTTAAATGACTTGCAAATGGGACAATTGACAACACAGGGCAAATTGATGGAGGGACCCTGTCGATACTGAAAGTACAGTGTGATGTTGTAAAAGAGTCATCACTGCCCAGAGAATGAAAAGTCCAGGCACTGCAGTTGGAACCTTCTTTCTCAAACGGTTATATGCTCACCGGCTGAACCCTCTGTCTGATAGTCCCAGGTGACATGGGCACATGGATGTGCCCCTCTTTCTGGATGTCAGAGTCAAAGATTAAGGGCTACTTTACATAGCCCAGTGTTCCTCAGTGATTCATTAAGTGTCTGAGATCCTTCTCTGCGCATTTATTTAGTATTTTATTTACCTGCTGTCACAAAGTTAGGGGGATTTATACTTGAATTCAATGGATGACTGAAATGTGACATCGTATATAATTTTTAATGCCAAATAGCAATAAAAATTTATGAAGTTATGGCACACTTTCATGGTTAGAGAGAGAAAATGTAAAGTATAATTTTTCGCATCTTTGGAAAGATTTGGTTTAATCAGAATACTTATGTATGTCTATAAAATAGGAATGGACTGATGCTACTGCATTATATAAGACTTCCTTCCTCTTCATTAAATGGCCTCAGGGTGTTCTTATTATTGTTTTTCAGGTTTTGTCTAATTTTTTTGTTATGTATCTTCTTTCTGTCAAGCTAGTGCTTGTTCAGTGATATTACTGAGCCTAATCTAGAGGAAGTAGGAAAATTAAATTTCCATACTTGTTAGAATTGTGTGTAAACAAAAGGTAAATAGACATTAAGAGACTAAAAGACACACATTTTGATGAATAAACATTGTAACAGTGATTTTGCCTTTCCCTGGACTTTTCTTCTCTTTTTAAAAAAGATTTTCAGATAAGGTCTGGGTTTTTAAATCCCCTTTCAGTTCTATATTTCTGTGTTTCCATTTCATCTCATACTATATCTCAGGTTTACTAGTTTCTTATGCTTGTTACCTACTTTACGCAGTCATTTTTAAAGTTTATTTTCCTCAATAAGTGATTCCTGCTTCCATGTGGGCTTTGAGGATGTAGAGAAGAAGCCTGAGATCTAAGCGTGCCCCTGCTGGTCTTACAGGTTTAGTTATAATTATGTTCCAACAGGATTCCTGCTGCTTGACTTTCACTCTTCCAACATGAGCACTTGCTTTTCTGTGGAGTTTTCAGAGTTGACCCTTTCTATATTTCTCCTGTTTGATAATCCTGTTTTTATTTACGGCAAATGAAATCATACATTTTTTTAAAAAGTTTTTTTGGATTAAAAGTTCTGAACCTGGTGTTTGGACAATATACATCCTTAACAAGGTAGATATCATGATATCTGTTTTAGTATGAAAGAAACTGAGGTCTTGGAGAGATTTGTTCACTTCCTCCAGATATATTTGCTAGTCAGTGGAGACTATATAGAAGACTTATATACAGTGGTTTTTCCTTTTATTTGTTCAATAGTTTTATCCAAATAAAAATGTTTCTGGATCTATTTTAAGGCCTTGGAGATACAGAGATGACCAAGGTAGAAGAGGGCCCTGATATCTAACAGTTTACATTCTAGTGGGAAGAGCAGTGGGATAGTGGCAGACAATTAACCAGAATAAACCAGAGAAACATCAGGTGGAGATAAGTCACTTATCTGTCTTTCCCCATTGGAAGGAAAACTTGAGAACAAAGACTGTCATTCCACCACTGTATTCCGTAATACCTGGAAGAGTTCTCAACACAGCATAGGGGTTCAATCAATATTTTCAATTAAAGAAATATGTTACCAAGTAATAGAATGTGCCTAGTAGAAAACAAACTGAAGATGTGATCAAGAGGAGCTAAGGGATTCTTTCAGATTGGCTAGTCAGGGAGTGCTTCATGGAAGAGTTCAACATTAGAGCTGAGGTCTGACTGAGAAGAGGAAGCCAGTGATGTAAATATCTGGATGAAGAACGTTCTATACAGAAATGAACAGCTGGTGCAAAGGCCCTGAGGTGGGACTAGGCTTGGTGAATTTTAGTAACAGAAAAAGGTGAGTGTGTTGAAGCATAAGAAAAAGGTGGGTAAGAGAAGAGGCCAGAGCAATGAGCAAGGCAAGGTCAGGTGAGGGCCAGGAGGCCCCTGGGTGGAGTTTGGGTTTTACTTTAAATGTAATGGAAGCCATTGGAAGGCTCTAACTTCCTTGGTGGCTCAGATGGTAAAACAAAAAAAAAATCTGCCTGCAATGCTGGAGACCTGGGTTCAATCTCTGGGTCGTGTTGGGAAGATTGCTCGGAGAAGTGAATGGCTACCTACTACAGTTTTCTTGCCTGGAGAATTCCACAGACAGAGGAGCCTGGTGGGCTACTGTCTATTGGGTTGCAAAGAGACAGACACGACTGAGTGACTAACGCTAACAAAGAGGGAACCAGGAGAATAACACAACCTTTGGCAACTGTCCAGTCAATGAAGCGGTGCAAGAGTAGATCAGAGGATAGCGGCAAAAACGGAGGGAGGAGCCAGTGTTACGCATTGACAGACTGCTTGTTGATGGTTGGAATATGGGAGGGTGGTGGATATTGAAGAAAATGGACAAATCAAGTATGACTCAACTTTGTGACCCTGGTTTTTTGGAAAATAGGGGTGATGTTTCTTCAGATATGGAAGACTGAGACCAAAAGCTGTATGAGTTTGCTAGGGCTGCCTTAACAAAGCACTGCACACCAAGAGCCTTAGAGAGCAGAAGCTTGTTGTCTGGAGACTAGAAGTGCTAGGTCAAGGTCAGAAATGATGGGTCCTTCTGAGGGCTGCAAGGGAGAACTGGCTCCGTGCCTCTCTCTTGACTTCTGGTGGTTTGCTGGCAATCCTTTGCTTGTAGGTGCATCATCCCTATCTCTATGTGTGTGTCCGCATGGTGAGCAGGCTAGGAGCAGGGGAGAGATCTCACAGTTTCTCTTTGGACTATGTTAACTAAGGTTTGACTACTCAGTTCCAATAGTGATGTCAGTTACTATAGGAGAGCAGAGAAAGGAGGGGCAGATAACAACCGGCAGGGTTTCATGGAGAAGTATCTGGAGGACAGGTAGAGTTTTGGCAACATTAAATCCCAGATTCTCTGGGACTCCCTTGCCATTGGGTAAGTAAGCAGATAAGCTAATATACTGTAATCACAGAGAAGCATCTATACTTTTTCCTTTCACAGAGGGCAAGATTGCTGAGGAATCATGACACTTGTTATTCCAATAGTGCTTCAGCCATTTCCAGATGGAGCTGACATCCCCCCAGGAGGAAGTGCTGACTTACAAATATCCCTTACTTACCAGTGAGAGCATCCCTCCTACAGTCTCGTTAAGAGAGCAAGTCTCTTCTGCTATTGGTTTAGTCAAGCCCATGTCCAGGAATATGAAATGAGGATAATGGGGAAAACAAAGTCCTTCCCCCTGTATTGGGAAGGACTCCCAGCTCCAGCATGGGGTAGATATGATTTAAGGGACTGGCTAAAAATTCTAGTCTGATCATGCCATTTCCTTGACTCAAGACATTTAAGTGCTGCCTGTTGCTATTAGACAACAGCACCACCACCCCCTACCCACCCCCCGCCCCGGCTCAGTCCTAAACTTTGCCTAGAAAAGCTTGCATGTGCTGGCCTTGCTCATTCTTTCTCTTCTGTGAATTCTAGCCTCACTGGTTTTTCTTTTATTTCCCCCACCTTCCCCACACAGCTTACTCCCTTTTGCATCAGGGACTTCCAATGCACCTCTTCCCAGGTTGCTCAGTGATAAACGATCTGCTTGCCAATGCAGAAGACACGGGAGACTCAGGTTTAATCCCTGGGCTGGAAGGATCCCCTGGAGAAGGAAATGGCAATCCATTTCAGTGTTCTTGCCTGGAAAATCCCACGGACAGAGAAGCCTGGTGGGCTACAGTTGATGGGGTCACAAAGAGTTGGACATGACTGAGCATGCCCGCACACACTTTGAATGCACTACCCTGGTCTCCCCTGTAAAGCTGAGTTTTCTTACTCTCCCTTTAGGCTTCCCAGTTGGCTCTTGTGGTAAAGAATCCACCTGCCAGTGCGGGAGACGCAAGAAACACGGGTTGATTCCTGGAGTAGGAACTGGCACCCCGCTCCAGTATTCTTGCCTGGAAAATTCTTGCCAGGGCCAAGAAGCCTGGCGGGCCACAGTCCATGGGATTGCAAAGAATCAGACGCGACTGGATATACACACAGTAGCATCCCTCTACTCCAACTTATTAATGCCACTTAGCCTCCAGATGACTGAAGTGCCTGAATTTTCAGGGCACCTGAGAAACCTGTTTCATCCTCGTTTGACAGGCTACACTCGTCTACTGCTTCTTTTTGTAATATCTTTCAAAGAAGTAGGTAGGTTTTTAACAAAACGTTCTTCATTTGTAAGGCAAGCAAATTGAGGATATTCCCTGCATCACCACTAGGGGGAGGGCTGCACTGCCCAAGTTTACTTCCGAACTTCGGTTATAGGTTATTTGATGGAATCGAGTACAAAAGAGAAAGTTCAGGGCATATGCCCAGCTGCATTGCAGAAGTGGGGGATGAAGGCAGTGCTTGTGCCAGAGGAGAATAAAACAGGACAACACAAGACAAAACTCCAAGAGAAATGGTTGGCGATTACTGGTGTTGAAGAGATGCGGCACTGGGTGTTACGGACTTAATACTGACTGCACTTGAGAGGAGAAAATGGCTTTGTAGAGGGCACTGCTAGGGAATTTGGTGCTTGGGGGCTCTTTGCTTACTATCCCTCGTTGCCCCCACTATGCAAGACCTGGAGATAATCAAGTAGAAGCCTCAAATGGGAATTTTACAAGACTCTTGCTAATCAGCAGATTTGAATTTTATTGCATACAAGTCAAAAGTGGGAGTTAAAAGCTTGAGTTGTGGTATCTCTGACTCCCAATCCCGGGTCTGTCACCTACTTGTTGGGTTATCCTGGACAAGTGACATTACTTCTCTGGGCCTTGGTTTCCTCATCTGCAGGTTGACAATAATGTTATTCCTAGGAGGGTTACTGTGAGAATTATTATCAATTCAAACAATAGTGTGCTTGTTATGTGTCTGCTGTTAGTCTAAGTCCTTTATGTATGAATCCTTTGGTGCTCAGGGAAACCTATGACATAGGTACTATTGTTATTATGATCAGTGTGATCCTTATTTCAGAGTTAAATAATCTGAGACATAGAGGAGTTTAGAAATATGCCTAAGGTCGCACAGCCAGAGTCAGGATTTAAACCCACCAGCTGCTTAAAAAATTCCTGGTTACATTAAATGCTCAGAAAGGGTGAGTTGTTATTCTACCTCTCGGGAAGCCCCTGCCTGGCTGTAGTTGTGCGGGAACTAGACATCTATTTTTCATAATCTGATTTTGCGTGAGGGGAGCTGGGGAGGGAGAGAAGGGTGGCAGGGGAAACGCTCAGTGCCCGGTAGGTTCGACTTTGTGGACTATTTGTTGTGGATTTGTGAGAGTACTCTGGATGTCAGGGTTCGCAGCAGCACTTGGGTGGACCTGGTTGGCTGATGGCTTCTCTTCGTTTCTGTGTCAAACATGGCGTGGTGTCTCTCCCCAGGTGAGGCCTGAGAGGGGGGCAGTGCCGTTCCGGGACCCCTCAGCCCCTCGGCTCACTCCGTGGGGAGGATGGACATTCTGATTCAGACCCCTCCGTGGACATCTTTGATCTTACTGAGGACCCTGGAGGAAGCCAAAATGGGAGAAGCTTCTAGAATAGGGTTTCAACTCCTGGGCTGGAGCAAAGCAAGAAAACACTGCAGAGGGCATGCCACACTGCCAGGAGACCTCGAGAAATAATCGAGAGAGACTTTAGAGGAGGGAACGTGAGATACCTTTAACATGCAGGTCAGGTCATCAGGCTTCCAAGAATGATTACTCTCAAGGGGAGCATAGTCACACTTAGTCTGTTATGTCCAGGGTTAAGGGAGAAATAGGGACCTATTGCCTTTCAGTTAAACGATTCTCTCTACATTACAAAAAGGATATGTCTGATGTATTGTATAGTATTTATTCCCACCCCACATCTCTCAGAAATCTGCATCTTTGTACCCCAGTTTGATTGATGTGAGAGGAAGAGGCAGTAGACAGGCATTGAGTTATAATTCAAGTTCAATTTATGGCTCCGTCTTGAAGCAAAATGGTAGTCAACACAAGTTTTAAAAACACACTCTCTTAGGAAACTTAGTTCCATTCTACAGGATTTGCTTCAGAAGTAGAGACCACAGTAATACGTGCTGTTGAAACCCAGTATTTGTATGTTACATAACTGAGCGCTGTGTCCACCACATAGAAGCAGAAATGCATGCTTGACGCCTCTGTGTAGCCACAGAATGGATATATATTGAAGCTCCTGGAGGGCAGGGCAGCCTCTAGTTATCTGGTTTTATATGCTATCCAGACCTCTGCTGGGGGTACAAGGATACTCCATTGACGCTATTTAAAGATACTGGTCCTGGTGATTTCTCTCTGCTCACTCACCAGAATGCACAATTGGAAAATATATCTAACTCTCCTAAGAACTAATGACCGCATGAGATGGGAAGGATTTAGATTCCTCTGCTAGAGATATGGATCAGAAGGACTGGTAACCAGCCTCAGAGATTAGAGAGATGTCAACGTGTACAGTGGTTGCTACAAATTAACATTATTTCCATCAAATTTATTACTGTCTGGTCAAGGTTAATAAATTTGTAGTTCATCTCTCATCAGCGGATTAAAGATGTAGAACAATAAACGATCATTTCTGCCACCTTCTTTAGAAGATATAATCACAATAATTGATTTTGGAAGGTGACAAGAAATAGAGATGGTGAGGAAATTGTATGAAACGTGGTGGGAGTAAGCTGCCACAAAGATGAGTTTGTAAATATTCTTTCAGATTGAAATGACTCTACTGGGGAAGGCATTTTAAGATGCCTGGAGGAGTGGGAGGGAGGGGAATATATATATACACATAGCTGATTCACTTTGCTGTACAGCAGAAATTAATGCAACATGGTAACGCAGTTATAGTCCAATTTTAAAAAAGGAAAAACAAATCACTCCTCCCCCATTGTTGAACAGTGGTTGACTATTACTGAGAGTGGATAAACAGGAAGAGATGCTCCCAAGTTTGTAAAGCTTTATTGGAGAAATACAAATGGTTGGTAAAGTTTGATCCAAAATGCTTAGAGGGTTTCACTCAGCTTCACATGTTTTCCCAGAGTGGTTTTTAAAATGGTAAAGCTTCAGTCCTAAGTACAATGATAATACCTAACGTGGACCAAGGGCTTAGATTTGTGAAAGGAGACAGGCGTGATTGAGAAATTATCCAGACTCGATAACTTTGTTGTTTTGATTTGAATAACACTAGGCAGGTGGATTTGCAGCTCTGAAATGAAGTGACCAATTTTCCATCGGATGCTGAAAGGTCAAGCCTTGGGGAAAGGCAGTTTGCTCTTTTCTGCTGTAAAGTTTGGAGCAAACGAAGGCTTGGCTGTGGGACAAGGGTACAGTTTAAAATAGGGTCAGGAGATATACATGAAGAGTAACATAGAGTACCATAGATAATTAGATAGTAATATAGATATGGTAATATAGCAATGTAGGTAAAAAAGTAATAATGGGTTTCAGCCACAAAAATTTTAATATTACTTTGTTTTCCCTGAATTTTCTTTTCTTGAATGAAACTTTCTATTTAAAAATAGGATTTTAGCTATTTATTAAAGATAATTAAGCTTGGAGTATAGACTAGTATAATATAAAGAACATAGGATTAACTGTAGACCTTAATGGCCAAATAGCTATATGAAAGTGAAAATCAAGTCAGAATCTTTCTGGGGCAGAATTATTTTATTTATAAAATGTAGAAATGATGATGATGGTGGTGGTGTAAAACATAGAAACTAGATGATGTCCAATATGCTGTTTAGTACTGGATTCTATGTCTTACACTGTAAGATCATATATATTATTGCCAGTTTGGAACCCTGCAGCACTGCTCTATGACTATTTGGCCTGGACATCGGACAGTCAGTGACTGCAACTCCAGAGGCACCTTCATGGTGGCACGAATCCCCTGTAATATGTTAGAGAAACAGTCACACACCAGATCTTAGTTTTACGATTAAAAGCACAAACACAACATCACAGCAGAGATGGTTTTAATAGAGAAGCTTAAGAAAAGTTAAACAGTTATTTGATCCACTGAACTAGACATTGCTGGGAGAAGAAAAAAAATGTATTCACATCTGAAGAGGCACCTTGAAAGTGATTGGAGAGAAGAGAGAATAAAAGAAAAGGAGACATAGAGAAAGGAAGAATAGGATGGGAAGGAGGAAGGAAAAGACAGGAAAGGAAAAAGGGCGGGAAGGAACAAAGCCATGAAGGGAGAGAGGACGCTCGAGTGATCGAGAGAACAACTCAAAACTAACACATTTGACTCTCAGCTCTGTCTCCTGCTTTGGGACTTCAGGACATTGGGAGATGACTTAGCCTCTCTGAGTCTCAATGTTCTCATCTGTAAAGGGTGTCTAACAATGCTTTTTGTCTCCATTTTCCTTACCAGCGAGGCTGTAAGGTGACCCAGCGAGGGGCTTTGCTCCGTGGCTGGCCAGGTCTCTACAAGCTGCAGCTGTTACCATCGTTGCGGTCACGGTGGCGAGGATTAAACTGTACCTACCATGTATCAGAAACTCTTTAAAACCATCCCTGGCACTCGCTAAGCAGCAGACTGTAGAAAGCAAAAGGAGTATAACCGTGTTTATGGAGACCGTCAATAACGACCTCTATTCGTTGCGCCCTGTGCGTCACCATGATGACCCGGCAAGGCTGCGTCATCACTTTCTTTTGTGGGTGAAAAACATGGGTGCTGGGAGGTTACCACAACCATGAGGCCGGGAAAAGGCACGTATTCCAAGGTGTTATTCTGTCCAGTGAGATAAATTCAAACTCTTTCTTCTACAGCATTGCCAGGCATTACCTTTGACCCTTTGAGAGCTTATTTATTTATTGTTTACAGTCACTCTGAGAAGTGAGTATTCTGATTTTCACTGATAGAAAATCCCAGGAAGAGGGTCTAAATCCTTGATTCTCAGATTCCAAGGTCTGTCTTTCTGTACTAAGAACATACAGAGGTGGAGTTTGTAAAATATGGAGTGTATAGATCTCTGCATACCACTATTGTCCAATAGAAATAGGATGGGAACCCTCAAAATAAGAGACAGGTGTGATTTAATATTACCTAGTAGTCACTTTAAAACAAGTTTAAAAAAAAAAATAGAAGTGAGGATTTCCCTGGTGATCTAGTGGTTAAGAATCCGCCTGCCAATGCAAAGAAAATCTCATACACCTCGGGGCAACCATGCCCTTGCACCACAACTCCCGAGCCTGTGTACCCGAGAGCCGGAGCTCTGCAGAATGAGAGGGCGCCGCGGTGAGAATCTCCCACACAACTAGAGAGAGCTCCCGCTTGCCACAACTAGAGAAGCCGGCACAGCAGTGAAGACCCAGCATGGCCAAAAATAAATAAGCAAATAATAAAATTGTTTTTCTTTAAATGTTGGTGTTTTTTCAAAAAGGAGGTGAAATTAATTTTAATTTATTTTGTCAAACTTGATAGATCTAAAATATTTTTACTCAACCATGTATGGGAGATGACTAATGAGGAGTTTATATTCTTTTTTTTCCTCTTCTGTTTGGCCTTTGAAATCCATTATGCATTTTATACTTACAGCACATTTTAGTGGGGGCCGGTGGTGGCCGTTGAGTCGCTAAGTCATGTCTGAATCTTTGCGACCCCGTAGACTGTAGCCCGCCAGGCTCCTCTGTCCACAGGATTTCTCAGGCAAGAATACTGGAGTGGGTTGCCATTTCCTACTCCAGGGGATCTTCTCTGGCTCAGGGATTGAACCTGGGTCTCCTGCATTGCAAGTGGTCTTTTACAGACTGAGCTACCAGGGAAGCCCCTAAAGGGAGCTAGCTACATTTCAAATAGTGGTTGAAATCCACAAGAGGCTAGCAGCTACCACATTGGATCAGGGAGCTTTAGACAACAGCTCTGTCAATTTGGATAATTCTCCAAGCTAAGGAAAGCATTGAAGTTGCTAGCCACAGCAATATTGCCTCAGTATAACGAACAAAAAGGAAAATGTGATCAAAGATTTTATGAATCAATCCTGTCAGTGAAATTCTGGACTACATTGGCTAAATCTACAAAGAAAAGAAGGGTCTATATTATTTTGCTTTTAAGAAAAAAAACTGATTTGTTCACTCAAAATAGGAACTCGGTTGCTTTTACCTTTTTCAAAGCAAACTTTTAATAGGTAGTGAGGATTTTATGGGGAACAGGAGGAAATATTTAGATTTCATTTACTACATATTTAGGGAATATGAAACTGAGAGATGGGAGAGTGAAAAGTGTGAGGATGCCATCAAAGTGTTTTATCAGCAAAGCTGTCACTTTATAGAGACGTAATCCGACAGGCACTACCCTGAGTTTGCTTGGGTTGAAAGCTTCCACTTGTAGGGTAATTTTATGAACTCTACTCAGAGATTCACAGGAAAAGGCAAGAGGCAGTATCACATGCTTCTGCCTCTTTTATTTACTTAAGTCACGCAAGCCAGATGTCAGAGCTCTTAAATTTGGAGATTTTAAAGTCCCATGATGAACTAGATAATAGTCAAAGGTGACAGTCAGGGCCAAGGAGTTTCAAGGAAATGCTAAATCTCTGACTTTCAGAAGCCACAGTTACATAATACTTCACTGGGGTGCCAGAGAGTTACTAGTTCCAGAGAGTTACAATGGTGTTCTCAGAGCTTTCTCTCCAAACCTAGACCGTAATTGGCATCATCTTTTTGTTTGTAGTTCACCCAACCAAAATACCTGTTTGTGTCTGCTGTGAATATAATAATTTTAAGTGTGTCTGCATTTAAATGTTGTTTTTTCATTTCCTATCCCTTGCTTGATTTTCCTCATTGACACCATTGCTTTATCTGCAGAAGGAAATGGCAAGCCACTCCAGTATTCTTGCCTGGAGAATTCCATGGACAGAGGAGCCTGGTGGCTACAATCCATGGGTCGCAAAGAGATGGGCACGGCTGAGCAACTAGCACTATTGTTTTATCAAACTCTCTTATTTTTATTATAATTCTAAAACAATTAGAAATACTAGTAATTAAATTGCTGAAATCTGCATTGGTAGAGTAAGAACATTTCAATTCTATCAGTATGAGTGTTAATTATTTTAGGCAAGCTGTCATTTAGGCCTTCTAAAGTGGATTTTGTTCTTGCAGTCAAGAACATTGCTTAGTGCAGAATTAATTAATCATTATAAATATAAAACCTGCAGTATCAGCTCCTGTGTTCAGAAAGGTTTCAAGAGGCAAGGTTGAAAGAGTCAATAGGCTGCTGAAGGGAATCTTATCAGGCACATCCACCCCCAATCTGATAAAAGGACAATTAAACTATGTACTTCATTTTATATGGGTTTTTACTTCAAGACTCACTCCAGAAACTGGAAATGTCTACTTTTTCTAACACAAAGTTTTTTATTCTCCTAAGTATCTTCTTTTAAAGAGATTTTTAAGAGCAAGATTGACAAGGTGATGACTGAAAATTGAAATTTCCTTTGGTTGAAGGAAGATTTCTCCCACTCCCTCACAAAAATCATTTTGGTAGCACTATGCTGGGTGGAAGATACATCTTCTATGGGCTCTGAATTTTTTCAGATACCCCGTGGCTACTTAAATGTTCTATACGATGATCATAATAATTGTATTCTTCACATTAAGGCTCACAGTCATCTGCTACAAGAGAAAAAGTTCGTGTTTCCATTGCCTTTTCCACTGGGTTTTAAAATAATGATTCTGCAATATTGTGTCATTTCCCTCCTTTAAAATGAAAGCAAAATTCAACTAAGTTATATTGGAATACATCGACCAAAATAGGGAGATCACGCCTATATGGGTAAAGAAACCAATTGGCAAAAGAGTCCAGATAATGATGTTATTAAGTAACATTTAATAAGCTCAATGATAGGCACTCTAAATGCTTTAAATGTAATTGCCTTGTATAAGCACATTATACGTAATTGTCTCATTTAATTCTTACCACTCAGAAGCAAAGGATGCCTTTAATATAGAAAAAAATGGGCTCAATTTTTTAATGTAATTTTGCTAATACATCGGACTTGAAGAAGAATTTATTTAAAATTGTACGTTGAGAATGAGTTCTTTCCAAGGCACTCCGCTAAGGACAAGGCAAAGTGTACTTTTCTCGAACTTTAACATCGAGACAAACCACATGAGCATCTTGTCACACTGCTGCTCTGATTCAGTAGGTCTGAGTGGGGCCTGAGACGGTGCAGTTCTGGCAAGCTCCCAGGTGATGCTGCTGCTGGTGGTGTGTGACCACCCTTTGAGAACAAGGACCCAGTCTTTTTTTTTTTTTTTTAATTTATTTTTATTATTATTATTTATTTTTTTTCCAGTGGGTTTTGTCATACATTTATATGAATCAGCCATGGATCTACATGCATTCCCAATCCCGATCCCCCCTCCCACCTCCCTCTCCACCCGATTCCTCTGGGTCTTCCCAGTGCACCAGGACCCAGTCTTTGTTAAAGAGAATTTTGGAGTGATAAAAGCTGAAGATCTGTATCATCCTTGTTCTAAAGAGCCAGCTGGTAACTGCAGCTGAGGAAAGCGGCTTAGCTTTGTTGAGAGAACAAGATGTGAGCTGGATCTTGAAGAGTGGGTAAAAGTAAGGAGGAGAGGGTGTTGCTTAGTATCTTCTTACTGGTTAATTAGTTGATAGAAAAGATGTAGAATGTGTCCAAAGCTGTGATGAAATATCTACAAGGTTTTTGATTTTCTTACAAGTGAACCAGTGGGGATCTATACATTTTATTGGTGCCCACATCTGCAGCTGACACACTTCTCCAATTTTTCCCTCTGCAGTAATGGAAACGTCTACCTGCATCTGGGCAGGTGGTGACTGAAAAGTCTGATGCTGTCTATGTGTATCAAGCCTTAATTACACCAGAACCCCCCGGATTTTAGTTTATTTTAAAAGATATCATTTTATGATTTGTATCACTACAATTATGTTTCTAATAGGATTTTAATTGATTTGGAATCCAATTAAAGAAAATCTATTTTTAAAGCACATCTCAGCTGCTGCCACTCGGAAGTCACGCCAGGCTGGCAGAGTGTAAGTCATCGAAGCATAACTTGAACACATTTGGTGTGATCAGTCAGGGGAATTTGTGAATGACCTATATTTAATACTCTTAAAAAAAAGTCTTGATGTGTCTTGTACTTCTCAAGAGTATGTGTATGCCTAATGATATAAATAACAGCTTTTACTTGAGAGAGTTCTATGGTCTTTTGGGTAAAATTTATTAGTTCAGGTTTTGGAAAGGGATATTTTCTAGAATGCAGTATTCCTTTGTCCATATATTGTTTCTGTAAATTATGATTTTTTCCCCCCAAAGTCACATCTATTCTGAGTTCCTATGGAGGACTGTTTCAGTTTTTTCCCCCAGACTTGGTTCAGTTACATTGCTCATAAACCTAAACATTTTAATGGTTCCTCCTAGTTTATTGAATAAACTATAATCATGGCTCTCCATGGTATAATTTAAACCTAAACTGAAGTCAAACTCTAGTTCTTACTCTCCCTTCATCCCACCCACAGACAATAAATGCTGAAGAGGGTGTGGAGAAAAGGGAATCTTCCTACACTGCAGGCAGGAATGTAAATTGGTACAGCTACTATGGGAAAAAATATGGAGGTTCCTTAAAAAACTAAAAATAGAGCTACCATATGACCTAGTAACCTCACTCCTAGGCCTATACCCAGAAAAAACCATAATTTGAAAAGATCCATGCATCCCAGTGTTCACTGCATCACTACTTACAATAGCCAAGATATGGAAGTGACCTAAATGTCCATCAACAGGTGAACAGATAAAGAAGATGTGGTACATTTATACAGTGGAATATTACTCAGCCACTAAAAAGGATGGAATAATGCCATTTGCAGCAACATGGATGGACCTGGAGATTATCAAATTGAATCCATTGCTGCCCAAAACGTAGGAATTGGGGCTTTTGAGCAAAATAAGTTGAATTATAGAGAAATAGTTACATGAGTCAAAGAGTATAAACTTCAATCCACCCTGTCCTATTTCAAATGTCCCTTTCTCCCTGATATCTTGTCCACTCCTCCAGTCGAATGATTTCTGTTACTCATAGAGAAATTTCCAAGATAACCTCATTGTTATTGTCTTGGTTCAGAGAAATTGATAACCTTAGATTCAAAGATTCTCAGAACCAAAAAGGGCCATCATTTAGAACTATTCTCCTTCCCCCAAGATAATTCTTGAGGGAAGAAAAAGCCTTCCTTTGTTCTTTAGCTCAAAGTACCAGTGCAGATTTTTGCTCATCCTCAGTAAAATCAGTGTGGTTCAGCCTGTGATGCAAAGGCATGTGGTTTTCTCACCTGTAAAACCACAAGAGACAATGTCATGATGTAAGTGGACAATGATGACTATTCCTTCAACCTATCTTTATTTCTTTGGAAGGAATTGAACCGTCCCACCCCCTCACACCTCTTTTTGTGTGTGTGTGTGAGAGTAAGGACCAGAGAGGAGAGCAAGCAACGTTTTAAAATTGTGTATCTTTGTTGTTGTTTTTGTTGTTGAAACTCACCTGGGCTGTGCTGAGCCTAGTCACCTGGGGATTGAATGAACTGACTTTTAAAACTGGCTTTGACCTTTCAGGCTTAACTGAGGAAATAATTAGATTATAAGGAAAAGGCTATTTTTATTTCTCCTTAAAGCTCACTTCAAACGAGCAGATCTGCAGCATGCTGACTTTTTCCTCTATCAGTATTTGTCACAATATCTTTATTGTTGTTGCTTTTATTGTGTTCCCACCTAGAACTTCAGAACAGGACTTGAAAATGCAAAGGGCAGCTAAATTCTACTGGAGCATGCAAAAAAATGATTTGTAGACTTGAGCCTGTAAAGGACAATAAATTAGCCACCCCTATTCTGTTTCTTTTCTCTCTCACCCTCTTTCCTGTGAACTACCTGTAAAGAGGGCTGATTATGGGACTCTGAAAGACACACATCTTGGTTTTGTGTGGATTTTTCACAGAGTCCTAGAGTCATTAATTCTCCCCACCTTTCCATCACATTACTTCACTTTGGCTCTAGACTTATCAATTATGAAAGTTCTGACAATGGTTTTTATTCTAGATGCCTGGACACTTGCTTCAATCCTGGAAGAGTAGTGTGTTTTATTGATAAACAGATCGAGATTAGTGGTGTTCTTGATCCATGGGAAAAGTTTCTGTGAACAAAGGAGGAGAAAAAGTTGCCATCACAAACCTAAAGGCCACAAATTTACCAAAGATGGATTTTATCCAGAATGTCTTCTCTCAGGAGGTAGGTGAACATGGGAAGAGTGCAAAACCTGAATGAGCAAATTAACCAAATTGAAGATATTTTAGATGAACTTGGAACCAGAACTCAGGCAAAGTGTGTGGCTCTGGAAACAGAGAAACTGAGGTAGATCCAAAAACTGAAAATAAATTAGAGGGAACTGCTGAGACTTAACTCCATGATCACGGGGTGCAGGAGAAAAGGGATGCCCTGGGGTCGAATGCTCTTAAAAAGATGATTAGAATAAGAACACAGAAAAAGTCTGAGAATTCTAAATTCTAATTTGACTTCCAGGTTATATTTTTGTATAGGTAGGAGGATAGAACATATTGCATTTCATAGCTTGTTAGCTTGATCTATAACTTTTGAACATTTAAACAACAGTATGAAGGCCTCCATTTATATGTCTTCTTGCTCCAGGTCCCATAGTTATAAGTAGTGGACCTGCTGGGAAGCATCAGACATAGAAGTAATCATCTTACCACTCACTCTCCTCCTTCACTTGGACGTCTTCACTTATTAGGATTTTTGCTTCTTTATTAGGCTTGTGCCCATGCTGAGTTGGGAGAATTAACCTTGCTTTTGGTACTGGGGTTTGTCTTGTTCTTTAAATTATGTGGACTTGGGGGTATTGTAATTATCTGTGTGACCTACAAACTCTCCAGACTTTTGAGAAAGGAAAACACAAAAGAAACTGTATTGAACTAATTCTTTGTTGTGAACAATTCAGTGGAGGAATCACCTTCATTCCAGGTTGTGCTGGAGGAACACGACATAGATGTGCTGGTGGAAATGCAGCAGAATGAGATAAATTTGGGACCCTAATTTCAGGAGTTTTGCACTGTCATATCATTGAACAGTCATGTTAAAGGCAAGAACATTTGATTTTGAAGCCTTAATTTTTCTCTAGGAATGTAAATATTTGTTCACATCTGGAGCCCTTGGATGGATTGCTGATGTTGTCTTGTCTTAGCACCTTTAGGTATTCATGTGATGACTTTGTATTATAGGCTGAATTGTGTCCCTCCAAAATATGTGTTAAAGCTCTAACTCTCATTACTCAGAACACAAAACATTTGGAAATACGGTCAGTGCAGATATGGCCGTTTAAGTTAAGAAGAGGTATAATTCAGTGAAAGAAAGTAAAAGTGAAAGAAAGCGTTAGTCACTCAGTCACGTCTGACTCTTTGCAACCCACCAGGCTCTGTAGCCCGCCAGGCTCCTCTGTCCATGGGATTCTCCAGGCAAGGATACTGAAATGGGTTGCCATTTCCTTCTCCAGAGGATCTTCCAGACCCAGGGATTGAACCCAGGTCTCATGCATTTCAGGCAAACTCATTACCATCTGAGCTACCAGGGAAGCCCCATATAATGCAGTAAGGTAGGCACTTAATTTAATATTACTATGTCCTTATAACAAGAAGGAAAGACTACAGGAGAGAGATCACCGTGTGAAGACACAAACCTACAAGTGGAGAAGACAGCTATGTAGTAATGGAGAGAGTGATTGGAGTTGAGTATCTGTAAGCCAAGGAACGTAAAGGATTGCCAGCAAACACCAGAAGCTAGAAGAAGCCAAGAAGGATTCCCTGCATAGGTTTCAGATGGCTCTGATTGACTTTAGACTCCCATCATTAAAACTTTGAGGAAAAAAAAAATATTTTTTTTTAAATCACCCAGTCTGTCTGTGGTTACTTGTTTTGGCAGCCTGAGGAAACGAATATACTTTGTATAGTTCTGGGAAGCCATGTAGAATAATTTACTGGGCAAAATTTTGGATGATAAATAGACTAAGAAATGAATTTGCAACCATGGGTGGTGTTGACCTTGGTGCTTAGCTAATCAATTTTTTAAAAAATATGTGATTTCAGAGCCTTCTCTAAGGAAAAGCTTAGCTGTCCTCCTGCTCTTCCAAAGAGGCAGTGGTAAGGGGAACAACCTCATAAAAGTGGGAGTAAGACTGTTCCAGGTGAAATGCTGCTCTTCCACTGCTCCGTTATCTGCATGCAGCAAGGTAGCTACATTCTGATTGACATGGTTGAACGATATTAGAAAGGGCCTCAATTCTCACTCCTTACATGTCTGTAACTAGCAAGGTGAGGAGTGCTGGTGGAGTGGGGCTCCACCACTCTAACCCGAGGGAACATTTCAAAAGGTATGCTTCTGATCTTTGTGACCCACTCACTCCTCTCCTGTGGAGAAGTATGACTCTGACTGCTGAGATTGGAAAGAGGGTGGATATTCAGAACTGAACCCATTTCTGGTTTCTCCCTTTGGCTCTGCCTGCCAACAGGATGACTGTTTCTGCTTTGCTCTTCCATTTGGCTAGCACGTGTGAATCAGAGGCTAAGCCTGGTTTCTTAAGGATGGGTTGGAGTTCTGACTCTTCCTTCTAATAAGGCAGAAGGCATGTGGTCCAAAAGTTCTGAGTAACCGTGTCTGATCTGCTTGTCTACATTATCCCTTGTGTGGTCTTCCCATGTCCAGATTTGGGGGTCAGAATTGGGAAACCCTAACATGGATGCCCACTTCAGCTGGTTTCTCTCTTCCACTTTTACTTATAATAAGGGGATACTTGTTCTCCATCTAACTTTTTTTTCTCTTTTCTTAAAAGATGGGCATGGAAAATAGGTGTGATTTTTTATAACCCCTAATCCAGCTTCCCCAGTGGCTAAACAGTAAAAAGAAAGAATCCACCTGCAATGCTGGAGACCCAGAAGACACAAGTTCTGTCCCTGGGTCGGGAAGATCCCCTAGAGAAGGGCATGGCAACCCACTCCAGTATTCTTGCCTGGAGAATCCCATGAACAGAGGAGCCTGGCAGGCTATAGTCCATGGGGCTGCAAAGAGTCAGACACGACTGAAGTGACTGAGCACGCATGAATGTGCAACCCAAACATAAATTAAAGAGTTTATCAAGGGTACAGTGCAATGAAATGCAAGGAAAACATTTATGTAGTGAAAAGAGCATCAACCTCAGAGTCAGTCCTGAATTCAAATCTTGCCTTTTCAACTAACCAGTGGTTGTTGTTCAGTTGCTAAGTCGTGTCCGACTCTGCAATTATAGTCCCAATAATCCAACCTATCTAAGCCTCATCTAGGAAATATCACAAGCAAAACCTATCTCATGGGACTATAAAGATTACACAAGTAAAATGCATAACTTATTTCATTCTCTCTCAATATCACCAAGGTTGTCATATAGTAGAACTCTACTGTGAATTATTTTCCTCATTTCTCTTTTCTTGAACAACATTTATTTATTTTCTACGCCCTCACACGCACATCCTCCACACATTCATAAGCCTATTTCACTTTATCACAATCACTTGACCTCTTGTTGAAGGAGGGTATTTTTGTTGGGAATGCAAACCAATCCAGGGCAGCATCTATGATATACACGTTCGATGAAAATTATACTATTTTTCTTTCTTTCTTACCAACACAGTCCCTTTGAAACTCTAGGTTTTCCTCATATGATACACCTGCATTTTAGAGTGTGATAAGAAATTAGTCTTATTTACAAAATTATGAATTTTTATCATACAGGTGGAAAGCAAGCGTTCTGCTACAAAACTATATAGTTATATAAAATGTCACAGTGTTATTACCCTTGAAACTATTTTGTTTGTTGTGCTTGCTCTATGTAATTTCCCTAATAATTAGCTGAGGCTTGTGTTTATAGTGCTTTTATATTTTTCTTTCATTCCACAGAAGGATAGAGAAAAATAGAATTATTTTCCTTTATCAGCAAAACCACAAAAATATGACCTCAGTGGGTTATTATAAAACCATACAGAGGCACAGAAAAGCCTATTTAAATGTCTTTGCCATGGGTTTGGCCTACGTTGATTAATTACTTCATTCAGAGTATATTTACTGAGCTCTAGTCTGCCAAGTCCCATGGGTACTGGGCCATCAAGATGAATGAGACTTGCTCCCTGCCCTTCAAAGTCTCCTGATCAAAAAAGGCAAAATAAAGTGTAGGGTGGCGGTCATAGAAGACACATTACCTTGGTATCAATCAATGCTTAGTCAGAGAGGCAGAGCTGGTAGGAGATACATACTAAAAGATTTATTGCAAAGAACTGGCTTATGCAATTGTGGGGACTGTCTAGGCAAGTCTCAAGTCCCTAAGATGGGCCATCAGGAAGGCCCCGCTGGAATCCTGGGCTTAAGTGGAAGCTGATGACATATGTAGAACTTGCACTTCATCAGGGAGGCCTCAGCTGCAATTAAGATCTTTCAATGGATTAAGTCAGGTCCACCCAGATTATCTAAGACAAAGTCTCTTACTTAAAGTCAACTGATTATGGATGTCTATCTCATCTACAAAATACTTTCAGAGCAACACCTAGATTAGTGTTTGATTGAATAACCTGGGGCTGGAGCCAGTCAAATTGACAGACAAAATTGATTATTGCAATCATCATTTGCAAAATTCTCATGAGTCAGAGATCTAATGTAAAGCTCTTCCAAAATCACAATGTCTGCTGAGCAAATATTACAAGAATCTGTTACCTAACATCCTAACAACTTTATATTGAAATTATAATCACCAATTTTACCTTGTCTTCAGAATTTCAGGACTCTTGCTGTTATATCTTTAAGGAGGAATTAGATAGAGAAATGAGTTTTATATTACTACCTTGAAATCTATGTATGTGTATACAGGGGGAAAAATATAAGCATATAGTATTAAAAAAGAAATACAAATGACCACTTGTAATAAAACAGCCTTATCTGTTATTAAAGTCAATAAATGTTTTTGGGTCCACTTTTCCTAAAGTTGGCTTCACAGAAACTAGTTTCTTGAGATGAAATGTCTATTTACAATATTGCTATCTATATATCTATCTGCATTTATGCCTATACTTACATACAAAACATGCATTTTATACTGTATGTAAATATACATACATATTTATATGCAAATAAACACTTTATAAATTTATTCATTTTTAATTTGTATATATATAATTTTATATAATCAAATATGTGAGAAAAATATTAGAACACATTTAAAAAGTCTTCTTTGCTGCTGGATTTTCCAGTCTTTAATATATTGACATCATTGTCATCTTCAAGAGGGAGATTTGTAATTTAGCTTTAGTCAAACTCATTTGACCACGGGGTACCTTTATTCATTGGTTAGTGCTTTGGATTATTATTCATTGCATCTTTAAAAGCTAGGTAATAAAGTATTGTTTATGGGAGGTCTGGGATGGGTTAGTAATTAAACAGCTATTCAAATCCAACTGAAAATTCTATCGTAACATGTTGGGGGAGCGGAAGAGAGCTTAAAGGTTGTCAAGTCCAACCACTCATCCAATAGATAATACTTTTATTTTCCTCAATCACACAGCTGGTCAATACCCCATATATAAAAGAAACTGTAGAGTCTGACACATGATCCATCACACTGTCTCCATCATTATTTTGATAATGCTATTTGTCACTGTCAGAAGTCTCCAACAAAAGTGTTTCTAAAAAGAAAACCAAGGGAGTAAGAGTAAAAGCAATGCCATGTAGTGTGGTCCGTTAAGCATTTATTGATGATTTATTACATGGAAGGCATGGAGCAGCTCACCATACTATCTGGGGAGATGGATGCACCCCAAACTAATTAATATAATGCATCACAAGTCATGTCCAGCTATAACAGTTTTGTATATAATTTTGTATATATACAATTTGTATATAACAATTGTGTATATAATCGGTACAAAAATACTGGTGGGAGAGGCCATTTCTTCCAACTGTAGAAATGTGTGCATTGAGGGAAGATAAGGATAGAGGTCATAACTTTTGAGATTGGCTTTTTTTGGTGAGTAAGATTTCACCACATTGAATAAGACATGAAGGATGTTTCATATGCAGAAAAGAAAAGAGTCAAGAGACCCCTGGTGGTATCAAAGAGTATACGATGATATGGGGACCTGAATGTTACATGGGATCATAGCATAGGATGAAAAAATATTGGATGGGAGATGGGAGGTGTTATGGGTTGAACTGTGTTTTCCCCCAAATTTTATGTAGAAGTTGTGACCCCCCAGTAGTTTAGAAAGTGACTTAGAGCGAGAGTGCTTACAGAAGTAATAAAGTTATAACGAGCTCATTAGGGTGGATCCTAGTCCAGTACGGCTGGTGTCCTTCCAAGAAGAGATTTGAACACAGACACACATAGAGAGGAAGTGATGTAAAGAAACTCGGGGAGAAGACAGCCAGCTATATGTCAAGGAAAGAGGTTGGAACAGATCCTTCTCCCACAGCCCTCAAAAGGAACCAACTCTTCCACAAACTTGTGGTACAATAAAATTTGTCGTTAAAGCCAACTGTCGGTGGTACTTTGTTAGTGCTGTCCTAGGAGACTAATATAGGAGGTGAAGCAAGAAATGCAAATTGGGGCTAGATTGTGAGAGTCCGTCCATTGTAGGTCCAGCAGTCTGAGCAGTTGGGAGCTTCTGAAGTTGTCTGAGGTTCGAGTGGCCTGGTCAGAGGTACCTTAATGAGCTAACTTTGCAGCAGACTGGAAAAGCTTTAGTCTGAAGGACTAAAGTAACAGCAGGACTCCAGACCTCAGAGTTTCTTCAACAGGCCAGGTAAAAAATGGTGAAGGCCTCAATTAGGCCAGGAGCTTTGGGTGGGATTTGAAAAACATTGCATAGGGAAACTCAATCAGCCATAGGACAGAGCCAACAAAAAAGGAGAAATCAGAACAGCCACCAGATTGTTGTAGCTTTCTCCTCAGATTGCTCATAAGTGGGTAATGTGAAGATTAAGACACAGAAATCTTATTTATTTATTTATTTTTGTAGATATAATTTTTAAAATTGAAGTACAGATAATTTATAATATTGTATTAGCTTTAGGTATATAGCATAATGATTCAATATTTTTATAGATTATACTCCACTTAAAGTTATTCATTATGAAATATTGGCTGTATTCCCTGGGTTATACAATATATCCCTGTAGCTAATTTACTTTATCCATAGTATTTTGTACCTCTTAATCCTCTACCTCCCCCTTCTCTCTCCTCACTGGTAACCACTAGTTTGTTCTCTATAAGTCATTGTGATTTTGTTATGTTCATTCTTTTACTTTTTAGATTCCACATACAAGTGATAACATACAATATTTGTCTTTCTCTGTCTGACTTACTGCCCTAAGAAAAATACTCTTGATCCATGTTGTTGCAAATAGCAAAATGTCATTCCTTTTTATGGCTGAGTAGTATTCCATTGCATTTATACATGGCACATCTTCTCTATCTGTTGGACACTTAGATTATGTCCATGTGCTGGCTATTGTAAATAATGCTGCTGTGAAAATTGAGATACATGTATCTTTTCCAATTAGTGTTTTTTGTTTCATAGAAACCTTATTTAAAATGGGGGTAGGAAGCCAGAAGAGGGAGCCATCATTCCCTACAACTCCACCTCAGTAGCAGATCCAACAGGAAGAGATATATTTTGCATCTCCAACAGAAAGAAGGTTACTATCTTACTACTCAGCAGGAAGAAGAAAGAATTTTCCTTGCCTGGCAACACCCCAGGCCAATTTGTGACAGTCTGTCACAAGTCTGTTGAAAAGTCACTGCAAACTCCCAATTTCCTCCAGTGGACTCCTTATAACAGCCCTTCGCAACTCCCTTTTCTCCTCTGTAAAGAATGGCCCTTTCCTTCGTTCTCCAGACTTGCCTGTTCAGTTCAGTTCAGTTCAGTTGCTCAGTCATGTCCGACTCTGCGACCCCATGAATCGCAGCACGCCTGTGGTTCACCATACATTGCATATCTTGAATTGCAATTCTTTGCTGTTGCTGAGTAAACTCATTTTGCTGGTGAAAATAACGAGCTGTTTTATTGTTTTAGGTCACTAGTAAGAATCCTGGGTCCAAAGGTACTGGATTGATATTTAATACAAACTTCTCACTACCCACAGAGCTTTGAAAATGCACTCTTACATTCATTCTTTCCTTTATATAACCTGACCACTGACTTACTTTGTGATCTGTGAACAAGCCAAGTGCTTTCCCAGCCAGAGCCTTCACATTTCCAAATCTCACTGCCTGGAAGAGTATTTCCTCACCCCATTATCACCTCAGTGGCTCATTCCCATTCTACTGGTGTTCGAGTCTATACTACCTCATTTAGGGGGGTACACTCTATCCCTATGTCCTTTGAGTCTCCACTCTGTTTATTTTTGTTTCAAAGCACTTCTCATGCTCTGTAATTGAATTGATTGATTGTTTATACTTCTTGTCAGTCTTTCCCATTTCAACTCCCTGCCCTGCAATTTTAATAAAACTCTTTAAGAGTATAGAGATCCTGTCTATTTTGTTCTATTGCTTCTCCCTGGAGTCTATAACAGTCTGTAGCACTGAGTAGTTGTTCATTAAATAAATGAAAGTGAATAATGCATAAATGAATGAATTATTATGTTTGAAACTGAAGTAGAGCATTGCAGTTTCCTGAGAGTTAAAATCACTTCAATATTTTATATTACTCCACTTTTGCTTGAAAGGAATGATGTTTTTGGTTAACATATTTATAATTGAAGAGATTATTCCTAATAATGATAATTTTAGAAAATATTTAAATTTCAGAACTATGACATTGTGGTGAGCTTTGAAAAAAGGTGAGCTTTTAATTTCACATTTTTCATAGAAAAGGTATTGCATTATTAGTATTTTGAAAATTTGCATGAAAATATGGACAAGACAAAGGAGAAGGAGAAGGAGCTTCATGATGATATCTCTTGTGTACTCTCCCTCCTGTGGCTCTAGGAGTCTGTAATTTGCATTAGGTTTTGCAACAGCAGATAAAGGCATCCTCTGACCTTTGGGTCACTAAAGCATTTAGACACCTGATGGCAATCTTTCATTAAATTTGGTATAGCAACAATCATTCTGGCAGGTAGGAGAGAACACAATTTGTTTTTCTTCGGCAATCTTCATACCAAATTTCTGAAAATGTTTCCCAGTGACAGACAAAACTGAAAGCTTAATGTTTTTTTGTAGATGAGTATGGTGACTTTCATGGAGAGACAATGATGTGGGTGGATGAGCTCAATGAAAAGTAAAGAGGAAGGGAAAATGAAGTTTATGCATGGTTCAGATACATTTAGGGAGTTGGGCAGCCTACTCAGACAGAGAACAGGATGGGATGCTAATAGGCAGGAAGTATGCTGTTTTAAACATGTAAATCCATGGCTGATTCATATCAATGTATGACAAAACCCACTGGAAAAAAAAATAATAATAATAAAAAAAAAAAAAAAGAAAAAAAAAAAAGAGGAAAAAAAAAAAAACCTACTACAAAAAAAAAAACAAAACAAAAACGCAGTATAATCTGGTGAGCCACCGTTCCCTCCCTCCTTCCTTCTTCCTTGGTTTCTCTGCCCTGCTTTCCACTTTCCTTAGGTTGGAATAAAAGATACAGCTTTGGTAAAAGAGTGGATATTTCTCCCCAGCAAGAATGAAAAGGGCAGAATTGTATAGTGAGTCTTCTGGACTTCCCAAGTGGCAAGTCTTCTGGACTTCCCAGGAAGCTCAGTGGTAAATAATATGCCTGTCATGCAAGAGACACAGGTTTGATCCCTGTGTTGGGACAGTCTTGAAGAAGGAAATGGTAATCTGCTCCAGTATGCTTGCATGGGAAATCTCATGGACAGAGGAGCCTGATGGGCTACAATCCATGGGGTCACAAAGATTTGGACACAACAAAGCAACTAAACCACCACCACCATCAAGTCTTCCTTCCCACTCATTGGGTCAACATTTTCTGTGACCTTGATGATGTAATAATATTACTTAAGTGCTACCTTTTATCAAGCACCATCTTCATGGTCATCTTCACATTAATGACTCCTGATTGAATTCTCCAGTCTCTGTCTGTCTTTTGAACAAGACCTATACACTCAGATGCCTTAAACCATCTCCTATCAGGTATCTCACAGGCCCTACAAACTTACTCAGGACCAAATTCTGCCTCACTTCACTTAAGTCCTCTCATTTTAAGAAATAATGCCTAATGCTGTGTGCCCTCAGTCTTTATGCCAAATCCTTAGGAGTCATCCTTGACACTCCCACCCCCAATACTCACATGCAAACAGTCATAGGGTCCTGTCCCTTTTGCCTCTAAGATATATTTACCAATCTGACCCAGTATCTTAGTCCCACCTTCGTGGACCAAGCCACCGACACCTGGACTAAGACAACGTGTGTTAGTCAGTCAGTCATGTTCAACTCTTTGCGACCCCCATGGACTATAGCCTACCAGACCTCCTCTGGCCATGGAATTCTCCAGCAAGAATACTGGAGTGGGTAGCCATTCCCTTCTCTCAGGGATCTTCCCCACCCAGGGGTCAAACCCTGGTCTCCTGCATTGGAGTCAGAATCCCTACCAATTGAGCCACCAGGGAAGCCTGGACCAAGACAAGAGACTCTTTTAAATCTTTGCTTTTATTGTGAAATGTAGCATACACACATTCTAATTTATGTAACAGAAGAGTTTAGAGGACCTAAATGTATTGTTTAAAAGATAATAATGAAATGACATCCTTGTATCCACTGACCAGTTTAAGGTTCAGAAATCACCAACATCTTTAAAGCGTGTGCCCCTGACTCCCAAGAAAATCTCTATCCTGCATTTTGTTAACAGTCCTCTTTTTTCCTCTATAGTTCTGCCACATATATAGGTATCTTTACAATATATTATACAGTCATCCCTCTGTATTGGTTCCATAACCCACAATGGTTACCAAAATCATTGGAGGGTCAAAACACATAGTCTGCCCTTCCTATCCAGGGATTTTGCATCCAGGGATTCAGCCAACTATAGACATAGTCTGTCTAGTCAAGGCTATGGCTTTTCCAGTGGTCATGTATGGATGTGAGAGTTGCACTGTGAAGAAAGCTGAGCGCTGAAGAATTGATGTTTTAAAACTGTGGTGTTGGAGAAGACTCTTGAGAGTCCCTTGTACTGCAAGGAAATCCAACCAGTCCATCCTAAAGAAGATCAGTTCTAGGTGTTCATTGGAAGGATTGTTGCTGAAGCTGAAACTCCAATAATTTGGCCAACTCATGTGAAGAGATGACTCATTGGAAAAGACCCTGATGCTGGGAGGGATTGGGGGCAGGAGGAGATGGGGACGACAGAAGATGAGATGGCTGGATGGCGTCACCGACTCGATGGACATGAGTTTGAGTGAACTCCGGGAGTTGGTGATGGACAGGGAGGCCTGGTGTGCTGTGATTCATGGGGTCATAAAGAGTCGGACACAGCTGAGCGACTGAACTGAACTGAACTGAGACAGGGTAGTATATGTTTTGAAAAAAAATTCACTTGTAAGTGAACTCACACCATTCAAACCCTTGTTTTTCAAAGGTAACTGTATTATAAAGTTGGCTGTCCCTATCATCTGTTCTATTAATACATCCATGGATTGAACCAACTGTAAATTGTAAAAAGTGCTATACTTACAATCTCTTCCATGTTGGTTGAACCCTTGATTGTGGAATCAACAGATATGGAGAGAGAGGAGGACAGACTGTGGGGCTTGAGTATCTCTGGATTTAAGTATAACACAGCAAGTCTTTGAAACAATCCTCAGTGGATACCAAGGATTGGCTCTGTTATAGTTTACTTGGTTTTGAAATGTGAACAAATGTAGAACAATGAGACAAAGAACAAGTTTTATTGCCACTTATTCTTTTCATCAAGAGTTGGGACAGTCTGTCATTGGTTGGGCTATTGCCAGGTGAGAAGAAATTCTTCCTTCTGCTGAGTAGTAAAGCTGTAACCTTGCTGTTGCAAGTGCAGGGTATCTCTTCCTGATGAATCTGCGATGGAGGTGGAGTGGTAGGGCATGACAGCTCCTCTTGACTCTGTTTTAAATAAGGTTTCGGTGAAACAGAAATACTGATTGAAAGAGATTTGTGCACCCAATGTTCATAGCATTACTGACAATTGCCAAAATATGGAAGCAACCTAAGTGTCCATCAACAGATGATTGGATAAAGATGTTTTATATATACACATATATACATATATATATAGTTATATATATACAAAGATGTTATATATATATAGTATTAAGTTGCCTCAGTCATATCCCACTCTTTGTGACATTATGGACTGCAGCCTGCCAGGCTCCACTGTCCATAGGATTCTCCAGGAAACAGTACTGAGTGGGTTGGCATTGCCTCCTCCAGGGGATCTTCAACCCAGAGATTGAAACCACATCTCATGTCTTCTGCATTGGCAGGCAGGTTCTTTACCAACTGCACCATATATATATGGTATTATTCAGCCATAAAAAGAATGGAGTTTTGCCATTTGCATCAACATGGATAGATCCTGAGGTTATTCTGATTAGTGAAATAAGAAAGAGAAAGACAGATACTGTATATTATTACTTAGATGTGGATTCTAAAAAAAATAGAATAACATATATAATAGAAACACACTCATTGATATAAAAAACAAACTAGATCAGAATAGCTGAGAATGATTCTTAATTCCCTCTTTCTCAATCCCACATTCAGACTGTCATCTAGTTCTATTGATTTCACCTCAATCTCACACACAGTTAAAGAGAAACAACTCTAGGAACTGAAATCTGCTGATTCCTGGACAATGCTTAATTTCCATCTCACTGTAACATGATTTCCCCTCCCCCATGTTGTGCTGTCCAGGACATCAAAAAGTCATTGTTCTGTGCTAAACAGGGCCAGTTCCTCTGCAGATCAACAAAATAGCTCTGTACCCTTAAAGTTACAAGACAGGGAGGAAAATATGAGGAAAGGGTAAATGTTTTCTGCAGGGTAAAGATTTTCCTCATGGCTCTGATCACACTGTTTAGCTGTGTAACAGTGACCATCCTAAGGGGGCAGCAGATAAATAACAATACTTTTTAGGTAATACTTACTGAAGTCTTTCAATGCTTCAAGCATAATTGTTTGGATTTTCTGTAGCTTATTCAGTTCTTGTAACAACTTCATGATGTAGGTGCTATTATCATCCCCATTTTACAGGTGAGGCAAATGAGGCATACAGAGTTTAAGAAAATTGCCCAAAGTCTCAAAGGAAGTGAAGGAACTCAGACATTAACGTGGGAAGTTTGTCTTTAAAAGCCAACGGTTTTAATCATGACACCCTAGAGCTCTCAACTGGAATAAGATACTATCCCTTTTTATAGGGGTTTTATGGTTGGTGTGGAAGAGAGATCCATAAATATAAGACAGTGTGATAAGTGTTATGATTCATTCAAAATACCTTTCGGGTGACTGCCATGTAGTGAATATTTTGTAATGTGCTTTCATTTACATAGTATAGAGTAAAGAATATGAACTCAGAAGTTAGAGGGTTTGGTGAGAGTTATTTAACACCACAGAACAGTTTCCTCATAAATAAAACATGGATACCAGTATCTATTTCAAAGTTTTGCCATTAGTGTTAAATATGTTAACATATATCAAATAGTCAGCATACAATAGGACAACATGAAAACTTTTATGAGTTGTAGGAGCACTAATAAATAGGAAAGAGCTATGTATAATGTGTCAGATGAGCATTAAGGAAGAAACTATTAGCTTAGCCTGGGGCATAGGGGGTTTCCCCAGAGCTGATAAGCGGGGACTTGAAAGATATACTTAATTTATTTCTCTGTTTCTCCTTTTAGCATCCAGATTTTTCTCTGGGGAGCCACCCTTTGCTCAAGATGTGTATCTTCCATCCCATGTAGACCTGATTGCTGCTCATATTCATCCTGTTACCCCAAGGTGAATTTCCCTGGCACTGAAATAGGTACTGTAAAAAGGCAGAGGAAAGGGATGGTAATTGGTGAACCCTTAATAATGCTGGTGACCCACTGGTTCAACCAACTTTAAATCCTGTCAACCTCTTGACTTTCCGATCCGTGAGCTGATACATACACTTCATTATTGAAGCCTGTTTGAGCTGAGTTTTCTGTTACTTGCAACTAATCTATCCCAAGCTGCAGGGAATTCTAGATAGGAGGGCTGCATGTGCAAAGACTCGCAGAGAAGAGGCCATGATGGGTTTGGAAATGTTACACTGAGAAATGAGGCCAGAAGGTGGGTCAGCGCCAGCTTTTCAAGGCACTGACTTCCATTTTAATGAGTTTGGACTCTAGCCTGTAGGCAGTGGGGAGCAACATTTTGAGCAGAGAAGTGACATGATCAGATTTGCATTTTAGAAATATGACTCTGGCTGTGAAGTTGAGTGTGGAGAAGAATAGGAAGGCTGAAAGGAGAGAAGAGACTTAGGCCTAACTGCAGTGAAATGAACTCAAGACAATGGTAGTGGGGTGAGAGAGAAGAGAACTGGGTATTTGTTTCTTTCCACATCCACCTTACTGTTACATACTTACTTTTATGGATTCTCTTTGGCTTTTATTTATGAGTTTGCAGATACCTCACCAGTTACAGCTGCATCCTGGCAGAGAGGGGTCTCTGCTTTCCAGGGGCTCTGAAGATCCTTCAAAATCTAAGACATGAGGCATAAGAGCTTTCTAACTTTTAATACCTCTGTGCTTTCCTTATTCCTACTCTTCAACTGGTGATGCTCTTCAACTGGACATTAACAGAACATACCCAAAGTCTGTGATCATCAAAGATCACAGTTCAGGAAGTCAGTTTAAGTGTCTTCCTGAATGCATATTTAAGTTCTTCAGTTTCTTCTCTTTCAGGAAGGAGATGCCCCAGAAGCAAGTACTAAAATATTGTCATAAAATTCGTGTTTATTGCATCTTTTTCCTGTATCAGAAAACCTCCAACCAGTTACAGAGTTAATTTTGGTTCCCACTCTCTGATATCTTTTCAACAGAGGGATGTTGGAATTGTATGGGGGCAGAGACGCATAAACAGTTGGGAGTTTGGTTTTAAGTGTATACATTTAAAAAAAAAGCAGGCCTTCATATTTCGTGTCTCTAGCACTATGCTTTCATTTGCTTCATGCAGTTTGGTGCAAGTGTGAACGGTCAATTAAACATCTGTTACTAGGACCTGGGAAGAGTTATAACTCCATGGTTCCATGAGTAATACCATCTATGCTATGTTAGTCTTCTGCTGAGCTACAAAGTCATAGCAAGAATCACATTGAGGGACCTCTAGGGATTTAGACCAGGAAAATCCTTCTCCAATCCTTACTGCTGTCACCTCCATAACTTTAACCCATTCCTATTCCTCCCCATGGGTGGATGGAAGAGTGATATCATTTAAAAAATTTTAATTATGGGTATGGGAAAGAATATTAGAAATTACCTACTCTAGAATTATTAGTAAATGAGTTCAGTTGTTTTGGTAAGACTAGACATACTAGGCTAGACTATTTCATGCAGGACTTGCCACAGAGAAGATGACTTCAGTTCCTCATCCGTAAGATAGAAATGATTATAATATCTACCTCTAATGACTATAGAGGATTAAATCAATTAATATACTTAAAGTACTTCAAAGGCTGCTGGCATATATTAAGTACCAAATTGTTAGTTATTATGACATGGTTATTTGGAGACTCAAGTTTGCTATTAATTTCCAGTAAGAATGGGCTGGCCGGCTGAATGATCAGTTTGGTAAAACAAAGACAAGTTTGCTGCATTAGGCAGCAGGCACTTTTGAGTTTGTAAGGGTAAAGGAAGAATGAATATTTTGTATGAATTCATGTGCCTGTGCACAATAAACATGTGCAAGGAGGGGTCTTAAGTCTCATCCAAAAGAGGGGAGCAGGTCTAAGCAGAGAGGAACTGGAGATGCTGCTGGACTCCTAGGATCTGGGGAAAGGAGTAAGAATCAGTAGAAACATGTTCACCTTGTTCTATGGAACTGCAGGTGAGGCAAGTGAGAGTCTCAGTGATGGAAGGATACTAACGCTTCATAAGAGAGTCAGTTGTCAACATCTGGCAGCTACAGAAAGAGTCAAGCACAAGTCAACGTGACAATGTCAGCTGGAAAGAGATGTCCTCCCATTACTTTCTTTTCTTACTTCCCTCAGTTGTTGGGTCTGGGTGGGGAGCCATCAGAAAGCCTGTATAGCAAATTAGGGAAAGGGGAAAAGAGAAAAGATGATGAGGAAAAGGATAAGACTGAGCCAGAGGGAGGGAGAAGCTTTCATTTTAATTGAAGATATATTGTTACATGGAACTACACATTTTAATTACTGAACTGAGGCAGTGTTTGGTTACTTAAAGTAACAAAAAACTAGTTGTAAGCTGAAGGGTGACCAAAGAAATGTCACGAGCCCTGCAGAGCTTCCTGGCAGGACTAGAAAGCATGAGAGTGGGCTTAAAAGGACAATGGGAGACACAGTCAGGTTGCTGGTGATTGAACACATGAATTGTGCCTGTTTAACATAACGGCTACACAATTAGCAAATATTTATTGACCACTACTCTATGCCAGGCATTGCTCTGGTGCTCAAAATATAGCAATGAACAAAGACAAATCTCTGCTATCTTGGGAATATGATTTTACAGGGGGGAATGGATGGCAAAGCAATAAAGAAATGGTGACATAAATAATCATTCTGTAATAATCAGGTGTGGGGTGGGACAACATGGAAGTAAGAGAAAAGGAGTGAGGAGGGGGTGAATGTGGTACTTGGGGCAGAGGTAGTTCTCTTCTGATTGCTTCCATTTTCTCAATGCACTTGGAAGTGACATCATTGTGGGGAGTAAGGTAGAGGCAGGAGGTGTTGAAATTTTAAAGGGAAGATATAAAATTGTCATCTAGAATCATGAGAGATAAAATTGAATTGGGAACTCTCAGGTAACTTTCAGGACTCTCGTAAGAGCCGTGGTAATGGTTGTAAGTGACATGAGTGAGAATTTGTATATGTTTTTCTCTAGCTAAGTTGAATTACCCTGGTGTCGGCATAGAGAAAGTGAGGGATCACATTTATTCAAGGTTGGGGCTTGACCAGGGAATCATGATGGAGGAAGAGAGGGGAAGGGACTTGAGCCTGTTTGCAAAGGATTGTGGAATCTAAGTTATGGACAGTGGGGAAATGAGGACAAATGTAGAGTGGTGCTGGGATGAATGGTCTACTGGTTCCTGTGCAGTTTCTTAATTATTTAAGCTGTGCAAAAAGAGTGAGTAAGCTGCACAGAGAGGATGTGTGTTATGAAAAGAGCATACTTGAAATGGAGATGATGGTGATGACAAAGTTCAGGATATAGCCCAAGGACTGGGTGGCTGAAGTTGAGTAGACAACAGCATGAGGAAGGGAGGTCAAGAAACATCTAACCAAAAGGCTAGAATAACAAAGACTAAGTGGATATGGGAGTCATCAAGAATCCTAACAGGAGGAATACTGCGAACTAATAATCAGCCCAGTACTAAAATTGTTAAAAGATGAGTAACTAAGGGCTAGTGATGATGAAGAAGGGTGGCAATGGTGGTATTGTCTGACTGAGTTAAGTTCAAAGCTGGGAATTACAGTGAGAGGAGGAGACAATGATCTAGAAATGGCTAAGAGGTGCAAAGACAGCACCCTTCCCTGAGGTTCAATGGTATAAGAGGGATGGGAGACGGGTGGAGAGGGAGGTGGGAGGGGGGATCGGGATTGGGAATACATGTAAATCCATGGCTGATTCATATCAATGTATGACAAAACCCACTGGAAAAAAAATAATAATAGTAATAAAAATAAATTAAAAAAAAAAAAAAAGAGGGATGGGAGAGAAGGAAAAAGTGCTCAAGAATGCTATGGTGGAACCAGGGTTTTCAGCAGTATTTCAGTTAAAATAAATAAGAGAAGTGGAAGGAAAATGGACCATGAATTCTAGAAGGCTCATGGGGAGGAGTGGGAGACGGGGTCAGATTAGAAGATATGTATAATTATCAGATGGTGAAGGATGACCTGTTGGATGAGGGCTCTGGTGTGAACTGACATACTTATGGAAATAGGGTAAGATCAGTTCATCTGGATGTCTTGGTTTCAACTGACTATGATGGTGAGGCTGCTGGGCAGGAAGGAATGGAGGTCTTGCTTGAGGAGCTCACTGCTCTGGGTAGTGCCAAGGTAAAAAAAGTGATGATTTAGTCATGTTGGGCTGGGCTGGCTGCAGTAGCCCCTACACACTGAGGCAAGTGTTTCATCATTTGTATATATATATTTCATTATTTATATATATAAATATATAAGTATATATATTTATATGCTGACATGCTCAGTCACGGCCTACTCTTTGTTACCCCATGGACTGTAACCCACCAGGCTTCTCTGTTCATGGGATTCTCCAGGCAAGAATACTGGAGTGGGTTGCCATGCCCTCCTCCAGGGGATCTTCCCAACCCAGGGACTGAATTCATATCTCTTTGTCTCCTGCAATGGCAGGTGGATTCTTTACCACTAGCACCACCTGGGAAGCCCCATCTATACCCAGCTCTAATCAATTAGAATAGCTGCCTGGAGCTTCAGTGTGAGAAAAGGCTGAGGATGGATTAATGAGCTCAGCCATGGACACCTAAGGGAGAAGTGGTTTATAAGTTGTAAGTGGGCGACCTTTTCATTTTTACATTAAAAAAAAAAAAAAAACAGAGAGATACAGAAAGGCAGGCAGTTTGCTGCAAATCACAGCTATTTAATGAGAGAATCAGAGCCATTCCACCAGGAATACATGAAAACCCTACTGAGTTAGCTCTCATCATCAAATACATCTTATTTTTTTTTTTTTTACTTTTGTTCAGTTGAGGAAGATTAGTACTATATTTAGATACAGCGTCTTGGCTTTGCCACCAGCTATCTGAACTATGGACAGTTTACTTGCTCTGTCAGTTTGGGTTCTCTAAGAAGCAGACACTGGAGATGGGATTAAATGTGCCAAAGATTTGTTGTGGGAAAACGTCTTTGATGGGTAAGTGATGAGGAGCCGGAGGAGTTGGAGGAGCGAAGTGCACATCAGATATGTTAAAGATGAGAGGAAGTGGAAGTGAGTGGAAGGAACCTCAGCTTGCAGCTCAGTTGTAAGCAAAGCTCCCCTGAGAGAGTGCCTCCATCGGGCAGCCCAGAGGCATCTCCAGTACCCCTGCTGTGCTCCATCGTGGACCAGGAACAACCCACAGAGAGGATGGCGTTGGGGCATAAGTTCTGAGGCAGCTGGAGGCTGTCAGCCAACGACCTCCTGTGCGGCGAGAGCTGAGTGGAGTACCTCCATGGCCACCGCAGATGCTAAGTCTCATTTAAAAACTTCTGCTATTTTTAAAGTGGAGGTGATTGCCAGCCATCTGTGTGTCCTCCTTGGAGAAATGTCTGTTTAGTTCTTTGGCCCATTTTTTGATCGGGGCGTTTATTTTTCTGGAATTGAGCTGCAGGAGTTGCTTGTATATTTTTGAGATTAATTCTTTGTCAGTTGCTTCGTTTGCCACCATTTTCTCCCATTCTGAAGGCTTTCTTTTCACCTTACTTATAGTTTCCTTCGTTGTGCAAAAGCTTTTACATTTAATTAGGTCCCATTTGTTTATTTTTGCTTTTATTTCCATTACTCTGGGAGATGGGTCACAGAGGATCCTGCTGTGATCTATATCGGAGAGTGTTTTCCCTATGTTTTCCTCTAGGAGTTTTATAGTTTCCAGAATGGCTGCTATCTGAAAGTTTACAAACAGTGGATGCTGGAGAGGGTGTGGAGAAAAGGGAACCCTCTTACACTGTTGGTGGGAATGCAAACTAGTACAGCCACTATGGAGAACAGTGTGGAGATTCCTTAAAAAACTGGAGATAGAACTGCCATATGACCCAGAAACCCACTTCTGGGCATATACACCGGGGAAACCAGAATTGAGAGACACGTATACCCCAGTGTTCATTGCAGCACTGTTTACAGTAGCCAGGACATGGAAGCAACCTAGATGTCCTTCAGCAGACAAATGGCTAAGAAAGCTGTGGTACATATACACCATGGAATATTACTCAGCCATTAAAAAGAATACATTTGAATCAGTTCTAATGAGGTGGATGAAACTGGAGCCTATTGTACAGATAGTGACATAAGCCAGAAAGAAAAACACCAATACAGTATACTAATGCATATTTAGAAATATGGAATTTAGAAAAATGGTAACGATAACCCTACATGACAGCAAAAGAGACACAGAAGTATAGAACAGTCTTTTGGACTCTGTGGAAGAGGGCGAGGGTGGGATGATTTGAGAGAATAGCATTGAAACATGTATATTATCATATGTGAAACAGATCGCCAGACCAGGTTCGATGCTTGAGACAGGGTGCTCAGGGCTGGTGCACTGGGATGACCCAGAGGGATGGGATGGGGAGGGAGGTGGGAAGGGGATTCAGGATGGGGAATACATGAATACCCATGGCTGATTCATGTCAATGTATGACAAAACCACTACAATATTGTAATTAGCCTCCAATGAAAATAAATAAATTAAAAAAAAGAAAAATTACATTCCCAGAAATTTCAGAGCGTGCCTGGATCATGAAGCATGCACATAATTGCTACTTCATAAAAGTTTGATAAAGTGGAGGTGAAATTCAAATAACATGACATTAACCATTTAAAAGTATATAATTTAGTGACATTTTAGTACATTCCAAACACATGTACAACCATCAGCTGTAGCTAGTCTCAAAACATTTTCTTCATCCACAAATGAAATCCTGTATCCAGGAAGCAGATACTCCCTGTTTCCCCCCTCCCAGTCCCTGGCAACCACAAGTGTACTTTCTGTCTTTATGGATTTACTTATAATAGACATTTCATATAAATGGTATAATACAACATGCGGTGTTTTGTAACTGGTTTCTTTCACTTGGCACAATGTTTTTGATATTCATTCTTATTGTATTCATTTGTTATCAGTCCTTTGTTCCTTTTTCTGGTTGAATAACATTCTGTTATATGCTTACATCACACTTTGTTTATCCATTCATCCATTGATGACCACTTGGGTTGTTCCACCTTTTAGCTACTGTGAAAAATGCCATGATAAACATTTGTGTAGTTATATTTGTTTGAGTACCCATTTTTAATTCATTTGGGTATACACCTATGAGTGGAATTGCTGGGTCAAACAGCGACTTTATGTTTAACATTTTTAGGAACCACTACACTGTTTTCCATAGTTCATAAGCCTCATTATTCTTATCTGTAACATGGGGTACACAAAAGACCCCACCTCCTAAGGTTGTGGAGAGACCAAATGAGAAAACACTGCTCACAGAACACAGAACATGCAGGGTAGATGCCTTATAAATGGTGACTATTATTTGTAATGGATACAACACATTTACCCAAGAGATTGACTTATTTACAGAAAAAAAAAAGATGTAATAGCTTCATTTTGATTTCTTTCCCAAAGAGTGAAGGTATGAAGCTAAGAATATTCTTTACTCTTAAGAGAGAGATGAACCATACTTCAACTTGTCTCACTGGGTTTTGTGAAAGTGAAGAGCCCTCAGGATTAAAAGCGTGATCACATCCTGTGACTAAGGGGTTCTATGAAGGGTGCGTTTGTGGGCCTTTCTCTCACTAGAGACCACACTGCCTGCAGATGATTCCCTCCTGGCAGAGCCGTCCTTGAAATACCATTCTGGTTCGTCATGCTGGTCACTGCCTCTCACAACTTAGCAAATTTGGGCAAGCCCTTACCGACTCTCATTTTGACACCTGTTTTTTAAGGGGGAAGAGGAAAGGAAATGTTAGGAGATTAAAAAAAAAAATCAGTCACCACTCAGGGAGGGAAAGAAAAGGAACAAAATGAATTGTTCTACAAGCAGTTTGGGAAGAGCAGGGGGAGAGAGTCGCTGGTGGTGAGATTTCTCAGTGACCAGGGGGCTTACTGAGGAATGTGGTCTAATTTTTTGGCTGCAAGTATTTAAAATACTAAAAGCAATACTGAAAGCATCTCCCTTGTTCCCCTCATAAAACATTTGCCTTTGCCAGTGATTACTGATACTGTAACAGTGTAAATGATGACCACTCTGATGGACAGGTTTCCTTTCTCACTTTCTATTTTTGTTGGTTTGTTTTCTGATGGAGTTGTTTGTATCCCAACCAGTGTTGGCCTTCAGAAGGAGTTTCATGAACAGTGTTTGGATAAACTTTCCATGGCTGTCATGGCTGTCAACTCTGGTTACTTGAGCCTGTTTAGGAATCCATGGTCTCTAGTATTGGACTAAGTGTGTTTGAATCCTGGGACTACCACCTAGGAGTTCTATGATTTGGGGGCACTTTACTTATGGTACAAATGAAGATAATATGAATCACTATCCCAAGAGATTGGTTTTAGGAATAAATGAGATACTTCATGTGATATGCTTGGAAAATGTCTGGCGCATACAAGTTAGATTAGTAGATGATAGCGAGCATTATTGTCTGCAGATGTTAGCTAGCGTTATTGTATGTTGGCTCTTACGGCTTTGTTTTTATTCATTCAAGTCTTATCTCTCCCAGTAAAAATATTGATTCTTGAAAACAGACTGTGGTTTAGAGATATTCATTACCCATTGATACATAACAACACACACACATACTTGCAAATCCTATTTGATCAACGGATCTAATGCTGAAACCGTGCCATGGAAAGTGGTGAAACCCAGATTGTTCATAAGACAAAATGTCAGCGAAAAGATATAGGCAAGCAAAATCAATGCTTCTGTAGAGAGTATTCTGCATAAGGGTAGGGTCATGTCCTCCACACTAAGAACGGTGCCTGGTCCAGAGGAAGCATTTCATAAATTCTGAATGAATAGATGAATAACATGATTGCATAAATAAATTCCAGAACTTCTTCTCATGTTCAAGTCTCACAAGAGTTTATTGTTGTTCAGTTGCTGAGTTGTGTCTGACTCTTGAGTGCAGCACGACCCCATGGACCGCAGCACACCAGGCCTCCCTGTCCTTCACCATCTCCCAGAGTTTCCTCAAACTCATGTCCATTGAGTTGGTGATGCCATCAATCATCTCATCCTCTGTCATCCCTTCTCCTCCTGCCTTCAGTCTTTCACAAGACTTTAAGGTATAAGTATCCCTGTATTTGTTAAGAATTGAGTTTGGCTGCAAGTTGGTGAGACCTACCTGACTATAATGATATCAACAACAAAGGCTTAATGTCATCAGGAGTCCAATTGTCACTGGCTATAGTTTATGAACTCATGGTTCAGGACCAAGATTTCTGCAGTCCTTTGTGCTTTTCTTTGTGGTCCTGAGATGGTTGCTGTAGTCCAGCATCAGGCCCTTGTTATAAATGAAAAGGATAAACAACACAAATAGTTTTCCCACCTGAAAACTTGATCTTCAAGGACTTCTCCTTACCCACCATTGGCCACCACCATCTGCAAGCAAATGGGAAGATAGAGGGCTCCTCCTTCTCCTTTTCTTCTCATTCTTCTTTCCCTGTTTCTCTTCTTCTTTTTTTTCTGCTTTCATCCTATTCCTGTTCTTGTTCTTGGACTTCCCTCCATTTTCTCCTCCCTACCTGTGCTCATTGTTGCTGCCAGTAACTATGGTTCTTTTGCTAAGAAGCAAGGTGACGCCGGTTGTGGGGGCAGGTATTAAACATCTCTGCCATGGTCCCCACTTTGTAGGTGTAGGTAGGAAACAGAGACTCCACCCTGTAGAGCTCCTTGTTATTCTTCCTGTAATTCTAAGGAGTTTTTTTTTTTTTTTCAATCACATCACATAATGATCTCTTTGGAAACTCCAGAACAAAACCATATTGCTTGTGGTTCTCTGAGCCATCAGTGGCTTATAAGAGCTATAGATTGTGCAAGTAATTGTGTGTCCCTCTTTACTTATACTCACTGCTAAAAAGGTCTAGGAAGTGTGGAGATCTGTCTAAAATAACTGTTAGGGAATATTCTACTCTTGCTTCATTTTCCTTTCCTCAAAGCACCTTGCTGTGCTACATGTATTTCTTTAAGACAGCTGGAGCTACTTTGAGGACGAAAGGGTACAAGTGAATAATAACATACATATACTTAGATATATTAGTGCATAAAACGGAGGATCTGAGAGTTTGTGTATAAGCTTATGTTAGAGATGAGCCAAGAGTCCACTCTATCTCCCTGACTCCAAAATCTTTCCTATTTTAAATATTTTGGCCCTATTTATTTATTTATTTATTTTTAGCTTACTTTTTGGCCACCCAGCGTGTGAGATCTTAGTTCCCTGACCAGGGATCTAACTCTTGCCTCCTGCAGGGGAAGCATGGAGTCTTAACCACTGGATCACCAGGAAAGTCCCTCCAGCAGCGGTTCTCAAGCCTGGCTGCACATTGGAATCTTCAGGGAGCTTTAAAAAACCTCAGTACTTAGGTCACACCCCAGACAAGTTAAAAAATCAGAATCTCTGGAGCTTAAACCTAGACATCAGTGTTTTTAAAAATCTCCCCAGATGATTTTAATGCAGATCTAAGGTTGAGGATCACTACTCTTCAACTTCACTTAAGCAAAATAAATGAAGTGTAGGGTTCTCTAAAGAGAGTACTCTTAGAAAAATTATTTTAACTTATCCCAGTGGTTTTCTCGTCTGCTTCATTTTCTCCTAGTGGAGTCACCAATATGTAAAATAGATGAAAACAGAACTTCCTTTACCAAAGAAGAAGGTGCTGGTGGGGGAGCCTGACTCCCATATATCACCCCTTCCTTAGGCCACCCATTCCTTGCAGATGGCCCTTATGCCCACCCACAAGACAATGACCAATCTATTTCAGTACATCCTGTGGAGTAGCTTTTTAAATTACCCAATAGACAGTCTGACCATTACAATAATATGCATGATTGGGAAAAGTCTCAGCTCTATGGGTGATGGTAGGGACATCTTTTCCTCCTGTGCTGCTAAGCTTCAATTTCCACCACTTTACCTATGGCTGTTAAGAGAACAATTTGCTAAAAGGAGCACCAAGATGAATGGTAGAAACATATAAGTGTTGTGAAGTTTATGCTTTCTGTCTGCTCATGTTGCCTTCTCTGTGTGTGTGTGTGTGTGTGTGTGTGTTTATGTATGTGTATCTTCTTCATCCCCGTCCCTCCAGAGGTGTAACTAACCATGTGGACTCATAAAGCAGATTGCACAAACTCAAATGCCTCCAGAGACCAGGCAGAAAACAGTTTCCACATTTAGGTAGATCCTGTGGAGAAGCATAGTACATATGTCCTTTCTGAAGGCATTTATATTTAAAAAAAACAAAACAAAACTAAACATTGCATTGGCAAACAGATACATACACATATTTTCTGGGCATAATTAATTTTGCTAATGTTCCTGGCAAGGTGAAATTTATTTTATTTTACTTAACTTTAGATTGTAGCTATAAGGGCTATGAATTGCTTTGTTAGGTGAACCCAGTCAGTGAGTTTAGAGAATCATTGTATTTTCAGAAGACTTATTTTTGCAACTGTGAGATGAGTGTGGACACATTTTGAGTCCTGATCAAGGTTACCCCCTCCTAATGCAGATTTGATCAGACAAGTGTGGGGCGGCAAGTTTGCATAGGGGCCAACGTATCTCCTAGAAAAATAGATTGCAACCAGAATCTCTTTGACGGATTGAGATGGTACCAACTGATTGGCAGAAAAGAACCCCATGGCCCTCAAAGGGACCACCTTTTCCACAAGTAAAGAGGATGGATGAGTGAAGGGAATCATCTGATGCCTAGATGTTGCCTTGTGACTGGCAAGATCTTACATTTCTCGCTCTGCCACTTGGAAGCAGAAGCTACCCACTCCACAGATGAGTGCATCCCTCTAAACTGAAGAGGCTGGTAGAGAGCCTCCAGAGGAGATCCCCCCAGACTCACTGCTGGTATAGGCAAAGGGATATTTGAATAGTTGATTGGATCTGTGAAGATATTTATTCCTTGAAATTGGGAAAACAGGACACAGGGGTATTGTCTCTGACTCATTGCAAACCTATGTATTGTAGCCTGCCAGGCTCCTCTGTCCATGTGATTCTCCAGGCAAGAATTCTGGAGTGGGTAGCCATGTACTCTTACTGAAGATCTTCCCCACCCAGGGATTGAACCCAGGTCTCCCGCATTGCTGGTAGATTCTTTACCATCTGAGCCATCAAGGAAGTTCGCCAGAATAAAGAGTCTTAATGAAATGAGCAGTACATTCCAAATACACTTCCTTTCTACAATCCATTGACCTAGGAACTGCTAAGTTAATCTGAGTTCCCGTTACCTCTGAACTTGAAGCTCAGTTGTGTGAAGAAGGGGATGAGGTTGGAGCTGATAACATGGTGGTGTGTGGGTAGAGTTTACCAGACAGAGATAAAATCAATTCTTAAAAAAATTGCATCTCAAGGTAGAATGGAAACTGCCACAGAGTCACATTCATGATGTGCCACAGTGATCAGTGGAAGAGGAGAGCCCATGTGCTTGGACACAGTTTCCCAGCATTAAAAAGAGCCTAAATGTGTTTCATAATGGAAACCTGGCAGAGAGGGCTGCAGAGTTAAGGAGATGAAGAGAGGCATGGAGGAATCCCAGTGGACAGTGCAGAAATGAGTCAGTAAGCAGCGAATGAATGAGGCATTAATAAATCACACTTGATAGATATTTTCCTTCCTGACTTTTGAGTCAACTGAGGAGGAAATGCAGGAGTTAGAAAAATTGCAAGCACAGGATCAGCTTTGTGGCTGATAAAGGTGATTGGAGGTGCAGCTTGGGTGTGTGTGCCTCAGCTGAATTCCTAAGACTTACTTTTACTGAATTACAGTTCCCCGCTGAGTGAAAGGCAAGGGCAGTCATCCCTGTCTTTCTCTGCTCACTAGGGTTGAGTTTCTTATAGAAGTGCATCTTAAAGAAAGATGATTCTGAAAAACAGGACAGGAAGGGCTAAGCCACACTTGCCTTGTGTCTTTGCCCACTTGTATGAATCCCCTGTCTGTCCTTCTGGAGGATCCATAAGAATACAGACAAGAGTCCAGCATGTTCACTCTAACTGAATTTATCTCGTAAGATTATAAGGACAGGAGAATGAAGGTTCTCTTCCAACACTTTTACAAACTTCTCACCCCCAAACAAAACAAAGCATCAGAACTTCATTGCTTAATTGTTATTCAAGAGCACCCCCCCTCCTTTTCTTTCTCATTTTCACTAAAGTGGATTTTTGTGATTTATCTATAGTCCATTATGGCATATTCTAAAATCTCCATTTCCTACAATGACAATATTTGAATAGGTAACTTGGTTTCTCTGAAATTCCATGTCTGTAGGTGTTTTGGAGTCTCTAGAAGCACAAGGCAAGTAATATGGCTTTTCAGCTCACACTAAAGTTTTATCTCTCACTTGAGGATCATTTCTCTCAAAGAAAGAAAGGTTTTATCACTCACTGGGGTAACTGTGTACACAAGATGAATAGAGAACAGTGAACCTGTGTTGAGATGCTGATGTTGGCCAGTGAGCTAGACTCATCTGCCAAAGAGTCAAAACTGACAATCCAGATGAAAAGCATCTTCAGCTCATTCCTGAATATTTGAAACTTCAGTGAAGTCTAAGAATTCCCAGAGCCCAGGTCCTAGCATTCACCTCCATTTATTACAAATGAGTGTTTTGTGTCTCTTCCTTCTCAACCCTACCTTGAGTCCTATGTCTTTCTTTAAAAAAAGAAATTAAGTCTTCAATACTGTGCTCATACTATGCCCTGAAAAATATTTGTCAAAGAGATGAATGCAGTCACTTATCAGAGCAGCACGTCTTGTGCTCATCTCATGTAAGAATTCTTGGACCAGGTCATTCAAGGAGATGCCCACACGGCAGAGCGACATCCGGACTCTAGGCCAGAGTGCACTTACTGTCTCTTTGCAGGGCATGGGGTGCGCACATGTGAGTTCATGGACGGTGACAGTTCTATCATCTGTGTTTTCAAGTATAAACGAAGTTCGCCACGTTGTACTTACTGCCTGTTAACACGACTGGACTGATGACTTACTGTAGTGATTTTATCACTCAGGAGCCTAAACCTCTGAAGAGTCTTGAGTTATTATTACAGTGAGAATCAGAAAGGATTGTGATAGAAAAAAATATGCCTTATGGTTTTTCCTCGTCAGGATCTTAGAAAAAAAATCTGAGTATGTTCTGTAGCGCTTTCCACTGAATCCCTTTACTTTTCAGGGTAGATCTGGCTAGAATTGGGCTCTGGGGCTGGGACAGAGGGAGACTGTTTCCCTGAGTTTTGGGGGATGCCAAAACCTCAGTCAGAAAATTAAGTCTCTATTGTTTTCTAGGGTGGATCCAAGTCAGTGGCTTACAACTGGAATTCTCTCATGGTTCTGGAAATCAGATGTCTAAAATCAGGGTGCTGGCAGGTTTTATTCCTTTTGGAAATGCTAAGGGAGAATCTATTCTCTGCTTTTTTCCTACCTTCTGAGAGTTGCTGGCAATCTTGGCATTGCTTGGTTTGTAGACACACTACTTCTATCTCTGCCTCCATCATTAAACAGAACTCTCCCTGAGTGTCTGTGCTCAGGTTTCTCTCTTCTTACAAGGATGTCAGTCACTGGTTAGGGCCCACCCTAATCCAGCATGACCTCCTCTTTTCTTGATTTCATCTACAAAAACCTTGCTTCCAAATAAGGTCACATTCTGAGGTTCATGTTGGATACCAATCTTTGGAAGACCCCATTTCTACGCCTTTCAACAGAGCCTAGAAAGCTAAAAGGGAATCGCGCCAAAACAATGGGGTCCAGAGTCCAGCAGCGGCCATGTGATAGAGGAGCAGGAAGCCCTAAGCCAGGGAGAAGAGAGTAAGTGCAGCACCTCCATAGGAAACTGTGGGCGGGACGGGGCACAGAGCTTTGGGTCATCTTGAACGGCGCCTGTTCTTTACTCTTAGCTTTGGTCGATGTATCCGATCCCTCCAGCCTTCATGGTGTCCCTGGACTGTACTGCTTTAACACAGATGCAAAATTAAGCCTGTTTTTATTTCCCAGAGATCATCTCTGTAGCTCAGACAATAAAGAATCTACTGGCAATGCGGGAGACTTGTGTTCGATACCTGGGTGGGGAAGATCCCCTGGAGAAGGGACTGGCCGTCCATGCCAGTGTTCTTGCCTGGAGTATCCCATGGCCAGAGGAGCCTGGCAGACTACAGTCCGTGGGGTCGCAAAGAGTTGGATATGACTGAGTGACTGACAGTGCTACTGCTACTTATTTCCCAGAAAAGTTCACTTACATGAAATTATAGGTGATCAGCGCTAAACCCTGAACTTTTCAGGTGGCGCTAGTGGTAACGAATCCCCCTCCCAAAGCAGGAGACATATGAGACACATACTGGATCCCTGAGTCAGATAGATCCCCTGAAATAGAAAGCGGCAACCCACTGCAGTTTTCTTGCCTAGAGAATTCCAGGGACAGAAGAGCCTGGCTGCAGTCCACGGGGCTGCGAGGAGTTGGATGTGACTGAGCGAGGCGCACACACATACACCATCAAACCATACTGAGGATTTCACAGGGGAAGGCACACCCCATGTACCACTTGGCAAACAATTTGAAATTCACAGCTAACATTTTTGTTTTCCTCGTAAAACACTGCTATTGACAGCTTCTGTTTCTTGCCTTCTTCTCAACTTAGTCGAGAGTTTATCTGGAATTCTACTGTTATTGGAACAACTGAGCTCTCTCTCTGGCTTCTGCTCCAAATGCACACACACACATGTATTCATCTAAATAAGCTCTAGAACAAAAACTCTGTTTTTATCACCATCTAACATTTTCAGAAGACAATCTGGATTAGTAAAAGCATACACTGTTTTGTTTTGTTGTGCCCCTGACCTAGGTAGTAAACTACTTTAATGGCAATAACAATTACGCTCATCTTCATGCCCTTTTCAGCACTTAGCATGATGTTTCCCATATATTATGTCCATAATAACTGCTGTCTAATAATGGCACTATTAATACGCAAGTCTGTGCTTTTATCTTTTAAAAATCTGCTATGGTCCTGTATGGGAATCAGTTTATTGATCTTATTTAAGTACCAAATTTCTATGGCTGATTCATATCAATGTATGACAAAACCCACTGGAAAAAATATATATATATATAATAATAATAAAAATAAAAAAAAAATAAAGATGTTGGGAAGTGGAGAAGTAATTTTTAAAAAGTCACTTGTTTTCCCTCATGAATAAGTTTCTAAATATATTTGCATTTGTTCTAAGAGAGAATCATCCAACCCCCAAATATTTATTAAATGACAACTTGGTAAATGTTAGAAAATTAAAAAAAAAAAAGAGATATAAGTTTCTTGCACAAGCTTACATTATAATGGAGATTACTTCTGTGCATGTAGAAGGAATATGAATCCTTGTGGTTTGCTGTGATAGAACCAACATTCAAATTCTCTGCCACTAAATGATTACTTCATTTTGAACACCTTTTAATGTGTATGAAACTCAGTTTCCTCATCTATAAAATGGGGATCAAATAGTATACAATAGAATTGTTGGGAGGATAAAGTAAGATAATGTTTCCTATGCACCAATATAGCATGCATTCAATGAGTGCTAATTATCATTGTGATTACCATTTGATATTGATGATGAAAATGAGTACTCTGGGATTTCCAGAGGGTCATTTTTATTGTGAGGGCTCTAAAAAAGCTGCACAGAAGATGGAGTTATTTTATTTTATTTTTGGGCTGTGTCAGGTCGTTGTTGCAGCATACAGGATTTTCGTTGTGGTATTCTTCTCTTTAGTTGAGGCACCTAGGTCCAATAGTTGCAGTACACAGACTTAGTTGCCCATGGCATATGGTCTCCATAGTTCCCCAACTAGGGATCGAACATGTGTCCCCTGCATTGGAAGATGAATTCTTAACCACTGGACCACCAGGGAAATCCCAGAAGATGGAGTTTTCAAGGTGGTCTTATAAGAATGGTTAGGATTTACAAAACCTGAACTAAGCTAGTCCTTGAAGGGATGGTGGTAACAGTGCTGAAACTCAGAGAAGTCTTGAGGTGGGCTCAGACCAAACTGTGGGAAGAAAAGAGTATTAGAAAAAAAGCAGCTCTTCTCAACTGATGAGAGTAAAGTTCTGTAGTCACACAATTGCATTTTGTTTCTAATCTCCCCACCTCCCAGGTCATATTGCAGTCATTAGTGATGTATTTCACATTCTCTAGGTGCAATCACCTGTTAGATATAAACTGGTGGGAAGTGTGAGGCTCTAAACTAGTTGGCCACCTCTAATTAAATAGTCCTAGAGCTTGTTGTGTTTCCTGAGAGCTGTTGCAAGCACAGATTTGACTCCCTTCTAAAAGTTCTGATTAAAAGGAAGCAAACTTCCAAAATTAGACTCGTAATTAAAATTTGACTTTGATCAGTAGCTGCTGAGAGGGTCATTAAGAGCCATGAATGTGCTGACACAGGGGGTTGTTGGGTGGATGAGGTGAGGAGGGAACCAAAGAGATTGGAAACAAATAAAAAATTGTTCAGAAGCATTATCGAATTGCAAATATCAATTATTATGGGTCTATGGATGAGCGATTATTACATTAAAAACATTCTTGGCAGAAAGCCCGTACGAGCATAGAAAGCTGCGACTCCATCAGAGCTTGGCTTTAATTTGATTTTTGCAAACATGTTTTTGGTTTCTTTTCCTTTGATTGGTTTCAGAGGACGCTGGACAACAGCTGGGTAGAAACTGCATCTAACTCTCTGTAAAACTTGTTGAAAGATGATTTTTACCTCCTGCAAAGCTAGGAGCATGTCATCTCTGAAGAAGTTGCGTGAGGGAGGGAGGACGGGGAGACTGATGGAGGTGGAGGGGTTCTCACACTGAATGTGGAGGAGATGAAGCTGTGTTTTCCAGAACCAAGGAGCGGTGATCAAGGAGGGACAGATGAAGGAGCTCAGGGCTTGCTTTTGTTTCCTTGATTAAGAGTAATGACTCACTGGCATGAACGATGAGGGGCGATGTGGCAAAACAATGCAAGAAAGATAGTGGCTTTAGCCCTCTGTGAGCCAGCTGTGTGCTGTGTCTGCCAAAAAGACTAATATGATCATAGGCTGTAATTATAGAGGATAGAAGAAAAAGATCATTCCCCTCTTTCCACACACCTGGTGTGACACATTCACTTTTAAGTGCATGGCATGCCCCCTCATCTGCCTGGTGTATTCCTATTCATCTTTCCCAAGCCAGCTCAAGGTCACCTCTTGTCTTCTATGACACTTTTCTTGACCCCATGCTCACCAGATTTAATCACTGCCATCTTGTGCAGGCTCAGTTGTTCCATCACATTCATCATTTTTCATTGCCATGTTGTTTATGTGTCCATCTGCCCTGGAGAGCAGGATCAAGGCCTAATTGGACTTTTTACCTAGAGATCCTGGCATTTAGGAGGAGCTCAGAACATATTTATGGAATTGAGAGGAACAGATCACTGGAGCATGTTTGGTGAAGATCAAGTAGAAAGGTAGAAGGACTTGAAGTCATATTGAAACCCAGCTGAAATCAGGTCATGCTAAGTTAGCAAGTAGACTGGGAGTGGGCCTCTTCCTTATAGGGGAGAAGGGTCTCATCTCTTCATAGAAGTACCATGGAAAGGGCCTGTGAACTAACTGGGAGGAGAGACTCCAGGGGAAGCCAGAAGCTACTCTTTACCTTGTTTCAAGAGGGAGAATGAGAAAGCTGCATGTAAGGGATAAAGCAATTGTGTCTTGCAAAAAAAGAAGTTACACATTTTCTTCCTTCTTCCCAGCCATTTGGTAACATGTCTTCATGTGTTTTCAAAAGAATTTAGGTATCCAAACATATTGCTGAATTTATGCCAGAAATGGAAGCATTTTCCTGAGTCTTAGAAAATGATGTCAATGTCTGAAGCTCCAAGGATGATGAAGGCCAGAAACATCACATCATATATAATGAAAGTCAGAATATAAATTAATTAAGGAAACTTGAGATACCTTGGTCATCAAGAGTGGAAAAAAAAAAAGATGTGTGGAATGGTGAAATTTTGTGGTGTGGGGAATTCTAGCTTCCACTCACCATATGCAAACTCATTGGTTATTGTATTTATAGTTTTAGAATTCTTCCTGTACAACCTTTACAAACCATTGCAAAAGTGCTGGAATAAAAATTAGAAAGCATTTATAGTCTTGTATTTCAGATATTTTTCAGGAATATCTGACAGTGGGGGAGAGAAATGAGAATGAGAAGGGAAAGAAAACTTATGACACATAGCAGAAGTTGAGGAAAAGTGAGCTGGCCTCTTAAAAAGTCATATAAGGAAATAAAAATACTTGAAGAACATGCTCACGAGTCACTCATAGAAAGGGCTGTAATATTAAAGAGGGAGAATGCCTGTATACGGGCCTCCCCGGTGGCTCAGCTGTAAAGAATCCACCTGCAATTCAGGAGGCACAGGAAACATGGGTTCTGTCCCTGGGTCAGGAAGATCACCTGGAGGAGGAAATGGCAACCCATTCCAGTATTCTTGCCTGGAGAATCCCGTGGACAGAGGAGACTTGTGGGCTACAGTCCATGGGGTCACAGAGTCAGATACGACTCAAGTGACTGAGCATGTACACACATGCCTGTCTGCATTTCTCCAGATGAATAAATACAAGACCAATAGGGTAGCAAATAATATTTTTGGTTAAAAATAATACAAATCAACTTTAGTTTTAGGCAAAAATCAAATTTATGAGAAACTGTTGGGTGCTCGTCGATCTGAAATTTAAGTTGAAGAATTTGGTCTTTCAGGGAACCAGGCTCTTCAAAGTACTACCATTAGGATATAGTAGTTCTGACTATTTTTATTTCCTACTCCCTTACACTCAGAATTTAAATTCCTGGGAGATAGATATGGATCACATGAGCACTCCTTGGTTAATGAAGAAGAGGACACCTCAACTAATGGTACCATTAAGACAGCATTAACAAAGGAAGACCCTGGAGAAGGAAATGGCAACTCAATTCAGTATTCTTTCCTGGAGAATCCCATGGACAGAGCAGCCTGGCAGGCTACAGTCCATAGGATCTCAAAGATTTGGACACGACTGAAGTGACTCAGTGCCAAACAAAGAAGACCTATTTCCCAAAGGAAAACCAAAGGTGTCTCCTTCAGAAGAGGAAATACAAGATGCAGAGCTAAAATATCAGTCACCTGCTACAAATTCATAGACTGTTCCGGAAATTCTCTTTGACTCAAGGCACGCGGATGGGGGTTGAATGACTATTTGTCAAGCATGTTGTAGGAAGAATAATTGAGTAAGTAATTGGATGGTATAGCCTCCTCTCTACCCCCTGAATTTTTACATCTCTTTGATTTTTGGAAAAAGGAACAAATCATGAAACTCCCTTTAGGAGGAATAACGAAACCTTCTTTACTATTCCTATTCACAAGTTTATGTGCAAATATCTGGGATCAACCTGTATATACACAAACAAAAATACATCTATAAGCAACCCACAGTGCAAACAGATTGTAATTAAAGAACCAGACTAATGCAACATTTTCCCACTTACAACTCTTCCCCACTGCTTGCATTCTTTAAGCCTTCTGTTATCAGGCAATTTAGTTATACACAACAAATACATACACATGCATGAAGAGATTTAAATATATTTTTCCAAATGTAAATTAAGGATCTTTATCCAACTGCTCTCAGTTTTGAGCCTGGTTTATAGTGGCTAAAAAATATAGCTGAAAATAATTTCCCTAGATAAGGTCATTTCTTCTCATTTGAGAAGGCTATAATAGGATTCTTTTAAGTTTTGAGATATTTGGGTTCAGTTACTTGACAGGTATTAATGATGGTTTCTATTCTGATTATATTACAGGATCATAGATACCTCAAGGTGGAGGACATGTTGAGACATCCTCCTATATAAGTCTCTGGGACACCAAGAAAATTACTTTAGATGAAATGGAGAGACACATAAAATTTTGAGAGCTGGGATCCACTCACAGAAAGACAGAGAGCATAATATGCTCTGATAAAGTTTCTCTCCTATTTCTAGTTGTAAGGAGCGATCTTAGACATGTAACCCAGGTCTCTGAAATGTAACACCTTCAAAGGCCTTTTAAGATCAAGATATTGAAAAGTCTCAACTTACCTGCAGAATTTACCTAAAGAATATTTTAAACTGTCCTTAGTAACAACAATTTACTGTAAGACAATGCTTCTCAATGGAGGGGAAAGAGAACAGTTGGGGACATCAGAATCTTAGGGATTCAGGAGAGTGTATTATAGCCTCCATAGGATCTTGATGTAACTCCCTCACTATACCTCTTCACTCCCAAGTTGAGACTAAATGGTTTAGGGGGCAGATGATGGATGTTTGAAATTGATATAGTTCATGAACCTGCAGTTTGTTGACTCTGACTGGCTTATCACTAGGGAGAAAAATTGGACTAAGATAGCTTCATATTCTTCTGCAAGTCTTCAAAAAGTTGGAGAAACAAATGAACTAATCTTTTTAATCTGCATACACATGATTAGAACATGCCCTTTTATCCCCATCGTCAACTTGATTTCCTCAGCTATCTCTGAATGTGTCTCATTGCCACACTTGAATTTGTGTCTCACTATTGAGAAATGGAATATTCCCTGCTATATCAGTGAACAAGGATGTCACAGTTATCAGTGATTGCAGCCACCAGGGATGATGAGCTCATGAGCCCTGACGGAACTCAGGAAGGGAAAGAATCCCTCCATCTAACAGCCATCAGACTGTAGCCACTCTCTATGGTGAGACCCAAGGAAACTCAGGATGTGAAAACCCAGGATACTGGCCCCAGATAGCTGAGGTGCATATCAAAGGAATGATTTCAGTGAGCCCAGACTCTTGCATCTTTCCATAACAAGGAAAAATGCTAAATTCTTTAACTTGGGTTATCCGGTTTTCTTTAGGTAACGATAACTTTTGACCTGCCCTTTGTCAAAAAACTTCTATATAACCTGGCTCTTCCCCTCCTCCCACCTCCTCAGAGCGGTTCTCTCAGGGTTACCTAAGATGCTGACTCCCAGGCTTGAAGTCCTAAACATTCCCACCAAATAAAACATAACTCTCAACTTTTAGGTTGCAAACACTTTTTAAATCTATACCATGATAATCATATATTTTAAGTTAAACTTTGATCTCTGTGGGTAAGAAATTGTACATCTAGCCTTTGTATTCTTGTGTAGGAGAGGGCAAAACTTCTTTTCTCTTTACCCCATCTTAGGTTCATTGGCTGGGGCCTGGTAAATTAGATTGTCAGAAGACAGATTAATAGGAGAAAAACAAACAGAAGTTTTTTTTTTAACACATATGTCACACATACTCAGTGATGAGTAACTCAGAGGTGGTGGTGGTCATTAGAACTTGAGCTTGTGTAGCATCTTAGCAAAGAATAATAACTTTGTAGAGCAGTGACAAGACAAAGAATTTCAAGCTTCTAGGGGTTGACAAATGTATGGGGAAAATTGTGGGTTGGCAAATGTATGGGGAAACTAAGGGTCTACTTTTAGGGAGATTTGTTTGTGGATTCCTCTGATGCGTGTCTTGCTGATGAGGTCCTAGAGTTTTCTCTAGTGATTTAATTCTGTCCTTCCTATTAGGGTAGAAGGGACACCTTTAAAAACTATGTCCCACTTTTAGGCAAATAGAGGGAGAGCAAAGCATTTTCTAGTATCTGCTTCTTCTCAGTTGCATTCAACTCAGAATAATCCTTATGTCAAAGTGACATATTTTGGGGTGGTGTATCTTGACACAGTTATCTTACATTCTCTAGTCTATCTGTGGTCATTATAGTTCCATTGTTCCAGTTTTATTTTAGAGTATCAAAGTCTTCCCCTTTTATAGCCCTGACAACTAGCAATAGCTGGATGCCATTTGAGGAGACAGACTGGCTGCCACAACTATTTTCATGCTTCATGACTGTCTGTTTCTAAAAGGAAAATGTTTTCCTAGAGTGCAGCATAAGTTTGGGAATATCAAAGGCAGTCAGATACTCAGCATAATTATAGGTTAGGTTTCCCAACCAGATATTCAAATCATCTTCTTTTCATGGGAGGAGTGTGGTTGATTAAAACATTTGAGGCAGCATCTGACACAAACACTCTGGAGAGCTTGTCAAGGAGATCTGGTAGTGGAAAACAGTCCTCTGAAGTCAGGAAGTCAAACTTCATCCAAATAACACCTGGGGAGGGAAAGATGGTTCAGATTTGAGGCCCATGGGTATGGATGACTAATCTTTTGTGACAATTTTCCCCCCTAATTCACAGCTCTGAGACAATAGCTGGATTTAAGACAGGGACCCCTTATCCTCTCTAGACACAGATGGGTGATGATGTTTACAACCATTGGCAAGATTATTAGAACTTCCGTGTGCTAACTATAACTTCAGCTTGCCCCCCACTCTCATGAAAGCATGCTGCTGCTGCTGCTAAGTCACTTCAGTCGTGTCCATGTGCAAATGAGAAGTGGCATTTTCCTATGGGCCAGTTTCCATGAAGAGTGGTTTTAGGTAGTTCATAGATAAGAATCAAATAACATTGATGCACATAGTCACTTAATTCTATTTAAATTTTCTTTCAATTCTTAGATAACATCAAGTGGAACTACTCAATTTGTTGCCCATGTTTCTTTAAACATCTCAGCTTTTACTGTCTCCCTTTTGAACAGATCAAAAACCATCTCTGACTCAGGCTTCTCAGCTAGCAACAGTCTCTAGTAAGTAACAGGATCTAAGAAAAAATTAACAACACTATCTGGTAATTTTATTCATTTAAGATTTTATTTTGGCAAGTGATACTGGTTTTCCATTTATAGCAGTGACATAAACTTTCCTTCATAAATACATTTATTTAAGTAAAAAATGAATTTATTTAAAGAAAAAAGGTTTTAAGTAAATAACAGTTAAGATACATCTCATAATGCCTAATAATACAGATATGTTGCAATAATAATACAGAAAATTCTGATAGTATTAATTGAATAATGGGAATTCAGGAAATATTGCTGTAGCAATAATCTTGAGTTGGCTTTAATTTTTTAAAAATAAATTATTTTCAACTGTTAATACTTTGACGATTATTACTAACAAATTCTTTATGATAGATTGCACAAATACTTAAGATGTTACAGTGTATTATTTCACTCTGGTTTAGAACTGCTGACTTATGTAAACTTGTTACACAGAAAACAGAATGTTGTACTATCTCTAGTTTAATATTTTGGAACGTATCTCACATTTATGACATATGTTTGTGCTCTTAAAAAACACAGTATCAGCAAGTGGTTCTAAAAGGCTCTTCTCGGGGAGATAGCTAGTTTTCTAGTCAATTCTTCCTTTCCCTTGTTCATTGTAACTAAGTTGTATCTGAGAATATGGATGACCAGTTACTTATATTTTTTTCATGTGGCAAAGTTCTTACCCTTGGAATGTAAGCATGCCTCCTCTCTGTTCTCCATCTGCTTCCTGATGGCTGGAAACTGGGTTTGGTAGAAATGCAGCTTCAATCACGTGAGTAACAAGATGCCTAAGGAAAGATGGAACAGCAAGAGGTAGGAGCCTGGGTGTTTGACCAAGTGGAGCAGAGCAGCTCACCCTACCCAGATCATGCACAATGGAACGACTGAGAGACAGAGAAATAAGGTCCTTTATCCATTAAGCCCCCATATTGCTTCCCATCCCCTTGTCGTAGCATCTTAGCTTTTAATCTAATATAGTACTCCTCCACCACCCAAACCACTCTCTATTAATATTAGATGTAATTAGTTGGCATAATGAGAAAAGTGGGAAAGACGTTGTGTCACCTTGTGCCTTTGTCACTAAATTACACTTGACTCCTTCCACACCATCTCCTTCCTTTTAAGACTCAGAATGAAGAAGAGGGTTGTGGAGCAACTATTTAAATACACATTATCCCAGACTAATAAACATCGAATCTTTTGCTTTACCCCTCCCCTAAAGCAGAGATTGGCTCTAGGCAGAATAAGGGGAAGTGAATTTATTAGAAGGATTTCAAAAAGCTCAAAGAACCATGGAGAAACCTGGAGAGTCGAAGTTTCATAAATTAGATGGGCTGGAGCTTGGGAACAGGGTGAGGGCTGGGTTTGGATCCCAAGAACTGTTAGGGGTTTCTTCCAAGCAGTTGTTCCTTGCTGTCTTCTGCTCAAGATGCAGATTTTTGGGAAAGTGAAAAGTGAAAGTACGAGCTGCTTCGTCCTGTATGACTCTTTGTGACCACAAGGACTGTGTGTAGCTTTCCCAGCAGGGTCCTCTGTCTACGGAATTCCCCAGGCAAGAATACTGGAGTGGGTAGCTTTGACCCATCTCAGTTCTTATGATTACTCCTCAAGGCAGGGGGGCAGCCTTCACTGTCATGCGCCATGGAGGATGGCTTAGTCTTTAAAAAAACTTGAAGCTCCCTTACTCTGCCCTCAGTGGTGTGCTGGAACCAACTTACACTGGCTCATGGTAGCTGATGGTACAGCTTGCCCACGTGGTGTTCAGCGGGCATATCCCTGGGGGCTTGAAAACAGCTCTGCTGGTAATAAATATTACCACGGAAGTGAGCAAGTGACTCTAAGTCAGAGAGTAAGTCAGAGAGCTTTTCTCTTCAGAGAGCTGGTTGTTAAACATTTGCATGCTTTCTGTTGCCTATACCCATTCCACCTTTCCACTTGGTATTTTCTGTAGTATCCCATATCAGATAGGCTGGCCTTGCATCAGAATCAAGGGAAATGGGATTTTTCAATTGACTTATGAAAGCTAGCTGATGAAAGTAAAAATTTTATTATATAAACATGCAACTAAGTCAACATATTGTATTACTTTATTTGAAAATTAATTTCATCCATGTAGAACAAACTTCTAATTAAAATGAGGTTTAGGGGTGTTATTATATCTTGTACACTTCTGAAAAAGATTCCAGAAAGGCATTCTGTTTTGGTTTGGGAACAAAGACAGTCCCGTTTAGTATCTGAGTACTTCTTATTTCATATTCCTTAATTATTTATTATGTGTAAGTATAGCCTTCAAGTGAATAGAATGCAATAGACAATTAATAAATGTAGGGGGAATGAATGAATACCAAAATTGCAAGCATCTGAAGGAAAATATGGTATATTATACTCCTGTGCTCTTTCAAGGAGTTTATCACAGCACTGAGAACATGATTTAATAAATACATATGATAAATAAATACATAACTTGGATTTCTCAGGTAGTATAACAAACTGTGGTTACATGAAAAAGCTAGCTATTTTGTTAATTGATTTTAATTTCAAGACTACAATGATCAGAATTTTTGGTTCCTTTTTTGGGGGGGGAGGATGGTATTTATTTCATTTATTCAATAAGTTTGTTTTGAGGACCTATCAGTTGCCTGACTTTTCAGTTGTATATTGAGATAGAGTGTGTAAAGAATGTATCCCTAGACAAAAACTTGAGGATATGGTAATTTGTGTATGTGTGTGTTTAATTTTGATTCCAATTTATGAACCATTAGATTAAAAAAAAATAAGTCCCAAATAGAAGAAAGTAGCTAACCTGTATCATGTAAACTGATTCCAAAGCCGTCTTTCTAAATGCAGAATTGTTTCCACATAGCTATTTATTTATTGAGGAAATACATTATGCCACTTGCTATGTGTGAAACACTGTCTATGTCGTTTATAAATATGAACTCAATTCTAATTATTCTGATTTTACAGATGTGAAAATCAAAATGTAGAAAAGGTAGGTGATTTATTCAAGATCACATAGGTAGTAATGGGAGACCCAGATTTACACCCAGTTGGTCTAGCGCCAAACTCAAAACTCAACTTCACACTGTTTTGTCTCCCTGAGATGATTCTAGGATCTGTAACTGCAGAGAAGGAGATGACCAGAATGGTCGTGAAGTAGTGATCTTGATCAGAGATGCCTTTAAAATGCATGTATAAGAGCATTTAATGCAGAATTATTCACATTAATCCCAAGTCAGAAAAACATGCTGATGTCTACCAACAATGAAATAAATTAAAAAGGGAAACAAGATGAATAAACAGTGGAGTACTATATAGTAAGGAAAATGAACAGACTATAATCAAGTAGAAAATTATCACAAATCTAGTACTGAGCAGAAAAATGAGGTATGAAATAATGGTCACATGCTGAACTACTCCATTTATATAAAAATAAAAAATACATAAGTGGCAAAAACACTCTATAAGGCCAAAAGTAATGGATATGGCTACTTTTTAAGAAAGAGAATAATGATTAGGAAGCGGTATGCTGCTGCAGTGGCTAAGTCGCTTCAGTTGTATCTGACTCTGTGCGACCCCATAGACGGCATCCCACCAGGTCCCCCGTCCCTGGGATTCTCCAGGCAAGAACACTGGAGTGGGTTGCCATTTCCTTCTCCAGTGCATGAAAGTGAAAAGTGAAAGTGAAGTCACTCAGTCGTGTCCGACTCTTAACGACCCCATGGACTGCAGCCTACCAGGCTCCTCCGTCCATGGGATTTTCCAGGCAAGAGTACTGGAGTGGGTTGCCATTGCCTTCTCCGAGGAAGGGCTATAGGTCTTCTACTTTGTTGGCAATCTTCTGTTCTTTGACCAGTGTGGTAATCACACAGGTGTGCCCACTTGGTGATAATTCTTTGAACTCTACAGAGTTATGATTTTTAGCTCTTTTGTATGTGTGTTATAGTTCAATAATAGATTAAGAAATATTGACTAGAGGGATAACAGGAAAAAAATGGCATAATTGAAGACAGAAATAGGGTTGAGTGAAAAACAAGAAAGAGTTAAGAAGATAAATTATTTGTACATAGTATATTTTATGAAATCAAACAATTAATCTTGATTGGTTGATTTAGATATTGAGATTTGCAAATGTTTCTACAAGGAACCAGTAGATACTCAATAACAAATATTTTAGGTTTTGCTGGTCAAGTACAGTAGTCTTTTTCACTTAATATTTCTCTTCAGTGCCTTAAAAAATGTAAATACCATTCTTAGCCTGCTGGCTATATAAAACAGATCACTATGGGTAATTATAATTTTTCCATGTAGATTCATCAGTCATGACTAATGTACTCACTCTGGTGGAAGACGTTGATAATGGGGGATGCTATGCATGTGTAGGTGCAGGACTATATAGGAAATATCTGTACTTTCCCCTCAATTTTGTTGTGAGTCCAAACTGCTCTAAAAAATAAATTCATAATTAAAAAAAAAAAGCCTCAGACAAGATTTGGTTCAAGAGCCATAGTTTGTTTACCCCTCAGCAAGTTCATGGTAATACTAAAATGTTTAAAATACAATTTCTGCCCTCCACACTCCATGCATTTATTCACTGGCCATATCTTTACTGAATATCTTCTATGTGCTTTAAGTGGATGAGACAGCTGTATAAACCAGTAAATTACCCTGCAATGTGATGAGTACCCTAACTGAGGTACAAAGTGCTTGAGAAAAAAGAACATGTAACTTTCTCTTTTTGAAGTCAATTTTCAACAGCTTTGGAAGTAGGTAGGGACTTACCAGGCAGAGAAGAAGGGGCAGGCACCCGGAAGAATGGATGTATCAATAAGTAAATCCAGGCAGGTGTGATATAAACATACATTTATAAGTTTACTATATTACTTTGTGTTACTGGAGCATCACGTGTGTAGGGTAACAGAAGACAAGGCTAGAGCACTGTTTCCTAAACTTTTTCACATCATGGCACATATATACCTTACATGTTTGGAACACTGGGTTAAACAAATGAAGCCACTTGTGGACCCAGGGAATTATGCTTCTCCAGGGCCCACTAGGCTTCTCTGAGAACTTAGTGTATCACTCCACTCACTGACAACCCTTGGCATCCAGAAGAAAGTTCTGGAGTAACTGGGGAAGCCCTGATTCAGTCTGTGGGTTCTAGGTCAGGAGGAATTTTGGTGGCTTTGCATAGTACAAGGCTGAGATTCAAATTCTAGTTTTGTCATTTATTGGATGACCTAAGCAGCATATTTGAAATCCCTCTGCTTCCATTTCCTCTTCTTTGTAAAATGCTGACAGTATCTCGAAGGGATCCTGTGAACCTTAAAATTAATGAGATATTGTATATAAAGCTTTTGCTGCAGAGTCGACACTCAACAAATTATTTTTTCTCCACATCCTTCTAACCTCCCTAAGTACAATTTAAAAATCCCTTGAGAAGAAAACCCATGACTTTTCTGTTCTCTACACCCACTGCCTGGGGATAGTGGTAGGGCTATTCTGGCATGGAGGGAAGAATGATAAGTGAAGAGAAACCATAAACTTATGAATAAATCTATTGCTTTGGCAGTCTTACTTCAAATGAAGACTCTTCTTTAGAAAGAGAAATGTCATCAACTCTTAGAACACATATTAATAGATACAAGTTGTGCTCTCTGTGTTAGCTGATACTTTTTCCTCCTTCCCTCCTACCTCTCTTCCTCTCATTTTTTTTTTTTTTTTTTTTTATAATCCAAAGGTGCAGAGACTGAGTGGGCTGTGCCCTGGAGGTGAACTGAGGACTCCCCTTAACCATGGCTTTGAAGGAAACTCATCAGCTGACTTCAACAGGAACATCTGTGAGTTCATATTGGCCAAGTCCCTAGAGATTTTTTTCACTGCTGAACATGCTACTTTCCAACTGTTCAAGATAGTGGCTCAGAGCTGTGCACATATTTTGAGATGCATTCTGCTGATTGGATTATTTTTAAAGCCTATTTCTTATCTAAAGTATTTCCTTTAATTGCTTCTTTTTGGCCCAATGGTAGGTCTCCGTGAGGTTGTTCCAAGTTTAAAATCACAGAATACTAATCTCCAAAGTTGGAAATAGCCACCCCATCACTTTCCAGATGAGGAAATTGATGCCCATTGGGGTGAAAAATTGCTCTAGTCACACAGTGCATTCTTCCTTCCTTCCTTCCTTCCTCTCTTCCTCCATTTCTTATTTGCTGAATAACTCCCTGATGCCATGCACTGTTTTTATTGTTAATGATACAAAAAGACACATGACAAGACTGCTGAACTCCTCATCTCGTGCAGCTGGAGCGATGTAAACCAATTATTACTCTAGACATGACAAATGATTGCATAGATGGGCACAAAGGATTCCAAGAACCCAGAAGAGGGCCAGGTAAATTAGACTTGGAGCGTCAGGGGAATCATCGTGAGTGGAGTCTCCAAGGGTGTGTTGGATATGAGTGGGCTGTATAGGGAGTGGAGTGTGAGAAGACAGATGAGAGAAATGACCTTCCAGATGGAGGAAAGAGTATAGTGTAACAGCATCGGATGTCCATAAATTTCTTCATTTATTGAGAGAGAAAGAGAGAGAGTAGAAGGAAGGGAGGAAAAGAATTAGGAAGAAAATAAATTCCCACATGGAGTGTGACTCTTCTTGCTCTCCCAGACTGGATTTGTGTGATGTACATCACTCTCCAGCCCAAGGGAGTCGTAACTGAGTCTCGCATTCATGGAGTAAGAGGGGAAAACTCACAGCCCTCAGTATCTCTCACAGGCATGTGTTAGCATCTCACCAAGCCAGGGAAACCAGAACTGTTTTGATTATACATGATTTTATAAGCCAAGTGTAGAACTGAAACCCCTGTAAGACACTCTTCCACTTATAAAGACATTCCTACCACGTACTTATCCATAGGGGTTTTTGTTAAGGTGAGCTGGTTGCCTGGGCTGGCTTTAGGAAGTGCAATTCTTTCTATTGATTCGACGAAGATAAATTTTATGGCTGCCATGCACCATCTTCTCTGATCTCTTTTATTGGAGGCGGTGTTGTTGAAAGAGCTGCGAAGTCAATAAACAAAGTTAACTAACTGCGCAACTTTTACTTCCCAAGCTCTGCGTGGAAGCCAGAGCCTGTGTGATCCTAAGATACAGCCTCCCCATAGGTCATGCCCAAGGGCTTCCACTATCTCTAAGCAGCACACACTCCAGAGCATCTTATTAATGATATTTAATTACATTGAAATTAATGATGTTTTTCATCTGATTCTGGGCTTTTTTACAGCTGGGAGATAGGCTGGGGCGACTGTGGCTTCTCTGTTTCTCCATCTCAGCAGTCAAGTGCCCCATTTTATCTCTGTTGACTTTCTGCTTTTTCCAGGTGTCCCGTTTCTTCACCTGCACGTCTTTCTCTGACTACCACCCCTCCATTTCCCAGGAATAATTAGCTACCCCAAGCCGCAGACATGATACGTTTCCACATGAGGGTTTCTGATCGTGTGGACTATGCAGTATTTCTCAACAGAGTTTAATTTGCATATATTCTGGCCACAACTTCATTAGGTTTAAAACACAGAGATTGTCAAATGAGCGCTATCTGAAAGCTCCAACAATGCAATAGTTTCAGCAGACTCTAATCTCATCATTGTATACTTGAGTGCTCTGGGTTTTGCTGATGAAAATCTTTACAGAAGTGGAATGGAGTATTCAATTCTCAGCTTCAGGAATTGTTATTATTTCCCAATGAAAATAATGGGGATTGTAGATAGGATTTACCGAACTTGAACTATATTGATGGTTTTTGTTTTATTTGAGCAAAAACAGGTGTTTGGGGGAATTAAACATTTCTGTTGTGAACTGTAATACAATAGCATTGAGAATGAAATGTTTAAACACTGAGTATAAGGCCTGATGATGAAAGTGAATTGGATTGTAGAAATTCTTTCAGAGTTCAAAGTCATGCTATTTAAAGGATTCGAAGAGTAAATTAGAAATACACTTTATTTGGATTTTTTGTTCTGGGTAAATGGTGAGGAATGCAATCCTTGAATAGTGCTTCATTGTACTGACAACCTATCAATTTATTAGGACAGAAATCCAGAAGTATTACATCAAATAATTTCCCTTTTTATTTCTTTCTCTACTCATCTCTAACTTTCCTTCTACCCTACCCCATAAAAAATGAAAAGAACTATAAAATTATGTCAAAATGGTAATATAATAATAACAACTAAAATAATTCATTGCATTCATTCAGGTAAGCTTCAAAATACTGTATAATTGAAAATTCTACTCTACATCTGATCCTAGGATTCACATCTTTATCTTCTTCCATATTCTCTTGGTTCATTCATTCACTGAACATATCAGCATATATTATAGACATCTGCTATATACCAGATATTATAATAGACACTAGAGAAACACATGGGTCTCTGATGGATACTGTAATTCAGGAGAGAAAGCTGACATTAATCTGTAAATCACATTAGTAGAAATGTAAAATTTTAATCATGACAAGTGCCAGGAAGACAGGTGTATGGTGTCAAGAGAGCTTAGAGAAGTGAGGTTTGACTGACCTTGGAGGACCAGCAAAGGCTTTTCTGTAACAATTGCTTTGGAGCTGAGATCTCATGAAACCATAGGCATTTGTCGGCCCAGAGAAGGTGATGAATGTGAGCATTTCCCAAATGGAAGCTGGTACCTGTTCAATGATCCTGTGGTGAGAGGGGAAACGGCGCCAGAGCATAACAATCTCACCCTCTTTAGACAAGAGGTTGGGCCTTTGGTTATTTATTTTTTCCTTTGTGGGTGGTTTCACCTTTTGTGCTTCAGATTCCTACAGATGAAATCTTTCACCCTAAGAACTTGGTCCTAAAGGTGAAGAAGAAAGGGGGAAGGTTTCCTTCTTGATGCCAATCCTCTTACCCTCTCATTTTCCTTCCTCAGCCTCGTCAGAATTGACGAAGGAAACAGTAGTAGACTAAAGGAGTCCTGTCTGGATGCAAGCTGTGGGAAGGTCTGTGAGGGCCTTGAACGTCGGTTGTCATGTTCTACTTGGTAACAGGCTCAGTGGAAAGAGTCCTGGACTTAGATTCAAACAATTGGACTTTGCAGGGTGACTCATTTAACTTCTCTGAATCTCAGTTTTCTTCATCTAATGGGTGGTTGTAAGGTTCAAATGAGATAGCAGTGCCAGAGAACATAATACATTTATTCATATATGTAAGAAACAATTTTATTGTTATTACTTATTCATAAGGTCTGGGAAGGTTCAGCATACTTTTCAAATAGAGTCTCAGAAGGAAAAATTTTCTCAGTGACCAGAATGTATATTTTTAAATGTATGTTCTAAAATAGTATAATGATACACTATCTCCTCAAGTAAGAATAGGACTAAAGGGTGGTGTTGACCACTTGAGCCAGGATGCATTTCACTGCTGTGTTTACTGGTGCAATGGATCATTTGGGCAGTTCTGCTCACCAACTTGACTCTATTTAAAGTCTTAGTTCAATTCGGTCACCATATGTGGACACAGCTGGTGCTTGCTGAAACAGAATTGGATCACTTTCTGAGATGATTCAGATCTTCAAAGTACTTCAGCTGAAATATCAGATAAGTGAGGCAAAAGGTCATCATGCTCTAAACAGAGACTGTCAGGATGGGTTTCCTTTAGACCTGACACAAACAGGTTTTAAGATCTTCTGGTCCTCACTCTTTCCTGTCTCTAAAATGACTAGAAAGAAGGGATGCCAAAAATTCATTTTACCTCTTCTTTAACCAGTATCAGGAGGTGTCAGAGTCCAGGAGATTTGAATTCCTTTTTTTTTGGAGATAAAGTATTTTAGGGTGCATATTACCTCCTGAGAGAAGAGCAGATTTTAAGAGCCTGCCCAGAAATGTTAGGAGAACTTTTGCATTAAGCAAGAAAGGATGAATAGGCATTACTTCTATAGTACCCATTTTTCCTAATTTGAGATTTATGAGAGGTCATTGTTAACATATTTATTTGATGTGTCATACTATTGTTTTTTTAGACAACTTAAAAATAAAGGGCTTTTTTGGTTTGTTTACAGAGATAACTTTTAAAGAAAAATGACTTGTGCAAAACAAAAAAAATTTAGTGAGAATGGTATAATTGTCATACACTAAAAATACCTTATTGAGTTATGATTGACATACAAAAAGCTGTAATGCTTAATATATGCAATTTGATGCCTTTGGACGTAAGCATGCTTCCCTGAAATCATAATCATGATTTATGCTGTAGTAATTTATAAATAAATAGTGTAATTTATTCATTACCTTCTAAAATTTTCTTCTACCCTCCTATAAATTAGTATTAATATTTTTTGTGATAAGAGCACAAGATAAGATTTAGCCTCTTAGCAAAATTATAAGTATACAATAGTAGTTTGTTAACTGTATGCTCTATGCTATACATTAGTCCTCTAGGACTTATTCACTATATAAATCCTAGAGATCTACCATATCTCCACAGTATAGATACAGTTACTTCATATCCTTTGAATAATACCTCTCCTTTCCCTCTTCCCCCACCCTAGCCACTGGCAATAACTATCCCAATCTCTGCATCAATGTTAACAGAGTTGAATTATTATTCTGGCTTTCTTATTATTATTCTGTGTGACCTTAGGCAAGTTACCTAGCCTCTCTAAGCCAATTCTATCTTTTGTTAAGCCAAAGGAAGACTTACAGGGTTTCCATGAAGATAAATTGACATGAATAGGAGATACATTCATGAGAATCTTTCATGCATATTGAACTCTAAACAAATGTTTATGACCTTCCATTTTGTTTTCTTTTCCATTTAGGTTTGTAGGAGTGAATTTAGTCTATATGAGCTTTTGTACTTCAACTGGCCTCATCTAATTGAGAACTTCTTGAGTGGAACGCAGACCTGCCAAATTTTACATGGCTCAAAACCAGTAACTGTTTACCACATAGAAAATGCTTGAATTTCCTCAACATTCTGAGAGAGAAATAAGTTTCCATTACTTCCAATTATTTCACTTGTAATAATTAGATACCAACCTTATAACTCATGATATTGCCTTACACTGAAATATAAGGAAGACAAATACTTAAGAAGGTAAGGAGAAAATGAGTGTGAGATATTAAAAAGTTCCCTATGCATTTCTAAAATAAATGTAGTGTGCTTGTTTTTGAAAGAATTGCTGCTTTAGGGGAGAAAGGTGAAAATCTATTAAAGGGAAAAAAGTTTCCAAAGAAGTTGAGAGGTTTCTTTTTATTTTCTTCAACAAATTCTTACTGCTTAGTACTGGCTCTTGGAAAACATGGTTAGCCAGCTATAAAGTCATAATAGAAAATAGTAAAAGCAATGAAATGTACAATTAAGGATTACACACCCCAGATATCTTTTAGTTCATTAGTCATCCTCCTATCTCGGCCCAGGAGTTTTCTCAATCTCTTGCTTTTTACTCCCAGACTCAACTACAGTGAAACTGATGATAAGGTTCACTCTTTTTTATAGTTTTCCTTGCACAAAGCAATGATCTCTTAAAGATGAAGTTTAATGTTCCCTCAGGAAATGCTGTCCATTTTAGACTTTTTTCCCTGCATGGAAGCGTTCTCTTTTTCTCAGTAAGTGTTGTAAGGTACACCGGGAGTCACAGGGATTTTTTACTCTCTTCACCAGTAGAGGGAGTTCAAACCAAGTTGTGTGAAATACGGGGGAAGGGGTTGTTCTAGAAATTTTGAGGGTGCTATATATCATGGGCTGAACCCAGAAGACTGAGGGAATCAGTAAAGAAATGTAGATGAAAGCATTCATTGATTTTTTTTCAACAAAGGATTACTGAAATAGGCTAGGTGCTGGAGGTATTAAAACAAAAGACCAAACAACAATGAAACAACTAGGAGAGAATCTATACTGTCCTTTAAGAGTTTGTGTCTGTAGTTTGGTGAAGGAATGTCTACATTAGTCCATCTACCTATAGACTAATGCCCTATTCTTGGTATAATTACAAAATGGAGGAACTCCTCAGGTAACCTGTTTGAGGTGAAGGCTGAGAAGAAAGTCAGGTGCTCAATGTGAGTCCCAGAGAGATGAGAAGTCACCCTCTCTTCAAAGAGTCTGTTGAGCCAGGAAGTTAGGGCCATGGATTCCATAAGCCTGGGAGCAGGATATTTACCAGAGACCCCAGAGACTCAGAGGCTTCTAATTTTTTTTCTCCCACTGAATGGCTCTGTGATCCTAACCAGTCAATTATTTAGAGCCTTATTTATCTATAAATGAAGTGGGATTGATGAGTAAGTACTTTAAGTTCTCTTCTGTGATGGATGCCTAAAAGCTTGGCAAGGGGAGATGCGGATACAGAATATGGCACTCTACTTATTGCAACTTCACTGGTGGAGTCACCTCCTTCTTGCCCTTCATTACCTCTTTAAGTCACTGTCCAAAATTGTGTTGCTCACAAACCAAAGTCCCCTTAAATCACTCTTCCCCATTTGATGTCCTGAGGAGTCAGGACTGTTAGGTTAGGTGAAGTGTGGGTTAGGAATAGCCCACTCAAAAACCAATATTCCCAAGTGGGACAGATTCATTCTGGTTGAGGGGACTTCCCCTTTCTCAGGTATCTATGCTTACCTCTGGGGCTTCACAGGTGGCATCAGTGGTAAAGAATCCACCTGCCAATGCAAGAGATGCAAGAGACCTGGGTTTGATCCCTGGGTTGGGAAGATCTCTTGATGTAGGAATTGGCAACCCACTCCAGTATTCTTGCCTGGGACATTCCATAGAGAGAGGAGGGCTCTGGTGGGCTACAGTCAGTGGCGTTGCAAAGAGTCAGACATGACTGAGTGCACATACACACACCATGCTTACCTCTAGTGTAAGAAGCGTAACTGTGTATTATGATAGGGTAGTTGTCTAGTCAAGTTTTTTTGAGAGAGGAGGAAGGAAGTCTCAATAATCTCTCCATCCCCAGCAGTCAGCACAGAACTAGAAACGTAGTAAATGCTTAATATATGTTTGCTGGATGAATGAATGAGTCAATGAGCAAATGAATTCACATTTTGCTGAAAGTCTGATGGTTATAGATAGTCTACAATATCCCCCAGGTTATGATAATATTGAGCAGCCAGAAAGGTTAAGCTCCAGGCATAACTATGATCTTTATTTCAAGTGCAAATAGCCTTCATTTTGTAGAATTTTGTAGAAAAGCTTAGTATCATAAAGACCTTCTCCTGAGATTGATTTTTCCTTCATATCTGTATCTGTGTCAAAATACCACAAACAAAGTTTGGCAGAAAATGCAGTGAAAATTATTCATTGTGGCCAAGGAGAAAATATCAAAGCAAGTCTTTCAGGAAGACTAGGATATGTGAGGTCTAATGACCTTAGAATTTCCTTGTAAAGCTGAATAAGTCTACTCAGGTAGAAAGGTAACTTATTGCTTTCAGTAAAATCCTTTCTCCTTGCCCATCTTGAAAGATTTTCACTGCCTTTTTCTCCACTTCTAATCCTTTCTAATTTGCACCATATTCTAAGAGAGAAAGTGAAAGTTGCTCAGTCATGTCCAACTCTCTGCCACCTCATGGCCTATCCAGTTCATGGAATTCTCCAGGCCAGAATACTGGAGTGGGTAGCCTTTCCCTTCTCCAGGGGATCTTCCCAACCCAGGGATCAACCCAGATCTCTCGCATTGCAGGTGCATTCTTTACCAGCTGAGCCACAAGGGAAGCCCTAGGGACATACACTCATTGATCTACAGCATCCAAATTGTGTTTGCACGAATAACTTTAATATTAGTGATAATAGTAACTGATATATTTGAATGCCAGGCTAACTGCTTTCAGTGATATTATCACACTGAAGTTCTGTATTCTTGTGAAGAAAATATTATCATCCCTATTTTTTAACTTGCCCCAGGTTTTGTGCCTGGTAATCGTTAGAGTTAGAACTCATACCAGATTTATTATCTGTATTCTTTCAATTATTTTCATGTTGCTTTCATGATATTAAATTCCTGGTAGATGGAACTGATTTGACCTAATAATCAGAAAATCCGATGAAATTAAAAGACAATTATAAATGGTAACTACATGGAAAAATCAATTAGCTGCTTTCATTCTTCACCTATGAAAATCTTGTGAAGTGTTTATGGTATATCACCAAATATTATATTTTTCCATAATAAAATTAGAGGTTCAAAGAATTTAAATTCTTTTTTTTTTTTTTTTTAGAGAACGTTTATTGATCACCTACTGTGTATCTTGGAGAAGGAAATGGCAACCCACTCCAGTACTCTTGCCTGGAAAATCCCATGGACAGAGGAGCCCGGCAGGCTACAGTCCGTGGGGTAGCAAAGAGTCGGACACGACTGAGCAACTTTACTTACTTACTTACTTACTTACTGTGTATCTGTTTCTGGGAGCTTGGGCATAGTAGAACTGAACAAAATCCATGCTCTCAGGAAACTTGAGATATGTGAGTGAGCAACACAGACAAATTCCAGGATCTTCTGGAACTCTCATTCCCATTCTTGTCTCAATTACAATTCAGGTGAAAGCAAATTATTCCAAATTACACAGATAGTTGCCTCTCTACTCCATTTCACGGTTCCTGTAGACTTAACCACCCTTAAACACCCATTGGGACCCCATGTAAACATTCCTTTGAAAAATAATTAAAGTACTTCCCTGGCAGTGCAGTGGATAAGAATTTGTCTGACATTGCAGGGGATATGAGTACAACCCCTGGTCTGGGAAGAATCCACATGCTGCAGAGCAGTCAAGCCCATGAGGCGCAACTCCTGAGCCCGAGTGCTGCAACGACTGAAGCCTGCTTGCCCTAGAGCCACACATCACGACTACTGAGCCAGCATGCTGCAACTGCTGAAGCCCACGTATCAAGAGGCTGTGATCTACAAGAGAAGCCACTACAATGAGAAGCCCACACACCACAAGGAAGAGAAGTGCCCACTTGCCACAACTAGAGAAAGCCTGCCTGCAGTAATGAAGACCCAGTGCAGCCAAAAGAAAAATATTAACTTGCCGAACGGAGAATAAAGCTAAATATTTAAAATTGTTTTTTGATCTGTTTCTCAATGGACAATATTGAAGTAATATAATTTCTGCTTTGGGAAAATGGTAATGAGCCTCTTGCGCTTAGTCGCTCAGTGGTGTCTGACTCTTGTGAACCCATGGAATGTAGCCCACCGGGCTCCTCTGTCCATGGGGATTCTCCAGGCAAGAATATTGGAGTGGGTTGCCATGCCCTCCTAGGGAATCTTCCCAACCCAGGGATTGAACCCAGGTCTCCTGCATTGCAGGCGGATTCTTTACCACCTGGGCCACCAGGGAAGCCCAAGAATATTGGAGTGGGTAGCCTATCCCTTCTCTAGGGGATCTTCCTGCCCAAGGAATTGAACCAGGGTCTCCTGCATTGTAGGCAGATTCTTTACCACCCGAGCCACCAGGGAAGACCTAATGAGCCTCTATGCTCCAATTTCTCATGGGGTCTCACTCTTTTTGTGACTCATGAAATGTAGCCCACCAGGCTCCTCTGTCCATGGGATTTCCCAGGCAAGAATACTGGAGTGTGTAACCATGCCCTCCTCCAGGAGACCTTCCCCACCCAGGGATCAAACCCAGGTCTCCTGCATTGTAGGCAGATTCTTTATTACTGAACCACCTGGAATACTTTGGCCACCTGATGTGAAGAGCCAACTCTTAGGAAAAGACTCTGATGCTGGGTAAGACTGAAGGCAAAAGGAGAAGGGGGCTGCAGAGAATGAGACGGTTAGATATCATCACTGACTCAATGGACATGAATTTGAGCAAATTCTGGAAGATAGTGGAGGACGGAGGAGCCTAGTGTACGACAGTCCACGGGGCTGCAAAGAGTTGGACACGCCTTAGCAGCTAAACAATAAGAGGATTGTTGACAATAATTGTGCCTCGGAAGTGTTAATTATTTAGTGAATTAAAATTCACTTCAGTAACTCATTCTGATTGTACAGGTGTGGACAATAGTCTTAAAAATGTGTGTAGACATTGAACCCCTCTGGACTCAGTAGGTCAGTGACTCACCAAGACATGCCATGACCTTCATTTGGGTAAAAACCTTTTATTTTCAAAGAGAAACCTGGCCATCTGTACATCCTACACTCACCAGCTAACTGCTCCTTCTTCTTCACGTGGCTCTAGGTGCTCATAGATGAGTTATTCCCAGAAGAAGATTAAAGAATTTTTAATCTTTGAATCTAAGGCTAGCCCCTGTGGTTTTTTTTTTTTTTTTTCCAAACAGAACCACTTGGTAGACCTGGTACTCACCTACCTCATTACTGGTAGTGACTGAATGTTTTAAGTGTATATTCCATTACCTACAACCTTTGGGAATCCTGGGGCTTAAGCTTTGACATATTGTCTGTGAGCTTGGGTATCTCTGAATGTAGTAATAGTTGAATGCAGTAATAACTTTTTTTTTTTTTTTCTGGTGTTGAGTTCAAATCAGCTATCACTGAAGGCAAATGTGTAGGGTTGAGGCACTTATGTCAGTGACTTACATTTACTCTACACATACATCACCAAAGGATTTTATGAAAATTCATATTCTGACTCCCTAGGTCCACAGAGAGGCCTGAGATTCTGCATTTTCTCAAGGGATGCTGACGAAACTGGTCCTTAGAGAATACTTTAAATGGTGAGGATTAGTTGGCGAGTGAACCTGATGTACTACCCATAAATCATAGCTCAAGGTAGCTCTGTTGTTTTCCTTTTATTGTTACATGCCCAGTGATTTTAATTAAGGTTTTAAAGAAGCAACTTAAATTTATAGTTGTAATTGAATGCATTTTATGAAGACATATATGCTACAGAGATGTTCACAATTTGGGATAAAGAAGCTCTCATTTTAGCTAAAACCCTCATCCATGTCAGGGGTTCATTGCGTATACATTTAGGGAACTCCTTCACATATGTTGTTGTATTTGCACCTTAATTACCTCTGTGAGGCTGACCAGCTGAATATTTTGCTAACACATTTTTACAGATAATTCAAATGAGAAACTGCACTGAGTGACACCATCCAAGATCACACAAAGCATTGTGACAAAGCAGGGATCTGAAACAAGGATCCCAGCTCTTAGTTTGGTGGTAGAGCCATCTAACAAAGTTGTTTTCATTCTATCCTTCCAAAACCCACTGGATTGCTTGCCTTGCTTCATATAAACTAAAATTGTTATACATGCTTATACTATGCTTAACTATTATCAATGTCATTACCGTTGTCACCCAAAACATGACGTGACAGTGCTTATGACACTTATGTTTAAGGACTATTTTGCATGGTACACTGGATATACAAAGGCACATAGGAGTCAAGGCCTGCTGCTCCAATACCCTACAAATGATTTTCATGATAATATAAAAGAGGAGATTTGAAATATCAAATTACAAATATCAAATCAAATGAATTAATACAGTTTTGTTAGATGCTTAGTATTTCATGAAAACTCAAATAATGTCACTATCAAAGAGGTGTCTAAACAGTAAAAGCTATCTAATATTGAAGCCTTTAGTGGTCAAGGAAATCTCAATAGAGGGAGTAAGATTTTCAGTAGGTCTTGGAAGAAGTAAAGTCACAGTGGTTAAAAGCCAAGCTCTGGAGTTTTGTTGCCTGGATTTGAATTACAGCTCAACCACTTCCACACTGTGTGAATTTGGGTTAAGTGACCTGATTCAGTTACTCTCAGAAGTAACTCTGAGCCTAAACTTTCTCATTGGTAAGCTGGGGAGAAAATAATTAGTTCTACCTCAGGTCTTGTTGACAAAATTAAGTAAGACATTAAAAAAAAAAAACAAACCACATAGTATACTGCCTGATAAATGTTAAATGCTCTGTGAATGGGGGTAATTTGGTTGTGCATTTACCATGTTCTGAGCACTATTTACTTGTGTCTACTCTTTTCATCTTGACAGCAACACCATGATGTCGTGTATTATTAGTCTCATTTTAAAGATATGGATACAAAATCCAGAGTGATTCAATGACTTCTCTTAACTCACACAATTTGGGATTGTGAGAAATGTGATTAAAACCCAGGTATCTGGGCTTACACCCATGTTCTCTATTCACCTATACTAACTGTACAGACATCCTTTCTACTATTGCTACCAGCAGGACTACCACCACCACACCAGCCTACTGCTTTTGTTGTTATTCTTGTGTTGTATGCCATTAAGATTTTAGGAAAGCTGAACAAAGTAAGGTGAAGTGGGTTACATTGGGGAGAGAGGTAAAGTTAGAAAGGTGGAGATCCACATGCCCTGATAGAGAGCTGTCGGGCTAGTTTGACTGAGTTGGAGAACTTTTTGTGGTGAAAGCGTAGGAAATTAAGTTGAAGAAGGAGGTTGGCACCAGACCACAGATGATCTTTAATACCATTCTAACATGATAGAGCTTTGTTCTGAGAAAAATGAGGGATTTTAAATCTCTTTTGATAAGGGCATGATTAAGTTGTGTCACTGTTTAGAATACAGTGAAGGGGAAGGAAAGAGAGACAAGGGGGGGCGATTAGTAATACACATTTAATGTTGAGTCATTCATTCATTCACTTATCACCCATCCATACACCCCATCCACTTTGAGACCCATTACTGCTTCTGATGCTCCTAAGTCGCTTTAGTCGTGTCCGACTCTGTGTGACCCCATAGATGGCAGCCTGCCAGGCTCCTCTGTCCCTGGGATTCTCCAGGCAAGAATACTGGAGTGGGTTGCCATTTCCTTCTCCAACGCATGCATGCATGCTAAGTCGCTTCAGTTGTGTCCGAATAGGAATATAGGTAAAAAGGTCTTAGCTATTCTAGGACAACAGACACAGTCATAGACTCACATACACACACATATACTGTGTCCAAAGAAACACATATATAAATGTGGCTATAAAGTAATGAGGCTAACTGCACAAGGCTCTTGTGAAATCTATTACTCTCTAGCCTTGGCTCCTATATAAGAAATATATCAGAAAATAAAGTCGGGAAATCAGTCACACTGCTTAGAAGTTCTTCATCCATGTGGCGCACTTAGTGGATGTGTGGTGGAAGGAACTTCTATGGTGGGGAAATTCCCATCAGTCACAGCTTTATAACTGCCTACTGATAATATACACAGCTCTACAATGGCAGTGCTGAAATTGGCTTTTACTTCCTTAAACCATCTTTGTATTGAACCATGTAACCAGAAAATCACACTGTGGTAATCTTGCTCTACACTAATCCGTCCATGAGTGCTTAATGACTTATCTGTTCATCTTGGAGATAATAAACCTTGCATTGAAGCAATAGCTGTCTTGGTGACTTAGCATAAATCATTATTTGTAAAAGTGAAGGAAAACCTATGGATAGGAACCAAGGACTGGGATTGCTCAACTTTTCAGAATTAACTCTGGTAATTGCTATGACTGCATTAGAAATGCACTGAACAAATAGATGCAGACCAAAAAGTAAATATTATCTCTCGAAGTGATCAATATAACAACTTCTAACACAGGAAGGGCAATTATTAAATAGCATAGCAAGGTTTTTCAGAGCAAAAAAACATTGTGATGAAATGCCTACTAGGTAGAAAATAGGAAACAGATAAAGACCTATAGAAACATGGAGAGTTATTCTTCTGTAGCTAAAACTCATGTTGATGTCTTACAAGAAAGTGTACATAGAAAATAGTTATGTTATTAAAATAGTACAACTTACAATTTTAAAACAAGCTTTTTCCAATGATTTAAAAATATTACCTCATTTAAAATAGTTTTCTCAAGGCAGGAGACCAATTTTCTTCCCAAGTGAGATTTGTACCATCTTGTTTTTCAGCTGCTCCTGTCATACCTCGAGTCACTGTTGAATCACTCCATTTCTCAGCATCCTACTAAGCTAAGAGAACATAAACATTTTCTTGAAGCAAAGACAGATAGAATTTTCCCCCAAACACAGATTCACAAGAAAACAAGACAAAGATAAATTGAAGAGAGAAGCAGGACACTATATTTAGGCCAGGTGCCTGATTTCCACAAGACTTTATCCTAATTCCTTTTAGACTATTGTCCCAGAGGCTGATTTCGTTGTTCAGGAAGCAGACACACCTACAGGTGGATAGCTCAGCCAGCAGTAAATACCCTTAGATTAGTAACAGACCAGTAAGCAACACACTCCTGAGTCTGAAGTGATAGAATATCACACTGATGGATTAGCCAATGGTTCAGAGTTTGCACATGGAAGCTTTGTTTCTTTCTTTCTGTTTCCATTTAATTATTTCTCCTCTTTATAACTTTTTATACACTTTCTGCCTTCTCCTCTACTCCTCTTCCTTTCTTTATGCTTTCTTTTACTCCTCCTACCTAGATTGCTACAATAATCTCCTAACTTGTTCCCCTAATTCTACTCTTGCCCCTAAAGATGTCTGCACACAGAGACATCTTTTTAGGACACAAGTCACATCATAACCCTCCTCTGCAAAATACTGTGCCTTGGCTTCTCATTTTACCCAAGTCTAGACTAAAGCCCCTGCAGAGGATATAAGGTCCTATAAGGCCCAGTTCTCTGTTTACTTGCACAGTTTATCTCTTCCTTCTTTCTCCCAGACAAGACAACTCCACTCCCAACTTTGTGCTCTTTTGTTGGCGCTTTCCTCAATATCTGAACGACTGACTGACCTTCTTCAAGACTTTTCTTGTTGTTGTTCAGTTGCTCAATCATGTCTGACTCTTTGCAGTCCCATGGACTGCAGCAAGCCAGGCTTCCGTCCATGACCAGCTCCCGGAGTTTACTCAAACTCATGTCCATTGAGTCAGTGATACCACCCAACCATCTCATCCTCTGTCGTCCCCTTCTCCTCCTGCCCTCAATCTTTCCCAGCATCAGGGTCTTTTCCAATGAATTGGCTCTTCGCATCAGGTGGTCAAAGTATTGGAACTTCAGCTTTGACATCAGTCTTTCCAGTGAATATTCAGGGCTGATTTCCTTTAGGATTGATTGGTTTGATCTCCTTAGTGTCCAAGGGACTCTCAGGAGCCTTTAGGGCAAAAAGACTTTGCTTAAATCTCACCTTCTCAGTGACCACTGACTGTCTTGTTTAAGATTGAAATCAACTCTTTCTCCTCTCCCTTAACCCTGACATTCTTTTCTTTAAGTAATTTTTATTGAAGTATAGTTGATTTACAATGTTGCATTAGCTAACTGGTATTCTTGATTTCCTTTACCTTATACTTTTTAGCACATTACAAAATTTATATATTTATTATGTTTATTGTTTATTGTGTCTTCTTACACTAGAATGTAATCTCTAGCAGAAAGAGATCTTTGCTTGTTCAATGATATGGTCTGAGAAAAGCAGGCACCTAATAAATATATTTGTCAAAAATTGAAAGTAACCTATCTTCCAAGTGGGAGATAGAGAAGATAGTCAAATATAACAACATTGGTGGGCTTCCCAGGTGGTGCTAGTGATAAAGAACATGCCTGCCAATGCAGGAGACACAAGAGACGCCGGTTCGACCCCAAGGTCGAGAAGATCCCCTGGAGGAGGGCATGGAGACCCACTGTAGTATTCTTGCCTGATTAATTTCATGGACAGAGGAGCCAGGCTGGTTACAGTCTATAGGGTCACAAAGGGTCGGACACAAGTGAAGCAACTTAGCATGCACCCATGCAACACCATTGGTAAGTGTGAAGATGAAGATCTGTAGTTATTTTTAAAGTAAAAATAGAATTTTTTTCTTCTCTGTTAGCATGGGCGTGAAGACAAAAATTGAGGAAATGATCAGAGAAATGGTAACATCAGTTTAGGATTTGGGAACATGATGAGAATCTCACCAGGTAGACAAGAATATCATGGGTAATGGAAAGCATTCCAGGTAGGAGGAACAGCATTTGAAATGGCACTGATGTGTGAAAGAACAAGATACTTGGTGTATATATTGGTGGGAAGAAAGTGCAAAAAATATTGCCAGGTGTATTATAGGGAATATATATGGCAGAGGTTGGAAATGAGGTTGCATAGGTGGAGCCATGGAGGAGCGAGATGATGATGAGTCTCACTTGCAAAGCTAAAGAGATTATATTTGTCCTAAAGGCTACAAGTATTGGATTTCCCTGGTGGCTCAGTGGTAAAGAAGCTTCATGCCAACACAGTAGACACAGGTTCGAACCCTGGCCCAGGAAGATCCCACGTGCCGTGGAGCCACGAAGCCTGTGCACTCCAACTACCGAACTTGTGCTCTAGAGCCTGAGAGCTGCAAATACTGAGCCCGCATGCCCTTGAACCTGTGCTCTGCAGTCAGAGAAGCCACTGCCGTGAGAAGCCCTCGCACTGCAACTAGAGAGTAGCACCCGTTTGCTGCAACTAGAGCAAAGCCCTGGCAGCAGCGAAGACCCAGCAAGCCAAAAAATAAAGAAATAAAAGACACCAGGTGTTCACTGAAGGACTGAGCAATATCGAATCTATCTGCCCAACAAGTCTCTCTTATATGAGAAATAACCTTCTCTTCACTTTATATCCAACTTCAATCTCTCCCTTATTTCTATGTTACCCTTCATATCTGATTTCTTGAAGACTCATCTGAAAACATAATCTTCTACCCATCACATACCTTAGGTTTTCTCAAATGGCATAAAATAACAGAGATTTATTGCTTCTTATGGAATTCAGACAAGTCTCAGTGGACAGTTCTGGGGAAATGTCATCACTTAAGTTACTCATCTGACTACATTCCATTCTATCTGGACTGGGCTGGAAGGTCTATGCTTAATTCATTTACAAGCCTGGCACCTCTGCATGGTCTCTCTTTGACTCTCTCTCCCTTTCTTTTCTCCTTTCCTTCCTTCTCTCTTTCTCTCTCTCCACATTGAGTGTTATCACTTAATAACCTTGCTACCTTCTTTATGACATGGAGGTCGGCTTCCCTTGAGAGCACAGAAGGCAGAGCTGCCAGACCTCTTCAAAGTGAGGACTGAAACTCAACAAACTCAGTTCTGCACATCCCGATAATTACAAGGCCAGCCCAGATTCAAAGAGAATGATTGAAATAGACTTTCCCTCTTGATGAAGGCACAGGCTGTGTATACAGGGAGAAGGGGAATTGATGACAGCCATTTTTGGAGACTCTCTACCACAATGGGATAGAAGGAAGAAAATCCATGTTCCAGGTACGCAAAGAGAAAACCTAGGATTTCAGTTGCCCAGAGGCTATTGGCTGAAGTTTATTTTATGGGTGAAGTTTTGATACCCATAGAGGGAAATATAGTATTTTTTTTCTAGAAGGCAGAAATTCTTTCATAGTGCCATGGATTTTCTAGCAAAAGTTTCAGGGCTTAAGGAAAAAAAAAAAACTAATGTATTTGAAATTTCATTTTGATGTTCAGACTCAGTTCACTCTGAGGAGTAAAAGTAGTTTGGACATGAAAGTGTCACACTAAATTAGTCTCTGCTTGGCCTTTTGGGAGATGGTAAAATTAGGATTTGCCATGAAAACATGTAAGAATTTGAATCTCACAGGTAAGGCTGATGTTTGGGAACCATATGAGGCTGGGATAGTAGATGCAGGACGCCCTCTCCTTCTGAGGGTTTCCTCCCTCTGTGGCAGCACTCAGCTCCTTTGGGACCCAGGTTTATTCATTATTCAGGGCTTGTCATCTATGGATTCTTGTCCTTTTAGGAAGTCTTGACTTTCCTTGGATTTTCTTACTGGAGTTGGTGCCTCCACTTTGACCCTCCATGAGGTTTCTCTGCCTGCCTTTAGGCTTTACATTCTGGAGTGGATGTGCATATCCGTCTCCTCTCTTGTTAGGGGAACAAAAGATTTTTCATATCCTTTGATTTTAGAGCAACGGAAGTTTCTGCCTTTTGAGCTTTGACCTTTTCCTTTGGAAAATTGAGCTACACATTCTTGAGGCTTCCTGTGACCTCTTCCCTGAGGCTGTACCAGGGTTCTGGGGTCAGTACAAAGTACCGATACACTGGTTCTGTTGAGAAGTGGATGGTCCTGGCTTCCACCGCCCACCGTCCATTTAAAGAATCTTTGGTAAGATTGTGAGCCCTGGGCCCTAGGCTTTCTGAGACACTATGTGGTCAATCACTGAATTTTTGCCTACCATCTGATGTCACAGGAAGTAATGTGCATGTATCCTCAGTATGTAGAACCATGTGACTTTTTTTCCTACCAATTCTCTTCCAGCCAGGAAAATCTCTTTTAATGATGGGTATCCCTCTTACCTCTAGGCCTACTATTATTAATGGGTTTACACTCTTGGCTATAAAAGCCAGGAGTCTTATCATAATTCTCTCTTGGTCTGAGCCTGTTGCCTGCTTGAATGGGGTCAAAGGACATGGGAAAGACAGAGAAAACATAAATTAATAATGTAAAACTCTTTCTGCCTCATTTTCATGTCACTTCCAATCAAAGATGATTTGTCCACATGTCTCTACCTCCCAAAGGGACCGCTAGGTAGTCTGTTAAACAGTTATATCTAAGTGAATATGATAACTCAGAACAGTGAGAGAAGCTGTTTGAGTTTCTACAATCCTCATCCTGGCATATGTGTCCATTTCAATAGTCGCCTTCTGGAGAAAATGCCTAATTTTGTTGGTCATTCAAAGGAACGACATGCTTTTCAACCTAGGTAGAAACAGAGGGATAGAATGAGAGTGGGCAGGGAAGTTCAGGCTTATTTCATTATAATACTCAAGTATCAGATTATTCAGGCTGTGGTAGAATAGGGTCATTGATGTGCCCATGTTGGCACACGTAACAAAGATGCTAACATCCGAATATCACTTGACAATATCGGCAGCACTTTTCTACCCACAATTTCATTTGAACCTGGATTCTAAACTCATAGGATATTGGCATTGACAGTAATTTACTTACTTTCTCTTCCCATCCAACACAAGAGTCTCTATTAAAAACCTAATGGACACGTGAAGTGACTTGCCCTTGGAGAATTCAGGCAACAGGGAGTCCATGACTTTAGGATGCCAAGTATATTAAAAGCACATTTCTACTTGCTCAGGAGAGTTTTTGTTTTGAACAGAGCTGATAGCTATATCATCCGTAAATTCCTTTCATTAGCCTCAGTGTGAGAAAGAAAGAGCCAGCTTTTGGAGTTAGGCATACATTCATCAAAATGGCAACTTAGTCACTGACTGGGGATTTTGGGCAAGTGGTACAAGCACTATGAATGTCCACAAGCTCACCTGTAAAGTCCTGAGCATCTACTGACCACACAGAATTGCTTTGCACATTAAAAGAAATGGTGAACTGTGACCCTTAGAGGTTCAAAACAATAATACCTCATTTGGTCCTCACCCAATGAAGGGAACTTTACAATGAACATCATGTATTGTATCATGTTATAATACACCAGGTTTCCTTTCAGGTTCTAAGCCACTGCTTTAATTGTGAGTCTGTCAGTTTCGTGAAGCCTTCTCCTCTCTCATGGACTGTTTCCAACATGCTAAAACCATGTAACATCATGCCTTCCACCTAAGGGTCAGTCAAGAGCCATTCTGAGCTGAGTGAACCTCACCAAAGTCTGTATGGACTCAGCCATGGGTTTTGCAGACCTCGTTTCTCTGGCTAAGGGCTCTTCTCCCTTTATTTAAGAGTTCTATTAAATTCTTGATTATTGACCTTATTGTACACTTGATATTTTTTCTTTATAATTTGTTCCTTCTTCTTCATATGACATCATCATGCATAGCACACTCATCTTCTCAGTTATTTGTGCCAGAAGCTGGGAATTGTAATTTGCCTTCATCCTTGGCCCAAATGCCACATTTAATCAGTCATGAAGTTCTGTCAGTTCTACCTCCAAATTACATCTCAAATCTGTTCCCATCTCTTCATTGCCCCTGCCCGGGCCAGACTTGCACCATCCCTCCCTGGAACTGTCACAAGAGCTTTCCCAAATGGATAATGTCAAGTCAACTAAAAATCTTATAAAATTAAATGATAACCAAAATTTATTTAAGGAAACCAAGGTCTACATAAAATATTTAGGAATATATCTAGCCCACTGTCTCTTTTTATTTTATTTTATTTTTCTTTTTGAGTATTAAGTTGTTAAGTTTTAAGTCACCTGGAAAATTCAGTTTTGTGGAACCCCTCATTTCCTAACTGTACCAAGTGAAAAAATAAATATAATATAATATATTTATACAAGTTTGATTTTTGCAAAAGATTGTTCCCATATGTAGATTGTACTTGTGACTCATGGAACCTCTCTTTTTGTTCTGGCTGCTTTGAAAAGCCGAGCAAAAGTTCCTTCAAGCCCAGCAGTTAATTGTCACAGTGATGTCTGTTTGATGACTCCATATTTATTTTAAGAGGAACTGCATCCCGTTGGGCCTGCCAGGATGAGTTAGCTGCGAAATGCATTCCTAAATAGCTAAATGATTCAGCTCAGGATCCCATATATGAAATTGACTTTGTAATGTGGCTGCGTGTCTCTCTGTTGGAAAGTCTATCTATTTCGGCTCTGTGCTTTATTTTATAATTCAATATTGCATATGAATAGGTAATGGAGGGAAGCTTTCCTGCCTCACAAAACCCATGTTGCAACCAATATGTCATTAAAACTTTGCCCAGGTACTTGGAAGCTTCCTCTGACGAGAACTCAGTATATGGGGCCAATGTCTCTGAAAACATTCAGCACTGCACACCGCAGATTGCAAATAACAGCTAGGATGCTCTTGAACTGAGAAACCCCCAAGAGGGTACTTACCTCCTTTGCATCAATAAAGTACAACAGCTTCTTATCAGAGGCTGACTTTTGCTTACAGCTAGAAATCTGGCTAAACCCAGTTTCTAACCACTTAGAGACTTCAAATAATTCCCCAATTATACCTTTCTTCAAAGGGAATATGCTTTAAATCAAGTGTTTAATGTTAGGAAAATAATAATTCACACACATGCACACCTTAGCAGCCTGTTTAAAGACAAAGAGAATAGAGAGAGGCCCAGATTGTGCCTTGGCCCCTGGCCTTCCCACTTCCCACCAAAGTGCTCAGGAAATGTCTTGTTTTTTTTTTTTTTCAAAAGAGTAAGGATTCAATTGGCATTGAACCCCAGAGTGGCTCAACTGGGCATTCTGCTCAGCAAACAATATTGAGGATAAAAACGTCGGTGTTTTTCTGAGATAGCATGAGCCCTGGTGGAGTAAGGTTGCATGCTTGTGGCAAAGGACCAGAGCACTAACTTGGTTTTCAGCAAATTCTCTAAGTGTGCTTCCCTCTGTTTCTACTTAAGAACCCAAAGTCTTGTTTTTGCTGTTCAGTCACTCAGTCATGTCTGACTCTTTTATGACCCCATGGACTGCAGCATGCCAGGCTTCCCTGTCCGTCACCATCTCCCAGAGTTTTCTCAAACTCATGTCCATTGAGTCAGTGATACCATCCAACCATTCATCCTCCGTTGTCCCCTTCTCCTCCTGCCTTCAATCTTTCCCAGCATCAGGTTCTTTTCTAATGAATCAACTCTTTGCATCAGGTAGCCAAAGTGTTGGAGTTTCAGCTTCAACATCACTCCTTCCAATGAATATTCAGGATTTATTTCCTTTAGGATTGACAGGTTTGATCTCCTTGCAGCCCAAGTCCCTCTCAAGAGTCTTCTCTAACATCACAGTTCAAAAACATCAATTCTTCAGCATTCAGCCTTCTTTATGGGCCAACTATCACATCCATACACGACTACTGAAAAAAACCATAGCTTTGACTATACGGACCTTTGTCAGCAAAGTAATATCTCTGCTTTTTAATATGCTGTCTAGGTTTGTCATAGCTTTTCTTCCAAGGAGCAAAGTCTACGACTATGTATTCCATCTGTGGTTCACTGTATTCTGTGGACTGTCTAATAATTCTGAGGGGAAAACAATTCTTCCTATTGACAAAGAGGGACTTGGGTGGGATAAGAGATGCAATATGTTTCCAGGGATTGCCATCTCCAATGAGGGTCTGAGGGTAACACCCAGCACTCTAGGTGTTCATATATACATGACCCTGTCTTCTTGCCTTAGCCTCTGAAATGGTGTTAGGCACCCTCTTTGGGAGAAGCAAGAATATAGTCATTCAAATGATTTTTCTGAATTCTGTGGATTAGATAAGGGACCCCAGATGAGGAAGTCTTGTTGAAAGTCATGCTATTCAGTTTCTAATTTTGGTATGTCATAGATCTATGAGGTTTTGAGAAAGCCATTTAATTGCACTGGGTGTCATTTTCTTTATCTGTCACATAAAAGGAACTGGTCGATTTCTACAATGCTTTGTTACTCAAAGAATCTCAGGTGAATGAGCAGGGTGGTATAATGTAAAGGGTTATTTATATTGATGATGTGCTCAGGAGTTATGAAGCTTCATATTTTAAAATATTTGTGCACATTTTTATGCTGGAGTATTTTTTTCCCCTTAGATCAAAATTGAGGAAAAAATATCATAGACTCTAGTCCAGTCTTGCAGCCAATATTTGAATTTCTTCTAAAATTCTTTTACTAAATAACTATACATTCCATACTTGAGTGCTTCTAGTTACAGAATACCCACAATCAGCAAATTTACTCATCTCATCTTTGAAGTACTCTAGCTGTTCCACCTTATATATTTCCCTTACCCTAAAATAAGACTACAAAATGAGGTTATATTCTTCCTACACACACACACACCCACACACACATACCCACAAATCTATACCAAAATGGTCTCATTACTGAAAGCTGACTGCTCTCAGTACATCCACTCTTGTCTTTCAATACCCCCTAATAAGTACCCAGAGTACTCTCTCTGCAGTCTTCCATGCCAACAGACTTAGCTTATCATGGTGCAAGTGACTATGTTTTGGGGAGCGAAGCAAATTAATACTTGGCTTCCATACAAGAAGAGTACTGGAAGCATGCATGGAAGCATCCACATCTGAAAGAAAGTGTTGTTTACAAATTTAAACTCCCTCAGTAAGTGGGACCTATGGCTCTTGGGGGCCATAGGTGGACAGTGACTCCAACATGGCCCCCTGGACATCTCATAGACCTGAAGCTTCCCAGTTCAATTTGAATAATTGAGTCTAGTCCTTTTTCCTGGAGGGAATGCCCAAGATATTGTCCATCTAATCTGTTTTGTTTGTACAACCACCTTTGCAAGAGTTATGGCAGTAGAAGTGGGAAAGACATTAGGACTTGATGATGGGTGTTATGAGTGGGAGACACAGGGCTTGGGGAATCCCTGCTGCTTCTTAGACTCCTCAATAAGGTCAATGAGGATGGTGATCACATTGTGTTCAGGCTGTCTGGCAGGGGATGTCAGGCCCAGTACGTTGCTGAATCTGCTTGCAATACTTTGGGAGAGCTGTACCAGAGTATTTTCATAGTGACAAAAGTTCTAAAGGTGCCTGTGAAAGACAAAAGACCATCAGTGTTCCTCCTTCTCATATCCCTCACAGGGTCTAAGCTGCTGGGTACTGGAGTGTTGCCTTCTCTTCACTGTGTCCCATTACAGTAGTCATACTTCACATTTCCCCCCAACCATCTTCTTTTCATATCTAGACCTTTTGTTTGGAACACACTGCTGCAAAAGGGGTAAGGGTATCTTAACATATATGCTTACTATGTATTTGACTCTTTTGGCTTACTTGTACCACTATAGAAAAACTCATCGAGCTGTGTACTTATTATCCTTACAATCTAGTTTCATGTCAATCCAACAGGAGAATTCAGGAGACTGAATCAAAATTCATTGTCAGTCCTTTAAGCCTCTTTTTGGTCAGACAGCTTGATGATATATCTTCTAGGTCATTCTGGGATTGTTGATGAGGCAAAGAGGGTAGCTTCATGGCTAGGAATGGCCAGGATGAAATCCTGAATTTTCAAACTTTTCTAAATAATATCCACTGCTTTCTTCCTGACAATTACCTCAGAAGCAGATAAGAGGAGATAATCCTTTCCTGTGGACAGCTGCAGGGAACAAATTGCTTAACTAAGGTGTGTAAACTAGGGGGAGTTGAAACAGGTGAAGTCAAAAAAAGTGTTTGACTCAGTGTTTGAGGAGGCCATCGAAACTACCAACAATACCAGCTGTGTCAGGATGGGCTGGGGAGTCCATTGAATACCTTGACTGTAAGCCATTTTTGAGTAGCTCCTGCAGTCAGAGGTGCACCATTATCAGATTGCAAATGGCCCAGAAACCTTAAAACCCAACACAGATTAGTATTATAGGTTGCAATGGGATGGATAGAGCTGACTGATTATACTGACACAGTGACTTATAATCTGAGAAATTGTCCACAGTGGTGAGGCATCACCTGTAGTTCTGGGAGGGGGTCAATAGTCTAACATAATCAATAGCAAATGGGTGGCAGCCACACCCTTTGCAATGCAGCCTTCCTCTCTTTAAAACAAACTGGTGAACTTTTGGCAAGATTCACAAGTCTGCGTATAGTGGTAGCTTCTGCTTCAGATAATAGGGGAATTCTTAGTGTCGCGCCCAGTTTGCAATGGTGGCTGCATTGCCATGTCCAGGACTATGTGGTGTTCAGGAAGCTTCTGTCAATCTAGGAAATGCAGAATTAATCAGCAGCTTTATTCCACTTGGTTTGACTGACCCTTACCATCAACATCTTTGTGAGTGACTCATGCTTTGATCATCTGCTGTGATTTGTCTCTGCAGTTTGTGGTTCCAAAGAGGGCTGTCTTTGATCTGCTTGCCTCCAGTTTTGCAAGTGGTAGATCAGCTAGCTAGGTTATTGGTATGAAGAGCCCCAAGCACGTTAGTGAGAGCTGAGAATGGCCTTGAGTTTTGGCTACTGAACTAAAGGATCACGTCTACTTTCTGTTCTGTAATGCTGATGTTGAACAACTGTAATGGTCAGTGGACACTATTGGGTTTCAGTTAAGTGACCGATCAATAAACCAGACTCAGGAATTTAGGGGGGTTTTGGCGTGTTTAAGGCCCAGTGAATCAAAGCTCTGTGGAGTATAATGTTCCCCCAAAGGGATAACTACCACATTTTCATGTATAGTTGTGATGTTACAGGGGTCAAATTAGCTGCATTCTTGAGTATTTTATTTCAAATTGACCAGCAAGTCTTGTTGGGATTCTTCTACTGTCTATCATCTAGTCCAAGTAGACCAATGGGAATGCCAGTCTGGAGTGGTCATAGGATTCCCTGTGCCAGGAGTTCATTTATGTCAAGAACCTAGTAGCAAGCTAAAGGATGCTTCTCAAAAGAATATACTGGTTGATCTTCAAAGATAATGAGTTCAAATACCAAGGGGCTGTTCTGGGTTGAGGCCACCACCTTTGCCAGAGATTCTACTTGGCAAAATTTTCAGTCACAGAGACTTTTAGCTTAAATGAGTCAGGGTTGTGAGTCTTAGAGTTGTTAGTATTTCTCTTAATGTAGTTCTTCTCAATCGGGAAAGTCTCCTCTGGTACTTACAGATAGGAGAAGTATAAGCATGTAGGACATTATTTTCTCCTATACATTTGGATGAAGAAGCAGCAGCAACATTACATTAAATCAGCCCAAATCCTCTATCCACAAGATCAGGTTCATTTTCTTTCTTCACTCAACCCAATCCAAACTCCATCAATGAATCCAGGTGCCCTATCTCCATCACTGCACTGAGTCAGGTTATTAATTGAGTATTGTTATCCAGAAAGGCACAGAAGCTTGTGACCCTCTCTTGCCAAATTTCTACTGCCTGCTTAAAGGTGAATACGGCATTCAATTTCCTCTGGAAAGAGTGAAGTCTTTGACCTACTGTTCATTATCTTTGTCCTTAAAGCAGCCAAAGTCAGGGTAGAAGAGGATGGAGGAATAAGGTGTCATGGAGAGGGAATTGCTCTGCATTAGTAAAGAAGCTTTGTATTTACTTTTAGCTTTAAATGGCATAGCAGCATCTTATGGCTCATCCAAACAAAGGCTGAGCATTTTCAGCCATAATACTTTACATCAGGTGGGGAGATCATCATTATGACCACCACCTGCATAAACTTTGGATGCCCCTTGACCCAGCAGTCATAGACACATTGCTTTTTGATGTGGCCCATAGGGTTTGTACCTTGTGGCTGATTTGGTATTTATTTGTACAGTGTCAATCTTTTTGTAAGGAGTTTATCTTGATCTGGGATATTGCTACTCCATCATCAAGGTAACACCTCTTAAATTCTTGAACATTTTCAACATAAGGCCTAAGGGAGTTTTCCAGGGCAGTGCGGCTGACTACAAGAATTTATCTAGGTTTATAAGGGTGAGTTTCCCATTCTCCAGTCAGGCCACACTCATCAGGTCTATGAACACAATCCAGTCATTAAAAGTCCTAATGTTACTAACCTTAAATCAAAACCCTTATGACTATACAGTGGAAGTGAGACATAGATTTAAGGGACTAGATATGATAGACCTAGTGGCTGATGAACTATGGACAGAGGTTCGTGACATTGCACAGGAGACAAGGATCAAGACCATCCCCATGGAAAAGAAATGCAAAAGGCAAAATGGTTGTCTGAGGAGGCCTTACAAATAGCTGTGAAATGAAGAGAAGCAAAAAGCAAAGGAGAAAAGGAAAGATATTCCCATCTGAATGCAGAGTTCCAAAGAATAGCAAGGAGAGATAAGAAAGCCTTCCTCAGTGATGAGTGCAAAGAAATAGAGGAAAACAATAGAATGGGAAAGACTAGAGATCTCTTCAAGAAAATTAGAGATACCAAGGGAACATTTCATGTAAAGATGGGCTCAATAAAGGACAGAAATGGTATGGACCTAACAGAAGCAGAAGATATTAAGAAGAGGTGGCAAGAATACACAGAACTGTACAAAAAAGATCTTCACGACCCAGATAATCATGATGATATGATCACTGGCACTCACCTAGAGCCAGACATCCTGGAATGTGAAGTCAAGTGGGCCTTAGGAAGCATCACTATGAACAAAGCTAGTGGAGGTGATGGAATTCCAGTTGAGCTATTTCAAATCCTAAAAGATGATGCTATGAAAGTGCTGCACTCAATATGCCAGCAAATTTGGAAAACTCAGCAGTGGTCACAGGACTGGAAAAGGTCAGCTTTCATTCCAATCCCAAAGAAAGGCAATGCCAAAGAATGCTCAAACTACCGCACAATTGCACTCATCTCACACACTAGTAAAGTAATGCTCAAAATTCTCCAAGCCAGGCCTCAGTAATACGTGAACCATGAACTTCCAGATGTTCAAGCTGGTTTTAGAAAAGGCAGAGGAACCAGAGATCAAATTGCCAATACCTGTTGGATCATCGAAAAGGCAAGAGAGTTTCAGAAAAACATCTACTTCTGCTTTATTGACTATGCCAAAGCCTTTGACTGTGTGGATCACAATAAACTGTGGAAAATTCTGAAGGAGATGGGAAAACTAGACCACTTGACCTGCCTCTTGGGAAACCTGTATGTAGTTCAGGAAGCAACAGTTAGAACTGGACATGGAACAACAGACTAGTTCCAAATAGGAAAAGGAGTACTTCAAGGCTATATGTTCTCACCCTGCTTATTTAACTTATATGCAGAGTACATCATGAGAAATGCTGGGCTGGAAGAAGCACAAGCTGGAATCAAGATTGCCAGGAGAAATATCAATAACCTCAGATACGCAGATGACACCACCCTTATGGCAGAAAGTGAAGAACTAAAAAGCCTCTTGATGAAAGTTAAAGAGGAGAGTGAGAAAGTTGGCTTAAAGCTCAACATTCAGAAAACTAAGATCATGGCATCCAGTCCCATCACTTCATGGCAAATAGACGGGGAAACAGTGGAAACAGTGGCTGACTTTATTTTTTTGGGGGGTCCAAAATCACTGCAGATGGTGATTGCAGCCTTGAAATTAAAAGTTGCTTGCTCCTTGGAAGGAAAGTTATGACCAACCTAGACAGCATATTAAAAAGCAGAGACATTACTTTGTCCACAAAGGTCTGTCTAGTCAAGCCTATGGTTTTTCCAGTAGTCATGTATGGATGATAGATTTGGACTATAAAGAAAGCTGAGCACCGAAGAATTGATGCTTTTGAACTGTGGTGTTGGAGAAGACTCTTGAGAGTCCCTTGGACAGCAAGAAGATCCAACCAGTCCATCCTAAAGGAGATCAGTCCTGGGTGTTCATTGGAAGGACTGATGTTGAAGCTGAAACTCCAGTACTTTGGCCACCTGATGCAAAGAGCTGACTCATTTGAAAAGATCTTGATGATGGGAAAGATTGAGGGCAGGAGGAGAAGGGGATGACAGAGGATGAGATGGTTGGATGGCATCACCGACTCAATGGACATGGGTTTGGGGAGACTCCGGCAGCTGGTGATGGGCAGGGAGGCCTGGTGTGCTGTGGTTCATGGGGTCACAAATAGTCGGACACAACTGAGCAACTGAATTGAACGGACTGAATGTTAGTCAGTGCTCCACCTATGGTTTCTCACATGACTTTTTCATTCTCAAGGAAATATCTCATTGAGAGGGCCAAAGTTCTCTTGTAACAGCTAGGATCCATTGCAAAAAAAAAAAAATCTGAGAACTTTTACTGTCGTCTCTGATGGATTTTGTGTGTGTTAGTCGCTCAGTCGTGTCTGACTCTTTGCGACCCCATGGATGGTAGCCCGCCAGGCTCCTCCGGCCATGGAATTCTCCAGGGAAGAATGCTGGAGTGGGTTGCCCTTTCCTATTCCAGGGGATATTGCTGACCCAGGGATTGAACCTTGGTCTCCCTCACTGCAGGCAGTTTCTTTACCATCTGAGCCTCCATTTTAGCTGGCATTATAAACTATATTTGGGGATGAACTTTAATATTGCCCATGCTTCCTTATGAAGTGATATTCATCAACCCCCAACCCCAATTTCCCAAGCCAATTGGACAAAGTTCTAACAATGATTTGCATGATTTCTGCTCACAATGGTCAAGAATTTTTCCCATTTCACCTTCAGTGTCCCTGGTGGGGACTTCCCTGGTGGCTCAGATGGTAAAGCATATCCCTGCATTGCAGGAGACCTGGGTTTGATTTTTGGGTTGGGAAGATCCTCTGAAGAAGGAAATGGCAACCCACTCTAGTACTCTTGGCTGGAAAACCCCATGGACAGAGGAGCCTGGTAGACTACAGTCCATGGGGTAGCAAAGAGTTGGGCACGACTGAATGACTTCACTTTCATTTTCACCTTCCATGTAAGTTCCTATCTTTGTAACAGTGCCTCAAAGGAGGTAGAATCTTCTGTCCAACTAGGGCAAATCTTATACTGGTTGCTGTGAAGTTCACGTAAGACTGATCACCAGATTGGCCAGCATCCTCCTCCTGACCCACTCACCCCCACAAAACCCAAAGGTGAGTTAGTAACAACCAAGGCAATTTGTAGGCAACGCCAGGGTTTTTATTCATTCATTCCGAAGTGCTTATTGTGTGCCTACTTTTGCTAGGCATTTTTCTGTGTGCTGGGGATTTAGCAATAAACACAATAGTCAAAAATCTGTTTGGAGAATCTAAGTTCCTAGTAAGTGAATTGCAACAGATATTAGAAAGTGGCAAATGCTGTGAAAAAATAAGAAGAAATGAAAAATAGAACAGGATATTAGGACTCGGGTGTGAGGATAAGGGTGGAATGTAATATGACAGAAGCAGAATGTATGTTCAGTAGTAAGGTCTGAGCCAGCTTTATTGAGAAAGTGAGAAATGAGGACTGTTTGAGGGCTGAGAAACTGACTTGTGAGAACATTTTGTTCCTTCTTGTGAACCTGCCATTTAGAACACTGCTTGATAAACAGTAGAAGTTCAATACAAATGTGTGGATGGAATGGAGATGCAGGCAGCATCTGATGAATCTTGTCTTGTTCACAGATTGACATGAAGATTCTAGATTTGATTTCCAACCCTCCTGTGAGCAAACTGATGGGCAAAAATACAAAAACCCATTGATCAAATAATTTTTAGTTGTCAGAAGTGTATTTAATGGTTCAGTCTGGGATGTTTCAATCAGGTCAGGTATCAAGAGTAATCAGCTGATTCTTGTCACCTGCATGACCAGAGGAGTTTACCTGGTTTCAGGTACTTCTTCCTGAAACAAAGGTAGATCTGTTTCAAGGGCAAATTCAATTCTCTAACTCAGAGTGCAGAAATTGATGGAAAGCCTACAAATTGCAATTTTCTACTTTCAAAAATTTTGTGATCTGACCAACCTGTGTCTCCCTTTATCCATTGTCCCAGATCTGTTTCTTGGGGCCATAATGAGTAGAATCCCTCTCATAAATGGATACTAAAATATTTGAGGTAGACTGTTATCTTCTCTGAGTTCTCTCTACTCCTGGGTAAATAGTCTCATCCTTTTTAAAAATGCTTCCACTTAAGACATTAGATTTTTTTCACCATCTTATACATTGTCTTCTAAAAATGTTCTAATTTGACTTAAATTGGAACTTAGAATTGGATTAGAACACAAGTGTGTTATGCGTAGTACACAGAAAAGAATGTTGCCTTCTCATTTGCTCAAGATATATGGTTTGTTAATGCCGCTTAAGATCACACTAGCTCTTTGGGGGGCAGTTCATCTCATCATAAGCATTTCTTGAGCCTATTGCCAGCTACAACAATTATTTTTACCTGCTCTATTAAGCCAAATTGTCCCTGTGTTTTACTGGTGAAGTAGTTTATTGGGGGGCCACAATACTAACTAAGTACTTTTCTTCCTGTTAAATTTTCACTTACTAGATGTAACACAATACTTCAGCCTGTCAGAATATTTTTCATTTTGCTTTCATCAGTCAATGAATTTGCTATCCCCGCTTCCCTCAATTTCATGTCATTTTCATATTTTAATGAGCCTGCCTTTCTAATTGTTATCTAAGGTAGTGGATTTAAAATTTACATGAACAGAAAGCTTTTTGAAGTAAACTGTTACATAGCATTCTAAAATGTAAGAGAGACATTTGTTTGTATAATCTTATTCTGCAAGTTAAATAATTAATATTTATTCATTATGAAGTTGTTCATATTAGCCAACTGTTATTGTTGAACACAGAATTTCAAATCAGTGCTTATGGATGATAGTTGAAATCAGATCAATCTTATTTAATTTAGTTAAATATTTTCATTGAACAGTATTGAGAATACTGTGATGGAGACAGAAGTAGTTGCAATAGTTTGGTTAGTTTTTAACTCCACTGTTCTTACAATTTCAAGATATTTTTCAAGTGAGATGAATCAGATGTTTGAAAGGAACAGTAGAAATTTTGACCTTAAAACTAAAGCACTGATAATATTTACCAAAGGTTCTCATTCATTTATTTAATAAATTTCTTGAAAATCTACCATACAAAGAGCATTATAGCATTATTTTAGATGCTAGGGGTACAGAGATGTACAAGATGTAAAAGTAATTGGCTCATACAACTCAATTAAAAAAAAGAACAACCCAATCAAAAAAATGGGCAGTACCATCTTTCTAAATTCCATATGTATGCCTTAATATACTTGTCTTTCTCTTTCTGACTTACTCCACTCTGTAATAGGCTCTAGATTCATTCACTTCATTAGAACTGACTCAAATGTGTTCATTTTTATAGTTGAGTAATAGGCTATTGTGTATATGTGCCGCAGCATCTTTATCCATTCATATTAATGTATATATAAAGAATCTAGAAAGATAGTACTGATGATCCTCCTTGTAGGGTATCAAAGGAGACACAGACATTTTGGACACAGACATTTTCCCCCAGTGGGGGAAGGAGAGGGTGGGATGATATGAGAGAATAGCACTGAAACATATACACTACCATATGTAAATAGCCAGTGGGAGTTCAATGTAAGAGGCAGGGCACTCAAAGTCAATGCTCTGTGGCAACCTAGAGGGGTGGGATGGGGAGAGAGGTGCGAGGAGGGTTCAAGTGGGAGGGGACATATATATGCCTAATGCTGATTCATTTTGATATATGGCAAAAACTATCACAATATTGTAAAGTAATTATCCTCTAATTTAAAAAAAAAGGAAAAAATGGACAGAAAACCTAAATAGATATTTCTCCAAAGAAGACATATACATGGCCAATAAGCACATGAAAAGATGCTCCTTATCACTACTTATTGGAGAAATGCAAATCAAAACTACAATGTGGTGCCACCTCATACTGGTCAGAATGTCCAGCATTAAAATATCTACAAATAACAAATGCTGGAGGGGGAGTGGAGAAAAGGGAACCCTCCTGTACTGTAGGTGGGAATGTGAATTGGTCCAGTCACTGTGGAAGACAGTATGGAGGTTCCTCAAAAAAACTAAAAGTAGAGTTATCATATGATCCAGCAATCCTACTCCTGGGCATATATCTGAACAAAGCTATAACTCAAAAAAAAAAAAAAAAAAAAACCAAACCAAAATGTATCTCTATGTGTGTGTGTGTGTGTGTGTGTGTGTGTGTGTACTTAGTTGTATCTGACTCTTTGCAACCCCATGGACTATATCCCACCAGGTTCCTCTGTCCATGGGAAGCCCATCCCTGTTTTAGCAGCAGCCAAGACATGGAAACAACCCAAATGTCCAGAAAAAGAGAAATGGATAAAGAAGATATTTTAGATAAACACAATGGAATATTGTGTGCATGTTCACTTGCTCAGTCATGTCCAACTCTCTGTTACCCCATGGACTGTAGCTCCCCCAGGATCCTCTGTCCATGGGATTTTCCAGGCAAGAAATTGGAGTGGGTTGCCATTTCCTCCTCCAGGGGATCTTCCCCACCCAGAGATAGAACTCATGTCTCCTGCAGCTCCTGCATTGGCAGGTGGATTCTTTACCACTGAGCCACCTGGGAAGCCTGAAATGGATAAAGAAGATGTACAAAAACACAATGGCATATTACTTGGTCACAAAAAAAATGAAGTAATGCCATGTGCAGCATCATGGATAGATCTAGAGATTATCATACTAAGTGAAGTAAGTCAGAAAGAGAAAGACAAACACTGTATGAGGTCACTTATATGTGGATTCTAAAATAGGACACAGATGAACACATCCACAAAACAAACAGACTCAAGTCTTGTGTTTGTCAAGAGAGGTGGGGAGTAGGAGAGGAAAAGATTGGGCGTCTAGGATGAGCAGATACAAATTTTTATATATAGGATGAATAAATAAGAAGGTTTTACTGTCTAGCATAAGGACTTCCCTGTAGCTCAGATGGTAAAGTGTCTGCCTGCAATGCAGGAGACCAGGGATCAATCTCTGGGTTTGAAGATCCTCTGGAGAAGGGCATGGGAAGCCACTCCAGTATTCTTGCCTGGAGGATCCCATGGACAGAGAAGCCTGGCGGGCTACAGTCTGTAGGGTTGCAAAGAGTCAGACACGACTGAGCGACTAACTCACATATTTTATAGCATAGGGAACTATATTCAATATCCTATTTAGAGTAGTTGGCTCTTGGAGATTACATCTAATAAGATGAGACCAAAAAAGAAACATACACATATGTGTACATAAGCATATAAATGAATTTTTTTCAGTGTTTGCATGTATGTGTTTGTGTGTACTAAGATCAGAACCCTCATCTCTGCAGTTGAATGGGAGCTGGAGGAAAATACACAATGTGCTCACTCTTCCCATTTTATGTTTTTTTTCAATTAACAAAAAGTGGACTCATTGCTATTTACCTAGTGTTTATATTACACTTCCTTAATCCATTCACTCTTCTACTTTTCTAGAGAACTATTTTACAGCTTCTTGTCTCTCTCTTCAATCTCTGACACAGCTTTTCTATCCTCTCTCTCAGCCAGGGACCTCTCCTCTCGCTTCTTTGAGAAAACAAAATCTCTCAAAAGGGAATATTTGTAGGGCACCATTGCTTCCCAGGTAGCTCAAATGGTAAAAAATCTGCCTGTGAGGTGAGAGACCTGGGTTCAGTCCTTGGGTCGGAAAGATCCCCTGGAGAAGGGCAAGGCAACCCCACTCCAGTATTCTTGCCTGGAGAATCCCATGGACAGAGGAGTCTGGCAGGCTACAGTCCGTGGGGTCACAAAGAGTGGACATGACTGAGTGACTAACACACACACCCACATCACATTAATTCAACTGCCAACATGTCTTCAGTACAACGTGCTTATTTCCACAGGTGAGGTAGCCGTGCTTCTGTTTGATGTCAACCCTTCTACTTGTACCCTGGATTCCATCCCTTTTTGCCTATTGGAAAATCTTGCTTCAGCAATTCTCCTTTATTTCTTTTCCATTTGCTTTCTGCAGAATAAATTTCTTTCATCAGCCATCCTCTTGAGATCACATCCCCCAACAGCTTCAGCTTCATTTATTTACTCACTTTGAAACAGAACTCCTCAAAAGTTTAGTCTATAATCAAAATCTCTTTTTCTTCATAATTAAAAATTTAATTCTTGTCATGAATCTGATCTCTTATGAGCTTGTTTGCTTTTGAAGTATGATTGACCTACAAGACTATGTTAATTGTTACATAGCACTATGATTCAATATTTCTATACCTTGCAAAGTGGTCACTACAAGTTTAGTTATGACCTGTCACCATACAAAGATATTTTACAGTTAATGACTATATTCCCCATGCAGTACATTTTATATCATGTCATATTTATTTTGAAACTGTAAGTTTTACCTCTTAATCTTTCTCACTTATTTATCACCTCTCATCGCCTTCTCTCCTCTGGCAACCATGTGTTTATCCTCTGTATCTATAACTTTCCTTTTGGTTATGTTTGTTCATTTATTTATTTATTTTTTTTAGACTCCACACATCAGATAGCAGATTTGTAGTACTAATGGTGGGAAGTGGGGGAAGGGTGAACTGAAGGAAGGCACTGAGAAGATACAAACTTACAGTTAGTTACAAGATAAATAAGTAATAAGGGGTGAAACATACAGTGTGAATATATTTAACATTGCTATACGTTATATATGAAAAGTTGTGATGAGAGTAAATCCTAAGAAATCTCATTACAAGGAAAAACATTCTTTTCTATTTCTTTAATGTTGCATCTACACGAGATGATGAATATTCACTAAACTTATTGTGGTAATAGTTTCATGATGTATATGTCAAATTATTATTACTTTTGTCTTAGATATTGCTGTATGTCAATAATATCCCAATAAAACTTGAAGAAAAAAATCTTATTTCTCCTTTTTCAAAAATTAAGGCCATTTGTAAAGGGCAGTTTTAGGCTTACAACAACATTGAGAGGAAGGTACAGAGATGCTCTCTCTGCTCCCCAATTTTTAATTGCTTATATTTTTAGTATCTTTCTAGTGACTTCAGATTTTTTGTTATGAAATAAATATGCAAAAATTACCTAAAAGTGAACTGATAGCTTAATGAATTATTATAAAGAAGCACTCATGAAAACCACCAAGATCAAGAAATTAGATATTGCTACTGCTGCCGCTGCTGCTAAGTCACTTCAGTCGTGTCCGACTCTGTGCGACCCCATAGACGGCAGCCCAACAGGCTCCACTGTCCCTGGGATTCTCCAGGCAAGAACACTGGAGTGGGTTGCCATTTCCTTCTCCAGTGCATGAAAGTGAAAAGTGAAAGTGAAGTCGCTCAGTCATGTCCAACTGTTAGCGACCCCCTGGACTGCAGCCTACCAGACTCCTCTGTCCATGGGATTTTCCAGGCAAGAGTGCTGGAGTGGGTTGCCATTGCCTTCTCTGATATTGCTACTATCATCTCCTAAGAGATGATGCTGTGAAAGTGCTGCATTCAATATGCAGCAAATTTGGAAAACTCAGCAGTGGCTACAGGACTGGAACAGGTCAGTTTTCATTCCAATCCCAAAGAAAGGCAATGCCAAAGAATGCTCAAACTAGTGCACAGTTGCACTCATCTCACACGCTAGTAAAGTAATGCTCAAAATTCTCCAAAACAGGCTTCAGCAATATGTGAACCGTGAACTTCCAGATGTTCAAACTGGTTTTAGAAAAGTCAGAGGAACCAGAGATCAATTTGCCAACATTTGCTGGATCATCAAAAAAGCAAGAGAGTTCCAGAAAAACATCTACTTCTGCTTTATTGACTATGCCAAAGCCTTTGACTGTGTGGATCACAATAAACTGGAAATTTCTGAAAGAGATGGGAATACCAGACCACCTGACCTGCCTCTTGAGAAACCTGTATGCAGGTCAGGAAGCAACAGTTAGAACTGGACATGGAACAACAGACTGGTTCCAAATAGGAAAAGGAGTACTTCAAGGCTGTATATTGTCACCCTGCTTATTTAACTTATATGTGGAGTACATCATGAGAAACGCTGGGCTGGAAGAAGCACAAGCTGGAATCAAGAGTGCTGGGAGAAATATCAATAACCTCAAATATGCAGATGACACCACCCTTATGGCAGAAAGTGAAGAAGAACTAAAGAGCCTCTTGATGAAAGTGAAAGAGGAGAGTGAAAAAGTTGGCTTAAAGCTCAACATTCAGAAAACTAAGATCATGGCATCCAGTCCCATCACTTCATGGCAAATAGACGGGGAAAAAATGGAAACAGTGGCTGACTTTATTTTTTTTGGGGGTCCAAAATCACTGCAGATGGTGACTTCAGCCATGAAATTAAAAGTTGCTTGCTCCTTGGAAGGAAAGTTATGACCAACCTAGACAGCATATTAAAAAGCAGAGACATTACTTTGTCCACAAAGGTCCGTCTAGTCAAGGCTATGGTTTTTCCAGTGGTCATGTATGGATGTGAGAGTTGGACTGTAAAGAAAGTTGAGCACCGAAGAATTGATGCTTTTGAACTGTGGTGTTGGAGAAGACTCTTGAGAGTGCCTTGGACTGCAAGGAGATCCAACCAGTCCGTCCTAAAGGAGATCAGTCCTGGGTGTTCATTGGAAGGACTGATGTTGAAGCTGAAACTCCAATACTTTGGCCACCTCATGGGAAGAGTTGACTCATTGGAAAAGACCCTGATGCTGGGAAAGATTGAAGGCAGGAGGAGAAGGGGACAACAGAAGATGAGATGGCTGGATGGCATCACCAACTCAATGGACATGAGTTTGGGTAAACTCCAGGAGTTGGTGATGGACAGGGAGGCCTGGTGTGCTGTGGTTCATGGGGTCGCAAAGAGTCGGACACGACTGAGTGACTGAACTGAACTGAATTATCATCTCAGAAGCCCTTCATGTGTGTCTTTCCAATTAATGCCCCAGGATCTGCTAGTAGATAATCACAGATTCAATTTTTTAAAAATATCAATCTCTTTGTCATATATACCACATGCTAGTTGTAGATATCTAAGAGGATTAGTTTAGTTTTATCTGTTTTAGAACTTTGAATAAATAGCGTGATGTAATCTTTGAGCCTTTGTATTCCTTGTATCTGGTTTTCTTCATTCATAGTTTGATTGTGATCTTATTACCTCTATGTTGTGTGTAGTAAGAGTTTCTCCATTTTCATTGCCACATGCTGCACAAACCACAGTTTGTCTTTCCATTCTACCATTATTGAGCCTTTGATTTGCTTTTAGATTTGAATTGTCTTGAATAACTATTGTGGACATTCTTGTCCATGTCTCTTGATTATTGTGTGTGTTGCAATTCAGAGGTATATATAAATGGGAGTGGAATTAGGGACACATCTTTTCAATTTTAATAATGTCACGCTACTTTCCAAAGTGTGTTAATTTACATTCTCATCATCTGTACATGAGAGTTTCAGTTGTTCCTTGGAAACACTTGGCAATTTCAGCCTTTAATTTTTTTTTTTATTTCGGTAGGCCTGAAGTCATAATCCATGAGTTTTAAACTTACATTTATATTATGATCAATAAGGATGAACATCTTTTCCTATGAGTACTATTAGGGGAAGTAGTCTTTTGTGAACTACCTATTCAGTCTCCTCTTCATTTTTTTCTGTTTTTATTGCCATTATTTCTTATTGATTTGTGGAAATTCTCTACATATTCTGCATACTAGTTTTATGTCAGTTATATTTGTTGAAATATCTTTTCCCAATCCATCTTTGTCTCTTTATTTACTTAGTGGTAACTTCGATGAACAAAATGTTGTCAAATTAATTATCATTTCTTTTATAAAAGAGTTCTTATGTCTTATTAAAAATTTCCCAAAACTGATGTTATGAACTTATTCTCCTATACTGTCTCTTAAAAATATTTTTGAATTTTATATTTAGGTCTTTATTCAATTCAAAAAATTGTTTTTGCTTATGGTGTGAGGCACGAGTCAAAATTAATTTTTTTCCCTCATGGGAATCCAATTCTCTTTCTCTTAAAAGTAGAGCTGGACTTCATATTCAGGCAGTTAGGCCAGAGGTAAAAATCTTGGTCTCTCATCCACACAATGACTCATTAACCGATTTATTCTTTTATTTATTTAGCAACTACTTATTGAGTACCTGCACATTCCAGATATTATGTTAAGATCAGGGATACAGGAATGAATAACAAAAAGGTTATTCCCATCTCTCAAGAGCTGAGAGCCAAGCAGTTACTCACATGCAATTATCCTTCCCTGGTGGTGCATCGGATAAGCATCCACCTGCCAATGCAGCAGACGCAAGAGATGTGGGTTCGATCCCTGGGTCTAGAAGATCCCCTGGAGTAGGAAATGGCAACCCACTCCAGTATTCTTGCCTGGGAAATTCCATGTAGCCTGGAGGGCTACAGTCCATGGGATTGCAAGGAGTCGGACATGTCTTAGCAACTGAGTACACACACAGTGTGATTATGATTATACTTGGACTTCCTTCATCAGAGGACCATTTTAAGTCTCAAAACACAAATGGATTTGAAAACATTTTGTTAACCACAAAGTTCTATACAATAAAGAATTTGTTTTACTTATTCAGGGGTCATATGATTGAATAACACTTTAAGAATATTTTCTTCTTAAAATTTGGCATCACTTCTATCATTCTACTTTGCTCTATTCCCGCCCCCCTCCCCTTTTACCCAAGAAAGGTAAAAAAAAATCATTTACGAGGTGACATGCTTCAACCAAACCCAAGTTATGGGAATTTGAATTTCTAAAATGTACTTCAAAAAGTAATTTAAACAGTAGTTCTCTTAGTTCATTTAAAATACCATTTATGTACAAAAGTATTGGATTTGCACAAACATTTTCAAGAATGTATATATTTGCTCTACCTGGTAGATTGCTTATATTGGAGCTGTTTTAAAAAGATGAAACAACAGACAAAACCCACTTTGCCTAACAGAAAAAAGTCTGCAGCTCTATTCAGAGTTCTGATTCCTTGATTGCTATCGCATTAAAAATGAAAAAAAAAAAGTTGGGCAAGGGGAACATACATTCTAGTAAGTTGGGCAATAAGTACATGAAATCTGGAACAGGTGGCAAGGCTCCTTAGCTACATGACCTTTGGTGAATCATTCAACTTCCTGATATATTAGTGTCCTTATCTGTAAAATAGGAATAATCATAGTAAACTACTTCTCAAGGTTCTTGTGAGGCTCAAGTGAGTCTATATGAGCAAACTCTTTATAGCTGAGCCCAGTGCCTGTGAAGTGAAGTCGCTCAGTCATGTCCGACCCTTTCGACCCTGTGGACTGTACCCTACTAGGCTCCTCTGTCCATGGGATTTTCCAGGCAAGAGTACTGGAGTGGGTTGCTAGTTTCCTTCTCCAGGGGATCTTCCTGACCCAGGTATCGAACCCGGGTCTCCCACACTGTAGGCAGACGCTTTCCTGTCTGAGCCACTAGGGAAGTCGCCCAGTGCCTAGCAAGTATTATTCTTATTTCTGCTAAAAATGAAATCTTCCATTTTTAAACAAAACTATCATTATTAGGTTCACTATAGTCAATTCTCTTCTGAGTTTTGAGTGTAAAATATCATTTCTGTTGTTGGAGAGACAGAAGGGAAGGGAGAGAGAGAGGAAAAAGAGAGAAAGAGAATAGATATATGTGATTTTCTGAAGTTGAAAAGCCAAGTGCAAGTTAGCAGCCATGAATGTAATGCCCAGCTTTGAAGAGAAGCTTAAAACATAAGCAGTTAGGACACATTTTTTAAATTGTTTTCAGCATTTCCTGTAGATCCTATTATTTCTGCAAATTCCTTCATAATATTGTACTTTTTGTCATGATGAACACAATCTCTCTTATCTCAGAAGTGGGGTTTTCCACCTGTTGAACTGAGGAAGCTCTATTCTCAGGAGTTTCATATGGAAGCAGTGATAAAAGAGACTACGCTGCTGTATTTTGATGAGCTGCCCTGATGAAAAGCCTCCATTGTCAGGTGGTATAACACCAATTGTTACTGTTAATCAAAGAGAATCTAATAGCTTAATGAAATCATTGATATTAGATGTTCCTAGTCCTCCAGCGGAGAAGGCAATGGCAACCCACTCCAGTACTCTTGCCTGGAAAATTCCATGGGCAGAGGAACCTGGTAGGCCGCAGTCCATGGGGTTGGAAGAGTTGGACACGACCGAGCGACTTCACTTTCACTTTTCACTTTCCTGCATTGGAGAAGGAAATGGCAACCCACTCCAGTGTTCTTGCCTGGAGAATCCCAGGGACGGGGGAGCCTGGTGGGCTGCCGTCTATGGGGTCACACAGAATCGGACACGACCGAAGCGACTTAGCAGCAGCAGCAGCAGTCCTCCAGCAAATTGATGACCACCTAATAGGAGTTTACTTTTCCAATATTTGAGTAACTATCCTACGGACCTAAGCAAACATATATACCTTTTTTGTTTTGTACTAAAGTGATCCTCGGTTTCCATTTCATATGCTGTAAGTAGCTACCACGTGAGGGAGGGAAACTCTGTGTTTTAAGCTCTCCATTCATGCAAATCTTTGACAAGACTCCATGGTCATAACGTTTCTTCTATTCTTCCATCTTGAGGGGAAAACATATATATTTATTTCCTGATATTTAGCTGTTTCTGAGCATTCTTGAGCTTCTATTTCAAATGTTAATTATACAAAATTTTGGTTGTTGATTGATTATTGTGTTAGCTCTCTTGGTTTTTGGCATCTCATAAACCATTGCTAGGATAGTTTCCATATACCTTAAAATGTAAACTGCTTATTGATGATCCAATAACCATTTATTAGTCAGACTTTACTGTAGGAATTAAAAACCTTAAGATGTAATCTAATTTTTAACACAATTTAAGTTAATAATTATAATAAAACAATACACAGTTTTTCATTACAGGAAATGGTGAGCAGCTGACTAAGTTCATAGCTATTTCTTGAACTACACAATTTAGTCTTTGCTAGAAGGCTATATGTACTGGTCATTAATTAATGGGTCGTTTTTGCATGTCAACTACACAGAAAGAAATGTGTTTTCTTCATTTGATATTATCTTTCCAGTAAAAATGTGTTAACCAGAAAGGTAACATTTACTATTTTATTCTCCTGCTTCTAAAAACTACATGCTTATTAAATACTTGATAATCATGTTAGTTAGCTATCGCTATGTAACAATGTACCTCAAAATTAAGAAAATTAAGACAGCTATGATTGTTTTTGTTTGTTATGTCTGCAGGTCAGAAATTCAGAAATGGTGTGGCTGGGGGTCCTGACTCAGAATTCTCACAAGGTTACAACACCCAGGGTTCTGGATTCCCATCATCTGAAGGCTTGCCTGGGACAAAATTGCTTCCAAAATGGCTCACTCTGTAATTGGCAAGTTGACTGATGGTTGGTGGTAGGTCTTAATTTCTGTCTTTTTCTGTTTATGTGAAACATTCACGGGGATATTTAAGTATCTTCATGGCATGACACTATCTTCTCCCAGAGGGAGAGAGCCAAGAAACTAAGCTAACTAAGAAAGCTAAGCTAAATAAGTGTTAATGCTTTTCTATGACTTAACTTTAGAAATACACATTATCATTTCTTTTACTTCTCATAGCCAGACCTCATTTATTGTTGGAAAAGACTACATCATGGTACAAGCATCAGGAAGTAAAGACTGTTAGAAGCCCCCTTAAAGGTTAGCCACCACACCAGTTCACTGAATTGTCTCAAATATTCAAAAGTCAGATGCCAATATTTGTACGTGTTAACGCTCACTGAAAATCTATTATCATAAAAAATTGATTCAGGTGAAGACAACAGAAACATTATTTTTTTATTGAGATATAACTGAGCATAACTCTGTGAAAGTTTAAAGTGTACAAAGTGTTGATTTGATGCATTTATATATTTCAATATGTTTGCCACCTTGGTTAGCTATAGTACTTCTATCATGCCATATAATTAACATTTCTTTTTTTGTGATGAGAACAATTTTAAGGTTTTACAACATTCAGTTTGCTATCTGTAAGAGAAAATTTAGCCTATACAAAGGGGAAATCTTTGTTTACATAAGTGGAAAGACTAGGAACATGGTGCACTTAATCTAGGTATCATCAATGTCATCAGAGATCTACTGTTTTATGGTCTTGTTTCTTCTTGTTGTGCTTTCATTCTAAAGTGGGCTCCTTATAGAGTGGTTTCAATTCAGTTCAGTCGCTCAGTTATGTCCGACTGTTTGTGACCTGATGAACCGCAGCACACCAGGCCTCCCTGTCCATCACCAACTCCCGGAGCTTACCCAAACTCATGTCCATTGAGTTGGTGATGCCATCCAACCATCTCATCCTCTGTCGTCCCCTTCTCCTCCTGCCTTCAATCTTTCCCAGCATCAGGATCTTTTCCAATGAGTCAGTTCTTTGCATCAGGTGCCACAGTATTGGAGTTTCAGCTTCAACATCAGTCCTTCCAATGTCATCCATGGGGTGACAAAGAGTCAGACACAACTGAGTGACTGAAGTGAACTGAAATGATATTGAGGAGGCAGGATCATTACTTGCATGTGTGCTCATTTATGTCCAACTCTTTGTGATCTCATGAACTTTAGCCCACCAAGCTCCTCTGTCCATGGGACTTTTCTGGCAAGAATACTGGAGTGGGTTGCCATTTCCTCCTCCAGGGGATCTTTCAACCCAGGGATTGAACTCACATCTCCTCCATTGCAGGCAGATGCTTTACCACTGAGCTACTGGGGAAGCCCAGGCAGAGTCATTACATAGTCTGCTAAGCTCAGACTAGGAATTGGAAGTCAATGTAATACAATTCATTCACAAGCATGAATAATCAATGTTGAAATTTCTTTATTTAAAAACCATATTAAAATATAATAGAATACTAGATAAGACCATTACATCATAATCAACTACAGACAACCATATAATTGGACAAAATATATGAATTATTGGATTTGAGGCTTTCAACAAGAGGCAGAACAGTAATCCCTGAAAAAGGGAAATTTGTAAGGGGAGTCCCATTATTTCTCTGGTTCTCTGCCTGGGACAAATTTCCAGCTGTGGTACAAAGAGTTAGAATCCAAGAAAATAAAGTGATTATTGCTAAGCTGAAGAAACTAATATTTAAATATGAGGCTCCTGAAGAAGCTGCAATCTACAAGACAGGTCACTGGAGAGATAGAAGTCCAGCATTCTCTGGAACAGGAGTTCCTCATGAGTTCCTGACTGAGTTCTGGGTGCACAGATACCGTATAAGACTACACATTGTTACCAGAAGTGCTAAAGTATATTGGAATTCTGGCCTAATTAATGTAGAAAAACCTCATTAATACTTTTGGATCTAGGTGATATATCAGAAAATAAGACCCCTCAGGAGTAAAGCACTTCAGCAATTACTTCTCCTCAGAAGTAAGGTCCATACTTTGAAGTTAAATATACTCTGGGCCAGCCTTAACCAAGAGAAAAGGAAGCCCTGACAAGATCTTTAGAACTGAGAGTTTGGAGGTGGAGTTTGCAGTGTAGGGGAAGCTGAAGAAAATGTCTTTGGCTTTTCACAGATCCATCTAACAGCAAAATTAAGTCAACACAGTCCAATGGTGACGTGTCATAATTGAAATGCTTAATAGGACAAAAATTAACAAATTTCAGAGGAAGATAAAAGAATCTGGAATCTATGATATTATTCACAATGTCCAGTATATAATAAAAATAACTAGACATGCAAAGAAACAGGAAAATGTAATAAAGAGTTAAGTAAAGGAAAATAAGCAAATATTGGAAATCAAATCCAAGGTGCCCTGATAGACTTGTGGACAAATGCTGTAAAACAGCTAATAAGTAGGCTCAAAGATTTCAAATGAGATAAATTCAAATAACTAACAGAAAATATGGTCTAAATACATGAGTAGATAGGACATCTCAGCAAAGAATGAAAACTATTTAAAAAATCAAAATTAAAGATTGGAAAAAATAAAACTGAGGTGAAAAATTAACTCTATAATTTTTTTTAACTGGATAATCTTAATAGAAAATTGAGTATGGCAAAATATAAAGTCAATAAATTTAAAGGCAGATAAATAGAAATGATACAATTTGGAAATGAAAGAAAAAAAACTGAAGAAAAGTAAAAGATGTACAGAAACCTAATGGACAATATTAACTGGCATATTATTTACATATAATATAATATAAAATAAAATAATGTAATATAGTACAATATAACATAATATAATATAATATGTTTACATATAATCAGAGTCCCAGAAGCAGACAGTGTGAATAGTGTAGATAAAAATACTTATATAATATTTTAATGTATCCTAAATATAAGGAAAAACTAAAATTTACAGGCCAAAGAGATTCAAAACAACAACATGGATTATTTAAAAAAATACATGGAGGTACATCAGGCTTGCTAAAATCCAAATATTAAGAAAAAATATTGAAATCAGCTAGAGAGCAAAGAGTTACTATATACAGGGAAATAATGATACAAATAGTTGCTACCTTTTAAAAAGAAACAGCATCTAGAAGGCTGTGGACACCACATTAAGAATAAGTAAAAAAAGAATAAAATAAAGAATAAAAACTCTCAATTCAGAATTGAACTTGCAAAAATGCACATCAAAAATAAAGAAGAAATAAAGACATTTTTGGACAAATAAAAGCAAAGATCATGGATCCCCAGCAGAGGTGCACTACAAGAAATGTTTAAGAATGTTTTTCAGATGGAAAGTTGGATCTACAGGTAGGAGGAAAGAACCAGGAATTGGAGAATATAAAGGAAAAATCTTATTTTCTTTCTCATAAGTTTCTTAAAATACTGAAGACTGTTTAATGTAAAAATAATAAAATTGAAGGCAGGGTTAAAATGAATGTAGCAATAAAGAAAGAATGCTTTATGGTACAAAAAATGCAGAAAGTTACTACATTTGTGAAGTGGGAATTATGAAGTATAAAAATAGGAAGTAGTGATGTTAGAAATGATATGGGTGAATTATCAGGTATAAAGTGTGAGGTAATACAATATTGGTTCTAAATAGACTTTGAAAACCTAAGGGGGAATATTGTAAATTCTAGAACAGTAATTAAAAAGAAAAGAAATATGGGTAATAAGCCAATAGAGGACATAAAATAGAATAACAAAATACATCAAATTAATTGAAAAGAAGGTATATAAGAGGAAAAGAGAAAGAATAAATGACGCTAGTAGACAGTACATAGACGTGTGTGTGTGTGCTAAGTCGCTTCAGTCATGTCCAACTCTGTGTGACCCCATGGACTGCAGCCCGCCAGGTTCCTCTGTTCATAGGATTCTCCAGGCAGGAATATTGGAGTGAGTTGCCATTTCTTTCTCCAGGGGGTCTTCCTGACCCAGGGATCAAACCGCGTTTCTTAAGTCTGCTTTGTCGGGTGGATTCTTTACCACTGCACCACCTGGGAAGCCCATCATACCTTGTTTATAATTGTAAAATTATACTGGAAAAAAGTTTTCCACTTTTATAAAATAAAACATAAAGCTTCATTGTGACCAATTCCACTCATAGATATTTATTTAAGAGAATTGAAAGCATATGCTTACAAAAGAATCGTATACTTATGTTCACAGTAGTTCTATCTGTAGTTGTCAAAATTAGAAATTAATATCCATCAATAGGTGAATGTATAAACAAATTGTGATATACAATACAATGAAAAACTACTCAGAAACATACAGGAACCCATTAAAGATGCAAGAACAAAACTTTCAAAGAGACATACTACCACTTCTGTCCTATTCTATTGGTCACTCAGTTGATGTTATTACATGTAAAAGAATTGCACACAGTGGTATGAAGGTGTGAATGCTGGAAGTTGGGATCACTCTGAAGGCTGGCTGCTTCAGGTATTTTCCAGAGATGGCTATCTGGTGGCTATCTGGAGGTGAACTGGTGGGGTGTTTGAAGCGTGGCAGTCAAGCAGGATTGGGAAGCACTGTTGTGATCAGATTATGACAGAAAATCTGACTTGTATGTGGCAAAAAGAAAGCTGACATTGTCCAAAACAAATTGTAAAAGGAACTCAACTGCAGCAATGAGACTGTAAATTATGTTGGATAAAACTCTTTCAAAAGGACTTACTTTTGGAAGCAGGGCTAGGAAATACACAGTCCTCTTGTGTCCAGAGGTATCTGATTGGCTTGGCTCATTGCTGTATGTCTGTTGATGTTGATAGATAATTTGCAAATTGTGTTGTCAACACAACATTTAATCTGCTCTGAGCAGCTCATAAACAACACTTTGATTAATTCTTTCAGTCTGTGTCTTCTGGACAAGATTTACAGAGCTCTGTTTATTTGGATGAAAAATAGAGAGAGACAAGTTGTCAGTAGAAAGGGAGGGGGGATGGAAAGATTTCCTTTTCTCTCTTTGGTTGAATTTGGAAAGTGTTTTTTAATTAGGATTTTAAATGTTTGGTTCCACAAGGGAAGGATTTCTCAGTGGAACTCAGCAACTGGCACAAGGCGAAGCTCAGTGTCAAAGTGGAATAAGTCAGGACAGACAGAGGCAGATTGGCAGTGGAACCCTGTAGAGGGGGAGAGTCAGCCAAGCCTAAGGCAGGAGATGCCTTTCTGAATTAGCCAATTAGTTCCAGAAACCTGTTGGACAATTACAACTCATAGAGCTTGCCATCCACACTCTCTATGGAACACTGAAATGTTGTGTTGAATAGAATTCTGTTCAACAAGCACATTTTAACAAAGAACTCCAATTAAAGAGAAACTTTTATAATATGAAATATAAAGATAAGTATGTATTATTACTGAGTGATTCTGTGTCTATATGTGAGAGAAAGAGAGGAATTGATTCTGTTGCTCTCCTTTTTGTGTATTATTATATGCCAATTTCCCCAGGCCCCTAAATCTGTTTAGTTGAACAGTTTCTATTAATTTTGGCTTTGAAATAATTTTCCATTGAAGCATGCCTTTTAATCAGTACCTCTCTACCTTTGTTGATTTATCCTAGCCAAGATAAGTGGATAGAGTTCTAAAACACTGTTTCTGGAATACTCATATCACTTTGAAACATGCTGATCATCCAGCAACTTAGGCATAAGAACCTGAAAGAGTGTCATTTGGATAAAGGTCTTTTCATTGCAATTATGACATAAGATGTAAAGACAGTCTGTGGCTGGTAGGGAAGAAAAGATCCAAAAAATAGCTATCTAATAATTTCAGGACTATTAGAAATGTAAATAACCCAACACCACAATTCCTCCCTGAATTTTTCCCCTTTTATGCCTGTCTCCTCTCAAAGGGATAAATATGATATTTATGAGCTGCTTTTGGAATGCACACATTTCCAGGGATCATGCCAAGTGCTTCTTTTGTTGTTCACATCTGCATCTTTCGATATGATGAAGAGTCAACAAGAAAGTAGATTTGGTTTTGTTCCTTTGACAAATAAAGTTCACTTGGGGACACAGTTGGGAAAAAAGCAACCACTACATGCATACCAGAAAACCAAAGTTGAATTTTCCATTAGTGGTAGTTATACATTGTAACTTACATGCAAGCTGCTTGGTTGGAAATATTAACCCAGATTCAGAAATTAGTAATTATATTGACCTTGACATCTGTCCTCATTACCTTGTTCCCAGCTCACACAATTAGTTTAGCTGAGACTGTCATCAAAACCCTGTGTTTTAGATCTATTTCTAGTAAGGAACTCCTTCAAATCATCACCCCATGAAAATTACAATATTAAGGACACAAAGGTATATGTGTGTCTAATTGCAGTAATTGTGTTGAGAAAGAGTTCACATAAATCTCCTTAAGGGGCTTCATTCCATTTGATGGCCTTAATGTACTCTCTTAAAACTGAAATGATTTCAAAGTATTGTTCTGCAAAAGATTATCAGCAATTATTGTATATGAAAAGAGCCAGGGTGAAAGAGAACAAGTTGAGAGATTAACATTGGGAAATAAACTTCAGGCTTTTAACAGAAGGATGGTAGAGGCTGATTCGGGCCCCATCTCCTATGTTTACTCCCTCTCTGTCCTGGATCACAATTTGTTGGACGCATCATTGCTCTACAAACAATATGCTGACAGAGTCTAAATGTAACACTCCCCTCCTAAAGAATGAGGGAATCACATACTCATACAAAAAGGCAAATACCTAGTGATTTTCAATACTCTGAAAATAGCAATAGTCTATTGGATTTATTTCATGATTATAAAAGCCTAATAATCTATGATAGCTGAAAGCAAATGTGATTTATTAGGGTCTCTCACAGACAGATGATAAACCATAATGTGCAGGCAAACATTTTTTTTTTTAAAGGAGTGTGTTAAAAAGAAAATAGTCAACAACTTGCTTACTCCATAGCTCCAGAAAATGATGATTTGAAGCACTGAAATATCAGAGTTGATGAATGATAGAAGCAAAATTATAACTGTTGTTCTATGGCAAGATAAACTTTCACCTCTGTGAAGGAAATATAGATTACGGAAACTGATTGCAAGCAATCAGCGCTGTATATTCTTCTTCCCTAACTGAGCAGTGTTTGAATATGCGCCTTTCAGACAAACACATTAATAACATTTAGCCACTAGGTATTTGTGGAAGAAATTGGAAATTGTTTTTAATTTGTTGGTTTGGTGAAGCGATAATATATTGAGCCATAAGGGAGAGGGTTAAAAAAAAAGCTATTGGTGTAGGATTTCTACTTGCATATGTGAATATATTAATACCCACAGAGCTATGTTACTCTTAGAAACTCTCCCACACAAAGCAGAGGGTTAATAGACAGGGAGATCTAAAAAGCTGCATGACCATGTTGTGAAATATGGATTTAGCGTATAACTCATTGGAGGCCCCAGTGAGTTATGGGCCTCATTTCCTGCATATTACAGACATTTTTTCCATATTCCTTTTCAACAAGGCATATGGTTTAAATTAGTTTCATCTTGGGTTTTCTAGGATCTTTTGTGGGCTGTTTTCTACAACAAACTGTAATTCTTGGGCTCCTTTAATTCTATAGTGGGATGCTATTAAGTGCAGTTCTTTAATTACCACGTGAGGCAATGCCTCAGTAACGTATTCTGAAAGAGGCACAAGCTGAGGTGAGGGTTTGAATGAAGAATTCACACCCAGCTGATGAAATTAAAGAAGCGCACACTCGTTATGGATGAGGGGGGATGGGTAAAAGTCAGTGTTCGTTGGGGCGGAGGTAATAGGGGCAGTTAGGGATGAAAACCTACAGACACACCTTCAGTTGAGTCAGGAAAGGGGGCTCTGATAGGTAGCAACATTCCGAAGAGTTAAGGATATTAAAGGACCCTGTTTCCCATAACTTAGCTCATAAATCATATTTTCAGGTACTTTACATGATTTATGAGAGGCTGGCTGTCTGCATGATCAGTAAGTTGCATTAAAATGGCAATTGGTCTTTCCAAAACAGAGCATTATGAAAAGAATCCAAATCTCAGAGATGGCGAATTTCAGCACCTGAAAGCTGGGGTCAAAAGAAGGTGTCTGCATTTCATTCTTTGTTCAAAATATAAAATCATAATATTATGTGGGAAAAGCATTGGTCTAAAGTCATGACACTTAGGCTTTTGTTTTTTTTCTCACTGCTGTAACCTTAAGTCATTTATTTTCTTTGGACTTCAGTTGCCTCTCAGTAAACTGAAGGATTCAGGGCCTTCCTGTTTCTAAATACATATTGTACATATGTATAAATTATATATTCCTATTATGTGTATATATTTATATATTATTTCTTATCTATGGGCATATTACATATTATGTGTCATATATGTGTGTATATATAGATACAATTCCTTAAACATGTGAAAGGAGCTATAGCAAATAATACACATTTACATACATATGCATACATAATAATAGAAATATATACATATGTATGTGTTCATGTATTGGTGGACTGTTCCACACTATCAGCTTAGGGGTTCTTATGACCTAATTTTACCTGTTATTCTGAAAATCATAAATGCTGACTCCTAAGAATATTACATTTATGAGTGGGGTTGTAAAGTATGATTGAATACTCAGTCAAGTATTATAGTTGTATAAAGGTACTATACTGTTTTCCTTTAGAAATAAATAAAAAAAATTACAGGAAACTGCTAGTTGACACTCATCTTGTGTAAATGGAAGATTAAAACAGAAGTTTATAAAGGGTGTCTTTTTACTTTACATTAGGGAATAAATTCCATCTTGAGAGTGAATTAAAATTCATCACTTTGTTATAGACCTTTATTCTAATGGACTTCCCCAGTGACTCAGATAGTAAAGTATCTGCGTGCAGTGCTGGAGACCTAGGTTCAATTCCTGGGTAAGGAAGATCCCCTGGAGTTGAGAATGGCAACCCACTCCAGTATTCTTGCCTTGAGAATTCTATGGACAGAAGAGCCTGGCAGGTGACAGTCCATGGGGTCACACAGAATCAGACACGACTGACTGATTAACACTTTCACTTTTATTCTAATACAACTTATCCATATTTGGATTTTATATTGGAGGACTGCTACATCTTTTTTTTTTTTAATCTAGAATCTTATCTTCCCTTTTCTTTTTTCCATTTATTTTTATTAGTTGGAGGCTAATTACTTTACAATATTGTAGTGGTTTTTGCCATACATTGACATGAATCAGCCATGGATTTACATGTGTTCCCCATTCTGAACCCCCCTCCCACCTCCCTCCCCATCCCATCCCTCTGGGTCATCCCAGTGCACCAGCCCTGAGCGCTTGTCTCATGCATCCAACCTGGGCTGGCGATCTGTTTCACACTAGATAATATACATGTTTTGAGGCTGTTCTCTCAGATCATCCCACCCTCGCCTTTTCCCATAGAGTCCAAAAGTCTGTTCTATACATTTGTGTCTCTTTTTCTGTCTTGCATATAGGGTTATCATTACCATCTTTCTAAATTCCATATATATGCATTAGTATACTGTATTGGTGTTTATCTTTCTGGTTTACTTCACTCTGGATTGCTACATCTTTTGAGGCTTTCTCAACAGGAGAAAATTCAGCATATATTGTTCTGTTTGCAAAATGCACTCTCTAAGCCATTAGATTATATGGAAGTTGTGTTTTCCTGAACACACCAGTGATGAATAAGACTCAACAGGTCACTGCTAAGCTGAGAAGTAGAATATTAATGAGTTCTGAATTGTTTGACACATTGGATCAGTTGAGAATCATTAGCAGGAATTTAGAAACAAGTTTTTCCCTAATAAACTGTCCATTGTCCTTGTAAGTCAAGAAAGTTGCTGACCTGTGGTGCTGAGCCCATTAACTAGAACCATTGCCCCATCTCAAGTTCTCAATCAGTTATCTTAGATCAGTAGTCCTTCAGATTTGGCTATTTGGGATTGTTTTAGTCAGTTCAGGCTGCTATAACAAAATACCATAGACTGGGTGACTTAAAGTGCCCTGGAGAAGGCACTGGCATCCCACTCTAATATTTTTGCCTAAAGAGTCACATGGACAGAGGAGCCTGGTGGGCTACGGTCCATGGGGTCACAAAGAGTCAGACACAGCTGAGTGACTAACAGACAGAAAGGATCGCATACACAGAGCAGAAATCCAAGGAAGCCCTTAGAAAAAGCTTGCACACACATTTGAATATTGGGTATTAAAAGGATGTGATGGTTAGTCTTAGTTGTTAATTTTTCTGTTATGTTATCCAATTAGTTCATCAAATATTAACCCAAGTGCTGCTGTGAAGGTAATTTGTAAAGGTGGTTAACATCTAAAATCAGCTGATTTTAAGTAAAGGAGATTATGTTTAAAAATGTGGATGGGCCTCATCCAACCAGTTGAAAGACTTAAGAGCCAAAACTGAGCTTTTGGAAGCAGAAATTTTGCCTCAAGTCTGAAGTTCAAAACCCTGCCTGAGTTTCCAGCCTGCCCTATGCAATTTAAGATGTAAGCTTCATAATTGGGTGAGCCAATTTCTTCAGATTGATCTCTTTCTCACCCTCATATATGTATGAGTACTATATACATATATTGCATATATACAATGTGTAATACATATGCATATTATAATATATATTATCTATTACTATAATATATGCATATGTATTCTGATTCTCTGGTGAACCATAACTAAGACAAATGGTAAGGGTCAAAAGCTGAAAGTACCTGCAGCAAATGATATTTATATTCATTTCTTTGATTTTTTAAAAGATTAAAACACAAAAAACCACGAGCATAAATCCCATTATACCACTATCATGAACACTAAAGATTTAGAGAATTTCTTAGTATGTTCTGTGTGAATAGATGGAGGTTTGAATGGAAATCAGATTAATACATCATGTCTTAAACACATCATTCAACTAAATCCTGATAGCCAGCATGATATTTATGGCTTCTATGAACATGTAATTATATTATATTATACATATATGTATATATAAATTTTTAATTTATACCCAAATTATAATTGTTTAAGCACAGGGTTCACAAAGAACCCTGCTGCTTAAACACAAATTAATAAGCATAAAATAAAAATAGAAATTCATCATTAGGTGATCTACCCAGATAATTTATCTGATCAAAATCCTTCTATGAAATATCAATACATGCTCAATACATATTTTTAATTAAACATGAAATATAGAAATATGTTATTTTTAAAATCCAACAATATAAAAGTATATTGATAAAAAAGCAAGCATAGTACTTAATGCTTCTTACCACTTTCATTCTTCCTCTGCAATTCATATGAAGGTAAATATTGACTGGAGTTATATTTTCAAACTTTTTACATACACACTTACATTATACAGGCCATCAGTGACCTACCCTTTGGAAAATACCAAGGACCTGGATGACCTAAGTGATTTACAGCTCATCTCTTTTTTGTAGGTATTCTGTCAGTCTCAGATTTGTTTCTTATTTTGAGATTTTAATGCAGTAGAGACTGTGTAAAAACCTACATTAAACAAATTTGATAAGCTTTAATTACTAATTCCAAAAATTGCATTCTACTTATAAAAACAAACAAAAAAAAACAATTATACATTTATATATAGTTATTTAATAGCTCTTTGTTTCATGTAGAAAACTCAAATTTGGCTCTGAAATGTGCAGCCCGAGGCTCATAGAGAAGAGAGTGATGATAAGCATGCTTGAGCAAAATATATGCACGTGATTGACATCATGCTCAGCTAGATTCTCAGTTCAAAAGCACATTGAAAACATTTGACTGGAAGTGACTGGAACTGAGAGCTGTGGGTAAGAAAGCTATGTCTGTGTGCCAAGTCATTTCACAGACTCCTCTGTCCATGGGATTCTACAGGCAAGAATGCTGGAGTGGGTTGCCTTTTCCAGGGGATCTTCCTGATCCAGAGATTGAACCCTGCCTCCTATGTCTCTTGCACTGGCCGGCAGGTTCTTTACCACTAACTCCACTTGGGAAGGTTGGGTAAAGGAGTTACAGGAGTCTCATTGGAACACAAGAGTTGTCTCTCCAGAGGAAGGGGCCAGCTATATGTTGCAGGTAGTGTGTGAGAGGTAATCAGATCATGGGATGGTGTGCTCGTGAGTGGATCAATGCCCTTATAAGAAGAGACACAAGAGAACTGTGTCCTCTCTCTCTCTCTCCACTGTTATGAGGGTACAGCAAGGAAATGTCCCTCTGCCAACCAGAAACTGAATTGGCTGGTACCTTGATCCTGGACTTCCTAGCCTCCAGAATTGTGAAAACTATCTTCCTCACCCAGGAATCAAACGTGGATCTCGCGCATTGCAGGCAGACGCTTTATCATCTGAGCCACCAGGGAAGCCCATACGACTAGGGTTATGGAAAATTTCCATGGGTAAGATTAGAGTTAGGGTTTCTCTCGTGGTTCAGATGGTAAAGCGTCTGCCTGCAATGCAGGAGACACAGGTTCGATCCCTGGGTGGGGAAGATCCCCTGGAGAAGGCAATGGCTACCAACTCCAGATTCTTGCCGGAAAACAAGAGACAGAGGAACCTGGTGGACTACAGTCCGTGATGCCACAAGAGTCAGACACAACTGAGTGACTAACACTTTTTCACTTTAAGGTTAGATTTACCCCAGAAATTCCTCTTCACTCTATGGGTAATAAGACTTGATGTGTAAGTATCCCAGCTCTCTTATATAACTCTGAGGCACATGTTCTCCCTCTGTCATTGTTCCTTGAAACTCTCTCATTTAAATAAATTCCACTTCAATCTCAACAATGATTGTTACTGGTATAAGCAAAACTAACACACCATTACTTTAACTGGTATGAATATTCTGAAATGATTTCTTGAAACCTAGTGCAGTACACAATTCACTAAGCAGAAAATAAAGATCTGAATTAATGGTTCCTTCTTCTTCTTATTATTTGGTTTTCAGTGTAAAGAACTCTTTCATATAACAAATGTTCAATACCTCTGAAAGTGTGTGGCTGTATATTTTGTATCTATTGAATAAGAAAATTTAAATGTACACCTAGTTTGGGGAATTCTTTGCAATACATTTGTATATTTAATCTTCTTTCTTTCCTAATAAAATTGAGGCTTTGTTAGGTCAAAGTTGTTATTTGGTTTACTACTGACCTTTCTGAGACTGGAAAAAATACTGACACATAATAAACATTCAATTAATATTTCTGAATGAATGAACAATGTGGGTGCCCAAGAGTTCTCCTTTGTGTTGACTTAGCTCCAATGATTTGTAAATACAGCTGCATGGAAATTTCTGAGAAATGTTAAAAACTTAAAAATCCTGGATACCATCCACCCAAATAGTAAATCAGGAGTTGTAGCGCAGGGCCCAAAAATCTATCTGTACCTATTCATACATATATATACATCTATATGTGCATATGTATTACAGATTTTATTGCTTGTAACAAATATCTAATTACTGTTTAAGCATTTCAAATATACTAATATTTCTCCTTAAGAACTTCTTACAAATAAAATGGTGGTCAAGGGAATACATTTTATAAGCTTGCAAAATAAGATATTGTCAAATTTCCCTCCAAAAATCCCATTAGAACTCAATAATGAAAGTATATTTTTAAAATACTCTGACCAACATTAAATACTAATAATTAATTTTTGGGCTTTTGATAATTTGTAAATTTCCTAATCTATGAATTTTTTACTTATAATTTTCTGTTGGATTATTTCATTTTATTTATTTTAAAGACTTAGTCTATTTTGTTACTATAAATCCTTTCCTTACCTATGGTGCTAATGTTTTTGTGTATATTTTGACTCTTTTTATGATCATCTTCAATCACACAAAAAATTAATGAATTAAAATTTAACTCTCACCACCTACTTTCTGGTATTTATTTTTGCATTTTAAGATTTTCCTAAACCAAAGTCATAAAAATATTTGAAACTGGTGAGCTAATTACTTCAACATTATTGAATTGTTTATGCTCTGCCCACAAAATTTGATATATCAAGTTTAACATATAACACATTTGCATGAGTAGGTTAGTCTATTTCTCTTTGATCTACTTCTCATACCAGTATCATACTGTTTGAATTTCCGTAGGTGTATAATATATCTCGTTATCTGGTGAAATAAGATCTCTCTTAAAAAAGTTTTTCCAAGACCTCTTGAACATTTTCTTTTTTAGAAGTAGAATCACTTTATCAAGTTCTACAAAAATATCTTGTTGGGGTTTTAAAAGATATTTAGCTGAAATTTTAGTTTAATGTGGGGGAAATTCATGTGTTTACAATATTAAATCTTTCCTTCCAGGAACATGATGTAAATTTTCATTAAGTCAGATGTTCTTTTATGACTTACCTGATACTTGAAAAGATAGTGATAATTGAATCCAGTTGACTTTTGATATATTGGAATAAAGAATGTTTACATCCTCAGCCTGCTATTTGCAATCTGCTGGCAAAAACAAAAAACAACCCAAGACCATTTATATCCCATCGTGTAGAAAAAATCATAGGCAAATTAAAAATAAAACAGTTGTTTCTTTAAAATGCAGTTTCCAAAGACTCCAAATTATGTCACTAAAAAGTTTTTCATCTTACTTTTTGGAGACATGGTTAAATTTTAATCTACATTTTAGTACTCATTAGTTCTCCAAACAAAAAACAATATATTTCATTTTTGAATTTATTTGTTGACAATTCATGCTTTTTATTACATAATTAATTTAAAGTAAATGAAACAGTATGCATCACTTGTTAAATGGGAAAAGTAAGAATTTGTCTTTATATAGTATGAATACTATTAAAGATTATATTAGCATCTTTATAACATGATATTTAATAACATGGATCCCAAGCCACTTGTACCCTAAATCACTTGTCACACCCACAGAAAATGATAAAATACAAAATAATGAGAGGAGTCTCAGGAGGTGACAGGTGACAGGAATGGGTGTTTTGAAAGATAAGCAAGATTGGGGTGTGTTTCTAGAATGTGCTTCTTGTTTCCTGATTTGGAGCTTAGAGAACAGTTCCCATTGTTGCTGCCCCTGCCTCTTTATTCATGCCCAGAATCCTAAGAAATTGTAGAATGTGCTGGACAGAAGTTAAGGAACTTGGCTATCATATAAGTGTTTTTCACTGAGTGAGGGTTGCTATTTTTCCTTCAAAGCCTAAGCTATCAGGCTAAACCTAACAATAACTTTGTCTACTTTGCATCCCTATCTAGTCACTTAATTTGAGTAACAGTATTAATATTTTATCAGGCAGTCAGCATTTTCTTTTAAATATGTACTTTTAAAGCTTTATTGTACCCGAACGTAGGATTTATGATATCTAGAGGCATAGATATTTTTTTATTGGAATGGTGTTCCCCGTCTTTCACAAAAGTTAATTGGTGAATGGCATTCAAAATGCAGAACTTTCTTCTATAGATACCTAGCATCCCTGTCACTGTTGGAAGAGTGCAAAAACTGATTCACAGATGAAACTATCTGTAATCCCACCTGTCATCCAGGAACCTTCCCCATTATTTGCAAAGCATATATACATGAGAAACACATAAAAACTCATCAAAGCACATGAAAGAAACATATAAAACAACCATGTTTATCATTTATGCCCACAGAATACACTCTTTTATTTCTCTTCCTTTTCCACTTTTTTTCTATATGGTACTTAATGGCATACCTAACTTTCTTTTATTCATTCTTTTTCAAAACTAACCCCAAACATAGCTCCAGTAGTTTCTTTCTTTAAAAAAGTATGCTTTTCTCCTTGCAATTGCACTTTTCAAAATTCCTGCCATGTATTATTCCAACGTAGCAATGTAATGATGTTTGATGTGAATTCTTGTTCACCTTGCCCCTCTAACCTCCCCGGCACTGTTCACAATGCGCAGGAAGCTGAGGGAGCCTATTTGCTAAATCATGGCTTCATTAATCTCATTCCTTTACCTCAGATTTCTTCCCCTTAACAATTTGAAATGGATCCTGAGTCTTCCACTTCCGACTGATTTACATTTTTCTTGGTTGTGTACTGTTGAACAGCTGCTGTTTTCTCCCTAGGAGGGGGCAGGGGATGGTTTCCATGGAGATGGTGATGACTCTGCTCAGATGTGGACCTCTCCAATATTCCTACTGCATTTGTAATTTCCAACGTCCATTCCACGTGGAGCTCCTGAGCAGTTTTATTGCCTTTTGGCAATTAACTCCTTGGAATTCTGACTCCAGAATTTCCTCTGGTTTGTGGCCACCAATTTATTTATTGACATCAACATGTATTTATTTGTCATTAAATCTTTACATAGTTGTGTGCTACCTAAAGCAATTGAAGAAGACACAATGTCTGTTATAAATAGGACACCTTGCCATAGTGAATAAGCCATAGTGGGCACAAAAATTTGTGGCAATATAAGGGAAGCTTTTAGTCCCATTATATTGCTGCAGAAAAAAAAGAGACTAAGTTAGAATCAGTGTGGGAGTGCTATTAGGAAATTCATTGCTTGTGTTCTGTTTTGGTCAAATTATAAGTCTTACAAATAGCTGAGTTTAGAGATGATTTTGCATAATGCCATCAAGAAAAATAAGTCAATAGGCAAGGCAGGTGGAATTATAGGAAAAGTTTGAATAGGAAAGGAGGTCATATTTGTGAAGCATTGGTTGTGCAAGGAGTGAAAATATGTAGAAGTAAAGAGAAATAAAATAAGACCTATATTATAATGATTCATTTATTCTTTCCTTTATTCATTCAGCAAATGTTTATTGAAGTCCTACTGTGTACCAGACACTGCTAGGCACCACAAACAAAACTGTGAGCAAAACACCACCTCTTCCCTGTGGAACTTAGAGTTTAGTGGAGGATACAAATATCAAAATTATAAGAACCCAAAGTGAAAGTGAAAGTTGCTCACTTGTCCTGTCTGGGGATTCTCCAGGCCAGAACACTGGAGTGGATAACCTTCCCCTTCTCTAGGGGATCTTCCCAACCCGGGGATGAAACCCAGGAATCCCACATTGCAGTCAGATTCTCTAGCTGCTGAACCACAAGGGACGCCCAAGAACACTGGAGCGTGTAGCCTATCCCTTCTCCAGCCTATCCCTTCTCCAGCATATCTTCCCCACCCAGAGATCGAACCTGGGTCTCTGGTGGATTCTTTACCAACTGAGCTATCAGGGAAGCCTGAAAGTATACATAAAAACTCAAAAGTACACATTAATAAGTAGTAGTCATATCTCTGAAAAAAAAGTGCAGTTATATGAAAACTTTAACAGGAAGGCAGAATCTAGACTGAGGTGTGTGTGACCAAAAGAAATCTAAAAGGTGAGTTGGAGCTAACTGGACAAGGTTCAGAGTGGGATTTGAAGCAGGATTAACATTCCAGGCAGTGCTTACAAGTGTTAATATTAATCTTAAGTGCTCACTTAGGCAACAAATTATTAAGTGAATAATAACATTATTATTATATGAGGCACACATCAGGTCCTTTTCCATAATCCAGGCTCTATCATTACCTCCACATATGAAGAAATGCAATGCAAAGAAGTAAGTACAAGGTGAGAGAGAGGTCAGTTTACACCTAGGCAGTCTGCAAAGAGAGCACACATACCTAAGCCCTACTCTGTACTTTCTTCTGTGGGGAAGAAAGACAATTCAGAGCTTTTTGTTCTAACAATCTAGTGATTTTATGTGACTATAGTTATGAGATCTGGACCCAAACAAAAATGTTATAACATTGGTTATTTGCTGTGTAGACATAAAGTGAGTTGAGTCTATTTATGCTGGTCAGTAGTGTACATATAAAAGTTATCTTGGAGCCATAGAAAGGTGTGAGAAGATGTCACTTGTAGTCTGTGCAAAGTGTTAATCTCACATCATTACTCCCAGATATCTTGCCTTGCTCTTTTTTTTTTTTTTTTTTTTGCCCTGCCTTGATAATTGATAAATACAGAATAATATTTTTCAGCAGTGGTCTTGTATGTGTAGAATATGCAAATAATCCAAAGAAACATGCCAACTCTAATTTTGTCTACTAAGAAAATATTTTTTAGGTCATCAAAAGCCAGCAGACACTAATAATTGTTTTCTTTCCCCCTAGAAGCTGAAGCCAGGATGGTGGAATGAGCTTTAAATTTGGGCTCACTCGTGCTCAGGACAAATATGTGATCTGTGTTGAGTGGAGGGAAACCCCGGTTTGACAGTAAGAATGTTTATCATGTGGGTAGATGAGGTTGCAAGATGGAAATATACTTTGATTGTAAAAAATAAATTAACCAATAATTAGTTTAAAAATTCAATAGGAATAAGATATCTAAATGCAATACCTCAAGTATAAGGTGGCTATTACCTATGACCTACCAACTGAGTTTTTGGCTTATAAAACAAAACAAAGACAGAATTGGGTTTATTTAGGCATGTGGAGGTAGAAAAATATGTACATGCATTTCTTTTGGAAAAGTTAGTTTGGAAAACTGCAGTCTGCCCATCTTTTTTTCTGTTCCCATAGTTGACATTTTAGGCCATTATGTTCTAAGTGTCTGGATATTTGCCTGTAAGCCCCACTCATTTGGCCCAAGAACAGACATAGTCTAATATTGCTATTGGTCTCTTTTGGATACACTAATAGTTTAATTGTACTTTAAATTGATTTTTAATGCCCGGAGTTTCCCTAAGTGAATTTTTAAAATCTAAAAAATAAATACAAGTCTGCATTATACCAGTGAAAGGTTTCCCCTTTACAACACTGGTGTGTCAGAGGACTGTTAAGAAGGCTTAATCATTAACATTTGTAAAATGCTTTAACAACATTAACTACAGGATTCATACTGAAAAAAACAAATAATGACATATTTTTTAAACATACTATCTCCTTTGGAATATATGCACAGAAATATAATTTGATATGCTTTTATGCATAAAAATATTGAAAATAATTTAAATGGGCATTTGGTAAACTACTAGCAGCTTGCGTTACATTTTGTACAATACATTTGCTACATTATAAAAATTTTAATTTGAGCTTCACAATAACCCTGTGAAAAAAGCAAGATTGGTAATATTAACTTGTTGGTTAGTGAGGAATTATAGTTCAGAACAGGAGAGTGAGTTTTGCAAAGGATACAGCTATAAAGTTGGAGGTCTTAGTGCTCTTTCGACTCTCCACAAAAGAGTTATGTATATTTTGGAAAATTTTCTATTGCGTCAATTCTTTACAATGATCAACTTAACTACCGTCAAGAATAATCTGCATTGAATAAGCCATCAAATCTCTAGATAAAGCTCCAAGTCATGGACAATCATGCCTTTTGGATAACAAATAAGTCACTACCGAACTAACTACTTATGCAACTTTGGTGGAGCTCTGTTCTACTGGTTGTGAGTGATAGAAATTCAATTCAAACTAACTTAATCAGAAAGAGAATTGGTTGATTCCCATACCTGCTAATTCCAAAGATAGCACTGTCTTTGGTCTCGGTTGAATCCATTGGTTCAAAGGGTCTTATTAAGATATTCTGATCCCCTCCACTTGGTTCAGGCTTTCTCTATATTTGGCTAGTTTTGTTTGTATGACACTCAAGATAACTACTGACAGATCTAAGGCTTTCATTATATTTTCAGCTTGACATTCCAGAAAAAAAGTAGCCATTGGGGAAAAACATTAGACATTGGGATGGTGTGATTTTTGGTGAACCAGTCACTATAGTCAGGGATATAGGGTGTTCTAAATGGGCAGGCTTGGGATCTGTGACAAACCCAGGAGCAGGATTTTCTGACATCATCTCCACATGGTCTGAAAAGTTTTACTAGAGATTGCCTCAACCAAAGATGCTCTACTTTTATCTGTTTTATTTGTTGAAATCTTTTGTATTTTGTTTGAAGAGGGATTCTATGGCTTCAAAAACTTGTCAACTACTGCTTTAGTAGAACTAAAGTTGCATAAAACTAAGTAGCATTTAATTCTTCTGGCTATTTGATATAATAGAAGATATTTAGGATATAGATTTGGGGGACCTGGATTTGATTTCTGGCTTTTCCATTTATTAACCTTTGAGGCGAGCAGAAGTAATGCAGCTTAGATTAGGAGTAGGCCTTCTTACTTGGTAAGATTATCAGGCCACCTGGATACAACCAATTAGCTTTTGCTTAACACTGACCGCTGTTTGCCAATTAGGCACTTAATACTGACCGCTGTTTGCCAATTAGGAAATTAGGAACGGGGCGGAAACCCCCAGGAAAGTCCCACGCGCGCGAAAGTTTTGACCAATGAAATTGCTTTGCAAACGTGTAACCAATCCGCTTCTCACCCTATAAATTTGTGTAACAGCTTGAGCTTGGGGCTCTCTGACCTGCACCACTGCGTTGGATGAGGCAGAGGGCCCTGGCTCGAGTCAGTAATAAACTTCCCCCTTTTGCCAGTTGCATTGTCTTGGAGGCCTTCTCTCTTCCTGCTCGGGGATTCGGACATCGGGCATAACAAACCGTGTGCAGAAAACTTGTCTCAGTTTGCCTGTCAAATGGCCTAAAGTAAATTTCCTTAGCATCCAAAGGAAAAATGCACATGAAAGTGTTTTGCAAAGGTTTGTTGCTGCTATTTTAGTTATTATTTATTATTTTAAGCTGTATTTCAGTCAAAGTTCTGAAATAGATGGAAATAGGCAACACAGTCAAAAGGATTAACTGGAGATTAAAAGGAGATAATTTTATTAACAGAATATTTACAAAGATATGGGCAGGGCTAAGGGAACCAGTAAGGGAGAAACACCCTACAACTAGCAAACATAGGAAACCATTACCTTCCCCAAACCTGAAAGAGCAGAGAGAAGGAAGAGATGCTGAAACGCAATGAGAACTAAAGCTATCAGAAGGGCTGTCGGATAGAACCTATGGCTTTAAGTACTGAAATATAAACATTGGCAAACATAACTAAGCAAAAAGAGATGAAGGATAAAGACCCTAAACTCTACCTTTTCACTGCAGTTTCTTGATGGAGCTTCCTGTTGGCCAAACCCAACTGGAATCTAGAGGTCAAGGAACCCTGATGAGGCATTTCTTAGAGGTCAGCCACCTGGGTCAAAGACATAGATAGGGAAGTGTGAAGAGAGGGTCTGAAGGGAGAAATGAAAAATATCTGGTACAGCTTCCCTTTCACCTTAATTGGTATATCTTATTTAAGAGCATCAAATGCTTCAGTATTTCATTTAGTTTCTAATTAATTAGAATTTATTGATTGTAGAAAATATTTAAATATGAATTCAGTGAGAAATGTCAGTTATGTTGCCCTATTTTATGATCTATATATGTGGTCTTAAAGAGTACTCTATAAACATTCTTCAATGTCCTGTGGAATTCCATTTTGGGTGATTAAGATCATCTCTCACGGTGCTTATGAAAGGGTAAACTGTATAATTTCCTGTAGTGATATTTCTTTAATGGCAGAAAGTGACAAGGAACCAAAGAGCCTCTTGATGAGGGTGAAAGAGGAGAGTGAAAAAGCTGGCTTAAAACTCAACATTCAAAAAACTAAGATTATGGCATTCAGTCCCATCACTTCATGGAAAATATAAGGGAAAAAAGTGGAAGCAGTGACAGATTTTTTTTTCTTGGGTTCCAAAATCACTATGGATTGTGATTACAGCCATGAAATTAAAAGATGCTGGCTCCTTGGAAGGAAAGCTATGATAAGTCTAGAGGGCATATTAAAAAGCCAAGATAGAACTTTGCTCACAAAGGTCTGTATAGTCAAAGCTATGGTTTTTCCAGTAGTTATGTATGGATGTGAGTTGGACCATAAAGAAGACTGAGTGCCAAAGAACTGATGCTTTTGAAATGTGGTACTCGATAAGACTCTTGAGAGTCTTGGACTGCAAGGAGTTCAAACCAGTCAATCCTAAAGGAAATCAACCGTGAATATTCATTGGAAGGATTGATGCTAAAGCTGAAGCTCAAATACTGATGGAGATTGGCCACCTGATGTGAAGAGATGACTCACTGGAAAAGATGCTGATGCTGGGAAAGATTGAAGGCAAAAGGAGAAAAGGCCAGCGGAGGATGAGATGGTTAGATAGCATCACCAACTCAATGGACCTGAGTTTGAGCAAACTCAAGGAGATGGTGAAGGACAGGGAAGCCTAGCGTGCTGCTGTCCATGCTGTTGCAAAGAGTTGGACATGACTTGTGACTGAACAACAATAGCAACAAATGCTGTGTAATTTTCTACAGCAATATTTTCAGTTACACTTTAAATTGAGTATTTCAAATAAGGATTTAATTTAGGTTTAATGAGGGAGTTATTATATGTTAATTAAATATAAACTGATTATTATGAATATTTATTGGAGCATAGCAATCTTTTTTATTAAGATGAATATCTCTTAAACAATCAAAGCTAAGTAAATATGCTACTAATAATGAGTTTTAAACTAACATTCGATAGAAAGAATATATCTAAAGGCAATGCATTGAGTATAATGTGGTTATTACCAATTAAATATCAATGGATTCTTGAGAACATGGTTATTGAACTTCAACTCATAGATCTTAATAACCTGCTAGTTGCGCCTAAATAAACCTCCATAAGTCGGCTACTATTTAATTAGCAGAAGTATTTATAACATGGCATTTACATTAGCATATTTATAATCAAATAAATAATATAATAACCATTTTATTAAATCTAAATTAAGTCTTTGCCAGAGGCACTTAAGGAGTAGTGAAACTACATTGACTCTGTGGTCTTTATTATATGGTTTTTAGACTTCAGTAATATATTAAACAATACCTTAATATATGATTCATTATCTAGGGATATTATGAAGTTCCACATACTCTATTTGGTATAAAAATATTTAGATTAAACTGGATAAGATAATTCTCTAAGTCTCTTACTTGATCCTTTATAACAAGGCACAAATATGGGATACAAACAAACTATGCCACTCTAGTTGATCATGGTAATTGTTGCTAAAGAAATTTAACCAATATGAGGAGTTGGCAGTGCTGGCATTGTGGCACGTGAGGTTTCCATAAACGTTTCTGTAATCAGGAGTTTGGATGCCAAGTTGCACCCAAGAAGAGAAGCCCTGAGCAGAAGTTGTGTACGGTTAGCTGTATGTGCACAAAAATAACACAGATTATCACTCCACAGATGAATTGGTAGTTGTGTTGCACAGTTAAAAATGGAGCATAATTTCCTCTCAAGAGTGAGAAATAAATCCCAAACTAATTTTATTTCAATATTGAAATATCATAATTAAGTGTCTTTTCACACAAAGAAGCCAAAGATGCAAAGAGAGCATTAGAGTCAGGTTCGTCTCTTCTGAGGAGTCTGGTTAGCTTTTCTATCATTCTTGCTTGAGGTGAAGGGCTTGTTTCAGGAAAACTGTTTATTTTTTCCAGGAATAAAAATCTTCAAAGACATTTATTTCAACATAAACACTAGGAAATAGTGCTTTGAGGATGCTAACAATGTGATATTGATTTGTGGAGGTGTGTTTATATTGACCAAAGAAATCAGGAAAAGGCTACTAATAAGTGGGTCCAAAATGCAGATGAAGAACTGCATACTCTGGTACTAGTGAAACTTGCACATGCCCATGTTCCTTGTCCTAAGGCTATTGTGAAGTGAAGGAAACATGGATGACGATGGTAGTGATGATGATAATAAAGAGGAAAAAGTAGAAGGAGAAGAAGAAAGTGGGGGGGGGGGGGAAGAGAGGAAGGGAGGATGAGGAGAAAAAAGAAAAAAGACTACGATGAAGAAGGCAATAGTGGTTTTCATTTATTACAATTATGGGATGCAAGGGAGACTTTCTGCCTGCTAGGCAGTATTCTAATAATCTTTATGTAGATGATCATATTTAATAACTCAATCTTTTCCCATCAGATATTAAGAATATCTCTTTCTTTCACTCAGTAATGATCTTCCAAGATCAATGGGCATCATATGATCCTTTGAAAATCACCATGCCTTTACCGATTTTGTGTGCAAGTCATTTTACAAGGAGAAGGTACAAAGAGAGACAGGAGTGGACTAGGAGAAGCCACGGTCTGGAAATCTGCTGTCTTGCTTTCTCATCTCCACAGCTAACTAGCTATACAACCCACCAGATTCCTCATATATGAGATATGGGGTTTAGATCTCAGGATTTCAAAATCTCCTCGAGTGCTGGGTTTTCATCCTTGTGGACACCAGGGTTTCAGTTGACCACATTTATTGTTAGAAATTGGAATATAGAATGCCTTTAGAAATGTTAGTCTAGCCATGTGTTGTCATTGTTCTGATGGAAGCTAGTTATATATAGTCTTGTTTTTCAGTAACATTAAAACTTAATCTTTATGCATGTCCTGAAAGGAGAAATAAAGATGATTGTTATTGAGTATGTTCACTGACTGTCTCAGAAGGGTTTAATTACTTTCCATTCCATGTATACTGAAGGGAAAACTATCAGGATAAGGAAAGCTCAGCATTTTGAAGGAGGCTGAAATGTAGCAATCACGCCATTCTACTTTTATATACCATATTTCTCTCCAAGATCTATTGATAGAATTTTTCAAAATTTAGCTCCTGCAGAAAGAGGAATTTTGATTCTTTGGTTCAGTATTATAGATACGAAAATTTCCACTTTATCTCTGCTAATGATTTGCTGAAACAGAGTTCTTTAGGAAGGCAGGTTGACCAAGCATACTTTCTTAGGTAGTTAAGTCACTTGGATCAAGTTCCCAGTGTCAGGATTGCTTCTTTATGTACAGAGGCTAGAAAAATCAGTGAAAAGAAAGCCACAAGATCCTGACTACCCCAAACCGGATGTTTTAATTCCAGACTACATGCCTAAGGGGATTTAGGGGAGAAAGAGACAGCTTAGGTGGGGTCTTACTGAGAAATAGGGAAAGCAGACTGGAACCAATGTCTACCTTGAAATCGGCTTTTGCATTTTTTCTTTCCATATCTCTGTTAATAACTTCTTTAAGAGACTCTTCCAGTAACACTGTAATTGAATTACAGTTTCATCTATGAGACAATAGATAAAATAGCTTTATCAGTTTATCTCATTCAGAAGCCAGTTTAGAGATTTAACATATGTTAATTACACTGGTATGTCTCTTCAGCTGCTTTTCTTTCTGGTACTGATTAGGTATGTTTCTTCAAAATTACAAATCATGAATGAGGTTTATTTTGCCATTTAACCCCATTTTTAGCTTGGTATTTTCCTAAGTTTAAGATGAAATTTGAGGGAGCCATTGAATGAGGAAATCCAAGCTATCATTTAATTTTTAAACCATATATGCTAATATAATGTTTCTTTAGCTACTATTTCAGTCATATAAAAGTATCTAAAGTTACCTACTGTTTAAAAAATTTGCTCAACTTGAGTTTGTTTGTACCTATCATGGTTTAAATGTCCAGGCAATTTTTGCTTGTAGTTTTTGTCTATTTGTTTTCGTGGATTGCATGGAATCTTCTGGAACCATCTTGGAAGTCAAACATAAAAAATAGATGTAAAAAACAGTCTCATCTAATTCCCAAATAAAACAGGACACTGCATTTTCTTAGAGGTTGGTCAACAACAACACACTCATTTTAAGTGTAAAGCTTCTCTTGATCTCAACAACTTTTATTGCCTGTATTCCAAATATGTGATATTAAATGACTTGATCAGTTTGTCTGGCAAAAAGCAGATAAACCTCTCTTTAAGTGGTGAAGATGAACCTACTTTGAAAACACATTTAGAAATCAACTCACAAGATCAAGGTTATTCCAATGTAGCTTGAATATAGGAAACAGATAAAGAGAGACTTGAGGAGCAGAGACAAGAAATCTCTTGGAGTGATTGAGAAGAAAATTAAAACACCCAAAGTAAAGCACAATCTTGTGTTACTTGACTTTGCTTTTGTTACAACAGTTTTTTCTTAAAACTATTGCATCCAGATTTCCTTATTTTTCCTAACATAGTCTTTCTAGGGTGCATGTTTTACCCATAGCTTTTGTATTTCTCCTGAGGCTATCAATTATTTTACACTTCCTCTTTTTATTTTTTTTTTCTGGAGTGAGAACACATTTTGATTAACCTCTCTTAACCCATTCAGATCTTGTCTCTTCTGTTGGTCTTACTGTGATTTAATTCTTCTTGCCTATGTCCACTTGGATTATGGATACTTTCTTCCATTTCCTATAAGCCAGCCCTTTCATTTTACACCTATGAATCATTCACATGCAAGGCTGAGAAGAGATTTATAAGATCTTAATGCAATAACTCAAAAGGTGTACTGCTATCAGATAGCTGATTTTCAAGGGAATAACAAACAAGTTCACCTCATTATAAAATAAACCAAGATAAATATAGGTTTAATCTTGACTTTAAACCCTTTGTTTTCTTGTCACTTTCAAGATTATTTTAAGGTTAGTTCAGTGGTTACTGTAATTTAGAGAGAATATTTGGGTGTCATATTTACTTCAATGTTTGAATTTAATTATGCAACTTTCCAAATGCATAGGATTTGTTTATTTTATAAAAAACAAGTGGTGGCAGCCCCAGTTTCAACTCTTTCAAGTAATTTCTTCCTAGGACATTATAGCTGGATTCACTGAACTGGAATCCATGCACTGAAGCAGGTTGAATATAAAGTTCAATATCCCTCCTATAGTGGAGCTTAGAATTTAGGCACTCATCCAGAAAGAATCAGGTTCATGCAAGGGTCAGGTGACCTCTACAAGGACACTGTTCCATATGCTGTATCTCTGCAGATCATTATTTATGTGTTCTTCAGTTTCCCCATATCCATTACCAAACTTAGCCTAAATCACCATTGCTTAAACTATGGTTACATTTTTATTCACTTGTATATTGTTTAACCAATTACTCAGATGCTAATTTTGAGGTTGCCAAGATCTGGTCTGTCTTTTTTCCCACCATATCCCCAATGCCAAGAAAAATAAATGACCTGTGTTAGGCACAATCTATATATTGGATGAACTCAACATATATTTGTTGCATTTCCCTTTAAAAACCAAATTAAAAATATTATCCAAACAAAGTTATCTCCTTCCACTTCAGACTTATAATCTCTGTCACTCTGTTTTCTCTACACTTTCACTTCCTTAAGTACTAAAGCTGTAGCATAAGTCTGAACCAACCTCTTTGCTCTTTTTACATTCTGCAACACGCTTTGTCCTCTTTCTACTTCCTATTTGTCATCTTTAACCCATTTTTAACTTAGATCTACCTTTCCTCATCTTATTAGTAAGGCAAACATTTCTTAAATGTTTACCCATTGAAATGTAATTCTGTGATGTTATGTTTAATATGCTTCTCGCTCTTACTTCAGTGTTTGTTCCTGGAAGTCAGAGACCATTTTGCTCACTGCTATATTTCTAGACCCAGTAGGTGCTCAATAGCCATCCATCGAAGGCTGAATGAATATTCTCAGATTCACCTCATGCCATCCATCATGTTGTCCCAGTGCATCGAGCCAAGATTTTACCTTAACCTCTGCTTCTAGGTTTAGAGTTGTGTGACCTTGTATTTACTAGTTTTCCTCATGGAGTCAAAAGCTTTATTCCACACCCAGAAAAATGAATGAGCTTCTGTTCCCTGAGGATATATCTTTAGCATAAGGAAAACACACCTACTTGACCTCTGTACTCTATCCACTTAATCAGAAATCCCCATGGCTAACTCAATTTGAGTGGTGTCTGATGTGAATATGACTCTTATTCTTCCAAAACAGATCTTGTGGCTGTAACTCAGCCATCATGGCACTTGCTCAAGCCTCTGGTAATAATACGCAGAGCAGAAAGGACTTTCTCGGAGAACTCATTATTTCTCCAACATGGCTGTGCATTTGAATCAACTAAGGAATGTTTGAAGTGTACAAATTCTGGTTTTACCAAAGTATTAAGTTTTTCAAGGGTAAGGCTCAGGAATTTAGAGTTTTAAAAATGTCAGCTGGTGATTTTGATATACAGCCAGACTTGGAAATCACTGATCTTTATTTTTATTTTCTACCTGAAGGACCACTCTTATAAATCCTGAAATAGAAAAATTACATTTCCCCATGGCTTAAGAAAAAAATAATAAAATAGGGTTTAATTTTTCATGAGGACAGATAAAAAGTACATGTGAAATAAAATTCAATCAAGATATCCTAGGAAATGAACCAAAACTCAAACAGTTAAGGGACATGGATACCCTCCATTTTTCCCAAGGATAAAAACCAAAGTTTTCAGTGCCTTCTCTGTTCCAACTCATTTGTTCATTCATTCACTAACAATTATTTATTGAGTGCCTACTACTGACCAGACACTAGTCTAGATTTTAGGAACATAAGGATGAGCAAAATACAAAGTTCTTGGTCTTACAGAGCTTACAAGTGGAGACAAGGGATTAATACATGAGTAAACACACAAAGGATGACTTTTTCTTGAAATATTAAGTTCTTTGAAGAAGAATAAAGCAAGATGAAAGGATAGAGTGATGTTATTTTGTCTGTGGTGATCAGGGAAGAAATACTCTCTAAAAAATGTGGTATTGAGTTGAGAGTCTTGAATAAGATAAAGAAGAGAGATGGGTAGTAGATAGTTGAGAAAGTGTGGCAGGTGGGAGTGACCTCAGAGGGCCTGAGGCAGCAGTGTACTGGGTACCTTCATTGAGCAACAACACTAGTAAGTCATTTATCCTTCTTAGTTTTCATTTTCCTTCACTTTCCCAATGAGAGTGAAAACTTCATTTTGCCAGTGTTTAAGAGCAATGCATGTGTGTTGCATTAGCAATGTACATAAAAATACTTTGTCAAGGATATTGAATGCAGTTCTCTGTGCTATACAGTAGGACCTTGTGTTTATTCTTTCTATATATAAAAGCTTACATCTGCTAATCCCAGCCTCCCCTCCCCCAAACCTCTACCTGTTGACAACTGCCAGTATGTGCTCTATGTTCTTGATTCGGTTTCTATTTCATAGATAGGTTCATTTATATCATATTTTAGATTTTATATATAAGTGATATCAAATGGTGCTTGTCTTTTCCTATAAATAATAATAGAGAAGAATATTAAAAAAATGTGTATGTATGTATATATAATTGACTCACTTTTCTGTACAGTCGTAATTAATACAATATTATAAATCAGCTATATATACCTCAATAAATAAAATAAAATTAAAAATACTTCATCAAATCAGAAGCACTATGCAAAGGGAGTCTATCAAGTATTAATAAGCTGATGGTGATTAATGTTCCCTTTACATAGAAATAAAAGCACAATTTTGGATATAATAGAGCAAGAAAGAACCTCAAGAAATCTTTTTACTTTCTTTAGGCTTTAAAGTTAGAATGGTATTATTAACCCATTTTCCAGGTCACATAGTTTCATCAAGGAAAGATTAAGTGACTTGCTTGAGGTGACAGTGATAGTTAGGACTGGAAGAGGTCTGACAACTTAGTTCTCTGCTTTGTAAGCCACTGCTCTTTCTACTAGATTCTTTTTCGATACCATTTGATTCAGTCATTTTTGGCTAAATACTTTCTAATGTGTTTAAACATCAAACTCCGGTGAAGAAAATGCAATCCAGTCTTTCCACAAACACTGTCCAGACTCAAAAGAGGAGACAGAGAGCCTTCTGGTACCATTGTTAAGGTCATAAATATATCTCTTGCCGAATTAGCACTGGGACTGCAATCCTTGACTTCAGAAAATGGCTTCTGCAGCCGGGCCTTCCATCACTGTGAAGTGACATATATCATCACCCAATATGGATTGGCCAACATAAAAATGCCCCTATGCACACAAATATTGAGACATTTTACTGAGAAATGGAGCTTGAGAAATTGCCCAATGTCTTCCTTCCTCCAACCCCCACTAAAACCACCTCGCCTGCCACCTCCGCCCCTCCCCGCTCTCCCCGGGAAATGGATATACATGACATAGTCAGAAGCTGTGGTTTAGGAGAACTCCATTGGCTTGAAACTAGGAGAGCTGACTGCATGATCTGGGGAGGGCTTGCAGCTGGCATTGAAATCCCTGCAGGGAAAGGACCTAGAGGACAGATATCACATTGGCTTATCCTGTACAGAGCTTCATTGAGCGAATCACCCAGAAAGGGTAGCATAATAATGCAATCTCTTTGTGCAAGAACTGGTCAATTTGGAAAGCTGTCTTAACTCACACTGGCCACTTCGGGACCTTTGAGTAAATTATTGCCTCACTGGGAGAAGCTGGCTTATTAGACTGCCACATATATAGCAATGATATCTTTATATTTCCATTCCCAGGAATGTTTGATAGATATTAATGGACTCTATTAAAGACTGGAAGCAGAAAGGATGTCTATTAGGAAGATAGCCCTTTATTTTATTTCTACTAGCTATGCTTTCAATCCCTCAACTGTGCAAGGGGAACAAACACATTCACTGAATGCCTACTATGTGCTGGCAATAGTTGCATACAGTTTTCACCTAATTTTCCCAATATCCCTGTTTTAGAAATTAGGGCATTAAGGCTCTGACTTAGACTTCTCCAGAGAAACAGAACCAATATGTACATGTATGTATAGAAAACAATTTATTGTGAGACATGGTATTATGCAGTTACAGAGGCTGACAAATTCCAAGATCTGTAGTCAGCAAGTTAGAGACCCAGAAGAGAAGAAGATGTGCTTTCAGTTTGATTCTGAAGTCTGGGAACTAGAAGTTCTGTGCATGCATGCTCAATTGTGTTCGACTCTTTGTGACCCCATGGGATTTTCCAGGCAAGAACACTGGAGCGGGTTGCCATTTTCTCTTTAAGGGGATCTTCCCAACCCAGGGATTGAACCTGCATCTTCTAGAGTCTCCTGCATTGGTAGGAGGATTCATTATCACTGAGCCACCTGGGTCTAGAAGAGTTTTGGTATATACTCCAGTCTGAAAGTCACCAGGCATGAGAAGCGAGAAGAACCCTTGTTTTAGTTAGAAAACCCAAAGGCTAGAAAAGACCCATGTCCCAGCTCTAGAGTCAGACAGGAGTTCCTATTTACTTATCTTTTTCTCCTATCCAGGTCTTCAATTGATTGGATGGGCCCTACCCAACATTCAGGGTGAAAACCTACTTTACTCAGACTACCCAGCCAAATGTTAATCTTCCCTGATGGCCTAGTGTTAAAGAATCCACCTTCCAAGCTGGAGACTCTGGTTTGATCCCTGGTTCAGGAAGATCTGGAGAAGGAAATAGCAACCCACTTCTGTAATCTTAGCTGGGAAATCCCATGGCCAGAGAAACCTGGTGGGCTACAGTCCATAGGTGGCAAAAGAGTTAGATCTAACTTAGTGACCGGAAACAACAACTCATTCAGAAACACCCTTGCAGACACACCCAGAACAATGTTTGATCAAACGTCTTGGCATGTGGTCCAGCCAAGTTGACACAGGAAACTAAACAGGTTCAGAGGGACAGAAACTTGCTAGAAGCCACATAGACATGGATGAGCATATTTCTATGTTTGGAAGCTTGACTCTTTCCCTTGTACCTCACTGCCCCTTACCACTTCCTAACTTGTCCCTCTCTATGGAACAATGCATATTTTAGTAGTGTGATTTTTGTTTTCTAAAGACTTCATTAACTACCCATTCAACTTGAGGACAGGCCCCTGCTACCGTGCAACATCCAAATTCCAACTCATTTAAACTTGTCATTGTCAATTGTGTATTTATGATCAATTTGTATATATGTGACTATGACTCATAAAATATATCCTCTTTGAGTTTCCCTAGAATGAATGGGTCATACTTTTCCTTGGAATCCTGGCTGATATTTCATGGAATTCTTAAATTAAACCTATCAGGAATATACCACTATTGCCCCATTCACAAATGACGAAAACAGTTGGGCTTTAGCAATCTGCAGAAGATCACAAATCTTGTGAGTAGAATAGCTGGGATTGGAACATGGGAAGTCTAGCTTTTGAAATCATGTTCTTAACCAGATTATAAAACTTTAATTAAAAAAATTCCTTGTTCCAAATGAACACTCTACCTAGAACAATAGCTCAGTTTAGGTCCCCTTTTCTTCTAAAACATTCTCATTTTATTTGACCCCTATTATTTTGTGATCCTTATCCTTCAAATTTATTGAAGATCATCCTTAAATCTTATGCTTGTATATTTGTTCTACAGTCACAGAAAGCATACTTGTTGGGGGCAGAGATCACATGTTCCCTTTTCAATTTTCAGCAAGTAGTTCAGTCCTGGGAACATGAAACATTCTTAATAAAAAATTGCTGATTGATTTAGGTTCACTTACATAGAGTAACTCAACCAAAAATATCTTCTTGAATATGTCAGAATACGAAAGGAAGTAGGCTGATAATGTTAAGTGGCAAAATCATGGGTCTGGAGGCAATTCTTCTTTTCCAGCTTGTGACTTTGGATGAGCCACTTACCTTTTTTGTTTGTCAGTTATTTCCATGAAGGCAATCACCATCTTGTGCCCTTTGCATCTAGCTTGGACCTCGGCATCTATTGGACACTTGAAAAATACATGTTAAATGGATGAATAATTGCATTTTTTAAAAAAATAAACTTTGTTTTTTAAGATAATTTTAGATTTACAGAAAAATTAAGATAGCACAAAGAGTTCTTACATATTCCATACTTAGTTTCCCTTATTATTAACCTCTTACATTAGCATGGTACATTTGTTACAGTTAATGAACCAATACATTATTGGTTCCACACTTTATTAAAAATCCATGCTTTATTCAGATTTCCTTATGTCCTTTGTAGTTTTTTTCTTGGTTCCAGGTCCTTATCCAGGAAACCACATTACATTTTATTGTCATGTTTCAGACTTTCTTTGTTCTTGATGCCCTTGACAGTTTTGAGTAGTACTCATTAGATGTTTTGTAGAATGTTCCCCTATTGGGATTTGTCTGATGTTTTCTCATGATTATCCTGGGATTGTGGGTATTTTCATCACATCATATCAAGGGTACATATTATCAAAATAACTTATCACTATTGTTATTGACTTTGATCACTGTTGTTGAGGTAATGAGTGTCAAGTTTTTCCACTGCAAAATTAAAGAATGTCACTATGCTCAATCTGCAATTAAGGAATGACGATTATACACCACCTTCTTGAGGATAAAGTATCTATGTAAAGGATTTGAAATTCTTCTATATGGGGGATTTCTCTCTTCTTCCTCATTTACTCATTCATTTTGATCAGCATGAACTCATGGATATTTATTTTATATTTTTCTTTATAATCAAATACTATTTGACTTTATTGCTCAAATTGTTCCAACTTTGACCATTGGAAGCATTTTTGATTGGCTTTTGTGTCTGTTTGACATACTCTGTCATTGTGGTTTGATTTTTTTTTCCTCTAAAATATCCTTACTTTCTGGCACTACAAGATGCTCCAGGCTAAATTTGTTTATTTCCTATCTCATTTTTAGAATCTCCAAGAGCCATGGTTTCTTTGGTCAGAAATGGTATTAGAAACCAAGATTTTGGCATAAGGCATATTCAATAAGTATGTCTTTAATGGGGGGAAAGGAATAGTAAATATTTCCCAAAAAAGGGTCTCATGCCACAAAAAATACCAAAGTGACTGGTGATACCTCAAAGGTGTTGTCCATTGGATGACAAGGAGGAACTGTTTATGTCTTTATTACTGTCTTCTAATCCTTCAGGTTCAAGGAGAAAATCTCCATTTCATCCTGGTACTCTCAAACTTGGGAATTTATTTTCCTGACACAGTAAATGAACTTGAGGGACTAAGCTTCAGTCAAACAAAAACATTGAACTATAATTTAATAATATTGTTTTATTTTGGTTATATTCATTTGTATTATCACCTTCAGTTATGACAGATTCAACTAGTTTTCTCTGTCATAGCAATATATACTTTCCTCTTCAAATGTATTAAGTAAAAACTGTAAGCAAATTTACAGAAAGAATAATAGCATGTCAATGGTTGGTATAATGTGGAGAAAGTGATGAGTGAATGATTGAGTTTGGAAAAACTGGAAGGAATAATCTCTTGCAGCTCTAGAATTTATTTTATATTAACTAATATCTACCATCTTACCCCCATAGTTGTGTGGAATTCTTGGGATTATTTGGAAATCTGAATCATAGAAACAAAGCAAGAACACTGCTGAGAACATGAAAATCCACACAGTGATTTTCTTGTGGCTATTCTTAGCCCCAGAGCAGATCTAACAGCCAGGCATTGGCATGTGGTCAGGTGAAAAATGCTTGGGTAGTGCCTCAGGAGAGCTATGGCAGTGAGATCAGAGAACTACAAACCAAGGGGAAAGTTGATTTTAATAGCATCAATGGATAGTTTCAAAATGTTCATGAAAAATGAAAATATAAAGCAAATAATTGTGACAAGCATATTGTCTAATTAAGATGAATGGGACATTCTTCTTATGCATTTTTAATCTGTTAAATAAACAGCATATTAATAAGGCTTAATTGTATCACCATCTACTTAAAGTGACTTTCTAAAATAAAGTTTATTTTCATTTAACATATGCTTTTTGGTGTGTTTTTGTAGCACTTTTACAAGCATCTTACACAAATAACATCTTGAAATAAATCTCTTGAGTGTGATCTTCATCTTGATCAGAATTTCTTCTTTTGAATTTCTTGGACAATTCAGGACTCAAAATTTCTGAAATATGTGTCCTTTCAGTCATTATGCTTGAGTATTGCAGAAATGGCCATCTTATCTTTGATTGTGTTTCTTCATGATTCTTTACTTCTATTTTTCACTCCACACATAGAGGGACAGCATATTCTGCTGATTCTTAGAAAGAGCTCCCAATCCGTCCCCCACCCTTTACATATTTGAATGATGGCCACAGTTTTCTTGACTTTCCTTCAAAAGGTAGAGTTGATATTCTTTCCCTTTGAATCTGGGCTGGATGTAACTTCTTGGACCAGTGGAATACAATAGACTCATGAGCCTCAGAGGGCTGGCAGCTTCTATCTTCATCTTTTGGAGCCCTGACACACCAATAAAATGTTTGATGATTCTTCTGGAAAAACAACATGGAGACGCTCTGAGACTACAGAAGGACAGGAACACAGTGCAGTGAAGAGGATGGTGATGACACAGCCTTTTCATATGCCAGGAACAGTTTGAAGTCATTCACAATTTTTAATAACCCCATGAGGCCATCTTAGTACTTCCATTTTATTAGCAGGGACACTGAGGCACAGAAAGGTTGTATACATCACTCAAGATCACACAACAGTGAAATGCAGGAGCCAGAATTTGGACTCTGGAGGTCTAGCTCCTGGATCTGTGCTCTTTGTTGCCACACTGCACTGAAGTTACTGTTCAAATTGCTAAGGTAGCATTTTATATTGCAATAAAGTAATCTGTTATTGTGTTTGAGTAGACTGTGAGCTTCTACAGTCAGAGACCATGTTAGTCATTTTTATACCTTTGATAAAACACAAAGTCAGGCACATAGAAATTCAATAAATAATTTTCAATAGCTAAAGCAGGGTTGAATTTAGGTCCTAGAACTTTAAGTCCAGTTCTTTTTTTTTTTATCTATCACATTAGTCACCTTCATTTTATGTTGCTTTTCATCTTACTATTATAAATGAATTCTGGAAGTGCATCTGTTCTATTAGTTGAAATAGTAGCTAAGACATTTATTGAAGAAGACTACTAATTCATTTCAATTATTTCCTTTAATGTTACAATAATTATGATTCAAAAAGGAATGCTAATTTTATGGAAACTTGTTGTGCATGTTAAGATGTAGTCTAACCTCGTAGCATCTCCTTCAAGGTCTCACATTTCTTTTCTGGATTGTTCTTCACTCCTCTGTCTGAACTTATTGTCTCCATTATCAATTGCCTGTGATGTTTTGGTTCATAGTTCTTAGCTATCTTGGTTATAAGGGGCTTCCCTGGTAGCTCAGATGGTAAAGAATCTGTCTGCAATGCAGGAAACCCAGGTTCGACCCCTGCAATGGGAAGATCCCCTGGAGAAGGAAATGGCAACCCACTCCAGTATTCTTGCCTGAAAAACTCCATGGACAGAGGAGCCTGGTGAGCTCCATGGGGTCACTAAGAGTCAAACATGACTGAGTGACATACACACACTCCCCACACACACATTTTGGTTATAAAGTTCTTCTTTTCACCGACAACCCCCTTTTCCACTAGGGCATATTGATTCTTCTCCTTCTATATCATTAAATTTCTCTGGAAATACAAATTCTCCTAATACCAGTCATTATCATTGCCATTCCCCTTCTCCTCTTCATTATCATTCAGATATCAGCTGAGATTGGTCCCCTTCCCTTAACATGCACAAAAGTAAGTTTCAGATCATGAACAAAATAAATTTAACACTTATTCTATTCTAAAGCTTTTCATGTTCTTCTCTGATTCTGAGATCCTACTTTTTCTGAGTTATTTCAGTTTAGAGAGTATCTCATTTCTGGACTTTATTATCTTCAACTCTAATGCATGGACTGAGAAACAGAACTTAGCCATTTTCTATAGTTAAAAAAAAAGAATTAATCTATTTGGCTGTGCAGAGTCTTGCAGCATGCACTATCTTTTATTGGGGCACATGGCGTCTCTACTTGTAGAACCTGAGCGCTGGAGAGCATGAGTTCAGTAGTTGCTGTTTACAGGCTTAGTTGCTCCGTGGCATGTGGGATCTCAGTTCCTGGACTAGGGATAAAATCAGCATCCCCTGTTTTATAAGGTGGACTTGCAACCACTGGACCATCAAGGAAGTCCTCGTTTTCTATAATTTCTACTATAAAGGCTTACACCAGGATTTTGTGTGTGAAGCAGGCTTTCTAGTATACAGTTTGAGGGATTTACACTCAAGTCAAAGTGACAAGTATAACTTCAATTGAGGCTTCTGATGTGCATGATATGATCTTTAGCCACATTCCTTTCATCCATCTTTTCCTTTCTCTGTTTGACTATCCCTCCCAAACAACATTTTCATTTGATTCTGGCCCCGGCACCAGAATTCTTTTTAATTTTAGTTACCTCTCTTATTAACTTGGTTTCTCTCAGCATATAACTCACCTTCTTCCAACTAGCAACCTCTCAAAATATTTTCTCTGCATAGCTTCACATCTACCTTAAGAGACATTCCTATGTTGGTTATTAAGATATTTCATTTAGGTTTTCTACAGTAATATATTTTTTCTTATATTTAGATAATCATTTTGTAGATCTTTAAAGTGCTTTCATACTATTCTTATGAGATAAGAAAAATAAGCTCAAATGCCTTCAACATGCTAATAACATAGATAAGCACTTGTTTCCATGTTTAAAATACAAAGTTTGAATTTGATAAGGCTTAAAATCCACTCCATATATTTCTGTTGAAATGGAGTCTTAAAGTTGAATGGGCATTCAGGGATCATCTAATTTTTAGGAAGATAAGATATTATGATCTCTACTTTACAAATGAGATTCTTGGTGCCTGGAGAATTTCAACGGTTTGCAGAAAGAGAGAAGAAATGGTGAAACGTGACCATAAAACTTGTTGTCTTCTACTTTGGGGGCAACACTGTTCTTACATCTTCACCAAAAGTCTCTGTTTGGTGCAAAGTGTGGGATGAGACAGTAGAAAAGCCACTGAGCATGCATATGGTGCCCAGATGTAGATTGTTGGGGGAAAAGATGCATTGGAGAAGGTTTAGGAATGAATCCAAGGATGTAAGTTGTTCATTTAAGTGTAGATGCAGCATAGGAAGTATCTATGAAAATAAGGATCTGTGGACATGCATTATTAATATCTTATTTGACTTCCTGCTTCTTTTGCTTTGCTGCCAGCATCTTTGGGTGGTTAAAGTTACAACAGAAAGATGGAAAGTCATGCTTTCCTATTAAGATACCAGATCTTATAAAGACAGGCAGCTAAATGTTTCACCAAGAGATACAATCACCTCCATCAACATATATTTATTCATTGATGATTTTTTTTTTTTATTTCTGCAAAGGACTAGGTCAACAAGTTTAGTTTATCAAAGGGAATTCCATTTCCTCATTGACTTTAAACAATGAAGACCTTGAAACATTCAGTCAATACACATCTCGGAAAAGAACAAAGGAAGCATTTGAAAGGAGGATTAGTAAATTACCTGCCTTCAAAATTCAAATAAAACTGCACAAAAGCAGTTCTCTATATTTGCTGGTAATTCAACAAAGAAAGCCAAATGAAGCCCATAGATCCAGGTTATGTAGAAATGTTCAGCAAGCTGAAGGTTACACGGGATGGATGTTCAAATAAGGATCATTTTAATGAATACAATTACGAGATGGCTGATATGCAAAATGAATAATTTAGAAAATATGGTGGTTTATGTATGATCTATGCATAATTACAGTAACACACCATTTGGGATTATAAAAAATAACTGAACTGAAATTGTTCGTTGGAGTGCAGAGAAGTAAAAAAACTCACAATATTCTTTGAAACTTATTACATTATAAACATCCTCAGATATGTTATTTTTTTAAAAAATTCTTAGCCAACAAGAGAACACTACAGTTGAGGTCATTATGTGTTCAGTTGCATCTGGTTCTTTATAATCCCGTGGACTGTAGACTGCCAGGCTCCTTTGCCCATTGAATTTCCCTGGCAAGAATACTGGCTTCCTGATCCAGGGATCGAACCTGCATCTTCTACATGGGTAAGAGAATTCTTTACCACTGTGTCACCTGGGAAGCCGAGGTCATTATGACTCAGCAGCTAATTAGAGAACTTTTCTCACTTGTTCATAATTTCCTGTTCTATTTTTTGTTTTCCACTTTATTGGAACAAGTTTTAACATAGAGAAAAGATAAGAGATGGAAAAGAGATATAGAAAGAGGTATAGAAAAGAAGAGAAAGCCAATTATTTTCTCTCTCTTTTCTGGCCCCTCTGGAGTGATGGAGACTGTTAGAACAATGATCTTCAGGGGATGCACCTTAAACCAATTTAAGTAAAACAAAAATAAATATCTGAAGCCCAGAGGCAAACATCCATTTATAAGACAAACATCTTTATAAGAATTGTGCTAGGTTTCTGTTGAGGTAAGGGATTACTGAGAAAAAAGAAAACAAAAACAGAAAGTTTGTGAGAAGAATACAGGGATGTATTTGAAGCATGAACTTTATTTTGGCATGGAAACCAAATAATGGGTAACCATGGCCAGTTAACCTTTCTCTGGCTCAGTTGCTGTATCTTTTAAAAAGCAATAATAAAATCATTCTTTACCACCTCTGTTAGGATAAGCAGGTTTCTTGGATACCTGATGATACATAAATCACATTTCCTTTTTTTTATTATCATTATCTCTAGGAGTAGAAAGAGTAATGAATTGCAGGGCTTGTCATGATCTTATTAAATACGTTAAGATATTATTGGGTTACAAACAATAGAATTGGGATTATTTATAATATGACTTTGAAAGATGAGACCCGAAGAATGAAAAAAAGGCTTAGAGCTAGCTGCAAATCTAGCAGACAGTAGCAGGTTAGAAGGGAAAGCAAAACCCAGACCAGTGTTGGGTGGATACTGATGGGTTGTAAGGCAGGTAAGTCAGCCTGATACAGGCTGGGTAGGCTTAATTAAGGACTTTCCTCGTGGCTCAGATGGTAAAAAATCCAATCTGCCTGCTATACAGGAGACCTGAGTTTGATCCCTGGGTTGGGAAGATCTCTTGGAAAATGGAATGGCTACCTCCTCCAGTGTTCTTGCCTGGAGAATTCCATGGACGGAGGAACCTGGCGGACTACAGTCCATGGGGTTGCAAAGAGTCGGGCACGACTGAATGACTAACACACACAAACACACAGACAGAGGCTTAATTAGGGGCTTGAGAGCAGGAGTATACAGTGAGTAGTGAGGTTAGCAAACTGCGTTCATAATAAGGGTATCATTTGGGGATGGCAAGCAGACTGGCTAAAGACAAAAAAAGCCGCAGAACAGGGAAAGGGGAAGACGAAAAGCAAGAGCCACGTTTCAGACCCACATGACAGCCACTGCTTATTTTCTCATCTTCACAAGGTACTAATGTTGGTTATGTAATGGGTACTCAGATTTCTGCTGGATTCAACAAAAGAGAATCACATTACATTTCTGAAAGAGAAAGGATGCATTAATGGTTGCTATGGATTGGACTTACCCGCTTTATAAAATAACTTGTGCCTCAGAGAAAATGATCCCACTCAACACTTCTTTCTCTGAATTGCTCTCAAAGGCTTAGTGCAGAGCAGGAAACTGTTTTTATCTCCAAGGATCACTTTCACAAACTAAATGTCTCTTGAATTTGGACATTTCCAGCCAGAGCTTGGCTCCCATCATCTTTTATCTGTCTTATATTGCAGTGGCCTCTGAATGGGTGTCCTTGCTACATCTATTGTCCACATTGCCACCAGGGTTATCTTGCAAGAAAGTGTATCTGATCATGTCATTTTCTTGTTGAGAAACCTTTTCTCAAACATGGTCATTTTCTCCTTAGTCGCTCTTTGGCTTTAATCCTTCTCCAGGCCCTCTATTTCTCTTCCAGCATGCAAACCTGACTCTCCAGTCCTAATAAATGTCTTATCAGTGCCTCCAAATGCATGACTGTGTCTTTGAAGATGTATGTATTTTCTCTCCTTTTGTCATATAAACTCTTAATCATATTTCAAGTTTTTTATCTTCAAAGAAATCCTTTCTATGTATGCCAACATTTCCCCTTAACACATCCAGATAATTCTGAAACTTCCATAGGCTCTGGTACTCTTTCTTTTTAAGTACCTGTCCCACATTATATCAACTTATAAAAATGCACACAAATCCTACATTCAAAATAGTATTTTTTTCCACTGAAAATTTTTCTAAGGAATTTTTTAATGGGCTTCAAAATTATTTGGCAACACACATCTCAGTTAATTCAAAGTCGGCTACAGTTTTTCAGCAGTCATTGTGCGTACTCATAAATGTTTGTGAACCAAGAAAATCTAACTTATAAGTTGATTTAAAGTGTAATGAAATGTCTATGAATGCTGGATATCATTGTGAATGAAGCCAACATTATATTATGTTTACAGACTTCTGATTAAACCAATATGAATTTTGACTTGGCAGTTTACATTTTAGACCAGAAATTTGATTGTTAATTCAAGACTCAGACATTTTGGTCTTTGAAAAGCTCATGGCCTGAGCCATTGTGCATGTAGAGCCTAATGAGTAGAGTTTCTTATGTCATGTTGCTGGTTATTGCATGGCATTCTCTGTATGTTCTGTTAGATTTGAATTCCTCAAAGATTAATACTGTATCAGTATTATAGCTGATGCATAACAGCTATTGAATATACTTCATATACATTAACAGATATAGATGACCTAGATAGACACATACACATAGATATATAACATATGATATGTGATGTATGACGTGAACATGACACATGACTGAAGTCAGCCAGGCTAGTCTATTGCTGTCTATTGCAACTCAAGTGTTCTTGATTTCCAGACCCAGCTCCAGAACCCATGAGACATACTGTTTGCTCCCTCAGAAATTCCTCATCTGCTTCCCGTGTTGTATAGGTTATTTTCACTATGCCATTTGAAATTGTTTTTGATCAGTCAGTTGGTGCTTTAGAATGGGGCAGTGCACTCCATGGATTTGAACGGATTATTTTCTTTTTACATATTATTCCTTCAAGAATTGCATGAGAAGGCATACTTTGGTACATTCTACTTGATGAACAATGTATTTTTCCCTTTCTTCTTATCCTCATATATTGAAAACATTTTCAGAAAATTTTTCTGTAAGTACCACATGAAACTGATACATGGCACACGCATTCTCAGATTTATTTGCCTATTTCTTTTTTTTGCCTATTTCTATATAATTATCTATCACCATCCTGTAACCTTTTAGAGACTAGTGAAGTGTCAAAACTTTCCTATTAGATGATTAGCTTACATTGATATCTTATAGGGAGTTACAGGGAAATTTGTCAAATGCTCCCTGCTAATTATTAGTGAAGGCTAAGTGACAGAGTTCATACTTTGACGTCATGTTTGACAGTGAAAAGTAATTGCAAGTCCTCTAACACAGAAACTAATTGAGGTGCTATTTGCTTTTTCCTATAATTTAAATACGATGTCTATAATTTTATGTGGTTAGTGTGGATATCTTTGTCTATTAATAGGTAATGGGTATTGGTTCACATCTTAAATTAATAACTGAGCCAGGCTAAAAATTATTTGAGGCTGTATACTAACCCCACTTTTACCTGAAAGAAATAGGCAAAAATTTGAATAAAATAGAAAATTTAGTATAGATCTTGGTATATTTTTAGAATAGGTTGTGGACAGCTGAATTATAACTCTCATTAACAATCCTGGGATTTGAATATCTAAATTCCTTTAAATGGTCATCAAATGATCGTCAGACTTTCCCAGACTGTATTATTTAAGATATAACAAGCAGGACTGTTCATTTCCCAGCAAGTTAGCCAATTATGGACAGGCCTTGCCATGTTATTGACTGCTGCATTGCATTTATCAGAACACTCATCCTCCATTAAGTACAAAAAACAAAGATTAAATAACATTATGGTTCTGACACAAATGAACAAAAGAAATTTGAGATCAAAGTCAATGATCTGTACTTTTATGATTTGCTGGCATAGACAGAGTAAGTGAATAAGCTAGCTTAAATTGAAGACAGAATTTCTATTTTGATTTAGTGTTTCTGTCATGAATTATGGTTCTTTTCAAGGGGAAATTTAGGTGTATAAGTGCCATACTTTTATTTTGAAAAGACTTTAGACAATTCCCCATAAGAAATATGACTGTAGGGGGTATAGAATCCAAGACCCACGAGGGCAGGGACTAGGTTGGGTTTAAGCACTGAGGAATTAGGACTTCTCTGATAATGTTCTGTTTACACTCAGGCCTGAAGTTCACTCATTGTATGGTGGAGATTAGAACATTTCCAGGCTCAGGGTACCCAGGGAATATGTCTGTGAACAGGCGTCAGGGAGTCTTAATCATGTGAACATTCTATGACAGATTCTATAAATTTGTATATGGATACTTTTCTGAAATTAACGTTAATCCATAAAAGCATCCTAGGTTTGTTTCTGTTGATTAAATTTCTTGGTTACCTTTATTTTCCAAATCTTTAAATTTCAGAAAGGAAGAAATTCTAAATCTTATGTATTCTTATTTAAAAATATAATTTTCAAAATACGCTTTTGAATAAACACATATATTCTTACATTGAGTGATGGTTGGTATATAATTCATTAAGGAAAGCCTTCAGGCCTCACACTACTCACTGGCAGGTTATCGTCCATGGGGTTGCAACGAGTCAGACATGACTGAGAGACTAACATACGCTGATAACCACATTCTCAATTCTGTTCCAGATTTTCCTCTCTCCTAGTAAAAGTAAAGTATTAGTCATTCAGTTCTGTCCTACTCTTGTGACCCCATGGACTGCAGCACACTAGGCTTCCCTGTCCTTCACTCTCTCCCAAAATTTGCTCAAACTCTTGTTCATTGAGTCAGTGATTCCATCCAGCCATCTCATCCTCTGTTGTCCCCTTCATCTCTTGCCCTTAATTTATCCCAGCATCAGGGTCTTTCCCAATGAGTCGGCTCTTTGCATCAGATAGCCAAAGTATTGAAGCTTCAGCTTCAACATTAGTCCTTCCAGTGAATATTCACGGTTGATTTCCTTTAGAATTGACTGGTTTGATATCCTTGCAATTCATGGAACTCTTAAGAATCTTCTCCAGCACCACAGTTCAAAAGCATCAATTCTTCAGTGTTCAGCTTTTTTTATGGTCCAACTCTCACATCTGTATATGGCTGGAAAAACCATAGCTTTGACTATATGGACTTTTGTTGACAAAACGGTATCTCTGCTTTTTAATATACGGTCAAGGTTTGGCATAGTTTTTCTTCCAAGGAGAAGGCGTTTTTAAATTTCATGACTCCAGTCACACACCTGCAATGATTTTGGAACCCCAGAAAGTAAAATCTGTCACTGTTTCCACATGTTCCCCATCCATTTGTCATTAAGGGATGGGGCCAGATGACATGATCTTCGTTTTTTGAATGATGACTTTTGAGCCAGCTTTTTTCACTCTCCTCTTTCACCCTCATCTAAAGACTCTTTAGTTCCTCTTCACTTTCAGCCATTAGACTGGTATCATCTGCATGTCTGAGGTTGTTGACATTTCTCCTGGCAGTCTTGATTCCAGCTTGTGAATCATCCAGCCTAGCATTTTGCATGATGTACTCTGTATAGAAATTAAATAAACAGAGCGACAATATACAGCCTTGAAGTACTCCTTTCCCAATTTTGAATCAGTGCATTGTTCCATGTCCAGTTCTAACTGTGGCTTCTTGTCCTGCATACAGGCTTCTCAGGAGACAGGTAGGGTGGTTTGGTATTCCCATCTCTTTAAGAATTTTCCACAGTTTGTTGTGATCCATAAAGTCAAAGGCTTTAGCATAGTCAGTGAAGCAGAAGTAGACGAATTTTTGGAATCCCTTTTTTTTTTCTGTGATCCAATGGATGTTGGCAATTTGATCTCTGGGCTAAGATTTCATCCCTACTGGGCTAAGAGAGGGTTAAAGGTACATTGATTTTCAGATATGACCAGGGTCGATAAGGAAGACTTTCCCAGACTTCAGAACTGCTTAGGAACAGCACTGCTGTGTTCTTCAAGATCTCCTTTCTGAAGCAGAATGATCTTTGCTTTTATTGTAGTTTTTTGACAAATAAGTATCAGATAGATGGTGACCCACCGGTTTGTTTGTTTGTTTTCCAGTTCACAGGACTGTGAAATAAGTGAAGTCACGTGCATTTTTACAGACCAAGCTATCCAAGAACTCACCCCAGTGCTGTGACTGCATGAGGCCTTAAGAGTATATTCCAAAAATAGAGCTTGAATGAATTGTGTTTGTGGAAAGGAAGCCAGTATTCCTTGTGTAGATTGCAGTCAGTTCTATTGCTACTCCTGACGATTTGCTCCTCCCTTTCCTGTAAGATGATTATGTACCCTCATCCTCAGTTATTGTTCCTTGTGTAGAGTTCACAGCTTCCCACTGGTATGGGGAGTGGCCACCTGGTGTGTTTTGGCCAGGCAGCGTGAGCCAGCTTGATTTAGGCCACATCCCAGCAGAGGCTTTTAGAGCTTTCTTGAGTTTCCTCCAACTCTCTTACTCTTTTCCCTTCACCACAAGAATATATAGCCCAGCAAGAGGCTGCTTGTTCACCTGGATAATGAATCAGAAGACACATGCCATAGAGACACAGTAGCTGACCCATAGCCATCAACATGTGAAGTGAATGGGAACTAAATCTTTTTGTAAGCTACTGAAGTTTTGGTGTGTTATGTTGGTCATTAAAGCTGACTAATGAAAATGGATTATTCTTATGGTACCAGGACACAGGATAGAATTTTTGAGCTTGAAAAGTACTACTTCAATTTTAACTACGGAAAACAGTGTGGAGATTTCTTAAAAAACTGGAAATAGAACTGCCATATGACCCAGCAATCCCACTTCTGGGCATACACACTGAGGAAACCAGATCTGAAAGAGACACGTGCACCCCAATGTTCATCACAGCACTGTTTATAATAGCCAGGACATGGAAGCAACCTAGACGCCCATCAGCAGACGAATGGATAAGGAAGCTGTGGTACATATACACCATGGAATATTACTCAGCCATTAAAAAGAATTCATTTGAATCAGTTCTAATGAGATGGATGAAACTGGAGCCCATCATACAGAGTGAAGTAAGCCAGAAAGATAAAGAACATTACAGCATACTAACACATATATATGGAATTTAGAAAGATGGTAACGATAACCCTATATGCAAAACAGAAAAAGAGACACAGAAATACAGAACAGACTTTTGGACTCTGTGGGAGAAGGTGAGGGTGGGATGTTTCGAAAGAACAGCATGTATATTATCTATAGTGAAACAGATCACCAGCCCAGGTGGGATGCATGAGACAAGTGCTCGGGCCTGGTGCAGTGGGAAGACCCAGAGGAATCGGGTGGAGAGGGAGGTGGGAGGGGGGATTGGGATGGGGAATACATGTAACTCCATGGCTGATTCATGTCAATGTATGACAAAACCCACTGAAATGTTGTGAAGTAATTAGCCTCCAACTAATAAAAATAAATGGAAAAAAAAGAAAAAAGAAAAGTACTACTTCAATTTTAAATAATCAGGAAAGGAAAAATTTCCCAGTGGGATAGATGCCTTTTTCCCTCTATGGCATTCCAACCTTGCTCTGTTTTCATGTAAGAGGTTTTATTTATTTCATTTTTTTCCTTTCTAGACATGTGCCCTGCTCTCCCACCCCCCAGATTTTTACAAAAGCTTATTTCCTTCAACATCATTTGTTTTTGGTATTATATGGAAGAAGTATTTGGAGGATTTGGACCTGGTTTTATGCCCATTTCTGCTACTTGGTAGCAGCATGACAACTGGACAAGCACTGGGTGAAACTGAACTCACTCTGAAGACAGTATCACAGTAAAAGATGGCTGATCAATATGTGTAATCACTATTTTTCTTTCTCTAGGGGTGACTTTGCTTGCTTTGTAATCCCAATGGGCCTTTAAGCATATCCAAACTCTCTCCTTTTCAACAACCATTCATGTTGCAAATATTATATAAGGAGCATTTCAAAACTGTTCCTTCCTGAACTAACCTTTTAAAAGTGATACCTCTTCACCTCTCTTCTCCATATCTGGTCTTTGTTGTTTTCTCCAAGTTTCATTATAAGAAATAGTGTGGTGGCGGTTCCTTGCTGTTTGGTGAGTTTGGCTCTAAAATTTAAAGTCTTTTTATTTCTTCCCAATGAAGGCTTTTGTTCTGGGGTAAATCTTAGTCTATTGAGTCCCTGTATATCCATGTTTCTTTCTCTTTTTCCTTCCCTGCTTTATTAGCTCTAGGGACTTCATGACTCAAACCTGTCAATACTCACTGGCTGCTTTTGGTGAGATGCCCAGTGTTTCTGTACCAAGGCCTCTTTCCAAGTGAGACAGTATAAAGAAGAGCTGCTGGGAGCAGGGGAAGGCATAAAGTCCCTAGTTTCTTAGCAAGATGGCTGGTTTTAATTCTTTAAATACTTCTTCTGCTTGTTCTAAGTCCTTTTCTCTGTCTGTTTTTCCCTCTGTATAATGGATAAGTCCCAGGGGTTTATGAGACTGCAAATAAAGTAACTTTTGGAATAATTTACTTAAAAATGTAAAGTATGTGTGTGTGTGTGTGTTCAGTTGCTCAGTCCTGTCTGACTCTTTACGAACCCATGGACTGTAATCTGCCAAGCTCCTCTGTCATGGGATTTCCCAGGCAAGAATATTGGAGTGAGTTGCTATTTCCTCCTCCAAAAGTATGTATACGAAGGCTTTATTTTGACTCAATTAATGACAGACTGTCTACTTCAGGGATTTTTTTCACACTTAATGGACAAATCAAACTTCCCCCTGCTTTGGCCTATCTAAGAAAGACTTGAATTATATGTTCATTTAACTTATGTGAAGTCAACTATTCCCATTCAGCAAGGATAGACACAAAGAAAGAAAGATGACACACAGACAAGACAGAGATAAATAAGTTCTCTTCATCAACAGAAGCGACAGTGACCTATTTCAATGCTTGAATGTTGCACTTGCTGAGAGATGATACGTCAACAACGTTCTAAAGGAATTTCAAGGGTACTTTTTAGCTTAATGAGCTTTTTATCTGATGTCCTAGTCTGTTTGAGCTGCTATAACAAAATATCACAGAGTAGCTTATAAACAACAGAAATTTATGTCTCTCAGTTCTGGAAGCTGGATGTTTAAAATCAGGATGTCCAGCATGCCTAGATCAGGGATCTCTGCTGGGTTGCACACTTCTGTATCCTCACATGGTCAAAGGGGTGCTAATTTCATTCTTGACGGTCCCACCCTCATGGCTTAACTGGCTTCTCAAAGTCTTTACCAACAAGTACCATCACCTTTGATGGTTAGGATTTCAACATATGGATTTTAAGAGGTACACAAACATTCAGATCAAACCACCTGCCCAGAACAGACCCCAACTCTAGGACATAGGTCCTCTGCACTTCATTCCTCACCAGTAAAACCTTGGACATGTATGTGTCCTGTTTTTCCACTCAGACTGCTAACAATGTGTTTTGCAAGAATAGTGGTCATTTGTTGAATGTCTACAGGGTACCATGCACCATATACATATGCATGCATCATTACTTGCCTTGAATGTAAATTTTATTTGTTCTATTTTCCGATAATAAAATTGAAGCAAAGATATTTAGTAACTTGCTCAGTGTCACATGGAGTAACATTTTAGCTCAAGTGGCATGTTTCAAACTCACATATCATCATTTCCAGGTCCAGCAGGATAAAGGGCAAATTTTTTAGTGTGGCATATAATCCCTAATCTCCTATTCACTACACCTCCACCCTTATCACCTCTTCCTGCTGCATCCCTGATACATCTACTGCTGAGAAATACTCATCTTCTTTTCCCATACTATCCTATCTTTTTCTGCTTAATTCTGCATGTCCTGCCACATGTCCTTAATAACTGTCACATGTCCTTTCAGGTTTAAGACACTATAGATGCAATTAGAGTGATTAAGAGCATATCAACTTAGCTCTGTCATTTTCTGGTTATGTGCCTTTGGGCAAATTATTTAATTTCCCAATGCTTCAACCTCCCTTTTTTCAAAACAATTGTAAAAGCACACTGCAGGATTGTTGGGAAGATTAAATGAGTTAAGATATGTAGGTACCTGAAACAGCGCCTGGCATAGGAAAGAATTATGCAGTGTTTGCTCTTATTAGATTTGCCTCAGACATCACCTCCAGGAAGTTTTCCTTGACCTCTTCTCTCCTCTCTATCGAACTGGTTCAGTGATTCTTTTATAATAATCTACAGTACTAACTTGTTTTAGAATTATCTGTTTAGATGTTTGTCCTTACCATTATATATGAGTTTCTTGAGGTTAGGGAACAACTTAATTTTGATCAGTCAACATCTAGCATATTAACTGGCACCTAATAGGCACTCAAAATGATTAACAAAGGAGTTAAATAATTATTATTGTTTTTCAAATAATTATTCATAGTCATATTCTTCTTCTACTTCTTAAAAGCTAATCTTTATGGACTACCTACTCTGTGTTAGGCACTATTTTAAGTTCTTTGCACACGTTCTCTAATATAACCTTTGTACAAATCCCATGCAGGTAGTTATCATGATTAATTCCATTTTATAGAAGAGAATACAGAGTGATTAAATAATTTGCACAGGATCAATCACTAGTATACATGGGGATAAGAATTTAAACCAAGTAATATGATCCAAGAGTCTACACTGTTAGCTGTTTTAATAGCTGCCTCCAAATGAGTTTAAAGATGGAAGGGCAGAAAGGAGGGAAAAATGAGAGAAAGAAAAGAGAACTGAAAACCCATAGTCTTGGCTGACATCACCTGTGTCCTTATGCAGATACTTCACTGAGTTAAGGATTTATGTTTAATTCTTGACTTTTCACAAAAGTCACTATAAAAAAATAGTCACATGATACTTCTTCATTTGACATGAAAAATTGTGAGTTTTGCCCATTATATCATTTAATTCTCTACGTAATACCCCACATAGAAAAAACATTTCCAAGTTTGTTTCTGGTAAAACCTTAATATCTCTTGAGGCACTAGCCTGTTTCGTTCTATCTGATCATTCTATCTGATCATAAAAGTTGTAACAAGCCTTGCTTTGGCTGCTGGAAAACTGAGAGCTAGATATTATCTTGGTTGCAGAACTTATACTGACCTTCTGACTGGAATGGTTTGCATTTCCCCTTTGACCATCCTTCCATCCTAAACTTTTATTTCTGTATAATTAAATGTATTATATTTATCTTTTCTAACAGATGACTGTTATTATTATTACTTTTAAAAGAGGTGAATATAATGCAATTAAATGTGTTGAGGTAAATATCTGTATGAGATGATGACTTCCACTCTGTCACCTGTGGCTTGATGTCATGTAGAATGGTACATACAGTAGCCAATTTGCTCTTTGTAACCATCTTAATAATAATTTGATGATAACCATCTTTCATAGATAAGATTCAGAGAGTTTCAGGACTTTGCCCCAAATCACAAAACTAATTAGTAAGTTTCTGAGTCCAGGGACAGATTGAGAGCTTTCAATGGTGTTTTGCTACCGTGGTGGCCATTATTTCTGGGCTCTTGAGGGCCGTATCAAAGTAGGTGACTATGCTTCCTACAACACATTAAAAAAATCACCATTAGATATGAGGTTCTAAGTTCAATGGGACAATATTATGACTTAGTATAGTGATATTTGGGCTTCCCTGGTAGCTCAGTGGTAAAGATTGCCTGCAAAGCAGGGCACCCAGGTTCGATCTCTGGGTTGGGAAGATCCCCTGGAGAAGGGCATGGCAACCCACTCTAGTACTCTTACCTGGAGAATCCCATGGACACAGGAGCCTGGCAGGACAGAGTCCGACAGGACTGAATCAACTAAACAGCAACAGCATAGTGGTATTTACGTTGTCACACAATGTAAATATATTAGTTAGCTAACTTAACTCCTTTTAAAATTATCTTTGTATTGAGATATGATTGACATATAACATTGTGTAGGTTTGACGTATATAAGGTTTCGGTATGACACATTTGTATATTGCAATAGGATTCTACTTTCAGCTCTCAAAATTTTATTTACTCCATCACAAAAGTTGTGAATGCCCTTTATAGAAAATATAGAAATTTAGTGAGGTATAAAGAAGAGAGAAAAAAAATTACTCAAAGCTTACCACTTAAACTAAGATTACATTTAAAATTTGTTTATTTTCTATGTTTAATTATTTTTTAAACTTTTCATGGTTGCGATTATACTCTTTTCTACTCTCATTTCTTCCTTAGGATACTATAGATATTTTTCCATATTATTATCAACATTTTACAATAGAATTTTAAATAGCTACAAACTAATTAGAAACGTAATTCATGATAATTTCCTTAACCTTTCTTCTGTTGTTGAGCTTTGAGCTCGTCTTTAATATTACTCATAATATTGCAATAACTGTCTTGGTGCATGTAATTTTTTTTTTTGTATTTAAGTTATTGTTGTTGTTCAGTTGCTAATTTGTGTCTGACTCTTTGTGACCCCATGGACTATAGCACACCATGCTTTCCTGTCCTTCATATCTCCCAGAGTTTGCTCAAACTCATGTCCATTGAGTCGGTGATGCCATGCAACCATTTCATCCTCTGTCTCCCCCTTCTCCTCCTTTCCTCAATCTTTCCCAGCATCGGTCTTTTCCAATGAGTCGGCTCTTCTCATCAGGTGGACAAAGTGTTGGAGCTTCAACTATAGCATTAGTTTTTCCAGTGAATATTCAGGGTTGATTTCCTTGAGGATTGACTGGTTTGATCTCCTTGCTGTCCAAGAAACTCTCAAGAGTCTTCTCCAACACCATAGTTTGAAAGCATTTGATTTACTACACAACTTTATTTTGTAATATATTACTATGGAAGAATACATATTACTGTATCATAATTTTTTCTTTATTTCTATGATTAATATAAAATATGCAAATATTTTCATAATTATTTTCACTTATAACCCTATGAATTTTATTTATTCACTTAAAAACCTTATTCTGAGAATGTTATTTTCCACAGGTTTCATCAGCTTGACAAAGGCATGGCACAGAAATGGTTAAATACTCCCGCTCTGCTGAATAAAATATTTGTAAAAATAAGGTCATCATATCTTAAATTCTTTGGATTTTCCACATGTAATTTTTACCTAATGCAGACTTTCTTTTGGAGAATGGTGCTTTTTGGATATCCTTTATTCTTTCTAACATGACTTTAAAATCCTGTCTGTTGAACTCTTATCAGATGTGTCAGATGCTTCACTTTACCTCTATTATCTCCTTTAATTCTTCAGAGTGGGCTGTGAGATGGATACTATTATGTCCCTCTTTTAATGAATGATGAAAATGAGACGCAGAGATATTAAATAACTTACCTATTCGTGGTACTGTTGAGTGGAGGAAACTGCTTGCGTAGGTTCTAAGATACATGGTCTTAAATGTGGTCTCATTAAGCCAAGAGTCACTTAAGTAACTTTAATCAAAGGTCACTGAAAAACATAACCCCTACCTTGTTACAATGAAAATTCCAAGAATTAATAGGAGAAGGACATGCTTCTGTTCTTCATCATGTAGAGAAGTTTCTGTGCTGATCATATTGCATTTTCCCTCCAGATTTTCCCCCCTTTTCATCTCTGCTCTCTCCCCCAAAATCTAAACCTCAGGAATGTCATCATTTGGGCTCCACTTTTCTCTGCTTTTAATTGTGTTCTGCTAATGGCAAGGACTGGCAAGAAAAAGGAGGAAGGGCTAGGGGAGGACTACCAATATTTCTTTCTCTACTTTCCCCTGCCGGCAATGGTTTTTGCAGGCACTGTGTTCCTTTTTCTATGATCACATATCCTGTGTGAAAGTTCCTCTTCCCTTGCTACAGTTTTTTTTTTTTTTTTTTTTTGAGTACCAGTAACATCATTCCCTCCCCTGACCCTTCAGATCTCAGTTGATAACAGCTTTCAACTATTGCTAGTCCCTGGGTTCTCCATCATCTCTTGCTGGTTGCCCTGACCTTTTTCTCTCTGTAAATAATAACTTCGTTGAGCTTTTTCCAGTTAACCCTTTGAATGGACCATCTGATTTTTATCAGTGCTGAAATTGATAGTTTCCTTTTGTAGATGGAATGGCCAGTACTTATCCATAGTTCAAGAAAGTAAAAAGCAATTTCCTCCCCCTAAACATTCACATTCCTATGCATGAAGATTTTTATAGTTGATAAAAGTATATTTTGATGGATGAGCAGTTGGACAGGGGAGAAGAAACAGTGGAAAGGATCCTGGACTAGATCTGAAAACTATGCCTACTTTTGTATCTATCTTCCTAATGTAAACTTGGGCAAAATCTATAACCTCAATAAGACTCAATTTCTTTATTACAGCAAGGACAATAAGGATTCTTGTCAGAAGGCTGTATGAGGAACAAATAAAATGATCCCAAGGAAAGACTGTATTCTATGAAGAAATGTATAAAGTAAGGTATTTGAAAGTTGACTAATTGCTCACTCACTAAGTTTACTAAAAATAGACCATAAATACGGAAGCACTACAATAATTGGAAATTTTATAAATGTGATTTAATTCTGCATATTGGACATTGTAAAAACCTACGGGCCTATCATATACCCAAGTATCCTTCACTCTTTCTAACATGACTTTAAAATATAAATGTGTATTGACCACTTACCACATGTATCAGATGCTTCACTTTACTTCCATTGTCTCAATTAATTATTCAGAAAGTGCTATGAGATGATTACTATTATTTCCCTCATTTAGCAGGTGATGAAACCGAGGCTCAGGAATATAAATAATTTGCCTATTCACAGAGCTGTTCTGTAGAGGAAACTGAATCCAGTGCTAGCAGACTACCTGACTTGGACTAGTTACCCAGTAAATATTTCAAGAAGTATTTACTAAGTGCCTAAGAAATGGTGACTAGTCTCAAATATCTGTCTTGCAAAAAAAAAAAAAAAAGCTGAAAAAAGAAATATATGAGTTACCTAAATAAGAGGGCACTCCACTCATTCTGACCAGGCAGGAGGGAAAACATGAGAGAATAAAATAAGATGGCAGATAGAAAATGATCTATCTGGTGTGACTCTAACATAGGATGATTGTGAGAAAGAGGTGCTAGAAAACACACAAGCTTGGGCAAGGTGAAAGTTTTTTTTAAAAAATGAAAATGTTAGTCACTCAGTCAATGTCTGACTCTTTGCAACCCCATGGACTGTAACCCGCCGGGTTTCTTTGCCCATAGAATTCTCCAGGCAAGAATACGAGAGTGCGCAGCCGTTTCCTTATCCAGGGGATCCTCCTGACTCAGGGCTTTTACCTGCATCTCCTGCATTGCAGGCGGGTTCTTCACCATCTGAGCTACCAGGCAAAGGTACTAAGTGTAAATAGGAATATAAATACAAAATAGGCTTCTAGGCCAAATGGAAAAATAGGGTTGATTATATGTAAGTGAGAGGCAGATGATATAATCAAGGAGAGAGTCTTGAAACTTCTGACTTGGATTACTTCATGGGCAGCATCCATGTGCTCTCAGTCGTTTCTGCCTGTTTGTGACCCCATGGACTGTAACTTGCCAGGGTCCTCTGTCCATGGGATTTCCCAGGCAAGAATATTGGCGTGGGTTGCCATTTCCTTCTCTTGGGCATCTTCCCAACCCAGGGATTGAATTGTGTCTCCTGCATTGGAAGGCAGATTCTTTACCACTGAGCCACCTGGAAAAAAAGAAGCATTACTACATGGCTATCATGGCACTGAACCGATACAAGGATAAGCTTTGAGGTTGGATGTCATAATTTGAATTCAGACATAATAAGAAAAATCACCGGGATACATAAACAGAGATATTTGCAAGCCTTTGAAAATCTGGATCTAAAAGTTAGGAGATGGGTCAAGACTAAAGAAATATAATAAGATATTTCATGAATGCTGCAAAGAATTGGCTATTTTTAAGAGCTGAATTTTTTGAATAGTACAGGTTTGTGACTTTAAGCACTGAAAACTTTAAAAAATAATCACTTAGATGATCTTTCTAAAATTGTACTGCACATTTTTCTGTCACCTTAAATGGTGCATCTTGAACCAAATTTAGTTTTTCTTGTTGGTTTACAGTCGTCACTATTTCCTATGATAGCATGCTGTAATGCAGTGATGCTGTTGGAATAATTGAGAGAAATAGAAATGTTTCCCTTTGTTAAACAACTTCAGATCATTGTTGTGCCTTTTGTTCTTGAGTTTCATTTTTATCATTTCTATGATTTCTCAGTTGTTGTCAGCTGTCATTTGTTGCAGCTATCAGCATGTCACCATGAACTGATATACTGTATGTTTTCAATCATTTACTCTTCAACTAACACTGGTTGGGACACCAGATAAGCATATGTATGATAGCTATCTACAGAGCATGCCCAGAGAGTTTTGGAAGGAGGAAGAGAGCACCTTCTTAAGAGGGAACTACAGGAGCTTTAATGAAATAGAATTGGGATATTTCTTTTGACTCTTTAAAGGACTTCTCTGTTTATTTTTTAGTTCTTGGCTGTGTTTCATAAAGGTATCAGGGCCAGAATTTGAGGTCTGGCTTAGCAAAATGTTTTTGTATACTTCCCCAAAAAGGATAAGATAAACCAATAGTTCAGGACAGTATAGTTTAATGCATAGTTTTATTTCTCAGACACAGAATCTGCTCTGATTTCCATCAATTATTTGGATTATTTTTTCATATTATTTTTTCAGTTCATTTGCTACAAGAAAAAAATGTAAGGTCTATTTGATTAACAGGTCTTTGGGGGTGTCTAAGACTGTGTAAGGTCAGTGCTTTAAATCAGAATACTTTGTTAATTTTTCCAAGGCGACTAGATCAAATTCAGTCGATTGAACACTCCAGTGTTTCTGCAGGCTGTACCCTCATGTATTGGTTCATGTGCTGTTGCATTGTTTTCTAGGCAGGTTTTATTGATTCATTATCTTGTGCTCCCCTATGCTAACACCCTGGAATGCACTGCTGTCTCTTTCTCTAGTTAAGAGTGTCCTTCTCCATTTGTCACCGTGTGTCACCGCAAGTGCTGCCTTGAAGCTCTTTTTCTCTCCCACGTGCATGTTTGTTAGCAGTTTCTTGGTAGTGTCTACTGGGTTATTTGTCTCCAAGGAATATCATTTTCAGTTTATTTCCTCTGATATTCATTTAATGACTTGTCACTTTAACTCAAGCTATAATTTCCTGTCAATTATATTGTAAATTTCTCATGCATCAGTCAGCATGTCTCTTGATGTTCCTCCTGTTATGCCTTGTCTACAGAAATTTCCTTCCCTCTGTGACCTTTGATTTCCTCAGAGTAGTGTCTTGCTCTCTCCCTACCGAACGGCCAAGAATCTATTGCCTGTTTTTACTCTGGCAGCTACAAAATCAGCAAAATACTTGACAGCATACGAAGCAGCTCCCTCCACTCTCATCTTTTATATCTTATACTATCTAGACAGACATGCATGCACAGGGAGAATGCCATGCAAAGACTGGAGTTATGCTGCCAAAATTCAAGAAACTACTCGAAGTGAGGATTGAGGTCTAGAACTGAACCCTCCCTGGTATTTTCAGAGGGAACATCACCTTGCTGACACCTTGCTTTTGGATTTACCTTATGGGCTTGCCTGATGGCTAGATGGTAAAGAATTTGCCTGCAATGCAGGAGACCTGGGTCCAGTCCCTGGGTTAGAAAATCCCCTGGGGAAGGGAATTCAATACCCACTCCAGTATTGTTGTCTTAGAAATCCCATGGACAGAGAAGCCTGGTGGGCTACAGTTTGTAGGGTCACAAAGAGTCGGACATGACTGAGTGACTAAAACTACCACTTTATGACTGTGAGACAATACATTTCTGTTATTTAAGCCACTCAGTGTATGGTATTTGTTATAATAGTTCTAGACAATTAATCTAACCCTCATGATCTAACTTTTTAAAAACAAAAGCAACAGATTAATTCAAAGAAAAATATTTTGGAGAATCTGCCTTGCCCACCTTTATATTTTCTATGTTAAAAAAATATAGAAAAGCTTTTCATTCAGCTCAAAGAGCTACTTTCAAAGACAGTGGTTCACAAACTTGGCTACACACCAGAGACACTTAGGGGACTTTTCAAAAGATCCAGATGTCTAAGTTTTACTTTCTGAAGAGTCAGATTCAGTATGTTTGGGAAATAACTTGCTTATATATTTTGAACAATCTTTTTAGGTAATTTTTATGATTAGGTAAGTGTAGGAAGCACTGATCTAAAGAGCTGAGTAATGAAGGAGATATATCAATATAATTCTTGGAAAAAGAGATCATCTAATAAAATTTCAACTCTGTCACCTCCAGTTTCATTAATTTTAAGATTGTATAAGCTAACCAGAAAAACCTCTGCCCTGAACTTCATTCTTGAGAAGCAAAAGTGATGGTGACCTTGGGAGAGAAGAATGTAATAAACTTTTAGGAGCTTTAACAGCCAAAGAATAAAATTTTGCGGATAGTTGAGTACTTTAGGAAATCAGACTTCATTCACTGTTCATTCAGCAGAGTTACAAAGAACCTACAATGAATTAGTTAATATATACTCAGGCAAAGTTGAGATATTTTCCTCTGACCAGAGCTTCTAAAAAGAGAGATGGCTCAAAAAGTAATGACAGCAAGTTTTACAATGTAATTTTGAAACTAGGACCTCAGGTAGTTACAGAAAACAACATGGCTATCCAAGGAGCCCTCTCAAGCCTCTGGATTCTAAAAATCACATGCAGAAGATGGGAGAGAGACACATAAACAAAAATACAAAAAAAAAAAAAAAAAAGAGCATGGTGATATGAAAATTGTGTGAGAAAATCTTGAAGTAGCAGAGCAGGTAATGCAGTTTCTATTTATAGACAAATAAACTAAAATTAATGAAGGTTAAATAACTTGGTTATACCTTGGACCTAGCCAAGTGGTACTGTGTCCCATTCTCCATTTCCTCTAGTATGCTGCTGCCCAAAGCTAACCCTGATGTTTCCTCTGACATCAACCTAAAGGAATCAAGTGGGTTTACTTTGCAGAAGATAGAGTCAGAACTGCCACTTCACCTCTTATACATACAAACCTATCTACAAAGGAAGAGAATACTCATAAACCTTCAAAATAATAATATTTCAAAGCTAAAACCTGCCATAACATAGTATCTAAGAGAAAAGGGATATCAGTATTCCTTTTTGTGATGCCCCAAATCATGATGTATCACTATGTTTTTGTTTTTTCTCTGTCAATTTTTATAACCTTCCATATCTTTTTGAATCACTGTTGTAAACTCTCTGATTTTGAAAGGGTGCTTGATTGTCTTTTAGTGCCAGGACTTGAAAGTCCAGAAATGAATCTTTCCTCATGATCAATTTATGACTTCCCCTTTCTGTTCAGATATGGTTATAACTTCATCTTTTAAAGCTAGCTCTTAGTTTATTTTTGATGAACGATTGACACCCCCACTGAATATAGAGTTTTGGCTGTAAATACCCCAATTGTGCTCCCAAAGACTAGGAGTGTGGTTGCATGCTCAGTCATTAAGTCTTGTCGGATTCTTTGCGACCCCCACAGACAATAGCCTGCCAAGGTCCTCTGTCCGTGGGATATCCCAGGCAAGAATACTGGAGTGAGTTGTCATGCCCTCCTCCAGGAGATCTTCCCACCCAGGGATCGAACTCATGTCTCCTGCATTGGCAGGCAGATTCTTTACCACTGAGTCACCCAGGAAGTTGGAAAGATTAGGAGACAGGCTTCTAAATCATTAGTTGACTGCTTGATGTATATTGGACAAGGTCAAAGAGTTTGTTAATTGCCTAATTGATCCTTCCAACAAGTCTTTGAGGTAGGGGGCTAATTTCATTGAACTCATTTTGCCAATGGGAAACTAAGGCACTGGGAGTGTGTATATCATTGCCTTTTATTCCTGTATTATGAGCAATCCTGGGAAAAGACTTGTTTTCTTTCCCACCTTCCATCTCTAGTCTGGAACAGGTTATTTTCCCAACACAGGATGGGAATAAGAATAAGAGAGAAAATAGTAAATAATAAGAAACTAATGCAGAACATGTTGGAGTAAGCTTGGACATAGAAATTAACTTTTTTTTTTTTTTTTTAGAAAATCCTTCTGTCATCACAGATATATTTATAACCCTTGCCTAAAACATCAGAACTGACTGACATACTAAATTATTGAATCATGATCTACTTTGGAAGGGAGAACACAGTCAGGATGTCGACAAAAATGCAAGTGGATGTTTTATTCTCTTTGAAAGGAACAATTAGGGTCATGACCCATAACTTACAGAGAGTGCTATGCAATTTTGGAAGAACTAAATGGACATCAGAAATACATCATGGGGTTTCTGAGCAAAGAGCAAGGATATGCACAAAAAGGTCTTTCTCAGGAGACCAGAGATGAGAGATCTGAACCCAGTCAAGAGAGCTAAAGGGGACACATAGGTGGAGCTGAAGGGCCAGGTAGTTGTAAGGAACTAGTGTTTCATTGAATTTCATTAGTCAGTTGCAAATGTGCATAAAAATGCTGTGGCAAGGTCTGGCATTCACCATCATCTATTTCAGGTGGCATGAGAACCACTTAGCAACCTCTGTGTGGGAACCCACTGGGATCTTAACGCTGCCATCATACAGATACAGAAATCAGGTCCAGGTGAAAAGATTTGCCCAAGGTCACAGGGCTCATTAGTAACAGCCTATGGACTGAAGCCAAGGGTATTGAATTCCCGAGTTTTTATTTCATGTACACTATACTATCCCTATGCTTGCTAAGTTGCTTCAGTTGTGTCTGGCTCTATGTGACCCTACGGTCTACAGCCTGACAGCCTCCTCTGTCCATGGGATTCTCCAGGCAAGAATACTGGAGTGGGTTGCCATGCCCTCCTCCAGGGGATCTTCCTGACCCAGGGATCGAACCCGGCTCTCTTACATCTCCTGCATTGGCAGGCAGGTTCTTTACCACTAACACCACCTGGGAAGCCCATATTTTTCTTCCCTTTTATCAACTCATTCCTTCATTCAACAAGCATTTCTTAAGTGATCAATAAATTCTAGGCACTCTACAAGGCATTAGAGATTCAAAGTCAGATGAAGCAGTTTTTGACCTTAGACCTCGTCGTCCACTGGAACAGTCATATCCGTATTAAGATACTGACATAAAACGATACATAACACGAGAGTGGCTGTGGGAACAGAGAAGAGGGATGCATTTGGAATGACACAGAATATTTTTTATTATTAGGCTTGACTTTCCAAAATCAGTTATTTACCTCAGAATTCTAATTCAGATCGTTGATCTGAAATGAGCTTTGCTATGAAAACATAAGCTTAGATTTTTCTTTTCTTATGAATGTGAATCAGAGCCATCATAGCTTTGGAGGTTTGCTTTTTTTCCAAGCTTTTATTATTTTATTATTGTGTCCCCAAACAAGACATGTTGAAGTCAATGTTGTGTTTGTTTGGTGTGCAGCAAAATGATTCAGTTATACATATATATTCTTTTTCATTATAGGTTATCACAAGATATTTGGGCTTTGTGGTGGCTAATTGTTAAAATTCCACCTGCCAATGGAGGAAATGTGGGTTCAATCCCTGGGTTGGGAAGATTTTCTGGAGAAGGAAATGGCAACCCACTCCAGTATTCTTGCCTGGGAAATCCCATGTACAGAGGAGCCTGGTGGGCTACAATCCACGGGATCGCAAAAGAATCAGACACGACTGAGCAACTAAACAATAACAAGAGATTGAATATAGTTTGCTGTGCTACACAGTAGGACCTTATTGTTTATCTATTTTATGTATAGTGGTTTGCATCTGCCAATGCCAAACTTTTAAGGGGAAAAGGGAGAGGGATAACACTGAGCTCTAAATGTAGCCTCAGAACTATCTCAGGTTCATAAAAATTATAAACAATCGGCCAAGCTAAACGCAAAAGTGCCTTCGGCTCTCTGGCTTTAGAATGTCATGCTTTTCACACTGGATTAACTGGTCTTCCAAGTTTCCATTGAAAACTTCTAATATGGCAATTGTGATCAAAGTAAGATGATATTTTAAAAACAATCTTGATGATCACAACTGCAGAACAGAGCACAGTGCTTTTTAGAAACCATATAACCATGAATTGCAGATGGCATTTCAAGCATATACTCTTCAACTGTAAAAAACATCTGTGAAAATTATTAAGCAGCATCTTTGAGAGCTGTATAATTTTACATAGAAGAATGTCTCAATGGCTTAAGGACTAAGTTGCTTGCAGGTTAGGTTAGGAACATCAGCTCTCTATCTCTTGTGCAGTTGACCCACTGTGCACCTTACATGATACACTTCTACTCTCTGAGCTGCCATTTCATGGAGTAGAAAACCTGGAGCATGATATTTATTTCTTCCTTAGAATATGGTGAAGGGGTAGACATTTGCACCACAGATGCTTTTGCAACCAAACAAGTGGGGGAAAAAAACACTTTAAAATAGTTTTCAAAACTTTATCATACTGACTTATTTTTAACTGATGAGGTAGAGGAATAAGTTCCTTCCTTTATGCGGAAGTCTTCCTTGAAAGGGTTTTACATATATCATCATGAATATCACAAACTCCTGGTAGAAAATGCTGGTGACCAATGAGTCACAACAAGATCACAAGAATGGACTGGAATCTAAAGCCTTGGTCTCCAGATACAGGTAAAAATTGTGCACAGCCAGTCCTAGAGCTGGGAGACTAGAGCCTCGTGTTGCTTAAAACCTGGTTTTGTAACAGAGTAGAATCTGAATATCTATATTATACACTCAGACATGAGTAGGAATAGAAAAGCAAATCTGGGAATACAACAGTATTGAAAGTCTTCTTGGATATAGTACACAGTCCCACAGAAGACCGCCCTCTTAGAAATTTCTTAAAGGGTGATTACCTATTTTACACACAGTGAGCCTCAAAATCTTGACTTCCATCTTCAGGTAGAGCTCGTCATTTCCAGGTATTTATCTATCTATCCAGGTGTTTATGTCTATAGACAATAATATTGATCTTTAGATAGGCATGTTAACTTGAGACTTCATAAAGAAAAAACTTTATTGAGAATGATTGAACCCATTCCTAGGGTAGGGAACTATATGCAGTTTATTCATACACATACAATGACCTGTACAGAATAATTCCAAGTGTTCTGTCAGTATTTAATTCTTCTTCACTAACAGACTGGTGACAGTGTTTACCCAATGTAAACAGGAATGTTGTCACTCTTCTGTCCTTATCCGGTCTGCATCGTTTTATGGACATTCCAAGTCATCCTTGCCTTGTGCTTCCTGCCATGGGGCGCTGTCGTCCTTTCATTTCTTCTGGTACTAATCCCTGAAGCTTCTAGACTTGGAGTGTTGGCTCCCAAGCCTGCCAGATGCTGCAGCTCCCTGCCTCTTTAAACAGATTGCACCGAGTCTAGGTTCTTCAGGGGCAGTTGGAGTCTTTTGGTAGAAACACAATTTTCTTTGAGCTTGGAGGCATTAAGATGGGGACAATTAAACATTATGGTGGAATCTTTTAGCTTCTGATGCTGGCTTGTTGACGGTACCATGCCATTCCCTAGGCAGCACTATTAAATTCTCACTCTATAACCCAAACCGCTCAGGGACTTGTGTTGCATTATAGTTCCTTTCCTAATAAACCTCTTCTCTCTTCTTCTTTCTTTCTTCTCTTCTTCTCTTTTTCCCTTTAATTCTGACTGATCATTTAGTACATGCTCACCACTCTACTAAGCACTAGACATATAAAAATAAAATAACCATATTTGTTGCATTCTACCCTAAACATGGGCTTCCCAGGTGGTGCAGTGGTAAAGAATCCACCTACCAATGCAGGACAAGAAGGTTCAATCCCTGGATTGGGAAGATCCTCTGTAGTAGGAAATGGCAACCCACTCCCTTATTCTTGCCTGGAAAACTCCATGGACAGAGAAGCCTGGCAGACTACAGTCTATGGGGTTGCAAAGAGTTGGACACGACTGAGCACCCCACATCCTAAGCTTACAGACTAGCAAAGGTGGTAGTCAAGTAGACAAAAAAAAAAAAAAAATTAAAAACTGTGATATGTGCTGAATGAGATACAAACTACCGTGGAGATAATTAATATTGTTGGAGAACCAGAGATCTTTCATGGAGAAGATGAATCTTGAAAGGAGAGTACATTTTTCATCAGAGAGAAGGTGTTAGATAGAATAAAAACAAAATGATAGGGGATCTCTGGGTGATGTGCTATCCACTGTTACTTTTCAGTCCAAGCCAACAGTCGTAGTCATGGCAGATGAGTGTACCTTGTGTATATTCCACATCAAAAAACTCTTCAAATATCCAGTTTAAATTTCCTTGCCTCCAGGGTACCCGTTCCCAGTTTTTCATCTCTTATATAATGATTTGTCTTCCTCTTCCCCTCCATATGCCACAAGTACAAATATGTTTTCAATCTGCTGTCTGTGAACAAGTCAAAGTTTGTTACCAGCCTTTGTCTGGGAATGTCTGTGAAGCTGAGAGAAGACAAATTCCACTCACCAGCCCACAGAAGACACACAAGCCTTCTTCTGCAGGAGTCTCCAGATAGACATTGATGGATTCTTCAGGTCATTGTAACCCATGGTGCTAGAGATTAGATGGATAGATCCATGGGCTGTTACTAGACAAAGCTGTAAGAATACAGCCTGCAAAACTGCTGCATTTTGCTTGTTTCTACAAAACTGTCTCCTCCTCTCCACTTCTCAAATGTTTTCAGGTACTTTATGCAGGTACTAAAATGCAGGAAGTGGGGCCACTGCTAAGGATTTCCATAGTTCATCATAATTATAGTTTTTATATTAGTTTCAAAAGTTTCTTTTGTTCAAAATAGATTAAATAACTCACTTTTGGTCTTGGAAGAAATTCAAACAGACATCATTTGGCACGATGCCTCAGATCATTACAAACTTTACTATAGCAATGAATTCAACATAATTCAACAAATATTTGAAGATCAATTATATGGATAGACACTGTGTTTGGCTGTGAGGAGAAGGGGGAAGTAAAGATGAATGAGGCATGGTCCCTACTTCCAAGGAGCTGGTAATTCAGTAGCTAAAATAAATATTCACAGAGCAAACAATATTACAGATAATAAATAGCTTTCTGTGGGGAACAAGGAGGCAGAAACATTTTCACACTCACTTAGTAAATGTGTATAAGCATCAACAAAATTACACCGTTTGATCTGGAACATTGTAGAAGACATGCTCGCGTTAAAATTCCAGAAATCTGTGGATAAATGAGATGGACAAATGGAAATCTGCGGATAAATGGAAAAATGAGAATCCGAGCCCTACTTTACCACTTACTGCATGGTCTTGAGTTGTTCAACCTATCCGTGCCTTAGTTTTGCTTTATTTTTGTCTGTATTTTAATACAGAATAATAATGTTAACCTCATAGGTTGTTGAAAGGATTAACTAGGAAAAATAGATGAAAAGTGCTTTGCCAAATATAGAAAAATTATAGTTTTTAATTATTACTATTATTAGCATAATACTGTGTCAATTATATTTTGTAATCATTACTATTATTCTTTTGGTTAACCTCCATAAGTAAAATGAGAAGGGCCTTCTTATAGAATACAATGGGGCTTTTCTGGTAACTCAGATGGTAAAGAATCTACCTGCAATGCAGGAGACCCAGATTCGATCCCTGGGTCAGGAAGAGTCCCTGGAGAAGGAAATGGCTACCCACTCCAGTATTCTTGCCTGGAGAACTCCATGGACAGAGAAGCCTGTCAGGCTACAGTCCCTGGGGTCACAAATAGCTGGACATGACTGCATGACTAATACACTTTCATATGCAGAATTAGAATTGCTGGGTAGAATACTATAAACAACATACCTAGTTAAGAGGTAGAATTCACTAGAATTTCAGTGAATTCCCCATGGACCAGTGGACCAGTACCTTCTCCATGCCTTGTCTAATAGAACAGTGGTTAAGCCTGGACGATCCATTTTCTGCCTATTTTAGTGGTGTGATATAAAAGCAACCAGCTGTATTTCCGGGATTTCCTGGGATGTTTCGCTGTATTGTTCAGAAGGCAATCATGTAGAATGACAAATTATACCCTGGTACTAGATAAATTTATTTTACATAGCATCTTCCAGAGCTCTACAAAGTGTTCTGCTGAGAAATAGAACACCATGTTCTTTTTTATTTTATTTTTTAAATTAATTTATTTGTTTTAAACACTAATTGAGACACCCAGGCTAGTCTCTGTTCACTTCTTATTCTGTAGGCTAAACCAGAACTCTTTTTATTCTGTCCATGATAATCATCAGAAACAAAGGCCTTTAGTAACTGTGTTGAAGATTTGTGATTCTCTGAATGGCAACACGTATTTCTGGAGTTTGCTTACTTTCCAAAGTAAGCCTGTGGTTTTGCTCCGGAGTCTCAATTATGTCCTCTTGCTATAGAACAGAGATGCCAGGTAACATTTCATTGCTTCTTGCCACCTCTAAGACAAATGAAGAACTAGCATAGCAGACAACGAATATCAAACTCATTAATGGGCTTTGGGGGTCACCAACTAAAATGCTACCTAAATCAGTTGGAGGACAAAGAGGGTGAATTATAAGAAATGGGATGACATGCTGACGAGTCCTATCTCCATGAAAACAGATGATTCTGTAGGTTTCAGAACAGATGTACATTCATCTTGTATTTTCCTGAGGCTATTGGCAAGTGACTCTGGCTGAACAGTCTAAAATAAAGGTGAAAAATCACCCTGGTTCAGTAAAGTCTCTGCACCAACCTTTCTTGGTCTTCTCCAAAGGTTCACTTTGTAAAATACAGAGTATCAGTCCCTTGGGTCTTGGACCACTGGCATAAGCTAGGAGGAACTCTGATCCCAGGAAATAATACCTACCTGTGAATTCCTGGCATGTGTTTGGTTTTCTTTTAGCTTTATGCCTGTGGAATTAAAATTAGCATTGTGGGAATTTCTCTTCCTCTGTCTTCACACCCACGCAAGCCAGTAGCTATATCTCCTCTCAAGTGGATAGTTCCAGTTAAAAGAGATAATTTGGTGCCCTCCAGTGGCTCAACCTGACAGCCTTTCTCTTGACCTCTCAAGCTCTTTCATACCCGCAGGAATGGAGCATCTCTGTCCATCTTTGGAGGGCTCCTTGGTTATTTACAGGTAATCACCATTCTTAGCAAAGAAATCACCATCTCCTTAATACTGTGTAATTCTCAGAGAAGAAGAAATCAGAGAACAAAGACAAACTTCCCAGACTTTTCTTTGTATCAAGAATTAAAAACAATGAAAATCCAGTATTAAAAAATCCCAGTAATACCACCATTGCTTTTAATTATATGGTTCTAATAAAAACTATTTACTCCTTTTGCCTGCATGCATTTTCCATGGAGTAAAGTGCGGGACTAGATGATCTTTATTAATGATCAATTGAATTATCAATCACTCAATGATTCTTTATCATTGAAATCCTATGGAAGGGAAAAATAAGATGACTTTCGCTCTTCAACACTTGATAAAATGACTTTTATTATTTTGACAACTTTATTTTCTTAAAGACTTTAGAAAAGAAGTTAGGATAAAATCCCCACATAAGTTATGCATGGTACAAGTGAGTATACACAACATATCCAAAGATTCTTGTTGCTGCTTCTCTTTAGGATACTTAGATGGTACCTTGAAAAGTCATCAAGGAAAAGCATTCTAATTTCTTTGTTTGATGAGGATGGAGAACATATAGTTGCATTTTTATAGCACTAAGTTAGTGCTTGGTCCATGATGATCAACAAATAGATCACTAAACTAATAAACAAATGAATAAATGAATGGGGGAAAAATGTTTATCTTAACTCCTAAAATTCATAAGCAGAGAAAGCAACTGTATTTATGATATAAAGAGCAAGGAAAAAAATCCACCTAGACCTTAAATTATCCTTTTTCTTTCTTTCCCTGAACCCTAACTTAACTTGAATCTTACCATTAGAGATAAATTTGTCCCTCAGGGAAACAGCCATCTACTTCAGTGTTCCTTTTAAAGAGGTAGTTTTCTGAAAGAATAATAGTTTATGGTGGATAGCACAAGGTCAATAAAAGATCATTGAATAAAGAAAGAAGTGTATCAAGGTATTATTAATCATGAACATTCATGCAAGACTTGATTTGGAGATTAGCAGATCAGTCTCATGAAGAGAGGTGTAAAGTGAGAAGAAGCCGATGGTAGTATAATTGTAGTGTTGGGGGCTTGGTAGTGGTGGTTGTAATTCCCTAGAGCATGAAAAGTTATTTAAGGCAAGTAGCTCTATTTGGAATTTTTAAATGGGGACATTGGTTAGGCAGGCGAATACACTTTTACTCTAGACTTTTGCTGCATAATATAGTAGCAACTAATTACCTGTGGCTGTTGAACACTTGAAGCATGGCTAGTACAAATTGAGATGGCCAATCCAAATTAAGATGTGCTCTAAGAATAAAATACACACGAGGTTTTGAAGACCAGGATGTAGCAATGGTAAGAAGTGATTGGATTCTGAGTACATGTTGAAGTTGGCACCCACAGGATTTGCTGGCAGATTGAATGTGGGAATTGAGGAGCAGGAATCAAGAATGGGCTCTCAGGGTGGACCTGCTATCAACTGAGATGGTGTGTACTCTGGAGGAGATATGAAGAGAGTCAGGCTTGAAGATTATGAAATGATTCCTGTAAGGTCACACGGTAAGTCATAGAGAAACAGAGTTCTTCAGGCTGATAAGGAACTCAGAGATATGCTGTTTTGTCTTTTTATTTTATAGATGAAGAATTTGGGGTCTAGCGAAGAGAAGTGACTTGGTCAATATCACACTGCAAACGAAGAACAGAATTTTTAAGGCAGACTTCCCGACTGATAGCCTCATGATTCTTTTTTTCACTGCTGTGTGGTAAGTTGCTCCAGTCGTGTCTGATTCCTTGAGACCTCCTGGACTGTGGTCTCCCAGGCGCCTCTGTCCATGGGATTTCCCAGGCAAGAATACTGGAGTGGGTTGCCATTTCTTGCCCCAGGGGATCTTCCTGACACAGGGATCGAACCCAGGTCTGCTGCATTGCAGGTGAACTCTTTACCATCTGAGCCACCAGGGAAGACATTAATAAGAATATCTTAGGTAAATACAGTTTTTTCTATCTTTTTGCATTTGTCTATTTCTACTCCACTTGGTTATAAGCAAGGTTTCATGTCTTTGAATATAAAAACACAAAATATGACAGGAAAATCATAACTTAACGTTGGCTTAGAAAGGGACTTTGTTTTCATTTAGTAACAAATTTAACTGAAGTTCTTTCATGGGCTCTCAAAGGTGGACGTATGCGATGTCTTAGAATATACTGTCAATGACACAGCAGTAGAAAGATAGTGCCAAGTCATGATTGAACTTTTCTTATCGTGTCTCTCAACTCAACTCTCTGGCAGAGTATCAAGCACAGTATTATAAAAACAATTCCGTGAGTAGTCAAGTCTTAGGTGAGGGTTGTAACCCAGTTTGAAGTATCTAGCAGAAATTCTCCTCAAGTTCCAAGAGAAATTATAAAATAGTTTGATTTATTTTTTAATAAGGACATTGGAATTGCACATCCAAATGACTGCTATCATTCCAAGTCTCCACCTTGGGAGGTTGTGAATCTGTGCTAATGATGCAACTGTGGCTCAAAACTGTTTCTGAAAATCTGCATTCAGTGCCAGCTTAGGGAATCAAACAAAGCCACTGGTCTCACTTTTTTTTATAGTCTCAAATTGCATCATTCAAGTTTTTCCCTAGCCATCTGACCCACCACACAAACTTACCCAGAGACTTACAAAATATCTTTGGCTGTTTTAAAGGATAAAGGCATATTCAAAGAAGGTAGATTTGCTGCCAATAAAGATGATCAAAATAACTTGGTTGGAACTTCAGGGTGCCAATATTTAACATCCCTATCTTCCATCACTGAATTTGGAAGCAGCTTGGAGATGGATGTGCTGCCACTGTGCAGTGCTCTGCTGTTTCCGACTCTGCGATCCCATGGACTGCACAGCCTTCCAGGCTCCTCTGTCCATGGAATCCTCCAGGCAAGAATACTGGAGTGGGTTGCCATGCCCTCTTCCAGGGGGTCTTCCTGACCCAGGGAGCGAACATGTGTCTCCTGCATTGGCAGGCAGATTCTTCACCTCTGAGCCACCTGGGAAACCAGAATGTAGCTAGAGAGCTACTTACCACATTTACAATGTTAATACTGATTGAAACATCTGACTTGAGATCTCTGAAAATGTATTGCCTGGCAGATCCATCAACCCTAGTATGACACAGTGATCCACCCATTCCCTGACTGACGAGGCAGAAACAGATGTCTGGCTCAGGGACAGACCCCTCACCCATGGTGACCAAACTTATATACACATCTTCGGCTGTCCTGCAGTAACCGAGGGAGGAGAGAGAAGAATTGGAAGAGGTCCCCAGGGCCTCCAGGTTTTGGACCAGTTAATGGCACCTAAAAAAAAGGAAGAAGAGGCAGTCAGAGGATGAGATGGCTGGATGGCGTCACCGATGCAATGGGCGTGAACTTAGGCAAACTTCAGGAGGTGGTGAGGGGCAGGGAAGCCTGGTGTGCTGCAGTCCATGGGGTTGCAAAGAGTCAGACACAACCAGGCGACTGAGCAACAGCAAACAAGGAACGGATCCCTCCTGCTAGAAGACACTGCACTGAGATAGCAACCAGAACCTTAACTCCGGCTGACATTGCCTTCTGGAAACACAGGGCCAAGGGAAGGGAGGGGAACTCTTAACAACTACCCCTTAAATAATACAAAGACTCTGAATGCAGAGAGGTAGTGGGAAAGGCTCTAATTCTGGAATGAACATAGACACTCTCAAGGTGACCATAAAGGGAATGAATTCATCTGGTTCAATAGAGTTCAGCACTTTGGTAAAGTAATAATTGCAATGACTTTACAGAATTTATTTACAAAATCCAACACACCACACATGTTTAGCATAGGTATGAAAGAAGAGTATGTACAGACCTTGTAAGTTAGTTGGTTGTAGTTGTGCAGGACCTGAAATGATACTGCATCAGTGAGGGATTCTGATTACCTGAAAAGGGTCTCAGTTGTTCTTCCTCAGACATTTGCTGGGCTAATCACATTGGGGCATAAGACCATGACTCCAGAATGCATCAGAAATACACAGAGAGATTCCCTAGTCTGGTAAAATCAATGCTGGCAGGCTAAAAATGTTTGCTTTTAACCCTATAGACAAGGTGATTGCACATGACGTAATTACTTTTTGAACATGTAAAATATAATTAAAGAAATAAAATATAAAGAGAGAAACTATGAGAAAACTTGAAAACATGAGAAATTATGAGTGAAGGTACCATTTCTTTTGTATAAATGTTTTTAATGCATCCAAAATGGATAAACACATTTGATAACCCCAGCAAATTAGCTAGAACAATGTGATTCTTGAATTGGATATTGTTTAGTAACCTATAAAACTAACCACATAGAATATATGTTCTAAATTGACTTCTGGCAGTTTATTTAAGGTATCTTCTAATGTTAACAAATAGTATAGTATTCTGATTATTTACAGACCAGTTTCCTGATCACCTTCTAATTATGGCCAGTCCCTCTTTCCAACTGCTGTTTCCTTCTATTTTACCCCTATTCTACTGTTTCCATCTAATCACCCTTATATGAGTTCCTTTCCACTTCTAACTTTGTCATTTACAGACAGATATGGTGTTATATTGTTTAAGTGAAATAAAGTTGACTCAGAAACAGGTACTTCTTTAGTGAGATTATAATCTATAAAGGGAGAATAGTATAAATTACTCTAAACTTCCCCGGTAGCTCAGCTGGTAAGGATTCCGCCGGCAATGCAGGAGACCCTGGTTCAATTCCTGGGTTGGGAAGATCCCCTGGAGAAGGGATAGGCTCCCCACTCCAGTATTCTTGGACTTCCCTGGTGGCGCATCTGGTAAAGAATCCACCTGCAATGAGGGAGACCTGGGTTCGATCCCTGGGTTGGGAAGATTCAGGGCATGGGATCCTCCACGGGAGGAGGGCATAGCTACCCACTCTGGTATTCTTGCATGGAGAATCCCAATGGACAGAGGAACCTGGTGGGCTACAGCCCATGGGGTTGCAAAGAGTCACACATGACTGAGCGACTAAGCACTGCACAAGCAGAGTGTAGTCAATGCTATGGACAAAACCCAAAAAAATGTGCCATAGAAATTCAGAGACGGCAGTGGTTATTGCTACCCAGCAACATCAAGGAGGAGTGCATGGAAGAGGTGATGTTTGAACTGGATTGTGACTGGGTAAGGTCCGAGAATGAAGTGATGTGAAGAAAGAGGCAGATTCAACAGAATACACTTAGGCTTGGAAGTATAGAGCTGCAGACATTCCTTAAGATTAGAGAATACTTGATTTGCCAAAGGGAAAAAGGAGAAATAATACAGGAAAGAGCGTATAGGATCAGGTTTTAGATGATGCTGAATGCTTACTAAGTAGCCAGAATTAATAAAAATCATTGAGCAAAATCAAATAGACCAGACTTATGCACTTAGACTAAATCTGTGGCCCAGGTAGAATAATCAGGTACCAATAAGAAAAATGCATAGAGTATCAAAACACTGAAAATTCAGGGGAAAGATTGTAGGCTGTTGTTAATTGCTGGAATATAATATTCTTGGGTGTACTCAGAACTCTTTTTCTCTACTTATGGCTTACTTTACTCAGTGCATGATCACACACAGAATTCTTCTGTGACTCAACTCCTTTGAATCTTTCCTTCAACGTAATTCAGATCTTCACTGACTTCAATGTAATCAGTCATCTGTGTACTGAGATTCCCCCAGCCACCTGACATGAATGTGTGCACACATACATCCACGTTTGTGTGTGCATAAACTAATTTTTTCCTGGTCTTGTGGATGACTCCAAGAAAACAAGCAAGCACTTATTCTGTTAAAACATGACTTTGCACCAGACCTATGTTCTTTACTTTAATCTTTACAAATTGCAAAGTTTATCTCTCACTGTTTTTTTTTGTCCTCTGCCCCTTCCTTCCTCTGTCTTTGAAACCTGTGATATGTACAAGTTACACAGAATGCCAAGTACAGGTCAAAAGGCATCCTTGTCCAAAAGGTAGAGTCTGAGGGGTAATGTAAGATAGTTTAATATTTCAAACCACACATTTTGATTTTGTAGTGAGAGGCAATATGAAATGATTCTTGAATCTCTTCTCTAAAAATGTGATCCTAACCAAAGTGTCCATTTCTAGTTTTCTTGAAGGAAAAATTATGCCTATTTGTTTTCATATTTCCAGTGTCTGGCATGGGCCTGGAACACAGTAAGTACCCTCCAAACATTGATTGAATGAATGAATGAATGGTTATCTGGAAATTTTTATAGCATTATAAAAATAGCATTTCATTAGGCTGTTTATACTTTGGCTTGGGTTGTAGAATTTTTCCAATTATCTCTGTTTTATTCCTTTATTGTTATCTACAGCCATTTATTCACTCCTTTCCTTTGCTTTTCTGTCTCCCTCAATTTTCCACTTCCCCTTTAAAAGAGCATGATGAATGCTAATTATGTTTTAATATACAAAAATAGCACCCTCATTGCCTTTGATTTTCCTTTGACTTGTTCTTACTCTTTCCTGTGTCTCTTTTGATATTCCATTATTTTATGTGAAGCTTAATCAATGAGTCCCCTTTTCTCATTTTATCTCCTCACTTCTTGCCTTTGCAACTGCCTTTTCCTTCACTTTGGTTTAACTATTTTTTTTCTCATTGTCTTCAAATTGTTTATGGTCATATCCATCTCTTTATACAGGTGGCATCTAAATGTAAATATTCTTCCAGAAAAATTACAGAGTGGCAGAGGAAAATAATGCTTTGAAATAAACACTGTATATTCAATTGGTTTCCAAATCAGCACCAGCTAAACAAATGCCTAATAGCAGGCTTTAGAGAGACAAGATTAGTATGTTTTGAAATCAGAAGTTATCTTTTTCTCTCTCTCTAACTTCCCCTTCCATTTTCTTTTCTTTTACAATATCATAAAGGAATTTTGCAAATGACAAAGGAGATTTTAGTTGAAACTTTTGGCTTCTTATCACAGAGTGCATGTGTATCTTTATACACACGGGTAAAGAAATGGAATTTGGGATGGGTAACATCAATTAGCATTGCAAGTAAGTCATTTTAGAGCAAAGAAATGAAGATTTTGTATGTTATCCAGTCTTTCTGTCATGTATGTGACTCATGAAAATATTCTTAAAAGGTTTTAAGTCATGAGAATCATCAGCTATACTTGACTAAGGTGAACACCTGGTTAGTTAATGATGGAGCCAGTCCTGTCTAAAGTCAGACTGCAGTCTACCTATTGAAGGAACACAGGTTTCAAGACATCAAACTTATTTAAATGTCATTTCGGCATTTACTGGGCTTCGCTGGTGCCTCAGATGGTAAAGAATCTGCCTGCAATTCAGGAGACAAATAGGAGAATTTGGTAGAAAAGTCAATAAGTCCAGACTCAGAGATTCAGTGGGCTTCCCCAGAGACTCAGAGAGTAAAGAATCTGCCTGCAATACAGGAGACCTGGGTTCAATTCCTGGGTTGGAAATATCCCCTAGAGAAGGGATGGCAATCCTCTGCAGTATTCTTTCCTGGAGAATTCTATGGACAGAAGAGCCTGGAGGGCTACTGTTCATGAGATTGCAGAGTCAGACATTACTGAGTAACTAAAACTTTCACTTTGGTGTTCACTAGCCCTGTGACTTTGGGCAAGATATAATTTGTTTGAGCTCCAATTTCCTCATCTGAAAAGTAAAGTGAATTCTAATGATCTCATAGGGTTTATGAGAGTGAAAT